>NC_135233.1:897311674-898561674 GCF_051348905.1 Ranitomeya variabilis
TCTGCCATTTCTCCTGATTTGAGACGCGTGTTGCAGAGATTTCAGGCTGGTAGACCTGACTCTTGTCCACCTGACAGACTGTTTGTTCCTGATAGGTGGACCAGCAGAGTCATTTCCGAGGTTCATTCCTCGGTGTTGGCAGGTCATCCGGGAATTTTTGGCACCAGAGATCTGGTGGCTAGGTCCTTTTGGTGGCCTTCCTTTTCACGGGATGTGCGGTCATTTGTGCAGTCCTGTGGGACATGTGCTCGAGCTAAGCCTTGCTGTTCTCGTGCCAGCGGGTTGCTCTTGTCCTTGCCTGTCCCGAAGAGGCCTTGGACCACATACCGACGCATGCTGTGAAATTTCTGCAAGACGCGGGCAGCGGATGCAGTTTTACAATGCATCCGCTGCCCATTCTGCAGTCCGGGGAGGAGGGGGCGGAGTTCCGGCCACGCATGTGCGGTCGGAAATGGCGGACACGACGCACAAAAAAAGTTACATGTAACGTTTTTTGTACCGACGGTCCGCCAAAATACGAGAAAAAACGCATCCTGCGGGCAACTTTGCAGGATGCGTTTTTTCTCCAAAACTGCGCATTGCGACGTGCGTCGAACGCTAGTGTAAAAGTAGCTTAGAGACCCAAAACTTGAAGGGGGAAGAGCCATCTGGGAGTACACTGAGAGGGCAAGACATGTAGTCTATCACCATCTGACGCAAACATTGCCTCCTGCTGACTGGAGCCATCTGTGATGGTGTAGACATTTGTGGCGGGCACACAAAACTTTGCCACAGTTGGGCCATACTGGTCTTGCCTTGTGCTGAGGCACAGCTTCTGCTCCCTCCTTATAATAATAAATAATAATAATAATTTTTATTTATATATCGCCAACATATTCCTTGTGCAGAGCTTCCTCCACTGCCTCCACTTCCTCCACTGCCTCGACGCACTGAGCTGCTTTGTAAAGCACTAGCAGCACTGCTCTCGATTGGACTGGAGAAGATAATGGACTGCACCAGTGTGTCTTGGTACTCCCGCATTTTACGCTCCCGGTTCAACGGTGTAATGAGGCTTTGAAAGTTGTCCCAGTAGTGAGGATCTAGGAGGGTGTACACCCAATAATCAGCCGTGTTGAGAATGTGGGTGATGCGTCGGTCATTTCTCAGGCACTGCAGCATGAAATCAACCATGTGCTGCAGACTGCCAACTGGCCAAGAAATGCTGTCCCCTGCTTGAGGCGTGATCTCTGCCTGCTCTGCATCACCCCACCCTCGCTCTACACACTGAGTACTGGAGAATTGTGTAACTCCCTCCTCTGGACAGATGTCTTCCTCCTCCATTGACTCCTCCTCATCCTCCTCACAAAGTGTCCCCTGCCTAGGCCTTTGTGAGGAACCACATTGCGCTGACTGTCCAGAAGCAGATGGAATTGGTGACTCCTCATCCTCCACCTCTTCCACAACATCATCCCTTAGCTCTTGCAGTGTTCTTTCAAGCAGGCAGATAAGAGGGACAGTCATGCTAACTAGTGCATCATCTGCACTCACCATCCGTGTGGAATCATCGAAGGCATGCAAAACCTGGCAGACGTCCTTCATAGTGGCCCACTCAGTTGTTGTGAAGTCTGAATGGCGCGCAGTGCGACTTCTTTGCGCCTGATGCAGCTGGTATGCCATTACTGCTGGCTGCTGCTCACACAACCGCTCCAACATATGTAACGTGGAATTCCACCTGGTGGGTAGGTTACATATGATGCGATGTTCCGGAAGGCGGAATTGGCGCTGCAGAGCTGCAATGCGCGATCTTGCCATGCTGGAACGCCGCAGGTGAGCACACTCTAGGCGGACCTTGTGCAGCAGTGCATCAAGATCCGGATAGTCCCTCAAAAAACTCTGCACGACCAAGTTGAGCACATGTGCCAGACATGGGATGTGAGTGAGGTTGCCTAGGCCCAGAGCTGCCACCAGATTTTGGCCATTGTCACACACTACCATGCCTGGCTGGAGATTCGCTGGCACAAACCACACGTTGCTCTCCTGCTTGATGGTATTCCAGAGCTCCTGCGCTGTGTGGCTTCGATTCCCCAAAGAAATTAATTTCAATACGGCCTGTTGACGTTTGGCCATGGCTGTGCTCATATCGGTCGTAACAGGTAAACGTTCATGGATCCATGTGGAGGTCGACTGTGATGGCTCCTGCAGCACTGATTCAGAGGAACTTGAGTATGAGGGGGAGTCAATGTGTACAGACTAGATTCCTGCAATCCTTGGAGTTGGCAGAACACATCCTGCGCCACTCGCATGATCTGTACCCGGCTCCACAACATTTACCCAATGGGCAGTGAGGGAAAGGTATTGCCCCTGTCCATGGTGACTGGTCTATGCATCGGTGGTGAGGTGGACCTTGCTACTGACAGCGTTCAGTAGCGCGTGTTTAATGTTTCCCTCCACATACTTTTGTAGGGCAGGGACGGCTTGCCTGCTGAAATAAAAGCGGCTGGGCACATTGTATTGTGGGACTGCCAATGCCATCAAGTTACGGAAGGTGTCAGTCTCCACCAGCCTGAATGACAGCATTTCAAGGGACAATAGTTTTGCAATGCCAGCAATCAGAGCCTGTGCTCGGGGGTGGTTTGCCGAGAATGGCTGCCTTTTCTCCCATGCCTGTGCTACCATTGGCTGTAGACTGGGCTAGGAGTGTGAGGATGACGGGGAACGTGGTGCTGTGAGTGGAATTACAGTGGGTCTCTGGACAACAGTGCCAGAGGTTCTTCCATGGTGATCCTGGGAGGAAGCCAAACCAGCTGTGTGTGAGCTGGAGGAAGAGGCAACAACACGAGCTGAAGAGGTGGTAGGTGCCGCTGTAGGTTGGCCTAGGTCTTCAGTGTGTTTTTGTAACCCCACCGCGTGCTTGGTCCGCACATGTTTCCACATATTTGTGGTATTGAGGTTGCTGACACTTTTCCCTCTTTTGACTTTCTGATGACACACCTTGCATTTGACTAAGCAAATGTCATCTGCAACTGTGTCAAAAAAGGACCAGGCACTGCAAGTCTTGGGAGTGCTTGTTTTGTCTTTTGGAAGAGGCATGCTCCTAATGGGTGCTTAAGTGGAGGCTACAGGCACCGCAGTCTTCCCCCTCCCTCTCCCTCTTTGGGCCATTCGGGGAATCTCTTCCTCAGAGCTGCTCCCACCACCTTCCTGTTCCTCACGCCACGATGGGTCAAGGACCTCATCATCTACACTACCCTCTTCCACCAACTGCTTCTCCTGGGTAGTCTCGGCAGCACAGTATGCACCGGAAAGTGGCACCTGAGTCTCATCATCAGATGCGTACTGAGGTGTGCTGACCGGAGGCACTGGCCCACCCGCCTCTTCAGAGTCAGAGAGACAAAGCTGTTGGGCATCACTGCATACCGCCTCTTCTTCCATTTCTCCAATGCTGCTTGGCTGGCCCCCTCTTTCCAAGCCAAGAAATTCAGAGAACAGAAGTAGAGATGGCTCCTGTCCTGGGCTCTCTGACTGCCTGGGCAATTTGGCAGGTGGTGAAGAGACAGATGGGTGCTCTTCAGTGCTCTGTGCCTGAGAGGATGTGGCACTAATTGAAGTCGATGCGTTAGCTGCCATCCATCCAACAACGGCTTCGATTTGTTCGTCCCGCAGCAGTGGGGTACAGCGAGCTTCAACAAAGCTGCGCATGAAGGACTGTTCCCTGCTAAAACTGGGGGATGATGAGTCACCGGTGCCCGCAGCAGGCACAGAATCCCCACGTCCTATCTCTGCTCCACCTCCAAGCCCATGCCCACGTGCCTTACTCCCTGCCTTCTTCATCTTGGTAGACTGATACAGATAGGCACAAAAGTACTAAGGGCTTAGTGTGTTTATTCTGGAACAGCTGCTAACAGGTATAAGGAACACTAATTTTATCAAGTGTGGGCTAGACTTTAATATGAGCTAATGTGGCCTACACAACACAAGTGGAGTGTTTGGTGAACTTTATAAACTTTTTGTTTTTTCTGCAGAACAGACTACAGAGTGAGCTGCACTCACACAGTAACCGTGCAGACAGCGATAAATGGTGCTGCAAGGCCACAAAAATCTCCTCTATGTAATCCTATATAGTGTTTTTCCACAATCTAGCAGGATACGGATGGAAAGCCACTAATAGGATAAATTTGAAAAAATGTGCAGCAGGCTGCACTAATTGAGAAGCGGACAATGGAACGGTATGAGGCAGTGACACACCCTGAGCTGACTACAACCGGCTGTGGTGGCAGAACAGACTACAGAGTGAGCTGCACTCACACAGACACCTTGCATACAGCCGTGAACAGCGCTGCAAGGCAAAAACAAGGTTCTCACACAGCGGTTGCTAAATTAGCCTGGGTAAGGCACAATGAAGCAAATCGCTATCTCAAAACTGGCTCTCAGTCAGAACACAGCATCCTATTCCTAACTGAATTCACAGCAGAGTGAACCCAAAATGGCGGCGGCGACTTTTATAGTGCATCATGACATCATTTCAGCAGCCAATCACAGCCACATACCAGTAGTTACATGCCTACCATGCAGAACAGGATGTGCCCACACTTCTAAGGATTCCTCATTGGCTGAATTCTGGCTCTTTGAATTATGGGAACTTCTGATTCCGGTGTCCAATATACTGAAAGTATCGGAACTCGGTATCGGAATTCCGATACTGCAAATATCGGCCTATACCCGATACTTGCTGTATCTGAATGCTCAATACTGCTCATCAGTCTACAGGACTTGTTTCTAAAATGCATCAGGCTTGTTAAGATGTTCTTTTACATACTTCTGATGCTGACTTTTATGGTGAGGACACAGGAGAGATTTTCTTCTGATGACTCTTCCATGAAGACCATATTTGTGCAGGTCATCCAACTTCAAATGAATAGCGCTCCACTCGGGTGTAGAAATCTTCAAAAAGTGCTTGAAAAAAACCAAGTATTGGTCGAAACGTTGCTGCTGTGTCATGGCTTAATAAAAGCACTTTTTGAAGATTTCTACACCCGAGTGGAGTGCTGTTGATTTGAAGTTGGATGGTCTTGGAGTATCCAGGAAGGTTCCCTGGACATGGAACTGGAGCGCCCCCACAGTCGCAGGGCCGAGGGATACCCGGTACCGGGCCTCTCTGTCTCAGTTCTGGGATTGTCACGGTGGCTAGACCTGGTCCGTGACCCTGCTAAGGGGCGTCCAATGAAAGTTGAGAGTGATGATGTGTGATGCAGGGTGCGATGAATAACGAGGACACAGGGTTGCAGTCTCTTTACCTCTTTACTGAAGGCTTCAGGATCGTCAATCCAGAGTACGGTTAACAGGGCTGTCTGAGACCGGCTGGTCCGATGGCACCTCCAGAGCTCCCTTTGCAGGTAGAAATCTGTGCCTTCCTTCTAGCGCTTGTGTGTTGTAGTCCTTCCCTGCTGAGCACCACGGGATAGTCCTCACAACTGTTGTGTCTGTTTCTGATGTTCCCTCACAACTGATTCTGATGTTCTTCTCCGTCCCCCAGATGATATGGCTAGGACGCACCCGTATGACGGGTAGGCCTGGAGTTCTTCTGGGACCCTAGAGTCGCCCCTCTCCCACTGTTGCCCACTATGTCTGCTTAGGTGATTTAGGTGAGACAGCCCGCCTATAACTGACTGTCCTGCTGTTGGTTTGAAGTAAGGCTTGGAGCCAGTACTTCCTCGGCATTTCCGGCCACCGGCTACACGCCTCAGTAGGATGTTGCCTCGATCTTACAGCATGACTCCTACTGGTGTTTTCTCCTTGTTGCTTTGATCTCGTTTCTCACTCTTCACAATAAACCTCGCTTCTTGTCCTTTCTTGGGGTACCGCCGCGATGAAGTGCAGGCGCAGTCCCGTAACATTCTTTCTCTTCGCTAGGCCTCTGTCAGGATCCCACCCCTGACAGGGACCACCCTGAATCTTCCCCTGCAACACCCTCTGCCACAGGATGTTGCCTGGTTCCAACCCAGTCAGCTTTCTGCCTAACTTTCTATCTAACCCCCAGTTTTACCAGACTGTAAGGAGTGGCCTAATACATAGTGCCCTTTGCTCCCCCTGGAGGCCAGACTATGAAGTGTATTGGTGTCTGTGATACCTGGTCAGGTGAACTCCTTCAGTGCCATCAGACGTACCATCACTCCCCTTAGCGGCGGAGCGATGTTACTGCAACGACCAGGTCTCTGGGGTGCTGCAGAACGGGCGCCCCAATAGAGTGAGTGCTGTCAGCCCCTCTTTATTCATATTTGTGCAGGTGTCTCTGAACGTAGCTCATCAAATTCATTAAAAAATAAACAATTTGATGAATTATTGCGTTTCCACTAATGCTTTTGTTAGGACTTTGGAAAGGATAGTGGTGCTGTTTGATGAGCGAGGAGGACATGTTTGATGAAGGGAGGGGGTAGGGAAAGGTTAGAGGAGTGGTAGACTGTTATTCTTTTCTTTATTAACTTAATGTGTGGAAATTCTGACAGCCAATGAGGGAGAAGAAACTATCCACACTACCAAGACACAAGAGCTTCTGTCATTGGCTGCCGAAGTCACATGTCCCTCTCCATATGAAAAAAAAAACATGCTTTCATGGCACCATTTTGTCAGTGTAACAGTGCAGAGAGGTTGTTCCTGCTGTTGCTGCAAGTAGTTAGATAGTCGGTTTATTGTCAGTTTGTTCAGCTAGATAGGATCCTGTGAGAAATCGACCTTCCAGCATCTACCTTGTTTGTGCTAACAGTGTGGTGCAGGTAGGAAACTACATTTCTTAATCTAGTTTGTTCTAATATTGGGTGCAGACAAGAGGCCACATTTCCTAATTAAAATCATTTGGGCTAATACTGTGATGCAGGCAGAAGGCCAAATTTCCTAACCTAAATTGTTTGCGCTAATATTGTGGTGCAGGCAGGAAGCCTCGTTTCCTAATCAAAATTATTTGTGCTGAGATTGTGGTGCAAGCAGTAGGCCACATTTCCTAATCTAAATCATTTGTGTTAATAGCGTAGTACAGGTAGGAGGCCACATTTCCTCATCTAAATCATTTGTGCTAAAAGTTTGGTGCAGGCAGGTGGTCACATTTCCTAATCAAAATCATTTGTGCTAATATTGTGGTGCATTCTTGAGGCCACATTTCCTAATCTAACACATTTGTGCTAGTAGTGTGGTGCAGGCAGGAGGCCACGTTTATTAATCTAAATCATTTGTGCTAATAGTGTGGTGCAGGCAGGAGTCCACATTTCCTAATATAATTTTATGGTGCACGCACCAAGCCACATTTCCTAATCTAAATTGTTTGTGCTAATACCGTGGTGCAGGCCACAGGCTAAATTTCCTCATTTAACTTGTTTGTGCTAATACTGTAGTGCAGGCAGCAAGCCACATTTTAGAATCTAAATCCTTTCTTCTAATAGTGTGGTGCAGATACTAGCCCACATTTCTGAATCTGAATCCTTCCTGCTAATAGTCTGGTCCAGGCCCACTATGTTAGAAAATACTTACTGTTAATTTAGTGACAGGTGACCGACAGGTGTGGGCCTAGGGTTTTGAAACAGCTAGTTAAAAGAGGGGAAGCGTACATTCAACATGATTGGGAAAAATCAAGGTCGTGGTGGAAGGGGGAATAGACTTGGTGTTCGAAGTGTACGTGGGTTAGCTGGTAATGTTACTGAAAGTTCTATTGAACAAACACTGTCTCGTCTTTTCCAAAGAAAAGGCTAAATCTCAGTTTTGCCAGAAAACATCTTGATGATCCCCAAGACTTTGGGGAGAATACTCTGTAGACTGACAATACAAAATTTGAACTTTTTGGAAGGGGTGGATCCCATTAAATCTGGCATAGAAGTAACACAGCATTTTATAAAAGGAACATCATACCAACAACAAAATATGGTGGTGGTAATGTGTTGGTCTGGGGCTCTTTTGCTGCTGGAAGACTTGCTGTGGTAAATGGAACCATGAATTCTTCTGTCTACCAAAAAATACTGAAGGAGAATGTCCAGCCATTTGTTTATGACCTCAAGCTGAAACACGCATGGGTTATGCAGCAGGACAATGATTCAAAACACTCCGGCAAGTCCACCTCTGAATGGCTTAAGAAAAACAAAAATTAAGTCTTTAGAGTAGCCTAGTCAAAATCCTGACCTTAATGCAATTGAGATCCTGGGGTATGATCTTAAAAAGGTGGTTCATGGTTGGAAACCCTCCAATGTGACTGTATTACAACAGTTCTGCAAAGATAAGTGGGCCAACATTCTTCCAGAGAATTGTAAACAACTTATTGCAAGTTATCGGAAACGCTTTATTGCAACTGATGCTGTTTAGAGTGGCCCAACCAGTTATTAGGTTTAGGAGGCAATCAATTTTTCACATAGGGCTCTTCAGGTTTGCATTTCTATTCCCCTTAATAATAAAGAACCTCATTTAAAAACTGCATTTTGTGTTTTCTTGTGTTATCTTCGTTAAATATTTAAATTTGTTTACTGATCTGAACATTTCAGTGTGTAAAAGAATAGAAAATCAGGAAGGGGGCAAACACTTTTTTACCCAACTGTATATGGAGGACTTTGGGGAGTGCATTGTACTATATGGAGGACTATGAAGGTGCATTATACTATAAGGAGAATTATGGGGGGTGCATTATGCTATATGGAGGACTATGGGGAGTGCATTATACTATGTGGAGGTCTATGTGGAATGTATTATACAATATGGAGAACTACAGAGAGTGCATTATACTATATTGAGGACTATGGGGAGTGCATTATACTATATGGAGGACTATGGAGAGTGCATTATACTATATAGAGGACAATGGGGAGTATTATCCTATATTGAAGGCAATGTGGGGAACATTATACTATATTGAAGGCTATGTGGGGGCCATTATAATATTTGGAGGGCTATGTAGGGGCTATTACAATATTTTGAGTGCTATGTGGGGGCCATTATAATATTTGAAGGGCTATGTGAGGGACCATTATACAGTAATGGTTTGTGTGGGGTCCATCGTACTATGTGGAAGGCTGTGTGAGGCCAATATACTGTTTGGAGGGCTAGTGTGGGCCATTTTACAGTATGAAGAGGTATGGGGCCATTATACTGCATGGAGGGCTGTGGTCACCATATTTTGTTGTGGGAGTTAAGGTGGGGTAATGTAGAGCCATGATACTGTGCATGTGGAGGGAACAACGGAAGAATTTAACATGCAGATATCATGCAGCATTTCTGGGACACTTTTGTTAGCTTCACACTTTTTGGGTACAATGAATTGGATGTCTAGGGCTTCAGTAGGAGGAAAATTACTTTGTAAAGGCTGCAAAGTTGTGAGATATTCTCTTCTGTGACACCACCGAATATTAATTTTTAAATTTTTTTGAGGGGGCATGGGGCCCAATTAAAATTTCTGCTTTGCGATTCCATAATGTCTATGTACACCCCTGATCCAGTGTATAGGAAAGTCTAGAGAGATAGCTGTTCAATTAATGATTTTCACCTGACAGATATCTTACATGTCTGGTGGCCTCAACAAGTTTCATGATATCTGAACATAGCCTATAGTAACAGGTGAAAATAAGTTTCCACATACGTTTGTTTGAAATGTACAGTGGGTTTGATTAGCTGTAAACCATGTAACAATACTATTATATAGTAACAAAGAAGAGAACTTAAATGACTTTCAATGGGTAATTCAGATCATTTTTATTATAAGATTTTTCTTATATAGGTATACAACCCAACGCATGGTATTTTAAAGATTAGATAGCAGCAAGCCACAATGCCAGCAACTATATTATAAGAACTTAAAAATTATAGACTATCCAGAAGATTGGCCTTATTGCAGATTATAGAAGATGTTTAAAGAAGTGCATGAACGCCAATAAAAGTTACAATGTTATGTATAAAGGCTTTCCCGTAACTACAGCTCACTGGGATACAGTTCTTTTATGAAGTTTTGAACACCAGCTTCAAAGAAGACTCAGACAGTATGGCTTATTATAATCATCTTGTTAGAATAATCACCAGTGGTTCTCTTGTATACATACTGAATACTTAGTCTTGGCTGCCTGAAATTACAGACATTTCTTTAGAATTACACACAGCATGCTCTATATGAATTCTTTTTTAGAAAAGCTTGCATTTAAAATATTAATTTAGTTAATTCTATCTAGAGAATAAAAAAGCTAAAGTTTGAGTTTCGAGTTTGAGAATTTGAGTCTGAAAGTTTTTAAAGACTTTTAAGACAATAATCTACAGTTAAAACTTGTACTTTATTTAAAAACAATATATTGTGCATTTGTTTATAACACAAAATAGCAACTATAGACTTACAGGTGCTTCTCACAAAATTAGAATATCATCAAAAAGTTAATTTATTTCCTTCCATACAAAAAGTGAAACTCACATATTATATAGAGTCATTACAAACAGAGTGATCTATTTCACGTGTTTATTTCTGTTTCTGTTGATGATTATGGCTTACAGCCAATGAAAACCCAAAAGTCATTATCTCAATAGATTAGAATACTTTATAACACCAGCTTGAAAAATTATGTTGAAATCCGAAATGTTGAACTACTGAAATGTATGTTCACGAAATGCACTCAATACTTGGTCGGGGGGCTCCTTTTGCAACAATTACTGCATCAGTGCGGCGAGGAGGCGATCAGCCTGCGGCATTGCTGAAGTGATATGGAAGCCCAGGCTGCTTTGATAGCAGCCTCCAGCACATCTGCATTGTTTGGTCTTCCTCTTGACAATACCCCATTGATTCTCTATGAGGTTAAGGTCAGGCGAGTTTCCTGGCCAATCAAGCGCAGCGATACTGTTGTTTTTAAACCAGGCATTGGTACTTTTGGCAGTGTGGACAGGTGCCAAGTCCTGCTGGAGAATGAAATTTCCTTTTCCAAAAAGCTTGTCGGTAGAGGGAAGCATGAAATGCTCTAAAATTTCCTGGTAGACGGCTGTGCTGACTTTGGTCTTGATAAAAAACAGTGCACCTGCACCAGCAGATGACATGGCTCCCCAAACCATCACCGATTGTGGAAACTTCACACTAGACCTCAAGCAGCTTGGATTGTGGCCTATCCACTTTTTCTCCAGACTCTGGGACCTTGATTTCCAAATAAAATGCTAAATTTACTTTTGTTGTGGACTGTGTCCATGACTGCCTTCTGGTCATCTGTCAAGTCAGCAGTCTTCCCAATGATTATGGAGCCTACTGAAACAGACTAAGGGACCTTTTTAAATGCTTAAGATGCCTTTGCAGGTGTCTTTTTACTAATTTTTCTAATTTACTGAGATGATGACTTTTGGGCTTTCATTGACTGTAATAAATAGTCATCAACATTAACAATAATAAACACTTGACATGCATCACTCTGTTTGTAATGGCTCTATATAATATATGAGTTTCACTTTTTGTACTGAAAAACTGAAATAAATTAACTTTTTGGTGATATTCTAATTTTGTGAGAAGCATCTGTACATATTCTTGAAATCCACTGCTGTCTGGATGTGGATGGTCCCATGGTCATATTTATAATTTTTTTTATCATAAACCCTTGCCAGATAACATTTTTATAGCTGAAAAAACTCTACATATTTTGATTGTGTATAAGGAAATGCTGCTTAAATACTTGATATCTGGAATCCACACCTGCACAGTACCAATCAAGAAATTGGACAAACCAACTCATTGGGGTTTTCTTTTTTTTCCCATTTTTACTTATTTTGAATAAGAATATAGCACACCGAATTGGATTATGCAGAAACCAAAAAAAGGAGAAATAGTACTATCTCATATTTCATATTCTTCGAAGTAGTCATCTTTTGCCTTGATATGAAATATATTACAAAAATGTATTTGCTAGTAATTAATTTACTTATCAAAACCCCAAAACAAGGGAAGAATTACATTTTTTGCTTTCAAAGTTACAAATTGTTCCACAAAATGCCAGCCATCCTTTGTCTTTGTTGATAGAAACATAAAAAAAAAGTTATGACTCTTGGAACATTAAAACAAAGGAAAGAAAAAACAAAAGCGCAAAAAAAATGAAAAATTCCAGGGGTCCTTAATGTATTAAGAAATTTTGTATGATAAAATTTTGGCTGTGCACCATGCAGGGAGCACACATTACTTTTCAACTATAATATAGTGCAACCACAATGTTCTAGGGAATATCAATTGCAACAGTGCCCAGTTACAATTCACATGAAGACATCCAGCATGAGATTTGCTGGTTGGTGCAGAAAAGCAACTCATCCGCTGTTGCCCCATGCTCTGCAGCACTTAAATGGGTTAACCAGGACTTTTATTATTTTTGTGTATGGGGCAAAGTGCAAAAAGGTACATTAGGTAATTGCCATCTAACTGACCATTCGGCATGGTGATGATCTCTGGTGGTGCCTCCAGCAATACATCTACTTCATTTCACTTGAAACACTGGTCTTGAGTGACATACATCAGCTGGAAAACAACCTTTCTATAGAAGAAAAATGTTCTATTCAATTTTTGCCACACAACCTAGAAATTATCATACAGGCATGTAATATTGATAGTTGAAAAAAGATGAATATAGTTATCCAAAACAGTGCTAACTACATAGCTAAATCCTTAAGAATTTTACATTCAATAAATTGCATTCAAATTCCTTAAAACACTGTGCCAAGGAATACAATGACATTATTAAAACTGCATTTATTACCTGCATTTAATCAAAGGAAGAAAAAAGTTCTTAAAGCGAAGCATTAGATTAGTGGAGTTATAGTAGACAAGCCCTCCTCAAGCTCTATATTTCCCCTAAATAAAATAATAACAGCTACACTAACCTCCAAGGTGCCTGCAGTGTTGGCCCTCGCTTTCTCAGGGCTCATGTGACATTGTTATGTCCTGTGATCCCTGTGGCTAATCACTCCTCCTTGCTTCACTCCTCCTTTAGACAAATCAGACGACCAGAGAAAGTGAGGGGACAGCATCAACTCTAAATTTGTAAAATTATAGGGGTTTAATTTCTGTTTAAATATTTTATTAATTTATACTATACCATGTGCAGAATTATTAGGCAAGTTGTATTTTAGAGGATTATTTTTATTATTGATCAATAACTATGTCCTCAATCAACACAAAAGACTCATAAATATCAAAGCCTAATATTTTTGGAAATTGGAGTGGTTTTTTTTTTAGATTTGGCTATCTTAGGAGGATATCTGTTTGTTCAGGTAACGATTACTGTGCAGAATTATTAGGCAACTTAATAAAAACCAAATATATTCCCATCTCACTTGTTTATTTTCACCAGGTAAACCAATATAACTGCACAAAATTTAGAAATAAACATCTCTGACATGCAAAAACCAAACCCCCAAAAATTAGTGACCAATATAGCCACCTTTCTTTATGATGACACTCAACAGCTTTCCATCCATAGATTCTGTCAGTTGCGTGACCTGTTTACGATCAACATTGCGTGCAGCAGCCACCACAGCCTCCCATACACTGTTCCGAGAGGTGTACTGTTTTCCATCCCTGTAGATCTCACATTTCATGAGGGACCTCAGGTTCTCCATGGGGTTCAGATCAGGTGAACAAGGGGGCCATGTCATTATTTTTTCTTCTTTGAGACCTTTACTGGCCAGCCACGCTGTGGAGTAGTTGGAGGCATGTGATGGAGCATTGTCCTGCATGAAAATCATGTTTTTCTTGAACGATACCAACTTCTTCCTGTACCACTGCTTGAACAAGTTGTCTTCCAGAAAGTGGCAGTAGGTCTGGGAGTTCAGCTTCACTCCATCTTCAACCCGAAAAGGTCCCACAAGTTCATCTTTGATGATACCAGCCCATACCAGTACCCCATCTCCACCTTGCTGGTGTCTGAATCAGAGTGGAGCTCTCTGCTTTTTACTGATCCAGCCTCTGGCTCAGCCATCTGGCCCATCAAGAGTCACTCTCATTTCTTCAGTCCATAAAACCTTTGAAAAGTCAGTCTTAAGATATTTCTTTGCCCAGTCTTGACGTTAATCTTATGTTTCTTGTTCAAAGGTGGTCGTTTTTCAGCCTTCCTTACCTTGGCCATGTTCCTGAGTAGAGCACACCTTGTGCTTTTTGATACTCCAGTAACGTTGCAGCTCTGAAATATGGCAAAACTGATGGCAAATGGCATCTTGGCAGCTTCACGCTTGATTTTCTTCAATTCATGGGCAGTTATTTTGCGCCTTTTTTGCCCAACACGCTTCTTCTGACCCAGTTGGCTATTTGCCATGAAACGCTTGATTGTTCGGTGATCACGCTTCAAAAGTTTGGCAATTTCAATACTGCTGTATCCCTCTGCAAGACATCTCACAATTTTGGACTCTTCAGAGCCCATCAAATCTCTCTTCTGACCCATTTTGCCAAAGGAAAGGAAGTTGCCTAATAATTAAGCACACCTTATATAGGGTTTTGATGTCATTAGACAACACCCCTCCTCATTACAGAGCTGCACATCACCTGATTTACTTAATTGGTAGTTGGCTCTCAAGCCTGAACAGCTTGGAGTAGGACAACATGTATAAAAAGTATCATGTGATCAAAATACAACTTGCCTAATAATTCTGCACACAGTGTACAATGTTGTCTACTGTACATTTGCACAACTAGAAATAAAGTGTAAGGCAGCACCTCATCACAAATAAATTAATATGTAAGTAGTGGTTGCAAGTATTCCAAAGAGAAGATGTTCCCAATCCTCCATAAGATTCCAAAGGTTGAAAGAGTGACAACAGCATCTAGGTAGCAAAAAGTATCTTTTTTTTATACATCCCAAAATACAGGGTGTGAGGCAATGAGGGGGATCATATACGAGGGCTGGTATGTGTCCCCCAGGATGCGTATAGAGACATATTAAACCCACTGGAGAGCATTGTGATTACACCAAAACATCTGTGATTACAAGGCAAAGAAAAAGTGAGTGTGGATTTGGACGAAGTAGTTGACAAAGTCAGATTTTAGGAAAACCCAGCATGGGCTTCTATTTTTAGAGTAATTTGCAGGTTTAGTAGTAGGTCAAATACTTCTCTCCACTCCGGGTTTTGGGAGTAGCTCTATGTCCACAATTCCAACTTAAACCCCCAGTTTTATCTTTGGTATGTCAGTTTTGTTTTGCAAGTTGCAGAGCAGGAGGTTCTGTGCAACCCAGTCCTGTGGGAAGATAACACAGAGTCAGGGACTTCAAAGATGCTGATACACCCAAGAGATACGGCAATGCAGTTACCCACACTAACAGGTTGGACTGTTTTGAAGACCTTTCTGCGAACATGAGGATATCCCTTACCTGTTTTTGTGAGTTTTTCTGCAATAAAGACTTTTATGTAAAACTTTCTGGGGACCCTGCCTATCTGTCACTCTGTGTGAACACCGCTGCACTGCAAGGGAAATTGCAACTTTTAGACCTTACAAGATAGATAGGTCTTTATCAAGCCATTGAAAACATAGTACACACCCACATATTTATATTACCCTCACCAATTAAAACATCATATGGTAAGCCAATTGGAATGGCAGTAACAAAAGCACAGATTAAAAAAATGCTAAATATACTTATAGAGTCAAGAGTACAAATACAGTGAAGAGCAAAAGAGTAGCATTGTTTTGAACTTTTGACTTTCAGGCTTCATATCTCATTATCTACTTCCGCTTTGAAATTGAGACTGCCTTCATTTTATAAACAATTATCTTGGATATCTCGTACTTAAATTTGACTTGCAACTATTTAGCATATTATTAGTTATGCAGATTCTTGTCATGTCATTGCATTGTTACTGTTTTGCTCCTACAGATCTTGATTTTAATTTGAATTATTTTGTTTGTATTTTGTAAATCCACCTTTGGCTTTCAACACTGCCTGAATCCCCCTGGGCATGCTCTCTATCAGATTTAAACGTGGGTCGACGGAAATTTTATTTCTGGTCTCTGCTACACGTTCCAAAAGTTGGTGCATACTGGTTGACTCACTTGGGTATATATACAGTTTTTTCTTCAATTCTACCCTCAAGTATTTGATTGGGTTAAGATCTGGGGACTGGGGGGTCATTCCAGCACATCTACTTCATTTTCGTTGAACCATTTCTTTGCCAATCTCGATGTATGCTTCGTGTTGTTGTCCTGTTGGAACACTTCACCTTTTTTAGGGCCACGATTTCAGACTTGTGTAATGTGTGTTGAACGGTGATTTCATCAACGTATGTGATCTCACTATTATGAAGCATATGAGCCACCTCCACTGCAGTGTTTGTTTCACCAGAACTGATAAACCTTTGGATGAGCCAACTTGTTGACTCTGATATTTTGCCTGGATGTCCACCTTTTGGTTTCTGAATGGATGGACAGTGATGCTGGATGATGCTGTTTGTCTTTTTTTGGGAAATCGTCTTCATTGCTGATCCTCGATTTGACCCAATAACCTTTCACTTGGGAATCAATCTAATAATACACTGAGCTATTAGGAAATGTGAGAGCAGGTTGTATTTTGTAGTATTCAGGAGGAAAAATATTTTCACCACCAGAAGCAAAACCATAACAATGCAGTGACATGACAGGAATCTGCAAAAGTAATCAAATGCTAAATAGTTGTAGTCAAATGTATGTATGAGATAGCCAAGATGATTGTCTATAAATTGTTGGTAGTCTCACGATCAAAGCAGTAGTGGATGGTGAGATATGGAGCCTGAAATTCAAAAGATCAAAACATTGTTACGCTTGTCAGTGTATATAACATTGAAATACACAGCTAAATAGACAGGACTGCAAAACAATACAGAAAATGGGTAAACAGATTACTCACAGAACGTAGAAACTCCAGGAATGAACTATTTGATCAGAATGAAAAACTTTGCCACAGAAAAAGAGAAACTTTTTTCTTTTACAAAAGAAGTTGCTCGCGATTGAACATATCATTGATATAGACCTCACCTGACAGTGGAATTCACTTGAACCATCGACAAGTAAGAGCGTGAAAAAAAAGGCCTCTGACAATATGACGAGTCAATATGGCAATGAAAGCAGGGAAAAGTACATATATCACATAAGGTAAGTTCGTTTCATCATCCATCAAGTGAGATACATAGAGCCCCCCAAATATTTTGCACTACTTTCAAACAGTGAGAAAATAATCAATCAAAGGTGCTGTGCTGTAAATGTCCTACATACTACATATTGATGTGGGAAAAGGCCAAAAGAGTTATAAAATATAAATATGGAGAATCAATGTGTTGAAATATTTCAGTGTCTGCAACCCCTTCAACTTAATAAAAGAAGCAGCCAAGGAAGCTTAAGGCTCTGTGCACACGGTCAGGATTTTTTGCGGTTTTTCGCTATAAAAAATGCGAAAAAAATGCATACATTAAGCATCCTATTATTAGAATGCAATCCGCAATTTTTGTGCACATGTTGCGTTTTTTTCCGCGGCGGAATCGTATTCCGGAATTCTTTGTGCAGAATCACGGGGATTCCACACACATAGGAATGAATTGATCCGCTTACTTTCCGCATGTGGCTATGCCCACCATGCTGGAAGTAAGCGGATCATGTGCGGTTGGTACCCAGGGTGGAGGAGAGGAGACTCTCCTCCAGGCCCTGGGAACCATATAATTGTTAAAAAAAGCATTAAAATACAAAATCGTGATATTCTCACCTTCCGGCATCCCCGACAGTCTTCCCGCTCCTCGCGATGCTCCCGTTCCCAATAATGCCTTGCGGCAATGACCTGTGATGACGTAGCAGTCTCACGAGACTGCTACGTCATCACAGGTCATTCTCGCAATGCATTACTGGGAACGGGAACATCGCGAGTATCGGGAACGCTGCGGGGAACGCCGGAAGGTGAGAATATCACAATTTTTTTTTTAACAACAGATCTTCTTACTATTGATGCTGCATAGGCAGCATCAATAATAAAAAGTTGGTCATACTTGTCAAACACTATGTTTGACAAGTGTGACCAACCTGTCAATCAGTTTACTAAGAAATGCTACAGATCGCTTGGAAAATGCTAGCATTCTGTAAGCTAATTACCCTTGTAAAACGCTAGTGTTTAGCGGGAAAACGCATGACATTTCCGACGCAATTCTGGACGTGTGCACATAGCCTTAAGGGAGACAGTGAGTGATAGGGTTTTGGGAGCTGGGGGCATGATGGACATGGTGGTTGGCATGGACTCTTGGAGTCAGGAAAATTGAAGGAGTCAGTATCACGCCGTTCTGTCTGTATATGGTTTTCGGCGTGACAATACATGTTTGCTTTAACCCTTTACTTTTTCCCCCTAATTTGAGCTGGGATACTGTTAGCTGTTACCTGGCTGGAGCCTTCTCAGTTCCCTGCTCTGCTATTCTATTGCTTGACCATCTGCATGTGTGGTCCCTGGTTGCTGCTGTGGAAGCTGTCCATGGGCTGTGAGATCATTTGCAGCTGGTTCATGACTTTCCACGTGGGTCAGTGGGTGCAGTCTCAGCTAGGTGCCCTGAGCCTCTGTTCCTGCACTGATTGTGCTGTAATGGTTTCTGTTTGTGCTTAGGGCGTGCAAGGCCACACCTCCCCTGCTTTTATCAGGGCTAGGGTGTGTACTTGAAATGCTGTCCCCAGCCAATTGCTGAAGGGCAGCTCCTATATAAAGTTCCCCTGCCCTATGGGGGAGCCTGAGCTACTCACAAAGCTCCTGAACTTTGATATGTGTGTTTGTGTTCCGGCACCTCTCCTGTCTATGTTTTGGTACCACATTCCTTGCCTTGATTCCTGTTTTGTCCTTTTCTGTCACCTGTCCTGGAGGCGGTATATCCAGGCCTGAGTCCTTGATCCTGTACCTGTCCTGTACCTGAACCTGTGTGAACTATGTCTGCTGTGATTATGTTCCTGGAATCCCTCTGCATCTGGAGCCTCACACCCAGTGACTTTGAGTGTCTTGTAACTGGTGTTTCTGCTGAGCATCTACTACTCTGTGCTCTGACTACCTTGCGGGGTTAACCCCGTCTGGCCCATGTCCAGTACGGCGGTGCTTGCAACATCACGCTTGAGTTCCTTCCTAGGTCCGATGCCCGGAGCCTGATGACCGCAGTCTGGAACCTGATGACCGCTGCCTGGAGCTTGGAGCCTGATGACTGCTGGTGTCTGTAGGTCGTGTTGGATGTCCAGAACCAAACGACACCTGTCTGATGTCTGCCAGTGACCCTGGGTCCAGATGTCCTGATGTCCTGTCTGTACCTTGTAACTCTGCCTGTGTCCGATTTCCTGATGTAACTGATGACCTGGGCTGCCACGCCAGTGTCCCAGCTGATGACCTGGGCTGCCACACGAGTGTCCCAGATGTCTATCCGGTATTCCTGTGTCCTGGTGCCCTGCCTGTGACCTGATGTCCTGAGGTCCTTCCTGTGTCCAGATGTCCTGATGTCCTGTCTGTATCCTGATGTCTTGCCTGCGTCCTGATGTCCTTGTGTACCCTGATGTCCTGCCTGTGTCCTGATGTCCCGCCTATGTGTGCCTCGGTGATCCGTTGGTGCCTTGGGGTCCACTGGGTGGTACCCTTCTGGAGGTGTGGAATCGGGAGCCTGACATTGTCAAGTTTTGTTTATGTGCTGTGTGACTTTACTTTAGTAAACTTTACTTTCTCTATATCTGAAGTTGTGCGGTGTAATCAAGTCCTACGTGTCTCTTTCCTTGTCCACATGCTCAGCTGCCACAGAACCCCGGTCTCTGCCCTCCCTTAGTTCGGGTAAGGCCAGGTCCCCCTCTGCGGTATAAATGGTCTGTATTGCATCCCCGGGGGATGTGCGCCCCATGCATTCTGAGGTTTGTCGGCTTGGGGGCATCTATGAGCTGGGCCGCATCGGCGGCTGCAGCTTACCGTGACAGTCAGTGGTATCAGGAGCTCTTAGTGACAATTAAAATGAGATCTTAGGCAGTAGGAGTTTTTGGTGGAAATTAGAGGTAGACAGAGGATGTCAGGGGCTTTTGAGTGAAGTTGGACCACTAAAAAATTGATAACATTAAAGTTTCTTGCTTCACATATCACAGAGAGACAAAATCTCCATATCTTCATGACCTGCCTGTAAAGTTACTAAGCTAATCAACTGATCTGTATAGACAGCTCATCCCTGCAGAGGAATCTATTAATATTGGCAGCTTGGCTGTTAGGAGGGAAGGAGGACTGCTTCACACTTCCCCACCTTCTCTCTCCCTCTGCAGTGGACCAACACTGACTATTCATACTGCCAGTCTGAACTTCTATGTTATAACATAGCCAAAGACAGCAGAGTAATACTACCGCCTACTGGACAAAATCATTTTCTCTACTGCGAAAAAGGAAATATAGTGGCTTACAAAAATAGCTTGTGCCCACTCTCTCCTTTCTCCATGTATCCTGCAGCTGAACCTCTTCTGATAGAAGCCAGAGGACAACAGGGATAGCACCTAGATCCCTCTGTTTCAGCTTTCGGTAGCTCAATGCTCCTCAGAGTGCTGTGCTAGGTGGCCCATAAATATCAACAGAGAGAGCATCTCACGGGGTACATGTCCTTATGCCTTCCACCCCACTACCTACACTATAGAGGAACAGCTTGGTTTTATATTTTCTTAGATTTTAGGATTTTTTTCTTTTAGCAACATTGTGTCTAGAGAAATGAAGAACTAACTTAATTAAGGAATGAAAGTAAAACTCAGGAGGAAAATAGTGGGTAAAATAATCAGCATCTATGATGAATACTCCCATCAGCCGCTGCCTGCTCTCACTGTTGACAGTTGAATACAATTCTCAACATTATTCCCTGCTAGCGCTGATTGCAGAGCAAGGAGGGGACAGTGATGTGAGCTGTCTTCTTCAGCATTCGGTGTCGGGCAACAGCGCAAACAATACTGCTGATTTTCAGACGCCGGTACGTGTCACCTGGATGACACAGGGATATCATCCATGTGTCATCAGTATGCACATGTGCAGGAAATTTTGCGGCATGTGTTGCTACCGGAAAAACTGATGTCTAAAAGAGCCCTTAGTGACCTTGGTAATTTACCAAACTTTGGCCGGCTTTTGCCAAATTTAGGAAAAAAGCTCGGGAATCTGAACACGAATCCAAATGTGCAACATTTGCACCAAATTGGAGACTGGCAAACATTTTCCGAACAAGTTCGCGCATCGCTAGTGTCTACCAACACAGATTTCTGGTAATTGTTTTGCCCACCAAATTCTTTAATCAAACTAAAATAATATCATCATTGAGTTTAGAAACATTTTAGATACAATGTTTATATTGTAATGATTTGTGAGTGCATTACATCCTCTGACAAGTAGGTGGAGCCCCAGGGCAACATCTGTGTTTTGTCTACTTTGGTTATTTCTAATTACATCTGTATCCCCTCCCCCACAACCACTATTTGAAAAGATATGATATATTATGTCCGATTATAGCATTTGTCATAACATCATATTTTCATTACAGGTAGCAGACTTTAGATTACTGTGCATACTCCTATTCCCCAGACACGCAACATCTGATCATCTATTTATTTGTCAAAATGTACATTTTAGAAAAACAACATTTATAAAATAGAACTTCAATGTTTAGAAAATTATATATGTTAAAAAATATTTTCAGTTTATTACCTAATAATATGCATTTGTTCAAACTCGATGTTTAAAGGGAACCTGCCATGTCAAAAAAACACTATTAACCAGCAGATGAGTTATTCTACAGATTAATAGTGTTCAGAAGCCATGCGGTCGTGGCATTGAAAGTTACAGGAGGAAATGAAGTTTATTCCTCCTGGCAGCCTCTGGCTTTCATCATAGAGGCTGAATAATCATAAAATACCACAGTGTATATAGCAGTGTGTACATACAGTGCTCAGCATAAATAAAAGCACACCAACAGATTTATCATAAAACTTGAATTTCAGAATTAATATTTTCTAAGGGACATCATAATATAAAATATTCCTACAAATGTGGTTCATTGATTGCAAATAAGGTTTGTTATTTTGCACACCAAAAAAATAATTTTACAAACTAATTAATTCAAGACCATATTTAAAAAATGAATACACCCCAATGAAAGTCTTAGGAACAAAGAAAGGTGAAGGCTGTAAGAAGATCAACAAAGTTTTACTTATCAGGAGAATATTGTAGCAAAAGTGATACAAAAATTTAACAAAAATGGAGCTGCAAACATCTTACAGATATATTCAGTCTGACAACACAAGTGATAAGAAGTGGGGTGAGTGTTTCCCATGAGAGTATATGGTGTACACTGCAGAGAAATGGCATTCATGTGTGTCGTCCACTAAGGAAGCCTCTCCTAAAGCCCATGCTCAAAAAAGCAAGGAGGCCTCTCTTATAGCCCAGGTACAAAAAAGCCCACCTAAAATTTGCCTGGGCTCTTAATGAAAAAATGAAGACTACTAAGACTCTATACTAGGGTTGAGCGACTTTTATTTTTATAGGATCGGGTCGGGTTTCATGAAACCCGACTTTCTCAAAAGTCGGGTCGAGTGAAATCGGCCGATCCTATAAAAAAGTCGGTGTCGGGGTCGGCCGAAACACGAAACCCAATGCAGTGCAATGGGATACTATGGTTCCCAGGGTCTGAAGGAGAGGAAACTCTCCTTCAGGCCCTGGGATCCATATTAATGTGTAAAATAAAGAATCAAAATAAAAAATATTGATATACTCACCCTCGGACGCACCCTGGTACTAACCGTCAGCCTTCCTTCCTAAGAATGAGCGCGTGAATGACCTGCGGTGACGTCGCGGCTTGTGATTGGTTGCGAGCGGTCACGCGACCAATCACAAGCCGCGACGTCATCTAAGGTCCTTCACACGCTCATTCTTAGGAAGGAAGCCTGCCGGAAAGAAGCAGGGCGCGTCCGAGGGTGAGTATATTCCTATTAGGTATATACTCACCCTCGCACACGCCCTGCTTCTTTCCGGCAGCCTTCCTTCCTAAGAATGAGCGCGTGAAGGACCTTAGATGACGTCGCGGCTTGTGATTGGTCGCGTGACCGCCCATGTGACCGCTCGCGACCAATCACAAGCCGCGACGTCACCGCAGGTCATTCACGCGCTCATTCTTAGGAAGGAAGGCTGACGGTTAGTACCAGGGCACGTCCGAGGGTGAGTATATCAATATTTTTTATTTTGATTCTTTATTTAACACTTAAATATGGGTTCCGATACCGATTCCCGATATCGCAAACATATCGGAACTCGGTATCGGAATTCCGATACCAGATTCAGAAGATCGCCGACCTCATGGCCGACCCCACACAGGGGTCGGGTCAGGTTTCATGAAACCCGACTTTGCCAAAAGTCGGCGACTTCTGAAAATGGCCGACCCGTTTCGCTCAACCCTACTCTATACTATGAAGTGATGTGACCAAGATAAATGTTTTTCGGAACTGATGGCTTCAAAACTGTATGATGTTGCAAAGGTGACGAATACAGAGAAAAATGTGTAATACCTATAGTGAAACATGGTGGTGACAGTGTTGCAATGTGGTGCTGCGTGCATGCTGCTGGTATCGGGGAGCTACATTTCATTGATGGTATCACAAATTCAAATGTGCACTGCTCTATCTTGAAAGTGAAGTTGCTGTCATCTCTTCATGCCTTAAGTAGACATGCATTTATTCTAAATGTATGGTGCCAGTAGTAAAATATGGTGGTGGCAGTGTCCTTGAACCATGAATTCACAGATGTACAGTCCTATATGGGAAGAGAATATGCTACTATTACTCTGTGCCCTTGATAGACGTGCATTTTTCCAACATTACAATGATCCAAAATACACATCTAAGGTAACTGTTGCATTTCTGAAGACAAACCGAGTGGAAGTGATTAACTGGCCAAGTATGGCTCCTGATTTGAATCTAATTGAACACCTATGGGAAATTTTGAAGAAACAAGTTTAACATCACTCTCCATCCAGCATCCAGGTTCTAGAGATCGTTCTTGAAGAATGGAAAAAGGTAGATGTTGTAATATGTCACCAACTTGTTCATTCTATGCTTAGAAGATTGGTGCTGTCCTTAAAACCTATGGAGGCCATACAAAATAAAAAAGGTATAGTTATTAATGTGTGGTGTATTCAATTTTGCATTAACACATTTGAGTAAAACTGAACAGTTTGTAATGAAATTTGCAGTATTAATGTTACTTTCATGTTATAGGTTAAAAAAATGTTCAATTAAACAATTTTTGGAAATTATTCTTGGGCCCAATGAAATATTAATTAAAATCTTACTTTTAAATATGCTGAGGACTGCATATTTACACACACTTCTCTATACCATGTGTAATCTATATACACCCTGCTGAATATTCTCTTTAACCCCTTAACGTCCAGAGGTATGTTTGGTTTTGCATTTTCCTTTTTTTGCTTCCCTTCTTCCCGGATCCCTAATTTTTTTTGTTAAAATGGCTATGTGAGGGCTTGTTTTTTGCGGGACGAGTCGTAATTTTGAATGACATGATTAGTTTTAAAAGGCACATCTGTAAGCTGCATCTATTCTGGCACTTAGCCTCTCTCTTCCCACTCCCTGGTAGCAGTGGGATATGGGGTAATAAAGGGTTAATGTCACCTTGCTAATGTAAGGTGACATTAAGCCTGGTTAATAATGGAGAGGTGTCAATAAGTCACCTATTCATTATTAATCCAATAGTAGTAAAGGGTTAATAATATACACACACATTATGAATTAAGTATTTTAATGAAGTAAATACAAATGGTGTTTTAAAATCTTTATTGTACACTTAATCCACCTGAAGACCCTCGTTCTGATAAAAAAAAAACCATAAAAAAGTAACAATATCCCATACCTCTCCGGCGTTCAATCATGTCCCACGCTGTAAATCCATCTGAAGGGGTTAAATAAATTTACAACCAGGAGCCTGCTAATGCAGCTGTTGCTCCTGGTTGTAAAAACTGGGGAATGAATAGAATGCAGGGGAACATAGCATCGTAGAGTTGCGGTGATGCGCCCCCTGCTGGCATAAACTCATATGAACACTAGCGTGAGAAAATATTCAGAAAAATTCCAATGTTAGAGAAAAAATTGCATCTTTGTGTTGAATACAGATCACTGTTCAGGAACTTTTATGCGTATTACGCCTGTAAAAAACGGACCGTATTTACCTACATTAAGTGTGACGCCGACCTTAAGCTGTTAACTGGTTCATGTAGCTTTACATGAACACCTGATCCTTACACTATGGCTGGTCCAAACAAATGAAGCAATTGTTACCATCCACCTCTCGTGTCTCCCCTTTTTCCTCATAGTTTGTAAGCTTGCGAGCAGGGCCCTCACTCATCTTGGTATCTGTTTTGAACAGTGATTATTGTTATGCTGTAATGTCTATTGTCTGCGCTGCGGAATATGTTGGTGCTATATAAATAAAATGATTATTATTATTATTATTATTATTATTATTATTATTATTAATTGTTTTATTTTGAATGGGGTGAAAAGTAGGTGATTTGAACTTTTATTTTTTTATTTTTTTATATTTGTAAAAACATTTTTTTTACTTTGACATGCTTCAATAGTCTCCATGGAAGACTAGAATGAAATTCTTGATGCAAATATAATACCATGTGTAAAAAACTGAAGTTGAAAAGAGGATGGTTTCTACAAATGGATAATGATCCTAAACACATGTCAAAATCCACAATAGACTACTTCAAAAGGTGCAAGCTGAAAGTTTAAAAATGGCCATCACTGTCCCCTGATTTGGACATTATTGAAAATCTGTGTGCTGGACCCCTTTTTGTAATTTTTAAAATGTAAAATATGAATACATATATATACAACCCCTGGCAAAAATCATGTAATCACCGGCCTTGGAGGATGTTCATTCAGTTGTTTAATTTTGCAAAAAAAAGCAGATCACAGACATAGCACGAAACTAAAGTCATTTCAAATGGCAACTTTCTGGCTTTAAGAAACACTAAAAGAAATGAAGAACAAAAAATGTGGTAGTCAGTAATGGTTACTTTTTTTAACCAAGCATAGGGTAAAAATTATGGAGTCACTCAATTATGAAGGAAAAAATTATGGAATCATGAAAAATAAACAAAAACACACTCCAACACATCACTAGTATTTTGTTGCACCACCTCTGGCTTTTATAACAGCTTGCAGTCTCTGAGGCATGAACTTAATAAGTGCCAAACAGTACTCTTCATCAATCTGGCTCCAACTTTCTCTGATTGCTGTTGCCAGGTCAGCTTTGCAGGTTGGAGCCTTGTCATGGACCATTTTCTTCAACTTCCACCAAAGATTTTCAATTGGATTGAGATCCGGACTATTTGCAGGCCATGACATTGACCTTATGTGTCTTTTTTCAAGGAATGTTTTCACAGTTTTTGCTCTGTGGCAGGATGCATTATCATCTTGAAAAATGATTTCATCATCCCCAAACATCCTTTCAATTGATGGGATAAGAAAAGTGTTCAAAATATCAACATAAACTTGTGCATTTATTGAAGATGTAATGACAGCCATCTCCCCAGTGCCTTTACCTGACATGCAGCCCCATATCATCAATGACTGTGGAAATTTGCATGTTCTCTTCAGGTAGTCATCTTTATAAATCTCATTGGAGCGGCACCAAACAAAAGTTCCAACATCATCACCTTGCCCAATGCAGATTCGTGATTCATCACTGAATATGACTTTCATCCAGTCATCCACAGTCCATGATTGTTTTTCCTTAGCCCATTGTAACCTTCTTTTTTTTCGGTTTAGGTGTTAATGATGGCTTTTGTTTAGCTTTTCTGTATGTAAATCACACTTCCTTTAGGCAGTTTCTTACAGTTCAGTCACAGACGTTGACTCCAGTTTCCACCCATTCGTTCCTCATTTGTTGTGTTGTGCATTTCCTGTTTTGAAGACCTATTGCTTTAAGTTTCCGGTCTTGACGCTTTGATGTCTTCCTTGGTCTACCAGTATATTTGCCTTTAACAACCTTCCCATGTTGTTTGTATTTGGTCCAGATTTTAGACACAGCTGACTGTGAACAACCAACATCTTTTGCAACATTACGAGATGATTTACCCTCTTTTAAGAGTTTGATGAAACACAGCGTTTGGTGATGTCCATGAGTTCAAGACTTCAGGCAGTCATTGCCAACAAAGGGTTTTCAACCAAGTACTAAAATAAACATTTTATGTAAAATTATTGAATCTGTCCAATTAGTTTTGGTCCCTTTAAAAACAGGGTGGC
Source organism: Ranitomeya variabilis (assembly GCF_051348905.1). Taxonomy (NCBI): domain Eukaryota; kingdom Metazoa; phylum Chordata; class Amphibia; order Anura; family Dendrobatidae; genus Ranitomeya; species Ranitomeya variabilis. The sequence goes on from NC_135233.1 coordinate 897,338,907, forward strand.
GGCACATGTTAAGGAGCTGAAACTCCTAAACCCTTCATCCAAATTTAATGTTGATAACCTCAAATGAAAGCTGAAAGTCTGAACTTCAACTGCATCTGAAATGTTTTGTTTAAAATTCATTGTGGTAATGTCTATAACCAAAATTAGAGAAATGTTGTCTCTGTCCAAATATACATGGACGTAACTGTATACCAATAGAAAATCATATTGAGCTTCCTTCCAATAGGACAAATGGCAATTTTTATTGTATTTTTTGCAATAAGGATGTCCATCAGAATTGAGGCATACATGAATATACAATTACACAATATCAATAATTTCGAACATGTGCAAATATTGATATTGGGGAAAGCACTGTGCGTTGCATTAGTCAACTGGTACATTTTATAACTAGCTTATACAAGTAAATGCTTTCCCTATAGCAGTAATTACACATGGGAAAAAAAATCCCAGCAGGCTTCTATTGGTCAGGCCCAACAATGACCTTGATAAAATTTAATATATGTATATATGGGTTTAGTTATCATAAATGTTGCTCTCACGACATGATGAGCGGCATAGTCTACATCCATTATTTATAGGACTCTCTCATATTAGGTCACTGACAGGACTAATATTCCTGCCACAATGCTTTAAAATTCTAACAATACATTAATTGAAAAGTGGTTTAATTGCCAGGTTCTGTCACACTATTTATCAAATATGTCTGAAAGAGTCAGACAAGGTGTAGAAATCATAATTACTGAAATGAATGTTGTCAGAGAATTGAAGTGTTCTTTGGGGAAATGCATTAGCAGAGTGGATTTAAAAGGGCTTTGAATAAGTATAAGGTCACATTGGGAAACAAACATAGATTAGGAAGTTGTGATATTAAGTTACAATAATTTCTATAATTACAATGTAAGGAGAACTTAGCTAGGCGTGCTTCCTCCGTGACGGGTCCGGAGCCGTTGGGGCTGTCATCTATGTTGCAGGGAGAGGGGCTTAGGGCCCCGGACCATTCCCTGCACTTGAGGAAAGGGGGAGTGGTTAAGCTAAGGGAACTGCAGTGCGCGAATGATCAGACAGTTTGGACGGGAACGTTGAATGAGCGAGATGCCTGTGGAAAGGCTATAGCTGTGGGGAGACACGGAGGTTTAGGTCCAAACCTGGGACATGACAGAGATACCTCTAGAAACTGTTGACCGAGTGTTGTATGAACCTTGCTGACACCGCTGTCACAGCTGACTCCACCGACATCACTGACTGTGAGGGATAAGGTCTGTGAGTGGGATGTAGGAGCACATTTATGTGGTAAGATGAACCGGGCTGTCCATTTTGAACTGTGCTTTGAGAGTGCTGCACACGTCCGTCATGCTGCGACAATCACAGTCGGTGATAAGGATGTTTTCTTCTCGGCCTCCACGACTTCTGTGCCCAAGACCCGCGTCAGGTCCATGAGGACACACCGCCAATGTCAGGGCTACAAGGAAGCACCACCATTGTCAGAATTCAGGATACCGACTTCTTCAGGACTGCATCAGACTCTTACTGCATCACAGTCTAGGCACCACCAGCGACCTCCAGGAGTTCAACAGTGACTGGCGCCAGAGTGATAAGTCTTGATTAGTCAACTTGCTGTCTAGTTTGTTCTGTTACTTAAGTTATTGTCTGTTGTTACTGGTTTTATTAGGGAAAATTATCCCTTCATTTCCTCCCTGCATGGAGAATCCACAGTACAATAAAGCCCTGTTACGCTTGGTCTGTATACTGTCCGTTACTGCATCCTACGTGCCTGCTGTACCCTCACAACAGCACTGGTATAAAATTGAATTAATTTTTCTTTTTGTTTCTGTTTTTACATCTTCCATGCTATTCTATTTGGAGAATATTTAGCAACAACATAACTTACATATTATATCATATACATGTTGTGATGCAGGGACCCCTATAACAGGTAGGGGGCGCTGCATGGTCTCCCCGGTATGTGAACGGAGTCGTATTGAGGCCGTGAGAATCGACCTGCAGTGATGTCAGGATCACGTGACCAGCCCAGGTGATCCATTACTGTGGGTGTGCTTACGGGTACATAATGTGGCCAGGGTGTAGGTCACATGGTCTTCTGTGTGGTTCCTGTGTGGTTCCAGTGTTTGGATCTGAATGGTCCAAGTGCAAGGTCCTGGAAGCCTGTGTTGGAAGACCTGGGAGGAGGCTTCCTGGAAAGCACATGGCTTGGACCTGGCGGCCTGTGGTGTTGGACTAAGTCCTGTATAGCACCCAGACAGGCCACATGCCTCTGTGTTGGATGGTCCCAGGTGGGACGGACGTTCTGAAGAACACAGTGTGATCATGGTCCTGGACAGTCTGCGTTAGAAGCTCCTGTGAGTGGAGTCTTCTTGGAGCACCTGAGAGACTGTGGACCTGGATGATCGGTGTTGGGGAAGCGACCGGCCTTCGGTGGCTCTGGACTGACTGATGTGTGCCGGCCAGGCAAGTTGGTGAACCCCGTAAGGCAGTGTCCCCAGGAGAGAGGACTGACAAGGAGTCAGCAGATGGAGCAGGAGCTCCCATAAGGTACCATTGACTGATGGTGCTTGTTATGTTCTATGAACTGTGTGGTAACCCACGGCAACTGGTCAGGAGAGGACCAGCATGTTTAGTTGCTGCAGACTAAGGATATGAAACTTGATGTGATGTCCTGGTACAGTGTGTAAATGGACTGTTCATGATGTGGTTTATGAGGTATAATAAACCAAATAGACTGTTTTGTTTTAAAAACCCGTACCCGTGTGCTGAATGTCGCGGCCAAGCGAGTGTCCCCCAACACACTCAGTAGAAATAGTCTTACAATGTTTATGTCTTCATTTTACCATGCCTAACTTTTAATTGAGTTTTTTTTCTTACTTTTTTAACGTCTTTTCTGTTCTAATCCACTTTAATTTTTTAAGTGTTTTACAATATCTGAAAAATAATTATTAAAAAAGCCAAGCACAATAAGATACCAAAAACAAATTTATTTAGATGATTATTCAAACTTTGTCTTTATTTACTTAGAAACTTCTAAATATTTTGCATATTGGTGAAATACTGCTAACAAAGATAAATCTAAGAATTTTGCAATTATACTACATGTTTATTCCGGGTTACAAAAGTCCAGTCATCCCAATCTTTCTGAAAGAAACTGTGATAGAAAAACATTTAGGGCATTGAGATGATCATCATCCTTAAACATAAATATACTAAAGGTGGGCAAAGAGAATTAAAAAAGAAAGGTGAGGGGTTGGGAATTTTTCTGAGTTTAAAAAAAAGAAAATTAGTAAACTTGCAAATTTCAAATACTCACACAGGAAGAGTTCTCAGAAGTTGTGGTCTGTGATCATGACAGGTGCATTAACTTCATCAGTACCCTGGACAGAAAGATCACTATGACTATTATGAACATCAATGCAATGTGAAGATGGCGGATATGTTTTTGGCTTTTGTGTTAGAATCAGCAACATTTTTTTCTCTAATATGTATTTTTAGGCAAACTGCAGACTGTATGTAGTGTAGGAAATCAGGTGCAACACGCAGGCAATATTATAATTGATACATTTTTAGAGGTGGTATAAAGGAGCAGAGTCAGTGCCCCATGAAAAGCACCCTCATACAGCGGGAGAGTTCTTGACTCCCCAAAAAGACACAGACTAGAGACTAAGGCACTGATTCATCATTGCCTATGCGCCTGTTTTTTTGTCTGGCTTTGTGTGTTTTATAAAGTCTATTTCATACAGTCATGGCCAAAAGTATTCACACCCCTGCAATTCTGTCAGATAATACTCAGTTTCTTCCTGAAAATGATTGCAATCACAAATTCTTTGGTATTATTATCTTCATTTAATTTGTCTTAAATGAAAAACCACAAAAAGAATTGTTCTAAAGCCAAATTGGATATAATTCCACACCAAACATAAAAAAGGGGGTGGACAGAAGTATTGGCACTGTTCGAAAAATCATGTGATGCTTCTCTAATTTGTGTAATTAACAGCACCTGTAAGTTACCTGTGGCACCTAACAGGTGTTGGCAATAACTAAATCACACTTGCAGCCAATTGACATGGTTAAAGTTGACTCAACCTCTGTCCTGTGTCCTTGTGTGTACCACATTGAGCATGGAGAAAAGAAAGAAGACCAAAGAACCGTCTGAGGACTTGAGAAACCAAATTGTGAGGAAGCATGAGCAATCTCAAGGCTACACATCCATCTCCAAAGACCTGAATGTTCCTGTGTCTACCGTGCGCAGTGTCATCAAGAAGTTTAAAGCCCATGGCACTGTGGCTAACCTCCCTAGATGTGGACAGAATAGAAAAATTGACAAGAGATTTCAACGCAAGATTGTGCGGATGTTGGATAAAGAACCTTGACTAACATCCAAACAAGTTCAAGCTGCCCTGCAGTCCGAGGGTACAACAGTGTCAACCCTTACTATCCGTCGGCATCTGAATGAAAAGGGACAGTATGGTAGGAGACCCAGGAAGACCCCACTTCTTACCCCGAGACATAAAAAAGCCAGGCTGGAGTTTGCCAAAACTTACCTGGAAAAGCCTAAAAGGTTTTGGAAGAATGTTCTCTGGTCAGATGAGATAAAAGTGGAGCTTTTTGGGCAAAGGCATCAACATAGAGTTTACAGGAGAAAAAAAAGAGGCATTCAAAGAAAAGAACACGGTCCCTACAGTCAAACATGGTGGAGGTTCCCTGATGTTTTGGGGTTGCTTTGCTGCCTCTGGCAATGGACTGCTTTACCATGTGCATGGCATTATGAAGTCTGAAGAGTACCAACAAATTTTGCAGCATAATGTAGGGCCCAGTGTGAGAAAGCTGGGTCTCCCTCAGAGGTCATGGGTCTTCCAGCAGGACAATGACCCAAGACACACTTCAAAAAGCACTAGAAAATGGTTTGAGATAAAGCACTGGAGACTTCTAAGGTGGCCAGCAATGAGTCCAGACCTGAATCCCACAGAACACCTGTGGAGAGATCTAAAAATGGCAGTTTGGAGAAGGCACCCTTCAAATATCAGGGACCTGGAGCAGTTTGCCAATGAAGAATGGTCTAAAATTCCAGCAGAGCATTGTAAGAAACTCACTGATGGTTACCGCAAGTGGTTGGTCGCAGTTATTTTGGCTAAAGGTTGTGCAACCAAGTATTAGGCTGAGGGTGCCAATACTTTTGTCTGGCCCATTTTTGGAGTTTTGTGTGAAATGATCAATGTTTTGCTTTTTGTTTCATTCTCTTTTGTGTTTTTTCATTTAAGACAAATTAAATGAAGATAATAATACCAAATAATTTGTGATTGCAGGGGTGTGAATACTTTTGGCCATGACTGTATGTGCTCTTTTGGGAATTTTTGCTTGCTTCCCCTTTGTGGGACAAGTTTAGCAATCACTGATGTTTTTTCCTGATTCTAGCCCCCCAAAAAAGGAAGAAAAAGACAATACATATAACCATGTGCCCGGTTTTGCTTAATTCATCAAAGTATTAAATTTGTCACAACTCCACTAAAGTCTCCCCCTTGATGTATTTTTGAATATACTAGTAATTTGGTGCCATTTTTTTGGAATTTTTTGTGCTGCAAGATTGCACTAACAGTTTAAGACAGAAAAAATACTATTTTTGACTTTATACCAAACTCAAGAATCACATAAGCCATTTTAAAGTATTTGGCACTTTTTTGTGCCAAATACTTTAAACCTAATACTGCAAAATAAAATAGAAAAGTTGCTTAAAAAATGCAAATGTTGAATAATTTCCTGGGTTTGTTCAAAATAACTGTACTTTATTTACCATATCAAGTAAGGAGGCACCATTATTTAGAACACTGCAGCATAACATTCACTGGTGACTTCCATGGAGTGAGGTGTTCCTGACTGTGACCTTACCATAAATACTGGCTTTAATCCTCAGGCTTAAGTCACATCCCTACAGTATCAGGCCCAAAAAGTTAATTTATTGTAATTTTTTTTTTACAGAAAGCTATTAATTTAAGGCCCATGATATTACAATTTCAAGAGTAACTTTCTGCAGGTGTTTTAATACTCAGCTTACATTTTAAACAGAATATGCCAGTAGGATCAACTCTCCTAAGTTGTCAATTTCGGTGACAGGTCATAGGAAGCTGAATAAAATGATATCTTGATATCTGTAATCCAATGTCTTATTCTAAAGAAATCTATGGTTTTCTTATATGTAAATGAGCTGTTCCGGACTATGGGTCAGACCCTCATCTGCATGAGAATCTGCATACAGAGCTTATTTTATGTGAAAGGAGGGAGTTACCATTATAAGACATGTAAGTAACACAGAAAACTAGAGCTGAATTTTGTCTCATAACAAACAAATTAACAGCTGCAACTCTCACAGCTCTGTTGGATTGCAAAACTGCCTGCCTGTGAGATGGAAGTTGATGCATTGAGAAGAATCAGCAGATGTGTCAGTTATAATCACACGCAACTCTGCAATAAGATTAGGAGAGCACTGGTAAAGCCATTATTCATGTAATCTCTGGATGCAGATTTTCATTCTGATCTATTTCCGCCCCATATCCGTGAACAGCTTATTTACATATAAGAAAAACATGAATTTTTCTTTAATAAGACATTGGATTATAGATATCAAAGTATCATTTTATTCAGCTTCATATGACCTGCATAACGATATAGATGGCTTACGAAAGATGATCCTACTGACAGATTCCCTTTAATTAGTATCAATTAGTATCATTATGAGAATGTGATTTTTTTAGTTCAATATGGGGCAGTGAAAGATCAAAGAGGATGTGAATTTTATGGTAATATTTTTTTTTACTGTTTCTTTACAAGCAGTAACTAGCACAGAGTAATTTCCGTCTGATTTTCGAGGTTCTAATGATCACTAAAAGGACTGACCTTTTCAGACTTGTCAACATACAATGTTAATAACTAGTGTAGAGCGATACCTTCCGATATCGGAAAGTATCGGTATCGGAAAGTATCGTCCGATACCGGCAAAATATCGGATCTCGCCGATACCGATACCCGATACCAATGCAAGTCAATGGGACGAAAATATCGGAATTAAAATAAACCGTTTCTTTCCTTGTAGGTTCATTCTACATGAAGGAAAACAACTAAGAATAATGTAGAATGTATTGGGGGAGGTGGCGGAGACATTAAAGGCATAGAGGTTTAGCCCAATCAAATAGAATAGCAGGAATTTTATTTTTGTTTTAAGATGTTCGGAGTTACAAAGATATTGACTATGTTAAGAATTTTTTTATTTTGTCAGATATTGATGTTTCACTACTTCCACGCCCTTCACCTTTTTTTTTACTTCTCCCACACTTTCTTCTTCATCATCATCAGCATCTTTGACATCAACTTCTTCTTCACCTTATTCATCTTCTTCTTCATCTTCTACCTATTTTTTTTTTGTTACATTCTTCATATTCTTTTTATTCAACTATTATTCTTCTTCATATTCTACTTCTTCATCATATTCTTATTTGTGACAGGCATTCCTGTAGTTGTTATCTATAAAAGTTTGAAGATTACACCTTCCGTTCTGCCTGTCACAAAAGAGTTACATTTGTCCGCGTTCAGTTTGGCCTGCAGCATCAGGCTTTATCCAGGGGCACCACGAGGAGGAACGGACTCACCCCCATGCTTAGTCTTCTTCTGCTTATAATTTAGATAATATCTTTTGCTCTGATATTTAGTCTTATGCTTAATGTTCTTCTGCTCTTTGTTCTGCAGCCTCTTGTTCTTCTGCTTCTCGGTCTTCCATGTCGTCGTCTCCGGGGTCGTCGTCGTCATCGGGGTGGTCTTCAGGGTCATTGTCTCCAGGGTCGTCGTCATCTCAGTGGTTGTCGTCTCTGGTGTCGTCGTCATCTTAGGGGTGGTCTTCCGGGTCGTCGTCTTTAGGGTCTTGAACTTGGAAATGTAGCAGAAGGTACAAGAAGACTGAGAAAATGGCGAGAACCAGCTGATGGAACTGAAACTCGGATGGCTACCCGAAGGTCCAAGAGCCAATGGAACTACCGAGGACCAGCAGACGTTACTGGAGCCCGGTTACTAAGCAGGAGGTACCCGTGCCAGAAAGCACTACCAAGGACCACCTGACATTGGTGTAACTCGGATACCCAGAAGGAGGCACCTAAGCCATAGGCTCTGCCCGGAACCAGCTGATGGTACTGGAACCAGGATGGGGAGCAGAAGGTACAAGAGCAAAAGACACTGCCGAGAACCAGCTGACGGTACTGGAACCCGGATGGGTAGCCGAAGGTCCAAGAGCCAATGGAACTACCGAGGACCAGCTGACGTTACTAGAACCCGGTTACTAAGCAGGAGGTACCCGTGCCAGAAAGCACTACCAAGGACCACCTGACGTTGGTGGAACTCGGATACCCAGAAGGAGGCACCTAAGCCAAAGGCTCTGCCCAGAACCAGCTGACGGTACTGGAACCAGGATGGGGAGCAGAAGGTACAAGAGCAAAAGACAATGCCGAGAACCAGCTGACAGGACTGGAACCCGGATGGGTAGCCGAAGGTCCAAGAGCCAATGGAACTACCTCTGGAGACCCTGCTCAACAGGTCAAGATTGTTATATCGTTCCTACGGGGCGACCCTCAGAATTGGGCATTTGCATTGGCACCAGGGGATCCTGCATTGCTCAGTGTGGATGCGTTTTTTCTGGCATTGGGATTGCTCTATGAGGAACCTAACCTAGAGATTCAGGCTGAAAAGGCTTTATTAGCCCTCTCTCAGGGGCATGATGAAGCGGAAATATATTGTCAGAAATTTCGGAAATAGTCGGTGCTTACTCAGTGGAATGAGTGCGCCCTGGCTGCAAACTTCAGAAATGGTCTTTCTGAGGCCATTAAGGATATTATGGTGGGGTTCCCTGCGCCTACAGGTCTGAATGAGTCTATGGCTATGGCCATTCAGATTGATCGGCGTTTACGGGAGCGCAAACCCGTGCACCAGTTGGCGGTGTCTTCTGAACAGGCACCTGAGACTATGCAATGTGATAGAATTCAGTCCAGAAGTGAACGGCAAAATTATAGGCGGAAAAATGGTTTGTGTTTTTAATGTGGTGATTCAGCTCATGTTATATCAGCATGCTCTAAAAGCACAAAAAGGGTTGATAAATCTTTTGCCATTGATACTCTGCAGTCTAAGTTCATTTTGTCTGTGACTCTGATTTTTTCACTGTCTTCCATTTCCGTCGATGCCTATGTGGATTCAGGCTCTGCCCTGAGTCTTATGGATTGGTCTTTTGCTAAATGCTGCGGTTTTAGTCTAGAGCCTCTGGAAGTTCCTATTCCTCTGAAAGGAATTGATTCTACACCATTGGCTATGAATAAACCGCAGTATTGGACACAAGTGACCATGCGCATGACTCCCGTTCATCAGGAGGTGATTCGCTTCCTTGTACTGTATAATTTACATGATGTACTAGTGCTTGGTCTGCCATGGTTACAAACTCATAATCCTGTCCTGGACTGGAAAACAATGTCTGTGCTAAGCTGGGGATGTCAGGGGGTTCATGATGATGCACCTCCGATTTCTATCGCTTCATCTACTCCTTCGGAGATCCCTGCGTTTTTGTCGGATTATAGGGATGTTTTTGAGGAGCCTAAGCTCAATTCGCTCCCTCCCCATAGAGAGTGTGACTGTGCTATAGAATTGATTCCTGGCAGTAAGTTCCCTAAGGGTCGTTTATTTAATCTGTCACTGCCAGAGCATACTGCTATGCGGAATTATATTAAGGAGTCCTTGGAAAAGGGACATATTCGTCCATCTTCGTCCCCTCTGGGAGCAGGTTTTTTTTTCGTGGCAAGAAAAGATGGTTCCCTGAGGCCTTGTATAGATTATCGCCTTCTGAATAAGATTACAGTCAAATACCAGTATCCATTGCCATTATTTACTGATTTGTTTGCTCTCATTAAGGGGGCTAGGTGGTTCACTAAAATAGATCTTCGTGGTGCGTATAATCTGGTGCGGATAAAACAGGGTGATGAGTGGAAAACCGCATTTAATACGCCTGAGGGCCATTTTGAGTATTTGGTAATGCCTTTTGGACTCTCCAATGCTCCGTCAGTCTTTCAGTCCTTTATGCACAATATTTTCCGTGAATATCTGGATAAGTTTATGATTGTGTATTTGGATGATATTTTGGGGTTTTCTGATGACTGGGAGTCTCATGTTTTACAGGTCAGGAAGGTGTTTCAGGTTTTGCGGGCCAATTCTCTGTTTGTGAAGGGCTCAAAGTGTCTCTTCGGAGTCCAGAAGATTTCTTTTTTGGGGTACATTTTTTCTCCTTCTACTATTGAGATGGATCCCGTTAAGGTTCAGGCTATTTGTGACTGGACACAACCTACATCTGTTAAGAGCCTTCAGAAGTTCTTGGGGTTTGCTAATTTTTATCGTCGGTTCATTGCTAATTTTTCCAGTATTGTTAAACCTTTGACTGATTTGACTAAAAAGGGTGCTGATGTTGCTGATTGGTCTCCTGCGGCCGTGGAGGCTTTTCGGGAACTTAAGCGCCGGTTTTCTTCTGCTCCTGTGTTGTGTCAACCAGATGTTTCACTTCCTTTCCAGGTGGAGGTTGATGCTTCCGAGATTGGAGCGGGGGCGGTTTTGTCACAGAGAAGTTCTAATGGCTCGGTGATGAAGCCATGTGCTTTCTTCTCTAGAAAATTCTCGCCCGCCGAGCGCAATTATGATGTGGGTAATCGGGAGCTTTTGGCCATGAAGTGGGCATTTGAGGAGTGGCGTCATTGGCTTGAGGGTGCTAAACATCGCGTGGTGGTCTTGACTGATCACAAGAATCTCATTTACCTTGAGTCTGCCAGGCGTTTGAATCCTAGACAGGCTCGTTGGTCGTTATTTTTTTCTCGTTTCAATTTCGTGGTTTCATACCTGCCAGGTTCAAAGAATGTGAAGGCAGATGCTCTTTCCAGGAGTTTTGTGCCTGACTCTCCTGGAGACACTGGACCTGCTGGTATCCTTAGGGATGGGGTAATATTGTCCGCCGTATCCCCAGACTTGCGACGCGCATTGCAGGAGTTTCAGGTGGATAAACCGGATCGATGTCCACCAGAAAGACTGTTTGTTCCGGATGATTGGACCAGTAGAGTCATCTCCGAGGTCCATTCTTCTGTGTTGGCTGGTCATCCTGGAATATTTGGTACAAGAGACTTGGTGGCCAGGTCTTTTTGGTGGCCTTCCTTGTCTAGGGATGTGCGTACTTTTGTGCAGTCTTGTGAAGTGTATGCTCGAGCTAAGCCTTGCTGTTCACGGGCTAGTGGGTTGTTGTTATCCTTGCCCATCCCGAAGAGGCCTTGGACGCACATTTCCATGGATTTTATTTCTGATCTCCCGGTTTCACAGAAAATGTCCGTTATCTGGGTTGTGTGTGACCGCTTTTCTAAGATGGTTCATTTGGTGCCCTTGCCTAAGTTGCCCTCCTCCTCTGAGTTGGTTCCTTTGTTTTTTCAGAACGTGGTTCGTTTGCATGGGATTCCGGAGAATATCGTTTCTGACAGGGGATCCCAGTTTGTGTCTAGATTTTGGCGGACGTTTTGTGCCAAGATGGGCATTGATTTGTCTTTCTCGTCTGCATTCCATCCTCAGACGAATGGCCAGACGGAGCGAACTAATCAGACCTTGGAAACTTATTTGAGGTGTTTTGTTTCTGCTGATCAGGATGACTGGGTTGCTTTTTTGCCACTGGCCGAATTTGCTCTTAATAATCGGGCTAGTTCGGCCACGTTGGTCTCTCCTTTTTTTTGTAATTCGGGGTTTCATCCTCGTTTTTCCTCTGGTCAGGTGGAGTCTTCGGATTGTCCTGGAGTGGACGTGGTGGTGGACAGGCTACATCACATTTGGAATCAGGTGGTGGACAATTTGAAGTTATCTCAGGAGAAGACTCAGCAGTTTGCTAATCGCCGTCGCCGCGTGGGTCCCCGACTTCTTGTTGGGGACTTGGTGTGGTTGTCTTCTCGTTTTGTCCCTATGAAGGTCTCTTCTCCTAAGTTCAAGCCTCGGTTCATCGGTCCTTATAGGATCTCGGAGATTCTTAACCCTGTATCCTTCCGTTTGGATCTCCCAGCATCGTTCGCTATTCATAATGTGTTCCATCGGTCGTTGTTGCGGAGGTATGAGGTGCCTGTTGTTCCCTCGGTCGAGCCTCCTGCTCCGGTGCTGGTGGAGGGAGAATTGGAGTATGTTGTTGAAAAGATCTTGGATTCTCGTGTTTCCAGACGCAAACTCCAGTATTTGGTTAAGTGGAAGGGTTATGGTCAGGAGGACAATTCCTGGGTGGTCGCCTCCGATGTTCATGCGACTGATTTGGTCCGCGCCTTCCATAGAGCTCACCCTGATCGCCCTGGGGGTTCTCGTGAGGGTTTGGTGACCCCTCCTCAAGGGGGGGGTACTGTTGTGGATTCTGTTTGCGGGCTCCCTCTGGTGGTTACTGCTGGTACTGGGTGACTTTGGTGGGTTGCGGCCTTTGGTTTCCATCTGTCCATCAGAGGCTGGGTGTTTCCTATTTTACCTGGCCTTTCTGTCATTTCCCTTGCCGGCTATCAATGTGTTCAGATGTGCTCTGTTTGGTTCCTGCCTACCTGCTCCCAGATCTTTCAGGATAAGCTAAGTGCTGATTTTCAGTTGTTTGGGTTTTTTTTGTCCAGCTTGCTTAGAATGTCTCTTTGTTAGCTGGTTGCTCTAGTGGACTGAGGTTCTCCCCATGTGCCATGAGTTGGCACATGGGTTCTTGTAATCTCAGGATGTTTTTTTTGATTAGGGTTTTTTGCTGACCGCTCAGTCCCCTTTTGTGTCATTCTGCTTTCTAGTTTTCAGCGGGCCTCTATTTGCTAAAGCTATATACATCATCTCTATGTGTGTGCCTTCCTCTCATTTCACCGTCAATACATGTGGGGGGCAACTATATCTTTGGGGTTAATTCCTCTGGAGGCAAGTGAGGTCTTTGTTTTCTCTGCAGTACTAGTTAGCTCTTAGGCTGGTGCGTGTCGTCTAGAACCAACGTAGGCACGCTCCCTGGCTATCTCTAGTTGCGTTTGTCAGGTGTAGGGCAGCGGTCAGCCCAGGTTCCATCACCCTAGAGCTCGTCCGATATTTATTATCTTTGCTTATCCTGTGCTATCCCTAGCCATTGGGGATTCATGACAGCGTTGTGTCCGGCAGGGCGGCCGCAGAGGCGCAGCCAGCAAACCAATGATGTCAGAAGACGGGCAGCGCTACCAAGGGGGTTGCTGCGTGTCATTACAAAGGAAAGTCACACCTCAGGGATGGTTTTATGGTCTCAGGGGACACATTTTATACGTGTTGAGTTTGACGTGTGCAAGGACAATAACTGTATGAGCCACCTTGTACAAATGCAGCATTACTGCTGTACAAGGTGGCTGTTATACATACAAACGCCTGGGGGGGACAGGTTCCCTTCAATTTCAGTTGTTGTGTCTGCGTGGCGTTTGCAGGACACGTTGCCAGCTACACAGCAGGGGAACAGCTGGCGTTGCTGAACCCCACTGACACATTGGCTGGTGTTTTTCTCTGTGCAGCCAGCACTTACGGGCACCAACTGGCGGTGTTAGAGCCCAGGGTCAGCAGGAGGAGCAGAGGAGCAGAGTGTAGGCCAAAGCCTGCACTGGCGGCAGTTTTCAGTCTGTTGTGTCTGCATGGCGTTTGCAGGACACGATGCCGGCTACACAGCAGGGGAACAGCTAGCGTTGCAGAACCTCACTGACACAGTGGCGGGTGTTTTTCTCTGTGCAGCTAGCACTTCCGGGCAGCAACTGGCGGTGTTAGAGCCCAGGGTCAGCAGGAGGAGCAGAGGAGCAGAGTGTAGGCCGAAGCCTGCACTGGCGGCAGCTTTGTGTCTGCGTGGCGTTTGCAGGACATGTTGCCGGCTACACAGCGGGAGAACAGCTGGCGTTGCTGAACCCCACTGACACAGTGGCGGGTGTTTTTCTCTGTGCAGCTAGCACTTCCGGGCAGCAACTGGCGGTGTTAGAGCCCAGGGTCAGCAGGAGGAGCAGAGGAAGCAGAGTGTAGGCCGAAGCCTAACTGAACCAATTTTAAAGGTAACCTTTAACCCCCCTCAGGTGTTACAAACTAGAAGAGCCACCTTGTGCAGCAGTAATGCTGCACAAGTCAAAGGTTGCTCTTTTAATTTTGTTCCTTGCACACGCTGAATGAAACACGTCTAAAATTTAGTCTCTTATACAGTCAAAACTGTCTTGGAGTCGTGAGTTCCCTTTTTAATAAGACGCAGCACAGCTGTCAAAAAAACCACCTTGGTGCTTGGCGCGGCCTCCTGAGAATCGCATTTTGCTGTACAGAAGTCTGCGCTGTTGTGTTATCCCTTGGCCCTGCGCTGTTAGCGCTGCCCGTCTTCTGACATCATTTCATGTCGGCCGGTGCGGTTCGCGATGCCCATGAATCCCAGCCCCGCAGTGTCTTTTCATTAACTCACACTGCGGGGCTGGGATTCATGGCCTTGCACAGAAAATATGTTCGCCTCTCACTCATGTCCTTACACCTGCTTTAGACTGTGCGTCGTCAGCTGATCCCTGATCCCTGACACAGTGGCAGGTGTTTTTCTCTGTGCAGCTAGCACTTCCGGGCAGCAACTGGCGGTGTTAGAGCCCAGGGTCAGCAGGAGGAGCAGAGTGTAGGCCGAAGCCTGTACTTGCGGCAGCTTTGTGTCTGCGTGGCGTTTGCAGGACACGTTGCCGGCTACACAGCGGGGGAACAGCTGGCATTGCTGAACCCCACTGACACGGTGGCGAGTGTTTTCTCTGTGCAGCCAGCACTTCCGGGCACCAACTGGCAGTGTTAGAGCCCAGGGACAGCAGGAGGAGCAGAGTGTAGGCCGAAGCCTGCACTGGAGCAAGTTGAAAGGGAACCTTTAACCCCCCCCAGGCGTTTGTTGCTGAAAGAGCCATCTTGTACAGCACTAATGCTGCAAAAGGAAAAGGTGGCTCTTTTAATTATGCTCCTTGCAAAAGCTGAACTAGACACTTATGAAATGTGTCCCCTCACACCGTAAAACTGTCCCGGAGGTGGGACTTTCCTTCGTAATGGGACGCAGCACAGCCGTCATTCCTACCCCCTTGGTGCCGTGTGCCGCCTCCTCAGCATTGTTTGATTCTGTCCCGGAGCCTGCGCTGTTATGTTATCCCTTGGCCAGGCGCACTTAGCGCTGCCCATCTTCTGACATCATTTGGTGTCAGGCTGGCTGCGCCTGTGCGGCCGCGCTGCCCAAGATCCCGCCTGGGACACTGGGTTGTATGTTTTGACTGTGAGATCCAGGCCTGGTTCATTTTCAGAAAAGTAAGCCTATCAACGTTATCGGAGGATAGTCGCATGCGACGGTCTGTTAGTACACCACCTGCAGCACTAAAGACGCGTTCCAATAATACACTAGCCGCAGGGCAAGCCAGCACCTCCAATGCATACTGGCTTAGCTCTGGCCATGTATCCAGCTTTGAGACCCAAAACTTGAAAGGGGAAGAGCCGTCTGAGAGTACAGTAAGAGGGCAAGACATGTAGTCTGTCACCATCTGACGGAACCGTTGCCTCCTGCTGACTGGAGCCGCCTGTGATGGTGTAGACATTTGTGGCGGGCACACAAAACTGTGCCACAGTTGGGCCATACTGGTCTTGCCTTGGGCAGAGGCACTGCTTCTGCTCCCTCTTTGTGCAGAGCCTCCTCCACTGCCTGGATGCACTGAGCTGCTTTGTAAAGCACTAGCAGCACTTCTATCAGTTGGACTGGAGAAGATGATGGAATTCAGCAGTGTGTCTTGGTACTCCCGCATTTTACGCTCCAGGTTCAACGGTGTGATGAGGCTTTGTACGTTGTCCCAGTAGCGAGGGTCGAGGAGGGTGTACACCCAATAATCAGACATGTTGAAAATGTGGGCGATGCGGCGGTCGTTTCTCAGGCACTGCAGCATGTAATCAACCATGTGCTGCAGACTGCCAACTGTCCAAGAAACTCTGTCCCCTGCTTGAGGCGTGATCTCTGCCTGCTCTTCATCACCCCACCCTCGCTGTACACACTGACTACTGGACAATTGTGTAACTCCCTCCTCTGGACGGATGTCTTCCTCCTCCATTGACTCCTCCTCATCCTCCTCACAAAGTGTCCCCTGCCTACGCGTTTGTAAGGAACCATGTGGCGCTGACTGTCCAGAAGCTGATGGAAATGGTGAATCCTCATCCTCCACCTCTTCCACAACATCATCCCTTAGCGCTTGCAGTGTTTGTTGAAGCAGGCAGATAAGGGGGATAGTCATGCTGACTAGTGCATCATCTGCACTCGCCATCCGCGTGGAATAATCGAAGGGGCGCAAAACCTGGCAGACATCCTTCATAGTGGCCCACTCTGTGGTTGTGAAGTCTGAATGGCGCGGAGTGCGACTTCTTTGCGCCTGATGCAGCTGGTACTCCATTACTGCTTGCTGCTGCTCACACAACCACTCTAATATATGTAACGTGGAATTCCACCTGGTAGGTGGGTCACATATGATGCGATGTTCCGGAAGGCGGAATCGGTGCTGCAGAGCTGCAATGCGCGATCTTGCCATGCTGGAACGCCGCAAGTGAGCACACTCTAGGCGGACCTTGTGCAGCATTGCATCAAGATCCGGATAGTCCCTCAAAAAACTCTGCACGACCAAGTTGAGCACATGTGCCAGACATGGGATGTGTGTGAGGTTGCCGAGGCCCAGAGCTGCCGCCAGATTTCAGCCATTGTCACACACTACCATGCCTGGCTGGAGATTCGCTGCCACAAACCACACATCGCTCTCCTGCTTGATGGCATTCCAGAGCTCCTGCGCTGTGTGGCTTCGATTCTGCAAATAAATGAATTTCAAGATGGCCTGTTGACGTTTGGCCATGGCTGTGCTCATGTTGGTCGTAACAGGTAAACGTTCACGGGTCCATGTGGAGGTGGACTGTGACGGCTCCTGCAGCGATGATTCTGAGGAACTTGTGTATGAGGAGGAGTCAATGCGTACAGACTGGATTCCTGCAATCCTTGGAGTGGGCAGGACACGTCCTGTGCCACTCGCACGATCTGTACCCGGCTCAACAACATTAACCCAATGGGCAGTGAGGGAAAGGTATCGCCCCTGTCCATGGTGACTGGTCCACGCATCGGTGGTGAGGTGGACCTTGCTACTGACGGCGTTCAGTAGCTCGTGTTTTATGTGTCCCTCCACATGCTTGTGCAGGGCAGGAACGGCTTGCCTGCTGAAATAAAAGCGGCTGGGCACATTGTACTGTGGGACTGCCAATGCCATCAAGTCACGGAAGCTGTCAGTCTCCACCAGCCTGAATGACAGCATCTCCAGTGACAGAAGTTTGGCAATGCCTGCATTCAGAGCCTGTGCTCGTGGGTGGTTTGCCGAGAAAGGCCGCCTTTTCTCCCATGCCTGTACTACCGATGGCTGTAGACTGGGCTGGGAGTGTGAGGATGACTGGGAACGTGGTGCTGCAGGTGGAATTACAGTGGGTCTCTGGACAACAGTGCCAGAGGTTTTTCCATGGCGATCCTGGGAGGAAGCCGAACCAGCTGTGTGTGAGCTGGAGGAAGAGGCAACACGAGCTGAAGAGGTGGTAGCTGCCGCTGTTGGTTGGCCTAGGTCTTCAGTGTGTTTTTGTAACTCCACCGCGTGCCTGGTCTGCACATGTTTCCACATATTTGAGGTATTGAGGTTGCCGACATTTCTCCCTCTTTTGATTTTATGATGACACACCTTGCATTTGACAAAACAAATGTCATCTGCAACTGTGTCAAAAAAGGACCAGGCACTGCAAGTCTTGGGAGCGCCCTTTTTGGCTTTTGGAAGAGACATGCTCCTAACGGGTGCCGAAGTGGAGGCTACAGGCTCCGCAGTCTTCCCCCTCCCTCTCCCTCTTTGGCCCATTCAGGGAATCTCTTCCTCAGAGCTGCTCCCACCACCTTCCTGTTCCTCACACCACGATGGGTCAAGGACCTCATCATCTACACTACCCTCTGCCACCAACTGCTCCTCCTGGGTATTCTCGGCAGCACAGCACACACCAGAAAGTGGCACCTGAGTGTCATCATCAGATGCGTACTGCGGTTTGGTGACCGGAGGCACTGGCCCACCCGCCTCTTCAATGTCAGAGAGAAAAAGCTGTTGTGCATCACTGCACACTGCCTCTTCTTCCATTTCTCCAATGCTGCTTGGCTGGCCCCCTGTTTCCACGCCAAGAGATTCAGAGAACAGAAGTAGAGATGGCTCCTGTCCTGGGCTCTCTGACTGCCTGGGCAATTTGGCAGGTGGTGAAGAGACAGATGGGTGCTCTCCAGTGCTCTGTGCCTGAGAGGATGTGGCACTAATTGAAGTCGATGCGTTAGCTGCCATCCATCCGACAACGGCTTCAATTTGGTCTTCACGCAGCAGCGGTGTACGGCGCTCTCCTACAAAACTGCGCATGAAGGACTGTTCCCTCCTGAAACTGGGTGATGATGAGTCACCGGTGCCCGCAGCAGGCACAGAATCCCCATGTCCTCTCCCTGCTCCGTGCCCATGCCCACGTGCCTTACTCCCTGCTTTCTTCATCTTGGTTGACTGATAAAGATAAGCAGAAAAGTACTAAGGACTTAGTGTGCTTATTCCTGAACAGCTCCTAACAGGTATAAGAAACACTAATTTTCTAAAGTGTGGACTATACTTTAATATGAGCTAATGTGGCCTACACAACTGTAAAGTGGTGTGTTTGGTGAACTTTATTATTTATTTATTTTTTTTGGCAGAACTGACTACAGGGCGAGCTGCACTCACATGCACTACTTGCAAAAAAGGACAATGTATTTTACAGTAAGAGGCAGTGACGCACTCTGAGCTGCATACAACCGGCTGTGGCTGCACACAGACTAAAGGCGAGCTGCACTCACACGGAGACCATGCAGACAGCCATAAACGGCGCTGCAAGGCCCAAAAAACCTCCTCTAGGTTATCCTATGTAGTGTTTTTCCACAATTTAGCTGGATACGGGTGGAAAGCCACTAATAGGAATTATTTAAAAAAATGTGCAGCAGGCTGCACTATTTGCAAAAAAGGACAATGGATAGAACAGTATGAGGCAGTGAAACACCCTGAGCTGAATACAACCGGCTGTGGCTACATACAGACTACAGAGTGGGCTGCACTCACACACACACACACAGAGACCTTGCAGATCGCTGTGAAAACAGCGCTGCAAGGCAAAAGCAAGGTGAACACACAGCGGTTGCTAAATTAGCCTGGGAAAAGCACAATGAAGCAAATCGCTATCTCAACTGGCCCTCAGTCAGAACACAGCGTCCTGTCACTAACTGAATTCACAGCAGAGTGAGCCAGAAATGGCGGCAGCGTTTTTTATAGTGCATCATGACATCATATCAGCAGCCAATCACAGCCTTGCCAGTAGTTACATGCCCACCATGCTGAACAGGATGTGCCCACACTTGTAATCATTCCTCATTGGCTGAATTCGTGCAGTTTGATTTCTGGGAACTTCTGATTCCGGTATCCGATACACGGTAAATATCGGAACTCGGTATCGGAATTCCGATACCGCAAATATCGGCCGATACCCGATACTTGCGGTATCGGAATGCTCAACACTATTAATAACACGTTAAGTTAATCGTAAAAATAAATGTAACAATGAAGGTATAAATTACACCAAGTGTGATGGAGTAATTAAAGGGGTTGTCCTGGCAAAACCGCTAAGCCTGCAGTCACTCTATGTGACTGTAGGCTTATGAACTCGCTGTTATGATTGAACTGGTGGTTAGGAGCACTAGAAATGACCAGATGAGCAAACTAGTAATACAGGACGAGCTCTGGGAAGTGGGAGCTCTGCTGACCGCAAGCCCTAATCCTATCACAACAACTAGAAATAGCCATGGAGCGTTCCTGACTCTGCCTAGACGCCTCTTCACAGCCTAAGAGCTAACTACCCCTAAAGATAGAAAATACAGCCTACCTTGCCTCAGAGAAA
Organism: Ranitomeya variabilis; assembly: GCF_051348905.1. Taxonomy (NCBI): domain Eukaryota; kingdom Metazoa; phylum Chordata; class Amphibia; order Anura; family Dendrobatidae; genus Ranitomeya; species Ranitomeya variabilis. The sequence goes on from NC_135233.1 coordinate 897,358,953, forward strand.
TCCCCCAAAGAAATAGGCAGCCCCCACATATATTGACTGTGAGTTAAGATGGAAGTCACAAACACAGAAATGAAACAGGTTTCAGCATAGGAGGCCCGGCTTAACTAAACAGACTGAGGATAGAAAAGGTATCTTTGCGGTCAGCATAAAACACTAACAAAAAAACCACGCAGAGTGTGCAAAAGAAACCACTGCACCGACTCACGGCGCGGTGGTGCCACTCTGCATCCCAGAGCTTCCAGCTAACAGAACAAAATCATGATAGCAAGCTGGACAAAAAACAATGATAACAAATAAGCTAGCAGAAACTTAGCTTTTGCTGAAGTAGACAGGTCATCTGAAAGATCCAAGAGAACTGAACCAGTACTAGGACATTGACAGCTGGCATCAAGTAACGATCTGAGTGGAGTTAAATAGAGCAGCCAGCCAAGGCCTCAACGAGATCAGCTGGAGAATGAATCTCAGAACCAGCAGCTCCACTCACAGCCACCAGAGGGAGTCCATGAACAGAACTCACCGAAGTACCATTCATAACCACAGGAGGAGCTCGAGAACTGAATTCACAACAGTACCCCCCCCCTTGAGGAGGGGTCACCGAACCCTCACCAGAGCCTCCAGGCCGATCCGGACGAGCCAAATGAAAGGCACGAACAAGATCGGAGCATGAACATCAGAGGCAACCACCCAGGAGTTATCCTCCTGACCATAACCTTTCCACTTGACTAGGTACTGAAGTTTCAGTCTCGAAATATGTGAATCCAAAATCTTCTCCACCACATACTCCAACTCCCCCTCAACCAACACCAGGGCAGGAGGATCAACGGAGGGAACCATAGGAGCCACATATCTCCGCAATAACGACCTATGGAACACATTATGGATGGCGAAAGAAGCTGGAAGGTCCAAACGAAATGACACAGGATTAAGAACTTCAGAAATTTTATAAGGACCAATGAAACAAGGCTTAAACTTAGGAGATGAAACCTTCATAGGAACAAAACGAGACGACAACCAAACCAAATCCCCAACACGAAGTCGGGGACCAACACAGCGACGGCGGTTAGCGAAACGTTGAGCCTTCTCCTGGGACAATGTCAAATTGTCCACTACGTGAGTCCAAATTCGCTGCAACCTGTCCACCACAGAATCCACGCCAGGACAGTCCGAAGGCTCAACCTGCCCTGAAGAAAAACGAGGGTGGAAACCAGAATTACAGAAAAAAGGCGAAACCAAAGTGGCCGAGCTGGCCCGATTATTAAGGGCAAACTCAGCCAAAGGCAAGAAGGACACCCAATCATCCTGATCAGCAGAAACAAAGCATCTCAGATATGTTTCCAAAGTCTGATTGGTTCGTTCGGTTTGGCCATTTGTCTGAGGATGGAAAGCTGAAGAAAAAGACAAATCAATGCCCATCTTAGCACAAAAGGACCGCCAAAATCTTGAAACAAACTGGGAACCTCTGTCCGACACGATGTTTTCCGGAATACCATGTAAACGATCCACATGCTGGAAAAACAATGGAACCAAATCAGAGGAGGAAGGCAATTTAGGCAAAGGTACCAAAAGGACCATCTTAGAGAAGCGATCACAAACCACCCAGATAACTGACATCCTCTGAGAGACAGGGAGATCCGAAATAAAATCCATGGAAATATGCGTCCAGGGCCTTTTCGGGACCAGCAAGGGCAAAAGCAACCCACTGGCACGAGAACAGCAGGGCTTAGCCCGAGCACAAGTCCCACAGGACTGCACAAAAGAACGCACATCTCGTGACAAGGAAGGCCACCAAAAGGATCTAGCCACCAAATCTCTGGTACCAAAGATTCCAGGATGACCAGCCAACACCGAACAATGAACCTCAGAGATAACTCTCCTAGTCCATCTATCAGGGACAAACAGCTTCTCCGCTGGACAACGGTCAGGTCTATCAGCCTGAAACTCCTGCAGCACCCGCCGCAAATCAGGGGAGATGGCAGACAAAATTACCCCCTCTTTGAGAATACCAGCCGGCTCAGGAACTCCTGGAGAATCAGGCACAACACTCCTTGAAAGGGCATCAGCCTTCACATTCTTAGAACCCGGAAGGTACGAAACCACAAAATTGAAGCGGGAGAAAAACAGCAACCATTGAGCCTGTCTAGGATTCAACCGCTTGGCAGACCCGAGATAAGTCAGATTCTTGTGATCCGTCAATACCACCACGCGATGCTTGGCTCCTTCAAGCCAATGTCGCCAGTCCTCAAACGCCCACTTCATAGCCAACAACTCTCGATTGCGCACATCATAATTGCGCTCAGCAGGCGAAAACTTTCTAGAAAAGAAAGCACATGGTTTCATCACAGAACCATCAGAACCTCTTTGAGACAAAACAGCCCCTGCTCCAATCTCAGAAGCATCCACCTCGACCTGAAACGGGAGCGAAACATCTGGCTGACACAACACAGGGGCAGAAGAAAAACGACGCTTCAGCTCCTGAAAAGCCTCAACGGCCGCAGAGGACCAATTGACCACATCAGCACCTTTCTTGGTCAAATCAGTCAATGGTTTAACAACACTAGAAAAATTAGCGATGAAGAGACGGTAAAAATTAGCAAAGCCCAGGAATTTCTGAAGGCTCTTCACAGAAGTAGGCTGAGTCCAATCATAAATGGCCTGAACTTTAACAGGGTCCATCTCGATAGTAGAAGGGGAAAAAATGAAACCCAAAAATGAAACCTTCTGAACTCCAAAGAGACATTTAGACCCCTTCACAAACAAGGAATTAGCACGAAGGACCTGGAACACCATTCTGACCTGCTTCACATGAGACTCCCAATCGTCCGAAAAGACCAAAATATTATCCAAATATACAATCATGAATCTATCCAGGTACTTTCGGAAAATGTCATGCATAAAGGACTGAAACAAAGATGGAGCATTAGAAAGCCCGAATGGCATCACCAAGTACTCAAAATGGCCCTCGGGCGTATTAAATGCTGTTTTCCATTCGTCGCCCCCTTTAATACGCACAAGATTATACGCCCCTCGAAGATCTATCTTAGTGAACCAGCTAGCCCCCTTAATCCGAGCAAACAAATCAGACAGTAGCGGCAAAGGGTACTGAAATTTGACGGTGATTTTATTGAGAAGGCGGTAATCTATACAAGGTCTCAGAGAACCATCCTTCTTGGCCACAAAAAAGAACCCTGCTCCCAACGGTGATGACGACGGGCGAATATGCCCTTTCTCCAAGGACTCCTTTATATAACTCTGCATTGCAGCGTGTTCTGGCACAGATAAATTGAACAGTCGGCCCTTCGAAAACTTACTACCAGGAATCAAATTAATAGCACATTCGCAATCCCTATGAGGAGGTAGGGCACTGGATTTGGGCTCATCAAATACATCCCTGTAATCTGACAGGAACTCAGGGACTTCAGAAGGATGGGAAGATGAAATAGACAACAATGGGACATCCCCAAGTACCCCTTGACAACCCCAGCTGGATACAGACATTGATTTTCAATCCAATACTGGATTATGGACCTGTAGCCATGGCAAACCCAAAACGACCACATCATGCAGATTATGCAACACCAGAAAGCGAATATCCTCCTGATGTGCAGGAGCCATGCACATGGTCAATTGAGTCCAGTACTGAGGCTTATTCTTGGCCAAAGGTGTAGCATCAATTCCTCTCAATGGAATAGGATACTGTAAGGGCTCCAAGAAAAAACCACAGCGCCTGGCAAACTCCAAGTCCATCAAATTCAGGGCAGCGCCTGAATCCACAAATGCCATAACAGAATAGGACGAGAAAGAGCAAATCAGAGTAACGGACAAAAGAAATTTTGGCTGTACCGTACCAATGGTGGCAGACCTAGCGAACCGTTTAGTGCACTTAGGACAATCAGAGATAGCATGAGTGGAGTCACCACAGTAAAAACACAGCCCATTTAGACGTCTGTACTCCTTGCCGTTTAGCTCTAGTCAAGGTCCTGTCACATTGCATAGGCTCAGGCCTCTGCTCAGAAAACACCGCCAAATGGTGCACATTTTTGCGCTCACGTAAGCGTCGATCGATCTGAATGGCCAAGGACATAGACTCATTCAGACCAGCAGGCGTGGGGAATCCCACCATAACATCCTTAAGAGCTTCAGAAAGACCCTTTCTGAAAATTGCTGCCAGCGCACATTCATTCCATTGAGTAAGCACAGACCACTTTCTAAACTTCTGACAATATACCTCTGCTTCATCCTGACCCTGACACAAAGCCAGCAAAATTTTCTCTGCCTGATCCACTGAATCTGGTTCATCATAAAGCAATCCAAGCGCCAGAAAAAACGCATCTACATTACGCAATGCAGGATCTCCTGGCGCAAGGGAAAATGCCCAGTCTTGAGGGTCGCCACGCAGCAAAGAAATAATGATTTTTACTTGCTGAATGGAGTCACCAGAGGAGCGGGGTTTCAAAGCAAAAAACAGTCTACAATTATTTTTGAAATTCAGGAACTTAGATCTATCCCCAGAAAACAAATCAGGAATTGGAATTCTGGGTTCTAACATCGGGTTCTGAACTACATAATCTTGAATGCCTTGTACCCTTGCAGTGAGTTGATCCACACAAGAGGACAGACCTTGAATGTCCATACCTACACCTGTGTCCTGAACCACCCAGAGATTTAGGGGAAAAGAGAAACAAAACACACTGCAGAAAAAAAAATGGTCTCAGAACTTCTCTTATCCCTCTATTGAGATGCATTAACACTTTGCGGGCCAGCTGTACTGTTATGATTGAACTGGTGGTTAGGAGCACTAGAAATGACCAGATGAGCAAACTAGTAATACAGGACGAGCTCTGGGAAGTGGGAGCTCTGCTGACCGCAAGCCCTAATCCTATCACAACAACTAGAAATAGCCGTGGAGCGTTCCTGACTCTGCCTAGATGCCTCTTCACAGCCTAAGAGCTAACTACCCCTAAAGATAGAAAATACAGCTTACCTTGCCTCAGAGAAATCCTCCAAAGAAATAGGCAGCCCCCACATATATTGACTGTGAGTTAAGATGGAAGTCACAAACACAGAAATGAAACAGGTTTCAGCATAGGAGGCCCGGCTTAACTAAACAGACTGAGGATAGAAAAGGTATCTTTGCGGTCAGCATAAAACACTAACAAAAAAAAACACGCAGAGTGTGCAAAAGAAACCACCGCACCGACTCACGGCGCGGTGGTGCCACTCTGCATCCCAGAGCTTCCAGCTAACAGAACAAAATCATGATAGCAAGCTGGACAAAAAACAATGATAACAAATAAGCTAGCAGAAACTTAGCTTTTGCTGAAGTAGACAGGTCATCTGAAAGATCCAAGAGAACTGAACCAGTACTAGGACATTGACAGCTGGCATCAAGTAATGATCTGAGTGGAGTTAAATAGAGCAGCCAGCCAAGGCCTCAACGAGATCAGCTGGAGAATGAATCTCAGAACCAGCAGCTCTACTCACAGCCACCAGAGGAAGTCCATGAACTGAACTCACCGAAGTACCATTCATAACCACAGGAGGAGCTCGAGAACAGAATTCACAACACTCGCATCCTAAGAGAGGTGCTCACACTGGTTAGGAACCCATCAGTCTTTGAGGCCACCTTGATGTTGGTTGATGGGCAGACATTATTTGGCCAAATTTTGTGCAAAGCATCTCAAATATTTTTTTCTAATAATAACTAGGCACAGGAGTTAGCCAAAGCTGTAGGCTCCTGCCTCTGTGACCCACTGCCCCTCCATTACCACTCCCCCACCTCCCCACCACAGCTAGAGCCAATATAGCCAGACTATAAGACGCACCCCCCATTTTCTTCCACATTTTGGGAGGGAAAACTGCGTCTTATAGTCCAAAAAATACGGTAGCTGTTTTTTGTATGCACCTATTCACACTAGATTTGATGTGCCAGTCAGTTTTCTGTTGTTTCAATGTTACCTTTCTGACTCAGCACTTCGCCCTTCACCATGTGGTGATTTTAATCACAGCAGGTTCCTACCTACCTATAAGTATAGGCCTTGCTGAGAGAGGTGTCCACATTCCCCCAGACATTCAGACATCAGCCTAAGAGAGATGTTCACACTGGTTAGGAACCCATCAGTCTTTGAGGCCACCTTGACGTTGGTTGATAGACAGACATTATTTGGCCAAATTAGGCCAGTAATACAATCATAAACAACAACATTGAAGTGTAAATAATTTTCTTTTGTTTCTTAATAATATACTATACATGAATAATACAGGGGAAAATTTGGTAAGTCAAAAACTTAAGTGTTTTTAAAATGTTCACCTTCAAGAAAATAAAGAATACAATTAACTATCGGATTCATCAAAAAAAGTTAACCACAAAATGTGTCTAAGTGCATTGAGCGGAAATTTGTTCTATAAATAAAGATAAATATTTGTTTAAGTTTTGCAATGTTGTCAGAAAGCCTTTAGGGTTATAATTAGCGATGGGTGATTTTATTCTAGTGCAACTGAATTTTACTTGAATTTTGCCAAAATCTGTATTTTCCATTTGCAAAAATCTGTATTTTCCAAAATACGGATTTGTTTGTAATTCGCTCTGCGAACACTCACTTCATGGCTCACGTGTGCCCACTGCCTGCCATCCAGTCCTGAAGACCTTTTCTTTTCAAGGTCACATTCTGGTGTCTTCACTCTACATCAGAGCTTTGGAGAAGACACACATGGCATGCGCATGTAGAAACAAGAGGCCTTGAGGATCAGACTTGTAGGCAGCAGGCACTGGTGGCACTGGGGTGCCAGGATAAGTGAGCATTGAGATATTAGGTTTTTTGTTTTTTGGAGTATCTCTTTCTGTCTATATGATCAGGAACATATTTGTGTTTCGGGGCAGGCCTATGGGCAAGTCTCTTCTTGGTTTCTCTAGCCTAGAGCACCAAAATAAGGCTCTGCCTGCAGTCCCACCCCAGAGCACGAGTATGTCATTAACTCATAACTGCAAACACAGATTGCACAAGAACCACAAGAAGGATTTCTTTACCCCAGATATCATTTTATTCAGTGTAACAGCGCCAACCTGACAATGCCTGTAGTTTATTTAGCAAAATCCTCCAGGTTCACTTTAACCATCATTCCCAGATTGGTATTTCTAGAGAGATAAAAAAAATTGGCACTTCTGACCAAATTAAGAATGTATTACTATAGTTTTCTCCTACAGTTTTCCTTGAATAAGCTAAGACATCTGCAATCTATTTTGATATGTGAGTACCTGAATGCAGACAGAAATGCACTAGTTTTTATGCACTCCAGCCAAAGATTTGTGTACCTACTTGCTCAGCAAGTAGACTTATGAGCAGCCAATGCAGATTTGGGTGACTAAAGCTGGGTTCACATTAGCGTTTGAGTTCGCAGCGGAAGTAGGCGAAGCTTAAGGAAAGAAGTCCGCAGCATCACGCTGCGGACTCAAATGCTAATGTGAACTTAGCCTTAGTCTCATCAGCAACAAGGGGTCAAGTAATGGATGTTGGGTCTTTGATGCTTCTGTGGAAAATATTGACAATAGATGTATACTTGCCCAATAAAATCACCACTAGAAATGCTCCAGAAATTAGGTGGACATGTATTTTTTATTTTACATAATTATTGTTCCCTATTTATTTTTTACAATGAAAAATATGTGTGGCTCAAGGCCTTTATTGACTGTAGGTCCATGTTAGATTTCATTTCTGCCACGAGAGAAAAACATCTTGATTTGCCTTTGCTAATACAGCTTTCACCCATGGTGTGGTGAAGTAATCACTAAAGAGGCTTCTTTGCTTTCTCTGTTTGTCAGTACTATCATGTTGAGTCCCTTTCATATATTGCTTTTGAATCTCAGTTGGTGACTCTGGGCTTGAATATTATATCTTGGTTAAGAAAACAACACCCAATTATTGAAAAACTTTGGAGGGAGAAGATGGAAACCTGAGTGTTAAAACAAATGTATACCTTTATCTGTGAATTTGCCAAAATTTTACCCCATGGTTTACCTAAAATTGTTTAAAATTTAGCTGAAGATTTTTCTGGGTCCAAACCTGGAAAACTACTCTCATATAGGGTTTATGATAGTTCAATTGATCTGTTACCAAATTCTCTCCTTATCAAGGGTAAAATGTATAATCTTTAGGGTCCAGAATATCAGGCCGTGAAAGATTTTTTTACCAGTTTGTGGAAAGGGTTCATCAGATCTTCCATGTCACCAGTTGGGGCAGGTCTCTGTTTTTTTGGTAAAAAAGATATTGATCTAAGACCATTGTAGGGGTTTTACTCACTTGGGTGTGATGGAAGGAAAACAGGAGGCTCCCTCCTTTAAAAGTTCATGTGGGTTTATTGCTTAATAAACCCCTGAAGCCAAACAGAAAGAAAACAGCCTTTAGATCAGGCAAACAAAATACAAAATGTCCATAGTAGAGCTCTGCTCCAACAGGCCTGTGGGCACACAGGCTGGGTTAGCATGCAGTACTCAGGCTCGGTCTGGAGCCAAACACACAGTTGGTCTTCTCCCTGCCAACACACAGACCAAGTGCCAAACAACAGAGTTCTCCCTGCCAACACACAGACCAAGTGCCAAACAACAGAGGTATGTGGTTAAGCAAACCCGCCCATCTCTCACAGCTACCCGCAACGCGGTCCCAGGTGCAACAAATGAACATATACCTCCCATCGACTATGCGACCATTAGCCACACTACACCATGTATTAGAGTAGAAAAAAATTGTTCTTATGCACATGACTCCCACAGACACGGTTGCAGATTAGAAAGACTTTTGGGTATGCACAGTACTGTCACAGATACGGCTGCAAAGTACAAATAGAGTATTTTTGGAAAACTGCGTACGCACAAAACCTAATACTGTCCCTCACTACAACTGCATCCTGTCCCTATGCGAAGCAGAGCAGAAATAAAACATAATAATCTTGAACCAAGAGGAAGAGGTCCAAGTGGTGGTGAAGTAGGTGGAAAAGGTGGAGGTGGATGTGGTGGTGTAGGTGTAAAGGGCAACGGAGGTGTAACACTTTTTTGATTTTGGAGATTTTGTTTTTACTTTTTTCATTTTTTTATGGAGCTGACTTAAAACAGACTAGATTTAACAAAGGTAAAACTAGCAATCTACAACAAGGAGGCATAGGTTTAAGTGGAGGAAGTGGTAGATGTGACAGTGTAGGTGGAAGAGGTAGGGGAGGAGCCATCAAACACAGTTTTCTTGGGTTATTTCAGTTTTTTTTATTGTTTTATTCTTTAGGGGGATGGTTAGGGAGATGACTTTAAAGAACATAAAATTAACTCAAAATAAACTAACAAGCTACAACTAGGGGGCTGGGGGTCCAATTTGAGGAGGAGATTGAGGAGACAAATGTGGCAGTGTAGGTGAAAGTGACAGAGGAGGAGTTTTTTATTTGGGGGAGGAGTGTTGTGAATTTGCTTTTTGCTCCCTCTAGTGGTTACTAGTTTTTTGACTCTGGTTTTTCTGTCATTCCTTTTATCCGCACCTGGGTTGCTATATAAGCTCCCTGGACCTTCAGTTCAATGCCTGGCAACGTAGTTATCAGAGCTAGTCTGCTGTGCTCTTGTCTACTGATCCTGGTTCCAGTTATATCAGCTAAGTCTGCCTTTTGCTTTTTGCTATTTGTTTTGGTTTTGTATTTTTGTCCAGCTTGTTCCAAATCTATATCCTGACCTTTGCTGGAAGCTCTAGGGGGCTGGTGTTCTCCCCCCGGACCGTTAGACGGTTCGGGGGTTCTTGAATTTCCAGTGTGGATTTTGATAGGGTTTTTGTTGACCATATAAGTTACCTTTCTTTATTCTGCTATCAGTAAGCGGGCCTCTCTGTGCTAAACCTGGTTCATTTCTGTGTTTGTCATTTCCTCTTGCCTCACCGTCATTATTTGTGGGGGGCTTCTATCCAGCTTTGGGGTCCCCTTCTCTGGAGGCAAGAAAGGTCTTTGTTTTCCTCTACTAGGGGTAGCTAGATTCTCCGGCTGGCGCGTGTCATCTAGAATCAACGTAGGAATGATCCCCGGCTACTTCTAGTGTTGGCGTTAGGAGTAGATATATGGTCAACCCAGTTACCACTGCCCTATGAGCTGGATTTTTGTATTCTGCAGACTTCCACGTTCCTCTGAGACCCTCGCCATTGGGGTCATAACAGTTTGCCAGGCCAGTATTAAATGTTTAATGCATTGCAGAAGAGGGATTATAAGAAAGAAGATTCTGAGTTTTTTTTTTTTTTCTTCTTCCCCTTTACCTCAGAGTGGCTATGCTTGCTGCAGACATGAATGTCCAGACCTTGATTACAAGTGTGGACCAGCTGGCTACTCGTGTGCAGGGCATACAAGACTATGTTATCAGAAATCCTAGGTCAGAACCTAAAATACCGATTCCTGAACTGTTTTCCGGAGACAGGTTTAAGTTTAGGAATTTCGTGAATAATTGTAAATTGTTTTTGTCCCTGAGACCCTGTTCATCTGGAGATTCTGCTCAGCAAGTAAAAATTGTTATTTCGTTCTTACGGGGCGACCCTCAGGATTGGGCTTTTTCGCTGGCGCCAGGAGATCCGGCATTGGCTGATCTTGATGCGTTTTTTCTGGCGCTCGGTTTACTTTATGAGGAACCCAATCTTGAGATTCAGGCAGAAAAGGCCTTGCTGGCTATGTCTCAGGGGCAGGACGAGGCTGAAGTGTATTGCCAAAAATTTCGGAAATGGTCCGTGCTGACACATTGGAACGAGTGTGCACTGGCCGCTAATTTTAGAAATGGCCTTTCTGAAGCCATTAAGAATGTTATGGTGGGTTTTCCCATTCCCACAGGTCTGAATGATACTATGGCACTGGCTATTCAAATTGACCGGCGGTTGCGGGAGCGCAAAACCGCAAATTCCCTCATGGTGTTGTCTGAACAGACACCTAATTCGGTGCAATGTGATAGAAAAACCGCAAATTCCCTCATGGTGTTGTCTGAACAGACACCTGATTTAATGCAATGTGATAGAATCCTGACTAGAAATGAGCGGAAAATTCATAGACGCCGGAATGGCTTGTGCTACTACTGTGGTGATTCTACACATGTTATCTCAGCATGCTCTAAACGTATAGCTAAGGTTGTTAGTCCTGTCACCGTTGGTAATTTGCAACCTAAATTTATTCTGTCTGTAACTTTGATTTGCTCACTGTCATCTTATCCTGTCATGGCGTTTGTAGATTCAGGTGCTGCCCTGAGTCTCATGGATCTCTCATTTGCTAAGCGCTGTGGTTTTACTCTTGAACCATTAGAAAATCCTATTCCTCTTAGGGGTATTGATGCTACACCATTGGCAGCAAATAAACCGCAGTATTGGACACAGGTTACCATGTGCATGACTCCTGAACACCGCGAGGTGATACGTTTCCTGGTTTTACATAAAATGCATGATTTGGTTGTTTTAGGGCTGCCATGGTTACAGACCCATAATCCAGTCCTGGACTGGAAGGCTATGTCAGTCTCAAGTTGGGGCTGTCGTGGTATTCATGGGGATTCCCTGCCTGTGTCTATTGCTTCTTCTACGCCTTCGGAAGTTCCGGAGTATTTGTCTGATTATCAGGATGTCTTCAGTGAGTCTGAGTCCAGTGCACTGCCTCCTCATAGGGACTGTGACTGTGCTATAGATTTGATCCCAGGCAGTAAATTTCCTAAGGGAAGACTGTTTAATCTGTCGGTACCTGAACATACCGCTATGCGTTCATATATCCAGGAGTCTCTGGAGAAAGGACATATTCGTCCGTCTTCTTCCCCTCTTGGTGCGGGATTCTTTTTTGTGGCAAAAAAGGACGGATCTTTGAGACCTTGTATTGATTATCGGCTTTTAAATAAGATCACTGTCAAATTTCAGTATCCTTTACCGCTGTTGTCTGACTTGTTTGCCCGGATTAAGGGTGCCAAGTGGTTCACCAAGATAGACCTTCGTGGTGCGTACAACCTTGTGCGCATTAAGCAAGGTGATGAATGGAAAACCGCATTCAATACGCCCGAAGGTCATTTTGAGTACTTGGTGATGCCTTTTGGGCTCTCCAATGCGCCTTCAGTTTTTCAGTCCTTTATGCATGACATTTTCCGGAAGTATCTGGATAAATTTTTGATTGTTTATCTGGATGATATTTTGGTTTTTTCTGATAATTGGGATTCGCATGTGGAGCAGGGCAGGTTGGTCTTTAAAATTTTGCGTGAAAATTCTTTGTTTGTCAAGGGCTCAAAGTGTCTCTTTGGTGTACAGAAGGTTCCCTTTTTGGGGTTCATTTTTTCCCCTTCTGCTGTGGAGATGGACCCAGTCAAGGTCCGAGCTATTCTTGATTGGACTCAGCCCTCGTCAGTTAAGAGTCTTCAGAAGTTCTTGGGCTTCGCTAACTTCTACCGTCGTTTTATCGCTAATTTTTCTAGCATTGTGAAACCTTTGACGGATATGACCAAGAAGGGCTCCGATGTAGCTAACTGGGCTCCTGCTGCCGTGGAGGCTTTCCAGGAGTTGAAACGCCGGTTTACTTCGGCGCCTGTTTTGTGCCAGCCTGACGTCTCACTTCCCTTTCAGGTTGAGGTGGATGCTTCGGAGATTGGGGCAGGGGCCGTTTTGTCGCAGAGAGGCCCTGGTTGCTCTGTTATGAAACCTTGTGCCTTTTTCTCTAGGAAGTTTTCGCCTGCCGAGCGAAATTATGATGTGGGCAATCGGGAGTTGTTGGCCATGAAATGGGCATTTGAGGAGTGGCGTCATTGGCTCGAGGGTGCTAAGCATCGTGTGGTGGTCTTGACTGATCACAAAAATCTGATGTATCTCGAGTCTGCTAAACGCCTTAATCCGAGACAGGCCCGCTGGTCATTGTTTTTCTCCCGCTTTGATTTTGTTGTCTCGTATTTACCAGGTTCAAAGAATGTGAAGGCCGATGCTCTTTCTAGGAGCTTTGTGCCTGATGCTCCTGGAGTCGCTGATCCTGTTGGTATTCTTAAAGATGGAGTTATCTTGTCAGCTATTTCTCCGGATCTGCGACGTGTGTTGCAGAGATTTCAGGCTGATAGGCCTGAGTCTTGTCCACCTGACAGACTGTTTGTCCCGGATAAGTGGACCAGCAGAGTCATTTCCGAGGTTCATTCCTCGGTGTTGGCAGGTCACCCGGGAATTTTTGGCACCAGAGATCTGGTGGCCAGGTCCTTTTGGTGGCCTTCCTTGTCAAGGGATGTGCGGTCATTTGTGCAGTCCTGTGGGACTTGTGCTCGAGCTAAGCCTTGCTGTTCTCGTGCCAGCGGTTTGCTCTTGCCCTTGCCTGTCCCGAAGAGACCTTGGACACATATCTCCATGGATTTCATTTCTGATCTTCCGCTATCTCAGGGCATGTCCGTTATCTGGGTGATATGTGATCGCTTCTCCAAGATGGTCCATTTGGTTCCTTTGCCTAAGCTGCCTTCCTCTTCCGATCTGGTTCCTGTGTTTTTCCAGAACGTGGTTCGTTTGCACGGCATCCCTGAGAATATTGTGTCAGACAGAGGATCCCAGTTCGTTTCCAGGTTCTGGCGATCCTTTTGTAGTAGGATGGGCATAGATTTGTCTTTCTCGTCTGCTTTCCATCCTCAGACTAATGGACAGACGGAGCGAACCAATCAGACTTTGGAGGCTTATTTGAGGTGTTTTGTCTCTGCTGATCAGGACGATTGGGTGACATTCTTGCCGTTGGCTGAGTTTGCCCTTAATAATCGGGCTAGTTCCGCCACCTTGGTTTCGCCTTTTTTCTGCAACTCTGGTTTCCATCCTCGCTTTTCTTCGGGTCATGTGGAGCCTTCTGACTGTCCTGGGGTGGATTCTGTGGTGGATAGGTTGCAGCAGATCTGGAATCATGTGGTGGACAACTTGAAGTTGTCACAGGAGAAGGTTCAGCGCTTTGCCAACCGCCGCCGCGGTGTGGGTCCCCGACTACGCGTTGGGGATTTGGTATGGCTTTCTTCCCGCTTTGTTCCTATGAAGGTCTCCTCTCCCAAATTTAAACCTCGTTTTATTGGGCCTTACAAGATATTGGAAATCCTTAATCCTGTATCTTTTCGTCTGGATCTTCCTGTGTCGTTTGCTATTCACAATGTATTTCATAGGTCCTTGTTGCGGCGGTACATTGTGCCTGTAGTTCCTTCTGCTGAGCCTCCTGCTCCGGTGTTGGTTGAGGGCGAGTTGGAGTACGTGGTGGAGAAGATCTTGGATTCTCGCCTCTCCAGGCGGAGGCTTCAGTACCTGGTCAAGTGGAAGGGCTATGGTCAGGAGGATAATTCCTGGGTGGTCGCCTCTGATGTTCATGCGGCCGATTTGGTTCGTGCCTTTCATGCCGCTCATCCTGATCGCCCTGGTGGTCGTGGTGAGGGTTCGGTGACCCCTCACTAAGGGGGGGGTACTGTTGTGAATTTGCTTTTTGCTCCCTCTAGTGGTTACTAGTTTTTTGACTCTGGTTTTTCTGTCATTCCTTTTATCCGCACCTGGGTCATTAGTTAGGGGTGTTGCTATATAAGCTCCCTGGACCTTCAGTTCAATGCCTGGCAACGTAGTTATCAGAGCTAGTCTGCTGTGCTCTTGTCTACTGATCCTGGTTCCAGTTATATCAGCTAAGTCTGCCTTTTGCTTTTTGCTATTTGTTTTGGTTTTGTATTTTTGTCCAGCTTGTTCCAAATCTATATCCTGACCTTTGCTGGAAGCTCTAGGGGGCTGGTGTTCTCCCCCCGGACCGTTAGACGGTTCGGGGGTTCTTGAATTTCCAGTGTGGATTTTGATAGGGTTTTTGTTGACCATATAAGTTACCTTTCTTTATTCTGCTATCAGTAAGCGGGCCTCTCTGTGCTAAACCTGGTTCATTTCTGTGTTTGTCATTTCCTCTTACCTCACCGTCATTATTTGTGGGGGGCTTCTATCCAGCTTTGGGGTCCCCTTCTCTGGAGGCAAGAAAGGTCTTTGTTTTCCTCTACTAGGGGTAGCTAGATTCTCCGGCTGGCGCGTGTCATCTAGAATCAACGTAGGAATGATCCCCGGCTACTTCTAGTGTTGGCGTTAGGAGTAGATATATGGTCAACCCAGTTACCACTGCCCTATGAGCTGGATTTTTGTATTCTGCAGACTTCCACGTTCCTCTGAGACCCTCGCCATTGGGGTCATAACAGAGGAGGTACCCAAATGAAACAAATGGCAAATAGAGTTCAATACTGGCTGGGTGCCGCTGATATAGTTGTCTTGTCATCCAAAGATATGGACAAGTCCTGTGGGATTCATGCCTCTTTCATTTTAATAAATATTAGCTTCGCTGCATTTCCTGTAGACAGGCAGATGCACCTGTCTGTGATCACACCCGCTGCCATGCTAAGCACACATTCCAACAGTACACTTGCAGCAGGCCAGCACCTCCAAGGCATAAAGAGCAAGCTCAGGCCATGTGTCCAATTTGAAGACCCAGAAGTTAAATGGGGCAGACCCATCAGTTAGTATGTGGAGACGTGTGGACAGGTACTCTTCCATCATGTTGTTGTAACACTGCTTCCTGCTAATATTAGGCTACGTTCACATTTGTGTTGTGCGCCGCAGCGTCGGCGCCGCAGCGCACAACGCAAACAAAAATGCGGCAAAACGCATGCACAACGCTGCGTTTTGCGCCGCATGCGTCCTTTTTTTAATTGATTTTGGACGCAGCAAAAATGCAACTTGCTGCCTCCTCTGCGCCCGGACGCGGGCGCCGCAGCGACGCATGCGGCGCAAAACGCAAGTGCGACGCATGTCCATGCGCCCCCATGTTAATATATAGGGGCGCATGACGCATGCGGCGGCGCCGCTGCGGCGCCCACCGCTAATGTGAACGTAGCCTTAGATGGTGGTGCAAGATGCTGTGGCCTGATTATAAAGTTTTGCCATGCTATCCCTCCCTTCAGAGGTGGTGGCAGAATCCCAGCAGCGTTGACGACTTCCTCCTCCACTTCTGGCTTGTTCTTCCACTGAGCCTCCACTGTCAGGAGGGAAAGTAAGTCAGTAATTTCTCTACCAGTGTGCTTGCATTCATGCATTTTGAGATCCCGCTCCAGTGATGAAAGTAATAGTGATCCATTTGTCCTTGTAGAGGAGATCCAGTAGGGTGGCCACTGAGAAATCAGCACTGGTAACAAACAATACAAGCAACTTGGCAGTCATTACACAGGAACAGCAGCATGTTTTAACTCTTGTGTGCCAGACTGCCCACAGGCCATGACAACCTGTCCTCAGTGAGAGTTGTATCGTTTGGGTCTTCTGTATTGCCCAGTCACACGCCAGTGATGCCCGTGAGTTGCTTTGGGTGTTGCCCTGCTGATAACAAGGTTGTTCCTCTTCTGCCTCATCTTCCCAAACTGTCCCCTGACTGCACAGTTGGGTAAATGGCTTCGGTTAGGACAGTAACCCACCCTCCAGACCATGTGTGGATGACAGGCCTCATAATGGTGTGAATTGGCAATGCTCCGCTTACTCCTTTGCCACCACCTCATCCATCACCGCCTGGATTGTTTTTTTCAGCAGGCTTTTAATTGCTATAGTAACACTGATGATGTGCATCAAACTGGCTAGGCCAAGAGCTGCTATAAGATTTTGCCCGTTATGACACCACAAGTCCAGGCCAAGAGGCTCACCATCACCTAACACTCATCTGTCTGCTGCTTGTTCCCCATCCACAGCTCCTGCACATTAAAGGGCACCTGTCACTCCGTTTTTTCCATATGAGATAAAAATACTGTTAAATAGGGCCTGAGCTGTGCATTACAACAGTGTATTTTGTGGACCCCGATTCCCCACCTATGCTGCCAAAATACGTTACCAAAGTAGCCGTTTTCGCCTGTCAATCAGGCTGGTCTGGTCAAAAGGGCGTGGTGTCTTCCCCCAGATCTTGCTTAGTTTTCCGTTGGTGGCGTAGTGGTTTGCGCATGCCCAAGGTCCCGAATCCACTGCACAGGGGAGTGAAAACAGCGCGATGTGTGCTATTTCATTGGTGATCGGTGGGGGTGGCCATCTTCCTTTGGCCGCGCGTGCGCAGAAGCGGTGCTCTGCTGGCCGCGGCTTCAGGAAAATGGCCGCGGGATGCCGCGCGTGCGCAGATGGAGATCGCGGCGGCCATTTTCCTGAAGCCGAGATGCGAATTCTGCTTCAGGAAAATGGCCGCCGCGATCTCCATCTGTGCACGCGCGGCATCCCGCGGCCATTTTCCTGAAGCCGCGGCCAGCAGAGCGCTCCATCTGCGCACGGGCGGCCAAAGGAAGATGGCCGCCCCCACGATCAACAGGGAAATAACGCACATCGCGCTCTTTTCAGTCCCCTGTGCAGTGGATTCGGGACCTTGGGCATGCGCAAACCACTACGCCACCAATGGAAAACTAAGCAAGATCTGGGGGAAGACACCACGCCCTTTTGACCAGACCAGCCTGATTGACAGGCGAAAACATCTACTTTGGTAACGTATTTTGGCAGCATAAGTGGGGAATCGGGGTCCACAAAATACACTGTTGTAATGCACAGCTCAGGCCCTATTTAACAGTATTTTTATCTCATACGGAAAAAACGGGGTGACAGGTGCCCTTTAAGTGATTTGTCTCCCAAACAGTTGAGGTTCAGAACAGTCTGCTGTTATTTCCCCCTGGCTGTGCACCAAGTTGGTGGTGAGAGTCTTATAGTTATGAGGAGGTGGTGGAGGAAGTGGAGTAGGAGGAGAAGGCAACCTGGACAGAAAAACATCCAGCAATCCTCGGTGATGGTAGGACATGGGCTTGAAAGCCTTCTACTTCTGTCAGAGCTGACTATATTTACCCAGTGGGAAGTTAGGGAGATGTACTGTCCCTGGCCACACTTACTGTACCACATATTGGTGGTTACGTAGACAATGCCACTGATGGCGTTGCTCAGTGCACACCTTATTTTGACCACGACATGTGTGTGCAGGGTAGGGATATCACTCCTGGAAAGATAGGAACAACATACTGTGGGGCAGCCATTAGTTTTTTTAAAACTGTTCTTCTCCACAGCCGGAATGGTAGAATTTCAAAGACCAATAATTTGTAAAAGCTGTAATTCAGGACCATAGATCATGGATGGGTAGGAGGGTATCGCTTCTTTCTTGAGGGATTGGGGGATGGAGAGCTGAACACTTCCATCGGACAGTGTGGAGATGCTTGGTGACACTAGTGGTGGTGGTGCTGTCACATCCCCTCTTTGATCTTGAGCGGGAGGATGAGGTCTAGACCACAGCAGAAGAGGGAGCAGGAGGAGGCTCAGATCTGTTATGCTTTTTAAGATGTGTACTCCACTGTACCTTGTGCTTGGAATATAGATGCCTCGTTATTCAGGTGGTGCTCAGGTTCACAAGATTTATGCCTCGCTTCAGGGTCTTCAGCATGCAAACCACCAATCTCTTGTCATCAGCACATTGCCTGAAGAAATGTCACCCGAGTGAGCTTCTTTGAGATGGCTTTTCACCGGCCCGGTGGGCAGTAGCAGCAGACGTACTGACTAGGAGGCTCACACTGTGCCTTTGCACCCTGCTCCCTCTTTTGCTGTGATGCTGGGGCAGCATGAGCATCTCCTTTTCCTCTGAACTGAGCACATTACTAGGATGGCCTTTGCTGCATGTGGGGTCTAGGCCCTCATAATCCTCTGCATAATCTTTCATCCACTCACCCCTGACCTCCTTGCCAGTCTGCACACTGCAGAAACACAGTGCAGTTGGCAACTGTGTTTCATCATCCTCTGAGATGTGCTGTGGTGGTCCAGAGACCGTTTGCATTAGCCCTTCCATGTACTCATCCTCCAACCTAACAAGTGGTTGGGCATCAGTGCACTCAGTCTTTTCAACTTTTGGGCAGGGCCAGGTGGATAGGCCAAAGAACTCCAGCAAAAAGGAGAAGAGTCACTGCATGGCCTTCTGTTCCCCACGTGTTTGTCACATCAACTCACTCACCCAGTGCCATGCTGTGAGATCTGTCTGCTGCCGGCTCCATGCCATGTGCTTCATGGCGGCTTGCTCTGTGTACACTTCCTGGCTGTGTGCATAGGGGGGCGGCGCCAGCCACTCCGGATTCTTATTGAGACTGTGTGCACCTCCCTGGGGTGTTCCTGGCCAATAGTCTTGAGGCCTCTGATAATTAAGGCATCCTCTCCCATTGAAGGATGCCTGATCAAACTTTTCCCCTCAGTTAGCACTTGCTACTGAGCTGCCAGGTCGTGTCTGTTTCCAGTGGCGGACACTGACAGCTTTGGGCCCCTGTGCAAGAAAGGTGTCTGGGCCCCCCTCCCTGCCCAGCATCATACCTCCCAACTTTTGAAGATGGGAAAGAGGGACAAAGCTTGCGGCGCGCAACGCGCGTCGCGGCAAATTTTAGGCCACGCCTCTGGCCACACCCATTCATAACTAGTCACACCCATATCCACGTCCCAACCACACCCATTTAGCACTGCTGATCACACTTTCATAAAGAATAATTATAAATAAAAAAATATGGCCACACAGTGCTCCATACTGTATAATGGCCACACATGATGGTCAATACTGTATAATGACCGCAGATAATGCTCCATACTGTATAATGACCGCACATGATGCTCCATACTGTATAATGGCCACACATGATGCTCCATACTGTATAATGACCGCACATGATGCTGCATACTGTATAATGACCGCACATGATGCTCCATACTGTATAATGGCCGCACATGATGCTCCATATTGTATATTGACCGCACATGATGCTCCATACTGTATAATGACCGCACATGATGTTCCATACTGTATAATGACCGCACATAATGCTCCATACTGTATAATGACCGCACATAATGCTCCATACTGTATAATGACCGCACATAATGCTCCAT
Organism: Ranitomeya variabilis; assembly: GCF_051348905.1. NCBI lineage: Eukaryota > Metazoa > Chordata > Amphibia > Anura > Dendrobatidae > Ranitomeya > Ranitomeya variabilis. Next base: position 897,378,845 of record NC_135233.1, read on the forward strand.
ACTGTATATTGACCGCACATGATGCTCCATACTGTATAATGACTGGACATGATGCTCCATACTGTATATTGACCGCACATGATGCTCCATACTGTATAATGACCGCACATAATGCTCCATACTGTATAATGAATGCACATGATGCTCCATACTGTATAATGACCGCACATGATGCTCCATACTGTATATTGACCGCACATGATGCTCCATACTGTATAGTGACTGCACATGATGCTCCATACTGTATAATGACCGCACATGATGCTCCATACTGTATAATGACCGCACATGATGCTCCATACTGTATAATGACTGCACATGAGGCTCCATACTGTATATACTGTGCACTGTACTATGTGCACATATATAGTGTTATATACACTGAGCACTGACCAGGCTGCAGGAACTCACATTATAATATACTATATTATAATGTGAGTTCCTGCAGCCTGGTCAGTGCTCAGTGCACATAACACTATATATGTGCACACAGTACAAATATATATCTGATATATAATGTGGGATGTCCTGGAGCCGGGCTCAGGGTCACACAGTGCAGGGTGAGGATCACTGTGACTTATTGCTGCAGCTTCAGCTTACATGCAGATTGGGTGACGCTGGAGCCGAGACCTTATCTGTATGTAAACTTAAGGAGGTGCAATAAATCTCACAGTACAGAGAGATCCTCTACAGAAAGCAGATAAGAAAGCAGGAGTGAGATGAAGCCCGTCACATACCTCCTGCCCGGGACCCCATGGCTTTCTACTAACTTCATCTCTCCTCTCCGGCGCGCAGGTGACGTCAGATCAGCAGACACACAGGCTCCTGCTGTGTCTGCAATAGGAGGATGCCGGCCGGCACTTGTACACTGCTAATACAGTGCGGGGCCTGCACCCGTGCACCGATCTACTGCAGCAGCACAAAGCCGGGCCCCTGTATGTCCCTGCCTGCAAGGGCCCCCCTCCACCTCCGGGCCCCGGTGCGGCTGCACCGGTTAAACCGGCGGTAGGTCCGCCCCTGTCTGTTTCCTGTCTCTGAGGGCTGCAATACTGCAGGCCTTCTTCTGTGTTCTGTTTGTGTATCCGTGTCCGTTCCTGTCTGAACTCTGGTCTATGTCCGTTCCTGTTCCTTCTTTGTCATTTGTCATTTCCCACTCTGCTGTGTGTACCTCCGCCTTATCTTTCTGCTCTGCTTGCCACTATCAGTGGCTCTGCATCTCTCTGCTCTGTTCTGCCACAACCTGTGGTTCTGTGCCTCTCAGCTTCCCTCGCCACAACCTGTGGTTCTGCACTCTCTGGCTCTTGGCGTTACCTCCTGCGGTTCTGGCTCTTGGCTCCGCCTCCAGCGTCTCCGCTCTTGGCTCCGCCTCCAGCGTCTCCGCTCTTGGCTCTGCCTCCAGCATCTCCGCTCTTGGCTCCGCCTCCTGCAGCTCTGTCCTTGGCTCTGCCTTCTCCTTCTCTACTCTTTGCTCTGCCTTCTCCTTCTCTACTCTTTGCTCTGCCTTTTCCTTCTCTGCTCATAGCTCTGCCTTCTCCTTCTCTACTCTTTGCTCTGCCTTCTCCTTCTCTGCTCCTAGCTCTGCCTTCTCCTTCTCTACTCTTGGCTCCATCTCCTGCTCTTACTCCACCTCCTGTGATTCTGCTTTGCTTCCACTCTTGCGCTACCTTTATTCTGCTCTTGCCGTACTGGTCTCTACCTGTTTCTTTATGTTCTCCAGTCTGAACAGGTTCTTACCTGTTTTCATACATCCATCTGAATACCAGTTCCTACCAGAGAATCAGCCCTGTCTGCCAGTGCCAGCCGTGTCCGCCAGAGTGCCAGCCGCGCCCGTCTGCCTGCCTGTATCTCCGTCAAGCCAGTCTGCCCGTCAGGGCCTCTGCCATACCCATCTGTCAGCCAATGTCACAGCCATGCCTGCCTGCCTGTGTCTTGTCCCCGGTGGGATCAGCATCCACAGTCCGACTCCACCCTGGAGTGGTACCTGGTAGCTTCCTATTGCACAAGTCTGTCCTCACCATCAGAGGCTCCAGCAAACACCTAGGAAGCTACTTAGTTACGCCCCTTCCAGGGAAGTTCGGCCTGTGGTCCAGTGGGGCCACACCCCCAGGCGCCCGCACCAACCAGTCTCGGCGCGAGCGTTACACTCAGACTGCTTGGTTGATTTTCAAGGGGGTGAGGTGGAAGCCAGATGAGAATGGTTCTCAGGTGCCAACTCTGCACTTTCTGCTGTGGACCATGTGGAAGATAATGTGCTGGAACTGGACGCACTCTCAGCCATCAAATCTAACACTACCTCAGCATGTTCTGGCCTAATTATTTGTGTAACGGTATAGTCATAGTACTCCCATGAGTGACCATGCAGAGTACACACAGCGGCTTTTTGGCACAGTATTCCCACATATATGGGTGCAGAGTATACACAGAGGCTTTAAGGCACAGTACTCCCAAAGGCAAGGGTGCAGAGTACACACACAGTGTTTTTTTGGCACAGTGCTTCCATATATCAGTGCAGAGTACATATAGTGTCTTTTTGGCAGCAGTACTCCCACTGCGACAAGTGCAGAGAACACAAATAGGCTTTTTTGAGTACGCAGTCTAATGCTGTCCCTCACTCCAGCTGCATCCTGTCCATACACTAATCAGAGCAGAATAGTGGTGGCACTCAAGAACTAGCATTTATACAGTCCGGGTCAAGTGGTGCGCTGGCCAATCACAGCCATGCCAATTGGCATGCTGTGATGCCTCAGGAAGTGCCCACAGCCTAAAAGCTTGTTGACTGGCTTTTTCAGATTACTTGAATAAAGTGCATTTGTTGAGTGCATCTGAAGATCAAACTGCAATTCATTTATTGATATTATCAGATGGCCCCTTTTAGTTAATTCCCGAATGCCCACACTCACCGCCATTACTCAGTAATGGCTGATACTATTAATGGTGGTATTCCGACTGTACCACTTCTAAGAGAATTTAAGCAGTGTTTTGTAAGAACGCCTACTATTTATATAAGGGGTGATATGTAATTTGTAGGACTTATGTACAAAACTTTTTACAACAAATAATGCAAACTTTATATAGTGTCATCCCTTATAAATTCACAGTTGTGAAATGACATACCACCTACAGCTGTCATATCTAAACATGGCATATTAAATTATATTAACGTTATTATACTGTTCTTTTATTGTCAGGAAGAACAAAGACTGAACAGATTAAACAAGTTCCATTTTACTGTAGCAACCTGAATCACGGGCTACATTTAGAGCACACTGACTGTTTCCATAGAAACTAGAAAGCAGCGGACATTTGTTCATACCCTTTCTTATCATTATCACTTTTGCTTGTTTTTCACTTGTGACCCAAGGAAGATTGGCATGAAAACAAAAACATCTTTACTAAAATAGGAAATTATTTAAACAAAGGAACCATATTTTATATAAAAAAAACATGTTACATGTAACGTTTTTTGTGCCGACGGTCCTCCACAACACGACGGATGCAACGTGTGGCAATCCGTCGCAATGCGTTGCTAATGCAAGTGTATGGAGAAAAAACGCATCCTGCAGGCAATTTTGCAGGAAGCGTTTTTTCTTCAAAACGACGCATTGCGACGTGCGTCGTACGATGCTAGTGTGAAAGCTGTGAAATGTTGTACATTGAGTCTGATCTACGGACATTATAATGTAGAGAAGGAGAAGATGAAAAGAATGATATATGGGTTTTCTGTAAAAAAAAAAAAAAAGACTGAATCGCACTCTGACCAATGTTATTCTATGGGGTCATGTGCATGACTGATTTTTTTCCTCAGACAGAGCCAATCTGAGTAATAAATCACAGCATGTCTGAGTTTGATCCGATGTTTGATCGCACTAGGCCATGAAAGACAATTATTCTGTGGAAACCATTGGAATGCAGTCGGAAGACATCTGAGTGCAGTCCACTTTTCACGGAAGGTGGAGATTTTGTTTTCCATCTTCTCCTCATCGAAAATAATCGGATCATACTACAATGACATTCTGATTAAACTCTGATCAGAGTGTAATCAACATAATAGGCCCAATTCTCTCAGATAAGAAAATATATGCTGGTATGCACCTGCCCTAACTTATATTTTATTGTTAGAAATCCCTGGTGTTTGTATACATGGGTGTCTAGTAGGTGGTCCTACTCAACGATTGACTCTGAGCATGCACAGTCATCCAAGGAACTGTCAATCACTGAGCAGGATCGCCCACCAGGGATTTCAATGAATAAAACGCAAGTTTTACTGAAACTTTGCCTACAAAAATATACAGCAATCTGCTCAGTTTCTTCTTCTCTATAACATCCCATTTGCAGATCAGGTACCATTTTAAACATGACAGGTTCCCTTTACAGTTGGGCTTAAAGAGGTATTCCTAACTTCAAGGTCCTATGAGAGTATGTAGTTGGTGTAGTAATAATATTAGCAAATAGCTCCCATTAGGAATGTAGCATAGTTATTCTGATAGCTATGTTGCTTACCCAATATTTAGAAGCTTAGATATCCATGGCTACGACCACTAACTGTCACTATATGAGTGGTCATAACCATGGATACCTAAGCTACTGCAATGCCCTGCACAAGGGGTAAGTGACATAGCGAATCTGAAGAACTATACTACATTTCTAATTGGAGGTATTTGACAGGTATCTGGTAACAATGTCATGCGAGCCCTGGGAGAGCCAATGCTGAAACTGGTGGAATGCCACTGGAATCGGAGGTGAGTATAACTGTTATCTACTATATAATTGTCTAAGGGTCACTTCCATTTGTCTGTCCTTCTGTCTGTTTGTCACGGTTATTCATTCGCTGATTGGTCTCACCAGCTGCCTGTCATGGCTGCCGCGACCAATCAGCGACGGGCACAGTCCGGAAGAAAATGGCTGCTCCTTCCTCCCCGCAGTCAGTGCCCACTCCGTACTCCCCTCCAGTCAGCGCTCACACAGGGTTAATGGCAGCGTTAACCGACCGCGCTATGCCGCAGTCGGTTAACACTGCTATCAACCCTGTGTGACCAACGTTTTACTATTGATGCTGCCTATGCGGCGTCAATAGTAAAAATATATAATGTTAAAAATAATAATTCAAAAAAAAATCATTATATACTCACCGTCCGTCGGCCCCTCGGATCCACAACAGGCCTTCCCTGCTCGCGACGCTCCGGTAACCGGTCCATGCTGCGATCTCGCGAGATGATGACGTGTGGTCTCGCGAGACCTCTACGTCATCATCTCGCGAGACCGCAATGCAATCTTCAGACCGGAGCGCGCGATGAGCATCGGTAACCGGCTGCTTCGATCCTGAGGCTCCGGAAGGTGAGTATATAACTATTTTTTATTTTAATTCTTTTTTTTAACAGGGATATGATGCATACTACATGGCTGGGCAATATACTACGTGACTGGGCAGTATACTATGTGGCTGGGCAGTATACTACGTGGCTGGGCAGTATACTACGTGGCTGGGCAATATACTACGTGACTGGGCAATATACCATGTGGCTGGGCAATACACTATGTGGCTGGCCAGTATACTATGTGGCTGGCCAGTATACTATGTGGCTGGGCAATATACTACATGGCTGGGCAGTATACTATGTGACTGGGCAATATATTATGTGGCTGTGCTATATACTACGTGGCTGGGCAATATACTACGTGGCTGGGCAATATACTATGTGGCTGGGCAATACACTACGTGGCTGGGCAATATACTACGTGGCTGGGCAATAGCATATTCTTGAATACCCGATGCGTTAGAATCGGGCCACCATCTAGTTATTTTATAAGAGGGGAAACATAGTAATTGAGAAGGGGTTGTTGAAATAGTGGACAACCCTTTTGAACTCTACAAAATATAAAACATAAAGCAACATGCACTGGTATCTTTATTTCTAAATGCGAGTGAAACATCCCATGATATATGCAGACCTTTACATGGTTTAGGAGATGTAACGTGTCCCTCCGCTCACATTGCTAAGCATGGAGGACACAAGGCGAAACCTTTCATAGGAGAAGACAAGAAATAAAATAGTCCACATTTCCATCAGTTTGCATTCCATGGTAAGATTTAAAAATGATGAATACACGAATGAGATCACAGCAGTCAACAATTACCCATTTTGCATTTTACATCATTATTGCCGTTGCCTCAGGGACGTTATTTTGAAGCAATTTATTTTTGCTTCTCCCTACTAATAATGAAACAAGATTTATATGGTAGCAGGCCTATAAATGAGATTAATTGTTACATTCTATTGGAAGGACGCAGCATGACCATAGATGTGTATCTCCTGCAAATCCGTTATGTTTTAGGGTGCGAGGATGAGGCACATGTAGCGCCCCCACTGCCGCAGGGCCGAGGGGTACCCGGTACCGGGCCTCTAAGTCTCTGTTCTGGGGTTGTCACGGTGTCTAGACCCGGTCCGTGACCCTGCTGAGGGGTGTACAATGAAGGTGGAGGTATGGCGATGATGTTATGATGTGGTGCAGGTCGCAGTAAATAACGAGGACACCAGGTTGCAGTCTCTTTACCTCTTTACTGAAGGCTTCAGGATCCTCAGTCCAGAATACGGTTAACCAGGCTGCGCAAGTCCGGCCGGTCCGATGGCACCTCCAGAGTTCCCTTTGCAGGTGGAAATCTGTGCCTACCTTCTAGCGCTTGTGTGTTGTGGTCCTCCCCTGCTGTGCTTACGGGATAGTCCCCACAACTTTTGTGTCTGTTTCTGAAGTTCCCTCACAACTCGATTATGATGTTCTGCTTCGTCCCCCAGATGATATGGCTAGGACACACCCGTGTGACGGGTAGGCTCGGAGGTCTTCCGGGACCCTAGTGTCGCCCCTCTCCAACTGTTGCCCCCTATGTCTTCTTAGGTGATTTGAGTGAGACAGCCCGCCTATAACTGACTGTCCTGCCGTAGGTTTGAAGTAAGGCCTGGAGCTCAATACTTCCTCGGCGTTCCGGCCACCGGCTACGCGCCTCAGTAGGATGTTGCCTCGTCTTACAGCACGACTCCTACTGGTGTTTCTCCTTGTTGCTTTGATCACGTTTCTCATTCAGCACAATAAACCTCGCTTCTTGTCCTTTCTTGGGGTACCGCCGCGATGAAGTGCAGGCGCGGTCCCGTAACGTTCTCTCTGTTCGCTAGGCCTCTGTCAGGATCCCACCCCTGACAGGGACCCCCCTGAATCTTCCCCTGCAACACCCTCTGCCACAGGATGTTGCCTGGTTCCAACCCAGTCAGCTTCTAACTAACTTCCTACCTATCCCCCAGTTTTACCAGATTGTGAGTAGTGGCCTAATACATAGCACCCTTAGCTCCCCCTGGAGGCCAGACTGTGAAGTGTATTGGTGTCTGTGATACCTGGTCAGGTGAACTCCTTCAGTGCCATCAGACGTACCATAGCCCCCCTTAGCGGCGGAGCATCAGTACTGCAATGACCAGGACTCTGGGGCGCTGCACTCCCCCCCGGTTAAATCCAGTACTCCTGGACTGGGAAGAAAACAACAATACATGTCAGCAAAAAGACATACAATTTTGAAATGCAAGAACAATAAGCAGATTTGAACAGAGCTTCCCTTTATGGGAGGTGAGGACACTTGAATGTTACAAACATGGTTAAATACTTTAAATAGCATACTATAAATAACTTTTCTGACCCAACCGGGTATTCTACTAAGTGCAAATTTTTGAACAATAATTTAACGTTGCCTTTAAGGACGTACACGCTGAATCCACTAAAGACCTTCTTATAAAACACTATAAGGCTAATCAACTTTTCTTCATTTTCCATCTTTACATCTGCAGGACCGCCTGTCTATCTGCCCCAGGCTTACTGCCTCTCGTTCTGTTGCAGGACCGCCCCTTTCCGCCCGGGCCTACTGCCTTTCTGCTACTATACTGTACACAGTATAGAACTTATCTTCCTTCTCTCAGTTCAGGATCACCGAGCCATCTCTGTATGGCTCCTAGGAGGACTCACCGACTAACCCCATCCGGGTTCACTTCCTGTCCTCATTCTTCTAGCAACATCATTAAACATTTCTCACAATTAACTAGCTCACTACATATAACTCTCATATGTAAGCATTATTAGTACTTCCTTTCAAAGCGTCATCATTCTGCAAGTGCTATGGATGAACATTCCCTTTAAGAAGGGACCAAGTCTCTATGAGGTAGTGCAACTTCTCAAGCTGCAAGTCCGCATGCAGCAAGGACTCCGGTACTGCTTCCAGGAACAGTTTTTTCGCAAAGAGTCCTTTTCTTTGTAAAACCAGTAGAGGGCACCTTTAAGAAGGTGCAAACTATTTACAATGAGTTTGTAATCATGCAGTGTTCATGATCCAGCAGTTCTTTTCAACAGTGATGAACAAGAAACAAAAACAAAAGCAAAAAGGCAAAAATAGGGATCCCGGGTAAACTAAGGGATCCCTTTAAGAGTAACCCTAGTCGGGTTGTAGCAGTAAAGAAACACATAAAAGGACGAACAGTTAACTATATACAGCTTTGTCGAACGTTAGGGCTTCATAGTATGTTACAAGACATCAGCCGGTAATGGACATCTCCTGACCGTGACGGCTTCGGTCCCTGGTCTCCGGCTGATGCGGTATCAGTATCGGTGGTTGGTCTCTCAGGTGCAATCAGGTCTGGATTAGAAGGCTAACCCTAGCTGCGAGCTCAGTAGCCGCAACAAGGCGTACGGTGGCGATAGTAGCAAGATCTGTCAAGTCTGGTTCAATCGTGGTCGAGGTAACAGGTGACACACCCTCAGGAACACATCGTTGGACGTTCCGAGCACACCATCCTTGTGCACTCCGGTGGCGGGTGTAGGTCACCTGATCCCCCCTTTGCAATAGTGGGTCACCATATTCGTTGCGAAAAGGAGTCTTCACATCGTGACTAGTAACGAAGACGTCAGTCGGTAGTCCCGGTTCCTGTATGGAGCCCCAACCCCGCTTTGGGTGAAAGGCCAGCACAGTTCCCCGCTTTACCACGTCTTTCCTGCCGTGCGCAGACTTTGGGTGTCGTACTTTTGGCGTATCAGTTTGTTCTGTCTCTTTTCGGTTTTTCCAGTGAAAGATCAGGCATTGTTTATATTGTTCCCAAGTGAGCACAGCAAGGGTGAGCCCCTCCTCCCGAGCTCCATCTGGCCCAATCCAGGGGGTGTCCCACTGGAGGACCACCCCGTCTGAGCTCACGTCTATGGGTTCTCCCATCTTGGTCGGTAGTGGAGGTACCAGCCTCCCCATCGTGTCGGGGGTGAGGATCACCCGCTCCACCGAGAGGGAACAGTTATTGTTGGGGTGAGGAGCGGTCGCAGGAGCGGGATCGGTCAGGAGAGCAGGATCGGTCATGGGAGCGGGATCGGCCGGGGGAGTAGGGGCGCCTTCCATACCTGCGCCTGATGTGATTCCACCGATGTCGATCCATTCCGCTGACAAGGACACTGGAATCGGCTGCAGCCCGGAACGCAGCTCTTCCAAGGTGGCCTCCCAATGTGGCTCCGCTCTTCATGGCTCCGCATCTACTGGCCCCGTGGTCGGGATAGGTAGGCTCCGCTCCTCCACCGGCGGCTCCAAGGAGTTCAGATCCTTCAGCTGCGGTGGACACAGGTCTGCCTCCAGTGGGGGAGGACAAGCCGGGATCACTTTGCCATCGCTCGGGGACCTGTTGATCATCATCGCTGTTCGGCATTCAGCGGCAACGCATGCACCTGGCTCCGCCATTTCTCCAAGGTCGAGCTCCCTCTTCACCTCGCTCCCGCCGTTGCAAATCAGGGGGTGGTTCTCCTCTGCTGCTGGGCAGGTCGTCATCTCGCAGCAGGAGTCGGAGGGGGCGGTCGCTACTTTTGGCGCCGCTTTGGTGGTCTCCCATGGCACGCCCTTCTTCTTCCTCTGCGCTCCCTGTGGCACTGCAATGGCGGCGGGTCTTGGCGAGAAATTTTGGCGGCAAGTGGCAATACACAGTCTAAGCAATAAGTCACAGTCCAAGTATAATAAATCACAGTTCCAAGGCACACATGACCTGATTCTTCAGGCTTAAGTAGATCCTGTTCCTGACGCCAAGTTGTAGCGCCCCCACTGCCGCAGGGCCGAGGGGTACCCGGTACCGGGCCTCTAAGTCTCTGTTCTGGGGTTGTCACGGTGTCTAGACCCGGTCCGTGACCCTGCTGAGGGGTGTACAATGAAGGTGGAGGTATGGCGATGATGTTATGATGTGGTGCAGGTCGCAGTAAATAACGAGGACACCAGGTTGCAGTCTCTTTACCTCTTTACTGAAGGCTTCAGGATCCTCAGTCCAGAATACAGTTAACCAGGCTGCGCAAGTCCGGCCGGTCCGATGGCACCTCCAGAGTTCCCTTTGCAGGTGGAAATCTGTGCCTACCTTCTAGCGCTTGTGTGTTGTGGTCCTCCCCTGCTGTGCTTACGGGATAGTCCCCACAACTTTTGTGTCTGTTTCTGAAGTTCCCTCACAACTCGATTATGATGTTCTGTTTTGTCCCCCAGATGATATGGCTAGGACACACCCGTGTGACGGGTAGGCTCGGAGGTCTTCCGGGACCCTAGTGTCACCCCTCTCCAACTGTTGCCCCCTATGTCTTCTTAGGTGATTTGAGTGAGACAGCCCGCCTATAACTGACTGTCCTGCCATAGGTTTGAAGTAAGGCCTGGAGCTCAATACTTCCTCGGCGTTCCGGCCACCGGCTACGCGCCTCAGTAGGATGTTGCCTCATCTTACAGCACGACTCCTACTGGTGTTTCTCCTTGTTGCGTTGATCTCGTTTCTCACTCAGCACAATAAACCTTGCTTCTTGTCCTTTCTTGGGGTACCGCCGCGATGAAGTGCAGGCGCGGTCCCGTAACGTTCTCTCTGTTCGCTAGGCCTCTGTCAGGATCCCACCCCTGACAGGGACCCCCCTGAATCTTCCCCTGCAACACCCTCTGCCACAGGATGTTGCCTGGTTCCAACCCAGTCAGCTTCTAACTAACTTCCTACCTAACCCCCAGTTTTACCAGATTGTGAGGAGTGGCCTAGTACATAGCACCCTTAGCTCCCCCTGGAGGCCAGACTGTGAAGTGTATTGGTGTCTGTGATACCTGGTCAGGTGAACTCCTTCAGTGCCATCAGACATACCATAGCCCCCCTTAGCGGCGGAGCATCAGTACTGCAACGACCAGGACTCTGGGGCGCTGCACTCATGTACAGTAATTGGATGTATCCGGACAACATCAGCAGTCGTAGCTTTATTTCTCAGTGAGATGATACGACACGTACAGCGCTGAAACATGTTATATATAGGAAAGCTATTATTTGACATAATTTCATTGTCTGTTTCTGACATTTAATTGGTTTTGTTGCCCAAAGGGGATAGTAATTCTTTGTTTCTAATAAAGCCAAGACTGCAAGTATAAATGATTCATTTCTTGTACTGTACAGAACCGCGGATGCCCTGTCTACCTCTGACCTAAAAATAGAGCTATCTGATGGGGAAGCAAAACTACTCATTAGCGCTAATAGGCTCATCCAGAACTGGGCAATTACCATTTACATCTTGTAGATACATTATCTCCTCAAAATGTCACGCATTTCTTGTTGATGTGCTCCAACTATAGAATATTTAACACCTTATTGCTGCTAATGCATATAATGGTTCATTAGAGTCCGGCTCACTAGTTGACAGTAGAATTTGGAAGCGTAATAATGGCACTTTGATTTTTTTAGGACTCTGGCTGCTTGATTACATCAATCAAATTAAGACTAATTAGAAATCTAAAATGGTTTACTCAGAGCCATAAATATAAACATTATTATAATCCAGAAGCTAATCTAAAACACAAAAGTGGTCTATAAAGAAATAACAGAAGCTATTTACATATATAAAAGTAAGAGCTCGATTAGACGAGCTTATAATTTTATAAATCATCCAAGTGCTCTCTGTCTGCAAAACCCATAACATATGGACGGCACACTGACCAATGCAAGCCAATGTGTTTGTTCACTTGAAGGTTTATACACATGGACCAATTGGTCTGTCTGTAAAAAGTCAGAGAATAAACTAGTTTGATCTATATTTTGAATCAGCCTCACCCATGTAGCCATTTTTTTCTAGACCCGGACACCTCCTTTCAGTTGGCTTCATTGTATGGTGCTCACACAACAAAGTCAACCTGATCTGCACAACTTCATGTGCTGCATTTTCCTGTACTTTTACTGAGGATACTGATACTGCTAAGAGTTGTGACATAGTATGGAACAATAGGATCTGTCACTTACCCCGGCAGGCACCACACCGGGCTTCCTTTTTGTCTGCCGCACCAAGTAGGGGATGTTCTGGGGGTGATAACGTCACTGCATCGACCTGATAGAAGAGGAGACAGATGCTGCAGAGGACGAAGAGCCTGGACTAGTTGAGTATAAGGCCAGGGTAACACTAGCTTTCTGCATCTGATGAGAGAGCATTGGATGCGATATGCTAATGACCCTCGGCTTCTGCTCTGCTGCGAGCGGGAGCCGAGTGTCATGCGTCTGTGCTCCGAACCTCTCGCAGAGAGTGGATCGGAGCACAGCTGCGGAGGAGGCAGAGAAACTAATTTCTCCATATCCTCCATTGCTGGGGTCAGCATTTAACGCACATCATGCAGATGATATCCGAGTGATGTGCATTGTCTCATTCGCACCCATAGGCTTATATGGGTGCGAGTGAGCCAAGAGTCGGCCAAGTGTCCGTGACAATCGCAGCATGCTCCGATTGTCTCGGACCAAGGAAAACGGCCGACAAAAAATCGGCTGCTGGGAGCTGCCCCATAGCTTAACATTGGTCCGAGTGCAATGCAATTTATTATTATTTACATTTTATTCAGCTCTACAGCCACTATTCCATGATGTGACCAGTTTATCATACTCAAACTGATGAAATGTCCTCTTTAAAGTTTAATGGCGTTGTTTTGGGAGGCTCAAGAAGTGTAACATCCTTATGAAATTGTGTTTCATGATTTATACCTGATGGGTGATAGAAACATGAGTGGTGTTACCTCTTGTCCACATGGGAAAGACATAGCAGGTAACAGTGTGCTGTAGGTCAGAAGTCATCCCAGACAAAACCTTATACACATTCCTATTAGGAAATTTATCAGGACCTGCAGGCCAATCACTAAGGAAGATTTTGACACAGCTGCTTAGACCTCAGAAAGAGGTTCCTGAACTGAGGCTACAGACTCTGGCACATCACGTATGCATAGTGTTGGCCAGGTCCAAGGACAACAGTGAATGTAAGGAAGGATAATAATTCTAAAATAACTTTCTTGATGCAATTTTCTCTGTCATTTAATTAAATAATTGGCATAATTCATTAGTATATATTCCCATTCTTGAACATGACCATACTACAAGAAATATCCTTAAATAGGGCGGCAGATTGGTCACTAGAAGAAGCAAACACTGGGTGATATATTAGCCCCCTCTTCTTTTGTCACCAGGAACAAATCTGACATCCAGCTGGTTTGACATGGTTCAAACAATTGTGGGAATGCTTAATGTAGAATATGTTCCTACAGCATTTACAGTTTCTTAGCATTTTGCCCATCTGAAGAGATTCCTGATGTGACCTATGATGATGCATGATACTTTTATAACATTACTTGACACTGATGAAAAGCATTGGGATTTTAAGGTTAATGCTATGGTTTGATGTGATATCTTTTATGTAAAAGTAATGGGAGAATAGGCAGCTGGGTAGAGAAAAGTTACAGCTGGCCAGAAATGTAATTGGGACGAGTTTTGGGAGCAAAAAGGAAATGTTTCCTTGATAGGAAGTTAGTTACTGCATTGTAAGATGTACTTTACATAAAGACTATTATTGTAGTTCATGTCTCTACTGTTGAGCAGAGTAGAGTGGGGTTTTGGCACCATTTACTGCCTTTGTTTGTACTTAAGACATGAGTAAGTATAATTTAAGTATGTAGACAAATCTGGATGTAGAAGAGTGGTATAGTCTATAAACAGTCCCCCCTGGATATTGTTTCAGCTTGGTTGGTTGAAGAGGAAAGTAGTGAGGACTCGGAGCTGAGAGCATAATCCGCAGACTGTGTGTGTGTAGAAGGAAGGAGACATAGAACTAGATTTAGGCTATAACTAGACTGATAACTATGTTGGAAAGTAGTAGTTTTGGATTCTTGACAGGGCAGCACGCATGAGCTTAATTGTAGTGGGTATGGCCAGTAGCCCAGGTAGGTGTAGCTGAGGGTTTCTGAGGACCCTAAGACAGCATAGGCAAAGTCTTGGAACTGAGGCAATGTTGGGAGAGTTAGAGAAGAAATACTGGACTTGTCAGGCTGGGTTGCACGTACTACACAGAAGTGGGCTGTGGACAGCGCTAAGACACCCATGATGTGCATTTGACATGTGCCTTGAAAGCTAGGTGCCACTATTTGCAACTGTTAAGTATGTGCCTCTGTTCAACACAGAAGATTCGAGTAAAGAGTCATGTACCTGCTACTGAATATATATAATTTTTATCTAGTTCATCAGTAAAGATCAGTTTATCTTCATAATCTGTGCAAGATCATTCCCTTTCTGTATGTTACATCTATGGCTATTATGTCATCGGATAGCATGCAGCCATATTGTGAAACATCTGCAGAGATTGAATACTCAACCGACTGATGTCTAAGGTTGTGATCGAACACCACAGCCTGTGCAACACTTACATATTATCTTATTGGGCACCTGACAGGATTAATAATCAGTCGCATTGAAAGAGTTACAATTAAAGACAGGGTATCACACTCATGCCCTGACTGATGGGCGTGAGCCACAGGGGATAGGGGCCCCACTGTGCAACAAACTAGACTACCGTGGAAGGGGCATGACTAGGACAGCTGCCTTGGTTTTCACTGGAGCCTCTGATGGTGAGGTCAGACTTGTGCTGGCTGGCTGTGGCTGCTGATCCCACTTGGAGAACAGGAACACTAGGACAGGTGCGGGCATCAGGCAGGACTAGCAGATGAGCACGGATGAGTAGGCATGAACGGAAGAGACACAGGGCTGGCAGGTGTGGCAGAGACACAGGGCTGGCAGGCATGGCAGAGACACATGGCTGGCAGGCATGGAAGAGACACAGGGCTGGCAGGTGCGGCAAAGACACAGGGCTGGCAGGTGTGGCAGAGGCACAGGGCTGGCAGGTGCGGCAGAGACACAGGGCTGGCAGGCACAGCAGAGACACAGGGCTGGCGGGCGCAGCAGAGACACAGGGCTGATGGGCGCGGCAGAGACAGGGCTGGCAGGTGCGGCAGAGACACAGGGCTGGCAGGCACGGCAGAGACACAGGGCTGGCAGGCATGGCAGAGACACAGGGCTGGCAGGTGCAGCAGAGACACAGGGCTGGCAGGAATGGCAGAGACACAAGGCTGGCAGGAACGGCAGAGACACAGGGCAGGTTGGTGTGGTGTATGAAGGAATAGGTAGGGATCTGTTCACACAGGAGGTGCAGGTATGGATATGAAGTATGAAGGAACAGGTTGGGACCTGCTCACACGGGAGATGCAGGTATGGAAACAAGCTGGAAAGAAAGGAGTATGAAGTAATAGGTTGGGACCTGTTCACACAGGAAGAGAACCGCAAGGCTGCAGATAGGAGCAGTAGAGCAGCAAGAGATAGAGCAGCAACAGTAGCTAAGCAGGGAAGGAATGTGTAGAGGTGCTGCAGCAAGAGATTTCTGCGGAAGCCAAACAGAGCGGAATCGCAAGGAATGCGGAAAGGAGCTGCAGCAAGAGATTTCTGCAGCAGAAGCTAAGCAGAATGGAACCGCAAGGAATGCAGAGAGAAGCTGCAGCAAGATATTTCTGATAACCAGGAATCCGAATACATACTAGATAATCCAGGGAAAAGTACCAGTGTACATATAATAGTGACCCGGATTTATTAAACCATTGCTCCAACTACTGAATATTAGAAAAAGGAGAACCAGGAGCCGGAAGTAAATAAGCATAAAAAAATCTTTATTAATACAACAATTCTAAAATCAGGACATAAGTAATCATAATAGGTGTTCCACAACACCACACGAATGGGGGAAGAAAAAAAAACCCTAGACCCCAAAACCCTCAATATTGGAAGTGGTGCGAATATGGCTTATTGGAAATGATACATGCCATTTGGCAAATGTTACAGGGAAAGGTATCAATAACATATAGGCACCACAGCCCCCATAAATCAGGGGCTAGTAAAGGCATGGGAAGCCAAAAGGTTAATTGTTACTATGTGCATATGAGCCAGGAGGTCTGAAGCAAGTGCATGCCGCTGACTATCATAAGTGAACCCGCATGTAACAATACAACAAATCACAAAATGCTTACCCATGCATGGGGGAAGAGAGGAGAAGGGGGTCCCGCCGGTAGATGAGCCCCGACGCGCGTTTCGCAGCGTTTACACGATTTTCTTTTATGTGAATCCATGGGTCAACCTGAGTCTACATTCACTTTGCAGCGTACGCCCCCTTGTGGTCATGCGCATCGCCCTGTGTGCGGGCGGCTGTCGCACATGGGCGGGCGTCTCCTGTTCCCTGCACGCAGGTCCGGAATTCTATTTCCTGACCTGCGTGCTCGGCTTGGCGCCAGGTCCTTGTGCGAGGTCTGCCTGCCGCAGTGCGCATGCGCCAACAGCGCCACTGGGATTGGCGGTTGCTACACATGTGACTCAGGTCAGGAGGTTAAAGGCAGGTCCTGCACTACCTGATACCACTTCCCCTTGAGGAAGCAGCGTGTAAATGCTGCGAAACACGCGTCGGGGCTCATCTACCGGCAGGACCCCCTTCTCCTCTCTTCCCCCATGCATGGGTAAGCATTTTGTGATTTGTTGTATTGTTACATGCGGGTTCACTTATGATAGTCAGCGGCATGCACTTGCTTCAGACCTCTTGGCTCATATGCACATAATAACAATTAACCTTTTGGCTTCCCATGCCTTTACTAGCCCCTGATTTATGGGGGCTGTGGTGCCTATATGTTATTGATACCTTTCCCTGTAACATTTGCCAAATGGCATGTATCATTTCCAATAAGCCATATTCGCACCGCTTCCAATATTGAGGGTTTTGGGGTCTAGGGGTTTTTTTTCTTCCCCCATTCGTGTGGTGTTGTGGAACACCTATTATGATTACTTATGTCCTGATTTTAGAATTGTTGTATTAATAAAGATTTTTTTATGCTTATTTACTTCCGGCTCCTGGTTCTCCTTTTTCTAATATTCAGTAGTTGGAGCAATGGTTTAATAAATCCGGGTCACTATTATATGTACACTGGTACTTTTCCCTGGATTATCTAGTATGTATTCGGATTCCTGGTTATCATTAACTATTTCTGTGTGTTTCACAGTTCTTTCCGTTTTTATAATGGACTTTCGTGCACGTGACCGTACATGGCGCGCACAGCTCAACGAGGTGTTCCATGACGGCATTGAAGGGGGTAACGATGGGCCTACCAGAGAGTTACAGGAGGTCACTATACGGTTTAAAGATCTCCTACGTAAAAGAACGAGGATTTGGTGGAACTATGAATTCCTCGATAAATATATTCAAAAAGACCTTATACCTAGGGGACTTCGTATTCAAGTGTTCCCCTCTTTTTCGATTGATGACGAAGAATTTAGGGGCAAATGGGAGGATCTTAGTAACACTTGCTCTATAGGGTTTATGACCCTACTTAAACAGATGAACCAAAAATCCCTGGATCTCATTGAGACTGAGATTGATAGCCTACAGGCCACCCTACATAAAGACATGACAGGGGACTCCCTAAAAAAATTGAATGATGACATTGATACGGACCTTCAGAGGTGGGCCAAAGAGATACAGGCTACAAAAGCTAAAAAATTCCAGCGTGATATTCAAGATAAGCAACAGTCGAGAGTGTATAGGTGGCAAAATCCGTTGGGTCGTTCCCGTAATAGATCGAGAAATGGTTTTTACTCCAGATCAAGGTCTACTTCCATCTGATCTAACAAGTCTACCTGTGAGGAAGACACCATCGCCACCTCTCACTCTAGTGGTGCTGCTTCTCTGGGATCCAGCGATAAAAGAATGGTTACAAGACAACATAACAAAGCCCAGATGTCCGGAGGGAGGTCCACCCAGGTTGGTACACAGGGCCATTTACAAGTGCTCAATCTCTCTACCCATACTCTCTCAGAGGATCAGATTTATGTTCTTAGTAGGGGGTCTTACTTTCTCCCCCACTAATTCCTTTGATTATTTTGCAGCGTTGAAGGATTTACATTTGTTTTCGCGTAAACTCATCTTAAGGAAGCTCCATGCCAGCAGAGATTGTACTGTGGGGATGAGCGAACAAGAGAGGGAGACTCTCCGTGACTTGGAGGACCTACTTGAGGAACAACAGACATCAGATGTAAGTAGATTTCCCTCCTTCACCTGTCCCAGATCGACCAGGTTCCCCCCCCCCTGTCCCTATCTCCAGCAATAGAGGTCATCACCAAATTGGTTGGTGAGGATTTCAAAAAGCTGTCAGTACGGCGAACATATGATAACCTGACTTTCAAACATCGCCAAGCCATACAACAACTTAAATCTTTGAAAGACGTGGTCTTTAAGCAAGCAGACAAGGGGGGGAACGTGGTGATCTGGCCGTGTGTTAAGTATGAGCGGGAAGCTTTCCGCCAGCTCAGAGATTCCAATACTTACCTCAAGTTGTCCTCCAATCCTACGGTCTCCTTCCTACGGGAACTGGAAAACATCCTCATCGGGGCTCTTGATGATGGTGTTATCACCAAGCAGGTGTTTGACGGGCTGCTGGTGAGGTCACCAAGAGTCCCGACTTTTTACTTGTTGCCCAAGGTCCATAAGGATGCCCTCGACCCTCCGGGTCGTCCCATCATGTCGGGTATTGATGGCATATGTGACCCAGTTTGTCGCTTTATTGATTACTATCTCAAACCACTAGTGGAGACCTTGCCATCTTTTGTAAAAGACACGATGGACGTCCTGTCTAGGGTCGACGGCATCCTTGTGGACCCGGGCACCCTTTTTGTTACGGCTGATGTCGAGAGCCTCTATACGTGCATAGATCACTCTCATGGGTTGGCAACTGTCCGCCGCTTCCTGGGGGCCTCCGACCTGGGCGGCCCTATGTGTGGGCTAATCCTCGAGCTGGTGGGGTATATCCTCACCCACAACTTTTTTGTCTTCAAAGACAGTTTCTATCTTCAGAAGCGCGGCACAGCCATGGGCGTGGCGTGTGCGCCCTCGTATGCCAACCTCTTCCTTGGCGCCTGGGAGAGGGAGATTTTTGGCGATGGGGGCCCACCGCTTGCTGCCCATGTGCTGTGCTGGTATCGCTATATAGACGACATTCTGTTTTTGTGGGGGGGTCTGGCCACCAGCTCGAGGATTTTATGAGATGTCTTAATGAAAATCTGGTTAATATACGGCTCACACATCATTGTAGTGAGGCTGTGGTCGACTTCCTGGACATCCGTCTGGAGGTCGATTCTGACCGGCGCATCCAGACGGATGTTTACAGGAAGCCGACCGCTGTTAATTCTCTACTACATGCATCCTCGGCCCACTACCTGGCTACCATCAGGGCTGTCCCGGTCGGACAGTTCCTCAGGGTGCGGCGGATTTGCTCCACCGAGGCCAGGTTCGAATCAAAGGCCCTTGACTTAAAGGATAGATTTGCGGCTCGTGGTTACAGCCGCAGATCTATAAAAGCCGGATACGACCGGGCACGTTCGACACAATGGATTGATCTTTTGCACTCTAGGGCCAGGCGCCGTACTGTGGGTGGAGATGGGCACATTAGATTCATCTCCACCTACAACCACGAATGGGAGAGTATGCGGTCTATATTGAAAAGACATTGGCCGATCCTTCAGGCCGAGCCTTCCCTGTGTGCCACACTGGGTGCCTCCCCCCTCATGACTCCTAGAAGAGGTACCAATCTTACTAATATGCTGGTGAGGAGCCACTACATACCAGCTCCAGAAAGAAACTTTTTTGGTACAGGTGGCCCTCTGTCATGATCTCTGCAGGCAGAGATCATAGCAAGCCTATAGAGGTACAAGCTCTCGGAAGATGGAACTATACTGACCATGAACTAAGCCTGCCGCGCAACTAGAAATAGCCAGGTAGCATTTCCTATTAATCGCTAGATGCCCAGCTCTGGCCTAAGACCTAAATAGCTAGCAGAGGGAAATATAAGACCTGGCTCACCTCTAGAGAAATATTCCAAAGAAGACAGTAGCCCCCCACATATAATGACGGTGAGTTCAGATGAAACAACAAACGCAGCAGGAAAATAGTCTTAGCAAATTTGAGGTCCGCTTACTAGATAGCAGAAGACAGATAGTATACTTTCATGGTCAGCAGAAAAATACTAACAAAACACCATCCAGAGATTACCTTAAACTCTGGCATTAACTCATAACGCCAGAGTAGCAATCCCTGATCGACGAGAGCTTTCCAGACACAGTAACAAAACTTCAGCTGCGAACTGGAACAAATAGGCAAAACAAAACATGGACAAAAGTCCAACTTATCAGTAGTTGTCTAGAAGCAGGAACAAGCACTGAGAGGCATCAGATAACATTGTTGACCGGCAAGAAACCACCAGAGAAATGAGCTTAAATAGCGACACCCACTACTGATGGAATCAGGTGAAACAGGAAAGAGGATGACAAGTCCAATTCCACAAGCGGCCACCGGGGGAGCCCAGAATCCAAATTCACAACAGTACCCCCCCCTCAAGGAGGGGGCACCGAACCCTCACCAGATCCACCAGGGCGACCAGGATGAGCCCTATGGAAGGCACGAACAAGATCAGAAGCATGAACATCAGATGCATTGACCCAAGAATTATCCTCCTGGCCGTAACCTTTCCAGTTGACCAGATACTGGAGTTTCCGTCTGGAAACACGAGAGTCCAAAATTTTCTCCACAACGTACTCCAACTCACCCTCAACCAACACCGGAGCAGGAGGCTCAACAGAAGGTACAACAGGTACCTCATACCTGCGCAATAACGACCGATGAAAAACGTTATGAATGGAAAAGGACGCAGGGAGGTCCAAACGGAAAGAAACAGGATTAAGAATCTCCAATATTCTATAAGGGCCGATGAACCGAGGTTTAAACTTAGGAGAAGAGACCCTCATAGGGACAAAACGAGAAGACAGCCACACTAAATCTCCAACACAAAGCCGAGAACCAACACGACGATGACGGTTGGCAAAACGCTGAGTCTTCTCCTGTGACAACTTCAAATTGTCCATAACCTGCCCCCAGATGTGATGCAATCTCTCCACCACCGCATCCACTCCAGGACAATCCGAGGATTCCACCTGACCGGAGGAAAATCGAGGGTGAAACCCCGAATTACAGAAAAACGGGGACACCAAGGTGGAAGAACTGGCCCGATTATTGAGGGCGAACTCTGCCAATGGCAAAAAAGCAACCCAATCATCCTGGTCAGCAGAGACAAAACACCTCAGATATGTCTCAAGGGTCTGATTAGTCCGCTCGGTCTGGCCATTAGTCTGAGGGTGAAAAGCAGATGAAAAAGACAAATCTATGCCCATCCTAGCACAGAATGCCCGCCAAAATCTAGACACAAATTGGGTACCTCTGTCAGAAACAATATTCTCAGGAATACCGTGCAATCGGACAACATTCTGAAAAAACAGAGGAACCAACTCAGAAGAAGAAGGCAACTTGGGCAGAGGAACCAAATGGACCATTTTAGAGAAACGGTCACAGACCACCCAGATGACAGACATCTTCTGGGAAACAGGCAGATCTGAAATAAAATCCATCGAGATGTGTGTCCAAGGCCTCTTAGGAATAGGCAAGGGCAACAGCAGTCCGCTAGCCCGAGAACTACAAGACTTGGCCCGAGCACAAACGTCACATGACTGCACAAAGACTCGCACATCTCGTGACAGAGAAGGCCACCAGAAGGATCTTGCCACCAAATCCCTGGTACCAAAAATTCCGGGATGACCTGCCAATGCAGAAGAATGTACCTCAGAGATGACTCTGCTGGTCCAATCATCCGGAACAAACAGTCTATCAGGCGGACAACGATCCGGTCTATCCGCCTGAAACTCTTGCAAGGACCGCCGCAGATCAGGAGAAACGGCCGACAAAATTACTCCCTCCCTAAGGATACCTGTGGGTTCAGAATTACCAGGAGAGTCCGGGTCAAAACTCCTAGAAAGGGCATCTGCCTTAACATTCTTAGAACCCGGTAGGTATGACACCACAAAATTAAAGCGAGAAAAAAATAAAGACCAGCGCGCCTGTCTAGGATTCAGGCGTCTGGCAGTCTCAAGATAAATCAAATTTTTGTGGTCAGTCAATACCACCACCTGATGCCTAGCCCCCTCGAGCCAATGGCGCCACTCCTCAAACGCCCACTTCATGGCCAAAAGCTCCCGATTCCCAACATCATAATTCCGCTCTGCGGGCGAAAATTTGCGAGAAAAGAAGGCACAAGGCCTAATGACGGAGCAGTCGGAACCTTTCTGCGACAACACTGCCCCAGCTCCGATCTCCGAAGCGTCAACCTCAACCTGAAAAGGCAGATTCACATCAGGCTGACGCAACACAGGGGCAGAGGCAAAACGGCGCTTAAGCTCCTGAAAGGCCTCTACAGCATGAGGGGACCAATTAGCAACATCAGCGCCTTGTCTGGTCAAATCAGTCAGTGGTTTAACGACATCCGAAAAACCAGCAATAAATCGGCGGTAAAAGTTGGCAAAGCCCAAAAATCTCTGAAGACCCTTAAGAGAGGAGGGCTGAGTCCAGTCACAAATAGCTTGCACCTTGACGGGATCCATCTCAATGGAAGAGGGAGAAAAAATATACCCCAAAAAGGAAATTTTCTGGACCCCAAAAACGCACTTAGACCCCTTCACACATAAAGAATTAGACCGCAGAACCTGAAAAACTCTCCTGACCTGCTGGACATGAGAGTCCCAGTCATCAGAAAAAATCAGAATATCATCCAGATATATTATCATAAATTTATCCAGAAAATCGCGGAAAATATCATGCATAAAAGACTGGAAAACTGAAGGGGCATTAGAAAGACCAAAAGGCATGACCAAATACTCAAAGTGGCCCTCGGGCGTATTAAATGCGGTCTTCCACTCATCCCCCTGCCTGATCCGCACCAAATTATACGCCCCACGAAGATCAATTTTAGAGAACCACTTAGCACCCTCTATACGAGCAAACAAATCAGTAAGCAATGGCAATGGGTATTGATACTTAACAGTGATCTTATTCAGAAGCCGATAATCAATACATGGTCTCAAAGAGCCGTCTTTTTTTGAGACAAAGAAAAACCCAGCTCCCAAGGGAGAAGAAGATGGACGAATATGTCCCTTTTCCAAAGACTCCTTTATATATTCCCGCATAGCAGCATGTTCCGGCACAGACAAATTAAACAAACGACCCTTTGGATATTTACAACCCGGTATCAAATCTATGGCACAATCGCACTCACGGTGCGGAGGTAACGACCCAAGCTTGGGTTCGTCAAAGACGTCTTGATAATCAGAGAGGAACTCAGGGACTTCAGAGGGAATGGACGACGAAATAGAAACCAAAGGTACGTCCCCATGAATACCCTTACATCCCCAGCTCAACACAGACATAGCTCTCCAGTCCAAGACTGGGTTGTGAGACTGCAACCATGGCAATCCCAGTACCAAATCGTCATGTAAATTATACAGCACCAGGAAACGAATAATCTCCTGGTGATCCGGATTGATACGCATGGTTACTTGTGTCCAGTATTGTGGTTTATTATTAGCCAATGGGGTGGAGTCAATCCCCTTCAGAGGAATAAGAGTCTCCAAAGGCTCTAAATCAAAACCACAACGATTGGCAAAGGACCAATCCATAAGACTCAGAGCGGCGCCAGAGTCAACATAGGCGTCCGTGGCAATGGATGACAAAGAGCTTAAATAGCGACACCCACTACTGATGGAATCAGGTGAAACAGGAAAGAGGATGACAAGTCCAATTCCACAAGCGGCCACCGGGGGAGCCCAGAATCCAAATTCACAACAGTACCCCCCCCTCAAGGAGGGGGCACCGAACCCTCACCAGATCCACCAGGGCGACCAGGATGAGCCCTATGGAAGGCACGAACAAGATCAGAAGCATGAACATCAGATGCATTGACCCAAGAATTATCCTCCTGGCCGTAACCCTTCCAGTTGACCAGATACTGGAGTTTCCGTCTGGAAACACGAGAGTCCAAAATTTTCTCCACAACGTACTCCAACTCACCCTCAACCAACACCGGAGCAGGAGGCTCAACAGAAGGTACAACAGGTACCTCATACCTGCGCAATAACGACCGATGAAAAACGTTATGAATGGAAAAGGACGCAGGGAGGTCCAAACGGAAAGAAACAGGATTAAGAATCTCCAATATTCTATAAGGGCCGATGAACCGAGGTTTAAACTTAGGAGAAGAGACCCTCATAGGGACAAAACGAGAAGACAGCCACACTAAATCTCCAACACAAAGCCGAGAACCAACACGACGATGACGGTTGGCAAAACGCTGAGTCTTCTCCTGTGACAACTTCAAATTGTCCATAACCTGCCCCCAGATGTGATGCAATCTCTCCACCACCGCATCCACTCCAGGACAATCCGAGGATTCCACCTGACCGGAGGAAAATCGAGGGTGAAACCCCGAATTACAGAAAAACGGGGACACCAAGGTGGAAGAACTGGCCCGATTATTGAGGGCGAACTCTGCCAATGGCAAAAAAGCAACCCAATCATCCTGGTCAGCAGAGACAAAACACCTCAGATATGTCTCAAGGGTCTGATTAGTCCGCTCGGTCTGGCCATTAGTCTGAGGGTGAAAAGCAGATGAAAAAGACAAATCTATGCCCATCCTAGCACAGAATGCCCGCCAAAATCTAGACACAAATTGGGTACCTCTGTCAGAAACAATATTCTCAGGAATACCGTGCAATCGGACAACATTCTGAAAAAACAGAGGAACCAACTCAGAAGAAGAAGGCAACTTGGGCAGAGGAACCAAATGGACCATTTTAGAGAAACGGTCACAGACCACCCAGATGACAGACATCTTCTGGGAAACAGGCAGATCTGAAATAAAATCCATCGAGATGTGTGTCCAAGGCCTCTTAGGAATAGGCAAGGGCAACAGCAGTCCGCTAGCCCGAGAACTACAAGACTTGGCCCGAGCACAAACGTCACATGACTGCACAAAGACTCGCACATCTCGTGACAGAGAAGGCCACCAGAAGGATCTTGCCACCAAATCCCTGGTACCAAAAATTCCGGGATGACCTGCCAATGCAGAAGAATGTACCTCAGAGATGACTCTGCTGGTCCAATCATCCGGAACAAACAGTCTATCAGGCGGACAACGATCCGGTCTATCCGCCTGAAACTCTTGCAAGGACCGCCGCAGATCAGGAGAAACGGCCGGTCAAACTGTCATGATCTCTGCAGGCAGAGATCATAGCAAGCCTATAGAGGTACAAGCTCTCGGAAGATGGAACTATACTGACCATGAACTAAGCCTGCCGCGCAACTAGAAATAGCCAGGTAGCATTTCCTATTAATCGCTAGATGCCCAGCTCTGGCCTAAGACCTAAATAGCTAGCAGAGGGAAATATAAGACCTGGCTCACCTCTAGAGAAATATTCCAAAGAAGACAGTAGCCCCCCACATATAATGACGGTGAGTTCAGATGAAACAACAAACGCAGCAGGAAAATAGTCTTAGCAAATTTGAGGTCCGCTTACTAGATAGCAGAAGACAGATAGTATACTTTCATGGTCAGCAGAAAAATACTAACAAAACACCATCCAGAGATTACCTTAAACTCTGGCATTAACTCATAACGCCAGAGTAGCAATCCCTGATCGACGAGAGCTTTCCAGACACAGTAACAAAACTTCAGCTGCGAACTGGAACAAATAGGCAAAACAAAACATGGACAAAAGTCCAACTTATCAGTAGTTGTCTAGAAGCAGGAACAAGCACTGAGAGGCATCAGATAACATTGTTGACCGGCAAGAAACCACCAGAGAAATGAGCTTAAATAGCGACACCCACTACTGATGGAATCAGGTGAAACAGGAAAGAGGATGACAAGTCCAATTCCACAAGCGGCCACCGGGGGAGCCCAGAATCCAAATTCACAACAGCCCTCGCCCTGGATGCACCCCGTGTGGACACTGTCTTGCCTGAGCCAATGTCCTGCGCTGCTCTGAATTTGTTTCTAGTGATGGCGTAAAAACATTCCAGATTAAAGAACGTGTATCCTGTGGGACTACCAACGTGATATATTACGTCACTTGTCCGTGCCCCAGGATATACGTTGGCCTCACTACGCGCGAACTTAGAGTTCGCGTTAGGGAGCATGTGCGGGACATTGGCGCGGCCAGGACGGCGTCCCCCAGGGTGGAACTCAAAACAATCCCCCGCCACTTTAGGTTTTACCATCATTGTAACGAGAAGTTGCTAAAAGTAAGGGGGATTGATGTCCTCCATCTGGGCATTAGGGGTGGGGATAATAAAAAACGTCTAGCTCAAATTGAAACTAAGTGGATCATTTTGCTTGACACCATGACCCCTAAAGGTCTTAATGAATCCCTTAGTTTCGCCCCCTTCCTGCAGTTTGGGATCCTCTCATTCTAGCCATTTAGCTCCAATCCTGTCTCTCTGTATGGGATGTCCCATCGTTTGTTGCTGCCACTTTCCCTCCGGTGGTTTTTTCTTATGTTTTTAACTTGTTTTTAATTTGTGTAATTTCTTTTTTGTTATTAGTAATCTTCGGGCTCTGCCTTGGCCCTCCTCCTTTCATTTATGCCATCTATTCCCCTGGAATCACCGTATTCATCACATCTGCGGATCTCTGAAACATCTTGACTGGCCAAATATTTTGAAGATACCAACACTATCCTCGGCGCCAAATTCATGTTAATATTTATTGGGGTTATGTTTGATGTGAACTGTTATTACTGCTTGGCGCATTAGGGTTAGGTGGACATATGTATTATTTAATGGCCACAATGTTCAGTTGATTTTCTTTTATGTGAATCCATGGGTCAACCTGAGTATACATTCACTTTGCAGCGTACGCCCCCTTGTGGCCGTGCGCATCGCCCTGTGTGCGGGCGGCTGTCGCACATGGGCGGGCGTCTCCTGTTCCCTGCACGCAGGTCCGGAATTCTATTTCCTGACCTGCGTGCTCGGCTTGGCGCCAGGTCCTTGTGCGAGGTCTGCCTGCCGCAGTGTGCATGCGCCGACAGCGCCACTGGGATTGGCGGTTGCTACACATGTGACTCAGGTCAGGAGGTTAAAGGCAGGTCCTGCACTACCTGATACCACTTCCCCTTGAGGAAGCAGCGTGTAAACGCTGCGAAACGCACATCGGGGCTCATCTACCGGCGGGACTCCCTTCTCCTCTCTTCCCCCATGCATGGGTAAGCATTTTGTGATTTGTTGTATTGTTACATGCGGGTTCACTTATGATAGTCAGCGGCATGCACTTGCTTCAGACCTCTTGGCTCATATGCACATAGTAACAATTAACCTTTTGGCTTCCCATGCCTTTACTAGCCCCTGATTTATGGGGGCTGTGGTGCCTATATGTTATTGATACCTTTCCCTGTAACATTTGCCAAATGGCATGTATCATTTCCAATAAGCCATATTCGCACCGCTTCCAATATTGAGGGTTTTGGGGTCTAGGGGGGTTTTTTCTTCCCCCATTTGTGTGGTGTTGTGGAACACCTATTATGATTACTTATGTCCTGATTTTAGAATTGTTGTATTAATAAAGATTTTTTTATGCTTATTTACTTCCGGCTCCTGGTTCTCCTTTTTCTAATAGCAAGATATTTCTGCAGCAACAGGAGCGGAGTGAAGCAGAGCTGAGTAGAATGGAGCAGAACTGCAGAAGTGCGGAGCAGAGGTAAAGCGGCAAGAGAGCGGAGCACAGGCAAAGTCAGAAGAGCCGCAAGAGTGCAGAGCATAAGCAAACAGAGAGGACATAAGGAAAGACATAGCAGGGAAAGAAGCCACAGACAAGGAGACATGGAGACAGAGATAGGACAAAGTTCTGACAAGGTAATGGAACGAGACAAGGCACAAGCACAAAGACACAGGGACCAGGATATTCTGCCTCTTGGAGGGAGGACAGATCAAAACAAGGCAAAGCAAGGACACAGACACCGAGACCAGGATATACAGCCTCCTGGAGGGCAGACCAACAAAAACAAGGAAAAGATAAGGAGCTAGGCCTGGCAGCTCAGAAGCAAAACACTAACTGAGTTAACACATTGCACAGGTGCAGTCCACAGGGTGGAGCTGCCCTAAATACTAGAGGCCTCTTGGTAATTGGTCAGGAACACATAGACAGGTGCATCCTGATTCTATAGGAAACAGAGAGTTCTGGCACCACCCCCCTATGCTCACAGCTAGGAAGCATGCAGAGAGCAGAGGCACAGAATACGGAGCTGGCAGCAGACAGAACTCAACATGACATGGAGCAGTGAGTAAGATGATGTGTGAGGGATGGGAGGCCATGTAGTGATGCCAATAGAGTTGTTACACAGGGTAATAAGAGAAAGATGTTTTTGAACAAGTTGGTGTCCTGTATATTAACCTTTGATACGCGCCACCAAAAGTGACAATTTAAAGAATGACTTGGCATGTTTTTACCAATATCTGCTCTTTATCTATTGGTTTAAATTAATATATACAAAGACTCCAGCCCCCTCCCCCACACTTTTTGGGGGTGGGTTATAAGGAGGGCTTGGGTAAAAGGAGGTCTGAAAGGATCTTGTCCAACATAATATGCAATGATTACGACCATCAGTATGTTTTGGCATTCTACAAAAATGTTGTTATGACTTTTGCAGTGATAGAATTCCTCACTTTTAGGTCAGTTTCACTTTAAAAGAAATATAGAAATATCTGCTTTCCATTGTCTATTCCACTATATAAATGAACTCCCTATTTTAGGTTTGTTCCAACAAGACTAATATTTATTTCATGAAGCCACCATAGTTACCTAAGGGCTTATGCTGCATAGAGGAATTTTATGAATTCTCTGGCGTACTCTTTATCAGTGGAATCACTTGGCAGTTTTTGTATACACGGTTCTGTGCTGACATTGTGATTCAATGTATGTCCATGTCTCAAAGAAGAAAAAGTGATGCTTATAATTGTGTTTTGAAGTTTCATTGCTCTAGATTTAGTCCACTGACACAAAACTGTATAATATAGAAGACTAATGGAATGGTATGCCTGGTCCCCGCTGTATGTGAAATTTGCTTTCACACCAGGGTTGTTTATCCGCATTTTTTATCTACTACAATAAGTCAGTTGTAGTGATATGGAAAAACAATGAGATCTATCTATCTATCTATCTATCTATCTATCTATCTATCTATCTATCTATCTATCTATCTATCTATCTATCCATCTCTGTATCTATCTATCTATCTCTGTATCTAGCTATTTATGATTTTTTTTACTGTGAATACATCATTAACTTTTAGTCATTTGGACAGTCAGTAATTGAGCAGAAAACACTTTCTTCAAATGTTTCTTGTTGACCAACAGTCATTGTATTATTGCCATATGATATGCAACAAAAAATATGTTGTGTTATCGTGTCAGCCAGAAAATGTAAATATCTTTATGTCAAAAAAAGTAAAACGCCTACAATATCTTATATGCAAATTGCCTCTTCAGAGAGAAAGAGGACTTGAACTCTATATAGCGCCACCTGTTGGAATATATATGCATATAATTTGCATATAAAAATTTCCCAGAGGAGCATTGCACGGCGGATAAGCCTCTTTACCTTGACAAGCCAGAGCTGGTATGTCTCTCTCCACAAGGAGAAGCCTTACAATATCTTAATCTTTTTGACAGATATTTACATGTTCTTATTTTAGGAATTTTCCTACACTCTGTTTGCAGGATTTCAAACATATTCTTGATATATCTTGCATGCAGAGCATGTTTCAGATCTAGCCGCAGATTTCAAAATAATATTCAAGTTTGGGGACCGTGAAGGCCTTTCTAAAACCGTAATCTTTTATTTATTAAAGTAGGTTACTGTTGCTTATGTTTTATTACCAGGTCTTGCTGTTCTACTCTGTTCGGAGTCAGTTTTTATTGGACATTGATTTTCAGAATTTGTTGACATTCAGCAGAATTTATTCCTTCTTCCCTCAGCACAATATTAATAACAAGTAAACTGCACAAGAGAAATACCTTCATCTTGGAAAGAAGGCATCACCTTTTCTTAATATTTCCTTCGGTTAGTAGTCAGTCATAAATTAGAGTCAGTGGTTGGATTGATGGAATAAATCCTCTAAAAATCTATTTATTTAGCTCACTTATATAGCATCATTAATTCCACAGTGCATCATCATCATCACTGCCACCATTGGGGATCACAATCTAAGTAGCCCATATGAATGTCTTTGTAGTGTGGGAGGAAACCGGAGGAAATCCATGCAAACACAGGGAGGACATACAAACTCCGTGCAGATGAGGGATTTGAACCCACGACCCCAGCACAATACTTTGTATTGTTTCCGCATTTGGCAGCTATGTTTCTACCTAGAATTCTTTGTCACATTTTCTCTTTTTGGCGTGAAGATTTCATTTGCTTTGCAGAAAAACTAAAAAGAAATTACACGTAAACATTTAACTGTTCAGCACTGTTTTAACACACCTGTTTGAGGGGAACCTGTCGCCATGAAAATACAACACATGCAGGCAGCATGTTATAGAGCAGGGGTATCTGAGCGGCTGGATATATAGTTTTGTTTGTTTGGTTTTTCATTCTAAGTTTATAGTGCACATTTTGCACCATGCTTAAGTACAGGATTGCGCCCAGGGAAATTTTAAGAAGAGGTTATTTTTTATACTGACTCCCTGAAGTTAGTAAAATACCAAATTGCGCTGTACCCTTGGAAAATATTTCAAGTCTACAGGTCAAGTAGACATGCTTTTCTGTATAGCACCAAGCTGTGGCTAACGAGTAGATGTAGACCATTGTATAATGGCAGTTCTATCAGTTGTAATCATAATTTGCATCATACATTTTTACACCGTTGAATTATGCTGTATAGAAAACATTTATGTCTCAGCCAAATTCGGTAAATATTGAAAAAGCCCAATACATTTATCAATATAATGTATATTTAAGTGATGTAGTTTTCTCAGATTCACATTTAAATGAATATGTTCCATAGGACTTGAGCAATATTTCCGAAAAATAAAGAACGTGGTTAGAAAATGCTGTTAAGTTCTCTACCATGTCTTTAATATACTGTGTATTCGTAGCTATTTTTGGTATAGGGTGCATTGATTGATTCATTGCTAAAGGAGATTTTCACAAATGCTGAGTCATTGGAGAAATAATTCATTGCAAATACTATTCACAAGGTTTTCTTTTATGAATTAACCAGAATACATTTTGTAGGGAAGAATGGGATTCTGTACAAATGTTTGGATTAATATACTGCTGGTAAAAATACCACACTCCAAACTGTAGGATACTTTGAATTTGAGCAGCAGAATCGGAAAGCTTTGATTCAGTGCTGAAATCAGTAATAAGCGATAAATGGGTGATAATGTCAGTAACGCGCTGTGGAATATGATGGAGCTATATAAGAAAGTAAAATAAATAAAAAGAGTACATAGCTGTAAAAATTTATAATGAATTTTTTACAACACCTAAAAATAATACATAAAATGGGCAAATTTAAACTTTTCTTGAAGCCATTTTACTATACATAATCAAGTAATGTTCTAAAGAAAGCAGGCAAACATTAATATTTTAGGAAAAAAGGATTAAGCAAGGTCAGAGACGCTCCTCCAATCATGAAACTCGCCAACACAGAATAAATCTATTTATGGTAAAAATATCTGATCAGCTGTATAGCATCCGAGTTTTATAGATAGATTGTCATTATTAACATAGAAAACTGCATTTGTTCTTTCAGAATTTAATATCTGCTGATGTTTAGAAGTTATGCCATATGTTCTGCACACATAGAATTCTGATCAGCCTATCTGAACAGGTCATTAAACATCATCTTACATATAGGCATTTGGTGGTTGTTTGATGCCTGTAATGAACCCATCTAAATGGCCCCTATGGTGTGTGACAGTTTGATGTACAGCTCAGATTATATCTACACTCGCAAGGTCTGTTTCCATCAAAGTTGGTGTTAGGGCTTGAGTTCCCGCCTCTGCACAGGGGGAATCTCGAGCCATCTCCGTTGTGGTCTCTCATTCTTCTCCAGCCGCAGTGGAGCCTGCTCAGCGGAGATGTCGGTCCCAGCATCTGGCTCAGGCAGATACTCTGCGTCTGGCTACTGCTGTTCTTCCAGGCTCTGCCATTATAGCTAGTACTGGTCAGCGGCGAGGACTCTCTGCTTTCTCTCTTCTGAGCATGCCCAAAGGAAGACCTCTCATTGGAGGTTAGGGGTCACACGCTCAGGTCCTGAAGCAACTCCCACTGGTCCTCTAAGAAGATCCTGAAGTTGCTGCAACTATAAAAGGTTTGCATGGTCGCACGGCCATTCGCTAGTATCAATCTTTGTCATGAGCTTTGCGCCAGTGTGGTCACTAGAATACCGGCACCTCCGGTGAGGAGTTTGTTTGCATGTATTCAGGGACCGGCTGAAATAAGCCACTAGAATACCGGCACCTCCAGTGAGGAATTGTTTTTGTGTTTCTCTGACTGCATGACCACTGACTGCTATCAGCTCAGCAGTTAGCTGTGTACTCCTGTGAGCTTCACAGGACACAGTGCTTTTCTATCACAGCGACTCTGTGAAGTAACAGAGCTCGCTTATACCACCATATAGTGTCATTTGCTAGCAGCAGGTTCTCCTCCTGCACGGTGGACCCCGGGCTGCGAACGCACCAATAATAACATCTATATTTACTCGGTGCGTTCCGCCAGCCCTAACAGTTGGCAACTTGATTTTTTTTTTTCTGAACATTTTTGCAAAAAATCGTTAACAGACAAAATGTTTAAAACATTCTAAGATCACAATTAATCAAAGATTTAGTAATTTATATCATCAGCCCATAATTCGGATATTAAGAGTATTCACTGTGTACTACAAAATGATGATAATAACAGTCATAACTAGGGTTGAGCGAAACAGATCGGCCAATTTCAAAAGTCGCCGACTTTTGGGAAAGTTGGGTTTCGTGAAACCCGACCCGATCTCACTGTGGGATCGGGTCGGCCGTCGGCGATCTTCGCTCCAAAGTCGGGTTTCGTTTTTTATAAATATATATGTCATTGAGACACATATATATATATATATTTATATTTACTTCAGCGCGATATATGTGAAAAGCCGGTAATTCAATTGCCGGCTTTTCATTTCTCCTGCCTAAACCCGACATGATATGAGACATGGTTTACATACAGTAAACCATGTCATATCCCCCTTTTTTTTGCATATTCCACACTACTAATGTTCGTAGTGTGTATGTGCAAAATTTCGGCGCTGTAGCTATTAAATTTAAGGGTTAAATCACGGAAAAAATTGGCGTGGGCTCCCGCGCAATTTTCTCCGCCAGAGTGGTAAAGCCAGTGACTGAGGGCAGATATTAATAGTCTAGTGAGGGTCCATGGTTATTGGCCCTCCCTGGCTACAAACATCTGCCCCCAGCCACCCCAGAAAAGGCACATCTGGAAGATGCGCTTATTCTGGCACTTGGCCACTCTCTTCCCACTCCCATGTAGCGGTGGGATATGGGGTAATGAAGGGTTAATGCCACCTTGCTATTGTAAGGGGACATTAAGCCAGATTAATAATGGAGAGGTGTCAATTATGACACCTATCCATTATTAATCCAATTGTATGAAAGGGTTAAAAAACACACACACATGATTAAAAAGTATTTTAATGAAATAAACACACAGGTTGTTTTAATATTTTATTGCTCTCTCAATCCACCTGAAGACCCTCGCTTGGAAAAATAATAAACCAACAATATACCTACCCTCTGATGAACTGTCACGTCCCACGAGGTAAATCCATCTGAAGGGGTTAAAATATTTTACAGGCAGGAGCTCTGCTATAATGCAGCTGTGCTCGTGCCTGTAAACCCCGGGGAATGAAGGAAATGTAGGTCAATGACCTATAGTTACCATCAGTCACGGTGATGCGCCCCCTGCTGGATGTCCTCATATGACCTCGAGCGTGGGAAAAAGTTCCCAGGCTGCAGTTCATGAGGACATCCAGCAGAGGGCGCATCACCGCGACTGAAGGTAACTATAGGTTATTGACCTATATTTCCTTCATTCCCCGGGGTTTACAGGCACGAGCACAGCTGCATTATAGCATAGCTCCTGCCTGTAAAATATTTTAACCCCTTCAGATGGATTTACCTCGTGGGACGTGACAGTTCATCAGAGGGTATGTATATTGTTGGTTTATTATTTTTCCAAGCGAGGGTCTTCAGGTGGATTGAGAGAGCAATAAAATATTAAAACAACCTGTGTGTTTATTTCATTAAAATACTTTTTAATCATGTGTGTGTGTTTTTTTAACCCTTTCATACAATTGTATTAATAATGGATAGGTGTCAGAATTGATGCCTCTCCATTATTAATCTGGCTTAATGTCACCTTACAATAGCAAGGTGGCATTAACCCTTCATTACCCCATATCCCACCACTACATGGGAGTGGGAAGAGAGTGGCCAAGTGCCAGAATAGGCGTATCTTCCAGATGTGCCTTTTCTGGGGTGGCTGGGGGCAGATGTTTGTAGCCAGGGGGGGCCAATAACCATGGACCCTCTCTAGGCTATTAATATCTGCCCTGAGTCACTGGCTTTACCACTCTGGCAGAGAAAATTGCGCGGGAGCCCACGCCAATTTTTTCTGCAATTTAACCCTTAAATTTAATAGCTACAGCGCCGAAAATTGGCACATACACACTACTAACATTAGTAGTGTGGAATATGCAAAAAAAAGGGGGATATGACATGGTTTACTGTGTGTAAACCATGTCTCATATCATGTCGGGTTTAGGTAGGAGAAATGAAAAGCCGGCAATTGAATTACCGGCTTTTCAACATTATCGCGCTGAAGCAAATATAAAAAAAGTATGCTTCCCCATTGAATTGCATTGGGTTTCGTGTTTTGGCCGATCCCCGACCCCGACTTTTCAATAAGATCGGCCGATTTCACTCGACCCGACTTTTGAGAAAGTCGGGTTTCGTGAAACCCGACTCGATCTCAAAAAATGAAAAGTCGCTCAACCCTAGTCATAACAATCTGTACAAGTTTCTCCGGCCTCAAAAAATTAGACACATCAAGTTTATTTACACAAACAAGGAAAAAGGTGTCTCATTTTACATACAAGAGATAAAATTGCCATATTTTTTGCAATTAATGGACAGTTTTGCAACCCTAGTTCCTATACATACTCTCTATGCATGCTCCCAATAATTGGGCACAGTACTCCTATAGCGCTCTGCCACCCAAAGAAAGAATTGTGCTGCAATACATTAACAGATGTCTAGCTTTTCAGGGGTGGACATACCACCAGTGCAGCTGCACAGGGGCCGCAGAAGTGAGGGGACCCAAACCACTGCTGAAAGTTCATGAGTAATCATAGATCCAGCAGTAACATCAACACTAAGTAGAGAGGAAGAGCGCCATACCTGAGTAATTTACAGACAGAGGGGAGCAGCCTGCTCATCTGCATTCTGCAAAAGCCGGACAGAGCCTCCTTCCTTCCCTTTTGTTAATGCTGCTGCTGGATCTGTGAGGCTCAAGACTCAAGACTCACATGTTGCATTTGGAGAGCCTCTGATGTGCCTAAACAGTGAAAATACCCAAGTGACACCATTTTGGAAACTAGACCCCTCATGGAACTGATCTAAATGGGTGGTGACCACATTGAACCTTCAGGTGCTTCACAGACATTTATAACGTTGAGCCATAAAATAAAACAATTAAGTTTTCCCCACAATTATGTTTTTAGCACAAAATATTGCATTTTCATAAGGGTAACAGGAGAAATTGCACCATACAATTTGTTGTGCAACTTCTACTGAGTACATCGATACCCAATATGAGGGAGAAAACTACTGTTTGGGCGCACAGCAGGGCTCAGAAGGGAAGTAGCGTCATTTGACTTTTTGAATGTAATACTTCCAGGAATCATTAGCAGACCTCATGTCCTGTTTGGAGAATTCCTAAAGTGCCTAAACAGTGAAAAACCCCCACAAGGGATGCCAATTTGAAAACTAGACCCCTCAAGGAATGGATTTAGATGAGTGGTGAGTACCTTGAACACCCAGGTGCTTCACAGAAGTTTATAACTTTGAGCCGTGAAAATAATGAAATCACATTTTTCTCACACAAATATTATTTTAGCCCCAAATTTAACATTTCATAAGGGTAACAGGAGAAATTGCACCATACAATTTGTAGTGCAATTTCTCCTGAGTATTCCAATACCCCATATGAGGAGGAAAACTACTGGTTGGGCACACCGCAGGGCTCAGAATGGAAGGAGCGTAATTTGACTTTTTAAATGTAACATTTTCTGGAATCATTAGCGGACATCATGTCCCATTTGTAGAGCCCTTGATGTGCCTAAACAGTGGAAACCCCCACAAGCAACCCTATTTTGGAAACTGGATGTATTTAGATGCGTGATGAGCACCTTGATCCCCCAGGTGCTTCACAGAAGTTTATAACATTGAACCATTGAAAATAGAAAAATCTAATTTTCCTTACAATAATTTTATTTTGGCCCCAAATTTTGCATTATCATAAGGGTAACAGGAAAAGTTGCACCATACAATTTGTTGTGCAATTTCTCATAAGTACGCCGAAACCCCATAT
Organism: Ranitomeya variabilis; assembly: GCF_051348905.1. Classification (NCBI taxonomy): domain Eukaryota; kingdom Metazoa; phylum Chordata; class Amphibia; order Anura; family Dendrobatidae; genus Ranitomeya; species Ranitomeya variabilis. The sequence goes on from NC_135233.1 coordinate 897,415,797, forward strand.
CTGGGGAATACTACTTTTGAGGCACAGTGCAAAGCTCAGAAGGGAAGAGGCGCCATATTGGAGTTCAAAGTTTCCTGGAATGGTTTGAGGGTGCTATGTCACATTGGCAGAGCCACTGAGGTGCCATAACAACAGAAACCCCCTATATGTGAACTCATTTTTCAAACTACACTCACCAATGAATTCAGATAGTGGTGCAGTGATCATATTGACACCACATATACCTCACCGAATTTTATACCACTGAGCTGTGTATAAAGAATAAATTATATTTTTACCACTAAAATGTTGTTTAAGCTCCAAGTTTTAAATTTTTCTATGGGGTACTAGGAATTTTTTTCATTTTTTCATGAGTGCGCCAATACCCTACATGTAATCGGGAATTAGTTTTCAGGCACCATGCAAAGCTTAAAAGGCAAGGAGGGACAGATTTTACTGTTATAGTTTGCAGGTGCCATGACCTACTGGGAGAGCCCATGAGGTGCCAGAACAGCAGAACCCCCCATAAGTGGCCCAATTTTACAAAACTATACCTCTCAATGAATTCTTCTAGGGCTGCAGTGATTATCTTGACACTATGTGTGTGTTGCAGAATTTTATACCATTGTGCAGTGAAGAAAAAATAACTATATTTTTACCACCAAAATTTTGTTTTAGCCCAAGATTTTACATTTTTACTTGATAAGCGGGTAAAAATGGTGCCAAAATTTGTCCCTCAATTTTTACTGAATGTGGCAATCCCCCATATGTGGCTTTACAGCACTACTAAGCCATACGGAGAAACTTGGGAGGAACAGATCGCTATATGCCTCCTAGAGTGCAGATGTTCCTAGAACAGTTTGTGGGCTCCATATTCAGAGCCCCTTAAGTGCTATAAGAGCAGAATCGGTCCTCAAGTGACCCCATTTTGGAAACTATACCCATTGGTGAATTTACCTACAGGTGTAGTGATGATTTTGACTCCATGGGTGTTTTCCAGAAACAAGCAGCAATGAATTTTGCTGAGTGAAAATTGCAAACTGACGTTGTAGTGACCACTACGCTGTAGTGGCCAGTCTGTTGCAGTCACCAGTATGTTATGCCCTCCCCGTGCTTCTGGAGGCATGCACCTGTAAGTTAGGTGGGTTCTCTTCGCTTCAGAAATGCCAAATGTGGATGCAGTATGTGGTTTAGGTACACTGTGGGAAGGGAGGGGGCATTTAGATTTGAGAGCGGAGAATTTGCTGAATTTCTTTCGGCGGAACCATTTAACTTTTCCAGAGCCTTTGTGCTACTAGTAACGTGGAAGCCTCTATATTTTCATTAACAGATGACAGACCTGAGGGAGGGCTTGCTTTTTTTGTGAATTGAGTTGAAGCTTTTATTGGGAACATTTTACATAACGTTTGGGATCACAGGATAAATGCAGGAGTCAGAATGAAAAAAATCAATAGCAGGTGAAGAATTGGTTTTATTTATTTTTTAAGCCATTCCTCGTGATTAGGCGACTTTATTATTTGGATCTGTGTGATTACAGCAATACCAGATTTATATTGCGTTTTTATGTTTGGCTGCTGTCACACATTAAGACACTTTTTATTGCAAAATATTGTTTTTGCAACATCACATTTTGAGAGCTATAATTTTTCCATATTTCTGCCAACAGAGTCATGTTATGGCTTGTTTTTTGCGGGACGAGTTGTTGTTTTTATTGGTACCATTTTCGGGCACATGACATTTTTTGATCACTTTCTATTCCAATTTTTGGGAAGCAGAATGTACAAAAAACAGCAATTCAGGAAATTCTTTTGGGGGGGGGTTATGCCATTCCATGTGTGGTAACATTAATAAGGCAGCTTTATTCTTCGGGTCAGTATGATTGCAGCGATAACTCATTTATATAGTTTTTTTTATGATTTGGTGCTTTTACACAATAAAAACTATTTTATATAAAAAATAATTATTTTTGTATCGCTTTATTGTGAGAGCTGTATGGCAGCTTGTTTTTTGCTGGACAAGATGACATTTTCAGCGGTTCCATGTTTATTTATATCTGTCTTTTTAATCGCGTTTTATTATACTTTTTGTTCGGCAGTATTATGATAAAGCAATGTTTTTTGCCTTGTTTTTTATTTATTTTTTATGGTGTTCACTAAAGGAGTCAGCTACTGGGAAAGTTGTATAGGTCGGGTCATTGCGGACATGGCAATACCAAATATGTGTACTTTTATTGTTTATAATATTTCCATACAAATATTTATTTATAGATACCATTTCTTTAGATTTTTTTATTATTATTATTTATCCCCATGCTGTATAAACTGTCAGCTCTGCCATGACAAAGACATTTTTTCATCATGCACTGCGCATGATCAGCAAGTTTCCTAGCACTGGTGATTCAGATGTGTCCATGACGACATCAGGTTACTATGGCAACGAGGGGCTTGATGTCTCCTTTATATTGTTCGGTGACATCAAGCCCACAGCTTAGTAATGGCAAGACGTCTATAAGATCCATCTCTATTCTTGATAACCAACCTTGCTAAAGCTGACAGTTGAGGGTTATCAAAAATACAGGGGAACCCATGTTGTTTTTTTTTTAATCAGCCGCCACCTGATCTCGCTGTTAACAGCAGTGGTCTCTGATGGAAGCAGTAGCCCTATCAGCCAATGCCAGTGCCCGGAGGTAAACTTTTTACCACCGATCACAGCTGCGAGCTCACGCTGTCATTTGAAAACCACGACTGTTGATGATTTTACCGCCGATCAGAAGCAGTGTTGCCATGCTGTCATGCACTTGACAGTGTTCACGTGGGGCAAACCCGAACAGTAACATGGACTTCCTGGTGAATTCCGCATTCAGTGTCTGTGCCCAAAGAGTAGGTGTTCGATACGGATGCCGTACTTTACTGTTCGGGTTTGCCCTTCTCTAGTTGTCACTCATACATCTCGAGCTTTAGGACATGAACTGTTGTATAAATGAGATCTTGTTCTTACTATAAAGGAAACCCTTCTTTTGAAAATATGCAAATGTTGTGAAATAGAAAGAGTCCATGTGACTGATTTTACACTTCAATGTGATAGAAGTAAATGGCTCCAGTGGAAAACAGAATAGTTCTGTTAGTGGATTGTTATTCTGATCTATTTCCTGCTGTCTGCAGAAAAAAATGTATATCTGTGAGAATACAAAAATGTTTACATGCTTATATACAAAGAGAACGCCTTAGGGACCATTCAGTCTAGTGTGAAATATGGTTATAGTGAAACCAGTGGGTTTCAATAACTGCCAATTTATATTTGTACTAGACAGACATCTCTTACTGTCTGTATGTATTTGATCTTCACCATCATGTGTGCTTGCACTGGGAGATAAACTGGATTTTTTCTGCACTAAGAAACATTTGCTTTTTACTCTATTTTTTATTTTTCATTTCTTCATGTTTCTGTTCTATTTCTTCCTCCTATTTGTCGTCTACATTTTATCTACCACATTTACCATTTTGTTATAAGTGTATATACAGTTGAAAAGAGAAGTTTACATGCATTGTATAAAAGACAAATATGCATGTTTTTCTCAATATCTGACCTGAAATCAGAATAAACCTTTCCCGTTTTAGGTAAATTAGGATTACCATAATTATTAACCCCTTTACCCCCAAGGGTGGTTTGCACGTTAATGACCGGGCCAATTTTTACAATTCTGACCACTGTCCCTTTATGAGATTATGGGTATGTTTCCACGGTCAGGAAACGCTGCTTTTTTGACGCTGCGCAGAGCTGCAGCGTCAAACAAGCAGCGTCCAGATGTTCCAGCATAGTGGAGGGGATTTTATGAAATCCCGTCTCCACTATGCGTGGAAACCCGCACGCGGCGGCCCTGCGACTCCGGACATGCTGCGCGTCTTTTCAGATCGCAGCATGTCCGTACACCTTGCGGGGACGCAGCGTCCCCGCAAGGCATATCACAGGGCCCTATGGGAGCGAGCGATCATCCCGGATGTGAAGAGTTAACACATCCGGCATGATCGCGTCCCAGAAAGGGGGCGGGGCTTAGCGCCGAGCGGCTTCGCCGCTGCGGCGATACCGCCGGCCATCCTGACAGTGGAAACATACCCTATAACTCTGGAACGCTTCAACGGATCCTGGTGATTCTGACAATGTTATATCATGACATATTGTACTTCATGATAGTGGTAAAATTTCTTTGATATTGCTTGCGTTTATTTGTGACAAAATGGAAATTTGGTAAAAATTTTGAAAATTTCACAATTTTCCAAATTTTAATTTTCATGCCCTTAAATCACAGGGATAAGTTACACAAAGTACTTATTAAGTAACATTTCCAACATGTCTACTTTACATCAGCACAATTTTGGAACCAAATTTTTATTTTTGTTAGGGAGTTATAAGGGTTAAAAAAAAGTTGACCAGCGATTTCTCATTTTTACAACATTTTTTTTTTAGGGACCACATCACATTTGAAGTCACTTTGAGGGGTCTATATATGATAGAAAATAGCAAAAAGTGACACCATTCTAAAAACTGCACCCATCAAGGTGCTCAAAACCACATTTAAGAAGATTATTAACCCTTCAAGTGCTTCACAGGAATTTTTGGAATGTTTAAAAAAATGAACATTTAACTTTGTTTCATGCAAAAATTACTTCAGATCCAATTTGTTTTATTTCACCAAGGGTAATAGGAGAAATTGGACACCAAAAGTTGTTGTACAATTTGTCCTGAGTATGCCGATACCCCATATTTCGGGGTAAACCACTGTTTGGGCACGGCTCAGAAGGCAGGGAGCACCGTTTGACTTTTGGAATACAAAATTTGCCTGGAATCGATAGCGGACACCATGTCACATTTGCAGAGCCCCTGATGTGCCTAAACAGTGTAAACTCCCCACAAGTGACACCATTTTGGAAAGTAGACCCCCTAAGGAACTTATCTAGATGGCTGGTGAGCACTTTGAACCCCCAAGTGATTCACAGAACAGGGTAGCAGGAGAAATTGGACCCTAAAAGATGTTGTGCAATTTGTCCTGAGTACGCTGATAACCCATATGTAGGGGTAAACCACTGTTTGGGCGCATGGCAGAGCTCGGAAGGGAAGCAGCACCATTTGACTTTTTCAACTCAGAATTGGCTGGAATTGAGATCAGATGCCATATCTCGGTTGGAGAGCCCCTGATGTGCCTAAACAGTGGAAAACCACCACAAGTGACCCCATTTTGGAAACTAGACCACCTAAGGAACTTATCGAGATGTGTGGTGAGCACTTTGAACCCCAAAGTGCTTAACAGAAGTTTATAATGTAGAGACGTAAAAATAAAAAATCATATTTTTTTCACAAAAATGATCTTTTTGCCCCCAATGTTTTATTTTCCCAAGGGTAACAGGAAAAATTGGACCCCAAAAGCTGTTGTGCAATTTGTCCTGAGTACGCTGATACCCCATTTGTGGGGGGACCACTGTTTGGTTGCATGGCAGAGCTTGGAAGGGAAGGAGCACCGATTTGGAATGCAGACTTTGATGGAATGGTCTGCAGATGTCACGTTGCGTTTGCCGAGCCCCTGATGTACCTAAACAGTACTTTTTTACATTGCTCCAGGGGAGGACATCACTATATATTATCAGATCGCTGATCTGACACTTTGCATAGCCCTGTGTCAGATCAGCGATCTGACAGGCAGTGCAGGAGTCTTGCTGGCGCCTGCTCTTGGCAGGCGATCGCAAGCCACCTCACTGCAGGACCTGGAAGGACCTCCGTGGCCTGCAGGGAGGAGGATGGAGGAGAAGCTCGGAACAACACGATCACACCGCGTTGTTCCGAGGGTCTCAGTGAAGCACGCAGGGAGCCCCCTCCCTGCACGATGCTTCCCAATGCCACCGGAGCGCTGCAATCATGTTTGATTGCAGTGTTCCGGGGGTTAATGGGTCGGGAGTGGTCCGTGACCACTCCTGGCACATAGTGTCAGATGTCAGCTGTGATAATCAGCTGACACCTGGCCACAAACGGCCGCGCTCCCCTCATGAGTGCGACTGATCGCATATTACGTACTATCCCATCGGTGGTCATACGGGCCCAGGCCACCTCGAAAGGATAGTACATCAGATGTCAGAAAGGGGTTAATATTTGCCAAATGCCAGAATAATGGGAGAGAATGTTTTAAGGCATTTTTATTACTTACTGCAAAGTGAAAAGTTTACATACATTTCATTAGTATTTGGTACCATTGCCCTTAAACTGAATGACTTGGGTCAAACTTTTGGGATATCCTTCCACAAGCTTCTCACAATAGTTTGTCAGAATTTGTGCCCATTCCTCTTGACAAGACTGGTGTAACTGATCCAGGTTTGAGTTTGCCTTACTCACACCTGCCTTTTCAGCTTTGCCCATAAATTTTCAATAGGATTGAGATCAGGGTTTTGTGATGGCCTCTTCAAAACATTGACTTTGTTATCCTTTAGCCACTTTGTTACCATTTTGGCAGTATGCTTCGGGTCATTGTCCATTTGGAAAACCCATTTCCACCCAAGCTTTAACTTCCTGGCTGATGTCTTAAGATGTTGCTTCAGTATTGTCACATAATCTTTTTTTTCATGATTCCATCTATTCTGTGAAGTGCACCAGTCCCTCCTGCAACAAAATAACCCCACAGCATGATGCTGCCACCTCCATGTTTAACAGTTGGGATTGTGTTCTTCGGCTTCCAAACTTCTCCCTTTTCCCTCCAAACGTAACGATGGTCATTATGCCCAAAAGGTTAAATTTTAGTTTCATCAGACACAGGACATTACTCCAACAATTAAGGTCTTTGCTGCTGTGTGCATTTGCAAACATTAATCTGGCTTTTTTATGTTTCTTTTGGAGTAATGGCTTCTCATTTTACTGTGGATATTGACACAATCTTACCAGATTCTAAAATCATCTTTACAAGGTCTTTTTCTTTTGTCTTTGAGTAGATATGCACATGTCGGACCAAAGCACGTTCATCTCTGGGACACAGAACCCATCTCTTTCCTGAGCGGTATGATGGCTGGACATTCCCATCTTGTTTGTACTTGCATATAATTGTTTGTACAGATGAACGAGGTACCTTCAGGTATCTTGAAATTGTGTCCAAGGATGAGCCAGACTTGTGCAAGTGTAAATCATGTACCAAGGTTGTTGCTCAAGATACAGCAGAGTCAAAGACGAGAAAATAACTAATTCCACAGAATCCACTGTCAGTAGCTATTTTACTTAGGAATGGGGATATTTCGACTCAGCTGTCTTAAACGCAAACACACAAAAGAAAATAATTCACATCACACAAACATTTTGCCAGAAGGCTTTAATCACTGTGCAGGACAGCTCGGCAGAACTGTTACTGCTAATTTCTCTATGTGAATTTACCTGTTGGCTTGCCTGTCTGCGCTGGCCGCCATTACCTTATTACACCCTGAGAGCAAACTGGTCTAATTGAGTGCAAAGCATGTGCGCGCCTGTTGTCCAACACAGTGTTTCACAATCTTAAGAATATGTATATATATATATATATATATATATATATATATATATATGTATATATATATATACAGTGGGGCAAAAAAGTATTTAGTCAGTCAGCAATAGTGCAAGTTCCACCACTTAAAAAGATGAGAGGCGTCTGTAATTTACATCATAGGTAGACCTCAACTATGGGAGACAAACTGAGAAAAAAAAATCCAGAAAATCACATTGTCTGTTTTTTTATCATTTTATTTGCATATTATGGTGGAAAATAAGTATTTGGTCAGAAACAAACAATCAAGATTTCTGGCTCTCACAGACCTGTAACTTCTTCTTTAAGAGTCTCCTCTTTCCTCCACTCATTACCTGTAGTAATGGCACCTGTTTAAACTTGTTATCAGTATAAAAAGACACCTGTGCACACCCTCAAACAGTCTGACTCCAAACTCCACTATGGTGAAGACCAAAGAGTTGTCAAAGGACACCAGAATCAAAATTGTAGCCCTGCACCCGGCTGGGAAGACTGAATCTGCAATAGCCAACCAGCTTGGAGTGAAGAAATCAACAGTGGGAGCAATAATTAGAAAATGGAAGACATTCAAGACCACTGATAATCTCCCTCGATCTGGGGCTCCACGCAAAATCCCACCCCGTGGGGTCAGAATGATCACAAGAACGGTGAGCAAAAATCCCAGAACCACGCGGGGGGACCTAGTGAATGAACTGCAGAGAGCTGGGACCAATGTAACAAGGCCTACCATAAGTAACACACTACGCCACCATGGACTCAGATCCTGCAGTGCCAGACGTGTCCCACTGCTTAAGCCAGTACATGTCTGGGCCCGTCTGAAGTTTGCTAGAGAGCATTTGGATGATCCAGAGGAGTTTTGGGAGAATGTCCTATGGTCTGATGAAACCAAACTGGAACTGTTTGGTAGAAACACAACTTGTCGTGTTTGGAGGAAAAAGAATACTGAGTTGCATCCATCAAACACCATACCTACTGTAAAGCATGGTGGTGGAAACATCATGCTTTGGGGCTGTTTCTCTGCAAAGGGGCCAGGACGACTGATCCGGGTACATGAAAGAATGAATGGGGCCATGTATCGTGAGATTTTGAGTGCAAACCTCCTTCCATCAGCAAGGGCATTGAAGATGAAACATGGCTGGGTCTTTCAACATGACAATGGCCTAGCCAGTCTCCAGATCTCAACCCTATAGAAAACCTTTGGAGGGAGTTGAAAGTCCGTGTTGCCAAGCGAAAAGCCAAAAACATCACTGCTCTAGAGGAGTTCTGCATGGAGGGATGGGCCAACATACCAACAACAGTGTGTGGCAACCTTGTGAAGACTTACAGAAAACGTTTGACCTCTGTCATTGCCAACAAAGGATATATTACAAAGTATTGAGATGAAATTTTGTTTCTGACCAAATACTTATTTTCCACCATAATATGCAAATAAAATGATAAAAAAACAGACAATGTGATTTTCTGGATTTTTTTTTCTCAGTTTGTCTCCCAATAGTTGAGGTCTACCTATGATGTAAATTACAGACGCCTCTCGTCTTTTTAAGTGGTGGAACTTGCACTATTGCTGACTGACTAAATACTTTTTTGCCCCACTGTATATATATATATATATATATATATATATATATATATATATACCTATTTCTATTTCTCAACCAAACGTTCCCCTCCTGTCCCCATATAAACTCAACAAAATTATAGGAAAAGTCCGTCCTCAATTATATGGAGAATATTTCAAAATCACCCAAATATATATACACATCAGAGAAGGTGCCATGGACAAAGTCTATTGGAGCTGAATTGCTGCTCCACCTTATACTGTCTCGTATAGAGACTCCTCAGATAGGGAAACAAGTCTTTCCTGTAGTTCACTGCGTGCTATGTCAGCAACTAAATGTTGCATAGCGTTGTTAGTTATTATATAGCATGGAAACGCAGGGGACAAATCTAGGATTCCTGGCCATGGATTCCGTTAGGAAAAACGTGGTCTATAGAGTTAATATACCTAACTAACTAAAGGTTTAGTTCCAGCCGTGTGTCTTTTTGGTCCAAAATATATTATTATGGGTGCATGTCTACTTACTGCGGAGTCACAGTGGTCTTTCAGTGTTTCTCTGTGCCGAAGGACGCTATCAGGACATGCAGGAGGATGCAGAGCTTTACCGGATGATGCGCAGTACCGAGGAGACATGTGCTTCCACAGGATGTGGCACCTTTCACTTCAGAGGACCTGGGCTCCTTCTGTTCTTTAGCAACTCTTACAGCAGGAGTAACTGGACATCTCGCATCTGGACAGGTACAGTTACTGTTTCAGTTTAGCTTCAATCTGCCACTGTTCTTTACTCAGTCAGATGCTTTCATGAGGGGATTTCACTACATTCCCCTCCAGCACAATTTCATACTTATTCCTGCAATCTCTGCTCAAGATGGCCGAACTTCCTCTTCCTGTTTTTTTCTTTATAAAAATCTCCCTTTCACATCCTACAGTCATATCACAGTCTCTTAAGTATACTTAAACAACATCAACATCTTGTGGCCAGTTAATAACATTAGTTACCTGCAGAAGGTAGAATGCTGGCGTGCGTCCTGTAGCTCAAGGCGGGATGACGCACGCCAGCATTCTACCTTCTGCAGTTGTTTCCTTTTCTCATGCCGTGTAGGCGAGTAATTTAATAGGAACACTATTTACTATATACAGACTTCCTTGAAAAAGGCAATGTATGCCGAAACGTTGGAGTTGTGATGTCTGTTATTTTCCTGCTGGCTGCACAATAAAAATCCAAGTTGAGAACTTTAAATTGTGGACTTGTTGAGTGCTGAAGGTTCTTCTTCATTACATTTGATTCTTGTTCCTTCAAGCACCGCACTACTATTTTGAGCGCACCACTCCTGACCTAATTATTTATACAGTTAATAACATTAGCTATGAAAAAAAATCTATTGACAAGTACAATGATTATTCAGGAGTGTGTACAATTACATCTTCAATTATACTGCCCTGGTGAGCTGACACACATCTCACACAAGTCCACAATTCTCTTCCTGATATCTTGACTGATTTCTTAAGACTTTACCATGATGCTACATATAGAAGCAGTGTGTTTCAGGTGTGCATTAAAATACATCCGCAGTCTGACCATGGGCATACACCAATTTCCTGATTGCAAACAAATCATTTAAATAAATAACAGGTGGGAAATCTCTACAGCTAAACATACAGTTGGTACGGAAAGTTTTCAGACCCCTTTAAATGTTTCACTCTTTGTTTCATTGCAGCCATTTGGTAAATTCAAAAAAGTTAATTTTTTTCTCTTTTATGTTCACTCTCCACCACATCTTGACTGAAAACACAGAAATGTAGACATTTTTGCAAATGTATTAAAAAAGAAAAACTGAAATTTCACATGGTCATAAGTAGTGTTGAGCATTCCGATACTGCAAGTATCGGGTATCGGCCGATACTTGCGGTATCGGAATTCCGATACCGGGATTCCGATACTTGCCGCGTATCGGATACCGGAATCGGAAGTTCCAAGATTCAAAATGCAGAAATTCAGCCAATGAGAATGATTCCAAGTGTGGGCACATCCTGTTTAGCATGGAGGGCATGAAACTACTGGCAAGGCTGTGATTGGCTGCTGAAATGATGTCATGCTGCAGTTTAAAAGTCGCTGGCGCCATTTTGCGATCACTCTGCTGTGAATTCAGTTAGTGACAGGACGCTGTTTGCTGACTAAGGGACAGTTTAGAGATAGCGATTTGCTTCTTTGTGCTTTCCAAAGGCTAATTTAGCAACCGCTGTGTTCACCTACTATTCACCTTGCTTTTGCCTTGTAGCGCTGTTTTCACAGCGATCTGCAAGGTCTGTGTGTGTGTGTGTGAGTGCAGCCCACTCTCTAGTCTGAGTGCAGCCACATAGGCCATCCATAGCTGGTTGTATTCAGTTCAGGGAGGGTGGTTCATTGCCTCATACTGTTCTTTTTTTTTTTTTTTTTTTTCAAGTAGTGTAGTCTGCTGCTAATTTATTCAAAAAAATCCTATTAGTGTCTTTCCACCCGTCTCCAGCTAATTTGTGGAAAAACACTACATAGGATAAAGTAGAGGAGGGTTTTTGGGCCTTGCAGCGCCGTTTACGGCTGTCTGCACGGTGTCCGTGTGACTGCAGCTCGCCCTGTAGTCTGTGAGCAGCCATAGCCTGGTTGTCTCCAGCTCAGGGTTGTTCACTGCGTCATACCGCCAAATCAATTTTAATTTTTTTTCAAGTAGTGTAGTCTGCTGCTAATTTATTTTAAAAAATCCTATTAGTGTCTTTCCACCCGTCTCCAGCTAATTTGTGGAAAAACACTACATAGGATAAAGTAGAGGAGGGTTTTTGGGCCTTGCAGCGCCGTTTACGGCTGTCTGCACGGTCTCCGTGTGATTGCAGCTCGCCCTGTAGTCTGTGAGCAGCCATAGCCTGGTTGTCTCCAGCTCAGGGTTGTTCACTGCGTCATACCGCCAAATCAATTTTAATTTTTTTTCAAGTAGTGTAGTCTGCTGCTAATTTATTTAAAAAAATCCTATTAGTGTCTTTCCACCCGTCTCCAGCTAATTTGTGGAAAAACACTACATAGGATAAAGTAGAGGAGGGTTTTTGGGCCTTGCAGCGCCGTTTACGGCTGTCTGCACGGTCTCCGTGTGACTGCAGCTCTATCTGTTGTCAGTTCAGCCCCCAAAAAATAAATAAATAATAAAGTTCACCAAACACACCAGTTACACCACTTTACATTTGTGTAGGCCACATTAGCTCATATTAAAGTCTAGTCCACACTTTAGAAAATTAGTGTTTCTTATACCTGTTAGGAGGAGTTGCTCAGGAATAAGCACACAAATCCGTTAGTACTTTTCTGCTTATCTTTATCAGTCAACCAAGATGAAGAAGGCAGTGAGTAAGGCACGTGGGCGTGGGCGTGGGCGCGGAGCAGGGAGGGGACGTGGGGATTCTGTGCCTGCTGCGGGCACCGGTGACTCATCAGCACCCACTTTCACCAGGCAACAGTCGTTCATGCGCAGCTTTGTGTCAGAGCGCCGTACACCGCTGCTGCGTCAAGAACAAATTGAAGCTGTTGTCGGATGGATGGCAGCTAATGCATCAACTTCCATTAGTGCCACATCCTCTCAGACACAGAGCACTGGAGAGCAGCCATCTGTCTCTTCACCACCTGCCAAATTGCCCAGGCAGACAGAGAGCCCAGGACAGGAGCCGTCTCTACTTCTGTTCTCTGAATCTCTTGGCTTGGAAACAGGGGGCCAGCCAAGCAGCATTGGAGAAATGGAAGAAGAGGCAGGGTGCAGTGATGCCCAACAGCTTTTTCTGTCTTCCTCTGAAGAGGCGGGTGGGCCAGTGGCTCCGGTCACCACATCGCAGGCCGCATCAGCTGATGATGACACTCAGGTGCCACTTACTGGTGCGTGCTCTGCTGCTGAGACTACCCAGGAGGAGCAGTTGGGGGCAGAGGGTAGTGTAGATGATGAGGTCCTCGACCCATCTTGGTGTGAGGGACAGGAAGGTGGTGGGAGCAGCTCTGAGGAAGAGATTCCCCGTACGGCCCAAAGAGGGAGAGGGAGGGGGAAGACTGCGGATCCTGCAGCCTCCGCTTTGGCACCCGTTAGGAGCATGTCTCTTCCAAAAGCCAAAAAGGGCGCTCCCAAGACTTGCAGTGCCTGGTCCTTTTTTGACACAGTTGCAGATGACATTTGCTATGTCAGATGCAAGGTGTGTCATCAAAAAGTCAAAAGAGGGAAAAATGTCAGCAACCTCAATACCTCCAACATGTGGAAACATGTGCGCAACAGGCACCCGGCGGAGTTAGAAAAACACACTGAAGAGGTAGGCCAACCAACAGCGGCAGCTACCACCTCTTCAGCTCGTGTTGCCTCTTCCTCTAGCTCACACGCAGCTGGTTCGGCTTCCTCCCAGGATCGCCGTGGAAGAACCTCTGGCCCTGTTGTCCAGAGACCCACTGTAATTCCACCCGCAGCACCACTTTCCCAGTCATCCACACACTCCCAGCCCAGTCTACAGCCATCGGTAGTACAGGCATGGGAGAAAAGGCGGCCTTTCTCGTCAAACCACCCACGAGCACAGGCTCTGACTGCAGGCATTGCCAAACTTCTGTCACTGGAAATGCTGTCATTCAGGCTGGTGGAGACTGACAGCTTCCGTGACTTGATGTCATTGGCAGTCCCACAGTACAATGTGCCCAGCCGCTTTTACTTCAGCAGGCAAGCCGTCCCTGCCCTGCACAAGCATGTGGAGGGACACATAAAACACGCGCTACTGAACGCCGTCAGTAGCAAGGTCCACCTCACCACCGATGCGTGGACCAGTCAACATGGACAGGGGCGATACCTTTCCCTCACTGCCCATTGGGTTAATGTCGTTGAGCCGGGTACAGACCGTGCGAGTGGCGCAGGACGTGTCCTGCCCACTCCAAGGATTGCAGGAATCCATTCTGTACGCATTGACTCCTCCTCTTACACCAGTTCCTCAGAATCATCGCTGCAGGAGCCGTCACAGTCCACCTCCACATGGACCCGTGATGAACGTGTACCTGTTACGACCGACATGAGCACAGCCGTGGCCAAACGTCAACAGGCCGTCTTGAAATTAATTTTTTTGGGGAATCGTAGCCACACAGCGCAGGAGCTCTGGAATGCCATCAAGCAGGAGAGCGATGTGTGGTTTGTGCCAGCGAATCTCCAGCCAGGCATGGTAGTGTGTGATAATGGCCGAAATCTGGTGGCAGCTCTGGGCCTCGGCAACCTCACTCACATCCCATGTCTGGCACATGTGCTCAATTTGGTCGTGCAGAGCTTTTTGAGGGACTATCCGGATCTTGATGCACTGCTGCACAAGGTCCGCCTAGAGTGTGCTCACTTGCGGCGTTCCAGCACGGCAAAAGCGCGCATTGCGGCTCTGCAGCGCCGACACCGCCTGCCGGAACATCGCATCATATGTGACCTACCTACCAGGTGGAATTCCACGTTACATATGTTGGAGCGGTTGTGTGAGCAGCAGCAAGCTGTAATGGAGTACCAGCTGCTTCAGGCGCAAAAAAGTCGCAGTCAGCGCCGTACAGACTTCACAACCACAGAGTGGGCCACTATGAATGACGTCTGCCAGGTTTTGCGTCCCTTTGATTATTCCACGCGGATGGCGAGTGCAGATGATGCACTAGTCAGCATGACTGTCCCCCTTATCTGCCTGCTTGAAAAATCACTGCAAGCGCTAAGGGATGATGTTGTGGAAGAGGTGGAGGATGAGGATTCACCATTTCCATCATCTTCTGGACAGTCAGCCCCACGTGGTTCCTCACAAACGCGTAGGCAGGGGACAGTTTGTGAGGAGGATGAGGAGGAGTCAATGGAGGAGGAAGACGTCCGTCCAGAGGAGGGAGTTACCGAATTGTCCAGTACTCAGTGTGTACAGCGAGGGTGGGGTGATGACGAGCAGGCAGAGATCACGCCTCCAGCAGGGGACAGCGTTTCTTGGGCAGTTGGCAGTCTGCAGCACATGGTGGATTACATGCTGCAGTGCCTGAGAAACGACCGCCGCATCGCCCACATTCTCAACATGTCTGATTATTGGGTGTTCACCCTCCTCGATCCTCGCTACCGGGACAACATAGAAAGCCTCATCACACCGTTGAACCGGGAGCGAAAAATGCGGGAGTACCAAGACACACTGGTCAATTCCATCATCTTCTCCATTCCAACTGAGAGAAGTTCTGCTAGTGCATTCCAAAGCAGCTCAGTGCGTCCAGGCAGTGGTGGAGGCTCTGCACAAAGAGGGAGCAGAAGCAGTGCCTCTGCCCAAGGCAAGACCAGTATGGCCCAACTGTGGCACAGTTTTCTGTGCCCCCCACAAAAGTCTACACCATCACAGACGGCTCCAGTCAGCAGGAGGCAACGGTTCCGTCAGATGGTGACAGACTACATGTCTTGCCCTCTTGCTGTACTCCCAGACGGCTCTTCCCCTTTCAAGTTTTGGGTCTCAAAGCTGGATACATGGCCAGAGCTAAGCCAGTATGCATTGGAGGTGCTGTCTTGCCCTGCGGCCAGTGTATTATCGGAACGTGTCTTTAGTGCTGCAGGTGGTGTACTAACTGACCGTCGCATGCGACTATCCTCCGATAACGTTGACCGGCTTACTTTCCTGAAAATGAACAAGGCCTGGATCTCGCAGGAATTTGCCACTCCTCCTCCTGATTAAATAATTAGGTCACTGTATACGTTATCCAGGTCTCCTGTTGTGTTCATCTTTCTACCACCTGAACTTAAATTCCTGGGCTCCAACACCGCCAGTTGAGGCTCAGAAGTGCCGTCTGCACAGTCAAAACATACGACCCAGTGTTATTGGGTTTCAGTAACGTCAGCTGATCCCCAGCTGTGTAGCCGGCAATGTGTCATGCGACCGCCACGCTGACACAACAACTGAAATGTAAGGGAATCTGTCCCCCCCCCCCAAGGCGTTTGTTACTGAAAGAGCCTCCTTGTGCAGCAGTAATGCTGCACAAGGAAAAGGTAGCTATTTTTGTTTAGCACCTTGCACACGCAGAACTTAACACTTATAAAATGTGTCCACTGATACCGTAACACCGTCCCGGAGGTGGGACTTTCCTTCGTAATGTGACGCAGCACAGCCGTCATTCCTACCCCCCCGGCGCCGCGCACCCGCTCCTCAGCGTGGTTTGATTCCGTCCCGGAGCCTGCGCTGTTATGTTATCCCGTGGCCAGGCACACTTAGCGCTGCCCGTCTTCTGGCATCATTTGGTGTCAGGATGGCTGCGCCTGTGCGGCCGCGCTGGCAGAGAGCCCGCCTCGCAGTGTCTTCTGATTTAATCCCACTGGGGGCCTGGGATCCATGGACATGCGCAGTGCATATCTGAACCTCCACCTCTCACTCATCTCCCTATGGCTTCTTCAGACTGTTCGGTGTCAGCTGGTCCCTAATAGCATGCCACGGCCGTGACACCGCACAGTCTTAAGAAGCCGTAGGGAGGGGAGTGAGAGGCGAGGATATGCACTGCGCATGTCCATGGATCCCAGGCCCCCAGTGGGATTAAATCAGAAGACACTGCGAGGCGGGCTCTCGGCCAGCGCGGCCGCACAGGCGCAGCCATCCTGACACCAAATGATGCCAGAAGACGGGCAGCGCTAAGTGTGCCTGGCCACGGGATAACATAACAGCGCAGGCTCCGGGACGGAATCAAACAACGCTGAGGAGCCAGTGCGCGTCGCCGGGGGGGTAGGAATGACGGCTGTGCTGCGTCACATTACGAAGGAAAGTCCCACCTCCAGGACGGTTTTACAGTTGCAGGGGACACATTTTATAAGTGTTTAGTTCTGTGTTTGCAAGGAGCATGATGAAAAGAGCCACCTTTTCCTTTTGCATCTTTTGTGCTGCACAAGCTGGCTCTTTCAGCTACAAACGCCTTGGGGGGGGGTTAAAGGTTCCCTTTCGACTTTCTCAGGCTTCGGCCTACATTGTGTTCCTCTGCTTTTCCACCTGTCCCTGGGCTCCAACACCGCCAGTTGCCGTCCAGAAGTGCTGTACGCACAGTCAACAGTCGCTCCTCTGTTATTGGGGTTCAGTAACGTCAGCTGTTCCCCTGCTGTGTGTGTGGCAATCCCTCCTACCTCCTCCAACCTCCTCCTCCTCCACCTGTCCCTGGGCTCCAACACCGCCAGTTGCCGTCCAGAAGTGCTGTACGCACAGTCAACAGTCCCTCCTCTGTTATTGGGGTTCAGTAACGTCAGCTGTTCCCCTGCTGTGTGTGTGGCAATCCCTCCTACCTCCTCCAACCTCCTCCTCCTCCACCTGTCCCTGGGCTCCAACACCGCCAGTTGCCGTCCAGAAGTGCTGTACGCACAGTCAACAGTCCCTCCTCTGTTATTGGGGTTCAGTAACGTCAGCTGTTCCCCTGCTGTGTGTGTGGCAATCCCTCCTACCTCCTCCAACCTCCTCCTCCTCCACCTGTCCCTGGGCTCCAACACCGCCAGTTGCCGTCCAGAAGTGCTGTACGCACAGTCAACAGTCCCTCCTCTGTTATTGGGGTTCAGTAACGTCAGCTGTTCCCCTGCTGTGTGTGTGGCAATCCCTCCTACCTCCTCCAACCTCCTCCTCCTCCACCTGTCCCTGGGCTCCAACACCGCCAGTTGCCGTCCAGAAGTGCTGTACGCACAGTCAACAGTCCCTCCTCTGTTATTGGGGTTCAGTAACGTCAGCTGTTCCCCTGCTGTGTGTGTGGCAATCCCTCCTACCTCCTCCAACCTCCTCCTCCTCCACCTGTCCCTGGGCTCCAACACCGCCAGTTGCCGTCCAGAAGTGCTGTACGCACAGTCAACAGTCCCTCCTCTGTTATTGGGGTTCAGTAACGTCAGCTGTTCCCCTGCTGTGTGTGTGGCAATCCCTCCTACCTCCTCCAACCTCCTCCTCCTCCACCTGTCCCTGGGCTCCAACACCGCCAGTTGCCGTCCAGAAGTGCTGTACGCACAGTCAACAGTCCCTCCTCTGTTATTGGGGTTCAGTAACGTCAGCTGTTCCCCTGCTGTGTGTGTGGCAATCCCTCCTACCTCCTCCAACCTCCTCCTCCTCCACCTGTCCCTGGGCTCCAACACCGCCAGTTGCCGTCCAGAAGTGCTGTACGCACAGTCAACAGTCCCTCCTCTGTTATTGGGGTTCAGTAACGTCAGCTGTTCCCCTGCTGTGTGTGTGGCAATCCCTCCTACCTCCTCCAACCTCCTCCTCCTCCACCTGTCCCTGGGCTCCAACACCGCCAGTTGCCGTCCAGAAGTGCTGTACGCACAGTCAACAGTCCCTCCTCTGTTATTGGGGTTCAGTAACGTCAGCTGTTCCCCTGCTGTGTGTGTGGCAATCCCTCCTACCTCCTCCAACCTCCTCCTCCTCCACCTGTCCCTGGGCTCCAACACCGCCAGTTGCCGTCCAGAAGTGCTGTACGCACAGTCAACAGTCCCTCCTCTGTTATTGGGGTTCAGTAACGTCAGCTGTTCCCCTGCTGTGTGTGTGGCAATCCCTCCTACCTCCTCCAACCTCCTCCTCCTCCACCTGTCCCTGGGCTCCAACACCGCCAGTTGCCGTCCAGAAGTGCTGTACGCACAGAGCCAAACACCTCGCAAATGTGTTAGTGGGGTTCAGCACCGCCAGCTGTTCCCCTGCTGTGTATACGGCAACGTGTACTGCGACCGCCACGCAGGCACAACAAGTTAAATTTAAGGGAACCTGTCCCCCCCCCCCCCAGGCGTTTGTTACTGAAGGAGCCACCTTGTGCAGCAGTAATGATGCAAAGGGAAAAAGTGCCTCTTTTCGTGGTGCTCCTTGCAGATGCTGAACCTAACACTTATGAAATGTGTCCCCTCACAGCGTTCAACCGTCCGGTAGGTGGAACTTTCCTTTGTCATGTGACGCAGCACAGCCGTCATTTTTACCCCCTTGGCGCCGTGCGCCGCCTCCTCAGCGTTGTTTGAATCTGTCCCGGAGCCTGCGCTGTTAGGTTACCCCTTGGCCATGCACACATTTCGCGCTGCCTGTCTTCTGACATCATTTGCTGTCAGGCTGGCTGCGCCTGTGTGTGTGCGCTGTCCGAGATTCAGCCTCGCAGTGTCGTGTAATGTAATCCCACCGCGGGCCTGGGATCCGTGGCCATGCGCAGTGCATATCCTCGCCTCTCACTCCCCTCCCTACGGCTTCTAAAGACTGTTCGGTGTCAGCTGATCCCTAATAGCATGCCACGGCCGTGACACCGCACAGTCTGAAGAAGCCGTAGGGAGGGGAGTGAGAGGTGAGGATATGCACTGCGCATGGCCACGGATCCCAGGCCCGCGGTGGGATTACATTAGACGACACCGCGAGGCTGAATCTCGGACAGCGCACCCACACAGGCGCAGCCAGCCTGACAGCAAATGATGTCAGAAGACGGGCAGCGCAAAATGTGTGCATGGCCAAGGGGTAACCTAACAGCGCAGGCTCCGGGACAGATTCAAACAACGCTGAGGAGGCGGCGCACGGCGCCAAGGGGGTAAAATTGACGGCTGTGCTGCGTCACATGACAAAGGAAAGTTCCACCTACCGGACGGTTGAACGCTGTGAGGGGACACATTTCATAAGTGTTAGGTTCAGCATCTGCAAGGACCATAATTAAAAGAGCTAAGTTTACCTTTTCCAGCATTAGTGGTGTACACGATGGCTCTTCCAGCTACAAACGCCTGGGGGGGGGGGGTTAAAGGTTTCCTTTCAACTTGCTCCAGTGCAGGCTTCGGCCTACACTCCGCTCCCCCTGCTCCTCCTGCTGACCCTGGGCTCTAACACCGCCAGTTGGGACCCAGATGTGCTAGCTGCACAGAGAAAAACAACTCGCCAATGTGTCAGTGGGGTTCAGCACCGCCAGCTGTTCCCCTGCTGTGCAGCCGGCAACGTGTCCTGCGACCGCCACGCAGACACAAGAACTGAAATTGAAGGGAACCTGTCCCCCCTCCCCCAGGTGTTTCTATGTTTTACAGCCACCTTGTACAGCAGTAATGCTGCATGTGTGCAAGGTGGCTCATAAACGTATTCTCCTCGCACATGTGGAACTGAAAACACGTCTAAAATGTGTCCTCTGTGTGACCATTTAACCGTCCCGGTGGTGTGACTTTCCTTTGTAATGACACGCTGCAACCCCCTTGGTAGCGCTGCCCATCTTCTGGCATCATTGTTTGGCTGACTGCGCCTCTGCGGCCGCCCTGACCCACACAACGCCCCTCGTTGTCTTATTTATTGGGACTGCGAGGGTGTGATTGACGGGCATGATCAGTGCATCAGTTCGCCTGTCCCTCATCTCCTTCCGCCTTCTGCGGACTGTGCGGCTTCATGGCCGTGGCATGCGATAAGGGATCAGATGACGCCGCACAGTCTGAAGCGGGTGTAAGGACCCGAGTGTGAGAGGCGAACATATGTGCTGCGCCAGGCCCTGAATCCCAGCCCCGCAGTGTTTTAACAATGTTAAGACACTGCGGGGCTGGGATTCATGGTCATCGCGAACCGCACCGGCCGACATTAAATGATGCCAGAACATGGGCAGCGCTAACAGCGCTAGGCCAGGGGATCACACGACAGCGCAGACTCCTGTACAGCAAATAACAACGCTCAGGAGGCTGCACCCAGCACCAAGGTGGGATTCTTGACATCTGTGCTGCGTCTCATTACAAAGGGAACTCGCGCCTCCAACACAGTTTGACTGTTTAAAGGGCTAAATGTTATACGTGTTTCATTCAGCGTGTGCAAGGAGCGAAATTAAAAGAGCAACCTTTGACTTGTGCAGCACTACTGCTGCATAAGCTGTGGCTCTTCTACTTTGTAACCCCTGAGGGGGGGTTAAAGGTTACCTTTGAAATTGGTTCAATTAGGCTTCGGCCTACACTCTGCTCCCCCTGCAGAGCCCTGGGCTCCAACACCGCCAGTTGGGGCCCGGTACTGCTAGCTGCACAGAGAAAAACACCAGCCAATGTGTCAGTGGGGTTCAGCACCGCCAGCTGTTCCCCTGCTGTGCAGCCGGCAACGTGTCCTGCAACTGCCACGCAGGCACAACAGACCCAAAAGCTGCCGCCAGTGCAGGCTTCGGCCTACACTCTGCTCCATCTCCTCCTCCTGCTGACCCCGGGCTCCAACACCGCCAGTTGGGGCCCGGTACTGCTAGCTGCACAGAGAAAAACACCAGCCAATGTGTCAGTGGGGTTCAGCACCGCCAGCTGTTCCCCTGCTGTGCAGCCGGCATCGTGTCCTGCAAAAGCCACGCAGACACAAGAACTGAAATTGAAGGGAACCTGTCCCCCCTCCCCCAGGCGTTTGTACGTTTTAAAGGCCACCTTGTACAGCGGTAATGCTGCATGTGTGCAAGGTGGCTCATAAACGTATTCTCCTCGCACATGTGGAACTGAAAACACGTCTAAAATGTGTCCTCTGTGTGACCATTTAACCGTCCCGGTGGTGTGACTTTCCTTTGTAATGACACGCTGCAACCCCCTTGGTAGCGCTGCCCGTCTTCTGGCATCATTGTTTGGCTGCCTGCGCCTCTGCGGCCGCCCTGACCCACACAACGCCCCTCGTTGTCTTATTTATTGGGACTGCGAGGGTGTGATTGACGGGCATGATCAGTGCATCAGTTCGCCTGTCCCTCATCTCCTTCCGCCTTCTGCGGACTGTGCGGCTTCATGGCCGTGGCATGCGATAAGGGATCAGATGACGCCGCACAGTCTGAAGCGGGTGTAAGGACCCGAGTGTGAGAGGCGAACATATGTGCTGCGCCAGGCCCTGAATCCCAGCCCCGCAGTGTTTTAACAATGTTAAGACACTGCGGGGCTGGGATTCATGGTCATCGCGAACCGCACCGGCCGACATTAAATGATGCCAGAACATGGGCAGCGCTAACAGCACTAGGCCAGGGGATCACACGACAGCGCAGACTCCTGTACAGCAAATAACAACGCTCAGGAGGCTGCACCCAGCACCAAGGTGGGATTCTTGACATCTGTGCTGCGTCTCATTACAAAGGGAACTCGCGCCTCCAACACAGTTTGACTGTTTAAAGGGCTAAATGTTATACGTGTTTCATTCAGCGTGTGCAAGGAGCGAAATTAAAAGAGAAACCTTTGACTTGTGCAGCACTACTGCTGCATAAGCTGTGGCTCTTCTACTTTGTAACCCCTGAGGGGGGGTTAAAGGTTACCTTTGAAATTGGTTCAATTAGGCTTCGGCCTACACTCTGCTCCCCCTGCAGAGCCCTGGGCTCCAACACCGCCAGTTGGGGCCCGGTACTGCTAGCTGCACAGAGAAAAACACCAGCCAATGTGTCAGTGGGGTTCAGCACCGCCAGCTGTTCCCCTGCTGTGCAGCCGGCAACGTGTCCTGCAACTGCCACGCAGGCACAACAGACCCAAAAGCTGCCGCCAGTGCAGGCTTCGGCCTACACTCTGCTCCATCTCCTCCTCCTGCTGACCCCGGGCTCCAACACCGCCAGTTGGGGCCCGGTACTGCTAGCTGCACAGAGAAAAACACCAGCCAATGTGTCAGTGGGGTTCAGCACCGCCAGCTGTTCCCCTGCTGTGCAGCCGGCATCGTGTCCTGCAAAAGCCACGCAGACACAAGAACTGAAATTGAAGGGAACCTGTCCCCCCTCCCCCAGGCGTTTGTACGTTTTAAAGGCCACCTTGTACAGCGGTAATGCTGCATGTGTGCAAGGTGGCTCATAAACGTATTCTCCTCGCACATGTGGAACTGAAAACACGTCTAAAATGTGTCCTCTGTGTGACCATTTAACCGTCCCGGTGGTGTGACTTTCCTTTGTAATGACACGCTGCAACCCCCTTGGTAGCGCTGCCCGTCTTTTGGCATCATTGTTTGGCTGCCTGCGCCTCTGCGGCCGCCCTGACCCACACAACGCCCCTCGTTGTCTTATTTATTGGGACTGCGAGGGTGTGATTGACGGGCATGATCAGTGCATCAGTTCGCCTGTCCCTCATCTCCTTCCGCCTTCTGCGGACTGTGCGGCTTCATGGCCGTGGCATGCGATAAGGGATCAGATGACGCCGCACAGTCTGAAGCGGGTGTAAGGACCCGAGTGTGAGAGGCGAACATATGTGCTGCGCCAGGCCCTGAATCCCAGCCCCGCAGTGTTTTAACAATGTTAAGACACTGCGGGGCTGGGATTCATGGTCATCGCGAACCGCACCGGCCGACATTAAATGATGCCAGAACATGGGCAGCGCTAACAGCGCTAGGCCAGGGGATCACACGACAGCGCAGACTCCTGTACAGCAAATAACAACGCTCAGGAGGCTGCACCCAGCACCAAGGTGGGATTCTTGACATCTGTGCTGCGTCTCATTACAAAGGGAACTCGCGCCTCCAACACAGTTTGACTGTTTAAAGGGCTAAATGTTATACGTGTTTCATTCAGCGTGTGCAAGGAGCGAAATTAAAAGAGCAACCTTTGACTTGTGCAGCACTACTGCTGCATAAGCTGTGGCTCTTCTACTTTGTAACCCCTGAGGGGGGGTTAAAGGTTACCTTTGAAATTGGTTCAATTAGGCTTCGGCCTACACTCTGCTCCCCCTGCAGAGCCCTGGGCTCCAACACCGCCAGTTGGGGCCCGGTACTGCTAGCTGCACAGAGAAAAACACCAGCCAATGTGTCAGTGGGGTTCAGCACCGCCAGCTGTTCCCCTGCTGTGCAGCCGGCAACGTGTCCTGCAACTGCCACGCAGGCACAACAGACCCAAAAGCTGCCGCCAGTGCAGGCTTCGGCCTACACTCTGCTCCATCTCCTCCTCCTGCTGACCCCGGGCTCCAACACCGCCAGTTGGGGCCCGGTACTGCTAGCTGCACAGAGAAAAACACCAGCCAATGTGTCAGTGGGGTTCAGCACCGCCAGCTGTTCCCCTGCTGTGCAGCCGGCATCGTGTCCTGCAAAAGCCACGCAGACACTTGCTCTTGTACCTTCTGCTCCCCATCCTGGTTCCAGTACCGTCAGCTGGTTCCGGGCAGAGCCTTTGGCTTAGGTGCCTCCCTCTGGGTATCCGAGTTCCACCAACGTCAGGTGGTCCTTGGTAGTGCTTTCAGGCACGGGTACCTCCTGCTTAGTAACCGGGTTCCAGTAACGTCAGCTGGTCCTCGGTAGTTCCATTGGCTCTTGGACCTTCGGCTACCCATCCGGGTTCCAGCACCGTCAGCTGGTTCTCGGCAGTGTCTTTTGCTCTTGTACCTTCTGCTCCCCATCCTGGTTCCAGTACCGTCAGCTGGTTCCGGGCAGAGCCTTTGGCTTAGGTGCCTCCCTCTGGGTATCCGAGTTCCACCAACGTCAGGTGGTCCTTGGTAGTGCTTTCAGGCACGGGTACCTCCTGCTTAGTAACCGGGTTCCAGTAACGTCAGCTGGTCCTCGGTAGTTCCATTGGCTCTTGGACCTTCGGGTAGCCATCCGAGTTCCAGTTCCATCAGCTGGTTCTCGGCATTTTCTCAGCCTTCTTGTACCTTCTGCTACATTTCCAAGTTCAAGAGACTAAACACGATGACCCGGAAGACCACCCCTAAGATGACGACGACACCAGAGACGACAACCACCGTGATGACGACGACCCTGGAGACGATGACCCCGAAGACCACCCCGATGACGACGACCCCGGAGACGACGACCCTGAAGACCACCCCGATGACGACGCCCCCGGAGACGACGACCCTGGAGACGACGACGACCTGGAAGACCGAGAAGCAGAAGAACAAGAGGCTGCAGAACAAAAAGCAGAAGAACATTAAGCATAACACTAAATATCAGAGCAAAAAATATTATCTAAATTATAAGCAGAAGAAGACTAAGCAGTGTATGGGGGTGAGTCCGTTCCTCCTCGTGGTGCCCCTGGATAAAGCCTGATGCTGCAGGCCAAACTGAACGCGGACAAATGTAACTCTTTTGTGACAGGCAGAACGGAAGGTGTAATCTTCAAACTTTTATAGATAACAACTACGGGAATGCCTGTCACAAATAAGAATATGATGAAGAAGTAGAATATGATGAAGATAATAGTAAAATAAAAAGAATATGAACAATGTAACCAAAAAAATAATAGGTAGAAGATGAAGAAGAAGATGAATAAGGTGAAGAAGTTGATGTCAAAGAAGCTGATGATGAGGATAATGAAGAAGAAAGTGTGGGAGAAGTAAAAAAGAAGGTGAAGGGCGTGGAAGTAGTGAAACATCAATATCTGACAAAATAAAAAAAAAAATTAACATAGTCAAAATCTTTCTACCGCCGAACGTCATAAAAAAACCCCAAAATCCTGCTATTCTATTACATTGGGCTAAACCTCTGTGCCTTTAATGTCTCCGCCACGTCCCCCAATACATCCTACATTATTCTTAGTTGTTTTCCTTCATGTAGAATGAACCTACAAGTTTATAAAGGGTTTATTTTAATTCCGATATTTTCGTCCCATTGACTTGCATTGGGATCGGGTATCGGTATCGGATTGGATCCGATATTTTGACGGTATCGGCCGATACTTTCCGATACCGATACTTTCCGATATCGGAAAGTATCGCTCAACACTAGTCATAAGTATTCAGACCCTTTGCTCAGTATTGAGTAGAAGCACCCTTTTGAGCTAGTACAGCCATGAGTCTTCTTGGGAATGATGCAATAAGTTTTTCACACCTGGATTTGGGGATCCTCTGCCATTCTTCCTTGCAGATCCTCTCCAGTTCCATCAGGTTGGATGGTAAACATTGGTGGACAGCCATTTTCAGGTCTCTCCAGAGATGCTCAATTGGGTTTAGGTCAGGGCTCTAACTGGGCCAGTCAAGAATGGTCACAGAGTTGTTCTGAAGCCACTCCTTTGTTATTTTAGCTGTGTGCTTAGGGTCATTGTCTTGTTGGAAGGCGAACCTTTGGCCAACTCTGAGGTCCAGACCATTCTGGAAGAGGGTTTTCATCCAGAATATCTCTGTACTTGGCCACATTCATGTTTCCTTCAATGACAATCAGTCATCCAGTCCCTGCAGCTGAAAAAACACCCCCATAGCATGATGCTGCCACCACCATATTTCACTGTTGGGATTGTATTGGGCAGGTGATGAGCAGTGCCTGGTTTTCTCAATACATACCGCTTAGAATTATCACCAAAAAGGTCTATCTTTGTCTCATCAGACCAAAGAATCTTATTTCTATTCCTTATGTCTAGTAAGACTTTTGGTGATCCCAAAAGTTCCTTTGACTTCTTGATTCTTATTTGATGTGACATGCACTGTGAGCTGTGAGGTCTTATATAGACAGGTCTAAAAATGAACCATACAGCGCTGCTTAGTTGCTCCAGGTGAATAAGCAGCAAATATATGGACGAGATCACTCCCAATCGTCCCAGAAGTGGTTAGTCAAAGAAAGCTATATGTAATATTTGCGCTAAGGACACCTGTTATGGTTCTCAATGGCAAGAGAACATAGCCCAGCATACATAGGAACTAGCTCTTGGAAGGATGGAAACTTAAACTGACCATGAACTAAACCTGCCGCACAACTAACAGTAGCCGGGTAGCGTAGCCTGCGTTTTATCCCTAGACGCCCAGCGCCGGCCAGAGGACTAACTAATCCTGGCAGAGGAAAATATAGTCCTGGCTCACCTCTAGAGAAATTTCCCCGAAAGGCAGACAGAGGCCCCCACATATATTGGCGGTGATTTAAGATGAAAATGACAAACGTAGTATGAAAATAGGTTTAGCAAAATCGAGGTCCGCTTACTAGATAGCAGGAAGACAGAAAGGGTACTTTCATGGTCAGCTGAAAACCCTATCAATACACCATCCTGAAATTACTTTAAGACTCTAGTATTAACTCATAACATCAGAGTGGCAATTTCAGATCACAAGAGCTTTCCAGACACAGAAACGAAACTGCAGCTGTGAACTGGAACAAAATGCAAAAAACAAACAAGGACAAAAGTCCGACTTAGCTGGAAGTTGTCTGGTAGCAGGAACATGCACAGAAAGGCTTCTGATTACAATGTTGACCGGCATGGAAGTGACAGAGGAGCAAGGTTAAATAGCGACTCCCACATCCTGATGGGAACAGGTGAACAGAGGGGATGATGCACACAAGTTCAATTCCACCAGTGGCCACCGGGGGAGCCCAAAATCCAATTTCACAACAGTACCCCCCCCTCAAGGAGGGGGCACCGAACCCTCACCAGAACCACCAGGGCGATCAGGATGAGCCCTATGAAAGGCACGGACCAGATCGGAGGCATGAACATCAGAGGCAGTCACCCAAGAATTATCCTCCTGACCGTATCCCTTCCATTTGACCAGATACTGGAGTTTCCGTCTGGAAACACGGGAGTCCAAGATTTTTTCCACAACGTACTCCAACTCGCCCTCAACCAACACCGGAGCAGGAGGCTCAACGGAAGGCACAACCGGTACCTCATACCTGCGCAACAATGACCGATGAAAAACATTATGAATAGAAAAAGATGCAGGGAGGTCCAAACGGAAGGACACAGGGTTAAGAATCTCCAATATCTTGTACGGGCCGATGAACCGAGGCTTAAACTTAGGAGAAGAAACCCTCATAGGGACAAAACGAGAAGACAACCACACCAAGTCCCCGACACAAAGCCGAGGACCAACCCGACGCCGGCGGTTGGCAAAAAGCTGAGTCTTCTCCTGGGACAACTTCAAATTGTCCACCACCTGCCCCCAAATCTGATGCAACCTCTCCACCACAGCATCCACTCCAGGACAATCCGAAGATTCCACCTGACCGGAGGAAAATCGAGGATGAAACCCCGAATTACAGAAAAAAGGAGACACCAAGGTGGCAGAGCTGGCCCGATTATTGAGGGCAAACTCCGCTAAAGGCAAAAAAGCAACCCAATCATCCTGATCTGCAGACACAAAACACCTCAAATATGTCTCCAAGGTCTGATTCGTCCGCTCGGTCTGGCCATTAGTCTGAGGATGGAAAGCAGACGAGAAAGACAAATCTATGCCCATCCTAGCACAGAATGCCCGCCAAAATCTAGACACGAATTGGGTTCCTCTGTCAGAAACGATATTCTCCGGAATACCATGCAAACGAACCACATTTTGAAAAAACAGAGGAACCAACTCGGAAGAAGAAGGCAACTTAGGCAGGGGAACCAAATGGACCATCTTAGAGAAACGGTCACACACCACCCAGATGACAGACATCTTCTGAGAAACAGGAAGATCCGAAATAAAATCCATCGAGATGTGCGTCCAAGGCCTCTTCGGGATAGGCAAGGGCAACAACAATCCACTAGCCCGAGAACAACAAGGCTTGGCCCGAGCACAAACGTCACAAGACTGCACAAAGCCTCGTACATCTCGTGACAGGGAAGGCCACCAGAAGGACCTTGCCACCAAATCCCTGGTACCAAAGATTCCAGGATGACCTGCCAACGCAGAAGAATGAACCTCAGAAATGACTTTACTGGTCCAATCATCAGGAACAAACAGTCTACCAGGTGGGCAACGATCAGGTCTATCCGCCTGAAAATCCTGCAAGGCCCGCCGCAGGTCTGGAGAAACGGCAAACAATATCACTCCATCCTTAAGGATACCTGTAGGTTCAGAATTACCAGGGGAGTCAGGCTCAAAACTCCTAGAAAGGGCATCCGCCTTAACATTCTTAGAACCCGGTAGGTATGACACCACAAAATTAAACCGAGAGAAAAACAACGACCAGCGCGCCTGTCTAGGATTCAGGCGTCTGGCGGACTCAAGATAAATTAAATTTTTGTGGTCGGTCAATACCACCACCTGATGTCTAGCCCCCTCAAGCCAATGACGCCACTCCTCAAAAGCCCACTTCATGGCCAAAAGCTCCCGATTCCCAATATCATAATTCCGCTCGGCGGGCGAAAATTTACGAGAAAAAAAAGCACAAGGTTTCATCACGGAGCAGTCGGAACTTCTTTGCGACAAAACCGCCCCAGCTCCGATTTCAGAAGCGTCGACCTCAACCTGAAAAGGAAGAGCAACATCAGGCTGACGCAACACAGGGGCGGAAGAAAAGCGGCGCTTAAGCTCCCGAAAGGCCTCCACAGCAGCAGGGGACCAATCAGCAACATCAGCACCCTTCTTAGTCAAATCAGTCAATGGTTTAACAACATCAGAAAAACCAGCAATAAATCGACGATAAAAGTTAGCAAAGCCCAAAAATTTCTGAAGACTCTTAAGAGAAGAGGGTTGCGTCCAATCACAAATAGCCCGAACCTTGACAGGATCCATCTCGATGGAAGAGGGGGAAAAAATGTATCCCAAGAAGGAAATCTTTTGAACCCCAAAAACGCACTTAGAACCCTTCACACACAAGGAATTAGACCGCAAAACCTGAAAAACCCTCCTGACCTGCTGGACATGAGAGTCCCAGTCATCCGAAAAAATCAGAATATCATCCAGATACACGATCATAAATTTATCCAAATAATCACGGAAAATGTCATGCATAAAGGACTGAAAGACTGAAGGGGCATTTGAAAGGCCAAAAGGCATCACCAAATACTCAAAGTGGCCCTCGGGCGTATTAAATGCGGTTTTCCACTCATCCCCCTGCTTAATTCGCACCAAATTATACGCCCCACGGAGATCTATCTTAGAGAACCACTTGGCCCCCTTTATGCGAGCAAACAAATCAGTCAACAGTGGCAACGGATATTGATATTTAACCGTGATTTTATTCAAAAGCCGATAATCAATACACGGCCTCAAAGAGCCATCTTTCTTAGACACAAAGAAAAAACCGGCTCCTAAGGGAGATGACGAAGGACGAATATGTCCCTTTTCCAAGGACTCCTTTATATATTCTCGCATAGCAGCATGTTCAGGCACAGACAGATTAAATAAACTACCCTTAGGGTATTTACTACCCGGAATCAAATCTATGGCACAATCGCACTCCCGGTGCGGAGGTAATGAACCAGGCTTAGGTTCTTCAAAAACGTCACGATAGTCCGACAAGAATTCAGGAATCTCAGAGGGAATAGATGACGAAATGGAAACCAAAGGTACGTCCCCATGCATCCCCTTACATCCCCAGCTTAACACAGACATAGCGTTCCAGTCGAGGACTGGGTTATGAGATTGCAGCCATGGCAATCCAAGCACCAACACATCATGTAGATTATACAGCACAAGAAAGCGAATAATCTCCTGATGATCCGGATTAATTCGCATAGTTACTTGTGTCCAGTATTGTGGTTTATTACTAGCCAATGGGGTGGAGTCAATCCCCTTCAGAGGTATAGGAGTTTCAAGAGGCTCTAAATCATACCCACAGCGTTTGGCAAAGGACCAATCCATAAGACTCAAAGCGGCGCCAGAGTCGACATAGGCATCCGCGGTAATAGATGATAAAGAACAAATCAGGGTCACAGATAGAATAAACTTAGACTGAAAAGTGCCAATTGAAACTGACTTATCAAGCTTCTTAGTACGCTTAGAGCATGCTGATATAACATGAGTTGAATCACCACAATAAAAGCACAACCCATTTTTTCGTCTAAAATTCTGCCGTTCGCTTCTGGACAGAATTCTATCACATTGCATATTCTCTGGCGTCTTCTCAGTAGACACCGCCAAATGGTGCACAGGTTTGCGCTCCCGCAGACGTCTATCGATCTGGATAGCCATTGTCATGGACTCATTCAGACCCGCAGGCACAGGGAACCCCACCATAACATCCTTAACGGCATCAGAGAGACCCTCTCTGAAATTCGCCGCCAGGGCGCACTCATTCCACTGAGTAAGCACAGACCATTTACGGAATTTTTGGCAGTATATTTCAACTTCATCTTGCCCCTGAGATAGGGACATCAAGGCTTTTTCCGCCTGAAGCTCTAAATGAGGTTCCTCATAAAGCAACCCCAAGGCCAGAAAAAACGCATCCACATTGAGCAACGCAGGATCCCCTGGAGCCAATGCAAAAGCCCAATCTTGAGGGTCGCCCCGGAGCAAGGAAATCACAATCCTGACCTGCTGAGCAGGATCTCCAGCAGAGCGAGATTTCAGGGACAAAAACAACTTGCAATTATTTTTGAAATTTTGAAAGCAAGATCTATTCCCCGAGAAAAATTCAGGCAAAGGAATTCTAGGTTCAGATATAGGAACATGAACAACAAAATCTTGTAAATTTTGAACTTTCGTGGTGAGATTATTCAAACCTGCAGCTAAACTCTGAATATCCATTTTAAACAGGTGAACACAGAGCCATTCCAGGATTAGAAGGAGAGAGAGAGAGGAAGGTTGCAATATAGGCAGACTTGCAAGTGATTCAATTGAAAGCACACTCAGAACTGAAGGAAAAAAAAAAAAAAAAAAAAAAAAATTTTCAGCAGACTTCTTTTTTCTCTCCTTTCTCTGCCAATTAATTTAACCCTTTGTGGTCCGGTCAAACTGTTATGGTTCTCAATGGCAAGAGAACATAGCCCAGCATACATAGGAACTAGCTCTTGGAAGGATGGAAACTTAAACTGACCATGAACTAAACCTGCCGCACAACTAACAGTAGCCGGGTAGCGTAGCCTGCGTTTTATCCCTAGACGCCCAGCGCCGGCCGGAGGACTAACTAATCCTGGCAGAGGAAAATATAGTCCTGGCTCACCTCTAGAGAAATTTCCCCGAAAGGCAGACAGAGGCCCCCACATATATTGGCGGTGATTTAAGATGAAAATGACAAACGTAGTATGAAAATAGGTTTAGCAAAATCGAGGTCCGCTTACTAGATAGCAGGAAGACAGAAAGGGTACTTTCATGGTCAGCTGAAAACCCTATCAATACACCATCCTGAAATTACTTTAAGACTCTAGTATTAACTCATAACATCAGAGTGGCAATTTCAGATCACAAGAGCTTTCCAGACACAGAAACGAAACTGCAGCTGTGAACTGGAACAAAATGCAAAAAAACAAACAAGGACAAAAGTCCGACTTAGCTGGAAGTTGTCTGGTAGCAGGAACATGCACAGAAAGGCTTCGGATTACAATGTTGACCGGCATGGAAGTGACAGAGGAGCAAGGTTAAATAGCGACTCCCACATCCTGATGGGAACAGGTGAACAGAGGGGATGATGCACACAAGTTCAATTCCACCAGTGGCCACCGGGGGAGCCCAAAATCCAATTTCACAACAGACACCTATATGAAGCCATAAATAGTTAAAATGCTAGAACATGTCATAAGCAAGGTTCTTCATTAAAGACTAGGATTAACAAGATGTGTTTACCTTAATATCAAGGAAAAGGAAAACTGTATCCAGTGCTGACATGCGGAAAGGTCCTTCACTCATGCACTTAAAGGTTGGTATCTGAAGCCTTCTCTGAATCTCTGTTCCAAAAATATCCAATATGTTGCAGAGCAAATGGTGGTATAGGAGACGCTGCCGTGCACGGCAGTTACCAAGCTCTGGGGGAGTACGCTAGTCACCGGCCGGGACAGCGTCTCCTATACCACCATTTGCTCTGCAACATATTACACACTACAACATTCCCAACTGGTTGTTTAGATTTGGTATTTCTATGGAGAAGGAGATCCTCCACCTGTAGTGCTTTCTTCACAATATAGTAATGGTGAGTGCTCGGTTCACGCTATGCTATCATTCACTATTTATTTGCACTGAGAGTATCATGGAAGAATACCACATTTAAGCTAAAATACCTTAAAAGGGCACTGTTCACCCTATGGTTTTAGGTGCATTAAATTGATTCTCTTTTACAAGATTTTTTTTGCTGGAATGGTTCATTTTCAGATGTATTCGATTACTTTCCTATCACAAGATATTTATCCCATTTATATACATCAAACTTGGTAAGATCTCAAAAAGGTTTTCCACTAGATTTTATAGAAAAGAGAAAAAAAAGAAAAAACGGGAACATAGAGGAGAAAGGAAGTGGTTATCATTCATATAATGTAAGAAGTAAGTAAAATCTTTGCCACACATATATTTCTCTGCCGCATCTGTGCATCATGAATTGTGGTATGTGTTAACCCCTTCTCAACTTGTGACACAGCGTATGCGTCATGAAAGTCGGTGCCAATCCGACCTGTGAGGCATATGCTGTGTCACAGAATAATAGCGTTCCTGCAGGCCGGGTGACAGGGGTTAACTGTAATTTCACCCAACTTGCAGGGACAGGGGGAGTGGTACTTCAGCCCGGGGGGTGACTTTGCCCCCCCCCCGTGGCTACGATCGCTCTGATTAGCTGTTGAAAGTGACATTTCACTTTCACTTTCAATCAGAGCAATCGTAATATTCCACCAATGAAAATTGGTGAAATATTACAATCCAGCCATTGCCGATGCTGCAATATCATCGGCCATTGCTGGAGACCATGATCTGCCCCTGCCACCACCACCGATCCACCGCCCCATCCTCTGTCCTGTCTTCTGCTGTCCTCCGCTCCCCTCCATCCTCCTGTCCGCTCCCCCTGCAGTCCGATCGCACCCCCATGGTCCGATCCCACCCCTGCATACTTACCGAGCTCCGGTGTCCCTCCTGGTGTCCATCTGTCTTCTCCATGGGCGCCACCATCTTCCAAAATGACAGGCGCATGCGCAGTGCGTCCACCGAATTTGCCGGCTGGCAGATTCATTCCAGGAACATTGTGATCAATGTGATAGGTTCTATCACAGTGATCAAAATAAAAAAAATAATAACCCCCCCTTTATCATCCCCCATATGTTGGGACAATGATAAAATAAAGAAAATATATTTACTTTTATTTTTCCACTAGGGTTAGGGTTAGAACTAGGGTTAGGGTTAGAACTAGGGTTAGGGTTAGAAATAGGGTTAGGGTTGCAATTAGGGTTAGGGCTAGAATTAGGGTTAGGGTTGCAACTAGGGTTAGGGTTAGGGTTAGAATTAGGGTTAGGGTTGCAATTAGGGTTAGAATTAGGGTTAGAATTAGGCTATGTGCACATGGTGCAGATTTGACTGGGGATTCACAGCGGATTGGCCGCTGCAAATTCGTAGCAGTTTTCCATCATGTTTACAGTACCATGTAAACCTATGGAAAACCAAATCCGCTGTGCCCATGGTGTGGAAAATACCGCGTGGAAAAGCTGCATTGTATTTTCTGCAGAATGTCAATTCTTTGTGCGGATTTCGTTTTACACCTGTTCCTCAAAAGGAATCCGCAGGTGAAATCCACACACAAAACACTGGAATCCACGGTAAATCCGTATTAGTTAGGGTTGGAATTAGGGTTAGGGTTGGAAATAGGTTTAAGATTAGGGCTAGAGGTGTGTTGGGGTTAGGGTTAGGCTTGTGGTTAAGGTTAGGGTTGGGATTAGGGTTAGGGGTGTGTTGGGGTTAGGGTTGTGGTTAGGGTTAGGGTTGGGATTAGGGTTAGGGATGTGTTGGGGTTAGGGTTGTGGTTAGGGGTGTGTTGGGGTTAGGGTTGTGATTGGGGTTATGGCTAGAGTTGGGATTAGGGTAGGGATGTGTTGGGGTTAGTGTTGAAGTTAGAATTGAGGGGTTTCCACTGTTTAGGCACATCAGGGGCCTCCAAACGCGACATGACGCCACCATTGATTTGAGCCAATTATGCGTTCAATAAGTCAAATGGTGCTCCCTTCCTTCCGAGCCCCGACATTCGCCCAAACTGGTTTACCCAAATATATGGGGCATAAGCGTACTCAGGAAAAATTGCCTAATTTCTCCTGTTACCCTTGGGAAAATAACAAAATGGGGGCTAAAAACTTATTTTTGTGGAAAAAATGATTTTTTATTTTCACGGCTCTGCGTCATAAATTTCTGTGAAGCACTTCGGGGTTCAAAGTGTTCACCACACATCTAGATAAGTTCCTTGGAGGGTTTAGTTTCCAATATGGGGTCACTTGTGGGGGGGTTCTACTTTTTAGGCACATCAGGGGCTCTGCAAACACAACGTGATGCCCGCAGATCATTCCATCAAACTCTGCATTTCAAAACATCTCTACTTCCCTTCTGAGCCCTGACATGTGCCCAAACAGTGGTTTACCCCACATATGGGGTATCAGCATACTCAGGACTAACTGGACAACAACTTTTGGGGTCCAATTTCTCCTGTTACCCTTGTGAAAGTAAAAAATTGCGAGCTAAAAAATAATTTTTGAGGAAAGAAAAATTATTTTTTATTTTCACGGCTCTACGTTATGAACATCTGTGGAGCACTTGGGGGTTCAAAGTGCTCATTGCACATCTAGATAAGTTTCTTAGGAGGCCTAGCTTCCAAAATGGGGTCACTTGTGGGGGAGCTCCAATGTTTAGGCACAAAGGGGCTCTCCAAATGCAACCTGGTGTCTGCTAACGATTGGAGCTAACTTTTCATTCAAAAAGTCAAATGGCGCTCCTTTCCTTCCAAGCCCTGCCATGCGCCGAAACAGTGGTTTCTGACCACATATGAGGTATTGGTGTACTCAGGAGAAATTTCCCAACAAATTTTAGGATCCATTTTATCCTGTTGCCCATGTCAAAAAGAAAAAATTGAGGCTAAAAAATTTTTTTGTGAAAAAAAAGGACTTTTTCATTTTTACGGATCAATTTGTGAAGCACCTGGGGGTTCAAAGTGCTCACTATGCATCTAGATAAGTTCCTTGGGAGGTCTAGTTTCCAAAATGGGGTCACTTGTTTGGGAGCTCTAATATTTAGGCACACAGGGGCTCTCCAAACGCGACATGGTGCCTGCTAAAGATTGGAGCCAATTCTTAATTCAAAAAGTCAAATGGCGCTCCTTCCCTTCCGAGCCCTGTCATGCGCGCCCAAACAGTGGGTCCCCCCACATATGGGGTATCGGTGTACTCAGGAAAAATTGTACAATAACTTTCTGGGTCCAGTTTCTCCTTTTACCCTTGGGAAAATAAAGAAATTGTTGCTAAAAGATCATTTTTGTGACTAAAAAGTTAAATGTTCATTTTTTCCTTCCATGTTGCTTCTGCTGCTGTGAAGCACCTAAAGGGTTAATAAACTTCTTGAATGTGGTTTTGAGCACCTTGAGGGGTGCAGTTTTTAGAATGGTGTCACTTTTGGGTATTTTCTGCCATATAGACCCCTCAAACTAACTTCAAATATAAGGTGGTCCCTAAAAAAAATGGTTTTGTAAATTTTGTTGTAAAAATGAGAAATCGCTGGTCAAATTTTAACCCTTATAACTTCCTAGCAAAAATAATTTTGATTCCAAAATTGTGCTCATGTAAAGTAGACATGTGGGTAATGTTAGTTATTAATTATTTTTTGTCACATAACTCTCTGGTTCAACAGAATAAAAATTCAAAATTTGAAAATTGCGGAATTTTCACATTTTTTTGCCAAATTTACAATTTTTTCACAAATAAACGCAAAAATTATCGACCTAAATTTATGACTAACATGAAGCCCAATATGTCACGAAAAAACAATCTCAGAATCGCTTGGATCCATTGACGCGTTCCTGAGTTATTACCTCATAAAGGGACACTGGTCAGAATTGCAAAAAATGGCCAGGTCATTAAGGTCAAAATAGGCTGGGTCATGAAGGGGTTAAAGGGGCCCACTGAGCCTATTTAGCCCAGGGACCACGAAAACCTGGAGCTGGCCCTGCCCAGCAGCACCTTTTGAAAATTTCACAGCTTGTAAACGCTTTTGGTAGCCAGCCAAGAGTCTTTCAATTCTTGTTTGAGGGATTTTCATCCATGCTTCGTTGAAAAATCCTTTCAGTTCTCTAAGAATCCTGGGTCATCTTGCATGCACTGCTATATTGAGGTCTAGCCACAGCTTTTCAAAGAAGTTCAGATCAGGGGATTGTGAGGTCCTTTGTAAAATCTTCAGCTTGCGCCTTTTGAGGTAGTCTATTGTGTATTTTGATGTGTGTTAAGCATCATTATTCATTTGCAGAAGCCATCCTCTTTTCAACTTTAGCTTTTTTACAGATTATGTTATGTTTGTATCAAGAATTTGTTGAAATTTCATTGAATCCATAATTCCCTTTACCCCTGAAATGTTCCCCGTGACATTATCTGCAACACAACCCCAAAGCATGATTGATGCACCCCCATGCTTAATGATTGACGAGATATTTTTTTCCTGAAATTCTATTCCCTTTTTTCTCCACGCATACCATTGATCATTGTGGCCAAAGAGTTCTATTTTGACCTAATCGGTTCAAAAGACTTGTTTCCCATACTTGCATGCTTCTGAAGCTGAATTTTATGGTGAGGAAGCAGGAAAGGTTTTTTTCTGATGACTCTTCCATGAAAACCATATTTGTACAGGTGTCTCTGAATAGAGTCTGCTATATCTTTCTTTCTTTTTGAAAGTCTTTTGCAGTCCAGCGGGCATTCTGATTTGTGTCTCTAGCAATCCTACGAGCAACTCTCACTAAAATTTTGCTTCATCTTCCAGATCTTATATTGACCTCCACTGTTCCTGTTAACTGCCATTTCTTAATTACATTTTTAACTGAGGAAAAATCAACTTGAAAACACTTTGCTATCTTCTTATAGCCTTCTCCTGCTTTCAGAGTGCTAGACAGCTGCTTTGAAGAACCCAAGGCATTGGCTGCTGGTTTTTGACATAAGGTTAGAGGAGGCTGGATTTTATAAAGCTTGGAAATTTGCATCACATGGCCTTTCCTAACAATTACAGTGAACAAGCCATAACCCTAACAGGCTAATTAAGGTCTGAAACCTTGGTCAAAGTTATCTGAGCACACAAATCTCCAAGAGTGCCCAAACGTTTGCATCTGCCCATTTTACTTTATTAATTTTTAACCCCTTCACCCCCGGAGCTTTTTCCGTTTTTCCGTTTTCGTTTTTCGCTCCCCTCTTTCCCAGAACCATAACATTTTTATTTTTCCGTCAATATGGCCATGTGAGGGCTTATTTTTTGCAGGACGAGATTTACTTTTGAACGATACCATTGGTTTTACCATGCCGTGTAACAGAAAACAGGAAAAAAATTCCAAGTGTGATGAAATTGCAAAAAAAGTGCAATCTCACACTTGTTTTTTGTTTGGATTTTTTGCTAGGTTCACCAAATGCTAAAACTAACCTGCCATTATGATTCTCCAGGTCATTACGAGTTCATAAACATCTAACATGTCTAGGTTATTTTTTATCTAAGTGGTGGAAAAAAAATCCAATGTTTGCAAAAAAAAAAAAAAATTGCGCGATTTTCCGATACCCGTAGCGTCTCCTTATTTCGTGATCTGGGGTCAGGTGAGGGCTTATTTTTTGCGTGCTGAGCTGACATTTTTTAATGATACCATTTTGGTGTAGATACGTTGTTTTGATCGCCCGTTATTGCATTTTAATTCAATGTCGCGGCGACCAAAAAAACATAATTTTGGCGTTTTGACTTTTTTTCTCGCTACGCCAATTAGTGGTCAGGTTAATCCTTTGTTTTTATTGATAGAACTGGCGATTCTGAACGCGGCGATACCAAATATGTGTAAGTTTGATTTTTTTTTTATTCTTTTATTTTGATTGGGGCGAAAGGGGGGTGATTTAAACTTTTATATATTTTTTATTTTTTTATATTTTTAAACACTTTTTTTTTTTTATTTTGGCATGCTTCAATAGCCTCCATAGGAGGCTAGAAGCATGCACAACACGATTGCCTCTGCTACATAGAGGTGAAGTACAGATCACCTCTATGTAGTAGAAATGGTCGTGTACTTTGAACACCGACCACAGGGTGGCGCTCAAAGCATTCGGCCATCAACAACCATAGAGGTCTCAAGGAGACCTCTGGTTGTTATGGCAATGCACCGCTGACCCCTGATCATGTGACGGGGGTCAGCGGTGCGAGCACCTCCGGCCGCGCGGCCGGGAGCGCCAGTTAAATGCCGCTGTCAGCGCTTGACGGCGGCATTTAACTAGTTAATGGGCACGGGCGGATCGCGATTCCACTCGCGCTCATTGCGCGCACATGTCAGCTGTACAAAACAGCTGACATGTCGCGGCTTTAGGCCATGTGCACACGTTCAGGATTGTTAGCGTTTTTTTCGCGTTTTTTCGCTATAAAAACGTGATAAAAACGCGAAAAAAAACGCTTACATAAGCCTCCTATTATTTACAGGGTATTCCACATTTTTTGTGCAAATGTTGCGATTTTTTCCGCGAAAAAATCGCATAGCGGAAAAAAAAGCAACATGTTCATTAAAAATGCGGAATTGCAGGGATTCCGCACACCTAGGGGTCCATTGATCTGCTTACTTCCCGCACGGGGCTGTGCACACCATGCGGGAAGTAAGCAGATTATATGCGGTTGGTACCCAGGGTGGAGGAGAGGAGACTCTCCTCCACGCACTGGGCACCATATAAGTGGTCAAAAAATAAGAAATAAAATAATAAACAGTCCTATACTCATCCTCGATGTATTCCCGCCTCCTCGCACGCTGCCGTTCGGTTCCTGTAGCTGGTGTGCGCTGAAGGACCTCGCCGAATGACGTCACTGTCCTGTGATTGGTCGTGAGCGGTCATGTGACCGCTCACGTGACCGTGACGTCACGGGAGGTCCTGTGCGCACAGACCAGCTAGAAGAGGAGCCGGACGGCCGCTGAGGAGATGTCTGGGTGAGTATAAGCATTTTTTTTATTTTTTTTATTATTTTTAAACATTCTATCTTTTACTATAGATGCTGCATAAGCTGCATCTATAGTAAAAAGTTGGTCACACTTGTCAAACGCTATGTTTGACAAGTGTGACCAACCTGTCAGTCAGTTTTCCAAGTGATGCTACAGATCGCTTGGAAAACTTTAGCTAATTACGCTTGCAGAATGCTAAAAAAACGCGAAAAAAACGGAAAAAAAACGCAAAAAAAAAATGCGGATTTCTTGCAGAAAATTTCCGGTTTTCTTCAGGAATTTTCTGCAAGAAATCCGCAACGTGTGCACATACCCTTAAGGTGGGCTCACCGCCGGAGCCCACCTTAAAGCAGGGGATCTGCCAGCTGACGTACTATTCCGTCAGCTGGCAGAAAGGGGTTAAAATGTAAAAATTTACTATGTATATATATATATAGAGGGAGAGAGAGAGAGAGACTAAAATACAAAGGAAATGTGTAATCTTTAACTATAGGCCCTTTAGAGATTATATAATTTTCAACTTGCATAACTATTCACAATAACAGTAATTTTGAAGAGGGGTGCCCAAACATTTACATGCCACTGTATCATTTCTATTATTATGTATCTCAAAAAAGATTAATCATTCATATGTCTATACCCAGGCTCCAACAGTAAAATCAGGAATTTATTGTAACAGTTTCAAGTCAAAGACAGGAAAACAATGTTTCAGGGTTAACCCCCTAACGACCGCCGATACACCTTTTAACTGTGGCAGTTAAGGGTACTTAAACCACAGCACTGCTTTTTAATGAGGGTATAGCGCCCCCAGAGTCATACTTTCTCTGGGGTCTCGGCTACGAGGGGTAGCTGAGACCCCGGAGAACATGATTCTGGTCGGTTTTTACCGACCCCAGTGTTGCGATTGCCATTATTAAAGGTACTAGATGGAGGCCCAATGCTATCGCATTGGGAGGGCGATAAAGTCATGATGGGTGCAGGCTTTGCAGCACTGAGAATCTCTCCCCCCCATGTGCTCACCCACCTATCCATTCTCTCTTTCCCATGTGCTGACTCCTCCCATCTGTGCTCTCTTCTTTGACCTGTCTACCCCATGTGCTATCCCCCTTGTCTGCTGTCTTTCTCCTTCCTGTGCTGTGTTCTCCCATCATGTGCTGTCCAATTTGAGCAGTCTCCCCCTGTGCTCTGTCTCTCTCACCCCTGTGTGTTTTCTCTCTCCCCCATCTGCTGTCTTCTCCTCTCATGTCATCTCTTCTTTGACCTGTGTACCCCACGGTACAGACACAGAAAACTTTTAAAATGAACTTTCGTTCATGGGAAAACCACTTTAATGTGACTAGCTTCCTCTGCCTGTAGACACGTCGTGCATCTGCCACCAGTATCAGCCGAATGATTCACTGCGCCTGTTCGGAATTTGCGCAGGCGCAGTAGATCAGACCTCCGCCATCTTTGTGCAGACAGATATCGGTAGTCACATTAAAACTGCGCATGTGCTCCTTCTGTACACAGATGGCGGCGGTCAGTGAATCATTCAGCTGATCCCGGCGGTGGGGTGTTCGCGACGGTGTTCTGCTGGTGGTACCGCACAAGAGGCTGCGTACGGCATATACAGTGTGTGTGTGTGTGTGGTGCATATGGCGTATACAGTGTGTGTGTGGTGCGTACGGCATATACAGTATGTATTTGTGTGTGTGTGGTGCGATGATGTTCCGCTGGTGGTACTGTGCAAGAGGCTGGTACCACCAGCAGTTTCCATATTGAACTCAGTTACTTCACTGAGTTGCACAGAAAAGAACACGCTGTGCCCTGTTAGCGTCACAGAGGAACACAGCTAACTGCTGAGCTGATGGCAGTCAGTGGTCACGCACACAGAGAAGCACACAAACACTCCTCTCTGGTGGAACCAAAATTCTAGTGGCTATTAGCCAGCCCTGAATACATACAGTACATACAAACTCCTCTCCGGAGGTGCCGTATTCTAGGGGCTTATTTCAGCCAAACCCTATCCACATACAGGCGCGACCACAAATAACAAGCTCATAACATGAAGTGATACTAGCGCATGACCTTGCGGCCATGCAAACCTTTTATAGCTGCAGGAGCTTCAGGACCTTCCTAGAGGACCAATGGAAGCTGCTACAATACCAGAGCAACTTCAGGACCTTCCTAGAGGACCAATGGGAGCTGCAGCAGTACCTGATTATGTGACCCCTGACCTCCAATGAGAGGTCTTACCTTGGGCATGCTCAGAAGGGAAAAAGCAGGACTTAGTCCCAAAGACCACAGCAAAGTGAAGGACAGCATCCAATCCAGGTGAAGTATAAAAAGTCCTTTATTGTGCCAAATGCAACGTTTCAACCATATAGGTCTTTTTCAAGCATGAGCATGCTTGAAAAAGACCTAAATGGTTGAAACGTTGCATTTAGCACAATAAAGGACTTTTTATACTTCACCTGGATTGGACGCTGTCCTTTACTTTGCTGCGGTATGTTCTTTTCCATTTGGGTGCAGTGGAACTAGGACTGGCATCCCTATAAGTTGTGCTGTCGGCTATTTTCTAATATTTAGTCCCAGAGACGTCTGCTCACCGCTGACCTGTACTGGCTACAATGGCTGTGCCTGGGAAAGCAGCAGAAACCATCCGCACAGTATCAGGCTGAGCCAAACGCTGGGACTGATGTCTCCGCTGAGCAGGCTCCATTGCGGCTGGAGAAGAACGGGAGACCGCAGTGGAGGTGGTTCGAGATTCCCTCTGTGCAGAGGCGGGAACTCGACCCCAAACGCTCATTATGCATATACAATAAGACATTGTTACCCAACTCCAGTTATCAAGTATTGTGCAAGTGATAATTCTACCACCTGTTCAATACTAAGAAAATCCTGAAAACATGATCTATCGGTGACTCTTGAGGACTGGAGTTAGGGAACACTGCACTAAGGCAACCAGAAACTTGAATTCACGTCTAGAATGTGTATAGTAAATTGTTGTTCAGGTTAAATCCATGTCATAGAAGACAAGTAATCATTCCTGATGGCCCCTCTTTATAACAAATGCATTGTCTATATATTTTAGCCACCAATGGATGTTCACTGTGGAGACGCGAGGGTCAGTGCATGCTCTCATACGCTGTCCTGACTGTCTTTAGAAAGACCGCATGGACCAGAGCATATCCCACTGAACACCGTACTCCTTTCAATGAGCAGAATACTACTCAGACAACACAGGGGGGAGTAACACAATGGGGTGATGCTTTATTATGGGGTGATACTACGCATTGACCACTTATTGATTTGAATAATTGGTGGATGTGTAGTACCCTGCCTCGCCCATGGTCAGAAGATGGCCAGTCCCGCAAGTGAGTATTTCCGGCTGGCTGTCGCTGGGGGTACCGGATGTCAGACCCCGACTGATCAGACATTGATGACCTATCTTGAGAATATGCATGTAGAAAAGCCACGGAGACACCATCACGTGTTTCTCAACGTATGCAATGAATAGCCAGGTCTTTCACCAGGGAGAAACAACCACGGGAAGGGCAGCATCCAATAAAGGAAAACCACCTATGCCAAAACATGGTATCCATCCACAGACAGCTGTTTCAGGGTATTTGCCCCTCATCAGTGTGGAGTAGGAAACTGACTATTAGGAGCAGTGCCTAGTGAAGAGACTATAAACATAAGGATGAATGACCTCGGGGAGATCAAAACATTCAACACCGTGGAGACACCATCACGTGTTTCTCAATGCAGTGATCCAGAACACTGCCCCATCCCTTAAGGGAAATATGCAAATGCATGTAGAAAAGCCGCGAAGACACCATCACGTGTTTCTCAACGCAAGCAATGAATAGCCAGGTCTTTTACCGGGAAGGAACAACCACGGGAAGGGCAGCATCCAATAAAGGAAAACCACCTATCCCTTAAGGGATGGGGCAGTGTTCTGGATCACTGCATTGAGAAACACGTGATGGTGTCTCCGCGCGGTGTTGGATATTTTGATCTCCCCGAGGTCATTCACCCTTATGTTTATAGTCTTTTTACCAAGCACTGCTCCTAATAGCCAGTTTCCTACTCCACACTGATGAGGGGCAAATACCCCGAAACAGCTGTCTGTGGATGGATACCATGTTTTGGCATAGGTGGTTTTCCTTTATTGGATGCTGCCCTTCCCATGGTTGTTCCTTCCTGGTGAAAGACCTGGCTATTCATTGCATACGTTGAGAAACACGTGATGGTGTCTCCGCGGCTTTTCTACATGCATTTGCATATTTCCCTTAAGGGATGGGGGCAGTGTTCTGGATCACTGCGTTGAGAAACACGTGATGGTGTCTCTGCGGTGTTGGATGTTTTGATCTCCCCGAGGTCATTCATCCTTATGTTTATACTATCTTGAGAATATGTCATCAATGCTAAAGTAGTGGACAACCTCTTTAAAAGATCACTATTTACTGTTTCCCATATTTGTTGTTCACCTTGTACAGGAGCTTAGCACAAATTTAAAAAATGAAAGCGATTAGAGTAATCTTATGTAAAGTATTTTAGTACTTTACCTTTTACCTGCTATGAAGGTAGCACATTGGATGTCAAACACTAACTGTGGTCCTTACTGAGGCAGTAGTGGTGGCCATCGAGTTTAGGGAAGTGCTGCAAAGTGGGTAATTATGAGAGAGTGCAAAATTATTAGATGTCATTAAAAGAAATGAAAACTGTTTTTATTATAGCAGAACCCACTTTTATGGTCTGATCAGTTGTAGTGTTGGAGCTGGATGACTGGATAATGCAGGAGCTACAAGAGATTCCCAATGTGCTGAGGAAGCTTGGATGCTATTTTGGAAACAGAAAAGTACAAATTACGCTCAGTGCACATTTT
This sequence comes from Ranitomeya variabilis, assembly GCF_051348905.1. NCBI lineage: Eukaryota > Metazoa > Chordata > Amphibia > Anura > Dendrobatidae > Ranitomeya > Ranitomeya variabilis. The sequence goes on from NC_135233.1 coordinate 897,460,317, forward strand.
GGATTGTGTGAAAGCTATTTTAGTAAACAACAGATGCGTAAGAAGCAGTAAAGCATTGTAAACTTACTGCCACATAGCAAACACATCATATTTGGGCTCATTTCCACTGGCGAGGAAAACGGACGAGTGCAATCCGATAAAAAATCGGATTGCACTCGGACCAATGTTATTCAATAGGTGTCTTTTCATTTGCGATTTTTTTCTCAGCCGAAATCGGACTGAGAAAAAAATCGCAGCAAGCTGCGTATTGCTGCGATTCTCGGACGAGACTCGCCAATGCAAGTCAATGGGTGCGAGAAAAAAATCGCACAGCACTCGCACCATGCGAGTACTGTCCGATTTTTACGCACCGGTGTCCTTTGAAAAGCCGGTAATTCAGCGCGGTGTACAGTAAAATCACACTGACAGGTTAGAATAGAGCAGATATATACACATAGAATAGGTATATATACATATATATGTCAGTGAGACACCTATATATGTATATTTATATTTAATGCAGCGCAAGATAGCATTAAAGCCGCTAATTCAATTACCGGCTTTTCATTTCTCCTTCCCAAACCCGACATGATATGAGACATGGTTTACATACAGTAAACCATCTCATATCCCCTTTTTTTTTTTGCATATTCCACACTACTAATGTTAGTAGTGTGTATGTGCAAAATTTCGGCGCTGTAGCTATTAAATTTAAGGGTTAAATCGCGGAAAAAATTGGCGTGGGCTCCCGCGCAATTTTCTCCGCCAGAGTAGTAAAGCCAGTGACTGAGGGCAGATATTAATAGCCAGGAGAGGGTCCATGGTTATTGGCCCCCCCGTGGCTAAAAACATCTGCCCCCAGCCACCCCAGAAAAGGCACATCTGGAAGATGCGCCTATTCTGGCACTTGGCCACTCTCTTCCCACTCCCTGTAGCGGTGGGATATGGGGTAATGAAAGGTTAATGCCACCTTGCTATTGTAAGGTGACATTAAGCCAGATTAATCATGGAGAGGCTTCAATTATGTCACCTATCCATTATTAATCCAATTGTATGAAAGGTTAAAAAACACACACACACGATTAAAAAGTATTTTAATGAAAGAAACAAACAGGTTGTTTTAATAATTTATTGCTCTCTCAATCCATCAGCAACACCCTCGCTTGGCAAAATAATAAACACACAATATACATACCCTCCGATAAACTGTCACGTCCCACGAGGTAATCCATCTGAAGGGGTTAACTAATATTACAGGCACGAGCTGCGATAAACCACTCGCTCGTGTCTGTAATCCCCGGGTGCTGAAAGGAAAGCAGAGTGATCTATACTTACATTCAGTCGCGGTGAGGCGCCCTCTGCTGGATGTTCTCATGAACTGCAGCCTGGGAACTTTTTCCCACGCTCCAGGTCATATGAGGACATCCACCAGGGGGCACATCACCGCGACTGAAGGTAACTATAGGTCATTGACCTACATTTGCTTCATTCCCCGGGGCTTACAAGCACGAGCACAGCTGCATTATAGCAGGGCTCCTGCTTGTAAAATATTTTAACCCCTTCAGATGGATTTACATCGTGGGACGTGACAGTTCACCAGAGAGGGTATGTATATTGTTGGTTTATTATTTTTCCAAGCGAGGGTCATCACATGGATTGAGAGAGCAATAAAATATTAAATCAACCTGTGTGCTTATTTCATTAAAATACTTTTTAATCATGTGTGTGTGTGTTTTTTTAACCCTTTCATACTATTGGATTAATAATGGATAGGTGTCATAATTGACGCCTCTCCATTATTAATCTGGCTTAATGTCACCTTACAATAACAAGGTGACATTAACCCTTCATTACCCCATATCCCACCGCTACACGGGAGTGGGAAGAGAGTGGCCAAGTGCCAGAATAGGCGCATCTTCCAGATGTGCCTTTTCTGGCGTGGCTGGGGGCAGATGTTTGTAGCCAGGGGGGCCAATAACCATGGACCCTCTCTAGGCTATTAATATCTGCCCTCAGTCACTGGCTTTACCACTCTGGCGGAGAAAATTGCGCGGGAGCCCACGCCAATTTTTTCCGCGATTTAACCCTTAAATTTAATAGCTACAGCGCCGAAATTTTGCACATACACACTACTAACATTAGTAGTGTGGAATATGCAAAAAAAAGGGGGATATGAGATGGTTTACTGTATGTAAACCATGTCTCATATCCTGTCAGGTATGGGAAGGAGAAAGAAAAAGCCGGTAATTGAATTAGCGGCTTTAATGCTATCTTGCGCTGCATTAAATATAAATATACATATATAGGTGTCTCACTGACATATATATATGTATATATACCTATTCTATGTGTATATATCTACTCTATTCTAACCTGTCAGTGTGATTTTACTGTACACAGCACTGTTTTGCCGGCTTTTCAAAGGACACCGGTGCATACAAATCGGACAGTAATACGGATGTAAAACGGATGGTGCGATTAAAAATCGCATTGCACTCGCATTACACTCGCATGACAATCGCATACGCTACATCCCTTTTTTCGGTCCAGATTACGGACCGATTTGTCTCTCGGCAGTGGAAATGTACCCTTTAGCAGAGTCTCATGACGTCTCTTTTGTTCTAAAGAAAATACATGATGTCTATGTGGTAATAATATATGGTCATGATGTGGCTGTATTGTTATTGTATGTGGTATTATTGGTGTACAGGATTTGATATAGTGTGGGGAGAATATTTCTTTTTTTGGTAACTATAAAACGATATTATTTAAATTTAGATGTATTACTTAGAAACTATTTAGTAGCTGTATTTTTTTCTCTTAAATTATAAATTTTATTTGTATATTTTTTGATTCTAAGGCTACTTTCACACCAGCGTCGGGCTCGGCCCGTCGCTGTGCGTCGGGCCGATGTTCCCGACGCTAGCGTTGTCTCCGCCGCACAACGGGGGCAGCGGATGCATTTTTCCAGCGCATCCGCTGCCCCATTGTGAGGTGCGGGGAAGTTCGGGGAGGTGGGGGCGGAGTTTCGGCCGCGCATGCGCGGTCGGAAAAAGCGGACCGTCGTGAACAAAAACGTTACATGTAGCGTTTTTTGCTCCCGACGGTCCGCCACTGCACGACGCATCCGTCGCACGACGGGTGCGACGTGTGGCAATCCGTCACAATGCGTCGCTTCATGTTAATCAATGGTGAAAAAACGCATCCTGCAAACACTTTTGCAGGATGCGTTTTTTCGGCAAAACGACGCATTGTGACGGAATGCAGTTAACGCTAGTGTGAAAGTAACCTTATTCTATCAATGCTGTGGAGGTCCATGTCTCTGAGAAACATGCTAATGAGGACTAGGTGGGTCCTAATTTTGTTGCAGGGCCAATAAGACTCTAGTTATGCCACTGGTGTGAACAGAGGCAATGTTGTTGAAATTGCTCAAAGGGAAGTTTTTATTGGGTATCATTGACGAACTGTCCTCGACTCGGCCTTGTCTACTGAGTGTTGATTCAGTTACTATTACTATTAATATTACTATTGAAAAAGTGGTAGATTTTGAATATTGTCATGAAATTGCAGATGATTAGTTTTATTGGGAATTCACTTTATTCTTGATTCCTTTTTCTTTCAATTTTATCTAGAGTTGTTTTCTACTGCAATGCCCAAATTTGTGAGGTTCAACTCCTAAATCTGCTACCGTGGTCCAAAGACTAAGCAACGCTATCAGTTTGTTGTATCTATTTTGAACACTAGATGGCGATAACAATCACATCCACTTGTATGAGTGTAGTGTGTTTTCAGGGCAGCAAATTATTAGTTACACACCTGGCAAGTTGTCATCTCCTCTTAGGTAGCTTTGATTACTATTTGATTAGTGTGACTGATTTTCATGGCAATACCCTGATGATGACCTTTTCATATCTGTTAACAAAGTAGGCATTAAAAAAATCTTTAATCCAAAACTTATTTTTTCTTACACCAATAAAAAAATTATCTTAAACCCTTTCCTTACACTAATAACTTTTTTTTAGTTATTGTGATATGCATTAAAGTTGCTTTATTTTTTTAATTATTTTAATAGGTACTGTGCATGCGATTCAATATAATCTTTGCTGCTTTCACTGTTATAAATATATATTACTCACCACCCTTGCTATGTGGCACCTCTTACCTGCCGTGCGGTACCTGTTCTGCCAAAATGCATCACTGTAAGTAGTGTGACATGCATCGCTGTAGAATTGCCCCATTCTACAACCACGCATGTCGCACTACCTATAGTGATGCATTTTGTCAGAATACAAGAGGTACCGCACGGCAATCAGCTCTGATGAAGGTCTAATTGCTAAGACCGAAACATTAACTAATTGGATTTCACTTAAAAAGGATTTGTTTTATTTTCTACAATTTGAGAGCCGAATTGCTGACTTGCTCGTATACGGGTTGGATTCCTACTTGATCTCCTGAACTCCAAACCATGGAGTGTTGTATACTACAACAACACTAAAGAGGTCCAGGTCAGAAGTCTTTGCCTGCTGGTTCCCTGTGAGGTGCACAGGTGCTAATCGTAAGCCCGAGATCCCAAAGGATTAGGAAATTTGCGCAGCTCCTGTTCATGGCCAAAGAGCATTGACGTGGCCCGGGGATCTGTTTCACACTTCTCTCCTCATCGATATAGAACAACCACATGGCACAATCATCTGTACATTGTGATATTTTCATCACTGCTAAATCTTCTACTTTTGTAAGTAGACTTTAAAGACCTGCATCTTCTTCCCACTTCTGAGCAGAGCCTTACAACAACCAAAAGTGAATCTTTTTGATATTTTTTTGATAACAAACTTAATACATCTAAACAATTAAAATAGATATTAGAATAGAACACTGGGGTAATAATTGAGGCAAAAACACCATTGGTGCTATCTGTGCAGAAGCATAGGGCCCAAGAGATAAGAAGGCCACTTCCATCTCCAAAGTAGCAATCAGCTTCAGGTGAAGGATCATAAAGCATTGCATTATGATAAATTATTGGACTGCAAAGGACCCACATACTGTTCTTGCACAAGGGCTTTATTCTGTCTGTGTCCAATTTGTGCGCCAGTCTTAGTGAAGGCATAGCTAGCGTAAGATGCGCCTAATTCATTAAGAGGCATACAAGTCTAAATTATTTTTTAAAAGCATTATAAAATTGGTGCATGCCTCTGCCAGGGACTGGAGGTACAATTCTGCCATAACTTTATACCACTAAAGTGAGATACATTTTGATGAATTTGCTGGACAGCCTTCACCACAATCCTTTCTGCCCAAACTTCACCTACTTTAGCAGAACTTTTATAAAACTGCTACGCGTCACAAAATCTTTGCGCAATTTCAATTTGTTTCAATGCGGCAAAACACCATAATTACCGTAATCCAGCCCTATGTCTACATGGCTTATATTAAAATAATTGATTATATCAGGGTGGCTTGGTAACCATTTGAAAAATTTTACTGACATACCACCAACATAATACATAAAACTGTAAAACATGCTGCAGTAGTGTCCTCTACCTTTCTCCTCTACATATACATAATATACTCGTACATGGTGATTCACTATTTGACCCAGAAATAATGCAGCAACTTCTAAAAGAGACTATTGTACTGAAATTTGGACTGTACATACCTTTGTTCATGAGAAAGTGATGTTTTAAAGCAGGTGTTGAAAATGTCTCCCGTTTGCATTCAAACACTCCTGCATTCGCCGTTCCATATTGTTGAATGTATTCTGCAGGACGTCTGGGGTGATATAACCTGAATTTCTGTTTATATGTTCTCTTAGAGAAACTGTAATGTTTGTGGCTTGTTACTGTACATCCAACCTTTCAAATGGCCTCAAAGAAAAAAATCCGGCATCAGTACAGTCACTCTGTATGGGCAAACAATACATTTCTTGGTTGCTCGTTGACATGTAGAAAACGACATAACTGTCTCCAGGGAAAGCAAATGCAATGATTTACGTGGAGATGCCAGAAGTTGCTGTTTCACATCTTGAATTGTTTCCTCAGACATTTTCAGAAGTCCTCCATCATGCCTATCTAGTAATGTTCCTGTACGTTCCAGCTTATTCACCAATGATAGAATAAACGGTTTGGACGGTGTGTAAGATGCTCAAGCGATGTAGTTGTGGGCAATGTTGTGAATTCTGCTCTTGGGTTCCCTCCGGTGGTTGTTGGTAGTAATGCAGTTGTCCCTGGGTTGCAATCCTGGGCAGGTGTTCCTGCTGATTGCAGCTCTGACTGGGATATTTAGGTGTGCAGGATTCATTAGCCCTTGCCAGTTGTCTATTGTTCTTGGAGGTTTTGCATCTCTGTCTGGTTCCTCCTGCCCTGCTGCCAAATCAACAAAGATAAGTGTCTGGTTTTGTTTCTACAGCACACATTCTGTGTGCTTTACAATTCAGTACTATTCAATCTTTTTTCTTGTCCAGCTTAGACTGTGTTTGGATATTTCAGTCAAGTTGGATTTTCAGGAGATGCAGATATACATTCCATGTCTTTAGTTAGAAGGTGGAATTTTTGTATTTTCTGCTGTGGATATTTTTAGGGTTTTAATACTGACCGCTTAGTATTCTGTCCTATCCTTTCCTATTTAGCTAGCGTGGTGTTATGGTTCTCAATGGCAAGAGAACATAGCCCAGCATACATAGGAACTAGCTCTTGGAAGGATGGAAACTTAAACTGACCATGAACTAAACCTGCCGCACAACTAACAGTAGCCGGGTAGCGTAGCCTGCGTTTTATCCCTAGACGCCCAGCGCCGGCCGGAGGACTAACTAATCCTGGCAGAGGAAAATATAGTCCTGGCTCACCTCTAGAGAAATTTCCCCGAAAGGCAGACAGAGGCCCCCACATATATTGGCGGTGATTTAAGATGAAAATGACAAACGTAGTATGAAAAATAGGTTTAGCAAAATCGAGGTCCGCTTACTAGATAGCAGGAAGACAGAAAGGGTACTTTCATGGTCAGCTGAAAACCCTATCAATACACCATCCTGAAATTACTTTAAGACTCTAGTATTAACTCATAACATCAGAGTGGCAATTTCAGATCACAAGAGCTTTCCAGACACAGAAACGAAACTGCAGCTGTGAACTGGAACAAAATGCAAAAAACAAACAAGGACAAAAGTCCGACTTAGCTGGAAGTTGTCTGGTAGCAGGAACATGCACAGAAAGGCTTCTGATTACAATGTTGACCGGCATGGAAGTGACAGAGGAGCAAGGTTAAATAGCGACTCCCACATCCTGATGGGAACAGGTGAACAGAGGGGATGATGCACACAAGTTCAATTCCACCAGTGGCCACCGGGGGAGCCCAAAATCCAATTTCACAACAGCGTGGCCTCTTGCCAAATCCTGATTTGTGCCTGCATGTGTCTATCCTCTAATACTCACAGTCAATATTTGTGGGGGGCTGCCTATCCTTTGGGGTTCTGCTCTGAGGCAAGATAGAATTCCCATTTCCATCTATAGGGGTATTTAGTCCTCCGGCTGTGTCGAGGTGTCTAGGATGTGTTAGGTACACCCCTCAGCTACTTCTAGTTGCGGTGACAGTTTAGGGTTTGCGGTCAGTACAGGTTCCACATACTCCTGAGAAAGTCTCATGCGGCTCCAAGATCACCGGATCATAACAGTACAACTGGCCTCCAATGAGTTAAATGCATCTCAGAAGAAGGGAAGAAAGAGCCATTTTTTTTTCTGCAGCCTGCTTTGTCTTTTCTTCCCTCTTTTTTTCTGGGTGGCTGAGGAGTCTTGTGCTAGCATGGATGTTCAGGGATTAGCTTCTCGTGTAGACCAGCTTGCTGCTAGGGTACAGGGTATTTCTGATTATATTGTTCAGACTCCAGTTTTAGAGCCTAAGATTCCTACTCCTGATTTGTTTTTTGGGGACAGGTCCAAATTTTTGAGTTTTAAAAACAACTGTAAACTGTTTTTAGCTCTGAGACCTCGATCCTCTGGTGATTCCATTCAGCGGGTTAAAATTGTCATCTCCCTGCTGCGTGGTGATCCTCAGGATTGGGCATTTTGTTGTGAATTCCATTCTCGGGCTCCCTCCTGTGGTCATGAGTGGTACTGTGTGAGTTTGTTCTTGGGCTCCCTCTGGTGGCCTTTAGCGATATGGCTGGGCTCAGCTGCTTCATTTCCTTCTATGCTGGGCCTATTTAACTCACCTGGACCTTCATTTGTTGCCTGCTGTCGGTGTATTCAGTCCTGATTCTGAGCTCTCCTGAATATTCCTTGTGACCAGTCTCCTGCTGGAGAAGCTAAGTTTGCTTGTTCATTTTGCTCATTATTTCCTTGAAAACGTTTCTCAGTATATGATGAGTTTAGTCCAGCTCACTTTTATGTGATTTTTTGCTTGCTGGTTAGTTCTGGGGTGCAGAGGGCACCCCTCACATCGTGAGTCGGTGTGGGGGTTCTTGTATTCTCAGCGTGGTTTATTTTTGATAGTTTTTGTACTGACCGCACAGATTCCTATCTATTTTCTGTCTATCTAGTGTTAGCGGGCCTCATTTGCTAAACCTGTTTCATTTCTACGCTTGTATTTTCCCCTTAACTCACCGTTATTATTTGTCGGGGGCTGTCTATAGCTTTGGGGTTATTTCTCTGAGGCAAGTGAGGTCTTTGCTTTCTCTCTAGGGGCAGTCAGTTTCTCAGGCTGTGAAGAGGCATCTAGGTTTTTAGGTAACGCTCCACGGCTGCCTTTAGTGTGTTGGATAGGATCAGGATTGCGGTCAGTATAGCTTCCACATCCCCAGAACTTGTCCTATCATTCTGGTTATATGTGTCAGGTCAGTTTTGAGATCCTACCACCGGATCATAACAGTACAGCAGGCCACAAAGTGTTAATACAGCAGAAGAGGGAGAAGAGAAATCCTGAAGTCATTTTTTTTTTCTCTGCACTGTGTTTAGTCTCTCTCCTCCCCTTAATCTCTGGGTGGTTGTGAACTCAGCTGCAGATATGGACATTCAGAGTCTGTCTTCTAGTGTGGATCATCTCACTGCAAGGGTACAGGGCATTCAGGATTATGTAGTCCGCAGTCCTATGTCAGAGCCTAAAATACTAATTCCTGAGCTGTTCTCCGGAGATAGATCTAGGTTTTTGAACTTTAAGAATAATTGTAAGTTATTCCTTTCTCTGAGACCTCGCTCCTCTGGTGATTCTGTTCAGCAAGTTAAAATTGTTATTTCTTTGTTGCGTGGTGACCCTCAAGATTGGGCATTCTCTCTGGCGCCAGGAGATCCTGCATTGCTAAATGTGGATGCGTTTTTTCTGGCGCTTGGAGTGCTTTATGAGGAACCTAATCTGGTAGACCAAGCAGAGAAGGTTTTGCTGGCTCTCTCTCAGGGTCAAGATGAAGCAGAGGTTTACTGTCAGAAGTTTAGGAAGTGGTCTGTGCTCACTCAATGGAATGAGTGCGCCCTGGCGGCGATTTTCAGAAAGGGTCTTTCTGAAGCCCTTAAAGATGTTATGGTGGGGTTCCCCACGCCTGTGGGTCTGAATGAGTCTATGTCTTTGGCCATTCAGATAGATCGGCGTCTGCGGGAGCGCAAATCTGTGCACCATCTGGCGGTATTTTCTGAGCAGAAACCTGAGCCTATGCAATGCGACAGGATTCTGACCAGAGTTGAACGGCAAAACCACAGACGTCAGAATGGGTTGTGCTTTTACTGTGGTGATTCTACTCATGTTATCTCAGAGTGTTCTAAGCGCACAAAAAGGTTCGCCAAGTCTGTCACCATTGGTACTGTACAAACTAAATTCATTTTGTCTGTTACTTTGATTTGCTCTCTGTTGTCCTATTCTGTTATGGCATTTGTGGATTCAGGCGCTGCCCTGAATTTGATGGACTTGGAGTTTGCCAGGCGCTGTGGTTTTATCTTGGAGCCTTTACAGTTCCCTATCCCACTAAAGGGAATTGATGCTACGCCATTGGCCAAGAATAAACCTCAGTACTGGACCCAAGTGACCATGTGCATGGCTCCTGCACATCAGGAGGTGATTCGCTTTCTTATGCTACATAATTTGCATGATGTTGTTGTGTTGGGTCTGCCATGGCTGCAGGCTCATAATCCAGTCCTGGATTGGAAAGCAATGTCTGTGTCAAGTTGGGGTTGCCAGGGAATTCATGGCGATGCTCCTTTGGTGTCAATTGCTTCTTCTACTCCTTCTGAAGTCCCTGAATTTTTGTCGGACTACCAGGATGTATTTGATGAGCCCAAATCTAGTGCTCTACCTCCTCATAGGGATTGTGATTGTGCTATAAATCTGATTCCTGGTAGTAAGTTCCCTAAGGGACGACTTTTTAATTTATCTGTACCAGAGCATGCCGCTATGCGGAGTTATATAAAGGAGTCCTTGGAGAAGGGGCATATTCGCCCGTCCTTGTCCCCTTTAGGTGCGGGGTTCTTTTTTGTGGCCAAGAAGGATGGTTCTCTGAGACCCTGTATAGATTATCGCCTTCTAAATAACATCACGGTCAAATTTCAGTACCCCTTGCCACTGTTGTCCGATCTGTTTGCCCGGATTAGGGGGGCCAGTTGGTTCACAAAGATAGATCTTCGAGGAGCGTATAATCTTGTGCGCATAAAGCAGGGCGATGAATGGAAAACAGCATTTAATACGCCTGAAGGCCATTTTGAGTACTTGGTGATGCCTTTTGGGCTTTCTAATGCCCCCTCTGTGTTTCAGTCCTTCATGCATGACATCTTCCGAGAGTATCTGGATAGATTTATGATTGTGTACCTGGATGATATTTTGGTCTTTTCTGATGATTGGGAGTCTCATGTGAAGCAGGTCAGGATGGTATTTCAGGTCCTGCGTGCCAATGCCTTGTTTGTGAAGGGCTCTAAATGTCTCTTCGGAGTCCAGAAAATTTCTTTTTTGGGCTTTATTTTTTCTACTTCTACTATTGAGATGGATCCAGTCAAGGTCCAGGCTATTCATGACTGGACTCAACCTACATCTGTGAAGAGTCTTCAGAAGTTCTTGGGTTTTGCTAATTTTTACCGTCATTTCATCTCTAATTTTTCTGGCGTGGTTAAGCCTTTGACGGATTTGACCAAGAAGGGTACTGATGTGACGAATTGGTCTCCTGCGGCCGTGGAGGCCTTTCAGGAGCTGAAACGTCGGTTTTCTTCGGCTCCTGTCTTGCGCCAGCCCGATGTCTCTCTTCCCTTTCAGGTCGAGGTTGATGCTTCTGAGATTGAAGCAGGGGCTGTCTTGTCGCAGAGAAGCTCTGATGGCTCTGTGATGAGACCATGTGCTTTCTTTTCTAGAAAGTTTTCGCCTGCCGAGCGGAATTATGATGTTGGTAATCGTGAGTTGTTAGCAATGAAGTGGGCATTTGAGGAGTGGCGACATTGGCTTGAGGGAGCCAAGCATCGTGTGGTGGTCTTGACTGATCACAAGAATTTGACTTATCTCGAGTCTGCCAAACGGTTGAATCCGAGACAGGCTCGATGGTCGCTGTTTTTCTCTCGTTTCAATTTCGTGGTTTCATATCTTCCGGGTTTGAAAAACGTGAAGGCTGATTGTTGTGGATTCTGTTTGTGGGCTCCCTCTGGTGGTTACTGCTGGTACTGGGTGACTTTGGTGGGTTGCAGCCTTTGGTTTCCACCTGTCCATCAGTGGCTGGGTGTTTCCTATTTTACCTGGCCTTTCTGTCATTTCCCTTGCCGGCTATCAATGTATTCAGATGTGCTCTGTTTGGTTCCTGCCTACCTGCTCCCAGATCTTTCAGGATAAGCTAAGTGCTGATTTTCAGTTGTTTGGTTTTTTGTCCAGCTTGCTTATTATGTCTCTATGCTAGCTGGTAGCTCTAGTGGACTGAGGTTCTCCCCATGTGCCATGAGTTGGCACATGGGTTCTTGTAATCTCAGGATGGTTTTTTTGATTAGGGTTTTTTGCTGACCGCTCAGTCCCCTTTTGTATCGTTCTGCTTTCTAGTTTTCAGCGGGCCTCAATTTGCTAAAACTATATATATCATCTCTATGTGTGTGCCTTCCTCTCATTTCACCGTCAATACATGTGGGGGGCAACTATATCTTTTGGGGTTCATTCCGCTGGAGGCAAGTGAGGTCTTTATTTTCTCTGCAGTGCTAGTTAGCTCTTAGGCTGGTGCGTGGCGTCTAGAACCAACGTAGGCACGCTCCCTGGCTATCTCTAGTTGTGTTTGTCAGGCGTAGGGCAGCGGTCAGCCCAGGTTCCATCACCCTAGAGCTCGTCCGTAATATATTTGTACTTTGCTTGTCCTGTGCTATCCCTAGCCATTGGGATTCATGACAGTATAGCCGGACCACAAAGTGTTAATTGTTTGGGCTGAAGCAGGAGAAAGAGAAGTGTGTAAGGGAATTTTTTTTTTTTTTTTTTCCCTTCAGAGTTTTGCTGCCTAGCCCTTAATTGCTGTCTAGCTGCTTCTTACCTCCTCTTAACCCTTGAATGGCTCTGATCTTAGCTGTTTATCATGGATGTCCAGAGTTTGGCTTCCAGCCTGAGTAATCTCGCGGCAAAAGTTCAAAACATACAGGATTTTGTTGTTCACACTCCCATGTCTGAACCTAGAATTCCTATTCCAGAGTTCTTTTCTGGAGATAGATCTACCTTCCTGAATTTCAGGAACAATTGTAAATTGTTTCTTTCTTTAAAATCTCGCTCCTCTGGAGACCCTGCTCAACAGGTCAAGATTGTAATATCTTTCCTGCGGGGCGACCCTCAGAATTGGGCATTTGCATTGGCACCAGGGGATCCTGCATTGCTCAGTGTGGATGCGTTTTTTCTGGCATTGGGATTGCTCTATGAGGAACCTAACCTGGAGATTCAGGCTGAAAAGGCTTTATTAGCCCTCTCTCAGGGGCATGATGAAGCGGAGATATATTGTCAGAAGTTTCGGAAATGGTCGGTGCTTACTCAGTGGAATGAGTGCGCCCTGGCTGCAAACTTCAGAAATGGTCTTTCTGAGGCCATTAAGGATATTATGGTGGGGTTCCCTACGCCTACAGGTCTGAATGAGTCTATGGCTATGGCCATTCAGATTGATCGGCGTTTACGGGAGCGCAAACCCGTGCACCAGTTGGCGGTGTCTTCTGAACAGGCACCTGAGACTATGCAATGTGATAGAATTCAGTCCAGAAGTGAACGGCAAAATTATAGGCGGAAAAATGGATTGTGTTTCTATTGTGGTGATTCAGCTCATGTTATATCAGCATGCTCTAAACGCACAAAAAGGGTTGATAAATCTTTTGCCATTGGTACTCTGCAGCCTAAGTTCATTTTGTCTGTGACTCTGATTTTTTCACTGTCTTCCATTTCCGTCGATGCCTATGTGGATTCGGGCGCTGCCCTGAGTCTTATGGATTGGTCATTTGCTAAACGCTGCGGTTTTAGTCTGGAACCTCTGGAAGTTCCTATTCCTCTGAAGGGAATTGACTCTACACCATTGGCTATGAATAAACCGCAGTATTGGACACAAGTGACCATGCGCATGACTCCCGTTCATCAGGAGGTGATTCGCTTCCTTGTACTTTATAATTTACATGATGTACTAGTGCTTGGTCTGCCATGGTTACAAACTCATAATCCTGTCCTGGACTGGAAAACAATGTCTGTGTTAAGCTGGGGATGTCAGGGGGTTCATGATGATGCACCTCCGATTTCAATCGCTTCATCTACTCCTTCTGAGATCCCTGCGTTTTTGTCTGACTATAGGGATGTTTTTGAGGAGCCTAAGCTCAATTCGCTCCCTCCGCATAGAGATTGTGACTGTGCTATAGAATTGATTCCTGGCAGTAAGTTCCCTAAGGGTCGTTTATTTAATCTGTCACTGCCAGAGCATACTGCTATGCGGAATTATATTAAGGAGTCCTTGGAAAAGGGACATATTCGTCCATCTTCGTCCCCTCTGGGAGCAGGTTTTTTTTTTGTGGCAAAAAAAGATGGTTCCCTGAGGCCTTGTATAGATTATCGCCTTCTGAATAAGATTACAGTCAAGTATCAGTATCCATTGCCATTATTGACTGATTTGTTTGCTCGCATTAAGGGGGCTAGGTGGTTCACTAAGATAGATCTTCGCGGTGCGTATAATCTGGTGCGGATAAAACAGGGTGATGAGTGGAAAACCGCATTTAATACGCCTGAGGGCCATTTTGAGTATTTGGTAATGCCTTTTGGACTCTCCAATGCTCCGTCAGTCTTTCAGTCCTTTATGCACAATATTTTCCGTGAATATCTGGATAAGTTTATGATTGTGTATTTGGATGATATTTTGGTGTTTTCTGATGACTGGGAGTCTCATGTTCTACAGGTCAGGAAGGTGTTTCAGGTTCTGCGGGCCAATTCTCTGTTTGTGAAGGGCTCAAAGTGTCTCTTCGGAGTCCAGAAGATTTCTTTTTTGGGGTACATTTTTTCTCCTTCTACTATTGAGATGGATCCCGTCAAGGTTCAGGCGATTTGTGACTGGACACAACCTACATCTGTTAAGAGCCTTCAGAAGTTCTTGGGGTTTGCTAATTTCTATCGTCGGTTCATTGCTAATTTTTCCAGTATTGTTAAACCTTTGACTGATTTGACTAAAAAGGGTGCTGATGTTGCTGATTGGTCTCCTGCGGCCGTGGAGGCCTTTCAGGAACTTAAGCGCCGGTTTTCTTCTGCTCCTGTGTTGTGTCAACCAGATGTTTCACTTCCTTTTCAGGTTGAGGTTGATGCTTCCGAGATTGGAGCGGGGGCGGTTTTGTCACAGAGAAGTTCTAATGGCTCGGTGATGAAGCCATGTGCATTCTTCTCTAGAAAATTCTCGCCCGCCGAGCGCAATTATGATGTGGGTAATCGGGAGCTTTTGGCCATGAAGTGGGCATTTGAGGAGTGGCGTCATTGGCTTGAGGGTGCTAAACATCGTGTGGTGGTCTTGACTGATCACAAGAATCTCATTTACCTTGAGTCTGCCAGGCGTTTGAATCCTAGACAGGCTCGTTGGTCGTTGTTTTTTTTCTCGTTTCAATTTCGTGGTTTCATACCTGCCAGGTTCAAAGAATGTGAAGGCAGATGCTCTTTCCAGGAGTTTTGTGCCTGACTCTCCTGGAGACTCTGGGCCTACTGGTATCCTTAGGGATGGGGTAATATTGTCCGCCGTATCCCCAGACTTGCGACGTGCATTGCAGGAGTTTCAGGTGGATAAACCGGATCGTTGTCCACCAGAAAGACTGTTTGTTCCGGATGATTGGACCAGTAGAGTCATCTCCGAGGTCCATTCTTCTGTGTTGGCTGGTCATCCTGGAATATTTGGTACTAGAGACTTGGTGGCCAGGTCTTTTTGGTGGCCTTCCTTGTCTAGGGATGTGCGTACCTTTGTGCAGTCTTGTGAAGTGTGTGCTCGAGCTAAGCCTTGCTGTTCTCGGGCCAGTGGGTTGTTGTTATCCTTGCCCATCCCGAAGAGGCCTTGGACGCACATTTCCATGGATTTTATTTCTGATCTCCCGGTTTCACAGAAAATGTCCGTTATCTGGGTTGTGTGTGACCGCTTTTCTAAGATGGTTCATTTGGTGCCCTTGCCTAAGTTGCCTTCCTCCTCTGAGTTGGTCCCTTTATTTTTTCAGAACGTGGTTCGTTTGCATGGGATTCCGGAGAATATCGTTTCTGACAGGGGATCCCAGTTTGTGTCTAGATTTTGGCGGACGTTTTGTGCCAAGATGGGCATTGATTTGTCTTTCTCGTCTGCATTCCATCCTCAGACGAATGGCCAGACGGAGCGAACTAATCAGACCTTGGAAACTTATTTGAGGTGTTTTGTTTCTGCTGATCAAGATGACTGGGTTGCTTTTTTGCCACTGGCCGAATTTGCTCTTAATAATCGGGCTAGTTCGGCCACGTTGGTCTCTCCTTTTTTTTGTAATTCGGGGTTTCATCCTCGTTTTTCCTCTGGTCAGGTGGAGCCTTCGGATTGTCCTGGAGTGGACGTGGTGGTGGACAGGCTACATCAGATTTGGAATCAGGTGGTGGACAATTTGAAGTTATCTCAGGAGAAGACTCAGCAGTTTGCTAATCGCCGTCGCCGTGTGGGTCCCCGACTTCTTGTTGGGGATTTGGTGTGGTTGTCTTCTCGTTTTGTCCCTATGAAGGTCTCTTCTCCTAAGTTCAAGCCTCGGTTCATCGGTCCTTATAGGATCTCGGAGATTCTTAACCCTGTATCTTTTCGTTTGGATCTCCCAGCATCGTTTGCTATTCATAATGTGTTCCATCGGTCGTTGTTGCGGAGGTATGAGGTGCCCATTGTTCCTTCGGTTGAGCCTCCTGCTCCGGTGCTGGTGGAGGGAGAATTGGAGTATGTTGTTGAGAAGATCTTGGATTCTCGTGTTTCCAGACGCAAACTCCAGTATTTGGTTAAGTGGAAGGGTTATGGTCAGGAGGATAATTCCTGGGTGGTCGCCTCCGATGTTCATGCGACTGATTTGGTCCGCGCCTTCCATAGAGCTCACCCTGATCGCCCTGGGGGTTCTCGTGAGGGTTCGGTGACCCCTCCTCAAGGGGGGGGTACTGTTGTGGATTCTGTTTGTGGGCTCCCTCTGGTGGTTACTGCTGGTACTGGGTGACTTTGGTGGGTTGCGGCCTTTGGTTTCCACCTGTCCATCAGTGGCTGGGTGTTTCCTATTTTACCTGGCCTTTCTGTCATTTCCCTTGCCAGCTATCAATGTATTCAGATGTGCTCTGTTTGGTTCCTGCCTACCTGCTCCCAGATCTTTCAGGATAAGCTAAGTGCTGATTTTCAGTTGTTTGGTTTTTTGTCCAGCTTGCTTATTATGTCTCTATGCTAGCTGGTAGCTCTAGTGGACTGAGGTTCTCCCCATGTGCCATGAGTTGGCACATGGGTTCTTGTAATCTCAGGATGGTTTTTATGATTAGGGTTTTTTGCTGACCGCTCAGTCCCCTTTTGTATCGTTCTGCTTTCTAGTTTTCAGCGGGCCTCAATTTGCTAAAACTATATATATCATCTCTATGTGTGTGCCTTCCTCTCATTTCACCGTCAATACATGTGGGGGGCAACTATATCTTTTGGGGTTCATTCCACTGGAGGCAAGTGAGGTCTTTATTTTCTCTGCAGTGCTAGTTAGCTCTTAGGCTGGTGCGTGGCGTCTAGAACCAACGTAGGCACGCTCCCTGGCTATCTCTAGTTGCGTTTGTCAGGCGTAGGGCAGCGGTCAGCCCAGGTTCCATCACCCTAGAGCTCGTCCGTAATATATTTGTACTTTGCTTGTCCTGTGCTATCCCTAGCCATTGGGATTCATGACAGCTGATGCCCTTTCTAGGAGTTTTGTGCCTTACTCCCCGGAAGTTTCTGAACCGACTGGTGTCCTCAAAGAGGGGGTGATTTTGTCTGCCATCTCTCCTGATCTGCGACGGGTGTTGCAGGAGTTTCAGGCCAATAGACCTGACCGTTGTCCACCGGAGAGACTGTTTGTCCCGGAGAGATGGACCAGTAGAGTTATTTCCGAGGTTCATTCTTCAGTGTTGGCAGGTCATCCTGGGATTTTTGGTACCAGGGATTTGGTGGCGAGGTCCTTTTGGTGGCCTTCCTTGTCGCGGGATGTGGGTTCCTTTGTGCAGTCCTGTGGGATTTGTGCTCGGGTCAAGCCTTGCTGTTCTCGTGCCAGTGGATTGCTTTTGCCTTTGCCTGTCCCGAAGAGGCCTTGGACGCATATTTCCATGGATTTTATTTCGGATCTTCCTGTCTCTCAGAGGATGTCTGTCATCTGGGTGGTTTGTGATCATTTTTCGAAAATGGTCCATTTGGTACACTTGCCTAAGCTGCCTTCCTCCTCCGATTTGGTGCCACTGTTTTTTCAGAATGTGGTTCATTTACATGGTATTCCGGAGAACATTGTGTCTGACAGAGGATCCCAGTTTGTGTCCAGATTTTGGCGGTCCTTTTGTGCTAAGATGGGCATTGAATTGTCTTTTTCGTCGGCCTTCCATCCTCAGACGAATGGCCAAACCGAACAAACTAATCAGACCTTGGAAACTTATTTGAGATGTTTTGTTTCTGCTGATCAGGATGATTGGGTGACTTTTCTGCCATTGGCTGAGTTCGCCCTCAATAATCGGGCTAGTTCTGCTACTTTGGTTTCACCGTTCTTTTGCAATTCTGGTTTTCATCCTCGTTTTTCCTCGGGTCAGGTTGAGCCCTCTGACTGTCCTGGGGTGGATTCTGTGGTGGATAGGTTGCAGCAGATTTGGAACCATGTGGTGGAAAATTTGACGTTGTCCCAGGAGAAGGCTCAGCGCTTTGCTAACCGCCGTCGCTGTGTGGGTCCCGACTTCGTGTGGGGGATTTGGTATGGTTGTCTTCTCGTTATGTCCCGATGAAGGTTTCCTCTCCTAAGTTCAAGCCTCATTTCATCGGTCCTTATAAGATTTTGGAAATCCTCAACCCTGTGTCATTTCGTTTGGACCTCCCAACATCGTTTGTCATTCATAATGTGTTCCATAGGTCTTTGTTGCGGAGATACGTGGTGCCTGTGGTCCCTTCTGTTGATCCTCCTGCTCCGGTCTTGGTCGAGGGGGAGTTGGAGTATGTGGTGGAGAAGATCTTGGATTCTCGTATTTCGAGACGGAAGCTTCAGTACTTAGTTAAATGGAAGGGCTATGGTCAGGAGGATAATTCCTGGGTTGTCGCCTCCGATGTTCATGCGGCCGATTTGGTTCGTGCCTTTCATTCGGCTCGTCCTGATCGGCCTGGGAGCTCTGGTGAGGGTTCGGTGACCCCTTCTCAAGGGGGGGTACTGTTGTGAATTCCGTTCTCGGGCTCCCTCCTGTGGTCATGAGCGGTATTGTGTGAGTTTGTTCTGGGGCTCCCTCTGGTGGCCTTTAGCGATATGGCTGGTCTTGGCTGGGCTCAGCTTCTTCATTTCCTGCTATGCTGAGGCCTATTTAATTCACCTGGCCCTTCATTTGTTGCCTGCTGTCGGTGTATTCAGTCCTGTTTCTGAGAGCTCCTGAATATTCCTTGTGACCAGTCTCCTGCTGGAGAAGTTAAGTTTGTTCATTTTGCTCATTATTTCCTTGAAAACGTTTCTCTGTATATGATGAGTTCAGTCCAGCTTGCTTATATGTGATCTTGCGCTTGCTGGTTAGTTCTGGGGTGCAGAGTGTGCCCCTCACATCGTGAGTCGGTGTGGGGGTTCTTGTATTCTCTGCGTGGTTTATTTTTGATAGCTTTTGTACTGACCGCACAGACTCCTGTCTATTTTCAGTCTATCTAGTGTTAGCGGGCCTCATTTGCTAAACCTGTTTCATTTCTACATTTGTCTTTTCCCCTTAACTCACCGTTATTATTTGTGGGGGGCTGACTAAATCTTAGTGGTTATTCTCTGAGGCCAGTGAGGTCTTTGCTTTCTCTCTAGGGGTAGTCAGTTTCTCAGGCTGTGAACGTGGCGTCTAGGATTTTAGGAACGCTCCACGGCTGCCTTTAGTGTTTGTGGATAGGATCAGGATTGCGGTCAGTATAGCTTCCACCTCCCCAGAACTGGTCCTATATTCTGGTCACATGTGTCAGGTCAGTTTTGAGATCCTACCACCGGATCATAACAGAACTCGTCTCATGGGGCAAGGATGATTCTGAGAAAGGTCAGGAATCAGCCCAAAACTACATGGGAGGACCTGGTCAATGACCTGAAGAGACCTAGGACCACAGTCTCAAACTTTACCATTAGTAACACACTACGCCGACATGAATTAAAATCCTGCAGGTCACGCAAGGTCTCCCTGCTCACGCCAGCACATGTCCAAGCCTGTTTAAAGTTCACCAGTAACTATATGGATGATCCAGAGGAGGCATGGGAGAACGTCATGTGGTCAAATGAGACCAAAATAGAACTTATTGGTATCAACTCCACTCGCTGTGTTTGGAGGAACAGGAAGGATGAATACAACTACAAGAACACCGTCCCAACCATGAAGCATAGAGAAATATCATAATTTGAGGGTGCTTTTCCTCAAAGGGGACAAGAAGAATGCATCAAATTGAAGGGAGGATGGATGGGGTGATGTATCACAAGATTTTGGCAAACAACCTCTTTCCCTCAGTAAGAGCATTAAAGATGGGTCATGGATGGGCCTAACATTATCACAATGATCCGAAACACACAGCAAGGGCAACTAATGAGTGGCTCCGTAAGAAGTATTTCATGGTCCTAGAGTGGTCTAACCAGTCTCCAGATCTGAACCCAATAGAAAATCTTTGGGGAGAGCTGAAACTCAATGATGTCCAGTGACAGCCACAAAACCTGAAAGATCTGGAGATGATCTATATGGAGAAGTAGGCAAAAATTTCTCCTGCAGTGTGTCCAAAGTTGGTCAAAAACTACAGGAAATGTCTGACCTCTGCCATTGCAAACAAAGGTTTCTTTACCAAATATTAAGTTCTGTTTTTCAATTGTACCAAATTCTTATTTCATGCAATAAAATGTAAATTAATTATGTAAAAATCATACATTGTGATTGTATTTTTTTAAGATTCTGTCTCTCACAGTTGAAGTGTACCTATGATAAAAATTACAGACCTCTCCATTCTTTGTAGATAGGAAAACTAACAAAATCGGCAGTGTTTGAAATACTTATTTTCCCCACTATAGATAGAAATATGTCATTGAGATATGTAATTAGTGCAGCACTTGTGTAGTTTTCTGTATTTAGATAATAACATCAATAAATAAAAGAATACAATCGTGTGGGGTCTCTCCTATTTTTATTAACCAGCTGATGGAAAGCCGACAGGTGAGAACTGGACTTCAGTCTGGGAAGGGGCAATAAACATGGAGATTCCAAAGCTAATAATATCACCTCACAGCTGTCTACTTAGCCTTTACTGATTGTTAAAAAGGGGGGACCCCCAAAAAAATGTTGCGAGGGCCCCTCTATTTTTAACAACCATCAAAGTCTAAGCAGATAGCTATGGGCTGATATTTATAGCCTGTGAACAGGACATGGATATTGCCCCCCCCCAGACTAATAACACCAGCCAACAGCTGCACCAGAAGTGGCGCATCTAATGAATGCGCTATTTCTGGGGTGGCTGAGGTCTGCTGTTATCAGTCTGAAAGGAGGCCAACATTCATTGTCCATTCCCAGGTTATAACTATCAGCCCACAGCTGTCTGCTTAGCCTTTGTTGGTTGTTAAAAGTAAGGGAGACTCCATGTCATTTTTTGTGGGGGTGCCTCTTTTTAACCCCTTTTTGACATCAGGCATAATAATACTTAGATGTTGGACACCCTCCCTCTTATGTGGGCTCCGGCGGTGAGCCCACATCTTTTCCGGCACATGTCAGCTGTTTTGAACAGCAGACATGTGATGCTAACAGCTGTGGGGGGAATCGGGATCCACCCATGGCTGTTAACACGTTAAATGCTGCTGTCAAACTCTGACAACGGCATTTAACACGCGCTTCCGGAATCGCGCCGGAAATCTTGCCCATCGGCACCCATGTCACATGACCGTGGGTCGCTGATAGGTTGGCATGACAACCAAAGGTCTCCAGCAGACCTCTATGGTTGTCAATGCTGGATTGCTATGAGCGCTGCCTGGTGGTCGGTGCTCATAGCAAGTCAGCAATTCTGCTACATACAGGCGATCTGATCATCGCCTGTATGTAGCAGAGGCGATTGGGTCATGGCAGCTTCTAGCCTCCCATGGAGATTATTGAAGCATGCCAAAAGTAAAAAAAAGTTTTTAAAAATATAAAAAAAATAAAAAATATATAAAAGTTCAAATCAACCTCCTTTTGCCCCATTCAAAATAAAACACTAAAAAAGTCAAACATACACATATTTGGTATCGCCGCATTAAGATTCCCCCAAACTATCAATATAAAAGCTGAATTAACCTAATCGCTAAATGGTGTAACAAGAAAAAAGTCAAAATGCCAGAATTACGTTTTTTTGGTCGCCGCAAAACTGAATTAAAATGCAATAACGGGCGATCAAAAGATTGTAGCTGTAAGAAAATGCTATCTTTAAAAACATCAGGTCGGCACACAAAAAATAAGCTCTCACCCAACCCGAGATCATGAGAAATGGAGATGTTATGGGTATCGGAAAATGGGGCGATTTTTTTTAACAAATTCAGATTTTTTTTTCACCACTTAGATAAAAAAAACCCTAGACATGTTTGGTGTCTATGAACACGTAATGACCTGGAGAATCATAATGGCATGTCAGTTTTAGCATCTAGAGAACATAGTAAAAAAGAAAAACAAAAAACAATGGTGGAATTGCAATTTGTTTACAATTTCACCACAATTGGAATCTTTTCCCATTTTCCAGTTCACGATGTGTTAACCAATGATGCCGTTCAAAAGTACAACTCGTCCTGCAAAAAACAAGCTGTCACATGGCCATATTGACCAAAAAATGTTATGGCTCTGGAAAAAAGCTAATCAAAAAACAAAAATGCAAAAACGAAATTACCTCTGCTCATGAAGGGGTTAAAAACCATTAAAGGCTAAGTAGACAACTGTGAGCTTACATTTTTAGCCTAAGAAGCTCCATGTTTATTGCCCCCTTTCCAGACTATTAAGACCAGTTCTCAGCTGTCTGCTTTCCCTCAGCTGGTTAATAAAATTAAGGGGGACCCAGGGCTGGTTTTAGACGAAGTTGGGCCCTGGGCAAAAGTTTAAAACAGGATCCCAAATGCTCACATATTGCACCAAAACATAGAAACATTTTGGTTGTATTTACATGTGCTGAGCTCAGGCCGCTAAAAGAGTGTGATCGACAATATTGAAGTTGTTCAATGATTGTTTCCTGGCCTCTTTACACCAGCTGAGGAACAATGATGGCGGAAGAACGATCAAAGATTAATCTATCCCCACACAGTATCATTTTATCAGCAGCATATCTGCAATTTTCACCGAGCGATGTGCTGCTGAGAACAATGATTTTTATTCCGGCATAAGCAATCCAATCACTTGATGAACAGGCAGCATTTTGCTTGGTCAGTATAGTCCTCCATATAGTATAATATGCACCACAGTACTCCATATTGTATAATGCATTCACCATAGTCTTCTATATAGTATAATATGCCCCATAGTCCTCCATATAGTATAATGCACCCCATATTTCTCTATATAGTAAAGGCATAGTCTATGGAGCAGAATGCACTCCCCATAGTATAATGCACCCCATAGTTATTCATATAGTATAATGCATTCCCCATAGTCCTTGATATAGTATAATGCAGGTCCCATATAGTACATATTGCATAATGCACTACCCATAGTCAAATAGAATAGAATGCAGCCCCCATATACTACAATGCACCTCATAGTCCTCGATAGAGTTTAAAGCAGATCCTCTGAAAGTATAATGCAGCCACCTCATAAAGTATAATGCAGCCCCCCTCAAAGTATAATGCAGCCACTCCATAGAGCACAATGCAGCCCCGCAAAGTATAATGCAGCCACCCCATAGAGTATAATGCAGCCACCCCATAGAATATAATGCAGCCCCCATAGAATATAATTCAGGCCCTATATAGCATAATGCAGCCCCCATATAGCATAATGCAGCCCCCATAGAATATAATGCAACCACCCCATATCGTATAAAGCAACCACACCATAGAATATAATGCAGACCCCAAATAGTATAATGCAGCCACCCCATAGAATATAGCGCAGCCCCCAGATAGTATAATGCAGCTACCCGATAGAATATAATGCAGCCCCATACAGTATAATACAGCCACCCAATTGAATATAATGCAGGCCCCATAGAATATAATCCAGGCCCCATATAGCATAATGCAGCCACCCCATAGAATATAATGCAGCCCCCATAAAGTATAATGCAGCAACCCCATAAAATATAATGCTGCCCTATAGAGTATAATACAGCTCCCATAGAATATAATGCAGCCCCCATATAGTATAATGCAGCCACCCCACAGAATATAAAGCAGCCCCCATATAATATAATGCTGCCCCTATAGAGTATAATGCAGCCCCGAAATAGTATAATGCTGCCCTTCATAGAGTATAATGCAGCCCCCATATAGTATAATGCAGCCTCCCCATAGAATATAATGCAGCCCCATAGTGTATAATTCAGCCCCCATAGAATATAATGCAACCTCCTCATACAGTATAATGCAGCCCCCTATAGAATATAATGTAGCCCCCATAGACTATAATGCAGTGCCCCATAAAATATAATGCAGCCCCACAATAGAATATAATGCAGCCCCTCATAGAATATAACGTAGCCCCTATAGAATAAAAAGTAGCCCCCATACAAAATAATGTAGTGCCCCATAGAATATAAAGCAGCCCCACATAGAATATAATGTAGCCACCCTACAGATTATAATGTAGCCCCCCCTTGAATATAAGGCAACACCACAGTATTATTGCCACCACATACTCACTGATATAAAAAAAAATTATGCAACACTCACGTCTCCTCCTCGTTCCCCTGCTGCTCCAGGTTCTTCTGAGAGTTTCGGCAGCTGCACTGCTCAGCACACAGCATGGTGCGTGATGAAATGGCATCATCGCGCACCCACTGTGTCAGAGGCAGAGGGGAATGATAGGGGTAGAAGCGTCTGAGGCTCTCTCCTCCATTATTGCTTTCAGCTGTATCGGTATCTATGTTGCTAATACAGTTGAATGTGGGGAGGACAGCATCCGTGCCCAGGCCCCCTGAATCATGGCCCTCATAGCGGCCATGTGGTGTGCCACTATTAGTGGTATGCCAATGGGTGGGGTCTTCTTGGGGAGCGCGGGCCCTAGGCAGCTGCCTAGTCTGCATGCCCCAAATGCCTGCACCTGAGGGGACCCCAAGCCATTTTTTTCTTGCATTTATAGATTTATTAGCTAAATACAAGTACAGAAAATTACATAACCAAGCACTGATTACATATCTCGCTGACATATTTCTATCATCTATCTATCTCTGTATCTATCATCTATCTCTGTTTGTATCTATCCAGCTATCTCTCTCTGTATCTATCTATCGATCTATACCTGTATATAAGATTGTTTTATTAGAACACTAGCTTTAAATGACTTAGAGAATTCCTGTATGTAAAAGCTGATGTTAAAAATGCATTGCATATGGATTGCATACGGATTGTATAAACATGTCATACGGATGGTATGTGAGAAAAATGGCATTGTACTCACTTGACAATCGCATGATACTCATCCTACTTTTCAGGGACAACATTGGAGCGATTTTATTTACACAGATGAGTGCCAGCTCCTCCTGACATATCTGCTTCAGTAAATACCATGCACGTGTTTCCCATGAACCACAGTTCTGGTGCATCATTTTTAGCACTCTGTTGTATTTTTCCTCAGTTGACTATTTTGTGTTATCTGTTGGGGGTGTTTCAGTACATGGTGTGATACTGTCCAATCAGTGCTAACAGTATGAGCCGGTGTAGAGACATGCCCCTTTAACAGGAAGAATGGTGACACCCAGTTGTCAATTTAGTTCTACATTTCTAGGGAATAACAGAGAAACAGCATAATTGTTGCTTTGAGGTGAATGCAATTTTTTATTAAAGCAGACATATCATGAATGCAGACAGGCCTTCTTTAATCTTCCCCAAGTTTAATTTAAAAAAAACATTTTTTGTTGTGCCAGAATTCTGGAGTTGTGTCAGTGTGTCTCAAATCAGTTTAAGCAAATGTATTATTAATTAGCAGCAAAAGAAAAATTACAAATTCCAATGTCCATGTGCAGTACATAAAGCCTTAGAAGCTGCCTCTTTCGTCACTAAACTCCGGCCATTAGACAGCTGCGCCCAGCTGCTGCTCGAAACATTATCCCAATTATTTCCACTGTCAGCATGACTTCCCAGCACTTCTGCATTGCTCATACACTTCTGTAATATACTCACATTGATTTTTTTTCTGTTGTCTGCTGCTGACTATGCAGTTTGATAGAGAGTTACCCCAGAGTCAAGGTCATGGCTTTATTCCTCAGTAAACAAACAAGACAGACCTTGATGGGAAGAGATAAATGAGGAGGTGAAAAGATCTGTACAGAAAACCCCATGGTTACAGAAACCCTCCCATACATACAACTAAAGAGGCAGAGATGGTCTATGACGTCAGGAACTTTTCAAAAGTATTTACTAATGTTTGTCCAATACAGTATAACAGTAATAAAGTTGGACTTCCTTTGTTGCTGAAAAAAACCTGCAAGGGATGGAAAGTGCCTTATGTTTATGACTTTTAATTGAAATTGTACTCATCTGATTACCCCTTGAAAAGAATCTGTCAGCAGGATCAAGTCTCCTAAGGCTGCTTTCACACATCAGCTTTTTGCCATCAGTCTCAATCCGGCGCATTTTGAAAAAAACGGATCCGGCGAATGTTGCCGCCGGATCCGTTTTTTTCTCATAGACTTGTATTAGCGACGGATTGTGACGGATGGCCTCATGTTTCATCTGTCGTTCACTGGATCCGTTGAAAATTGTTTATCCGGCGGCCAGAGAAAATGGACATAGTAACTTTTTTTGTGTCCGTCGAAAAAACGGACAGCGATGTCGCCATCCGTCGTTTGCTACAATGGAAACCTATGGCGCCGGATCCATCAAATGACAGAATCCAGCGACAGATTCAATTTTTTTAACTGAGCATGCTTCGATTTTTTTAGGATCCAATTAGCTGGATCAGCTAGTCGGATCCGGCGAAAAAACAGATCGGTCGCATCAGTTTTTCACGATCTGCAACGGATCCATTTTTTTCAATATTCGACGGATTGTGAGTGACTGATGGCAAAAAACTGATGTGTGATAGTAGCCTAAGCCTTGTGTATGTGATCATGCAGGTCATAGGAAGTTGAATAAAATGATACATTGATCCAGACCTAGATCCTCTGGGTATCTGCCTCCAGATCATATTTTAGATGAACAGACACTTGACCAGTGTGAGACATGTAGTGACTGACAGTCTGCTCTCTTGATCTACAGGTCTCACACTGGTAATGGCTGATTTAATTTAAAATAAGCTCTGGAGGCAGATTCTAAGGGAGATCTTTGTCCAGCACCTTGAGCTCATTTACATATTAAGACAAATGTGGATTTCTCTGGAATAACACATTAAATCAAAAATATCAAGGTACGGGGTCGGACTGGCCCAGCGGAGTACCGGATGATTATCCGGTGGCCTCAGGGACTTGCACTGGCAATTATTGCTGGCATGGCTAGCTTTATTAGTGCACGGCTCCTCCCAGGTGGTGGTCGACACACGACTCTGCTCTATTAGGGCGTTAGGACCCACTACGAGGATTGCCGTGATGTGGCAGTGGGCTTCATACAGCCCGATCAGAATGTTAAGCTAAGAACCTCATGTTCAGTTATATATATTTTTGCCTAGCGGCATTAGATCAGTGTATCATTTTTGGAGGTGCTGTCCATTCTCTTTTTCAGCACACTTCCACATCAACATCGTTTTAAATTGCTGTGCATTATCCTCTGGTCAGGATAAGCTCACTGATAGATTCTTAGTTAACTCATTCTGCAGCCTTCAATAACCAGAGAACAAATAGCCTTGAAATACATGCATTTAAGAAACACAACATCTCAAAGCATTGCTTATACAATTATTATGTTACTCAACCAGTTCAGATCAGGACCAGTTTGCCTCTTTCCTGACCAAGCACATTTCCAGGTATTTTCATACATACACTTTTAACAACTCTAAAAAAAATAATAATTTTTGTTTCTTCTTTTCACAATATGTAAGGCTTAATTATAATGTCATTTATGCATTCCTTTTCTTTTTAACAGATATCGAGGTAAAGAAAAATAGGATATTCATGGCTATTTTTTAACATATTCTTTTTTTTCTGACCAAAAAGAACAGCTAAAAACATTTTATTTTGTGTTCTTCTATCCATAAATGTTTTTTTTTTACATTTTGGACACTTTTTTCAATAGTGGCGCTGCTAGAAACAGTGATTTAGTTTTGCAGGGTTGCATTTTTGGCATTTCAATAAAAATGAATGGAGAGGACTGTGCATGTGCTGCCAACTCTCTTTTCCATGAGTGTGTGAATTAGTGCCCCATTTTAAAAATGGATATGGAAAGTAGTGAACTGTATGTACAGTTGTGCTGAAAAGTTTCCATACCCCAGCAGAATTTTTGCTTTCTTGGCCTTTTTTCAGAGAAGATGTATGATAACACCCAAACTTTTTCTCCACTCATGGTTAGTAGTTGGGTGAAGCCATTTATTATCAGACTACTGTGTTTTCTCTTTTTAAATCATAATGGCAACCCAAAACATCCAAATGACTCTGATCAAAAGTTCACATACCCCACTTTTTAATACCGTGTATTGCCCCCTCTAACATAAATGACAGTTTGTGGTAGTTGTGGATGAAGTTCTTTATTTTCTCAGATGGTAAAGCTGACCACTCTTCTTGGCAAAAAGCCTCCAGTTCCTGTAAATTCCCAGGCTGTCTAGCATGAACTGCGCGCTTGAGATCTCCCCAGAGTGGCTCAATGACATTGAGGCCAGGAGACTGAGATGGCCACTCCCAAATCTTCACTTTGTTCTGCTGTAGCCAATGACAGGTCAACTTGGCCTTGTGTTTTGGATCATTGTCATGTTGGAATGTCCAAGTACGTCCCATACGCAGCTTCCAGGCTGATAATTGAAAATTTGCCTCCAGTATTTGCTGATAAGGTACTGCACTCATCTTTCCTTCAACTTTGACCAAGTTTCCTGTGCTTTAGTAGCTCACACATGCCCAAAATATCAGCGATCCACCTCCGTGCTTTACAGTAGGAATGGTGTTCCTTTCATCATAGGTCTTGTTGACCTCTCTCCAAATGTAACATTTATGGTTGTGGCCAAAAAGTTAAATTTTGGTCTCATCACTCCAAATTACCTTGTTCCAAAAGTTTTTAGGCTTGTCTCTGTGCTGTTTTGCGTATTGTTGGGGAGATACTGTGTGGCATTTGCGCAGTAATGGCTTTCTTCTGGCGACTCTATTGCACCATTGTCGATACTTTAATGATTTTGTTCAGTGAGGTGTGGACAGATGTCTAGAGACATTTGGGGTATATATCCGGTCTGTGTCACTTTGACATTTGGTGGTCGGTTTTGCTCGGCCGTACCAGGTTTTATTTATTTATAATCAATGCAATATTTTCCTGGTCTGCCTATTAGGGTGATGTTCCCAGTTTTGCTGTGTAGACCGTTTTTTTTGCTTCCTTTCCCCAGTATGTACACTCGTCCATCATTTTTTCTGTATATAGGGTCTTTTTGTACCCAATTGTTGTATTTTTTGTGTGAGTCAAATAAAATTATTATCTGATTAACTGGACAAAAAGGTTGTCTCACCATAACTATGTTTTGGGTATAGATCTCCGTATCTCATGTAGGTTCTATGATTCTTGGGAGCTACTCATCTTGCTTAATGCAAATTTGAGCTGTTTCTTATGTGTATTCGCTATGTCAGGTTTTGTTAACTATCATATATAGGTGGGTCTGAAACCTCACACTAACTGCGGCAGATACACATAAAACGAGGTCACATAAAATACGCCTGTTGCATTAACATAAGAACAGCAGAACAGCCGTGGCAAAAATGACCGTGAAATAAAAAATCAAGGCCATATTCTCCCTGGTGATTCCACATCAGCTCAGCAGCGGATCAAACACGTGACGGTCTCGATAATAATATCATGGCATATTCCATTTTCGCTTCAGTTCTGCCAAATGTTCTGTGTTCGGTTGTTTGTAATTTGTTTACAGGAACAATTTGCTTTACATCTGTAGTGGAAATCACGTGGCTGCCATGTGCACAGCAGATCATTTATTCTACACTCACGCTCTTCATCTCAGCTGCTTTTATTTTATATTAAGTGACATTCATGTTCTTTTAAGAAGATGTAAAATTCAGAATTTGGGTTTCTGTTTCTAGTTTCCTAGGTTGAACAATTAATACTTTTTGGATGATACCATATGCTACAGTATAACATTTGATCTATTGTTCTGCATTGGTTTTACACTGAACAACTAATGATGAAACAAAAATAAGCTGTCGTGACACTAGGGACGCAGTACCAGGACCAACCACCAGAGAGCGAGGGAGAGAATCAGGAGCTCACCACAAGCGAAGACCTGTGAAGTCGCAGAGCAAGCCCCACTAAGTGGCAATAGAGTAGTCAATCGCGCCGAGTCGGTAACAGCCGGGAGTCAAGTGCAACACCCCAAGTAACCGCTTTTTGCAGTCATGTTGCCTTCCTTTCAGGGAGGGTGATATTATGCTCAGAGGCAATGGACTTCCCTTTATCAGGTAAGGCACTCACATGCAACATATTCCAAATCCAGACCAGCAGGGGGAATTCAGGACCCGAATTCAGGGGAGCTTCCCTCAAATATGGATATATGTCCTGGTCTGGAGGAGGAGTTAGCCAGTCTGGGAGAGACACAGAAGGAGAAGGAAGTCTGAGAGAGCAGACAGAGAGGCCCAGCAGCCACGTGGGAGCTATATTCAATATCAACCAAACCAAAAAATTAAAGACACACTGTAGTGCCATTGTATTGGACAAAAAAGCGGACACTCTACCAAAACCTACAACCTATACTAGACATCACATAGAACGGCGCTAGTTGGAAAGGCTCACGGACCTCAACTGGAAAAGGGATTCTCCCATTGCCTCTGAGCCGGCTGAGAGCACAGTTAGAAACAAGCCAAAAGGTCATAGCGGATCCATAACTCAGAAAAATTTAGGGGAAAAAGAGTCCTCCATTAAGTGAAACAGTCAATGATAATGCCGTGACACTAGGGACGCAATACCAGGACCAACCACCAGAGGGCAATGGAGTGAGGGAAGCAGAAGCTCACCACAAGCGAAGACCTGTGGAGCCGCAGTGCAAGCCTCACAAAGTGGCAGTAGAGTAATCGATCGCGCCAAGTCGGTAACAGCCGGGAATGAGGTAGCAGAGCTGAAGACTGGAGCAGAGTTTGGAGCAAGCCAAAAGGTCATAGCCAGTGAGTATCGGAGAACACAGAAACGGAAGGTGGAAGGGCAGGTCAGAGATCAAGCCGGGTCATACACTTCAGAGTAAGCAGGAGGGAACACACTAAGTCGGGGATAGGGAGCGAAGTGAATACGAAAACAGGAAGTCAGGGAGCCAAGGACACTCAGGGTGAACTAGGCCAGCAGCTCTAGCCGAGGACTGGAACTGTCACTGACACGAGTAACCGGCAGCCGCGCAGAGAAATAGCCACCCATACACCAGAGAGAGGCCCGAGAAGGTTAACCCCCATATGACCAGGCCAGGGAAAGAAAAGTAGAACGCAAACCCTGAACTGGATCATGACATAAGCAATACAAAATTCCCTTAAAACATTTTCACTGTTAAAGGGAACCTGTCATGTAAAAAAAAATGCTATTAACCTGCAGATATGGGGTTAATTTGCAGGTTAACAGCGCCCAGGCATTGAGAGTCCCACTGCCGGGAGGAAATTAACTTTATTCCTCCCGGCAGTGTTCAGTGTTCAGTTATAGGGCAGGCTTTGACACAGAGTCTACAAGAGGACAGAAGAGTCAGAGATCAGTAAGGATTTTAATGCGTTTACACTACATTACATACATATTTAGAAAAGTTTAAGGAATAAAAATGTATCAGGTAGAATTACTTCAGCACCACTTCAGAATCTTTTTTGAATTTTACTGCTGGAGTGCTGTCACTAATCTAAGTTCCCTAGTATTATACTCACCAGCCACCATCTTCTTTTATTGACACTACTCCAATTGGTCTTCTGCAGTTTGTGACCTGCCAGATTGCTCCAGTATTTGGTGAAAAAGCCAGAACTCATAACTCAATGTAGGTCTATGACAGGAGTGCACAACATTTTTTGCTTCAAGGGCCACAATGCCATACTGAACCCATCCCAAGGGCCGCAAAACAATTTAAAGGAGTAATTGCATAAATACAATCACAGAACAACTATTAGTACATTAATACATCCCCAGAATCAAATTTGGAGTATTTGATAAGGATTTTGAGAGTTTCTGCTAATAAAAAAATCAGTGTGAACACACCCTAACATAAACTGAGTTTTTGGAGCGGAAACTTGCTGAATCCTCGTCATAATACAGGAACCACAGTACTGATGAGACACAGTCAGAATCACATATTTACATCCAGGTACCCTATATGTGATATCTGCTCTGATTGAAGTCGTTCTTCTTTTTATCTTCATTTTGTCCAGACCCCATGATGAGATTTCATGCCCAAAGCTCATCACGTGTCATGTCGTTCGACAGACAGCGGTAGTTCCGCTTTTGACCACTATGTGCTCATTGGCGTCGTCTAGATTATCTAGCTGGTCCGGGGTTAATTTACCTTATGCTCGGATTGGAAGCTGGGCCATGCCCATTGCCTTTAAATAGTTCTCCTGAACATTGGGCGTCGCCGATTATAGCTTCTGTCTTGTGCGTTTGTTATCTCGGTCTGGAGTGGTGAGCAAGTAGTTGGAGTATCGTTGCTGGTGTATTTCCCTTTGTCTTATTTACTCCTTCCTATATTTGTATTTATTTTGCCCTGCGCATTTATAGTGTATTCCTGAGTGGCTGCTGCGTGGTGTATATTTTCCGTTATCCTTGTCTGTTCTAACTGTGGGTATTGGTGTATTATCTTTTCACTGGGTGATGGGCGGTGTTTTCAGCCTAGGGTTGAAACAGGAGACAGGGCGAGGGTCGAGGCCTGGACATGCACACCATCAGTGTAAACTCCAGGTAGAGGGTCAGTCAGTATTTCCCTAGTCTGAGGGAAATTGCAGGGGCCCGGGTTATTAGCTCTTGCCCACCTAGTCTCCCCCGTGACATTATAATCGGTCTTTAAAAAAAAAAAAAAAAAAAGTCATGGATCCCATGACTTCCATAACCCGCCAGTTGGAGGCGCTGTCTCTACAGGTCGCTGAGTTGAGGGGGGCAGTGCAACAACAGGGACTAGCAGTATCTAATGTGCAAGCTGGAGCGACAGGTAGAGTTGCTGAGCCTAAGTTTCCTTTGCCTGAAAAATTTGCTGGGGAACGCAGTAAATTTGTTTCTTTTCGTGAAGCTTGCAAACTATATTTCCGTATGCGCCCGATCTCCTCGGGTAATGAGGCTCAGCGTGTGGGCCTGGTGTTGTTATTGTTAAGCGGGGATCCCCAAGCATGGGCGTTTTCTTTGCCGTCTGATTCTGCTGCATTTGACTCTGTGGAGAATTTTTTTTCCTTTCTTGGAAATATTTACGACGAGCCAGACAGAATGGCTCTAGCAGAATCTAAGATACGCCCAATTCGCCAGGGGGAGCGAGTTGCAGAGGATTACTGTTCTGAATTTCGTCGATGGGCGATCGATACACAGTGGAATGATCCAGCGTTGCGGAGTCAGCTTATTCATGGGGTTTCTGGAAGGGTTAAAAAAGCCCTTCTGATGTACGAGACTCCTACTTCTCTAGATTCCGCTATGAGTCTGGTTATCCGCATTGATCGCCGTTTGCGTCAGGGGGAGCATGAGACACCACTTATGGTAGAGGGTTTAGGTTCACGTGTGGTTGCTGCAGGTGAGCCCACGGAGCCTATGCAAATCGCAGGGGTGTCACATGTGAAGCGTCGAGCCCCTGAGCTCAGGAAGCAGGGAGCCTGTTTTTACTGCGGTAAAACTGGTCATTTTATTAAAATCTGTCCTCTGTGTAAGAAAAACGCAATGGCGGAAAACTTCTTAGCTCAGAGGGTGTGGAGGAGACCAATCTGAGCTTATGTATATCCTCCATGGTGGTTTCTCAATGCATGCTTCCTGCTAAGGTTATAATCGCTGGCAGTGAGCTGCCAATTACTGTGTTTGTGGATAGTGGTTCAGCCACAAATCTCATTGATGAGGAGTTTGCGCGCACAGCAGGTTTTAGGATTGAAAAACTGCCTCATCCTATCCGCGTGGTCACCATCAATGCTGCTCCTCTCTCACAGGGGGAGATTACTGAGTTTGTGGCTGAGGTGAAACTCCACATTGAGGTTCTACATTCCGAGCAGGTTACATGTAAGGTGCTCAGGAATCTTCCTGCTCAGGTGGTTTTGGGTTTTCCATGGTTGTCAATGCACAACCCGGTAATTGACTGGAAAACTCAGGACATAATTCAGTGGAGCGAATTCTGCCAGGAGAATTGCCTGGCCACATATGTGTCTGCTGTGACTTCAAGCGTTCCGGAGTCACTTATGGATTTTGTGGATGTGTTCTCTGAGAAGGGTTGTTCAGAGTTTCCGCCACATCGCCCCTATGACTGTACTATCAGATTTAAACCAGGGGCCAAATTGCCTAAAGCAAGGATGTTTAACATCTCCGGTCCGGAGAGACATGCATTAAAGGATTACATTGCTGAAAGTTTGAGCAAAGGGCACATCAGGCCTTCATCCTCGCCTGTGGCAGCAGGGTTCTTCTTCGTGAAGAAGAAGGATGGCGGATTACGCCCGTGTTTGGATTTCAGGGAATTGAACCAGATTACGGTTCGTGATCCATACCCTATGCCACTGATACCAGATTTGTTAAATCAGGTGGCAGGTGCTAAATGGTTTACCAAGCTTGACCTCAGGGGGGCGTACAACCTCATGAGTCCGTCAAGGTGATGAGTGGAAGATGGCTTTTAATACCCCTGAGGGTCATTTTGAAAATTTGGTGATGCCATTTGGGTTGACAAACGCACCTGCAGTGTTTCAACATTTCATTAATGATGTGTTTTCACATGTTTTGGGGAAATTCGTTATCGTGTACCTAGATGACATTCTCATATATTCTTGCGACCGTGATAGTCATTTAGATCATGTCAGGCAGGAGTTACAGCTTCTCAGAGAGAATAAGCTGTATGCTAAACTTGAGAAATGTGTATTTTCTGTTCAAGAGTTGCCTTTCTTGGGTTATATTGTGTCTGCTTCTGGTTTTAAAATGGACGCCGTTAAGGTGCAAATGGTGCTGCATTGGGAACGGCCTGATAACCTGAAAGCACTTCAGCGGTTCCTTGGGTTTTCTAACTACTATAGGAAATTTATCAAGGATTTTTCCATCATTGCTAAACCGCTAACTGACATGACTAAAAAGGGTACCAATTTCTCCGTTTGGCCTGAGGCTGCTGTGCGCGCATTTGAATTTCTTAAGAACAGTTTTGTTTCAGCCCCCATTCTTGTGCAGCCAGACGTATCAAAACCTTTTGTTGTGGAAGTCGATGCGTCTGAGGTTGGTGTGGGGGCGGTGCTGTCACAAGGCTCATCTTTGAGTGATTTGCGTCCATAAGCCTATTTCTCCAAGAAACTGTCGTCCGCCGAATGTAACTATGATATCGGCAACAGGGAGTTTTTGGCAATCAAGTTGGCCTTTGAGGAATGGCGACACTTCTTGGAGGGGTCGGTACATCAGGTTACTGTTATTACCGATCATAAGAATCTGCTGTATTTGGAGTCAGCCAAGCGTCTGTCCCCCAGGCAGGCTCGCTGGGCATTGTTTTTCACGCGGTTCAATTTTGTTGTCACTTACAGACCGGGGTCTAAAAACACTAAGGCGGATGCTCTGTCCAGGTGTTTTCCGGGGGGAGAACCTCGGGAGGATCCAGTACCCATCCTCCAAAAGGGTGTTGTGGTTTCGGCCCTCACTACTGAGGTTGAGGCTGAGATTGCCGAGGCTCAGGAGGAGGTACCATCTGAGCTTCCCATCAACAAATCTTTTGTACCGCTTCATCTCCGCTTAAAGGTTTTGGCGGAGCATCATGATGCTGTCCTGGCTGGCCACCCAGGGGTTAGAGGTACCTTGGAGTTGGTGTCACATCGGTTTTGGTGGCCCAAGATCCGACAGGACGTGGTATCATACGTATCAGCTTGTACCACGTGCGCTAGGGCTAAGATGCCCCGCTCCCGTCCTGTTGGCACACTACTTCCTCTTGAGGTACCTAGTAAGCCATGGACAGAAATCTCCATGGATTTCATCACTGATTTGCCCTCCTCAGCTGGGAACACGGTCATTTTGGTGATTGTTGATCAGTTTTCAAAAATGTCGCACTTTGTGTCTTTGCCTTCGTTGCCTAACGCTAAGACTCTGGCTCAGGTATTTGTGCAGGAGGTGGTCAGACTTCATGGGGTTCCGTCTGACATCGTGTCTGATAGGGGTTCTCGGTTTGTGGCAAAATTTTGGAAAGCATTTTGTTCACGGCTGGGGATCAAGTTGTCTCATTCTTCGGCGTTTCATCCTCAGTCAAATGGTCAGACTGAGCGTATGAACCAAAATTTGGAACAGTACTTACGCTGCTTTGTCTCTGATAACCAGGAGGAGTGGTCAACTTTTCTTCCTTTGGCTGAGTTTGCCATCAATAATCACCGTCAGGAGTCGTCTGGGGAGTCTCTGTTTTTTTGTGTTTACGGGCTACATCCTCAATTTTGTACTTTGAGTCAGAGGGGCTCTTCCGGCGTTCCGGAGGAGGACCAGTTAGGAGCACAATTGTCTTCAGTCTGGAGGAGAGTTAAACAGCGCCTGTTGAGTGTGGGTGCTAGGTACAAACGTGTGGCTGAAAGTAGGCGTGTGCCAGGTCCGGACCTGAGTGTGGATGACTGGGTGTGGTTATCCACAAAAAACATACGACTCAAAATACCATCCCTTAAATTGGGTCCACGGTTTATTGGTCCATTTAGGGTCACCGCCGTCATTAACCCAGTAGCGTACCAATTGGAGCTTCCTACGGTGTATAAGATACACAATGTGTTCCACAGGTCTCTTTTAAAGAAAGTGGTGGGTTCTGTGGACGCGGCGCCTATGCCACCTCCAGTCTTGGTGGATGGTAATTTGGAATTTGAAGTCTCCAAGGTGGTTGACTCTCGTGTAGTGCGCCGCACTTTACAGTACTTGGTACACTGGCGTGGTTATGGGCCTGAGGAGAGGTCCGGGGTACCAGCCTCGGACATTCATGCGGATCGGCTGGTCAGGTTTTTTCACCGTCACCATCCAGACAAGCCGGGTCCTATAGGCCGTGAGGGCCCTGGGGTCCCTCGTAGAAGGCGGGGTACTGTCATGTCGGACGCTGTTCAGACCAGGTCGTTCGACAGACAGCAGTAGTTCTGCTTTTGACCACTATGTGCTCATTGGCGTCGTCTAGATTATCTAGCTGGTCCGGGTTTAATTTACCTTATGCTCGGATTGGAAGCTGGGCCATGCCCATTGCCTTTAAATAGTTCTCCTGAACATTGGGTGTTGCCGATTATAGCTTCTGTCTTGTGCGTTTGTTATCTCGGTCTGGAGTGGTGAGCAAGTAGTTGGAGTATCGTTGCTGGTGGTGTATTTCCCTTTGTCTTATTTACTCCTTCCTATATTTGTATTTATTTTGCCCTGCGCATTTATAGTGTATTCCTGAGTGGCTGCTGCGTGGTGTATATTTTCCGTTATCCTTGTCTGTTCTAACTGTGGGTATTGGTGTATTATCTTTTCACTGGGTGATGGGCGGTGTTTTCAGCCTAGGGTTGAAACAGGAGACAGGGCGAGGGTTGAGGCCTGGACATGCACACCATCAGTGCAAACTCCAGGTAGAGGGTCAGTCAGTATTTCCCTAGTCTGAGGGAAATTGCAGGGGCCCGGGTTATTAGCTCTTGCCCACCTAGTCTCCCCCGTGACATCACGCTGCCCTTAAAAATAAAAGTATCATTATACTGCCCATAAATATAAATATCTTCAATGCTGAACCCCTAAATAAATAATTGCTCCTCATTGTGCTTCCTGCACAAAATATCCCCCCTTACTGCCCATCACTATAACATCTCCCACACTGCCCTTCTCTATAATATACCCCCCATACTGCCCCTATCCATAATGTCCACCCTCACAGCCTCTCTCTATAATATACCCCCACACTGCCCCTCTCCATAAGAAATCCACCACACTGCCCCTCTCCATAGTATACCCGCACACTGCCCTTCTCCATAATATACCCCCACAGTGCTCCTCTCAATAATACACCCCCTCACAGCACCTCTTCATAATAAACCCCACAAACTGCCCCTCTCAATAATAAATCCCCCACACTGCCCTTCTCTATAGTATACCCGCACATTTCCCCTCTCTATAATATACCCCCACACTGCCCCCTGCATAATATACCCCCTCACAGCCCCTTTCCATAAATTACCCCTCACAGACCCTCTTGATAATATAGCACCTCACAGCTCTTCTCCATAATATACCCCTCGCAGCCTCTCTCCATAATATACCTCCTCACAGCCATTCTCAATAATATACCCCCCTCACAACCCCTCTCCATAATATACTCCCACACCGCCCCTTTCCATAATATACCCCCCACACTGCCCCTCTCCATAATATCACCCTAAACTGCACCATTTCCTATCTCCTCCACAATGCCTCTCTACATATTGTCCCCACTACCCTTTGCTATACTATACCCCCTTTCACAATCTGCCAATTGCTGCCTCATAATGTCTTCCATTGCCTCTTTATGCGCCCTCACCGTGGCCCCCTCAAAAGCACATTTCTTCATTTCTTCTACAGGCGTTTAACAGTCTGACATCTCCTCAGCCTGAAGACGTCACCAGCGTGCAGACCTCATCAAGCTGCTGCACGTCAGTGCTAGGACTGACATGTGCTGCTCTGTCTCAGTCCCAGCTCTACCAGACTTCGCTACGGATACAACATTGCTTGGCAGGTATCATGGGATCTGGGCCCGTATGCTGTGCAGGCCTGGAATATGAGAACCAGAATGAGACCAGAACAAGGCACTCATAAATTTACATTGAGATCTTGTGATTGTTACCTCTGACTTCTTGTCAGTCAGAAGTTGTGGTCACAAGATGGCAGATTGGGAAAGGAGCAACAATGGGAAGAGCCAAAGACTCCTGGTGGTAAGTATAATACTATGGTCGGGGAACTTACGTTACGGGCATCAGTCAAGTGCTGAAATGAAAAAAAAAAAGATGGAGTGGTGCTTTACTCCCTTAACCCCATAACCCACAAGGGTGGTTTGCACGTTAATGACCGGGCCAATTTTTCCAATTCTGACCACTGTCCCTTTATGAGGTTATAACTCTGGAACGCTTCAACTGATCCTGATGACTCTGAGACTGTTTTCTCGTGACTAGTGTTGAGCGATACCGTCCGATACTTGAAAGTATCGGTATCGGAAAGTATCGGCCGATACCGGCAAAGTATCGGATCCAATCCGATACCGATACCCGATACCAATACAAGTCAATGGGACTCAGGTATCGGACGGTATTCCTGATGGTTCCCAGGGTCTGAAGGAGAGGAAACTCTCCTTCAGGCCCTGGGAACCATATTAATGTGTAAAAGAAAGAATTAAAATAAAAAATATTGCTATACTCACCTGTCCGACGCAGCCGGGACCTCAGCGAGGGAACCGGCAGCGTTGTTTGTTTAAAATTCGCGCTTTTACTTGGTTACGTGAGGTCCCGGCTTGTGATTGGTCAGGGCGGCCATGTTGCCGGGACGCGGACCAATCACAGCAAGCCGTGACGAAATTACGTCACGGCTTGCTGTGATTGGTCCGCGTCCCGGCAACATGGCCGCCATTAACCAATCACAAGCCGTGACGTCACGGGAGGCTGGACATGCGCATATTTTGAAAAGCGCGCGTGTCCAGCCTCCAGTGACGTCCCGGCTTATGATTGGTCACGGCGCCATGTTGCCGGGACGCGGACCAATCACAGCAAGCCGTGACGAAATTACGTCACGGCTTGCTGTGATTGGTCCGCGTCCCGGCAACATGGCCGCCATTAACCAATCACAAGCCGTGACGTCACGGGAGGCTGGACACGCGCGCTTTTCAAAATACGCGCATATCCAGCCTCCCGTGACGTCACGGCTTGTGATTGGTTAATGGCGGCCATGTTGCCGGGACGCGGACCAATCACAGCAAGCCGTGACGTAATTTCGTCACGGCTTGCTGTGATTGGTCCGCGTCCCGGCAACATGGCCGCCATTAACCAATCACAAGCCGTGACGTCACGGGAGGCTGGACACCCGCGCTTTTCAAAATACGCGCATGTCCAGCCTCCCGTGACGTCACGGCTTGTGATTGGTTAATGGCGGCCATGTTGCCGGGACGCGGACCAATCACAGCAAGCCGTGACGTAATTTCGTCACGGCTTGCTGTGATTGGTCCGCGTCCCGGCAACATGGCCGCCCTGACCAATCACAAGCCGGGACTTCACGTAACCAAGTAAAAGCGCGAAATTTAAACAAACAACGCTGCCGGTTCCCTCGCTGAGATCCCGGCTGCGTCGGACAGGTGAGTATAGCGATATTTTTTATTTTAATTCTCTTTTTTACACATTATTACATTAATGTTGTTGCGATACCCGATACCCGATACCACAAAAGTATCGGATCTCGGTATCGGAAATTCCGATACAGCAAGTATCGGCCGATACCCGATACTTGCAGTATCGGAATGCTCAACACTACTCGTGACATATTGTACTTCATGAGAGTGGTAAAATTTCTTAGATATTACCTGCGTTTATTTGTGAAAAAAAAAGGAAATTTGGCCAAGAAGTTTATTAACCCTTCAGGTATTTCACAGGAATTTTTGGAATGTTTAAAAAAATGAACATTTAACTTTTTTCACAAAAAATTAACTTCAGCTCCAATTTGTTTTATTTTACCAAGGGTAACAGGAGAAATTGGACCACAAATGCTGTTGCACAATTTGTTGTAAGTATGCTGATACCCCATATGTGGGGGTAAACCACTGTTTGGGCACATGGCAGAGCTCGGAAGGGAAGGAGCGCCATTTGACTTTTCAATGCAAAATTGACTGAAATTGAGATAGGACGCCATGTCACATTTGGAGAGCCCCTGATGTGCCTAAACATTGAAATCACCCACAAGTGACACCATTTTGGAAGTTAGACCCCCTAAGGAACTTATTTAGATGTGTGGTAAGCACTTTGACCCATTAAGTGCTTTACAGAAGTTTATAATGTAGAGCCATAAAAATAAAAAAACATATTTTTTCACAAAAATTATCTTTTTCCCCCTCAATATTTTACTTTCCCAAGGGTAACAGAAGAAATTGGACCCCAAACGTTGTTGTGCAGTTTGTACTGAGTACGCTGACACCCCAGTTGTGGGAGTAAACCACTGTTTGGGTGCATGGCAGAGCTCGGAAGGGAAAGAGCGCCGTTTGACTTTTCAATGCAAAATTGACTGGAATTGAGATGGGACGCCATGTCACATTTGGAGAGCCCCTGATGTGCCTAAACATTGAAATCACCCACAAGTGACACCATTTTGGAAGTTAGACCCCCTAAGGAACTTATTTAGATGTGTGGTAAGCACTTTGACCCATTAAGTGCTTTACAGAAGTTTATAATGTAGAGCCATAAAAATAAAAAATCATATTTTTTCACAAAAATTATCTTTTTGCCTCCAATATTTTATTTTCCCAAGGGTAACAGAAGAAATTGGACCACAAACATTGTTGTGCAGTTTGTCCTGAGTACGCTGATACCCCAGATGTGGGTGTAAACCACTGTTTGGGTGCATGGCATTGCTAGGAAGGGAAAGAACGCCGCTTGACTTTTCAATGCAAAATTGACTGGAATTGAGATAGGACACCATGTCGAGTTTGGAGAGCCCCTGATGTGCCTAAACATTGAAACCCCCTGCAAGTGACACCATTTTGGAAAGTAGACCAACTAAGGAACTTATCTAGATGTGTGGTGAGCACTTTGACCCACCAAGGGCTTCACAGAAGTTTATAATGTAGAGCTGTAATACTAAAAAATCTTTTTTTTTTTCACAAAAATGATCTTTTTGCCCCCAATTTTTTATTTTCCCTAGGGTAAAAGAAGAAATTGGACCCCAAAATTTGTTGTGCAATTTGTCCTGAGTACGCTGATACCCCATATGTTGGGTAAACCACTGTTTAGGCGCATGGCAGAGCTCGGAAGGAAAGAGCGCCATTTGACTTTTATCTAGATGTGTTGTGAGAACTTTGAACCCCCAAGTGTTTCACTACAGTTTATAACGCAGAGCCGTAAAAATAAAAAAATAAAATTTTCCCACAAAAATTATTTTTTAGCCCCCCAAATTTTTATTTTCCCAAGGGTAACCAGATAAATTGGACCCCAAAAGTTGTTGTGCAATTTGTCCTGAGTACGCCGTTACCCCCATATGTTGGGGTAAACCCCTGTTTTGGCACACGGGAGAGCTCGGAAGGGAAGGAGCACTGTTTTACTTTTTCAACGCAGAATTGGCTGGAATTGAGATCAGATGCCATGCCGCGTTTGGAGAGCCTCTGATGTGCCTAACCAGTGGAAACCCCCCAATTCTAACTGAAACCCTAACCCAAACACACCCCTAACCCTAATCCCAACCCTAACTATAACCCTAACCACACTGCTAACCCGAACATGCCCCTAACCCTAATCCCAACAACACCCCTAACCCCAACACACCCCTAACCCTAATCCAAACCCTAACCACACCCTTAACTCCAACACACCCCGAACCCTAATCCCAACCCTAACCCTGACACACCCCTAACCCTAATCCCAACCCTAATCCCAACCGTAAATGTAATCCAATCCTTAACCCTAACTTTAGCCCCAACCCTAACCCTAACTTTAGCCCCAAGACCAACCCAAAGTGTAGCCACAACCCTAACTGTAGCCCCAACCCTAACTGTAGCCCTAACCCTAACTTTAGCCCCAACCCTAACCCTAACTTTAGCCCCAACCCTAACCCTAACTGTAGCCCCAACCCTAACTGTAGCCCTAACCCTAACTTTAGCCCCAACCCTAACCCTAACTCTAACCCTAATGGGAAACTGGAAATAAATACATTTTTTTAATTTTATTATTTTTCCCTAACTAAGGGGGTGATGAATGGGGTTTGATTTACTTTTATAGTGGGTTTTTTAGCAGATTTTTATGATTGGCAGCTGTCGCACACTAAAAGACGCTTTTTACTGCAAAAATAGTTTTTGCATCTCCACATTTTGAGAGCTATAATTTTTCCATATTTTGGTCCACAGAGTCATGTGGTCTTGTTTTTTGCAGTACAAGTTGACGTTTTTATTACCATGTTTGGGCATGTGACATTTTTTGATCGCTTTTTATTCTGATTTTTGTGAGGCAGAATGACCAAAGACCAGCTATTCATGAATTTCTTTTGGGGGGGCGTTTATACGGGTCCACGTTTGATGAAATTGATAAAGCAGTTTTATTCTTCGGATCAGTACGATTACAGCGATACCTCATTTATATCATTTTTTTATGTTTTGGCGCTTTTATACGATAAAAACTATTTTATATAAAAAATAATTATTTTGGCATCGCTTTATTCTGAGGACTATAACTTTTTTATTTTTTCACTAATGATGCTGTATGGTGGCTCGTTTCTTGCGGGACAAAATGATGTTTTCAGCGGTACCATGGTTACTTATATCCGTCTTTTTGATCGCGTGTTATGCCACTTTTCGTTCGGCGATATGATAATAAAGCATTGTTTTTTGCCTCGTTTATTTTTTTACGGTGTTCACTGAAGGGGTTAACTAGTGGGACAGTTTTATAGGTCAGGTCATTACAGACGCAGCGATACTAAATATGTGAACTTTTATTGTTTTTTTATTTAGATAAAGAAATGTATTTATTGGAACAATATTTTGTTTTTTTTTCATTATTTAGGATTTTTTTTTTTACACATGTAATTTTTTTTTTTGTTTACTTTATTACTTTGTCCCAGGGTGGTACATCACTATATATTGTCAGAACGCTGATCTGACACTTTGCAAAGCATTGTGTTAGATCAGCGATCTGACAGGCCGTGCTCCAGGCTTGCCTCGGCCTGCTCTGAGCAGGCGCTTGCAAGCCACCTTCCTGCAGGACCCGGAAGGAGCCCCGCGGCCATTTGGGATCCGGGGCCTGCAAGGGAGGAGGACATAGGAGACCCTCTGAACAACGCAATCACATCGCATTGTTCTGAGGGTCTCAGGGAAGCACGCAGGGAGCCCCCTCCCGGCACGATGCTTCTCATGCCACCGGAAC
This sequence comes from Ranitomeya variabilis, assembly GCF_051348905.1. Classification (NCBI taxonomy): domain Eukaryota; kingdom Metazoa; phylum Chordata; class Amphibia; order Anura; family Dendrobatidae; genus Ranitomeya; species Ranitomeya variabilis. Next base: position 897,504,382 of record NC_135233.1, read on the forward strand.
GCTGTGATCATGTTTGATCCCAGTTTCCCAGAGGGTTAATGTGCCAGATGTCAGCTGTAATAATCAGCTGACACACGGCCGCGATCGGCCGCACCCCCCCCTGTGAGCGTGGATGATCACCTATGACGTACTATCCCGTCCCTGGGAATTAAGTCCCAGGTCACCTTAATGGGATAGTACATCATTTGGGATTAAGGGGTTAAAGATCAGGTGACTTTTTTTGTTTTTGTTTGTGCTTTGTTTTTTTCTTCCTCTTCTTCAAAGAGCCATATGTTTTTACTTTTACATTGACAAAGCCATGTGAGAGGATTTTTGCTTGCAGGACGAGTTACAGTTTTGAATAACACTATTCATTTTAACAGTTAATAAACTGAAAAAAGGAATAAAGAATTCCAAGTTTTTTGGAGTTTTGTTTTTACAGCTTTCATTCCTTGGTTATAATGACTTGAATTATGGCCTATGGTAACAAACCCAATCTCAGTTAATAGGAGCTGATGCAGCCAAGCACTAATGAGCATTCCATTGAACACATCTTGTCACAGATTCACAGCAGTGTTGAAATGGTTAACAGTGGTAATTGGAGCTAAGCTTTGGCCATTGCTGTTAAACACAGATGCCGGCTATGTAAAGGGGTTGTCTGTACAAGTCTGCAGTCATTCTATGTTATTGGAGACATGTGAATCCTCACACCGAACACACCAGGAGCAGATGGGCTGGTTTCCATAAGTAAGTGATTTGCATCCATGCGGTCACATGCAGACTAGACTTGAGCGGCTTTGATCAAAGCAAGTGTATTGAGTGAGGACATGTCTAGTCGGAATGTACGCTGCCCACTCTCAGCACCAGGGAATCCTCACCGCACAGTGCACAAGATGTGAGAATTCTCGAGATAGTCACATAGAATGACGGCAGACTTGTAGCTTAACACCAGACAGAAAAAAAAAACTGCAAGGGTTATGAGGGTGGTTGGAATTCAGTTGGCATGGTTTAAGCCTCAAAAATATGTCCAATTTTAATAATTATACAAATCTGTATTTTAGATGGTATTTATATGAGAGATTTTTTTGGCAAGAATATGTTAGCCCGATGTAATATAAATGAAAGCAATATTTAAAGATCAGTACAGTTTGGTAACTTTTTTTGCAAATCATTATGGGCATTTCCCCATTAAGAACCCTGTATTACTGAAGTGCATTATCAGATTGGCTGTGTTATAGCGCCTTTATAAAGCACAGTGCGGTACTACATGTACTGCGCTTTACCTGTGCCTGGATTATTTCAAGTCTAGGTGAGGGCAGCCCATTATATTCCTTTGGTACAATGTGTGTACTATGAATGCTGAAGGACCTCCTGATCTCAATACAGAAAGTGATTTACAGTTTCCAGAAGCGATTTCTGTCTTGCATATGTTTGCTTTTTCTGTCTGAGTTATCTGCTTATTTTTCTTTTAATGTTCATTTTTCTTACCTTGTAAGACAATTTGGAGCTTCGGAACCAATTACTAGTTTTCCACAGAGTTATGGTTTAAAGTTATGATCTTACAAAATGTATATTAATCTGTAAGATTTTGTCTTCCTGCCAAAAGTAATAAGCCAATGTGCTCTGTAGAGAGTAAAATATGGTTAATTTTCAAGCATTTGCTGCTGTGTTATCTCAGGAACAGCATGATAGGGATTTGCAAAATCAGCTATTGTAAAAAAAATGATTCTTGTGATGGAAAATGCAGTTGCTCAGGAATTCAGAATTATTTAACATCATGATTGCAAATTAGATTTAGAGAATGGATACAGATCCTTATTTTAATACAAAGCAGGACAGAATACTGTGGTTAACAATTATCCAGTGTCTATTTCCAAATTCAGTATACACAAATTCAGCATCCAGGGAATGGAGATGATGCTATACATATGCATCTTACTCCATTCATGTGGAAGTACCAAATATTGCAGAGCATGTTTGTTCTGGGCATGCCATAAATTATCTTTATGAGAATAACCCTTTAACATGGGGTCTCCTCAAGTTAGGCAAGTCTAACCTTTTTAAGAGAAGAAATCAGTCGAAATGAAAATTCGTTCAATACATATTTTAAAACTGTTTCTTAAATGTATATAATACTTTAGTCTGTAGTGTTGAACTGTTCGTGGTACCTTGGCAGCTGTTAAAAATGTTTCCAACAACAGACTTTGTACTCCGCTTAACTGCAGGCCAGTGGAGCAAGCTGGCAGGGCAGCGTTGTATATAGTATGTCAGCTGAGTGAAAACCAAAGAGGGCAAAAGCTAAGGAAAAATCACCAGGCAGAGAAAGGGCCAACACAATCTAAATCAACAACTGAATATAACAGCAGGATTAAGGAAGCAAAGATACGAGGAATGAATCAGGGTCGGGTTGTTAAACCTTTAGGTGGTGGCAGAAGCGTAGCTAGGTGTGAGGGACAAAGTAAATGTCTCTCCACTCCTGAAATGTGCCCCCTCACTTGGAGTCCCCCAACGACATAAAATGCCATGCAGTGTTTACCTTTAATTAACTCAAGCTTTAGAAGCTCTTAACACAAGGGTGCGAACTCTTCTGCAGCTATAGCAACCTGAACCTCTTTGTGTGACTAAAGGTACCTTCACACGAAGCGACGCTGCAGCGATAGCGACAACGATGCCGATCGCTGCAGCGTCGCTGTTTGATCGCTGGGGAGCTGTCACACAGACCGCTCTCCAGCGACCAACGATGCCGAGGTCCCCGGGTAACCAGGGTAAACATCGGGTTGCTAAGCGCAGGGCCGCGCTTAGTAACCCGATGTTTACCCTGGTTACCAGCGTAAAAGTAAAAAAAACAAACAGTACATGCTCACCTGCGCGTCCCCCAGCGTCTGCTTCCTGACACTGACTGAGCTCCGGCCCTAACAGCACAGCGGTGACGTCACCGCTGTGCTTTCACTTTCACTTTAGGGCCGGCGCTCAGTAAGTGTCAGGAAGCAGACGCTGGGGGACGCGCAGGTGAGTATGTACTGTTTGTTTTTTTTACTTTAACGCTGGTAACCAGGGTAAACATCGGGTTACTAAGCTGTCATGATCTCAATGGCAAGAGATCATAGCATCAGCATATATAGGAACTAGCTCTTGGAAGATGGAAACTGAGCTGACCATGAACTAAACCTAACGCACAACTAGCAGTGGCCGGGTAGCATGCCTACGTTGATTCTAGATGCCCAGCACCAGCCGGAGGACTAAATAAAACTAGCAGAGGAAAATATTAGTCCTAGCTCACCTCTAGAGAAATACCCCGAAAGGAGACAGAGGCCCCCCACATGTATTGGCGGTGAATCAAGATGAAATAACAAACGTAGTATGAAAATAGGTTTAGCAAATTTGAGGTCCACTTACTACATAGCAGAAGACAGGAAGGACACTTTCATGGTCAGCTAAAAACCCTATCAAAACACCATCCAGAAATTACTTTAAAACTCTGGCATTAACTCATAACACCAGAGTGGCAATTCCTGTTCACAAGAGCTTTCCAGACACAGTAACGAAACTACAGCTGTGAACTGGAACAAAAATGCAAAAACAAACATGGACAAGAGTCCAACTTATCTAGTAGTTGTCTAGGAGCAGGAACAAGCACAGAGAGGCTTCTGATAACATTGTTGACCGGCAAGCAACTAACAGAGCAGCAAGGTTATATAGCGACTCCCACATCTTGATGGGAACAGGTGAACAGAGAAGATGAAAACACCAGTTCAATTCCACCAGTAGCCACCGGGGGAGCCCAGAATCCAAATTCACAACAGTACCCCCCCCTCAAGGAGGGGGCACCGAACCCTCACCAGAACCACCAGGGCGATCAGGATGGGCCCTATGAAAGGCACGAACCAGATCAGAGGCATGAACATCAGATGCATTCACCCAAGAATTATCCTCCTGGCCGTATCCCTTCCACTTGACCAGATACTGGAGTCTCCGTCTGGAAACACGAGAGTCTAAGATTTTCTCCACAACGTACTCCAACTCACCCTCAACCAACACCGGAGCAGGAGGCTCAACGGAAGGCACAACCGGTACCTCATACCTGCGCAATAATGACCGATGAAAAACGTTATGAATAGAAAAGGATGCAGGGAGGTCCAAACGGAAGGAAACAGGGTTAAGAATCTCCAATATCTTATACGGGCCGATGAACCGAGGCTTAAACTTAGGAGAAGAGACCCTCATAGGGACAAAACGAGAAGACAACCACACCAAGTCCCCAACACGAAGACGAGGACCAACACGACGACGGCGGTTAGCAAAAAGCTGAGTCTTCTCCTGGGACAACCTCAAATTGTCCACCACCTGCCCCCAGATCTGATGCAATCTCTCCACCACAGCATCCACTCCAGGACAATCCGAAGATTCCACCTGACCAGAGGAAAATCGAGGATGAAACCCCGAATTACAGAAAAACGGGGACACCAAAGTGGCAGAGCTGGCCCGATTATTGAGAGCGAACTCCGCCAATGGCAAAAAAGCAACCCAATCATCCTGGTCAGCAGACACAAAACACCTCAGATATGTCTCCAGGGTCTGATTAATCCACTCAGTCTGGCCATTCGTCTGAGGATGGAAAGCGGACGAAAAAGATAAATCTATGCCCATCCTAGCACAGAATGCCCGCCAAAATCTAGACACGAATTGGGTCCCTCTGTCAGAAACGATATTCTCAGGAATACCATGCAAACGAACAACATTTTGAAAAAACAGAGGAACCAACTCGGAAGAAGAAGGCAACTTGGGCAGAGGAACCAAATGGACCATCTTAGAGAAACGGTCACACACCACCCAGATGACAGACATCTTCTGAGAAACAGGCAGATCTGAAATAAAATCCATCGAGATGTGCGTCCAAGGCCTCTTAGGAATAGGCAAGGGCAACAACAATCCACTAGCCCGAGAACAACAAGGCTTGGCCCGAGCACAAACGTCACAAGACTGCACAAAGCCTCGCACATCTCGTGACAGGGAAGGCCACCAGAAGGACCTTGCCACCAAATCCCTGGTACCAAAAATGCCAGGATGACCTGCCAACGCAGAAGAATGAACCTCAGAGATGACTCTACTGGTCCAATCATCAGGAACAAACAGTTTATCAGGTGGGCAACGATCAGGTCTATCCGCCTGAAACTCCTGCAAGGCCCGCCGCAGGTCTGGAGAAACGGCTGACAATACCACTCCATCCTTAAGGATACCTGTGGGCTCAGAGTTACCAGGCGAGTCAGGCTCAAAACTCCTAGAAAGGGCATCCGCCTTAACATTCTTAGAACCCGGTAGGTATGACACCACAAAATTAAACCGAGAGAAAAATAATGACCAGCGCGCCTGTCTAGGATTCAGGCGCCTGGCGGTCTCAAGATAAACCAAATTTTTGTGGTCAGTCAATACCACCACCTGATGTCTGGCCCCCTCAAGCCAATGGCGCCACTCCTCAAAAGCCCACTTCATGGCCAAAAGCTCCCGATTCCCAACATCATAATTCCGCTCAGCGGGCGAAAATTTACGGGAAAAGAAGGCACAAGGCCTCATCACGGAGCAGTCAGAACTTTTCTGCGACAACACTGCCCCAGCTCCGATCTCAGAAGCGTCGACCTCAACCTGAAAAGGTAGAGCAACATCAGGCTGACGCAACACAGGGGCAGAGGAAAAACAGCGCTTAAGCTCCCGAAAGGCCTCCACAGCATCAGGGGACCAATCAGCAACATCAGCACCCTTCTTAGTCAAATCGGTCAATGGCTTAGCAATATCCGAAAAACCAGCAATAAATCGACGATAAAAGTTAGCAAAGCCCAAAAATTTCTGAAGACTCTTAAGAGAAGAGGGCTGCGTCCAATCACAAATAGCTTGAACCTTGACAGGATCCATTTCAATGGAAGAGGGGGAAAAAATATATCCAAAAAAGGAAATCCTCTGTACCCCAAAAACACACTTAGAACCCTTCACACACAAAGAATTAGACCGCAAAACCTGAAAAACCCTCCTGACTTGCTGGACATGAGAGTCCCAGTCATCCGAAAAAATCAGAATATCATCCAGATACACAATCATAAATTTATCCAAATAATCGCGAAAAATATCATGCATAAAGGACTGGAAAACTGACGGAGCATTTGAAAGACCAAAAGGCATCACTAAATACTCAAAGTGGCCCTCGGGCGTATTAAATGCGGTTTTCCACTCATCCCCCTGCCTGATTCGCACCAAATTATACGCCCCACGAAGGTCAATCTTAGAGAACCACTTGGCCCCCTTTATGCGAGCAAACAAATCAGTCAGCAACGGCAATGGGTATTGATATTTAACAGTGATTTTATTCAAAAGCCGATAATCAATACATGGTCTCAAAGAGCCGTCTTTTTTTGACACAAAGAAAAAACCGGCTCCTAAGGGAGATGACGATGGACGAATATGTCCCTTTTCCAAGGACTCCTTTATATATTCACGCATAGCAGCATGTTCAGGCACAGACAGATTAAATAAACGACCCTTTGGGTATTTACTACCCGGGATTAAATCTATGGCACAATCGCACTCTCGGTGCGGAGGTAACGAACCAAGCTTGGATTCTTCAAAGACGTCACGATAGTCAGACAGGAACTCAGGAATTTCAGAGGGAATAGATGATGAAATGGAAACCACAGGTACATCCCCATGAGCCCCCTTACATCCCCAGCTCAACACAGACATAGCTTTCCAGTCGAGGACTGGGTTGTGAGATTGCAGCCAAGGCAATCCTAGCACCAAATCATCATGTAGATTATACAGCACCAGAAAGCGAATAATCTCCTGGTGATCCGGATTAATACGCATAGTTACTTGTGTCCAGTATTGTGGTTTATTATTAGCCAATGGGGTGGAGTCTCCAAAGGCTCTAAATCATACCCACAGCGTTTGGCAAAGGACCAATCCATAAGACTCAAAGCGGCGCCAGAGTCGACATAGGCGTCCGTGGTAATAGATGACAAAGAGCAAATCAGGGTCACAGATAGAATAAACTTAGACGGTAAGGTGCAAATGGAAACAGATTTACCAAGCTTTTTAGTGCGCTTAGAGCATGCTGATATAACATGAGTAGAATCACCACAATAGAAACACAACCCATTTTTCCGTCTAAAATTCTGCCGCTCGCTTCGGGACAGAATTCTATCACACTGCATACTCTCTGGCGATTTCTCAGTGGACACCGCCAGATGGTGCACTGGTTTGCGCTCCCGCAAACGCCTATCGATCTGAATAGCCATTGTCATAGACTCATTCAGACCCGCAGGCACAGGGAACCCCACCATAACATCCTTAATGGCATCAGAGAGACCCTCTCTGAAAGTCGCCGCCAGGGCGCACTCATTCCACTGAGTAAGCACAGACCATTTACGGAATCTTTGGCAGTAAATTTCCGCTTCATCTTGCCCCTGAGATAGGGACATCAAAGTTTTTTCTGCCTGAAGCTCCAAATGAGGTTCGTCATAAAGCAACCCCAAGGCCAGAAAAAACGCATCCACATTGAGCAACGCAGGATCCCCTGGTGTCAATGAAAAAGCCCAGTCTTGAGGGTCGCCCCGGAGCAAGGAAATCACAATCCTGACCTGCTGTGCAGGATCTCCGGCAGAGCGAGATTTCAGGGACAAAAATAATTTGCAATTATTTCGAAAATTCTGAAACCCAGATCTATTCCCCGAGAAAAATTCCGGCAAAGGAATTCTCGGCTCAGATACAGGTGCATGACAAACAAAATCTTGCAAATTTTGTACCTTCGTGGCGAGATTATTCAAACCTGCAGTTACACTCTGAAGATCCATTGCAAACAGGTGAACACAGAGCCATTCAAAGGAGAGAAAAAAAAAAAAAAAAATTTCAGCAGACTACTTATTTCTCTCCTTTCTCAGCCAAGGATTTTAACCCTTTAGTGGGCCGGTCAAACTGTCATGATCTCAATGGCAAGAGATCATAGCATCAGCATATATAGGAACTAGCTCTTGGAAGATGGAAACTGAGCTGACCATGAACTAAACCTAACGCACAACTAGCAGTGGCCGGGTAGCATGCCTACGTTGATTCTAGATGCCCAGCACCAGCCGGAGGACTAAATAAAACTAGCAGAGGAAAATATTAGTCCTAGCTCACCTCTAGAGAAATACCCCGAAAGGAGACAGAGGCCCCCCACATGTATTGGCGGTGAATCAAGATGAAATAACAAACGTAGTATGAAAATAGGTTTAGCAAATTTGAGGTCCACTTACTACATAGCAGAAGACAGGAAGGACACTTTCATGGTCAGCTAAAAACCCTATCAAAACACCATCCAGAAATTACTTTAAAACTCTGGCATTAACTCATAACACCAGAGTGGCAATTCCTGTTCACAAGAGCTTTCCAGACACAGTAACGAAACTACAGCTGTGAACTGGAACAAAAATGCAAAAACAAACATGGACAAGAGTCCAACTTATCTAGTAGTTGTCTAGGAGCAGGAACAAGCACAGAGAGGCTTCTGATAACATTGTTGACCGGCAAGCAACTAACAGAGCAGCAAGGTTATATAGCGACTCCCACATCTTGATGGGAACAGGTGAACAGAGAAGATGAAAACACCAGTTCAATTCCACCAGTAGCCACCGGGGGAGCCCAGAATCCAAATTCACAACACTAAGCGTGGCCCTGCGCTTGGTAACCCAATGTTTACCCTGGTTACCAGTGTAAAATATCGCTGGTATCGTTGCTTTTGCTTTCAAACACAACGATACACGGCGATCGGACGACCAAATAAAGTTCTGGACTTTATTCAGCGACCAGCGACATCACAGCAGGATCCTGATCGCTGCTGCGTGTCAAACGAAACGATATCGCTAGCCAGGACGCTGCAACGTCACGGATCGCTAGCGATATCGTTACAAAGTCGTTTCGTGTGAAGGTACCTTAAGCGCACGGTACAACCAGCCACAGCAGACTGAGGTATGGAATCTGGAAAATAACCTATAATAGCAAATGCAATATCTCTAAGATGAGCCGAGCACATATTCCGAATCAGCGTTCCTTTCCCCACACGCCCATATTATTTAGCCACCTGTAGCACTTTGGATTAGGGAGTTATAAAGCATAGCTAACAGTAATTACATACGGTAGTCATATTGAGTCTCTATGCACAGATAAAATCCAGCGGAATCCAGTGGCGGTACAACCAACCCATTCAGAGCTTCGGGCACAAAGTTATGGGCCAGCCACGGTTCTAGGCAGAAAATCATATTCTCAGACATGGGAGGAGAGAGGCTGCACCACAAAGGGGTGGGAACAGATGTGTGAGGTAGCAGCATAGGAGATAAAAGGCAGCCCCTCATTTTGGACTGAGTTTTCTGATAGTGGAGGAGAACCTCAGCAGATGACATCGATCTTGCTGAAAATAATCTCTATGAGAGAGCAACATTAATATTATCGCCATATGGTCAGTGGTAAATACCAGTCCTTCAGAACATATAAGGGATCACAGCACAGTTACAGATGGTGACTTACCGCTGAGGTTCTTTCTGACAGAGTTTTCACTTTTCTGGTCTTTTCTATCTGGCCCAGACCGACACAGCTTCTTCCACCCAGGACTCGTCTGCAGAGAATACAGCAAAGACACTTTTCATATTTTCAGCACGTCACCATCTATACCCAACCTGCACAAACTCCTCATCCTTCTGGTACCTCAATACTGAGCCTCTGCTGCCGTATGTGACCCTATTACTACACCTGCTGTGTGGTTCTCTGTGCCCTCTAAATTCTAAAGCATCCCTCTATAACATAGTAATGCCGGGTGCAGGTGCCCTAGAACACAGTGTCCACATTTTGTCCCAAGTCTCCCCCTATATAGTTCCCCTATACACAGCATCATGCTCCCTTATACAAAACAAGATGCCTCCTCACTGTAATGTACCCCCACACACTATACTGACCCTTAGTAGCCCCAAACAGCTTGATGGCTCCCACACTGTATGATGGCCCCCTAGATAGCCTCCATATGGTATAATGATCCAGATAGTCCTCAGTATAGTATAATGCACTCCCAATAGGTATGTATAGTATAATGCATTCCCCATAGGCCTGTATAGTATAATGCACTCCCCATAGGCCTGTATAGTATAATGCACTCCTCATGGGCCTGTATAGTATAATTCATCCCTGATAGGCCTATATAGAATAATGCATTCCCCATTAGGCAGCCAGTACAATTTAATGCACCCCCATTAGGCAGCCAGTATAGTATAATGCACCCCCATTAGGCACCCAGTACAATATAATGCAACCCCATTAGGCAGCCAGAACAATATAAAGCACCCCCATTAGGCAGCCAGTACAATATAATGCTCCCCCATTAGGCAGTTTGTATAGTATAATGTACCCCCATTAAGCAGTCTGTATAGTATAATGCACCCCATTAGGCAGCCAGTACAGCATAATGCACCCCCATTAGACAGCCAGTACAATATAATGCACCCCCATTAGGCAACCAGTACAGTATAATGCACCCGATAAAAAATTTCCAATAGTCACCTTTCTACCTCCTTGTTCCCGTGGTGCTCTGAGCACCCGCTCATCTCCAGACAGCGGGCGCCGAGTACTGACGTCATCGCTACCCCTGTCATTGTCTGCATCAGTGATGTCAGACTCTGACATGGGGATGATGGGAGAGGGAGTGTAGCGCTCCTTCCCTTATCAATGCGATCAGCTGTATCAGCATGTAGCAAATACAGTTGACCCTGCGATGACACAGGTGGGGGGCCCACTGCTAGCACAGGGCCCCCACTGCCTCCTCAGGGGCCGCACAGCGGCTGGGCGGCAGAGCAGGGAGATCATGTCAGAATATAACTGTATCAGTGCGCTGTGCACGCCAAAACAGTTACATAGTGTAGCTCCAGTTGGGCCTCCTCAGAGTGTGGGGCTCAGAGCCACCGCCCCCTCTGCCCCCCCCCCCCCCCCCGGTAGCTACACTACTGGATGATGGCTTAAGACAAAGGGCTAAAGGTTTCAATAGGAAAGAGCCCCAGTCATGGCTCCCAGCAAAAAGCTAATTACAATAATCAATTCTCTGCAGAAACACAGGTACTGTGACATGTAGGACAAGTTCCAGCTATACTAAATTTAAATCTGAAACACTTTTGTTACCAAACAGTATCTGTAGTGAAAATATGGCACCAACTGCTTACAGAGGCAGAGGCAGTTGGTGTGTTCAGACACGATATAGCTTTATTTGAGATGCACAGACCCAAGTGAGAAAACATTTTATGACAGAACCCAATCTATCACAATTTTACGTAGTGTTGAGCAAATCGATTCTAAACAAATTAATTTTGATACTAGTTCCCACAAACTTCTGATTCTGCTGAATCCCACATTTTTAAGTCTAGAAAAGCAGTTAAAGGTTAAAAAAAAACATGTATACTCACCATTGTTTGGCCAATCTTACACCACCTCCAGTGTGGCCGCTGTTCCCCAAGCCCCTCCAATGTGACAGCCAATTACAGGAATCAGACAGTAATGAAGTATGGCTTGCAAGGGAGACCAAAAGCAGTAAAAAAAGGACTTCGGGGGTATGACAAAAGCAAAAGAAAAGTCAAATATGATGTAAGATTTTTACTGGATAAAAAAGGGTAAAATGGTCAAAAATTATGTTGAGAAGGCAGAACTTTTAAATTCCTATTTTAGATTTGTGTTCTGTAAGAAAGCAATTGTAACATCAACTGATCTTCAGGGTGCTATAGAAGGAATAAAGGAATCCACACTATCTATAAACAGAGAGATGGTGAGGGAACACTTAGCTAATTTAACCCCTCGGCTCCGAAGCCTGTTCTCACCTTCCTGACCGGGCCAATTTTTACTATTCTGACCACTGTCCCTTTATGAGGTCATAACTCTGGAACGCTTCAACGGATCCCGGTGATTCTGAGATTTTCATCTCATGACATATTGTGCTTTATGATAGTGGTAAAATTTCTTTGCTATGACTTGAGTTTATTTGTTAAAAAATCAGAAATTTGGTGAAAATTTTGATTATTTCACAATTTTCAAAATTTAATTTTTATGCTCTTAAATTAGAGAGTCATATCACACAAAATAGTTAATAAAAACATTTCCCACATGTCTACTTTACATCAGCACAATTTATAAACATACCGTATATACACAAGTATAAGCCGAGATTTTCAGCCCACTTTTTCGGGCTGAAAGTCCCCCTCTCGGCTTATACTTGAGTCATACCCAGGGGTTGGCAGGGGAGGGGGAGCAGAGCTGTGTAATAATACTCACCTGCTCCTGGCACGGTCCCTGCAGGTCTTTTCCCCGGCACCGGAAGCTTCGTCCTGTAGTGAGCTGTCACATGGTACCGCTCATTACAGTAATGAATATGCGGCTCCACCTCCCATAGAGGAGATTAGTGCGCCCGGCAGCAGTGGAACGCGGAGCAGGTGAATATAGCAAGTGCCGGGGCCTGAGAGGTGAGTATGTGATTTTTTTAATTTTTTTAATCGCAGCAACAGCATATGGGGCAAATACCTGTATGGGGCATCTTATGTGGCCATGTGCACCATTATATGGGGCAAATATCTGTATGGAGCATCTTATGGGGCCATGTGCAGCGTTATATGGGGCAATTATCTGTATGGGGCAATGTGCAGCATTTTATGGGGCAAATATCTGTATGGAGCATCTTATGGGGCCATAATCCACATTTGTGAAGCATTATACGGGGCAAGTGTCTGTATGGAGCATCTTATGGGGCATATTTTAATATGGAGCATCTTATGGAGCCCATCATAAACTTTATGGAGCATTATATGGGGCTCCCGATTCAATATGGATATTCAAAAACACTTAAACTACTGATGTCTCAATTCATTTTACTTTTATTGGTATCTATTTTATTTTTGAAATTTACCTGTAGCTGCTGCGTTTTCCACCCTAGGCTTATACTCGAGTCATTAAGTTTTCCCAGTTTTTTGTGGCAAAATTAGGAGGGTCGGCTTATACTCGGGTCGGCTTATACTCGAGTATATACGGTAATTTGTTTTTGTAGCAAGTTATAAGCAATGCAAAACCATTTTGTTTAGGGACAACCTCACATTTGATGTGACTTGGAAGGGCCTATATGACAGAAAATACCCAAAAATCACACCATTCTAAAATCTGCACCCCTCAAGGTACTCAAAACCACATTCAAGAAGTTTATTAACCCTTTAGGTCCTTCACGGGAATTTTTGGAATGGGGAAGGAAAAATAAACATTTACTTTTCTTTCACAAAAAAATTCCTTTAGACCTATTTTTTTACTTTTGCAAGAGCAACAGGAGTACATGGACAATACATTTTGTTGTGCAATTTCTCCTGAGCATGCCGATACCCCATATGTGTGGGAAATCTACTGTTTGGGCACACGGCAGGGTTCAGAAGGGAAGGAGCGCCATTTCACTCTTAGGGTACCGTCTCACAAAACGATTTACCAACGATCACGACCAGCGATACGACCTGGCCGTGATCGTTGGTAAGTCGTTGTGTGGTCGCTGGAGAGCTGTCACACAGACAGCTCTCCAGCGACCAACGATGCCGAGGTCCCCGGGTAACCAGGGTAAACATCGGGTTACTAAGCACAGGGCCGCGCTTAGTAACCCGATGTTTACCCTGGTTACCGTCGTAAATGTAAAAAAAAAAAAACAGTACATACTCACATTCCGGTGTCCGTCAGGTCCCTTGCCGTCTGTTTCCCGCACTGACTGACTCCCGGCCGTAAAGTGAAAGCAGATCACAGCGGTGACGTCACTTTGAGCTATTGAGGATTGTACTTTGAAACAACAGGTACTTTGCAGAAGTTTATAACGTTAAACCGTGAAAATGTAAAAAATCACATTTTTCTCAGATAAATCTTTTTTAGCTCCAAATGTTGCATTTAATAAGGGTAACGAGAAATTGCTAGATACAATTTGTTGTGCAATTTCTCCTGAGTGCGCAGATACTCTATATGTGGAGGAAAACAACTGTTTGGGTGCATGGCAGGGCTCGGAAGGGAAGCAGTGCTATTTGACTTTTTGAATGTAAATTATACTGGAATAATTAGCGGTTGCCATGTCACATTTGGAAATCCACTAATGTGCCTAAACAGTGGAAACCCTTAACAAGTCACACCATTTTGGAAACTAGACCCCTTAGAGAACTTATCTAGATGTGTATTGAGCACCTTGAACCAACAGGTGCTTCACAGAAGTTTATAACATAGATTCGTGGAAATAAAAGAATCAAATTTTTCCCAAATAAATCTTTTTTAGCTCCATATTTTGCATTTTTATAAGGGTAAGGCTGCTTTCACACTAGCGTTGGCACGTGGCCGTCGCTATGCGTCGGCCCGACGTGCTGACGCGCGTTGTGAAAATAATGCCCGACGTGGGCAGTGGAAGCAGTCTTACGACACTTCCGCTGCCCCATTGTAAGGTCCGGGGAGGAGGGGGCGGAGTTTCGGCCGCACATGCGCGGTCGAAAATGGCTGACACGACGCGCAAAAAAAGTTACATGTAACTTTTTTTGTGCCGACGGTCCGCCAAAACACGACGCAACCATCGCACGACAGTTGCGACGTGTGGCCATACGTCGCAATGCGTCGCTAATGTTAGTCTGTGGGGAAAAAACGCATCCTGCAGACAACTTTGCAGGATGCGTTTTTTCTCCTAAATGACTCATTGCGACATACAGCCAACAACGCTAGTGTGAAAGTAGCCTAATAGGATAAACTGGTCCATGCAATTTGTTGTACATTTTCTCCTGAGTACGCCGATACCCCATATGTGGGAGAATGCTACTGTTAGGGCGCACGGCAGGGGTTGAAAGCGAAGGAGCGCTATTTGACTTTTTGAATGCAAAATTTGATGGAATAATTAGCGGACGCCTGTCGCGTTTTAAAAGCCCCTGATGTACCTGTGGAACCCCCCCACAAATGACACCAAAATAAAAAAAAAATCACAATTTTCCCACAAAAATCTTTTTTAGCTACAAATTTTTGTATTTTCACAAGGGCAAAAGGAGAAAATGGACCCCAAAGTTTGTTGTGCAATTTCTCCTGAGTTCACCAATACCCCATATGTGGTCTAAAACTACTTTTGAGGCATAGTGCAAAGCTCAGAAGGGAAGTAGCGCCATATTACAGTGCAGATTTTGCTGCACTTGTTTGAGAGTGCCATGTTACATTGGCAGAGCCCCTGAGGTGCCAAAGCAGCAGAATCCCCCATAAGTGACCCCATTTTACCAATTAAACCTCTCAATGAATTAATCTAGGGGTGCAGTGATTATATTGACACCACAGGTGTGTCACAAAGTATGCAATTGAACAGTGAAGAAAAAATAATTTTTTTACCACGAAGATTATGGGTTAGCCCCAAGTTTTACATTTTCACACTGGGAAATGGGTAAAAATGGCAACAGAATTTGTCCAACAAATTCTGCTGAATGTAGAAATCCCCCATAGTGGCTGTACAGTACTACTTTTCCATACGGAGTGACTCGGGTGGGACGTAACGCTATTTGCCTCCTGGAGCCCAGATTTTCCTAGACTAGTTTGCAGATTCCATATAAAGAGCCCCTAAGTGCTAGAAAAGTAGAACCCCCCTCAAGTGACCCCATTTTGGAAATTATAACCCTTTGGGAATTTATCTACAGGTGTAGTGATGATTTTGACTCCATGGGTATTTTCCAGAAACAAGCAGCAATGGATGTTGCTGAGTGAAAATTGCAATCTCCCATTGTAGTGACCAGTACGTTATGCCCAG
Source organism: Ranitomeya variabilis (assembly GCF_051348905.1). Lineage (NCBI taxonomy): Eukaryota > Metazoa > Chordata > Amphibia > Anura > Dendrobatidae > Ranitomeya > Ranitomeya variabilis. The sequence goes on from NC_135233.1 coordinate 897,520,181, forward strand.
CTCATGCTTCTGGAGACACCTGTAAATTAGGCAGGCTTTCATCACTACAGAAAGTCCAAACATGTGGGCGCTAAATGTGGTTTATCCACACTGGGGATCAGAATGGAGGAGGCATTTGGATTTGTGAGCAGAGAATTTGCTGAATTTCTTTTGGGGGCGAGGAGCCAGTTTGCTTTTCCAGAGCCTTTGTACTACCAGTAACATGGAAGCTCCCTATATTTCTGATAACAGATGACAGATCTGAGTGGGGATTTGCTTTTTTTGTGAATTGAGTTGAAGCTTTTATTAGGAACATTTTACATAATGTTTGGGATTACATTTATCTAGCGCTCTATGCTGAGCACTTACTTTGGGTTTTCCATCTAAATCTCACAGTGACGTGACAGATGATCCATTCACTATAATGAGCCAGCAGATTTACTCAGGACTCCGTCTGGCCTCTGTTCAATGGTGTCCTTCTTTTTAGATGTGCACAAAACTGTGGCCGATGGCACTTTTGTGCAATCCTAAAAGATGGACACCGCTGGATCACAGGTCCTATGGTGTCCACAGTGCTTCCATCTGCCTCATTATAGGGAATCTTCCATCAAGAATTCTGTCTGAATCACATTTTTCAGAGATTTACACGGAAACCCGGTGTAAGCGCTCAGTGCAGAGCACAAGATAAATGTGCGCCAAGCCTTACTATGATCTTTGGGAGGCAGAATGAAAAAAATAACAGCATGTGAAAAATTGGTTTTATTTATTTTTATATTGTTCCTCCTGCAGTATAAGTGATTAGGCGACTTTATTTTTGGGTCAGTGCGATTACAGTGATACCAGATTTATTATCGGGTTTTTATGTTTAGCTGCTGTCACACACTAAAAGACGCCTTTTATTGCGAAAACTAGTTTTTGCATCACCATATTTTGAGAGTTATAATATTTTTATATTTCGACCGACAGAGTTATGTGAGCTCTTTTTTGCAGGACGAACTGACGTTTTTATTGGTAGCATTTTCGGGCACATGACATTTCTTGATCGCTTTCTATACTGATTTTTAGAAGACAGAATGAACAAAATCCGGCAATTCAGGAATAGTTTTTTTGTTTGTTTTTTTTATACCGTTCCATGTGTGGCAAAATTAGTAAGGTAGCTTTATTCTTCAGGTCAGTAAGATTACGGTGATACCCCACTTATATATTTTTTTATGTTTTGGCACTTTTACACAGTAAAAACGATTTAATAGAAAAAATAATTATTTTTGCATTGTTTTATTCTGAGAGCTATAACTTTTTTTTTTTTTTTGATGGAGCTGTATGGCAGCTTGTTTTTTGCAGGACAAGATGATGTTTTCAGCGGTACCATTTTTATTTACATTCGTCTTTTTGATCGCATTTTATTGCACTTTTTGTTCAGTGGTATGATGATAAAGCATTGGTCTTTTGCCACGTTTTTTATTTATTTTTTTACGGTGTTCAGTGAAGGGGTTAACTAGTGGGACCGTTTTATAGAGCGGGTTGTTACGGACACAGTGATACCAAATATGTGTACTTCTATTGTTTTTTTTTATTTACAAAAATAAATATATTTATTGTAAAAATATTTATTTTTTCTTTATTTAGGGAATTTTTTAAAAATATTTTTACACATATTAAATTAATATATATATATATATATATATATATATATATATATATATATATATATATGTACATATATATATATTTTTTAACTTTTTTACATTGTCCCAGAATGGGACATTATTATATTACATCAGATCGCTGATCTGACACTGCACTACAGAGTATCAGATCAGTGATCTGACAGGCAAGAAAGGAGGCATGCCAGCGTCTACTCTCAGCAGGTGCTCGCAATCCACCTTCCCTGCAGGACCCGGAAGGATCTGTCAGCTATCTTAGTGCCGGGGGTCTCCATGGAGACCATCAGGACAATGGACTCCCTACGTGATGCTCCTCTATTCCGCTGTGACTACTGACATCGGCATCAGAGGGGTTAAATGCCCGCAATCGGTGCTAGCACCGATCGTGGTCGTTGCTGCGTGGTGTCAGCTGTCACATACAGCTGACACCCACACCCGAACACTGTGGCACTCAGCGTGAGGCCGGGCGATCCGTGCACCATACATATACTTCTCTTTGCGGGAATGCACCTCCCGCAGAGCAGTATATGTACAGCACATGTCAGGAAGGGGTTAAATGAATTTAATTCTCCTGGTCTAGATGAATTGCATCCTAGGATACTGAAAGAGTTAGCAGAGGAAATTGCAGAACCTGTAGGCAGAAACTTTTAAAAATCCTGGAGAATATCAGAAGTCCCAGAAAATTGGGACTTCCTTCAAAAAAGGAAAGAAGATAGTTCCAGGAAATTACAGGCCAGTGAATCCTAATTCTAACGATATTTAAACAAATTATTAAACAGCATATATGTAAGTACTTGGATAGGAATACAGTAATTAAACATAGCCATCATGAGTTTGTAGCAAACAAGTCATGCCAGACTAGTCTAATTTCCTTCTATGATGGAATCACTGACTGGGTGGATCAGGGAAATGCAGTAGACATAGTACATCTCGACTTCAGCAAATCAGTTGAAAAAGTATCTCATACTATCCTTATTGAAAAAATGACCTAGTATGGGATTGACAAGGCTATGGTTAGGTGGATTCATAACTGGCTCAGTGATCATACTCAGAGTGGTATTAAATGGTTGAACATCCAATTGGATGAGTGTTTCAAGTGTGGTACCACAAGGCTCTGTCTTGACCCCAGTGTTGTTCAACATTTTTATAAATAATCTAGATAAGGGAACTGAAGGTAAACTAATCAAATTTGCAAACAATGCAAAGCTAGGAAGGATAGCTGACACTAGAGAAGACAGATGAAGGATTCAGAAGCATCTAGATAAGCTTGAACAATGGGCAAGGACTAAAGGTACCTTCACACTAAACAACTTTACAACGAGAACAACAACGATCCGTGACGTTGCAGCATCCTGGATAGCGATCTCGTTGTGTTTGACACGCAGCAGCGATCTGGATCCCGCTGTGATATCGATGGTCAGAGCTAGAAGTCCAGAACTTTATTTGGTCGTCAGATCGGCGTTTATCGTCGTGTTTGACAGCAAAAGCAACGATGTCAGCAATGTAAAACATGGAGCTAACAACCTGTGAGAACGATAAGTGAGTCACCGCTATGTCACAGGATCGCTCCTGCATCGTTGTGGAGCTGCTGTGTTTGACATCTCTACAGCGACCTAAACAGCGACGCTGCAGTGATCGGCTCGTTGTCTATATCGCTGCAACGTCGCTGAGTGTGACGGTACCTTAATAGAATGTTATTTAAGAGGGAGAAATGCAAGAATCTACATCTGGGCAAGAAAAACTAATATTACATCTACAAAATGAGAGGATTCGAACTATGCAACAGCTTGTCAACCATGTGATGCAGCAGCAAAAAAGGCAAACACAGATCTAGGATGTATTAAGAGAAGCATAGAGTCTAGATCATGTGAAGTAATTATCCCGCTGTACTCCTCCTTGGTCAGGCCTCATCTGGAATACTGTGTCCAGTTCTGGGCACCACATTTTAAAAAAGAAATTGAAAAACTGGAGCAAGTTCAGAAAAGAGCTACCAGGATGGTGAGTGGACTGCAAAGTATGTTCTACGAGGAACAGTTAAAGGAGCGGGGAATGTTTAGATTGCAAAAAGATGGCTAAGAGGAGAATTACTAACTGTCTACAAGTATCTGAAGGGATGTCACAGTGTAGAGGGATCATCATTATTCTCATTTGCATATGGAAGCACAAGAAGCAATGGAATGAAACTGAAAGGGAGAAGATACAGATTATATATTAGAAAAAACTGTTTGACAGTGAGGGTGATGAAAGAGTGTAACAGGCTGTCACGAGAGGTGGTGAGTAGCGATGAGCGAATATGTTCGGAAAACGATCGCCGAATCCGAATTATACTAATTTGAGCAATATTTGTGCCATTTTTATTTTTGATGATCGTTTTATGAACATATTCACTCATCTGTACTCCCCTTGACTACAATGGCATTTAGCTATGTTCAACGACTATTGTAAATACAGCAATCGTAATTCGAACCGAATACTGAAATATTTGCTAATCTATAGTGGTGAGTTTTCCTTCAGTGGAAGTCTTCAGAGTCTGGGCAGACATCTGTCTGAGATGGTTTAGTCAATCCTGCATTGAGCAGGGAGTTGGACAAGATAACCCTTGAGGTCCCTTCCAACTCTAATATTCTATGATTCTATGGAAATGGAGAGGCTCTGAAGCTGCAGAGGCAGTTGAGGTGACATGAGAACAAGTAAGGAAAGAGGAGTATAATTATTGTATATGTATTTTAACCCATTCTTTCAGGCAGTTTGGATTCAGACCATATTTATTCAGACTGAATTGAAATGTGCCAGCCAGATTTGAGGGAGAAAATTAATTTTTCTAGATTCACTAGTTTCTAACTTTTACCTTCCTTAAAGTGACATTGCTTATTCTGTAACAATGCCTTTTCTAAACATTTCCTGTGTCCTTTTAAATATTGAACTGCTGACAAAATTATTCTTGTAATGACTCTTTGGCAGGCATTTCTTTTTATCATTAAAATTGACTGACCTGGGCATTATTGCCTGACAAAGAACATCAACTGACTCGCCTTTGCCTGATGACTTTGTGCATTATTTGTCTATTTGCAACTTGTCCATTTGCCATTGCCTTTAGTGATAACAAGCTCAGAAGCAAAATGAATAACTGCCAGGGCAGCAAAATCAAGAAGGTGCAATAACTTAGACGGGTTATTTGATCTTCAAGTGGTAAGCCCTTATAAAGACAAGCAACGTTGTAAGTTACCTCTTATTAAAAATTCTCTCATGAATCCTCTTTAGTTTACTGCTTTTTGCCTAAGTTACCAACCACTTCTGCAGTCTATCAAATCTGGCAAGTCTTCTAGGCAAGAAGCGTATGCCCATAAGTTCTTTGTTTTGCAACTTCCAAGCGCTATTCTGTCTCTGGCTGGATTGTTTGATGTGGCCAGCTTTAGTCTTCTGTGCTCCGCAGATGCAAATCTGCCTCTGCTTGCAGAATCAGAGCTTGAATAGTTCGGGTCAGCGGTGCATCCATGCCACTGGCCCAAACTGTCAATTATCACAAGTGAACTGTGTCTCAGCAGACAGGAAGCCAGGAAGCAGAGGAGCGGTATGCTCCTGAACAGCAAACTTGAGAAAACTCATTTAGTAACAATTTCTGAAAACACAGTGGCCACATTTGTAAAAAGAAATGTTGTGAACTTAAGCTATTAATATATTAAGGAGTTTTGCTTCATGTGAGCATAGGTATACAGCTCTACAGCTAAGCAATTTTGCCAGCAAGTCTCCATGAAGATTTAACTATAGTGGTGATTGATAATGCAGCATTATGGCAGACTGGCATATTTTGCGCAAAACCAACCAAGAATGATGAAAACAAAATAATACTAATACAAATGAATCATCTCACTGACAGTATTTTCTTCAATAATGGACAAAGCTAAACAGACCAGTTATTTAAAAGTTATTCTGAGAGGTGTCTTTATAGAAGAGATTTCTAAATGCTTGGCGGTGTTTCATGCTTTGTACTATAGATTTAATACTTTTCTTGCTTCTTTTTTTGAAGTGGCATTTCAAAAGAGGATAAAAAGAGTGGCTACACACAGATACTCGGGGGGTCTACTGAGGAGCACAGATGAGAATATTAGACAATCTGCAGCTGAGATGTTCTATGTCCTCAAGGAGTATATAGATCTTTACATTACATTTAAAGGAAAGATCTAAGAGAAAATGAGTAGGCACTGCTGTGAAGTTGTTTCTAATGTTTGTTGGTTAGAGAGATCAAAACATGGAAAGTCAGTAAATTCTTATATAAACTCTGCTCAGCTTACATTGGAGAAGGACAATCAATATATAATGAAGGAGTCATTAAACTGCCAGTATTTTCGATCAGTATTTTAAGCTAAAACCAAAAGTGGAACCTAAACATGGCTGCACATCTTTGCATTATACTTTTTTTTTTTTTTAAAGTAGGCTCGTTGTCAGACCAGTTCTCAATCCAATTTACAAGTTTCGGGGATTCACTCGAGTCGGCACCAGTGAAAACAAGGAAACCACATTCATATTATTTCCAAAGCTCTTCAAAGGAATCTGGAGCATCCATCTAATTTACATGCTTCATGAATATAAGCATTCTGTATATAGATGTAGGTGTTTCTAACATTATAGCAAACAGCAGAATACCTAGCTGTATAATAGGTAAAATCCCTGTATCCTCCCAGCATAGTTATATTCCTCCACAAGTCATTGTTTCATTGACTTCTCATGAGAATGATCACACTCTGTAATAATTATCACACTGAGATGTGACAGGCCTAAAGACATTAAACCCTTCCTTACTCCAGCACTCTGTAAAAGGATGTTCCACAAAGAATGACATTAGCCAGCACAATATGGCATTCATGCCCAGAGACTGCCACCTACTGCTCAATTGGAACCCTGTGAAACTTCCTGAAAGAGGAAGCGTTTCAGGGAGTGAGCTGGACTGTAACTTCCAGCACCGATGTACTGTACAGGGTACAGTCTGGGGTAGTTCAGCAGAAGGGACAAGGACTGGCCAGTGTGAAAAACGCCCAGAGAATATTGCTTAACTTTGTCAGAAGGACTTGCAGCTTGGCGGAACAAATGGAGACCACAGCTAGGACCTAGAAGAGACAAGGGGAGCATTGTGATAATACATTATATGTTTGTGGGCACTATCAGCATCGGAGATTAGCTAGATAGTATGGAGTACTTGCTATAAGAACCACAGTGTGCTGATATCAACATTCTATATTTACTCTGTTTTGATCTATCCTAACCTCCTGTTAAACCCAGCCTTCCCAACCCCGCGACAGGGAAATTAACTTGATTTGGTTACTTCTGACTTGCTCTTATGTGCGTGTTGCATCCCGTGACTGGTTTACATTTGGCTTAGTCTGCAGTATACAACATTCCAGCACAGAAATGGCAGGCCAGTCAGTATCTGAGTAAACCAGGGGGCTACTCCCCTGTAGGCTATGTTCAGTAACCTTCTGAAGTTTACGGAGAGCAACTTCTTATTGTGGAATTGGGTGGATCGACTGAAGAGTATGTTACACATATACCCCAAGATGGCCCTATTGGCAGACAGTAAGATACCGACAGCCAAGGGACTGTGACACCATAGATAAAGTGATAAAAATCCTGAAGGACATGCATAGTGACACCACAGACTTGGTTAACTTAAATATGCGCCTATTCCGTCGGGTCCAAGGGGAGGGTGAGACTGTGGCCCAGTATGTAAATGTGCTGCAGGAAGTGATAGCCCATATCACCAAGAAGATTCAGAATGAATACCAAGGGCTGGGACCATTAGATGAGCTGCTGCGGAATCAGTTCATGGCCAGCCTGAGAGACCCCAACTTAAGACAGGCTCTGAAAGAATGCCTAATCTCTAACCTCAACATGAGCTGAAGAGGCAAGGGTTGGAGAACAAGAGGGCCCTGTCCTCACATGGATGGTCAGAAGCCATGAAGTGACCGCTCCTGGATGAACGAATATGGAACCAGACTGGGCACAAGGGTTACAACAAGAGATCAGAAATTTCAGAAGGAAAATATGTGACATTAGGGGGACCCCTACTGACAACACGATATCATGTCCTTTGACATGGTTCAAGGAGAAATCAGAACTGAAATACCTTCTGCCCCACACTCAGCCGCCCCGAACTCACTATTCATCAGAAGAGCTTATTGAGAAATGCTGGACTTGCGACAGAAGAGGACATATCTCCCAGAATTGCTTGAATTGGGAAAGAAGAACAAGGGGGTATCAGTTAAACTAGCAGGTTGAGGAGCGCACCAAAGGGCTGCACACCCCAGAAAGACAGATTGAAAGCTCTGAGGATATTATTTCTGAACGACCTATTACTTGAGCTGAGTTTAATGAACAACGCATCCGTTGCTTGATGGACACCAGTTCCTTGGTGACCATTATGCTGGAAGATTACTTTCGAGCCCACTTTCTAGACTTCGCTCACTCAGGAAGGGAACCAACCATCTGATTGATGTCCGCTAACCACTTGCCATGCCGGAAGCTGGAATTGTGTGTTTGACCATATGAGTGTGCAGCAAAGATCTGGGCAGAAAAGGATTCATGGTATTGACAGGACTCGGAGGAGGAGGATCCATTGTGACCTTAGGGATGAATGTCTTGAAAGAAGAGCAGGAATTCTTTCCTGAAGAGAAATAGTTGGGCCCGAGTAACCTGACATCATGCGAGCAAAAGAGTGTTCCAGCAGTTAGTATGGGTCAATCAGATCTAGAAGGTACCAACCGCCTCTCAATGCCTCAGTAAGGTGGTGGTCCACCTAGAGTCTACAGTGACCATACCCATGTGGCAAACTGTACTCATCATGTTGGGGCTGGCCCATGTGTCTTTGGACAGAGTAAAATTGCAGCTTGAGCCCACATAAGTGGATGAAATGATCCTGGGATTGTTGATGACCCGTACCCTAGCCATTGTACCCAGGGGCGTAACTACAGTGGTCGCAGCGGTCGCAGCTGCGACGGGGCCCGGAGTACTTAGGGGCCCGCCCATCTGTCCGTCCGCCCATCTGTCCATCCACCCATCTGTCCATCTGCCCATCTGTCCGTCCGCCCATCTGTCCGTCTGCCCATCTGTCCATCCGCCCATCTGTCTGTCCTTGTTAAGGTCCCAATCATGAGACCCGGAGGGAGGCGTCACAGCAGGTCCTCCAGTTACATTAGGGGGAAGATGGGGAATGCGGTCACGTGATCTAACCTTGTGACCAGGAGAGAGGTGTGTCTGCAGGTCCTTCAGCAGCACCAAAGGGAAGGACGGGCCAAAGGCAGCTCCCGCTGCTTAAGTGTAAGTGGCTGAGTGCTTAAGGTTTTTAAGCGTAAAAAGCTGCAAGCTGGTGCTGCATCCTCCTCTTTCTGCCACAGGGTCCCTCTGTTTCTCTGCACACCGGATGGCCGTAAAATCTGATAAACCTCTGTGATGTAATTATCCCGGGCCATATAGCCAGGCTCAGGTACAAAGCAACCCCTGAGTACAGAGGTAGATGGTGTGCACATTACTGAACCTCCTGTCAAAGCCAGCTCCTCTGTTCCACAATGCATTTAGTTTGTGTGCTGTATTTACTGAGTGTGGATGGTGTTTACTGGGAGGGCATTTACTGTGTGTGTTGTATTTAGTGTATGGAAGTATTTACTGTGTGTATGAGGGAGGTATTTACTGTGTGTATGAGGGGGGTATTTACTGTGTGTATGAGGAGGGTATTTACTGTGTGTATGAGTAGGGTGTTTACTGTGTGTATGAGGGGGGTATTTACTGTATGTGTGGGGTATTTACTGTGTGTGTGTGGGGTATTTACTGTGCCTGTGTGGGGTATTTACTGTGCGTGTGTGGGGGTATTTACTGTGCCTGTGTGGGGTATTTTCTGTGCCTGTGTGGGGTATTTACTGTGCGTGTGTGGGGTATTTACTGTGCCTGTGTGGGGTAATTACTGTGCGCATAATACTTTATAGGAGGACTATGAAGTGCATTTTAATACTATGAAGTACTATGGGGTGCATTATACTTTATCGAGGACTATGGGCTGTGTATTATGCTTTATGGATGACTATGGAGATGCATTCGATTATACTACATGGATCACTATGAACTGTGCAGTATACTATAAGGAGGTCTATGGGGGTGCATTATACTTCTTATATGGATCCCCAAGACTTCTATGTAAGTCCTTGATGAGTATAATGGTTTATTTTCTTTTATACATTACAGAACAATGGTACAGTACGGGGGACAAATATATACCAGAATGGGGCACCGGATAGTTACGCCACTGAGGTCAGACTATACAACATTGCAATAAAGTTATAGTGTGTGTAATGAATAGGGAAAATATTTTGGCATGATGGGGGGGCCCCATTTGAAAGTTTGCACCGGGGCCCATAACTTTGTAGTTATGCCACTGACTGTACCCATGCGCTGTATTAACCTGAGCGGTAAAAGATGACAATTAACTTCCTGGAAAGAAGTAGCTCAAGTGTGTGTGATGCCAGAAGATCTCACAAGGTCCTATGCCATCGAACTGACCCCTGTGAAAGGAGATCCGTTGACTTGCTCAGCACGATAACGACTTTGGGTGCATTAAGGCAATTCAAGACAAGATCCCTATGGGAACTACATCCCCATCCAAGAAAGGTATTGTCAGATTCTAAAAAGAAGGGAATGTCCAGCTTCACCAAGTCCGTAAAAAAGAGTTTTCTTTATTCACAAACTTTTAAACATGGAGGATACAGACTTCAGCACGAACCACATGGGTAAGAAATCTCAACGCGTTTCTGGAGACTAAGCTCCCTTAATCATGACATGTGCAGCGCCCCAGAGTCCTGGTCATTGCAGTACTGATGCTCCGCCACTAAGGGGAGTGTTGGTACGTCTGATGGCACTGAAGGAGTTCACCTGACCAGGTATCACAGACACCAATACACTTCACAGTCTGGCCTCCAGGGGGAGCTAAGGGTGCTATGTATTAGGCCACTCCTCACAATCTGTTAAAACTGGGGGTTAGATAGGAAGATAGACAGAAAGCTGACTGGGTTGGAACCAGGCAACATCCTGTGGCAGAGGGTGTTGCAGGGGAAGATTCAGGGGGGTCCCTGTCAGGGGTGGGATCCTGACAGAGGCCTAACGAACAGAAAGAACGCTACGGGACCGCGCCTGCACTTCATTGCGGCGGTACCCCAAGAAAGGACAAGAAGCGAGGTTTATTGTGAAGAGTGAGAAACAAGATCAACGCAATGAGGAGATAACACCAGTAGGAGTCGTGCTGTAAGACCGAGGCAACATCCTACTGAGGCGCGTAGCCGGTGGCCGGAAACGCCGAGGAAGTATTGAGCTCCAAGCCTTACTTCAAACCTACGGCAGGACAGTCAGTTATAGGCGGGCTGTCTCACCTAAATCACCTAAGCAGACATAGGGGGCAACAGTTGGAGAGGGGCGACTCTAGGGTCCCGGAAGAACTCCAGGCCTACCCGTCATACGGGTGCGTCCTAGCCATATCATCTGGGGGGGACGGAGAAGAACATCAGAATCAGTTGTGAGGGAACTTCAGAAACAGACACAACAGTTGTGAGGACTATCCCATGGTGCTAAGCAGGGAAGTGTTGTGAACTGTGTTTCTGGGCTCCCTCTGGTGGTCACTAACAGTATTGTGTGAGGCATGTCTTGTTGCAGGCCTAGGCTCCAGCTGTGTCATTAAGCAGCGGGTGTTCCCTATTTAGGTCTCCTCTGGACTCAGTCTCTTGCCTGGCATCGTTGTATCCAGTCCTATAAGGTCTCCTCCTGATTCCTTTCCGTCTGTCTCATGCAAGAAAAGCTAAGTCCGTTTTGAATATTTTGGATCATTTGCATTTTTCAGTGTTTTTGTCCAGCTTGCTTAATATGTGATTTTCAAGCTCGCTGGTAGCTCTAGGGTGCTGATATTCTCCCTCCGCACCGTCAGTCGGTGTGGGGGTTCTTGAAATATTCAGCGTGGATGTTTTTGCAGGGTTTTCTGCTGACCGCATAGTTCACTATCTATTTTCTGCCTATCTAGACTAGTGGGCCTCACTTTGCTGAATCTAGTTCATCTCTACGTTTGTGTTTTCCTCTTGCCTCACCGTTATTATTTGTTGGGGGCTTTCTATATCTTTGGGGTTCAATTTCTCTGGAGGCAAGTGAGGTCTTATTTTCCCTCTAGGGGTAGTCAGTTCTCCGGCTGGCTTGAGACGTCTAGAATCAATGTAGGCACGTTCACCGGCTACTTCTAGTTGTTGTGTTAGGATCAGTTATGCGGTTAGCCCAGTTTCCACCTCCCTAGAGCAGTTCTTTTGTTTTTGTTGACCTTGCCGGAATTCCTGAGATCCTCTACCACTGGGATCATAACAGTATGCCAGGCCAAACGAAAATGTTTATTGCATCGCAGAAGCGGGATTAAAAGAAGTTCTGAGTTTTTTTTGTTTTTTTTTTTGTTTTTTTGTGTTGCTGCAGTTTGCCTAGCTTCTTCCATCCCCTTTTTCTCTGAGTGGCTGGAGCTCTGCTGCAGATATGAATGTCCAGACTCTGACTTCTAGTGTGGCTCAGCTTGCTACTAGGGTGCAAAGCATTCAGGATTTTGTTATCCATAGCCCTATGTCTGAACCAAAAATACCTATTCCTGAGCCGTTTTTTGGAGATAGATCTAAGTTCCTGAATTTTAGGAATAATTGTAAATTGTTTCTGTCTCTGAAACCTCGTTCCTCTGGTGATTCCGCTCAGCAAGTAAAAATTGTTATCTCCTTCTTGCGCGGCGACCCTCAAGATTGGGCCTTCTCTCTGGCGCCAGGAGATCCTGCATTGGTGAATGTTGATGCGTTTTTTCTGGCACTTGGTTTGCTTTATGAGGAGCCTAATCTTGAAAATCAGGCTGAAAAGATGTTGCTGGCTATCTCTCAAGGTCAGGACAAAGCTGAGGTGTATTGTCAAAAATTTCGGAAATGGTCCGTGATTACTCAATGGAATGAGTGTGCCCTGGCCGCAAATTTCAGAAATGGTCTTTCTGAAGCCATTAAGAATGTGATGGTGGGGTTTCCTATCCCTACAGGTCTGAATGATTCAATGGCTCTGGCCATTCAAATTGATCGTCGTTTGCAGGAGCGCAAATCTGTTAATCCTTTGGCGGTGCTGTCTGAACGGTCACCTGATTCTATGCAATGTGACAGAATTCTGACCAGAGCCGAGCGGCAAAATCATAGACGTCAAAATGGGTTGTGTTTTTACTGTGGTGATTCAACACATGTTATCTCAGCATGCTCTAAACGCTTAAAAAAAATTGTTAATCCTGTCGCCATTAGTACTTTTCAGCCTAAGTTTATTTTGTCTGTGACTTTAATTTGTTCATTATCTTCTTACTCAGTTATGGCTTTTGTGGATTCTGGTGCTGCTCTGAGTCTGATGGAGCCTTTGGAAATTCCTATTCCTCTTAGAGGAATTGATGCTACGCCATTGGCAGAGAATAAACCTCAGTATTGGACGCAAGTGACCATGTGCATGACTCCTGTACATCAGGAGGTGATTCATTTTCTGGTACTGCATAAAATGCATGATGTTGTTGTTTTGGGTCTGCCATGGTTACAGGCCCATAATCCAGTTTTAGATTGGAAAGCTATGACTGTGTCAAGTTGGGGTTGTCAGGGGATTCATGGCGATTCTCCATTGGTGTCTATTCCTTCTTCTACTCCTTCTGAGATCCCTGAGTTTTTGTCAGACTATCAGGATGTATTTAATGAGCCCAGTTCCAGTGCCCTTCCTCCTCATAGGGACTGTGATTGTGCTATAGATTTGATTCCTGGTAGTAAATTTCCTAAGGGACGACTCTTTAATTTATCTGTGCCAGAGCATGCCGTGATGCGGAGTTATATAAGGGAGTCTTTGGAGAAGGGACATATTCGCCCATCATCTTCTCCTCTTGGTGCAGGATTCTTTTTTGTGGGCAAGAAAGACGGGTCTTTGAGACCTTGTATAGATTATCGTCTTCTGAATAAGATCACGGTGAAATTTCAGTATCCTTTGCCATTGTTGTCTGATTTATTTGCTCGGATTAAGGGTGCCAGTTGGTTCACCAAGATAGATCTTCATGGTGCGTATAACCTTGTGCGCATAAAGCAGGGAGATGAATGGAAAACAGCATTTAATACGCCCGAGGGTCATTTTGAGTACCTGGTGATGCCTTTTGGACTCTCTAATGCTCCTTCTGTGTTTCAGTCCTTCATGCATGACATCTTCCGGAAATATCTGGATAAATTTATGATTATTTATCTGGATGATATTTTGTTTTTTTCTGATGATTGGGAGTCCCATGTGAACCAGGTCAGGATGGTGTTTCAGGTTCTGCGTGAGAATGCTTTATTTGTGAAGGGCTCAAAATGTATCTTTGGGGTACAGAAGGTTTCTTTTTTGGGTTTTATTTTTTCCCCGTCTACTGTGGAGATGGACCCAGTCAAGGTCCACGCCATTCATGACTGGACTCAGCCCACGTCTGTTAAGAGCCTGCAGAAGTTCTTGGGCTTTGCTAATTTTTACTGTCGTTTTATCGCTAATTTTTCTAGGGTGGTTAAACCTTTGACGGATATGACCAAGAAGGGTTCTGATGTTGCTAATTGGTCTCCTGCGGCCGTGGAAGCCTTTCGGGAGCTGAAGCGTCGGTTTACTTCGGCGCCAGTCTTGTGCCAGCCGGATGTCTCTCTTCCCTTCCAGGTTGAAGTTGATGCTTCTGAGATTGGTGCAGGGGCCGTTTTGTCGCAAAAAAGTTCTGATGGCTCCGTGATGAAGCCATGCGCCTTCTTTTCTAGAAAATTTTCGCCTGCTGAGCGGAACTATGATGTTGGTAATCGGGAGTTGTTGGCTATGAAGTGGGCATTTGAGGAGTGGCGACATTGGCTCGAGGGAGCTAAACATCGTGTGGTGGTCTTGACTGATCATAAAAATCTGATTTATCTCGAGTCTGCCAAGCGCCTGAATCCTAGACAGGCTCGTTGGTCGTTGTTTTTCTCCCGTTTTGACTTTGTGGTCTCGTACCTGCCTGGTTCGAAGAACGTGAAGGCTGATGCACTTTCTAGGAGTTTTGTGCCTGACTCTCCGGGAGTCTCGGAGCCGGCTGGTATTCTCAGAGAGGGAGTGATTTTGTCTGCCATTTCCCCAGATTTGCGACGAGTGCTGCAGAAATTTCAGGCTGATAGGCCTGATCGTTGCCCACCAGAGAGACTGTTTGTCCCTGACAGATGGACTAGCAGCGTTATTTCTGAGGTTCATTCTTAGGTGTTGGCAGGGCATCCTGGGATTTTCGGTACCAGAGATTTGGTGGCTAGGTCCTTTTGGTGGCCTTCCTTGTCGCGGGATGTGCGTTCTTTTGTGCAGTCCTGTGGGATTTGTGCTCGGGCTAAGCCTTGCTGTTCTCGTGCCAGCAGGTTGCTTTTGCCCTTGCCTATCCCGAAGAGGCCTTGGACGCACATTTCCATGGATTTCATTTCGGATCTTCCGGTATCTCGGAAGATGTCTGTCATCTGGGTGGTGTGCGATCGTTTTTCTAAAATGGTCCATTTGGTGCCCTTGCCTAAGTTGCCTTCCTCCTCTGATTTGGTTCCTTTGTTCTTTCAGAATGTGGTTCGTTTGCACGGCATCCCTGAGAATATTGTGTCTGACAGAGGATCCCAGTTTGTGTCCAGATTCTGGCGATCCTTTTGTGCTAAGATGGGTATTGATTTGTCTTTTTCGTCGGCTTTTCATCCTCAGACTAATGGCCAGACCGAGCGAACTAATCAGACGTTGGAGACTTATTTAAGATGTTTTGTTTCTGCTGATCAGGACGACTGGGTTACCTTTTTGCCACTGGCCGAGTTTGCCCTTAATAATCGGGCTAGTTCTGCCACTTTGGTTTCACCCTTTTTCTGCAACTCTGGTTTTCATCCTCGTTTCTCCTCGGGCCAGGTTGAACCTTCTGACTGTCCTGGGGTTGATTCTGTGGTGGATAGGTTGCAGCGGATTTGGAACCATGTGGTGGACAATTTGAAATTGTCACAAGAGAAGGCCCAGCATTTTGCCAACCGCCGCCGCGGTGTGCGTCCCCAACTTCGTGTTGGGGATTTGGTTTGGTTGTCTTCTCGGCATGTTCCCTTGAAGGTCTCCTCTCCTAAGTTCAAGCCTCGCTTTATCGGTCCTTATAAGATTTTGGAAATCCTTAACCCGGTGTCTTTTCGCTTGGACCTCCCAGCGTCATTTGCTATTCATAATGTGTTCCATAGGTCCTTGTTGCGGCGGTACGTGGTGCCTATGGTTCCTGCTGTTGAGCCTCCTGCCCCGGTTTTGGTTGAGGGCGAGTTGGAGTACGTGGTGGAGAAGATTTTGGATTCTCGTATTTCTAGACAGAGACTTCAGTATTTAGTTAAGTGGAAAGGCTATGGTCAGGAGGATAATTCCTGGGTTGTCGCCTCTGATGTTCATGCGGCTGATTTGGTTCATGCCTTTCACGCTGCTCATCCTGATCGCCCTGGGGGCCTTAGTGAGGGTTCGGTGACCCCTCCTCAAGGGGGGGGTACTGTTGTGAACTGTGTTTCTGGGCTCCCTCTGGTGGTCACTAACGGTATTGTGTGAGGCATGTCTTGTTGCAGGCCTAGGCTCCAGCTGTGTCATTAAGCAGCGGGTGTTCCCTATTTAGGTCTCCTCTGGACTCAGTCTCTTGCCTGGCATCATTGTATCCAGTCCTATAAGGTCTCCTCCTGATTCCTTTCCGTCTGTCTCATGCAAGAAAAGCTAAGTCCGTTTTGAATACTTTGGATCATTTGCATTTTTCAGTGTTTTTGTCCAGCTTGCTTAATATGTGATTTTCTAGCTCGCTGGTAGCTCTAGGGTGCTGATATTCTCCCTCCGCACCGTCAGTCGGTGTGGGGGTTCTTGAAATATTCAGCGTGGATGTTTTTGCAGGGTTTTCTGCTGACCGCATAGTTCACTATCTATTTTCTGCCTATCTAGACTAGTGGGCCTCACTTTGCTGAATCTAGTTCATCTCTACGTTTGTGTTTTCCTCTTGCCTCACCGTTATTATTTGTTGGGGGCTTTCTATATCTTTGGGGTTCAATTTCTCTGGAGGCAAGTGAGGTCTTATTTTCCCTCTAGGGGTAGTCAGTTCTCCGGCTGGCTTGAGACGTCTAGAATCAACGTAGGCACGTTCACCGGCTACTTCTAGTTGTTGTGTTAGGATAAGTTATGCGGTTAGCCCAGTTTCCACCTCCCTAGAGCAGTTCTTTTTTTTTTGTTGACCTTGCCGGAATTCCTGAGATCCTCTACCACTTGGATCATAACAGGGAAGGACTACAACACACAAGCGCTAGAAGGTAGGCACAGATTTCCACCTGCAAAGGGAACTCTGGAAGTGCCATCGGACTGGCCGGTCTCAGACAGCCCTGTTAACCGTACTCCGGATTGAGGATCCTGAAGCCTTCAGTAAAGAGGTAAAGAGACTGCAACCTGGTGTCCTCGTTATTCATCGCGACCTGCACCACACCACATCATTCTCAACTTTCACTGGACGCCCCTCAGCAGGGTCACGGACCGGGTCTAGCCACCGTGACAATCCCAGGACCAAGACAGAGAGGCCCGGTACCGGGTACCCCTCGGCCCTGCGGCAGTGGGGGCGCTCCACATGTTGTCATGATTAAGGGAGCTTAGTCTCCAGAAACGCATTGAGATTTCTTACCCATGTGGTTCGTGCTGAAGTCTGTATCCTCCATGTTTAAAAGTTTGTGAATAAAGAAAACTCTTTTTTACGGACTCGGTGAAGCTGGACATTCTCTTCTTTTTTGGACTTTATACGTCTGGACACAGCAGGTCCGTGCTCCCGAGGTTTGGTTCTTGCATCACGGGTGAGCTGGATTATATTCCTTCTTTCATCGTCAGATTCTGCATTAAATGTATCAGGATGTAAAACATCTGCTGTCACATATGCTGCAGAATGGGGTGATATGGGAGAGCCAAAGCCACTGGTCTGCAACATTGTAATAGTACAGAAGAAGGACGGGCATTGAGGTTCGGTGTGGGGTTTCGACAACTGAATGCCTGTACCATGCAAGACTGATAATCCTTTCCCAGGATTTAAGAATCCCTGTCTGCCTTAGGGAAAGCTAAGTATTGTCCCTTGATTTGGCCAGAGGCTACTGGCAAGTCCTCGTTGCTGGAAAGGACCGCCCGAAGACTGCCTCCATCTTTATAATGGGACTCGGCAACTTCAACTGGATGCCTTTTGGATTGACAAATGCAACCTGGACATTTAAGCGGTTGATTGAAAGGTGCCTTGGATACTTGAACTTTGAAGCAACATTGATATATCTTGATGACATCATAATCTATTCCCCATCCTTTGTAGAACATCTTAAAACATCTTACCAGGTTGGGTCAGGTGTTGGAATGGCTTTACAGACATGGGCTGAAGATTAAACCTTGGAATTGCCATGTGTTTCAGAGAGAAATTGAGTAACAGGGGTACACAGTTTCCAACACATGAGTATAGCCTACCATGAAGAAAGTGGCCGCTGTGCAAAAATAGCTTATACCTTCTACACTGAGAGAACTGAAAGCAATCCTGGGCTTGGCCAGGAATTACCAAAGGTTTATCAAGAACTTTGATAAGACTGCAGCGACCTCACAAGAGTTATTAAGAGGAACCGCAGGAGGGACCGATCGCCAGTCAATCCAGCATGGCCCCAGGCAACAGGAGGCTTTCCAGACCTTAAAAATGTGCTGACTGATGCCCCAGTCTTGGACTATGCTGACTTCTCCCAGCCTTTTGTACTGTACATCGATTGAAACCTGTACGGGTTGGGAGCAGTGCTGGCTCAGGAGCAAGAAAGAAGTGAGAGGATACGCCAGTGGTCATTGAAGAACTCTAATAAATATAGTTTGTTCCAATTGTAACTGCTGGCACTGATTGTGGGGCATGACTGAAAAATTCACAGAATACTTGTTAGGATTAGAAGTACATGTACGAACTGACAACAATCTCCTCCCTCACTTGGAGTATGCAATGTTGTGTGCGCTGGAACAGAGATGGGTTGCAAGAATGTCCAAGTACAAGTACAAGATCTCTTACTGGTCAAAGTTAGAGAATAAGCATGTAAATGCGCTGTCTTGGGTGACACAAGCGGACTTGTTGATGGGTGTAGACGAAGAGTTGGAAGGTGATGAAACTCCGAACTTCAAGTGGTGCCCGTTCAAGAATCAAGAGAAGAGCCCAAACTTGCCCAGATCCTAGGTTGCTGGAGGGACAAGTGGGTGCAGTTGCAGCAGTCCTATCCTGAGTTAGAACAGCTACTACCCTACCGAGTCACAAAGAGAGTCCACCCCAACAGTCCCGTCTATGAAGTCCAGCCCAAAGGAGACAGAGAAACCCTGGTTAGAGTGTTACATAGGAATGTGCTCCTTCCCTGTCTCTCTGAAACAGAAAAATGAACTCTCCAGAAGAATCACGCGTTGCTCCCTCAAAAGGAACTGCGAGTGATGAAGAGGAGTGACTCGCTGTGCTTCCAGGACGGCAGGAGATGCCAGCATCACTTCCATTGGAGTCAGAAGATGGGGTATAAGCCAGTCTTCTTATGTAGTTCCCAAAGCCCTAGAAGTTCCTGAAAACACCCCTGCAGGAAGAAACACGGAGAACTCATTGCTAATGCCAACGTCCCTCCTGTCCAACATGTACAGGATGAGTTTGTGTGGGAGCAGTTTAAGCAAAAGACCACTCCAATGTTCCCCTCACCAGAGGACTTTCAAACTAAAGGTGAGGAGGAGTGTAAGAGGGTGTACCGCAAAGGATGACATTTCCCGGAGCAATACGGCATTTGTGTCCAGAGACTGCCACTTACTGCACAATGGGAACCCTGCAGAACTACCTGGAAGCGGAAGAGTTTCGGTGCAGAAGACTGTGGAAAGAGCACTGGGTCAAATGGCCTTAATTATGCAGTTCCCCAATATAAGAGGCCAGTGCAGCAAGGTGGGAGAGGATTTAGCACCAACCGCTGAGATGAGCAGGACGTGTGTGCAAGGGGACTCTGAGGCTGTGATCTCAGAACGAGCCAAGAGGCCAGAACCAGTGTGTTATGGTGTGCCCATGAGCACAGTCCAGACGACGATGCTCAAGGACCACTAAGTGAGCAGGGTCCAGATGACGCTGATCAAGGTCCGTGAACCAGACCACGCCAGTCAAGGCCTGACATCTAGATCTGCGCCAGACAAAATGCAAGAACCAGTCTGCATCGGTCAAGACCTGGGACCCAGTCCTCATTCGTCCAGCCCTCGTTCATCAAGCAACAATATCTAGAAGTGGACGTTTGTGATGGGGAATCAGAGGCGCGAGTAAGTCTGGCTGTTTCTTCCAGCACTGTCAAATGGTAGAGGGTACAGTCTGAGGTAGTGCGTCAGGTGGAACAGGGGCTGGCCAGAATGAAAAAGGAGCAGAGAATATTGCTTGACTTCGTCAGAAGGACTTATGGCCAAGCAGGAAAAACTAGAGACCCCAGCTAGGACCTAGAAGAGACAAGAGGAGCATTATGATATGTTATACGTTTGTGACCACTGTAAGCCTCGGAGATTAGCTATAAAGTGTAGAGAACTTGCTATAAGAATCACAGTGTGTGTGCTGATAACAACATTGTATATTTTATACTATATTTACTCTGTTTTCATCTATCCTAACCTCTTGTTAAATCCCTGTGTCAATGGAATGAACAGTTAATTTGGTTACTTCCCTCTTGCTCTTATCAGCATTTTGCATCCTGTGACCGGTTTACAGCTCCAATCTAAATTTTGGTTTAAAAGGATCCTGTCAGTTCCAATAAGCCTCAGAAACTATTTAGAATGCTTCTCAATACTGTCTTTGATATCTGAGACAATAGCTGTTATTATCGTAAAACTATTTAATTTTCCATATGTTCGGTTTTCATGTTTTATGTCCGCAAATCATCCATCAGTTTTTTACATCTGTGTGGCATCTGTTTTCTTATATCCACAATTAAAAAAATAAAAGACCCAAATTTGTTATATATGTCATTTTTGCAATCGATCTATTCTCATAGATTGTAAGCTTGTGAGCAGGGCCCTCATTCCTCTTGGTATCTCTGGTATCTATGTGTATCTCTTGGTATCTCTGTTGATCTATGTGTTTATTGTTCTGCTGTAATGTCTATTGTCTGTACAAGTCCCCTCTAAATTGTAAATTGTTGCGGAATATGTTGGCGCTATAGAAATAAAATTATTATTATTGTTAATAAAGGCAGAAGCCCTTTTAATTATGTCAGCATGGTATGACCACACTGTCAGTGAACTGTCAAGCAGAATAAGGTGGCACTGGGATGTTAATTGAGCCAGGGAAGCAACCTGTGTGGGGTGTATGAGGGTATCATACTGTGTGGGGAGCTGTGGGATTTCGTACTGTGTGGCATGTGACTGGGAACATCATACTGTTGGGGGATCACTGTTGGGCATCTAACTATGACTGGGGTCACTGTGGGGAAATCATTTGGTGTGGGGACTGTGGGAGCTTTATAATGTGTTTGGGAGAGTTGTTGCAACATGATATGGTAGATGGCTCTCATTGTAAAGACACCATGCTTTAAAAAGGAGACGGCTTATAGTTTTTTTAGATTTTGATGAAAACACAAATAAATCTGAATTTAATTTTATCAGCTGGTGTATAACCAAGAAAATGTCTATTAGGGAAGCACCTGAACATCATTGGAATGCACTGTTGCTATATCCAGAGCTTGAAAATGTCCTTCATAAAAAAATCAATGCTACATTCAGTAGAGGGCCCCTTATTAGAAATATAATATCCCCCAGTCGAATAGCAAGAACTGTTTCTGTAAAAAATCCCATAGACGTAAAATAAAAAGTTGCTTAGGTTGCAGCACAATCACTCATAGAAAGAAAATTAAAAAGTCCAATGTAACAAAAGAATGTTTCAATGTAATTGAGCTTTTAAAATGTACAGTACTTACTTGTAGTCTACTTAATTGGATGCCAGTTCAGTACATAGGAAGAACATCACAAATACAATAAAGAGCTTCAATCATAGATATAATGTCAAATGAGATTTTTTTTATGTCAGTGTTTCATGTAATTTAAATTTAACTAAAATATTTTAGTGTGATTACAATTACCACTACACATTCCATCAAATATTGCAGATGGAATTCTGTTTTAAATAAACATGAGACTTTTGGGATTTTTAAAATATAAAGTGTGTTGGTGTAAGCGAGGTTGTAGAGCATGTGTGAGTGCTTTATTGGGACTGTATACATTTTGTTAAGTTGATTTGTTTAATACTTTTTTTCATGTTTGATACAATATTGATTACTAGTGATGAGCAAGTGTGCTCGCCACTGCTCGTTACCCGATCGAGCATCGGGGCGCTCGGGCATGCTAGTTACTCGATTGAGTATCGAGTGCTCAAGCGTCATGCTCAAGTCCCTACCCTGCTTGTTTGGCACCACCAATACACATTCAGGGATTGCCTGACATACACGGTAATGCCTTAGCCATGTTGGCTACTGGCATTATCATGATTGGCTGGACGCATCGCATCATGGGGTCTCATATAAGTTCTTTTCAGGGCTAAATGTTTTCCTTTCTGTAGTAAAACCGCTGCTACCTGCATTCAGTGGAGGGATAGTTTAGGATTAGAAGCATCTACGCAGGGTTTACTATTGCTATTGCAGTACTTGTTTGTATACTGCTGCAGCACGGTTAAAAGAAAAGTCCTTTTCAGGGTTAAATATTTGCCTTTCTATATTAAAACCAATGTTCCCGTGTTCAGAGAAGGAATAGTTTTGGATTCAAGGTATCTAGGCAAGGTTTAATATTGCTTTTGCTGTACTTGTATACTGCTTCAACAATATTAACCCCTTAACGACCGCCGATACGCCTTTTAACGGCGGCCGCTAAGGGTACTTAAACCACAGTGGAAAAAGTGAATAGCGCCCCTCAAAGTCAGATTTTTTCTGGGGTCTCGGTTGCCGGGGGTAGCCGAGACCCCAGAGAACATGATTCGGGGGTTTTTTACCGACCCCCGAGTTGCGATCGCCGGTAATTAACCGTTTACCGGCGATCGCAAAAAAAAAAAACGCGATCTCCCTTTTAATTTCTCTGTCCTCTGATGTGATCGCACATCAGAGGACAGAGAAATGGGGTCCCCGATAGCCCCCCCCGATACTCACCTGTCTCCCCCGGTGCTCCTCGTGGCTCCCGATGGGCGCCGCCATCTTCTTCCAGCAAAAAAATGGCAGGCGCATGCACAGTGCGCCAGCCGGCCGGTACGTGGAGGATCTTTGGGGTCTCGGCTGCCGGGGGTAGCTGAAACCCCAAAGAACATGATCGGAGTCAGTTCTTACTGACCCCTGTTTTGCGATCGCCGGTAATAAACTGTTTACCGGCGGTCGCAAAAAAAAAAAAAGAAAAAGCGATCGGTAATTCTCTGTCCTCTGATGTGATCGCACATCAGAGGACAGAGAAATAGGGGGATTCGGGGACCCTGCTTTACTTACTGGTGTCCCTGGGTCCTCCTGCGTCCCCTCCTGCCTCCCGGCTTCTTCCTATGGAAAGAAACTGGCGGGCGCATGCGCAGTGCGCCCGCTCTCTGCTGCCATCTGCCGGCTGGCAGGAGAGAGGAGTTGGGGCTAAAATTAGGGTTAGGGTTGGGGCTAATTTAGGGTTAGGGTTGGGACTAAATTTAGGGTTAGGGTTAGGGCTAGGGTTAGTGCTAGGGTTAGGCTTCTTTCACACTTGCGTCGGTACGGGGCCGTTGCAATGCATCGGCCCGACGTACCGACGCACGTTGTGAAAATTGTGCACAACGTGGGCAGCGGATGCAGTTTTTCAATGCATCCGCTGCCCAGTCTATGTCCTGAGGAGGAGGGAGCAGAGTTACGGCCACGCATGAGCGGAAATGGCGGATGCGATGCACAAATAAAAGGTTAAATTGAACGTTTTTTTTGTGATGACGGTCCGCCAAAACACAACGGACCCAATGCACGACGGACGCGACGTGTGGCCATCCATCGGCAATACAAGTCTATGGGCAAAAAAGGCATCCTGTGGGCACATTTGCAGGATTTGTTTTTTGTCCAAAACGACGGATGGCGACAGATGCCACACGACGCAAGTGTGAAAGTGGCCTTAGGGCTAGGGTTAGGGTTGGAGCTAAAGTTAGGGCTAGGGTTAGGGTTAAATTTAGGGTTAGGGTTGGGGCTAAATTTAGGGTTAGGGTTAGGGCTAAAGTTAGGGTTAGGGCTAGGGTTGAGGCTAAAATTAGGGTTAAGGCTAGGGTTAGGGTTGGGGCTAAAGTTATGGTTAGGGCTAGGGTTGGGGCTAAAGTTAGGGTTAGGGATGGGGCGAAAGTTAGGGCTAGGGTTGAGGCTAAAGTTAGGGTTAGAGTTAGGATTAGGGTTTGGATTAGGGTTGGTATTAGGGTTAGGGTTGGCATGAGGGTTACATTTGGGAATAGGGTTAGGGTTAAGGTTAGGGTTGGGATTAGGGTTAGGTTTGAGGTTAGGGTTGAGATTAGGATTAAGGGTGTGTTGGATTTAGGGTTTTGATTAGGGTTATGGTTAGGGTTGAGATTAGGGTTGTTTTGGGGTTAGGGTTGTGATTATCGTTAGGGTTGTGATTAGGATTATGGATCGGGTTGGGATTAGGGTTAGTAGTGTGTTGGGGTTAGGGTTGGAGTTAGAATTGGGGGGTTTCCACTGTTTAGGTACATAAGGGGGTCTCCAAAAACGACAGCCAATTTTGCGCTCAAAAAGTCAAATGGTGCTCCCTTCCTTCTGAGCTCTGCCGTGTGCCCAAACAGTGGTTTACCCCCACATATGGGACATCAGCTTACTCGGGATAAATTGGACAACAACTTTTGGAGTCCAATTTCTGCTGTTACCCTTGTGAAAATAAAAACTTGGGGGCTAAAATATCTTTTTTGTGGAAAAAAAAAATATTTTTTATTTTCACGACTCTGCATTATAAACCTCTGTGAAGCTCTTGGGCATTCAAAGTTCTCACCACTCATCTAGATAAGTTCCTTGGGGGGTCTACTTTCCAAAATGGGGTCATTTGTGGGGGGTTTCTACTGTTTAGGTACATGAGGGGCTCTGCAAATGCAAGATAACGCCCGCAGACCATTCTATCAAAGTCTGCATTCCAAAATGGCGCTCCTTCCCTTCCAAGCTCTCCCGTGCACCAAAACAGGGGCTTACCCCAACATATGGGGTAACAGCCTACTCAGGACAAATTGCACAACAACTTTTGGGGTCCAATTTCTCTTGTTACCCTTGTGAAAATAAAAAATTGTGGAAAAAAAAATATTTTTTATTTTCACGACTCTGCATTATAAACTTCTGTGAAGCATTTGGGCAATCAAAGTTCTCACCACATATCTAGATAAGTTCCTTGGGTGTTCTAGTTTCCAAAATGGGGTCACTTGTGGGGGGTTTCTACTGTTTAGGCACATCAGGGGCTCTCCAAACGCGACATGACGTCCGATCTCAATTCCAGCCAATTCTACATAGAAAAAGTAAAACGACACTCCTTATCTTCCAAGCTCTGCGGTGCACCCAAACAGTGGTTTACCCCCACATATGGGGTATCAACGTACTCAGGACAAATTGGACAACAACTTTTGTGGTCTAATTTCTCCTTTTACTCTTGTGAAAATAAGAATTTGTGGGCAAAAAGATCATTTTTGTGTAAACAAATGCGATTTTTTATTTTCACGGCTCTACGTTATAAACTTCTGTGAAGCACTTGGGAGTTCAAAGTGCTCACCACACATCTAGATAAGTTCCTTAAGGGGTCTAGTTTCCAAAATGGTGTCACTTGTGGGGGGTTTCCACTGTTTAGGCACATCAGGGGCTCTCCAAACGCGACATGACGTCCGATCTCAATTCCAGCCAATTCTACATTGAAAAGGTTAAACGGCACTCCTTCTCTTCCAAGCTCTGTGGTGCGCCCAAACAGTGGTTTACCCCCGCATATGGGGTATCGACGTACTCAGGAGAAATTGCACAACAACTCTTGTGGTCTAATTTCTCCAGTTACCCTTGTAAAAATAAAAATTTGGTGACAAAAAGATAATTTTTGTAGAAAAAATGCTATTTTTTATTTTCACGGCTCTACGTTATAAACTTCTGTGAAACACCTGGGGGTTTAAAGTGCTCACCACACATCTAGATAAATTCCTTAAGGGGTCTAGTTTCCAAAATGGTGTCACTTGTGGGGGGTTTCCACTGTTCAGGCACATCAGGGGCTCTCCAAACGCGACATGGCATCCAATCTCAATTCCAGCCAATTCTGCATTGAAAAAGTCAAACGGCGCTCCTTCACTTCCAAGCTCTGCGGTGCACCCAAACAGTGGTTTACCCCCACACATGGGGTATCAGTGTATTCAGGAGAAATTGCACAACAAAATTTATGGTTAAATTTCTGTTTTTATACTTGGGGCTAATTTAGGGTTAGGGTTGGGACTAAATTTAGGGTTAGGGTTAGGGCTAGGGTTAGTGCTAGGGTTAGGCTTCTTTCACACTTGCGTCGGTACGGGGCCGTTGCAATGCATCGGCCCGACGTACCGACGCACGTTGTGAAAATTGTGCACAACGTGGGCAGCGGATGCAGTTTTTCAATGCATCCGCTGCCCAGTCTATGTCCTGAGGAGGAGGGGGCAGAGTTACGGCCACGCATGAGCGGAAATGGCGGATGCGATGCACAAATAAAAGGTTAAATTGAACGTTTTTTTTGTGATGACGGTCCGCCAAAACACAACGGACCCAATGCACGACGGACGCGACGTGTGGCCATCCATCGGCAATACAAGTCTATGGGCAAAAAAGGCATCCTGTGGGCACATTTGCAGGATTTGTTTTTTGTCCAAAACGACGGATGGCGACAGATGCCACACGACGCAAGTGTGAAAGTGGCCTTAGGGCTAGGGTTAGGGTTGGAGCTAAAGTTAGGGCTAGGGTTAGGGTTAAATTTAGGGTTAGGGTTGGGGCTAAATTTAGGGTTAGGGTTAGGGCTAAAGTTAGGGTTAGGGCTAGGGTTGAGGCTAAAATTAGGGTTAAGGCTAGGGTTAGGGTTGGGGCTAAAGTTATGGTTAGGGCTAGGGTTGGGGCTAAAGTTAGGGTTAGGGATGGGGCGAAAGTTAGGGCTAGGGTTGAGGCTAAAGTTAGGGTTAGAGTTAGGATTAGGGTTTGGATTAGGGTTGGTATTAGGGTTAGGGTTGGCATGAGGGTTACATTTGGGAATAGGGTTAAGGTTAAGGTTAGGGTTGGGATTAGGGTTAGGTTTGAGGTTAGGGTTGAGATTAGGATTAAGGGTGTGTTGGATTTAGGGTTTTGATTAGGGTTATGGTTAGGGTTGAGATTAGGGTTGTTTTGGGGTTAGGGTTGTGATTATCGTTAGGGTTGTGATTAGGATTATGGATCGGGTTGGGATTAGGGTTAGTAGTGTGTTGGGGTTAGGGTTGGAGTTAGAATTGGGGGGTTTCCACTGTTTAGGTACATAAGGGGGTCTCCAAAAACGACAGCCAATTTTGCGCTCAAAAAGTCAAATGGTGCTCCCTTCCTTCTGAGCTCTGCCGTGTGCCCAAACAGTGGTTTACCCCCACATATGGGACATCAGCTTACTCGGGATAAATTGGACAACAACTTTTGGAGTCCAATTTCTGCTGTTACCCTTGTGAAAATAAAAACTTGGGGGCTAAAATATCTTTTTTGTGGAAAAAAAAAATATTTTTTATTTTCACGACTCTGCATTATAAACCTCTGTGAAGCTCTTGGGCATTCAAAGTTCTCACCACTCATCTAGATAAGTTCCTTGGGGGGTCTACTTTCCAAAATGGGGTCATTTGTGGGGGGTTTCTACTGTTTAGGTACATGAGGGGCTCTGCAAATGCAAGATAACGCCCGCAGACCATTCTATCAAAGTCTGCATTCCAAAATGGCGCTCCTTCCCTTCCAAGCTCTCCCGTGCACCAAAACAGGGGCTTACCCCAACATATGGGGTAACAGCCTACTCAGGACAAATTGCACAACAACTTTTGGGGTCCAATTTCTCTTGTTACCCTTGTGAAAATAAAAAATTGTGGAAAAAAAAATATTTTTTATTTTCACGACTCTGCATTATAAACTTCTGTGAAGCATTTGGGCAATCAAAGTTCTCACCACATATCTAGATAAGTTCCTTGGGTGTTCTAGTTTCCAAAATGGGGTCACTTGTGGGGGGTTTCTACTGTTTAGGCACATCAGGGGCTCTCCAAACGCGACATGACGTCCGATCTCAATTCCAGCCAATTCTACATTGAAAAAGTAAAACGACACTCCTTATCTTCCAAGCTCTGCGGTGCACCCAAACAGTGGTTTACCCCCACATATGGGGTATCAACGTACTCAGGACAAATTGGACAACAACTTTTGTGGTCTAATTTCTCCTTTTACTCTTGTGAAAATAAGAATTTGTGGGCAAAAAGATCATTTTTGTGTAAACAAATGCGATTTTTTATTTTCACGGCTCTACGTTATAAACTTCTGTGAAGCACTTGGGAGTTCAAAGTGCTCACCACACATCTAGATAAGTTCCTTAAGGGGTCTAGTTTCCAAAATGGTGTCACTTGTGGGGGGTTTCCACTGTTTAGGCACATCAGGGGCTCTCCAAACGCGACATGACGTCCGATCTCAATTCCAGCCAATTCTACATTGAAAAGGTTAAACGGCACTCCTTCTCTTCCAAGCTCTGTGGTGCGCCCAAACAGTGGTTTACCCCTGCATATGGGGTATCGACGTACTCAGGAGAAATTGCACAACAACTCTTGTGGTCTAATTTCTCCAGTTACCCTTGTAAAAATAAAAATTTGGTGACAAAAAGATAATTTTTGTAGAAAAAATGCTATTTTTTATTTTCACGGCTCTACGTTATAAACTTCTGTGAAACACCTGGGGGTTTAAAGTGCTCACCACACATCTAGATAAATTCCTTAAGGGGTCTAGTTTCCAAAATGGTGTCACTTGTGGGGGGTTTCCACTGTTCAGGCACATCAGGGGCTCTCCAAACGCGACATGGCATCCAATCTCAATTCCAGCCAATTCTGCATTGAAAAAGTCAAACGGCGCTCCTTCACTTCCAAGCTCTGCGGTGCACCCAAACAGTGGTTTACCCCCACACATGGGGTATCAGTGTATTCAGGAGAAATTGCACAACAAAATTTATGGTTAAATTTCTGTTTTTATACTTGTGAAAATAAAAAAAATGGTTCTGAAATAAAATGTTTGCAAAAAAAAGTTATATGTTCATTTTTTCCTTCCACATTGTTTCAGTTCCTGTGAAGCACGTAAAGGGTTAATTAACTTCTTGAATGTGGTTTTGAGCACCTTGAGGGGCGCAGTTTTTAGAATGGTGTCACATTTGGTTATTTTCTATCATATAGACCCCTCAAAATGACTTCAAATGTGATGTGGTCCCTAAAAAAAATGGTGTTGTAAAAATGAGAAATTGCTGGTCAAATTTTAACCCTTATAACTCCCTAACAAAAAAAAATTTTGCTTCCAAAATTGTGCTGATGTAAAGTAGACATGTGGGAAATGTTATTTATTAACTATTTTTTGTGACATATCTCTGTGATTTAAGGGCATAAAAATACAAATTTTTTATAATTGCAAAATTTTAAAAATTTTCGCCATATTTCTGTTTTTTTCATAAATAATTGCAAGTACTATCGAAGAAATGTTACCACTAACATGAAGTACAATATGTCACGAAAAAACATTCTCAGAATCAGCGGGATGCGTTGAAGCGTTCCAGAGTTATAACCTCATAAAGTGACAGTGGTCAGAATTGTAAAAATTGGCTCGGTCATTAACCCCTTAGTGACAGAGCCAATTTGGTACTTAATGACCGAGCCAATTTTTACAATTCTGACCAGTGTCACTTTATGAGGTTATAACTCTGGAACGCTTTATCGGATCCCGCTGATTCTGAGATTGTTTTTTCGTGACATGTTGTACTTCAAGTTAGTGGTAACATTTCTTCGATATTACTTGCGATTATTTATGAAAAAAATGGAAATATGGCGAAAATTTTTAAAATTTTGCAATTTTCAAACTTTGTATTTTTATGCCCTTAAATCAGAGAGATATGTCACAAAAAATAGTTAATAAATAACATTTCTCACATGTCTACTTTACATCAGCACAATTTTGGAAACAATTTTTTTTTTTGTTAGGGAGTTATAAGGGTTAAAAGTTGACCAGCAATTTCTCATTTTTACAACACCATGTTTTTTTTAGGGACCACATCACCTTTGAAGTGATTTTGAGGGGTCTATATGATAGAAAATAACCAAGTGTGACACCATTCTAAAAACTGCACCCCTCAAGCTGCTCAAAACCACATTCAAGAAGTTTATTAACCCTTTACGTACTTCACAGGAACTAAAACAATGTGGAAGAAAAAAATTAACATTTTACTTTTTTTTGCAAACATTTTACTTCAGAACCATTTTTTTTAATTTTCACAAGTGTAAAAACAGAAATTTAACCACAAATTTTGTTGTGCAATTTTTCCTGAGTACGCCGATACCCCATATGTGGAGGTAAACCACTGTTTGGGCGCACCGCAGAGCTTGGAAGTGAAGGAGCACCGTTTGACTGTTTCAATGCAGAATTGGCTGGAATTGAGATCGGACGCCATGTCGCGTTTGGAGAGCCCCTAATGTGCCTAAACAGTGGAAACCCCCCACAAGTGACACCATTTTGGAAACTAGACCCCCCAAGGAACTTATCTAGATGTGTGGTGAGCACTTTGAACCCCCAAGTGCTTCACAGAAGTTTATAACGTAGAGCCGTGAAAATAAAAAATCGCATTTGTTTTCACAAAAATGATTTTTTCGCCCACAAATTCTTATTTTCACAAGGGTAACAGGAGAAATTAGACCACAAAAGTTGTTGTGCAATTTCTCCTGAGTACGTCGATACCCCATATGTGGAGGTAAACCACTGTTTGGGCGCACCGCAGAGCTTGGAAGTGAAGGAGCACCGTTTGACTTTTTCAATGCAGAATTGGCTGGAATTGAGATCGGATGCCATGTCGCGTTTGGAGAGTCCCTGATGTGCCTAAACAGTGGAAACCCCCCACAAGTGATACCATTTTGGAAACTAGACCCCCCAAGGAACTTATCTAGATGTGTGGTGAGCACTTTGAACCCCCAAGTGCTTCACAGAAGTTTATAACGTAGAGCCGTGAAAATAAAAAATCTCATTTTTTCTACAAAAATGATCTTTTTGCCCCCAAATTTTTATTTTCACAAGGGTAACAGGAGAAATTAGACCACAAAAGTTGTTGTGCAATTTCTCCTGAGTACGTCGATACCCCATATGTGGAGGTAAACCACTGTTTGGGCGCACCGCAGAGCTTGGAAGTGAAGGAGCACCGTTTGACTTTTTCAATGCAGAATTGGCTGGAATTGAGATCGGATGCCATGTCGCGTTTGGAGAGTCCCTGATGTGCCTAAACAGTGGAAACCCCCCACAAGTGATACCATTTTGGAAACTAGACCCCCCAAGGAACTTATCTAGATGTGTGGTGAGCACTTTGAACCCCCAAGTGCTTCACAGAAGTTTATAACGTAGAGCCGTGAAAATAAAAAATCTCATTTTTTCTACAAAAATGATCTTTTTGCCCCCAAATTTTTATTTTCACAAGGGTAACAGGAGAAATTAGACCACAAAAGTTGTTGTGCAATTTCTCCTGAGTACGTCGATACCCCATATGTGGAGGTAAACCACTGTTTGGGCGCACCGCAGAGCTTGGAAGTGAAGGAGCACCGTTTGACTTTTTCAATGCAGAATTGGCTGGAATTGAGATCGGATGCCATGTCGCGTTTGGAGAGTCCCTGATGTGCCTAAACAGTGGAAACCCCCCACAAGTGATACCATTTTGGAAACTAGACCCCCCAAGGAACTTATCTAGATGTGTGGTGAGCACTTTGAACCCCCAAGTGCTTCACAGAAGTTAATAACGTAGAGCCGTGAAAATAAAAAATCTCATTTTTTCTACAAAAATTATCTTTTTGCCCCCAAATTTTTATTTTCACAAGGGTAACAGGAGAAATTAGACCACAAAAGTTGTTGTGCAATTTCTCCTGAGTACGTCGATACCCCATATATGGGGGTAAACCACTGTTTGGGCGCACCGCAGAGCTTGGAAGAGAAGGAGTGTCGTTTTACTTTTTCAATGTAGAATTGGCTGGAATTGAGATCGGACGCCATGTCACGTTTGGAGAGCCGCTGATGTGCCTAAACAGTAGAGACCCCCCACATATGACACCATTTTGGAAACTAGACCCCTTAAGGAACTTATCTAGATGTGTGGTGAGCACTTTAAACCCCCAGGTGCTTCACAGAAGTTTATAACGTAGAGCCGTGAAAATAAAAAAATCGAATTTTTTCTACAAAAATGATCTTTTTGCCTCCAAATTTTTATTTTACCAAGGGTAACAGGAGAAAATGGACCCCAGAAGCTGTTGTACAATTTGTCTTGAGTACGCCGACACCCCATATGTGGGGGTAAACCACTGTTTGGGCGCATGGCTGAGCTCGGAAGCAAAGGAGCGCCATTTGACTTTTCAATGCAAAATTGACTGGAATTGAGATCGGACGCCATGTCGCGTTTGGAGAGCCCCTGATGTGCCTAAACAGCAGAAACCCCCCAAAAGTGACCCCATTTTGGAAACTAGACCCCCCATGGAACTTATCTAGATGTGTAGTGAGAACTTTGAATGCCCAAGTGCATCACAGAAGTTTATAATGCAGAGTCGTGAAAATAAAAAATATATATTTTTTAACAATAAAGATTTTTTAGCCCCCAAGTTTTTATTTTCACAAGGGTAACAAGAGAAATTGGACCCCAAAAGTTGTTGTCCAATTTGTCCTGAGTATGCTGGTACCCCATATGTGGGGGTAAACCACTGTTTGGGCGCATGGCAGAGCTCGGAAGGGAAGGAGTGCCATTTTGGAATGCAGACTTTGATAGAATTGTCTGCGGGCGTTATGTTGCCTTTGCAGACCCCTAATGTAACAAAACAGTAGAAACCCCCAACAAGTGACCCCATTTTGGAAAATAGACCCCCCAAGGAACTTATCTAGATATGTGGTGAGAACTTTGAATGCCCAAGTGCTTCACAGAAGTTTATAATGCAGAGTAGTGAAAATAAAAAATATTTTTTTTCCCACAAAAAAGATTTTTTTAGCCCCCAAATTTTTATTTTCACAAGGGTAACAAGAGAAATTGGACCCCAAAAGTTGTTGTCCAATTTGTCCTGAGTATGCTGGTACCCCATATGTGGGGGTAAACCACTGTTTGGGCGCACGGCAGAGCTCGGAAGGGAAGGAGCGCCATTTTGCAATGCAGACTTTGATAGAATTGTCTGCGGGCGTTATGTTGCGTTTGCAGACCCCTAATGTACCTAAACAGTAGAAACCCCCACAAGTGACCAAATTTTGGAAACTAGACCCCCTAAGGAACTTATCTAGATATGTGGTGAGAACTTTGAAAGCTCAAGTGCTTCACAGAAATTTATAATGCAGAGTAGTGAAAATAAAAAAATATATTTTTTTCCAACAAAAAAGATTTTTAGCCCCCAAGTTTTTATTTTCACAAGGGTAACAGGAGAAATTGGACCCCAAAAGTTGTTGTCCAATTTATCCCGAGTACGCTGATGCCCCATATGTGGGGGTAAACCACTGTTTGGGCGCACGGCAGAGCTCAGAAGGGAGGGAGTACCATTTGACTTTTTTAGCGCAAAATTGGCTGTCGTGTTTGGAGACCCCCTGATGTACCTAAACAGTGGAAACCCCCCAATTCTAACTCCAACCCTAACCCCAACACAGCCCTAACCCTAATCTCAACCCGATCCATAATCCTAATCACAACCCTAACGATAATCACAACCCTAACCCCAAAACAGCCCTAATCTCAACCCTAACCATAACCCTAATCAAAACCCTAAATCCAACACACCCCTAACCCTAATCCCAACCCTAACCCTAATCCCAACCCTAATCCCAAACGTAACACTAATCCCAACCCTAATCCAAACCCTAACCCTAATCCCAACTCTAACCCTAACTTTAGCCCCAACCCTAACTTTAGCCCCAACCCTAACCATAACTTTAGCCCCCGTCGTCACAAAAAAAGTTCAATGTAACCTTTTTTTTGTACGTCGCGTCCGCCATTTCCGCGGATGCGTGGCCGTAACTCTGCCCCCTCCTCCCCAGGACATAGACTGGGCAGCGGATGCGTTGAAAAACTGCATCCGCTGCCCACGTTGTGCACAATTTTCACAACGTGCGTCGTTACATCGGGCCGACGCATTGCGACCGCCCCGTACCGACGCAAGTGTGAAAGAAGCCTTAGGCTACTTTCAGACATAGCGCATTTTTGAGCGCTATTTTGCGGGCGCTTTTCAAAAATGCGCAATGTCATTTTCGTCTGCCGGCAAAGTGAATGAGAAATTCACTTTGCCGTTCAGACACACCGCAAAAAAACGCGGCGCTTTTGTCTGCAAACACGCCGGCGTAAAAAGAATTGACATGTCAATTCTTTACGCAGCGGCGTGTCTGCGTATCCCCCTAGGGCCCCATATTACCTTCCACACACAGCGCCTTTGTCCTGGGTGTCGGCGTCTTTGTACGGAGGGGTTGACACCCAGGACCGGACGTGACGTCGGACAGGAAGAGGGAAGCCCCCGCCCCCCAGTGAAGCAGCATGGAGTCCTTCTGTGTGTGTGCGTGTGTGTGCGTGTGTGTGCGTGTGTGTGTCCCCATGCGACGCTAGTGCCACCATTGTGCTAAGTCGCCGTATGGGACTACTACTCCCATCCGGTATTAGGATGGGAGAGTTGTCCCTGTGTCCGGCGACTTAGCACAATTGTAAAGTTACACAAAACACCTACACACAATACACATACATGACACACAGTACATACAACATATAACACAGAGTATATACTCACCAACAGCACACTTGTAGGCGAAGCCCTCGATCCTCCAGGAAAAAATCCAAAAATAATAAACCAAATTCATACTCCCTGTCCGCAGAATCCATAAAACGAGTGTCCCACGCCGATCGGCTGCTCTCCGGCGATACACTGCCAGGAGCGAAGCTCCTAGCAGTGTATCGCGTACTGTTCCGGAGTTCAATGACTCCGGCGTCTCGGTTAACAGCAGTACAGCTGCGTTGAACTTTCCCACGCAGCACTGCCGTTAAGCGAGAGTGCCGGGGTCAATGACCGCCGGTAAACTCGCTCGCGCATGCGCAGTGACACACCGACAGGAACTATGGCTCCTGTCAGTGTGTTGCTGCAGCCGTGGAGAGCAGACATATCTCTGGATGTCTGTTCTCCATGGAAAATCTTGATACGTGGCACTTAAATATGTGGCAATTAAATACGTGACACGTGGCACTTATACGTGATACGTGTCACTTAAATACGTGGCACTGAAATACGTGATACGTGGCACTTTGATACGTGGCACGTGTCACTTAAATACGTGGCACTGAAATATGTGGCACGTGGCACTTTGATACGTGGCACGTGTCTCTTAAATACGTGGCACTGAAAGATGTGGCACGTGGCACTTTGATACGTGGCACGTGGCACTTTGATACGTGGCACTGAAATATGTGGCACGTGGCACTTTGATACGTGGCACGTGGCACTTTGATACGTGGCACGTGGCACTTTGATACGTGGCACGTGGCACTTTGATACGTGGCACGTGGCACTTTGATACGTGGCACTGAAATATGTGGCACGTGGCACTTTGATACGTGGCACGTGTCACTTAAATACGTGGCACGTGGCACTGAAATATGTGGCACGTGGCACTTTGATACGTGGCACGTGTCTCTTAAATACGTGGCACGTGGCACTGAAAGATGTGGCACGTGGCACTTTGATACGTGGCACGTGGCACTTTGATACGTGGCACTGAAATATGTGGCACGTGGCACTTTGATACGTGGCACGTGGCACTTTGATACGTGGCACGTGGCACTTTGATACGTGGCACGTGGCACTTTGATACGTGGCACTGAAATATGTGGCACGTGGCACTTTGATACGTGGCACGTGTCACTTAAATACGTGGCACGTGGCACTGAAATATGTGGCACGTGGCACTTTGATACGTGGCACGTGTCTCTTAAATACGTGGCACGTGGCACTGAAAGATGTGGCACGTGGCACTTTGATACGTGGCACGTGGCACTTTGATACGTGGCACGTGGCACTGAAATACGTGGCACGTGGCACTGATACGTGGCACGTGGCACTTTGATACGTGGCACGTGGCACTTTTATACGTGGCACGTGGCACTTTGATACGTGGCACTTTGATACGTGGCACTGAAATATGTGGCACGTGGCACTTTGATACGTGGCACGTGTCACTTAAATACGTGGCACTGAAATATGTAGGACACGTCGCACAAAAAAGTTACATGTAGTTTTTTTTGTGTCGACGGTCCGCTGAAGCACGACGCATCCGTCGCACGACGGATGCGAAATGTGGCAATCCGTCGCAATGCGTCGCTAATGCAAGCCAATGGAGAAAAAACGCATCCTGCAAGCACTTTTGCAGGATGCGTTTTTTCTCCAACGACGCATTGCGACGGAAGCCAAAAAACGCTAGTGTGAAAGTAGCCTAACCCTAACCCTAGCCCTAACCCTAAATTTAGCCCCAACCCTAACCCTAACTCTAACCCTAACCCTAACTCTAACCCTAACCCTAACCCTAACCCTAATTTTAGCCCCAACTTGTCTTCTCCTGCCGGCCGGCAGATGGCAGCAGATGGCGGGCGCACTGCGCATGCGCCCGCCATGATGAAAAAGCCGGCTGGCAGGAGAAGACAGAAGAGGACCCAGGGACCCCGGGTGAGTATGATAGGGTCCCCGAATCCCCCTATTTCTCTGTCCTCTGATGTGCGATCACATCAGAGGACAGAGAAATAACTGATCGCTTTTTTTTTTTTTTTTTTTTTGCGGTCGCCGGTAAACTGTTAATTACCGGCGATCGCAAAGCAGGGGTCGGTGCAAACCGACCCCGATCATGTTCTTTGGGGTCTCGGCTACCCCCGGCAGCCGAGACCCCAAAGAACATCCGGGTGCCGGGCGGCGGGCGTACTGCGCGTGCGCCCGCCATTTTTTCCCGGAAAAAAGATGGCGGCGCCCATGGGGAGACACGAGGAGCACCGGGGGAGGTAGGTAAGTATTGGGGGGCTATTGGGGGCCATCGGGGACCACATTTCTCTGTCCTCCGATGTGCGATCACATCGGAGGACAGAGAAATTAAACGGCAAATCGCGTTTTTTTTTTTTTTGTTGCGACCGCCGGTAAACGGTTAATTACCGGCGATCGCAACTCGGGGGTCGGTAAAAACCCCCCGAATCATGTTCTCTGGGGTCTCGGCTACCCTCGGCAACCGAGACCCCAGAGAAAATCCGACTCTGGGGGGCGCTATTCACTTTTTCCACAGCGCCGTTAATTAACGGCGCTGTGGTTTAAGTACCCTTAGCGGCCGCCGTTAAAAGGCGTATCGGCGGTCGTTAAGGGGTTAAGTACCAAATTGGCTCTGTCACTAAGGGGTTAATCCCATAGTGACAGGACCACATTTTTAAAATCTGACCAGTGTCACTTTAAGTAGTAATAACTCTGGAACGCTTCAACAAATCCCAGTCATTATGAGAACGTTTTTTTGTGTCACTTTATGCCTTATGATAATGGTAAATTTAGATTGATATGTTTTGTTTTTATTTATACAAAATATCAGAAATTTGACAAAAATGTAAACAAATTAGCAATTTTCAAACTTTGAATGATTATCCCTTTAATCCAGGTAGTCATACCACATAAAACATTCAGAATAATCATTTCCATCATGTCTGCTTTAAATAAGCACCATTTATAAAATGTTATTTTATTTTGTTAGCATTTTAAGAGGTTTAAAAATGTAGCAGTATTAACTCATTTTTTCTTGGAAATTCTCAAAATGTATTTCTTTTCGGGAACTACCCAGGTTTGAAGTGAATTTAGGGGTCCTGTATATTGGAAAACCTCCAAAAGTGATAGCATTTTAAAAAGAGCACCCCCTGACATACTGAAAACTGCTGTCATGTAGTTTAACCCTTCAGGTGCTTTTAAGGAATTAATACAAAGTGGCATGACAGGAATGAAAAAAGTGTATTTTTACCACCTAAATGTCGGTAACTTCTGAACAGGCTGCTATAGCTGGCAGACTCTAAGGCCGCTATTTGCCATGGAGTGCCACGGCAAACATCAGGACCACACAATCATGATCTGAGAGTACCGATGGGGATAAAGAGGAAGCCCCCACACTCTGTCATCCATTTATATGATATAGTCACAATTGACAGCAGCATTTAAAAGGTTAAACAGATATGGATGGTGCCAACACTGATCGTGGCTAATGCAGCTAGTTGTCAGCTATAGTGTACAGCTGACAGCTGCTTGATTGTCTCCTGTATGGGGATGCTATTCTCTTATATCACAGGTCAGTAAAAAGACGTATTGGCGGTCATTAAGGGGTTAAAACAACTGTTCTTTTCAGGACTAAATATTTTCCTTTCTCCAGTAAAACAGTTGTTACCTGCATTCAGTGGAGGTATAGTTTTGGATTAGAGGCATCTAGGAATGGAGTTTAACCCCTTCACCCCCCAAGCCTGTTTGCACTTTCATGACCAAATTTTACAATTCTGACCAGTGCCACTTTATGTGGTAATAACACTGGAACACTTCAACTGATCCCACTGATTCAGAGAATATTTTTCCGGGACATACAGCTATGGCAAAAATTAAGAGACCACCACATCAAATCCCTGTCATGGTCAGAACAATCTCCAGACCTGAACCCCATTGAAAACCTCTGGAATGTAATCAAGAGGATGATGGATAGTCACAAGCCATCAAACAAGAAGAACTGATTACATTCTTGCTCCAGAAGCAGTGTGAAAGACTGGTGGAAAGCATGCCAAGATGCATGAAAGCTGTGATAAAAAAATCATGGTTATTCCACAAAATATTGATTTCTGAACGCTTCCTGAGTTAAAACATTAGTGTTGTTGTTTCTAAATGATTATGAACTTGTTTTCTTTGCACTATTTGAGTTCTGAAAGCACTGGTGGGTTGTTTTTTTTTACCATTTCTCCTTTTCAGAAAAAAAAAAAAAATTTTATTGCTTGGAAATTCTGAGACATGTTGTCAGAAGTTTATAGACTAAAAGAACAATTTACGTTTTACTCAAAAATATACCTATAAAGAGAAAAATCAGAGAAACTCAAAATTTTGCAGTGGTCTCTTAATTTTTGCCAGAGCTGTATAGTGCTTCATGATTGTAGTAAAATGTGTTCCATATGACTTAAATTTATTTGTGAAAAAATTTTGAAATTTGGCTAAAATGTAGAAAATGTTGCACTTTTCAGTCTTTCAATTTTTGTGTCCTGAGACAAGGCAATTATGTCACACAAAATAGTTAAGTAATAATATTTCCCACATGTTTACTTTACTTTAGCACATTTTGGAACATCATTTTTTTTGTCATGAAGTTAGCAGGGCTGAAAGTTGACCAGCGATTTCTCATTTTTACAATAAAATGTACAAAAACGTTCTTTTTAGGGACCACATC
Organism: Ranitomeya variabilis; assembly: GCF_051348905.1. Taxonomy (NCBI): domain Eukaryota; kingdom Metazoa; phylum Chordata; class Amphibia; order Anura; family Dendrobatidae; genus Ranitomeya; species Ranitomeya variabilis. The sequence continues at coordinate 897,559,569 of NC_135233.1, forward strand.
ACATCTGAGGGACCTATATGACAGAAAATACCTCAAATTGACAACATTCTAAAAATCTGCACTCCTCAAGGTGCTCAAAATAACATTCAAGAAGTTTATTAACTCTTCAGATGTGTGTTAAAACTACTGTTTGGGTGCATGGCAGGGCTCAGAAGCGAAGGAGCACCGTTTCACTTTTTGAAAGCAAAATTGGCTGGAATCATTAAGGGGACACAATGTCTGATTTAAAAAGCCCTTGACGTGCCTAAACAGTATAAACCCCCAACAGGTGATATTATTTTGAAAACTAGACTACTCATGGAATGTATCTAGATGTGTAGTGAGTGCCTTAAAACTCCAGGTGCTTCACAGAAGTTTTTTAACGTAACGTAACTTAACTTTTCCCACAAAAATGCTTTTTTTATCCCTATTTTTAAAATTTTCACAAGGGTAATAAGAAAAATAGTACCATACAATTTTTCGTACAATTTGAGTTAGCCGATACCCGATATGTGGGGGAAAACTACTGTTTGGGCGCACAGCATGGCTTGGAAGGAAAGGAGTGCCATTTGACTTTTTGAAGGTAGAATTTGCTGGAATCATTAGCGGATGCCTTGTCACATTTGGAGAGTCCTTGATGTGCCAAACAGTAGAAACCCCCCAAAAAGTGACCCTATTTTGGAAACCAGACCCCTCACAGAATGTATCTAGATGTGTGGTCAGCACCTTGAACCCTCAGGTGCTTCACAGAAGCTTATAACATTGAGCTGTGAAAACAAAAAAACACATTTTTACCACAAAAATATTCTTTTAGCCCCAATTTTTTTTATTTTTACAAGAGTGACAAGAGAAATTTCACCATATAATCTGTTGTGCAATTTCTCCTGAGTACCCTTATACCCATATGTGATCAAAAACTACTTTTGAGACACAGTGCAAAGCCCAGAAGGGACGATGCACCATATTGGAGTTCAGATTTTGCAGGAATGGTTTGAGGATAACATGTCACATCACATAAGTGATGCTATTTTACAAGCTACACCTCTCAGTGAATTCATCTTGCAATCAGAAAAAATGTAAAACCTGTCCATTTATAATGACCACGGACAAGATAAAGATCCCCAATTCACATCAGGACTACAAGATACCAGGTACTTTCAGCTGCATCACATGTGGTGTACTTAATTATTTGTACTAAATGTCCAACTGGGGGTCTGTATGTAGGGGAGACAGGGCAAAAGCTTAGAACAAGAATGAATTCTCACCGCTATACAATAAGAGAAAAAAGAATGGATCTACCTGTGGCAATACATTTTTGTCTCCCAAATCATAGCATTATGGACATGAAATTACTTGTGTTGAAATGTAACTTCAAAACTCAGAGAGACAGAAGAGTCTGGGAATATAAACTGATGACGACCTTTGACTGTCTTAGTGGTGGAATGAGTGTGTCGCATGGATTTATGTCTTTTTACATCAACTAAGGAACTTGCCCCTCAGACTATGAGGGGTCATCGCAACACAGACCCCAATCAGAGGACAATAAAACATTCCTTATCTAAGAACTGGCCCAACATTTATGGACATAACTGTTTATCACTCATGGTAATTCTGCTTCATGCCACCTGTCTTATCCATGCTTTTTTTTTTTCTGTGCTATGTTGTGCTTAAATATGTGATTCTTCAGAATTTGTATTAGTCTATGCCTGATGAAGAGACCTGTGTAGTCTCGAAAGCTTGCAATTTGTTACCAAATTTTTGGTTAGCCATTAAAAGGTATCAACCATTGAGGACTCTCAATACTAAACATTTTTCTAGGGGTGTAGTGAGCATGTTGATACCACATGTGCCTCACAGAATTTTATATCATTGGGTGGTGAAGAAAGAATAATTTCATTTTTACGGCTAAAATGTTGTTTTAGCCCCAGATTTTTAATTTTTGTAAGGGCTGATAGGAAAAAATAGACCTCTCATTTTGTTGTGCAAATTCTCCTGATTACACCAATACTCTACATGTAATCGGCAACTACTTTTCAGGCACAATGCAAAACTCAGCAGAGAAGGAGTGCCATCATTTAGAGCAGATTTTACAGTTATGATTTGCGGGTGCCATAACCTTCTGGGAGAGCCCCTCAGGTGCCAGAACAGCAGAATCCTCCATAATTGACACAATTTTACAAACTACACTTTTAACCCCTTCACGAAATGCTAGTACTGCGCATGTCGTGTCTCTCCCTTTGATGTGGGCTCCAGCAGTGAGCCCACATCAAAGTCGCGACATGTCAGCTGTTTTGTACAGCTGACATGTGCGCGCAATAGCGGCGGGTGAAATCGCGTTTCACCCGCCGATATTAACCTGTTAAATGATGCTGCCAAACGCTGACAGCGGCATTTAACTACCGCTTCCAGCCGTGCGGCCGGAAATGAGCGCATCGCCGACCCCCGTCACATGATCGGGGGTCGGCGATGCATCAGGATGGTAACCATAGAGGTCCTTGAGACCTTTATGGTTACTGATGCCGGCCTGCTGTGAGCACCACCCTATAGTCGGCGCTCATAGCAAGCCTGCATTTCAGCTACATAGCAGCGATCTGATGATCGCTGCTATGTAGCAGAGCCGATCGAGTGGTGCCAGCTTCTAGCCTCCCATGCAGGCTATTGAAGCAAGGCAAAAGTAAAAAAAAAAATGTTTTTAAAAATATGAAAAAAATAAAAAAAAAATATAACAGTTTAAATCACCCCCTTTTGCCCCATCCCAAATAAAGCAATAAAAAAAAATCAAACCTACACATATTTGGTATCGCCGCATTCAGAATTGCCCGATCTATCAATAAAAAAGCATTAACCTGATCGCTAAACAGCGTAGCGAGAAAAAAATTTGAAACGCCAGAATAACTTTTTTTTGGTCGCCGCGACATTGTATTAAAATGCAATAACGGGCGATCAAAAGAACGTATCTGCACAAAAGTGGTATCATTAAAAATGTCAGCATGCAAAAAAAAAAAGGCCTCACCCGACCACAGAACACGAGAAAAGGAGATGCTATTGGTATCGGAAAATGGCGCATTTTTTTAAACAACTTTTTTAGCAAAGTTTTGAATTTTTTCACCACTTAGGCTAGTTTCACACTTGCGTTTTTGTCTGCATGCGTTTTTAAAAAAAACGCATGTGTGAAAAACGCATGTAAACGCGGTAAAACGCATGCGTTTTTTAGACGCATGCGTTTTTATAGAAAAACACAAGAAAACACAAGAAAAAACAAGAAAAAACAAGAAAACCCTAACCCTAACCCTAACCCTAAACGTGACTGAAATACGTGGCACTGAAATACGTGCAACTGAAATACGTGGTACTTAAATACGTGGCACTTTAATACGTGGCACGTGGCACTTAAATACGTGGCACGTGGCACTTTAATACGTGGCACGTGGCACTTAAATACGTGGCACGTGGCACTTAAATACGTGGCACGTGGCACTTAAATACGTGGCACGTGGCACTTAAATACGTGGCACGTGGCACTTAAATACGTGGCACGTGGCACTTAAATACGTGGCACGTGGCACTTATATATGTGGCACGTGGCACTTATATATGTGGCACGTGGCACTTATATATGTGGCACGTGGCACTTAAATACGTGGCACGTGGCATACGTGGCACTGAAATACGTGATACGTGGCACTTAAATACGTGGCAATATGACTGTCAGAAAATGTTCATTAAACGGTTAGGGGTGAGGTTAGGGGTAGAGTTAGGGTTAGGGTTTGGATCCCTTTATCACCTTGATGGTGGTGGGTGACTTTTTAGTGTGTTTTCTGGGTTTTTTCTATAAAAACGCATGCGTTTTTAGCGCAAAAAAACGCATGTGCTTAAAAATGCATGCGTTTACATAGACAGCAATGCATTTTTTTGCCGCGAAAAAACGCATGCGTTTTTTCGCGGCAAAAAAAGCGCAAGAAAATACTGCAGGTAGCATTTTTGAAAATGAACGCATGCAGTCAAAAAACGCATGCGTTTGAAAACGCGACCAAAGGCTACGTTCACATTTGCGTTGTGCGCCGCAGCGTCGGCGCCGCAGCGCACAACGCAAACAAAAACGCGGCAAAACGCACGCTAAAACGCTGCGTTTTGCGCCGCATGCGTCGTTTTTGCCCGCAAGTTGGACGCAAAAAAAATGCAACTTGAAGCGTTTCTTGCGTCCAACGCTTGCGGCCATGCGGCGCAAAACGCAGCACAATGCATGTCCATGCGCCCCCATGTTAAGTATAGGGGCGCATGACGCATGCGGCGCCGCTGCGGCGCCCGACGCTGCGGCGCTGACCGCAAATGTGAACGTAGCCAAACGCATGTGCAAAAAAACGCATGCGTTTTCAATGTTAAATATAGGAAAAAAAAACGCATGCGTTTTTTGTGCAAAAAACGCTGCAGACAAAAACGCAAGTGTGAAAGCAGCCTTAGATAAAAAATAACCTAGATATGTTAGGTGTCTATGATCTCGTAATGACCTGGAGAATCATAATATCAGGTCAGTTTTAGCATTTAGTGAACCTAGCAAAAAAGCCAAACAAAAAACAAGTGTGGGATTGCACTTTTTTTGCAATTTCACCACACTTGGAATTTTTTCCCGTTTTTTAGACATGGTAAAACCAATGATGTCGTTCAAAAGTACAACTCGTCCCGTAAAAAATAAGCCCTCACATGACCATATTGATGGAAAAGTAAAAAAGTTATGGCTCTGGGAAGGAGGGGAGTGAAAAACGAAAACGCAAAAATGAAGTTCATCTAAGGATGCAGTGATCATATTGACACCATGGCTGTGTCTCTGAATTTTATACCACTGGTCAGTGAAGAAACAATCATTAAATTTGTATCACAAAAATGTTTCTTTAGCCACAGATATAACATTTTCACACTGGAAATGGGTAAAATGACCAAGATTTGTAACACAACTTCTGCTGAATGTGGCAATAGCTCATATGTGGCTGTACAGTACTGCTTAGGCTACTTTCACACTAGCGTCGGTACGGGGCCGTCGCGCTGTGTTGGCCCGACTTACCGACGCATACTGTGCAAACGCCACACAACGGGGGCAGCGGATGCTGTTTTTCAACGCATCCGCTGCCCCATTGTGAGGTGTGGGGAGGTGGGGGCGAAGTTCTGGCCGCGCATGCGCGGTCGGAAATGGCAGACCGTCGGCACAAAAAAACGTTACATGTAACTTTTTTGCTGCCAGCAGTCCGTCACAACACGACGCAACCATTGCGACGTGTGTCAATACGTCGCAATGCGTCGCTAATGTTAGTCTATGGGGAAAAAACGCATCCTGCAGATGACTTTGCAGGATGCGTTTTTTCGCCAAAACGACGCATTGCAACGTATGCAAAAAAACGCTAGTTTGAAAGTAGCCTTAGTCACACGGCGAGACTCGAGAGAGATGGAGCGCTATTTGCCTCCTTGAGCGTTATTTGCTTCCTGGAGAGCAGATTTTCCTAGAATAGTTTGCTGACTCCATATACAGAGCTCCTAAGTGCTAGAAAAGCAGAATACACCCCTCCAGTGACCCAATTTTGGAAATTATACCCCTTTGAGGATTTATCTACAAGTGTAGTGATGATTTTGACTTCATGGGTGTTTTCCATAAACAAGCAGCAGTGGATGTTGCTGAGTGACAATTGCAAATCTGCTAGTGTAGTGCTTAGTAGGGTTGAGCGGCTTTTACTTTTTTGGGGTCAATTTGGGTTTTGCGAAACCCGACTTTGTCAAAAGTCGAGTCGAGTGAAATCGGCCGATCTTCTTGCAAAGTCGGGGTCGTGGATCGGCCGAAACACAAAACCTAATGCAAGTCAATGGGGAAGCATAGTCGGCAGTGAGTGGAGGCCAGTAAAACACCTACAGTGCCCATTTTAATGGCAAAAACATCCATTCTTGTTACTGAAGCTTGTCAATATTAATTTACTTTATAATAATAGTTAGGCATTGGAAATTGGGGGTCATTTGGCTAAAGTTGTGGGGGGTAGGGCTGGTTAAAGTTTTTAGTGGGCCCAGGAAACGTGGACTACGTCACGGCGGTGGAGCAGGGAGAGGTAAGTATTTCAACGTTGCAATTGCTGTGATCCTGAGCAACCAGGGGGGGCCCACTCGTTCGCATTGGCACTGGCACAGGGCCCCTCACAGTACAGCGGTGTGACGGCGGGGGCGCCTCCCACCGGCAGCGACACTTTTGCGTACTATGAGGGGCCCTGTGCCAGTGACATCGCCAATGAGTATGCCCCCCCACCTGATGAAGGAACCTGCACTTTCATCTGCACCTTCCTCTTTGTCCCTGTGTAAGGTGGTATAGCATGCGGGAAGGGGAACCTTACTTTCAACAGGGTCAGATTCTCAGATTCTGGCTGTGTAGAGTGCAATGGGAATGTAGTGGTCTGGGTCAATGTACCAGCAGACTCATCTAGCAGTGGCTGGGCAATGGGCAGGATGAGGAGGAAACACAGATATAGGGCCAAAGAATAAAGTAGGCTAAATGCAGTTCAAAATTGGTAACAGGACTAACCAGGCGGCATTGCTTTGTTCAGTGGAGGACAACTGTAATGAGAGGCTGACACAGTTAGTAGGCCCAAGTAATTAAGTGGGCCAAATTAAGTTCAAAATTGGTAACAGGAGTAAACAGGCGGCACTGCTTTGTTCAGTGGAGGAGAATACCAAGGTGCGGCAGACACCGTTACTAGGCCCCAACCAAAGTAGTAGGCTAACTGCAGTGTGACATTAAAAAATACTCAATGAGAGCCTGAAGGTTGAAGCTCAGCTTTTTCAGTGGAGGACAGCGTGATTTAGGGGTGCAGACAGACAAAGGTAGTATGTGTTAACTAAAAATGTTGGCTCTATGCAGTTTTAAATTGTTTACCGGGGTACCCAGGCAGCATTGGTGTGGTCAGTGGAGGACAATTGGAAGGAGGGACCACAGACAGACTTCCTAGGCCTAAAATAATAACATAGGCTCTATGCAGCATAAATTTGGCAACAGGGGTACACAGGCAGCATTGGTGTGGTCAGTGGAGGACAATTGGAAGGAGGGACCGCAGACAGACTTCCTAGGCATAAAATAATAACATACACTCACCGGCCACTTTATTAGGTACACCATGCTAGTAACGGGTTGGACCCCCTTTTGCCTTCAGAACTGCCTCAATTCTTCGTGGCATAGATTCAACAAGGTGCTGGAAGCATTCCTCAGAGATTTTGGTCCATATTGACATGATGGCATCACACAGTTGCCGCAGATTTGTCGGCTGCACATCCCAAAGATGCTCCATACAAGGCAGGATGGATCCATGCTTTCATGTTGTTTACGCCAAATTCTGACCCTACCATCCGAATGTCGCAGCAGAAATCGAGACTCATCAGACCAAGCAACGTTTTTCCAATCTTCTACTGTCCAATTTCGATGAGCTTGTACAAATTGTAGCCTCAGTTTCCTGTTCTTAGCTGAAAGGAGTGGTACCCGGTGTGGTCTTCTGCTGCTGTAGCCCATCTGCCTCAAAGTTCGACGCACTGTGCGTTCAGAGATGCTCTTAGGCCTACCTTGGTTGTAACGGGTGGCGATTTGAGTCACTGTTGCCTTTCTATCAGCTCGAACCAGTCTGCCCATTCTCCTCTGACCTCTGGCATCAACAAGGCATTTCCGCCCACAGAACTGCCGCTCACTGGATTTTTTTTCTTTTTCGGACCATTCTCTGTAAACCCTAGAGATGGTTGTGCGTGAAAATCCCAGTAGATCAGCAGTTTCTGAAATACTCAGACCAGCCCTTCTGGCACCAACAACCATGCCACGTTCAAAGGCACTCAAATCACCTTTCTTCCCCATACTGATGCTCGGTTTGAACTGCAGGAGATTGTCTTGACCATGTCTACATGCCTAAATGCACTGAGTTGCCGCCATGTGATTGGCTGATTAGAAATTAAGTGTTAACAAGAAGTTGGACAGGTGTACCTAATAAAGTGGACAGTGAGTGTAGGCTCTATGCAGCATAAATTTGGCAACAGGGGTACACAGGCAGCATTGGTGTGGTCAGTGGAGGACAATTGGAAGGAGGGACCGCAGACAGACTTCCTAGGCCTAAAATAATAACATAGGCTCTATGCAGCTTCCATGATGTGGCAGGGGTGCACAGGCAGCATTGGTTTGGTCAGTGGAGGACAATTGGAAGGAGGGACCGCAGACAGACTTCCTAGGCCTAAAATAATAACATAGGCTCTATGCAGCTTCCATGATGTGGCAGCGGTACACAGGCAGCATTGGTGTGGTCAGTGGAGGACAACTGGAAGGAGGGACCGCAGACAGACTTCCTAGGCCTAAAATAATAACATAGGCTCTATGCAGCTTCCATGATGTGGCAGGGGTACACAGGCAGCATTGGTGTGGTCAGTGGAGGACAATTGGAAGGAGGGACCGCAGACAGACTTCCTAGGCCTAAAATAATAACATAGACTCTATGCAGTTTTAAATTGGTTACAGGGGTACACAGGCAGCATTGGTGTGGTCAGTGGAGGACAATTGGAAGGAGGGACCGCACACAGACTTCCTAGGCCTAAAATAATAACATAGGCTCTATGCAGCTTCCATGATGTGGCAGGGGTACACAGGCAGCATTGGTTTGGTCAGTGGAGGACAATTGGAAGGAGGGACCGCAGACAGACTTCCTAGGCCTAAAATAATAACATAGGCTCTATGCAGCTTCCATGATGTGGCAGGGGTACACAGGCAGCATTGGTTTGGTCAGTGGAGGACAATTGGAAGGAGGGACCTCAGACAGACTTCCTAGGCCTAAAATAATAACATAGGCTCTATGCAGCATAAATTTGGCAACAGGGGTACACAGGCAGCATTGGTGTGGTCAGTGGAGGACAATTGGAAGGAGGGACCACAGACAGACTTCCTAGGCCTAAAATAATAACATAGGCTCGATGCAGCTTCCATGATGTGGCAGGGGTACACAGGCAGCATTGGTTTGGTCAGTGGAGGACAATTGGAAGGAGGGACCGCAGACAGACTTCCTAGGCCTAAAATAATAACATAGGCTCTATGCAGCTTCCATGATGTGGCAGGGGTACACAGGCAGCATTGGTGTGGTCAGTGGAGGACAATTGGAAGGAGTGTCTGACACAGTAAGTACTCCGAGTCCCAAAACCTAAAGTGATGTTAATGTATCCAAAACAAAAATAACCCCCCCCCCCCAAAAAAAAGGGTGGCATGCTTAGGTACAGGGGTGTGCTCCTATGCTGACTTTCAGACATTGTAATTTGGCGCAAAGTATTTACTGGTGCAAATGTAGGACAGGGCCCCTGACTATTTTAACTAGCATCATATATGTCATCAAACTGTTATTGTCTGTGCCAGGCATGGAAGGATTTCAGCGCCTATACTAAACAATGGTGGAGCAGCGACAGATAATTTAGCAAGTGGTAGAGCACTGTTTGACCTTGGGGGGGACACTCTCTCCTGGCCAGCGGTACAAGCCCAGGGCCCCTCATGACACTACGGTGTGTCTGACGTTGGGTGCGCGCCACCACCGCCAGAGACACTTCATTGTACTATGAGGGACCCAGTGCCAGTCCCGTCAACCAATAGTGGGCACACGCACCTCTTCAGACAAATGGCACTCTGACGGGTGCTTGCTACAAGTGGCGAGACCAAGGCCCCATGGGGGGAGTTAGTGCATTTAGGGAGGTGAAAACATGTCGTATTCTGGACAAACAGCAGCTGCAAATTAAGAGATTGGAACAGTCAGTAACACCAGTCCCAAAGCAAGACCTTTTTACAGGAAAGCTAGGTGTCAGCCGGGAAAGGTGGGGCAAAATAATTTGAAATCCATGAGTGGTTCATTTTTATGAAGGTTAGCTCATCAACATTTTGGGTAGCCAGACGAGTCCTTTTTTCGGTCAGTATTGAACCAGCAGCACTGAATACTCTTTCTGATAGCACACTAGCTGCTGGGCAAGCAAGCTCCTGCAATGCATATTCAGCCAATTCAGGCCAGGTGTCTATTTTGGATGCCCAGTAATCAAAGGGGTATGACGGTTGAGGGAGAACATCGGTAATGGAGGAAAAATAGTTAGTAACCATACTGGACAAATGTTGTCTCCTGTCACTTTGAATGGATGCTGCTGTACCTGTCCTGTCTGCGATCATTGCGAAATCACTCCACAACCTTGTCAGAAAACCCCTCTGTCCTACGCCACTTCTGATCTGTGCACCTCTAACACCTCTGCCCTGTTGCCCCCTGCGGCTCGTGTGAGAACCATCACCGGCGCTGTGTGCTGGGAATGCCTGCATCAAACGGTCTACAAGAGTAGCTTGTTTGGTTGCCAATATCTGTTCGAGGTTCTCATGTGGCATGATATTTTGCAATTTGCCTTTATAGCGAGGATCGAGGAGGCAGGCCAACCAGTAATCGTCATCTGTCATCATTTTTAAAATGCGTGGGTCCCTTTTGAGGATACGCAAGGCATAATCCGCCATGTGGGCCAATGTTCCAGTTGTCAAGTCAGTGCTTATGCTGGGTTGAGGAGCACTTTCTGGCAAATCCACTTCACTTGTCCCCCTCAAAAACCCAGAACCCGGCCTTGCACCACCAGCAGTTTCTATTGCCCCCTGAGAAGCTTCCTCATCCAACAAATAGTCATCCCCATCATCCTCCTCGTCCTCCTCCTCTTCACTCGCCACCTTGTCCTGTAGACTTCCCTGAGCAGACAATGGCTGACTGTCATCAAGGCTTCACTCGTCCTCGGCTGCAGACGCCTGTTTCTTTATGTGCGTCAAACTTTGTATCAGCAGACGCATTAGGGGGATGCTCATGCTTATTATGGCGTTGTCTGCACTAACCAGCCATGTGCATTCCTCAAAACACTGAAGGACTTGACACAGGTCTTGGAGCTTCGACCACTGCACAGCTGACAACTCCATGTCTGCCATCTAACTGCCTGCCCGTGTATGTGTATCCTCCCACAAATACATAACAGCACGCCTCTGTTCGCACAGTCTTTGAAGCATGTGCAGTGTGGAGTTCCACCTTGTTGCAACGTCGATGATTAGGCGATGCTGTGGAAGGTTCAAAGCCCGCTGATGGTTATGCATACGGCTGGAGCATACGGGCGAACGGTGGATGTGAGAGCAAAGTCTGCGCACTTTCAGCAGCAGGTCGGGTAACCTCGGATAACTTTTCAGGAAGCACTGTACAGTGCCCAGCCATGACTGAGTTTCTTGCTGCAAGAACTCGGACAGAACTTCCGCCGTGTGTCTGTTGTCGCCCAAACACTTCATTGCCAATACAGCCTGCTGACGCTTGCCACAAGCTGTTCCATAATTGGACACCTCGTGTGCAACAGTGGCAGCTGCGGATGGAGTGGTCGTGCGACTGCGGTCTGTGGACGAGCTCTCGCTTCTGCTGGAGGACGAGGAGGAAGAGGGGGGACGAACGCCTACAGCCAACTGTTTCCTACACCGTGGGCTAGGCAGAACTGTCCCAATATTACTGTCCCCTCTGGACCCTGCATCCACCACATTAACCCAGTGTGCCGTGATGGAGACGTAACGCCCCTGGCCATGCCTACTGGTCCATGCATCTGTTGTCAGGTGCACCTTTCTACTCACAGATTGCCTGAGCGCATGGACAATGCGGTCTTTTACATGCTGGTGGAGGGCTGGGATGGCTTTTCTCGAAAAGAAGTGTCGACTGGGTAGTTCGTAGCATGGTACAGCGTAGTCCATCAGGGATTTGAAAGCTTCGGTTTCAACTAACCGGTAGGGCATCATCTCTAACGAGATTAGTCTAGCAATGTGGGCGTTCAAACCCTGTGTACGCGGATGCGAGGATGAGTACTTCCTTTTCCTAACGAGAGTCTCATGTAGGGTGAGCTGGACTGGAGAGCTGCATACGGTGGAACTAGCGGGGGTGCTGGTGGACATGGGTGACTGAGAGAGGGTTGGTGACTAGTGTTGAGCGATACCGTCCGATACTTGAAAGTATCGGTATCGGAAAGTATCGTCCGATACCGGCAAAGTATCGGATCCAATCCGATATCGATACCCGATACCAATACAAGTCAATGGGACTCAAGTATCGGACGGTATCCCTGATGGTTCCCAGGGTCTGAAGGAGAGGAAACTCTCCTTCAGGCCCTGGGAACCATATTAATGTGTAAAATAAAGAATTAAAATAAAAATATTGCTATACTCACCTCTCCGACGCAGCTTGGACCTCACCAAGGGAACCGGCAGCGTTGTTTGCTTAAAATGCGCGCTTTTCCTTCCTTCCGTGACGTCACGGCTTCTGATTGGTCGCGTGCCGCCCATGTGGCCGCGACGCGACCAATCACAGCAAGCCGTGACGTAATTTTCAGGTCCTTCTAGGCATTCAGTATTTTAAAATTACGTTCCGGCTTTGTGATTGGTCGCGTCGCGGTCACATGGGCGACGCGACCGATCACAAGCCGTGACGTCACGGGAGGCAGGAGACGCGCGCATTTTAAAATGCGCGCGTGTCCAGCCTCCCGTGACGTCACGGCTTGTGATTGGTCGCGTCGCCCATGTGACCGCGACGCGACCAATCACAAAGCCGGAACGTAATTTTAAAATACTGAAGGACCTGAAATTACGTCACGGCTTGCTGTGATTGGTTGCTTCGCGGCCACATGGGCGACGCGACCAATCACAAGCCGTGACATCACGGGAGGCTGGACACGCGCGCATTTTAAAATGTGCGCGTCTCCTGCCTCCCGTGACGTCACGGCTTGTGATTGGTCGCGTCGCCCATGTGACCGCGACGCGACCAATCACAAAGCCGGAACGTAATTTTAAAATACTGAATGCCTAGAAGGACCTGAAAATTACGTCACGGCTTGCTGTGATTGGTCGCGTCGCGGCCACATGGGCGGCATGCGACCAATCAGAAGCCATGACGTCACGGAAGGAAGGAAAAGCGCGCATTTTAAGCAAACAACGCTGCCGGTTCCCTCGGTGAGGTCCAGGCTGCGTCGGAGAGGTGAGTATAGCAATATTTTTTATTTTAATTCTTTATTTTACACATTAATGTTGTTTCGATACCGATACCACAAAAGTATCGGATCTCGGTATCGGAATTCCGATACAGCAAATATCGGCCGATACCCGATACTTGCGGTATCGGAATGCTCAACACTATTGGTGACAGTATTCTTGATGGTGCCCTACATACAGTTTTTCCGACCATGAACCTGGTGATTCCCTGACTGCTTTGGCCTTGCGACGAAACCACCACATTACCTGCAGGCGGTGTGGTAAACGGATGGCTTACAGTGAGGGAAGGGATGTCGCCTTGCTGATTAGCTTCATTGTGAGAGGGTGCTACAACATTAAGGGACGTTTGTTAGTGTGTCCAGGCTTGCAAGTGCATGGTGGTTAAATGTCGATGCATGCAACTTGTATTTAAATTTTTAACATTCTGACCTCTGCTGAAGGTCCTGGAGCATTTCTTACAGATGACTTTGCGCTGATCATTGGGATCTTGGTTAAAAAAATTCCACAATGCACTCTTCCTATCGGATACCTTTTCAGGCATTGCACACTGAGCTACTTGAACCTGATGGCCACGCTGTCCTACAACTGCTTTTGGTTTTGCCACACGTTTTTGGCCAGATACGGGCCTGCCAGATGGAACCTGTTGTGATGTTGTTGTCTGCTGCGGCTCCTCCTTCTCCGCTTCAGAGCTACTGCCGCCTGCACCCTGTTCCCCCAATGGCTGCCAATCGGGGTCAACAACTGGGTCATCTATGACCTCCTCTTCTATGTTCTGTGCACCTTCCTCTGGGTCACCGTGTAAGCCGGTGCTATAGCGTTCGTGACGGAGATCCATAGTCTCCTCGGGGTCAGATTCTGGATCAGTACACTGCGAGGGCAATGTTCTGATCTGAGTCAAAGGAACAGCATTATAATCTGGCTGTGGCTGTGCATCTGTTCACTCCATGTCCGATTCATCTTGTAATGGGCATGGCCTGTTAACAATTTCACTTTCGAACCCAGGCACGGTATGTGTAAAGAGCTCCATGGAGTAACCAGTTGAGTCGCCTGACGCATCCTTCACTGTTGTTCTGGGTGAAGGACGCAAGGAAGCGACTTGTTCCTGAGCGGGAGCATCCACTGACGACACACTGCTCTGACATTTGGCACTTTCCGAGGAGGAGGAGGAGAAAGAGGTAGAGGCAGAGTCAGCAATGAAAGCCAATACTTGTTCCTGCTGCTCTGGCTTCAAAAGCGGTTTTCCTACTCCCAGAAAAGGGAGCCTTCGAGGCCTTGTGTAGCCAGACGATGATGCTGGCTCAACAACTCGAGACTTAGGGGCTATATTGCTTTTCCCACGACCACCTGATGCTCCACGAACACGACCACCACCACTAACATCATTACCAGCTGGCAATGAATGCCCACAGCCACGACCTCTTCCACCAGACTTCCTCATTATTGGAAAAATGTAATCAAACTAACAACCGTTATGTGGTCCAGTAAAACCAGGAAGAAGGTGTACGTGAACTGGTTGTAAATTTAAATCTCCCTTTTTTATGTGTGGGAGAATCCAGGGAAAAATCAGGCCCACTGTATTACACAACAACACAGTTTGGTTGGCAGAAAGAGGCTGGCAGATATGGCAGTAACATGAGTGACACAGATAAAAACACTGGCAATAGAAATGTCCCTATTTATGTGTGGGTGAATCCAGGGAAAAATCAGGCCCACTGTATTACACAACAACACAGTTTGGTTGGCAGAAAGAGGCTGGCAGATATGGCAGTAACATGAGTGACACAGATAAAAACACTGGCAATAGAAATGTCCCTATTTATGTGTGGGAGAATCCAGGGAAAAATCAGGCCCACTGTATTACACAACAACACATTTTGGTTGGCAGAAAGAGGCTGGCAGGTATGGCAGTAACAGGAGTGACACAGAAAAAAACACTGGCAATAGAAATGTCCCTATTTATGTGTGGGAGAATCCACGGAAAAATCAGGCCCACTGTATTACACAACAACACAGTTTGGTTGGCAGAAAGAGGCAGGCAGATATGGCAGTAACAGGAGTGACACAGATAAAAACACTGGCAATAGAAATGTCCCTATTTATGTGTGGGAGAATCCAGGGAAAAATCAGGCCCACTGTATTACACAACAACACAGTTTGATTTGTAGAAAGAGGGTGGCAGATATGGCACTAGCCGGAATGACGCAGATGCACCCACTGGCAATAGAAATGTCCCTCTTTTTTTGGATATGGGAGACAAGGGATTGAATCAGGCCCACTATATCACGGTATAGTTCCTGTGGCACAAAATAACTGACAGATACCACAGACAGCACTCGCACAGATGCACAGGTTTGGCAAGATTATTATCCCTTTATTTTATTTTTTGGGGGGGATATGTGAGACAAGTGATTTAATCAGGCCCACTGTTAAGGTACTTTCACACTAATCGACGCTGCAGCGATACAGACAACGATGCCGATCGCTGCAGCATCGCTGTTTCGTCGTTGTGTGGTCGCTGGAGAGCTGTCACACAGACGGCTCTCCAGCGACCAACGATGCCGAAGTCCCCTAGTAACCAGGGTAAACATCGGGTTACTAA
Organism: Ranitomeya variabilis; assembly: GCF_051348905.1. Taxonomy (NCBI): domain Eukaryota; kingdom Metazoa; phylum Chordata; class Amphibia; order Anura; family Dendrobatidae; genus Ranitomeya; species Ranitomeya variabilis. The sequence continues at coordinate 897,575,201 of NC_135233.1, forward strand.
GCGCAGGGCCGCGCTTAGTAACCCGATGTTTACCCTGGTTACCATTGTAAAAGTAAAAAAAAAAAACACATACTCGCATTCCGGTACCCGGCGTCCGCTTCCCTGCACTCCTCCTGCATCCTGTGTCAGCGGTGAACATCTCCGGCATCTCCCATAGAGCAGAGCGGTGACGTCACCGCTCTGCTTTACGGCCGGCACTTACACAGGATGCAGGAGGAGTGCAGGGAAGCGGACGCCGGGCACCGGAATGTGAGTATGTGGTTTTTTTTTTTACTTTTACAATGATAACCAGGGTAAACATCGGGTTACTAAGCGCGGCCCTGCGCTTAGTAACCCGATGTTTACCCTGGTTACCAGTGAAGACATCGCTGGATTGGTGTCACACACACCGATTCAGCGATGTCAGCGGGAGATCCAGCGACGAAATAAAGTTCTGGACTTTCAGCAACGACCAGCGATCTCACAGCGGGATCCTGATTGCTGCTGCGTGTCAAACACAATGATATCGCTATCCAGGATGCTGCAACGTCACGGATCGCTATCTTTATCGTTGTAAAGTCGCTTAGTGTGAAGGTACCTTTACACAGTAGGTTTTCTGGTGCAGAAAATTAAAAAAAAAAAAAAAGCCACACACAGGACTGGCACTAATGCAGATTTGCCAATCTTAATCTCCCACTTTTATTTTTTTTTCTGGGAGAATTAAGGCCCCGTCTCACATAGCGAGATCGCTAGCGAGATCGCTGCTGAGTCACAAGTTTTGTGACGCAACAGCGACCTCCATAGCGATCTCGCTATGTGTGACACGTACCAGCGATCAGGCCCCTGCTGCGAGATCGCTGGTAGTGTCGGAATGGCCTGGACCTTTTTTTGGTCGTTGAGGCCCCGCTGACATCGCTGAATCGGTGTGTGTGTGACACCGATCCAGCGATGTCTTCACTGGTAACCAGGGTAAACATCGGGTTACTAAGCGCAGGGCCGCGCTTAGTAACCCAATGTTTACCCTGGTTACCAGCGTAAATGTAAAAAAAAACAAACAGTACATACTCGCCTTCTGATGTCCGTCAGGTCCCTTGCCGTCTGCTTCCTGCTCTCACTGACTGCCGGCCGTACAGTGAGAAGTGAGAGCACAGCGGTGACGTCACTGCTGCGCTCTGCTCTCACTGTACGGCGGCTCAGTCAGAGCAGGAAGCAGACGGCAAGGGACCTGACGGACATCAGAAGGCGAGTATGTACTGTTTGGTTTTTTTTACATTTACGCTGGTAACCAGGGTAAACATCGGGTTACTAAGCGCGGCCCTGCGCTTAGTAACCCGATGTTTACCCTGGTTACCCGGGTGCTGCAGGGGGACTTCGGCATCGTTGAAGACAGTTTCAACGATGCCGAAGTCGTTCCCCTGATCGTTGGTCGCTGGAGAGAGCGGTCTGTGTGACAGCTCCCCAGCGACCACACAACGACTTACCAACGATCACGGCCAGGTCGTATCGCTGGTCGTGATCATTGGTAAATCGCTATGTGAGACGGGGCCTTTAGTAAGAAATCAGGCCCACTGCTACACAGTAGGTTTTCTGTGGCAGAAAAACAAAGACAGATGCCACACACAGGACTGGCACTAATGCAGATTTGCCAATCTTAATCTCCCACTTTTATTTTTTTTTTCTGGGAGAATTAGGAAGAAATCAGCCCCACTGCTACACAGTAGGTTTTCTGTGGCAGAAAAAAAAAAAATGCCACACACACGACTGGCACTAATGCAGATTTGCCAATCTTAATCTCCCACTTTTATTTATTTTTTTTGGAAGAATTAGTAAGAAATCAGGCCCACTGCTACACAGTAGGTTTTCTGTGGCAGAAATAAAAAAAAAAAAATGCCACACACACGACTGGCACTAATGCAGATTTGCCAATCTTAATCTCCCACTTTTATTTTTTTTTCTGGGAGAACTGTGAAGAAATCAGGCCCACTGTTAAAAAAGTAGGTTTTCTGTGGCAGAAAAACAAAGACAGATGCCACACACAGGACTGGCACTGATGCAGATTTGCCAATCTTAATCTCTCACTTTTATTTTTTTTTTCTGGGAGAATTGTGAATAAATCGGGGCCACTGTATTACAGTATATTTTCTGTAGCAAAAAGTGGCTTGAAGAGAGAGTTTTGGGGCTTCATGTACCCTGCCTAACGCTATCCCTGCTTCTGACGAAGCGGCAGCAACCTCTCCCTACGCTCAGAGCAGCAGCAGTAAGATGGCGGTCGGCGGGAACGCCCCTTTATAGCCCCTGTGACGCCGCAGAAAGCAAGCCAATCACTGCCATGCCCTTCTCTAAGATGGTGGGGACCAGGACCTATGTCATCACGCTGCCCACACTCTGTGTGCACCTTCATTGGCTGAGAAATGGCGCTTTAAGCGTCATATGAAACGCGACTTTGGCGCGAAGATCGTGTACCGCATGGCCGATCCCACGCTGGGATCGGGTCGGGTTTCATGAAACCCGACTTTGCCAAAAGTCGGCGACTTATGAAAATGACCGATCCGTTTCGCTCAACCCTAGTGCTTAGTACTTTGTAGTTCCCAATACATTATGCCCAACTTCTGGAGACATGTACCCATAAATTAAGCGGGCTCTCATTGCTACAGAAATGCCAAACATGTGGATGCTAAATGTGGTTTACACACTGTGGGGCTCAGAAGGAAAGGGGGGGCATTTGTATTTTGGACTGCAGAATTCCCTGGATTTCTTTTGGGGAGCAAGGAGCCTTCGTGCTTTTCCTGGTCCTTTGAACTGCTAGTAACATGGAAACTGACTATATTTCTGTTATCAGATGACCGGAACTTACTTTTTTGTAGATTGAGTTGAAGCTTTTATTGAGAACATTTTACATAACGTTTTGGATCACATTTATCCGCCCATGTATGTTAAGCACTTATGTCAGGGTTTCCATCGAAATCTCCCAGTGACGTGATTCAGATGAAACCCCCGAGGGATCTATTCACTATAATTAGGCATCAGAGTTAAGCTACTGTCATACTAGCAGTATTTGGTCAGTATTTTACATCAGTATTTGTAAGCCAAAACCAGGAGTGGAACAATTAGACGAAAAGTATAATAGAAACATATGCACCACTTCGGCATTTATCACCCACTCCTGGTTTTGGCTTACAAATACTGATGTAAAATACTGACCAAATACTGCTAGTGTGACAATAGCCTTACTGTAAACTCCATCTGGCCTCTGTTCAGCTGTGTCCCTCTTTTCAGAGGTTCACAGAAATGTGGCCAACAGCACTTTTATGCACGCCTAAAAAGACGGAAAACGCTGGATCACAGGCCAGAAGCCATCCACATTGCCTCCATATATCTCTTTATATGGAATCTTCTGCCAGGGGTTCAGTCTGAATAACGAATTTCAGAGATTTACATGGAAAACCCAATGTCAGCGCTCAATGCCGAGCACAGAATAAATGTGAGCTGAGCCATACTGCACTCTGGAAAAAGGCAGAATAAACAAATCAACAGCAGGTTTCTCATCACCATATTTTGAGAGCTATAGCATTTCCATATTTCAGCCCACAGAGTCATGGGTAAGAGATAAAGGCTGCATGAGCCAGTCACCAGCCAATATTTGTAGTGCTTTTGGGTGCGGTGAATGGGCTATATATAAAAATGACTTTGATTAGGGAATGTGATAGGCCACCCTAAACAGATGTGGCTTTAGGGAGCACCTAAAGCTGTGTAAGTTGTGGTTAGTCCTAATTTCTTGAGGCAGAGTATTCCAGAGGATTGGTGTAACTCGGGAGAAGTTTTGGAGCTGGGAGCAGGGCTGCCATTTGGAATTTCAGGGTTCCATACTGGCAAAATTTTTGGGCCCCCTTGAGATTCCTCCCAGGCTCCACCCCAGATCCACCTTCACATATCGATCCTTCCATAGTCCCACCGCCCGCTCTTGGAAAAACTCCACTTCTGCACCACATCCCCACTAATCACACATTAACACTTGTCTTTGAAGACCATATCACATACACAGCTAGCAGCTTTTGTTTTGGACAAAATATTTTTTTAAGCTGCCACAACCATAAGGTAGACTCTTTTGGCAGGGCCCTACTGTACTCTAACCTATTAAACATTTCTTAAAATATCCAATATTTTTCTTTAAGAGAATGTATCACATACATTTTTAAAATGACCAATAATACCACATGAAAAGGACAAATGCCATCACACCATGGCCAGACCATATATTACCCCCCCATAGTGACCGAATAATAGCACATACAAGGAACAAATACCATCACACCATGACCAGACCACATATTACCACTACATAGTGATCTGAATAATATCCCATACAAGGAACAAATACCACCACACCATGACCAGATCACATATTACCACCACTTAGTGAACGAATTATACCACAAACAGGGGATAGATACCGTCACACAGTGACCAGACCACATATTACCACCATATAGTGACTGAATACTACAATATTGATCATTAATAAAAAACACAATACTAATCTATATATATAATCGCCTAAGGGACACGTCCGTCTGTTTGTCTGTCTGTCTATCTGTCTGTCTGTCACAGAAATCCCATGGCCACAGTCCGGCCGCGAATTCGCCCCTTCCTACTCTCTGTCAGTGCCCCCTCCAGTCAGCGCTCACACAGGGTTAATGGCTTTGTTACACTGCGTTATGCCGTGGTGTAACGCAGTCCGTTAACGCTGCTATTAACCCTGTGTGACCAACTTTTTACTATTGATGCTGCCTATGCAGCATCAATAGTAAAAAGATCTAAGGTTAAAAATAATTTAAAAAAATAAAATATTTTAAAAATAAAAAATCATTATATACTCACCTTCTGGCGCCTTTCCCGCTCCTCGCGATGCTCCAGGCCACGCATTGCAGTCTCACGAGATGATGACGTAGCGGTCTTGCGAGACCGCTATGTCATCATCTCGTGAGACCGCAATGCATTCTTGGGACCGGAGCGTCGCGAGGAGCATCGCTAAACGCCTCGCCTGGATCCGGGGGCTGACGGAAGGTGAGTATATAACTATTTTTTATTTTATTTCTTTTTTTAACAGGGATATGGTGCCCACATTGCTATATACTACGTGGGCTGTGTTATATACTACGTCTCTGTGCAATATACTACGTGGGCTGTGCTATATACTACATCGCTGTGCTATATACTATGTGGGCTGTGTTATATACTGCGTGAGCTGTGTTATATACTGCGTCTCTGTGCTATATACTACGTGGGCTGTGCAATATATTATGTGGCTGGGAAATATACTACGTGGCTGTGTTATATACTGCGTGAGCTGTGCTATATACTACGTGAGCTGTGCTATAAACTACGTGGCTGTGTTATATACTACTTGGGCTGTGCTATATACTACGTAGCTGTGCAATATACATGGCTGGGCAATATTCTACGTGGCTGTACTATATACCATGTGGCTGTGTTATATACTACGTGGCCTGTGTTATATACTACGTGGGCTGTGTTATATACTACGTGGGCTGTGCTATATACTGAGTGGGCTGTGTTATACAATGTCTGCTGTGCTATATACTATGTGGGCTGTTATACACTGTGTGGGCTGTGTTATATACTACGTGGGCTGTGCTGTATACTACGTGGGCTGTGTTATACTCTGCGTGGGCTGTGCTATATACTGCATGGGCTGTGCTATATACTGCGTGGGCTGTGCTATATACTACGTGGGCTGTGCTATATACTACGTGGCTGTGCTATATGCTATGTGGCTGTGTTATATGCTACGTGGCTGTGCTGTATGCTACGTGGGCTGTGCTATATGCTATGTAGGCTGTGTTATATACTACGTGGCCTGTGTTATATACTATGTGGCCTGTGCTACATGCTACGTTACTGTGCTATACGCTACGTGGGCTGTGTTATATGTTACACGGGCTGTGTTATATGCTACTTGGCTGTGGTATATTTCTCTGCTGTATCTGTGCATCATGAATAGTGGTATGTGTTAAAGAGGGGGGCCCACTGAGACTCTTTCGCCCGGGGCCCTCAAAAACCTGGAGCCGGCCCTGGCTTCACTGATTGGTCACATCCAGCCGGCTGCGAACAATCAGCGACAGGCGCAGTCCAGCCGTGAATTGGCGCTGAATTTGAACCACACTTCACTAATTGGTCATGCCCGGCCATCCAAATCCTGTGTATAAATTGCACATTTATTCTGAAAACTTCATAAATAAACTACATACATATTCTAGAATACCCGATGCGTTAAAATCGGGCCACAGTCCGGCCGCGAAATGGCCGCTCTCTACTCCCCTGCAGTCAGTGCCCCCTCCATACTGCCCCCAGTCAGCGCCTGCTGCCCACATAGCGTTTATGCAGTCCGTTAAACTGACTGCGTTACACCACGGCATAATGTGGAGTAACGCAGTCTGTTAATGCTGCTATTAACACTGTGTGACAAACTTTTTACTATTGACTATCATACTGCTGCTGCCGCCTCCCCAGTCAGAGTCTCTTCCTCCGCGCTCGCTCCCGGCCTCTGCTTCTCGTGCGCACGCGCATACCAGGTTCAGTGCTGCACTTCTGATCTTCTGTCGGCCCTCCTCTTCGTCTCCTCTATGGTCCTGGAGGACTTGTGCCCGGAAGTCAGTCCTCCTTATTGTCCTCTCTATGGTTCTGGAGGTCTGTTACCTGGAAGTGCTACCCTGCCTTTAGGTATTTAAACTGCTTCCTGCCGTCCCTCTGTGCCTGGCTATCATTTGTTCCTTCAGGTGTTCCTGGCCACTCTTAAGGCCCCGTCTCACATAGCGATTTACCAACGATCACGACCAGCGATACGACCTGGCCGTGATCGTTGGTAAGTCGTTGTGTGGTCGCTGGGGAGCTGTCACACAGACAGCTCTCTCCAGCGACCAACGATCAGGGGAACGACTTTGGCATCGTTGAAACTGTCTTCAACGATGCCGAAGTCCCCCTGCAGCACCCGGGTAACCAGGGTAAATATCGGGTTACTAAGCGCAGGGCCGCGCTTAGTAACCCGATGTTTACCCTGGTTACCAAAAAAAACAAACAGTACATACTCGCCTTTCGGTGTCCGTCAGGTCCCTTGCCGTCCGCTTCCTGCTCTGACTGAGCCGCCGTACAGTGAGAGCAGAGCGCAGCGGTGATGTCACTGCTGTGCTGCGCTCTCACTGTATGGCGGCACTCAGAGCAGGAAGCGGACGGCAAGGGACCTGATGGACATCAGATGGTGAGTATGTACTGTTTGGTTTTTTTTACATTTACGCTGGTAACCAGGGTAAACATCAGGTTACTAAGCGCGGCCCTGCGCTTAGTAACCCGATGTTTACCCTGGTTACCAGTGAAGACATCGCTGGATCGGTGTCACACACACCGATTCAGCGATGTCAGCGGGACCTCAACGACCAAAAAAAGGTCCAGGCCATTCCGACACGACCAGCGATCTCGCAGCAGGGGCCTGATCGCTGGTACGTGTCACACATAGTGAGATCGCTACTGAGGTCGCTGTTGCGTCACAAAACTAGTGACTCAGCAGCGATCTCGCTAGCGATCTCGCTATGTGAGACGGGGCCTTTAGTCTCTGTGAAGTTCGTTTTCCCTCTGACCTTGGGTTTATCCTGTCTTACCTGTATCCTGCTAGCCTCTGCGTTTCCTCAGTTCCTCTGCCTGTCCCTGTACTGCTGCAGTTTACCCATCAGTCCTGTTTTACCCATCAGTCCTGTTTCTCTGCAGTACTCACCTATCCTGTGGTCCTACTATCTCCGCCTCTTCTTGGTCTTCTCCCGTCCTGGTCCTCCAGCTTCCGTGGCGATAGTCCCTCACGGGCCTGCCCCTAACTCTCCCTGTATAGGGGGTGGTCTATCTGGTCAGCTCGTCCGTGAGGGGTTCATCGTCGCGGTCTAGAGTGTCCACTCTCCGTTTTCCCTCTTTGAATCGTCTCACTCAAATAGGACTGCACTCGGGTGACATCTGAGTGCAGCCTGATTCTTACAGCATAACATTGATGCTGCCTATGCAGCATCAATAGTAAAAAGATATAATGTTAAAAATAATAAAAAAAATTAAAAAATGGTGCTATAATCACCTTCCGCCGTCCACCGATGCTCGCAAACGGCGAGGCTGCCGCCAGCTTCCGTTTCCAGAGATGCATTGCAAAATTACCCAGATGACTTAGCGGTCTCGCGAGACCGCTAAGTCATCTGGGTAATTTTGCAATGCATCACTGGGAACGGAAGCTGGCGGCAGCCTCGCACGCATCGGGACAACTTCGGTGGACGCCGGAGGGTGAGTATATAACTATTTTTTATTTTAATTCTTTTTTTTAACAGTGATATGGTGCCCACACTGCTGTATGCTGCGTGGGCTTTGTTATATACTGCGTGACTGATATATACTATGTGGGCAGTGTTATATACTGTGTGGGCTGTGATATTTACTGGGTGGCTGCTATATGCTACATGGTTGCTATATACTACGTGGCTGCTATATACCACGGGGCTGTGCAATATACTATGTGGCTGCTATATACTATGTGGCTGCTACATACTATGTGGCTGCTATATACTACGTGGCTGTGCTATATACTACGTGGCTCTGCTATATACTATGTGGCTCTGCTATATACTATGTGGCTGCTGTATACTATGTGGTTGCTATATACTATGTGGCTGCTATAAACTATGCGGCTGCTATATAGTACGTGGCTGTCTGTGTTATATAGTACATGGGCTGTGTTATATACTATGTGGCTGTGCTATATACTACGTGGCTGTGCTATATACTACGTGGCTGTGCTATATACTATGTGGCTGTGCTATATACTACGTGGCTGTGTTATATACTATGTGGCTGTGCTATATACTATGTGGCTGTGCTATATACTACGTGGCTGTGCTATATACTATGTGGCTGTGCTATATACTATGTGGTTGCTATATACTATGTGGCTGCTATAAACTATGTGACTGCTATATACTACGTTGCTGCTATATACTATGCGGCTGCTATATAGTATGTGGCTGCTATATACTATGTGGCTGCTATATACTACGTGGCTGTGCTATATACTACATTTAAACCACACATCGCTGATTGGTCGCGCCTGGCCGGCCGCGACCAATCAGCGATATTGGCACGGTATTTAAACACCGCTTCGGTCATTGGTCTGCCCGGCCGGCCGCGACCAATCAGCGACAGGCTCAATTCGGCCACGAATTGGCACCAGATTTGAACCACGCTTCGCTGATCGGCCAGCCGGGCACGACCAATCAGCGATATTGGCGCGGAATTTAACCCCCACTCACAGCGCGACGTACATACATACATATTCTAGAATACCCGATGCGTTAGAATCGGGCCACCATCTTGTACTACCATAAATGCCATAATATACAGGAGCTCTGCACATAGTATCCAGTATACAGTGTCAGTGTACAGGTCACTGACTCACCAGTGACATTATACCAAGAAGCTCTGTATATAACATAGTAACATAGTTATTAAGGTTGAAGGAAGACTTTAAGTCCATCTAGTTCAACCCATAGCCTAACCTAACATGCCCTAAGATGTTGATCCAGAGGAAGGCAAAAAAAAAAACTCATGTGGCAAAGAGTAACTCCACCATGGGGAAAAAAATTCCTTCCCGACTCCACATACGGCAATCAGACTAGTTCCCTGGATCAACGATCATTGGTCGCTGGAGAGAGCTGTCTGTGTGACAGCTCCCCAGCGACCACACAACGACTTACCAATGATCACGGCCAGGTCGTATCGCTGGTCGTGATCGTTGGTAAGTCGTTTAGTGTAATGGTACCTTTACAGTAAAGAATTTGCGCCTGTTATTATGCTTAAACCTTCTTTCCTCCAGACGTAGAGGATGCCCCCTTGTCCCTGTCTCAGGTCTATGATTAAAAATATCATCAGAAAGGTCTTTGTACTGTCCCTTCATATATTTATACATTAAAATAAGATCACCTCTTAGTCTTCGTTTTTCCAAACTAAAGAGCCCCAAGTGTAATAATCTATCTTGGTATTGCAGACCCCCCAGTCCTCTAATAACCTTGGTCGTTCTTCTCTGCACCCGCTCTAGTTCAGCTATGTCTTTCTTATACACCGGAGACCAGAACTGTGCACAGTATTCTAAGTGTGGTTGCACTAGTGACTTGTATAGAGGTAAAATGATGTTCTCCTCATGAGCATCTATGCTTCTTTTAATGCATCCCATTATTTTATTTGCCTTTGTAGCAGCTGCCTGACACTGGCCACTAAATGTGAGTCTGTCATCCACCCATACTCCCAGGTCTTTTTCATTGACGGTTTTGCCCAGAGTTTTACAATTAAGCACATAGTTATACATCTTATTACTTCTACCCAAGTGCATGACCTTACATTTATTCCCATTAAAGCTCATTTGCCATTTATCAGCCCAAGCTTCTAGTTTACATAAATCATCCTGTAATATAAAATTGTCCTCCTCTGTATTGATTACCTTGCAGAGTTTAGTGTCATCTGCAAATATTTAAATTCTACTCTGTATGCCCCTACAAGGTCATTCATAAATATGTTAAAAAGAAGAGGGCCCACTACTGACCCCTGTGGTACCCCACTGCTAACCGTGACCCAGACCGAGTGTGCTCCATTAATAACCACCCTTTGTTTCCTACCCCTGGCCAGCTCTTAACCCACTTACACATATTTTCCCCTGTCCCCATTATTCTCATTTTATGTATCAACCTTTTTTGTGTGGCACCGTATCAAAAGCTTTTGAAAAGTCCATATACACTACGTCCACTGCGTTCCCTTAGTCCAGTCTGGAACTTACCTCTTCATAGAAATTGATCAGATTAGTCTGACAGGAACGGTCCCTAGTAAACCCGTGCTGATACTGGGTCATGAGGTTATTCCTCTTCAGATACTCCAGTATAGTATCCCTTAGAATGCCCTCCAGGATTTTACCCACAGTAGAGGTTAAGCTTACTGGCCTATTATTTCCGAGTTCAGTTTTTTGTCCCCTTTTTGAATATTGGCACCGCATTTGCTATACGCCAGTCTTGTGGTACAGACCATGTTATTATGGAGTCTTTAAAGATTAAAAATAATGGTCCATCAATGACTGCACTTAGTTCCTGCAGTACTCGGGGGTGTATCCCATCTGGACCCAGGGATTTGTCAATTTTAGTGATTTTTAGACACCGCTGTACTTCCTGCTGGGTTAAGCAGGTGACACTTAATGGGGAATTTTTATTATCACTAGTCATATTGGCTGCCATGGGATTTGCTTGTGTAAAAAAAAGTCATTTAGCATATTGGCTTTTTCCTCATCCTCATCCACCATTTCACCCAGACTATTTTTAAGGGGGCCAACACTATCACTTTTTAGTTTCTTACTATTTACGTAGTTAAAGAATATTTTGGGATTATTTTTACTCTCTCTGGCAATGAGTCTCTCTGTCTCAAATTTTGCTGCCTTGATTTGCTGTTTACAGAATTTATTTAATTTTTTGTATTTATTTAATGGCTCATCACTACTTACTTCCTTTAATTCTCTAAATGCTTTCTTTTTGTCACTTATTGCGCCCCTTACAGCTCTATTTAGCCATATTGGTTTCCTCCTATTTCTAGTATGTTTATTCCCATACGGTATATACTGTGCACAGGTCCTATCCAGGATGCTAATAAATGTCTCCCATTTTCTTTGTGTATTTTTATGCCTCAGGATATCATCCCAGTTAATTGCACCAAGATCATCTCTCATCCGTTGGAAATTTGCCCTCCTGAAGTTTAGTGTCCGTGTAACCCCCCTACTACCCATCTTATTAAAGGTTACATGAAAACTTATTATTTTGTGATCACTATTCCCCAAGTGACCCCCAACCCTTATATTTGATAGAACAAATAGAGGAGAAAATCCAGCTTCCAAAAATATCAAAATTTATTAAAGATAAAATCCAAAGTCCAAAAACATGGTTCACAGGAGAAGAAATAGCAGCAAGCTACATGTTTCGAACAATAAGTTCTTTTCCAAAGCTGCTCACCATGCACCAGAGTGAGGTTTAAATAGCAGCTGTGAAAATCACAGAAAATCACTCCACCACCTGATGCAGCAGTGATTATATACAATAAAAACGCAAAAATATCACAAAAAATATCACAAAAAACAAAGAAATATATAATATACATGTGTGAAATATATAGTACAACTAGACAATGTGAATCTCTCAGTAATGAAACATGATTTCCTTGCGAGCATTTAAGCCCATGGGATGGCAAGTGTTAAGGTAAAACATCCAATAAGCTTCACGCGTCATAAGACGTCTCTTCAAGTCTCCTCCTCTGGCTGTCACTCCAAGCCTCTCAATGCCGACAACCCGAAGGAATGCAGTATTTCTTTGATGACTGGTGATAAAATGCTTAGACGCATGAGACACAGAACGATTATTATTAGTGGACACAACAATATCAGTGATATGTTCAGAGATACGCGTCTTTAACATGCGAGTGGTACAACCTATGTAACTTAATTTGCATTTCATGCATGTTATCATATAAACCACATTCTTACTATTGCAGTTAATAAATTGCTGGATTTTATGTTCTTGTTTATCACTGCTATCAGTAAAAGAATGCTTGACAACGGAATGGGCACATGTGCGACATTTAGAAGCACCACAGTGATAAAAACCTGTATGGTGTAACCATGTATGGGAGACTTTACTAGGTTTAAATAGGCTGGGTGAGAGAATGTCAGACAAAGTGGTAGCCTTTTTTGCAATCACCTGACAGCCTGAAGATAGAATTTCAGAAAGAATCTCGTCCTCATATAAAATAGGAATGTTTTTCAAGATAAGAGATTTAATATCGTTGTATTGAGGACTATATTTGATAGAGCAAAAGGTTTTTTGATTTTGATACACTTTTTTCTCCTTATTTTTTGATACCAGCATATCGCTGCGTTTTTTTTTGTTGTACTATATTTTTAGCTCTATCAAGAGCCCACTTAGAATAGCCTCTTTTTTCTAATTTTTTACAACACAGATCGGTCTCTTGCTTTAAAATACTGGCATCATTACAATTCCTGGTTATTCTGGTAAGCTCGCCCACTGGTATGGACTTTATTGTATGTCCAGGATGGCTGCTGGACGCATGTAAAATGCTATTGCCAGAGAGGGGTTTATGAAATGTGGAGGTGGTAATAACATGGCCCACAGTACTGCACAGTGTCAAGTCCAAAAAAGAGATCATGTGCGGATTATGACTGCATGTGAAGCGAAGATTGAAGTCATTAGAATTGAGATGGACAAGAAACTCTGGTATGGCAGACACATCGCCACTCCAGATAAGGAGTAAATCGTCGATGTATCTACCATACCAGAAAATGTCCATCGCAAATGGGTTGCAATCCGAATAAAAAAACAATTCCTCCCAATATGACATTACCAAGTTAGCAACAGATGGTGAGTGTTTACCTCCCATAGAAACTCCTTTGCATTGGAGAAAGAACTGCTGATCAAAGGAGAAATAATTGAGTCATTAAGAAAAAGATAACCTGTATAACATAATTGCACAAATCAATAGTGTAGTTACTGTACTTATGCAGATGAAATTCTAGTGCTTGAATGACAATGTTTTGTGGAATACAGGTATACAATGAAATGACATCACAACTTATCCATTGAAAACCATCACACCATGCAATATTAGAGAGCTGATGTAGAACATCTCTTGAGTCTCTCAAAAAACCTGGAACTCTCACAACCAATGGCTGTAGAAGAGAGTCAACCCATTGGCTTAGACGTTCTGTTAGAGAACCCATCCCTGATAATATAGGGCGCATTGGTGGAGGTGTAATACCTTTGTGTACTTTGGGTAAGCCATACATTGTAGGTATAGTGGGGCAATCAACCTTGAGATACTCAACATGTGTTCTGGTTAGAACACCCAAAGCTGCGCCTTCATCTATCAAGCTGAACAGTTCTTTTTTGTAAACCGATGTGGGATCTGAAGGCATTTTTCTGTACGTTGTGGTGTCATTTAAGATTATGGGATTATTTTTACTCTCTCTGGCAATGAGTCTCTCTGTCTCAAATTTTGCTGCCTTGATTTGCTGTTTACAGAATTTATTTAATTTTTTGTATTTATTTAATGGCTCATCACTACTTACTTCCTTTAATTCTCTAAATGCTTTCTTTTTGTCACTTATTGCGCCCCTTACAGCTCTATTTAGCCATATTGGTTTCCTCCTATTTCTAGTATGTTTATTCCCATACGGTATATACTGTGCACAGGTCCTATCCAGGATGCTAATAAATGTCTCCCATTTTCTTTGTGTATTTTTATGCCTCAGGATATCATCCCAGTTAATTGCACCAAGATCATCTCTCATCCGTTGGAAATTTGCCCTCCTGAAGTTTAGTGTCCGTGTAACCCCCCTACTACCCATCTTATTAAAGGTTACATGAAAACTTATTATTTTGTGATCACTATTCCCCAAGTGACCCCCAACCCTTATATTTGCTATGCAGTCTGGCCTGTTGGTTAATATTAGGTCTAGCAGTGCCCCCCTTCTTGTTGGGTCCTGAACCAATTGTGAAAGGTAATTGTCTCTCATAGTTGTCAAAAACCGATTTTTATGAGGATATTCTCCGTTGCTTCCTTTATTTTTGGAGACTTATAACAAACCCCTATTAGTAATTTTTTTTTCCCCTCCCTTTATCTCCACCCACAGGGACTCTACATTTTCATTAGATTCACCTATATTATCACGTACGATGGGTTTTAAGGATGATTTTACAAATAGACACACACCTCCTCCTCGCTTATTCATTTGGTCATTTCTGAACAGACTATAGCCCTGCAAATTAACAGCCCAGTCATTGCTCTCATCCAGCCATGTCTCAGATATCTCCACCATGTTATAATTATGCTCCCAACAACATTAATTATAATTCCTCCATTTTGTTGCTGAGGCTTCTGGCATTAGCATACATACACTTTATGTATCTCTCTGTTCCTCTATTCTTTCAGCAGCAATCCACCTTGCTGTTCAGTGCGCTTCCAAAAAGTGTCAGTTTACAGGTAACATAGTGATCACGAGAGACATTACATGCAGGAGCTCTGTATATACTACATAGTGTATAGTGTCAGAGTGCAGTTAACAAATTGACTCACCAGTGACATTATACACAGGAGCTCTGTAAGTAAGTATAAAGTGTATAGCGTCAGTTTACAGGTAATACCGTGATCACCAGCGACATTATGCACACGAGCTTTGTATATACTACATAGTGTATAGTGTCATTGTACAGGTAATACAGTCATCACGAGTTACAGTATACACATTAGCTCTGTATATACTACATAGCAGGGCCGGACTGGCCATCTGGCAATTCCGGCAAATGCCAGAAGGGCCTGTCTGGTCGTGGGCCACCTTGTCTGCTACGTTGTTAACAGAATCAGTGTTCTCAAGATACCCATACTGTTAAGAGTTGTGACAGAGTACAAAGTCACTGACTCCTTCACTTAATCCGGCAGGCCAAGGGAATCATTAGAAATATAGGTCTTGTAGAAAATCTTCCTTTCCTCCATCCAGGGAAATATTAGTAATATATTCCATCTGGTGCTTGGGGACAGGGACAGCATGGGCCTCTGTGATTTTAAATGCCAGGGCTGAATTTCAGTCCCAGTTGAGAGGGACATGGCACTCTTAAGCTGTAGTGCTGTTGGTGCTCAAGTCAGGTATCCAACCTGTCAGAATTAAATAACAAATGTGGCACTCGGTATGTGAAAAATCAGAGTTCCTTTTATTGTGCATCCAGACAAAAATTGTAGAAAATTAACGTTTTCGGTCCGTCATTGGACCTTCATCAGAATATTCTTTAACATGAACTGGATATGAAGGAACGCTTTGAATAAGCTAAAGAGCATCTGTATTGGTAAAGCCCGTTGCTATTGGTATATGCTGGAAACTGCTGGGTACTGCAAATGAGGAAAAGCGCATCAGTCTGTGGTAACTTTTTGCAAATGATACCGTCATGCAGGAGGAACGCGTGATATTGATTCCTTCTTCCCATATGTATAACCTTACATTTATCATTGTTAAACCGCATCTGCCACCACTCGGCCCAAGTTTCCAACTTATCTAGATCCATCTGTAGCAGAATACTATCTTCTCTTGCATTGACTGCTAAACATAGTTTTGTATCATCTTCAAATATCAATATTTTACTGTGTAAACCTTCTACCAGATCGTTAATAAATATGTTGAAGAGAATAGGTCCCAACACCAACCCCTGCAGAACCCCACTGGTCAATGCGACAAAGATAGAGAATATACTATTTATTACCAACCTCTGCTTTCTATCACTAAGCCAGTTACTGGCTTAGTGGTACGAACCTCTTGTGTGGCATTGTATCAACCGCTTTGGAAAAATCAAGATATACCACATCCAATGACTCATCCTGGTCCAGTCTATAGCTTACCTCTTCATATAAATTGATTAGATTGGTTTGACAGGAGCGATTACTCATAAATATGGAGGTAAACAGTAATTCTCATTGAGATAATCCAGAATAACATCCCTCAGAAAACCTTCAAATATTTTACTAACAATTATGGTTAGACTTATTGGCCTATAATTTCCAGGTTCACTTTTAGAGCCCTTTTTGAATATTGGTACCACCTTTGCTATGCACCAGTCCCGTCACTATAGAGTCCCTTGGCTTGTCTATTACATTACTTAGTTCTCTTAGTACTCGTGGATGTATTCCATCCAGTCCCGGAGATGTATCTATTTTAATCTTATTTAGCCTCTTCTTGGGTTAGAATGGTGACAAAATAAGAAGAGACTGTCCAACTTCACCGAATCCGTAAAAAAGAGTTTTCTTTATTCAAAAACTTTATACATAGAGAATACAGACTTCAGCACAAACCATATGGGTAAGAATCTCAACGCGTTTCTGGAGACTAAGCTCCCTTAATCATGACATTCCAAAAGACCCATGTGTCTCACTTAAATAGCCGTAAACCGGAAAACACACAACGGTGGGGTAAATGATTAACATAACTAATTTAAAAAGTGGGCATAAGATAAACAGATATAAAAAGTTCCATAACACGGTAATCCATTTGAACAATATACATATGAAACAAAACAAAAATATTGCCAATGATTATACAGATTAAAAAGATTTATACAATGAAATCTATATAAAAGATAAAATATACATAGATAGAAATTATTATTATGAATTGAACAATTATGCCTACAGTTATTAATAACTAATAACTTTAAACATAAGCATTAGAATGGTGAACTTTAACCCCTTTCTGCCATTGGACGTACTATTCCGTCCATGTGGGGTGGGCCCTACTTCCCAAGGACGGAATAGTACGTCCAGCGAGATCAGCCGCACTCACGGGGGGAGAGCGGCCAATCGCGGCCGGGTGTCAGCTGACATCCGGCACTATGTACCAGGAGCGGTCACGGACCGCCCCCGGCATATAAACCCCTGGCACACTGCGATCAAACATGATCGCAGTGTTCCGGCGGTATAGGGAAGCATTGCGCAGGGAGGGGGCTCCCTGCGTGCTTCCCTAAGATGAGCGGTACAAGGCGATGTGCTCACCTTGTACCGAGCATCTCCTCCCTGCAGGCCCCAGATCCAAAATGGCCATGGGGCTGCATCCGGGCCCTGCAGGGAGGTGGCTTTACAGCGCCTGCTCAGAGCAGGCGCCGGGAAGCCTCCAGCAGTGCACAGTGTACAGCAAAGTGTCAGGTCAGCGATCTGTCACTTTACTGTGATGCCCCCCCCCCCCCCCCCCGGGGCAAAAGTAAAAAAGTAAAAAAAAAAAAAATTACATGTGTAGAAAAAAAAAATCCTAAATAAATAATAATAAAAAAAAATATTGTTCCAATAAATACATTCCTTTATCTAAATGAAAAAAAAAACAATAAAAGTACACATATTTAGAATTGCCGCATTCGTAACGACCCGACCTATAAAACTTTCCCACTAGATAACCCCTTCAGTGAGCACCGTAAAAAAAAAAACGAGGCAAAAAACAACGCTTCATTATCATACTGCCAAACAAAAAGTGGAATAGCACGCGATCAAAAAGACGGAAATAAATAACCATGATACCGCTGAAAACGTCATCTTGTCCCGCAAAAAACGAGCCACCATACAGCATCATCAGCAAAAAAATAAAAAAGTTATAGTCCTCAGAATAAAGCGATGCAAAAATAATTATTTTTTCTATAAAATAGTTTTTATCGTATAAAAGCGCCAAAACATAAAAAATGATATAAATGAGGTATCGCTGTAATCGCACTGACCCGAAGAATAAAACTGCTTTATCAATTTTACCAAACGTGGAACGGTATAAACGCCCCCCCAAAAGAAATTAATGAATAGCTGGTTTTTTGTCATTCTGCCTCACAAAAATCAGAATAAAAAGCGATCAAAACATGTCTTGTGCCCGAAAATGTGACCAATAAAAATGTCAACTCGTCCCGCAAAAATCAAGACCTCACATGACTCTGTGGACCAAAATATGGAAAAATTATAGCTCTCAAAATGTGGTAACGCAAAAAACATTTTTTGCAATGTAAAGCGTCTTTTAGTGTGTGACGGCTGCCAATCAAAAATCTGCTAGAAAACCCACTATAAATAGTAAATCAAACCCCCCTTCATCACCCCCTTAGTTAGGGAAAAATAAAAAAATTTAAAAAATGTATTTATTTCCATTTTCCCATTAAGGTTAGGGTTAGGGTTAGGGCTAGGGTTAGGGTTAGGGCTAGGGTTAGGGCTAGGGTTAGGGTTAGGGCTAGGGTTAGGGCTAGGGTTAGGGCTAGGGTTAGGGTTAGGGCTAGGGATAGTGTTAGGGCTAGGGTTAGGGTTAGGGCTAGGGTTAGGGCTAGGGTTAGGGTTGGGGCTAGGATTAGGGCTACAGTTAGGGTTGGGGCTAAAGTTAGGGTTAGGGTTGGGGCTAAAGTTAGGGTTGGAGCTAAAGTTAGGGTTAGGGTTTGGATTACATTTACGGTTGGGAATAGGGTTGGGATTAGGGTTAGGGGTGTGTCAGGGTTAGGGGTGTTGTTAGGGTTACTGTTGAGATTAGGGTTATGTGTGTGTTTGGATTAGGGTTTCAGTTATAATTGGGGGATTTCCACTGTTTAGGCACATCAGGGGCTCTCCAAACGCGACATGGCGTCCGATCTCAATTCCAGCCAATTCTGTGTTGAAAAAGTAAAACAGTGCTCCTTCCCTTCCGAGTTCTCCCGTGCACCCAAACAGGGGTTTACCCCAACATATGGGGTATCAGCGTACTCAGGACACATTGAACAACAACTTTTGTGGTCCAATTTATCCTGTTACCCATGGGAAAATACAAAACTGGGGGCTAAAAAATAATTTATGTGGAAAAAAAAGATTTTTTATTTTCACGGCTCTGCGCTATAAACTGTAGTGAAACACTTTGAGGTTCAAAGTTCTCACAGCACATCTAGATAAGTTCCTTGGGGTGTCTAGTTTCCAATATGGGGTCACTTGTGGGGGGTTTCTATGGTTTAGTTACATCAGGGGCTCTGCAAATGCAGCGTCACGCCTGCAGACCAATCCATCTAAGTCTGCATTCCAAATGGCGCTCCTTCCCTTCCGAGCTCTCCCATGCGCCCAAACAGTGGTTCCCCCTCACATATGGGGAATCAGCGTACTCAGGACAAATTGCACAACAACTTTTGGGGTCCAATTTCTCCTGTTACCCTTGGGAAAATACAAAACTGGGGGCTAAAATATCATTTTTGTGGGAAAAAAATAATTTTTATTTTCACGGCTCTGCGTTATAAACTGTAGTGAAACACTTTGAGGTTCAAAGCTCTCACAACACATCTAGATGAGTTCCTTAGGGGATCTACTTTCCAAAATGGTGTCACTTGTGAGGGGTTTCAATGTTTAGGCACATCAGTGGCTCTCCAAACGCAACATGGCGTCCCATCTTAATTCCAGTCAATTTTGCATTGAAAAGTCAAATCCTGCTCCTTCCCTTCCGAGCTCTGCCATGCGCCCAAACAGTGGTTTACCCCCACATTTGGGGTTTCAGCGTACTCAGGACAAATTGTCCAACAACTTTTGGGGTCCATTTTCTCCTGTTACCCTTGATAAAATAAAACAAATTGGAGCTGAAGTAAATTTTTTGTGTAAAAAAGTTAAATGTTCATTTTTATTTAAACATTCCAAAAATTCCTGTGAAACACCTGAAGGGTTAATAAACTTCTTGAATGTGGTTTTGTGCACCTTGAGGGGTGCAGGTTTTAGAATAGTGTCACACTTGGGTATTTTCTATCATATAGACCGCTCAAAATGACTTCAAATGAGATGTGGTCCCTAAAAAAATGGTGGTGTAAAAATGAGAAGTTGCTGGTCAACTTTTAACCCTTATAACTCCCTAACAAAAAAAAAATTTGGTTCCAAAATTGTGCTGATGTAAAGTAGACATGTGGGAAATGTTACTTATTAAGTATTTTGTGTGACATATCTCTGATTTAATTGTATAAAAATTCAAATTTGGAAAATTGCAACATTTTCAAAATTTTCGCCAAATTTCCGTTTTTTTCCACAAATAAACGCAGGTAATATCAAAGAAATTTTACCACTATCATAAAGTACAATATGTAATGAGAAAAGAATGTCAGAATCACCGGGATCCGTTGAAGCATTCCAGAGTTATAACCTCATAAAGGGACAGTGGTCAGAATTGTAAAAATTGGCCCGGTCATTAACGTGCAAACCACCCTTGGGGGTAAAGGGGTTAATATAGGGTTTTCTTTGTCCCTCAGAATTTCACCTAGCATTTCATTTTCCACCGGGGCCTACACTTTGATTATTTTGCTATTCATATAGTTGAAAAACAGTTTGGGATTAGTTTAAGCAATGTGCTTCTCTGTTTCCTTTTTGGCAGCTTTAATTAGTTTTTTGGATAAAGTATTTTTCTCCCTATAGTTTTAATGAGCTTCAACGGTGCCATCCTGCTTTAGTAGTTTAAATGATTTCTTTTTACTGTTAATTGCCCCTCCTACTTCTTTGTTTAGCCACATTGGGTTTTTTCTATTTCTTGTCCTTTTATTCCCACAAGGTATAAACCGCTTACAGTGCCTATTTAGGATGTTCTTAAACATTTCTCATTTACTATCTGTATTCTTATTTCTGTTCTGTTCTGTTCTGTTCTGTTCAGTCAACCAGATTAAGGGCATCTCTAAGCTGGTCAAACTTTGCCTTCCTAAAGTTCAGTGTTTTTGTGACTCCCTGACAAGTCCCCATAGCGAAAGACAAGCGAAACTGTACAATATTGTGGTCGCTGTTTCCTAGATGCCCGACGACCTACAGATTTGTTATTAGGGAATGGCTGAATCCTACCCTAGGGCCCGGTGAATAGGGGAGCCCAGACAGGTGAGGAGCGGAGCCCAAACTGGGCTTCCCTCCTCACCGGGCCCCATATGCATTAAAGGCAGTAGTGCCATGATGGCAGCCCTGGCTGGTAGAGGGAGGTACGGATGAGTGCGGACGTTAGTCAAAAGTTGGTTGCGTAACGTAACAAGCGGGTAGGCCGATAAACAGAAATGAAGGAGGAGATGTAGGGGGTGCCACACTGTGGAAAGGTTTGTGGGTGAGAACAAGCAATTTAAATTTGATCCTATTGTATGGTCATCCCGTTCAAAGACTGGCACTGAACAGAAGCATCTGAGTACCGATCAGCCCTGGCTGCTGCATTAAGGATAGACTGGAGAGAGGAAAACCAAGTGAGGATAAGGACAATTAATATAGAATTACAGTAGTTAAGGCAGGAGTAGATCAGGACAAAGGTGAGGGTTTTGCTGATTCCATGGTTAGAAAGGGGCAGATTCTGCAGATATTCTTCAGGTGCAAGCGAAAAGAGCGGGCAAGAGATTGTATATAGGAGGTGAAGGAATGATTGGTGTCAAACCTAATACCCAGACGGCACACCTGCTGCCTGGGTGTTATTGTGGTGCCACACATGGAGAGAGAGATGTCAGATTTAGGGAAGGAGGTATACGGCGGTAGCAGAAGAAGTTCCGTTTTGGAGAGGTTGAGTTTCAGATAGAGAGCAGACATGATGTTGTAAACGGCAAACAGACAGTCACTGGTGTTATGTAGTACAGCAGGGGTAAGGTCAGGGGATGAAGTGTATAGTTGTGTGTTATCAGCATAAAGATGGTACTGAATCCAAAATTTGCTGATAGTCTGTCTAACTGGGGCTATGTAGGCAGAGAAGAGAAGAGGGCCCATTACTGAATCCTGAGGGACCCCAATAGTGAGGGGAAGAGGAGACGAAGTGGAGCCAGCGAATGATACACTGAAGGAACGGTCAGAAAGATAGGACAAGAACCAGGAGAGAGCAGTGTCCTTTATGTCTATTGATTGGAGCATAGAGAGTAGGAGATGGTGGTCAACAGTATCAAAAGCTGCAGAGAGTTCAAGAAGAATGAGCACAGAGAAGTCACCTTTACATTTTGCTGTCAAAAGGTCATTGGTGTCAGGACTCTGGATTCCCTGTTCATCTTTTGTGCTTTATAGCCCTTTTTCATGATGGCGTCTGCTGCCTCGCTCCTGCTCGTGCGATCTGCCTTCTCTGTCTTTATAACCCTAGTTTGCCTTCCAGTCCATGCTTTCTGAGACCCTCCTCTATATGTCTTCCAGGGTGTAATGCAGTCCATGCTTTTCATTTTTGACAGCTCTTGCACTTATTGCATAGGTTTTACCAGTCTAGGAATTCGACTCCTTAAAAATAGAAAAAAAAATATTTTCTGAAACCCTCATCTACGTGTCTTCCAGGGTGTATTGCAGTCCCTCCTAATTTTTGGCAACACTTGCCCTTAGTGCATATGCTTTGAGTCAAGGTGTCACGATCCCTTTTTGGATTCGGGTCAGCTCTGGTTCCTCTCTGTTTTAAATGTTGCTTTTTCCTTTTGGGACCATCTGGGGTTAATGTAAATTTTTTACCCTGCTGGCAATCTGGTGTAACTGCAGTGCTACTGTTGTTTTTTCCTTTCAGGACCATTGGGGGTTTATGTCAATTCCCCCCCACACACACTGGCAATCTGGTGTAACAGCAGTGCTGTTTGGTCAGTTGATGTGGAGGTGGCCACTCCCCCCATCCTTTAAATTGTTACCTGATGCATCAGATGACTGTTGGTAATAGAGTTTCTCTATTGAGACCAGCCTTGCAGAAGCAGTTCTCTGGTGTCAGCCACTTCGGGTATTTTGGAGTCCAGTTGCTGTGCTATTTGCAGTATGGGGCTAGACAGCATTGTCTGAACCCTAAGGCCACGCGCACACGTTCAGGATTTTCTGCGTTTTTTTCGCGTTTTTTCGCTATAAAAACGTGATAAAAACGCAAAAAAAACGCTTACATATGCCTCCTATTATTTACAGGGTATTCCGCATTTTTTGTGCAAATGTTGCATTTTTTTCCGCGAGAAAATCGCATCGCGGAAAAAAAAGCAACATGTTCATTAAAAATGCGGAATTGCGGGGATTCCGCACACCTAGGAGTGCATTGATCTGCTTACTTCCCGCACGGGGCTGTGCGATTGGTACCCAGGGTGGAGGAGAGGAGACTCTCCTCCACGGACTGGGCACCATATAATTGGTAAAAAAAAAGGATTAAAATAAAAAATAGTGATATACTCACGCTCTGATGGCCCCCTAAGTGTTCCCGCCTCTCCGGTGCATGCTTTCTCTTCCGTTCCTATAGATGGTGTGGTTCAGGACCTGTGATGACGTCGCTGTCTTGTGATTGGTCGCGTGACCGCTCATGTGACTCACGCGACCAATCACAAGCCGCAACATCATCGAAGGTCCTGAACCACACCGGCATCTATAGGAACGGACGCCGCTGAGATCGGCTGTCTGCAGAGGCTGAGTATAACCATTTTTTTATTTTTTTTATTATTTTTAAACATTCTATCTTTTACTATAGATGCTGCATAAGCAGCATCTATAGTAAAAAGTTGGTCACACTTGTCAAACAGTATGTTTGACAAGTGTGACCAACTTGTCAGTCAGTTTTCCAAGCGATGCTACAGATCGCTTGGAAAACTTTAGCATTCTGCAAGCTAATTACGCTTAAATAAATGAGCCTCAAGGCACAGTGCACAAATCACAAAGGAGGACACATGCATATATATATCAACCAATGTGCACCAATGGAAGAAAGTGATGGACAAATCCGGAATTTGAATAGCAAAACAAAGGAAACCCAGACAAAAAGGTCCAAAAATATGAAATAACAATATTTATTTGTGAATAAACAATAAGTCGGTGGGGGACTACCAAAGAGACACAAAACCAGGGACATATGAATAATGAAAATAATAATAACTAACAATGTGTGATGGTAAATATACAGGTTAATACATCATAAAAAGGGGGACCATATAGCAGCATGGGGATCCAGATGGCAATATAAATATATCATAAAGTGCATATGCAAAAATGTATGTAAACAATAGACTGGCTGAAGTAACCCGAAAAATGAGTGTAAGGTCAATAGTGACCGATGCTTATAAGTAAGCAAAATGAGGGTCAAAAGAATCCAAAAGCCAAATAGATAGAAAGCAGCATAGTGGCAAGTGCCAAAATCAGATAGAGTGCTACTATAATAAAGCAACCGCGGCCATGAGTATTACCTGCTATATGGTGGATATGTCCAGGGATGTGCCTGACCCCGACGCGCGTTTCGGCGTCTGCCTTCGTCAGGGGGTGCACCTCATGGCCGCGGTTGCTTTATTATAGTAGCACTCTATCTGATTTTGGCACTTGCCACTATGCTGCTTTCTATCTATTTGGCTTTTGGATTCTTTTGACCCTCATTTTGCTTACTTATAAGCATCGGTCACTATTGACCTTACACTCATTTTTCGGGTTACTTCAGCCAGTCTATTGTTTACATACATTTTTGCATATGCACTTTATGATATATTTATATTGCCATCTGGATCCCCATGCTGCTATATGGTCCCCTTTTTATGATGTATTAACCTGTATATTTACCATCACACATTGTTAGTTATTATTATTTTCATTATTCATATGTCCCTGGTTTTGTGTCTCTTTGGTAGTCCCCCACCGACTTATTGTTTATTCACAAATAAATATTGTTATTTCATATTTTTGGACCTTTTTGTCTGGGTTTCCTTTGTTTTGCTAAGCTAATTACGCTTGCAAAATGCTAAAAAAACCACGAAAAAAAACGGAAAAAAAACGCAAAAAAAAAATGCAGATTTCTTGCAGAAAATTTCCAGTTTTCTTCAGGAAATTTCTGCAAGAAATCCGGACGTGTGCACATACCCTTAGTGTGGTCTTTTCTCCTCATCCCTTTTGTGTTTGTCACTGTCCCCTATTGATATTGTGTCATCCTATTAGTTTGTTTTGTGGTGCAGTTTACTTTATTCCCTGTCGTTCTGTATCTGTGGTTTCCTTTACTGTTCACCTCCTGAGGTGGGGGTTGGGGGTTTAGCTCAGGGCTGGACAGGAGATAGGGACAGTTTGGTGACTCGGGCCTCTCTACCGTCAAGGGTACCTCCGAGTTAAGGAACGATAGGGCTCCCCCTAGTCTGAGAGGCAGTTCAGGGGCCCTGGTTCCTCATCTCCTGTTTTCCCATTGCTTCCCGTGACACTAGGGGACCCACTGCTTAACAATTTTAACAGAATGTGTATGAGAACCTCTTTTTATGTCTAATACAGGATGGATCAGAGTCCCTCTTCCTTCTAATTTTGAGAGTTTCAGCATCCCTCCTTCATAAATTAAACAGGATGTGTCTGACTATGTCACACACCACATGCCCAGAAAAGGTAGTAAAATGTAAAAATTAAATTTACCGGTGGGTGTAGTTTAATTTCCCCCTCTACTATGTAATCTACTGTAGTCATAGGGGACGTGGAAATACAGAGAGAGATGGCCTGGCTATTAAGGGGAGAAGGAGGCGGGGGTTTTTTGTTCCCTTTTTAATTTTGCCATATTAAAGTCATGTTTTATTGTCAGTTTATAAAAGTGGAGTAACACTCTAACAACATTGTTCCCAGCAGCGACCTGGGAATGAGAGATTTGTCCAGACGTCTTCCCCATGCTGTTCCCATTCCATGTGAGCGCTATTTCTATCCATTTCAGCAATTTTCCTGCCCCTCCAGCCCTCCTGTTAGGGTCTGCTGGAAAATTGTTCAAGTTTCCAATTGACTTCCATTATACTTATCCGTCAAGCATTCCGAGTACCAAGCACTCATTTCACTATTTATTACCAATGTGAACTGGGTATTATATTCACGGCCGCCATCAGGGCATTACTGCCCTGACTGGCGTATGGGGCCTGGTGGGCAGAGGGGGCCCGCATCGGGCCCTGTCTGATCTGCCCATCGGGCCCGGGCCCCAGTGGCAGGCTTCTGACAGTACACTGAACCTGCGTCTGAGTGTCCTCTGTCCGGGCCCACAAGGCAACAGTTAAAGCCGCCAGACAATCGGAGGCTGGCAGCTGACGTCAGCACGCACGTCTCTGGCGTATGATGTCATCGCCATCCACGCTGAAATGCCCGGGATGGATGTCGGCGCTGGACAGCGGCCAGGTAAGGTGTCTTTTTTTATTTTCTTACTGAATGCGGCAAGCCCAGGGCATGATAAAGACAGGAGGAAAGGATGGGGGACACAGGGGCAGGAAAGAAAAGAACACAGGGGGCAGGAATGAAATCAGGGGGGCAGGAATGAAAACACTGGGGGCAGGAATGGAAACACTGGGGGCAGGAATGAAAACACAGGGGGCAGGAATGGAAACACCACAGGGGGCAGGAATGGAAACACTGGGGGCAGGAATGAAAACACTGGGGGCAGAAATGGAAACACTGGGGGCAGGAATGAAAACACAGGGGGCAGGAATGGAAACACTGGGGGCAGGAATGGAAACACCACAGGGGGCAGGAATGGAAACAACACAGGGGGCAGGAATGAAAGCACTGGGGGCAGGAATGAAAACACCACAGGGGGCAGGAATGGAACACCACAGGGGGCAGAAATGAAAACACTGGGGGCAGGAATGGAAACACCACAGGGGGGCAGGAATAAAAACACTGGGGGCAGGAATGGAAACACCACAGGGGGCAGGACTGAAAACAACGGGGCAGGAATGAAAACACAGGGGGACAGGATGTGTGACATGGGAAGGAATGTGAGACATAGGGGGCAGGTATGGAAACTACACAGGGGGCAGAATGTGTGGCAGGTGGCAGGATGTGAGACATGGGCAGAATTTGTGACAGGGGGCAGGCTGTGAGACACGGACAGAATTTGTGACAGGGGGCAGGATGTGAGACACAGGGGGCAGAATTTGTGACTCAGGGGGCAGGATGTGAGACACAGGGGGAAGAATGTGAGACATGGGGCAGGATGTGAGACAGGGGGCAGGATATGAGACAGGGGGCAGGATGTGAGACAGGGGGCAGAATGTGAGACACGGGGGCAGAATTTGTGACACAGGGGGCAGAATGTGAGACATGGGGCAGGATGTGAGAAGGGGCAGGATGTGAGACAGGGGGTAGGATGTGAGACAGGAGGGCAGGATGTGAGACAGGGGGCAGAATGTGAGACACGGGGCAGAAAGTGAGACACAGGGGCAGACTATGAGACACGGGGCAGAATGTGAGACACGGAGCAGGATGTGAGACAGGATGGAGACAGATGGGGCAGGATCATGGTGCAGGATCCTGGGGCAGGATGGATACAATGGAGACAGATGGGGCGGCAGGATAATGGGACAGATGGGTCAGGATCATTGGACAGATGGGGCAGGATGGGGAGATCATATGGGGGCAGAATGGATACTCATGAGGGCAGGATGGGAGAACATATGGCTGGAGCCAGGAATGAGATACACGAGGCCAGGATGCGGATATTATTACCATAGGGGCTAATTAAGGGATATTATTACTACAGTGATGTATTTATTTTATTTTTTGAGGATATTGTTTTAAATGGGGGGGCGGTCCTGTTACTGTTTAGAGTGATACTATGTCGCCTTTTTTTCTTCATCTGGTGTAGTATAGAAGACGGGAAAAAATTAAGCAATGTGTTGTGCAAGCGGAGATTTAGAAAACTATGTTATTTCCTGCAGAGACGAGCCCTGGCTGGAAGAAGTGATGGCAGTCTGTGCTGGATGAAGATGGAAAGCGAGGCTGAAGGACTTCACCAAGAGACGTCACTTGAGAGTTAGTGTGTTACCTGTACACAGACACAGCATACTAAGTACAGATCTCCTGTGTATAATGGCATTTATGGTATTGTTTTTTTTATTAATGATCAGTATTACAGTACTCAG
Source organism: Ranitomeya variabilis (assembly GCF_051348905.1). Lineage (NCBI taxonomy): Eukaryota > Metazoa > Chordata > Amphibia > Anura > Dendrobatidae > Ranitomeya > Ranitomeya variabilis. The sequence continues at coordinate 897,603,601 of NC_135233.1, forward strand.
TCACTATGCTGTGGTAATTTCTTGTCCGGCCAAGGTGTGGCGGTATTTGTCCCTTGTATGTGCTATTATTTCATCACTGTGGTGGTAATATGTGGTCTGGTCATGGTGTGGTGGTAGTTGTCCCTTGTATGTGGTATTATTGATCACCATGTGGTGGTAATATGTGATCTGGACATGGTGTGGCGGTATTTGTTTTTGTATGTGGTATTATAGGTCACTATGTGGTAGTAATATGGTGTCTGATCATGGTGTGGCGGTATTTTTCCTTGTTTGTGATATTATTGATCATTTAAAAATTGAAAAATAAATAAAAATATACCTAAATTGTATTGGATATTTTAACAAATGTTTAGTAAGTTACAGTAGAGTAGAGTCCGGCCAGAAGAGTCTACCTTGTCTTGGTGGTGGATTAAAAAATCTTTTGGCCAAAACAAAAGCTGCTGGCCATGTATGTGGTGATGGGAACTGTAAATGCGTGATTGGTGAGAATGTGGTGCAGAAGTGGAGTTTTTGCAAGAGAGGGCAGTGGGACTGTGGATGGTTCAAAGGGTGGAGGCGGGGCTGGGGTGGAGCCTGGGTGGAGTCTCAAGGGGGGGCCCCCAAAATTTTGCCAGTATGGGGCCCCAAAATTCCTAGTGGCAGCCCTGATTATATTATCAGATGATTCATCCTTCATTCTGTTTCCTTTCTAGGTGCAGTCTCTGATACCAATAATTGTATATATTTTTAAGTCTATCTGTCCGATCCCTCACTCGCCTCTATGTGGGTGAGACTTGTGCATGTCCCATAGGGTGGATCATTTGTAACAATTTTATATAGTTCTGTGCTCTGTTTTTTTATACCTTTTTACCTCAGGAAAGTGCAGGACCTGCACAGTTGTTGTTATTCTATATTAATACAAGTTTTGTATTAAGTGCCTGACCTTTGGCTTATTACTTTCAACTTCCACTATTTAATCCTTGGCACTTGTGAAAATAATTATTTTGTGATGGTCATATTTAGATTGAATGTTTTCATTCACTAATTCATAGAAATTTCTAAATGTGATGGATACTGCTTAACTATTGACCACACAATTCCCCTTGCAAGTCTCTTTCCCTTGTTCTTATGGTTCAATTTAGTTTGAAGAAAATATGAAATCCTTACCAAGCAATCTTGATGCAGCATCCTTTGAGAACATACCGTAAGATAAAATTCTGTTCAAAGTACAATTGTGTCTGCTTGTTATATGGCCTACTGTGCTTGGATTCTCTGGGGACTTGAATGAAAATCAATAACATAAAAAAAAGAATATTTTAAAACTAAGAGCCATGGCCATTGCGGTTTATCTCAAGCTTTCCTTTTCTCTAACTTTAGAACCAAATAATCCTCGAATGCGGGCCAAAATCAAGAAATGTCTTTTGCACATTATGTTTAATTTGCTTGCCCCTCTTCTAAGTATTCATTTGGGGGTTTTAGAAGAAAAAAAGCAAAACTCTGAGGCGGATCTATGTTTTATGGCACCCAGGGCAAAAATTCAGTTTTAAGCTTCCTCCTTTATATAGCTTAAAGGGAATCAGTCAACAGGTTTTTGCTATGTTATCTGAAGACAGCATGCTGCACAGGTTAAAACACAGATTTAATTGATTCCTCTCTTATCAAGCTCCATGGTTTTGTTTGCTTGAAATTATTGTCTTAGCACAAGTAGCTTATCATTGCTGGACACAGCATGCCTCATGGTCTAGCAATGCCTCTGCCTCCTGTGATAGGCATCTCACGGTCTATAGTTATTGTATATACAGAGCCTGGGGTGGGCGGGGTTAGCTTCCTTAGCTCTGTTTCACTGATAAATCTAAAAACTCTGATTATGTGAGAATGGTTTCACCAAGTAACCTAAGTTATAAATCATTGGATTCAGCTGTGCTTTGCCTACATCATGCTGTCAATAGTTGTCATGTTATAATTTTTCAATTAGCATACTTTGAATCAGGTGCCAACTAGCTGCTCTTCATAATTCTCTCATTTTTCAGTGAAAACTACAGCCCATGCTTCATTAAGAGAAGCAAGAAGTAAAGCTAGTGTCAGGACTCTGAACATTTTTTACCTTTTGTGCATTTCTGCCCTTTTCCAAGATGGCGTCTTTGGTCTCATGTGCACTGTGTCTCCTGCTATAAAACTCCACCCCAGCCTTCAGTCTGTGTTAGAGTATTCTGCCTTGCATCCAGCTCCTGACCTCTGATTACTCCCTGGCTATACACCTGCTCCTGTGAACCTGTGTGGTGATCCTGCTACTCTGCTCTGAGTTCCTGCTGCATACACAAGTTTCCAGTAATCCTCCTTCATCTGCTGTTCGTGTTTACTTCCATCTGCATTTGCTGATCATGTAAGCTATTGCTGCTTTGCAATAACCTGAGACTATTAACCAGGCCTCCCTGGTTGAGCTAAGATATGATTTGAACTGCCTAATAAGCATATCTATCTGTGCCTGGACTAAGACAAGGATTTATTCGTGTCAAGTATCCTCAAGAATAACTGTGCTTCATAGACTTTCTGCTTGATTGCATTGTCCTCTGAAGCTTCCTATAGACTGCTAAGCTGCGTTTATTATTTGCACCAAGTGTTGTGGACTTGAGTTTCTCTCTGCACCTGTTTGAATCACTGTGTGATAATATAGACTTTACCACTTATAAAACTGTGTCCTATAGTTGTCTTGTTCCATGCATAGAGTCTCCTGAGTTATCCCTTATAATTATTACAGGATACTCTAGCCTAAAAAAAGAGACTGCTGGAACAATGACTGCAGAAAGCAAATTAGAGCAGGTGTTTTCCATAATTAGATCACTGCAGAAAGATGTGGAAGGTCTGCAAAAGAAGTTTGGAAGCTTTGAACACAATCAACTAGTGTTTGGACATACTTTGCAGGACTTGAGCAACCGCATGGCAGCCCAGGAAAACAAACTTGCTGGCATAGAGTCCCAGTATGGATGGGCTTTTCAGGATATAAGCACGCCGCAAATAGCTGCACAAGTGACTTTACCCTCTGGGCAACCGCCACCAGCTGGCCCACCTAAGTTGCACACATTCAGATTTAATGGTGATCGCGACAAATTTCGTGGCTTTGTGAATCAATGTATGCTATATTTTGATGTGCATGCTGACCATTTTCCTACTGATAGATCCAAAGTATTGTGTGTAATAATGCTACTGACCTCACGAGCGCTCGCCTGGGCGAATCCGATGATTGAGTCTCGTGACCCATGGTTAAATGACTTGGATGATTTCTTGGCCACTATGGCATTAATGTTTGATGACCCTAATCGCAGTGCAACCGCTGAATCTGCTTTGTTGTCTTTACGCCAGGCTAAACATTCTGTTATTGAGTATGTCACTAAATTCAGGAGATTGGCGGTAGATACCAATTGGGACAGTTATGCACAATTGCCTATTTTTAAAAGGGGTCTGTCTAGTATTGTAAAAGATGAACTAGGCCGTTCTGAGTCACCACAAGAGCTAGAGACATTTATACAGCATTGTGTGCGCATAGACATTCGCCTTACTGAGCGTAGGCAGGAGAAATTTGCTGCATATAACCGTGTTTCTAACTTTTTCCTTCCTTCTAAAGAGCCTGCAGGTAAAACCTCTCAGGAGGTGGAGGAGGTGCCCATGCAAATTGATTCCGTTCAGAGGTGCGAGATCAATGAGCGCCGGGAGCATCGCCTGCATGAAAGTCTATGTTTCTACGGTGGCGGGGGCAGTCCGTGCTCGTTGCCGCGGTGATGGGAAGCGATGACGGAAGTCCTCCTTCCCATTGTCCGCGTCACGCGCCGGGCCTCTCCCCCACGGGGCGGGGCATCATGGGTAGCAGCGCGTCGATTCGCTGATTAGCCCCTTCAGTTATATATTTATACCCATGACCCCTATCTTTTAACCACGCCTCCTGACGAAGCCGTAGGCAGTGAAACGCGCATCGAGGCTTAGCGCGTTCCATAGACACGGCGGCATACAGAGAGCATCATGTCACAAGGTAAAGCACCGGAACTTTTTACTATGACCATGACTGTGATCTATCTTTGATACTGATGTCCATTTAAGATAGAGAGCACTGTCTCTTACTGGACATAAGTAAATTAATTACCCGAAGTTATTTGCTCACATGGTCACATCAGAGCACTCAGTGAAGCATGCAGCTTTCCTGGTCCAACTGACAATGTGCAGTTTAATCAGGCATGTTGAATAGAGAATTTTTAGGACATCTTCTTTGTTCCATCAATACGATTCTGCTTACTATACATTGTAGACCATTTGTATTCCTTGTCTCTCATAATACTGTATGTGCGGCCGTGTTCTTTGGGAAGCGTTTATCTATTTTTTCTACATTCTGGCGCCTACTGACGTCATCTTATATGGCGCCAGCGCGTATATCTTTTAGCTACATTCTACCATACACTTTTGTCCTTCAATTGTATTTATACATGTTTAATAAAATTTGTATTGTTTATTATACTTACTTCCTCTGGTTATTCTATGATCTCTTGAGATATATACCTTATTGGGGTTTCAACATGGTTACCCATTACGTATTTTAGTATGGAGATCTTAGGTCATATTGCTCTCTTTTTTGAGCAAATTTTTGGTATATACTTCTTTAGCCACAGGGGAATGTTTTCCGTTTTGGCCACGGATCTTTTTTAGGTTTATAGTTCTCTTTATTATATTGTGTCTACAGACTCCCTTACAGGTTTCATGGACTACAAAAAATGGGACAAATCCTGGGTGACACAACTCGGGGCGGTATTCGGTGAGAAGCAGCTGACTGACAGAGAAAAACCAGATGTAAAGGACTTGAAGCTGAAAATTAGGGAACTCCTGAAAAAGAGGATAAAAACCTGGTGGAACAAAGCCGCCTTAGAAAACTACCTACAAAAGGACATCATACCTAGGGGATTACATATTCAACTCTTTCCCACACTAAATGTAGAAGATTTTTCCTTTACCAGCAAATGGGAGGAAGCCCTCTCTAAATGCTCACGTACATTACTAGAGCTTCTAATTGGCTCGGATAAAAGGACACTAGAAAACATAGAGAAGGAGATCGAATCAATACGTGATAAACTTCAGTAAACTCTCTCCAGTGACGAATATAATAGGTTTGATTCCGCACTGGAAATAGATCTTTCCAAGTGGGAATCAGAAATTCAAAGTAATAAGACTAAGAAATATTTACGAGATCTGGAAGATTACCAACAGAAACAAGTTTATCGCTGGCGTAAGAAACCATCAAGAGCTCAATCTAGATCACACTCCATCTCTAGTGTTTCCAGCACATCAGAAGGAACATGTGGAGACTATTTTTTAGGGGGAAAAAATGGACCCACACAAAGTGGCGGTCCGATAGCAACCCATCCTCAAAACCAATATACACCAGCCATACAACGAAAAAAGCATTCATACAACATGAGGAAACACAAGGAGAAGAGACCTTAAAGGTAATAAACCTCTCTCATCATATACTATCACCCGCTCAGAAAGAGGTCCTCTCTAGAGGCCTCTCCTTTTCACCGGTGGAGGGCTCTGATCAGTTTACTCTCCTAAAAGACCTGGAGCTATTTGCCCGCAAATTGATACTCAAAAAATACTTTTCATCTCAAACTGACCCTTCGATGTCTGCGACAGATTTGCAGACATTGAATGCTCTAGAATCTCTTGAAGCTGAGAATGAACAGATAGAGACTCTCCCGGTCCCAGTACACCTCCATAGACGATCACAGTTCTTTCCCCCCTTGTCGGCATGTGTCCCTCAGTGGAGATCTTTGTCAAACTAATAAAAGAAGATATCAACAAACTGGATTCACATATCCCTCGGGACAATTTATCCCGTCCACTGAGGACAGCTATTAAAACCCTTAGAGATATGAAGGATGTTGTTATTAAACGTGCCGACAAGGGGGGTAATATTGTCATCTGACCTATAAAAATGTATGAGGCGGAGGTGTTTAAACAACTCAACAATAAAGATTATTATCGTAAACTTGATGCATTACCCACTATAATTTTCAAACGTGAACTCACTCATCTATTAGATAAAGGAATAGAGAACAATACTATCAATAATAAAATGGGAGAGGCCTTGAGTTGTTACCAGAATTTCCGGTAGTCCCCACTTTTTATATACTTCCTAAAGTTCACAAAGACCCCCTATGCCCACCAGGGAGACCTATCGTCTCGAGCATTGGGGGTCTTTGTGAGCCTGCATGTAGATTCATTGATTTCTATCTGCAAAAATGTGTAGAAACTTTGCCATCTTTTGTCAGACACTACAGACGTATTGAGAAGGTTGGAGGGCCTTAATTTGGAGGAGGACATGTGGCTGGTGACCTGCGACGTGGAGTCCCGATACACGTCGATCGACCACAGCCACGGGATACGGGCTGTTCAATTTTTTCTTAAAATGACTAATTTGGAACCTAAATTGATCCAGTTTATACTTGATTTATTACATTATATACTTACCCACAATTATTTTGTGTTTAAGGACCGCCCCTTCCTACAGCTCCGGGGAACAGCAATGGGGATGTTTTGTGCGCCCTCATATGCTAATCTTTTCCTGGGGCTGTGGGAGAGGGATACGGTCCTTGACACACCAGGACACAGTTCCGTTGTCTCGTGGCTGCGGTACATCGACGATGTACTTTTTATCTGGCAGGGCTCCACGTCGCGGCTCGAGCAGTTCCTTGGCCTCCTCAACAATAACTCACTAAACATTAAATTGACTTGGAAATTTAGCCAAACCATAATTGATTTCCTTGATCTACAAATCACCAAATCTGAGGACGGTAGTATCTGCACTGATATCTTCAGAAAAGCCACAGCAACAAATGCGTTGCTGCACTTTTCATCCTCCCACCCGCGAAAACATAAAAGCTCCATTCCTATGGGACAATTCTTAAGAGCTCGTCGCATCTGCTCCAACGATATGACGTTTCATAGACAAGCTAAAGATTTAGAACGGAGGTTCAAAAATAAAGGATATCCATCTAAGGACATAAGAAGAGGTTATTCCCGTGCCCTGCAGGAAGACAGATTACATCTCCTGTCAAAACCTCCTCGAAATCAAATCACATTGACAGACACACGGCCAAGATTTATCACTAAATTCAATTCAAACTGGACGGAGATCAATCGTATCTTTAAAAAGCATTGGCCAATTTTACTAACCGACAGAGATTTACAAAAGCAACTCACACCCCATCCTTCCATCACATGGCATAAATCCCAGACCTTAGGTGATACACTATGCTGAAGTCACTACATACCTCCCAAAAGCAATCCCCTTTTAACCAACAGCAAAGGATCACCTTGGGGATGTTTTCCTTGTGGAAACTGCTCTGCATGCCGTAATATCATTAGGACAAAAGAATTTTCAAACTCAAAGGGCGACAAGGTATACAACATAGTGCATCACATCACATGTAATACAGAAGCAGTAGTATATCACATAAGTTGCCCTTGTGGCCTTATTTATATTGGCATAACGACCAGAGCATTTAAAATTCGGATCCAAGAGCATATGAGACATCAAAAACGCAGCAGAATGCCTAGAACCACACCTTTTAAAAACCATCCCAAAGCACTTCCTAGATGTCCATCAATGCAATCCAAAGGGACTTATAGCCCGCGGCATCGATCACGTATATATGGGCATTCGGGGAGGGAACCTTAAACAAAAACTTATGCAGAAGGAAACACGATGGATAGTGATCCTTGACACCATGACACCTAATGGCCTTAATGAGGCCATCAGCTTCAAGCCCTTTCTTTAAACATCTATCTGTGCGCTAATTTTATTTGGGTCATGGATTATGCTTTGTTTTTATTTCTTGATATTTACTGTTTGTTTTGATTTTCTAGATGTTACCCTATTTTATTATCAAGCACATTGCCTCTCCTGATTCGGGGATTTAGTCATGAACATCATCGCTATTGGACCAATTTGAAAGAACATCTTGAGTTCCTGATGCATTCAGTGAACGTTATTAAGCGGCTTGGACTTACAGCAACATCGAGTTTAAATAGTGTTTATTATTTTTCCGTGGTCTGTGTTTAACACCTGTAAAGTATGTTATTGTTATATCTATAAGCTTAGATATTCATAACTGTTATGGTGTATGATAGTGGTATTGTACGATTGGGATAGTACATATACAGTAACTACCCTATCTTAATATGAATAAATACATTTTTCTTATTTATAGTTATATTTTCATTTATTTATTTATCCATCACCATTTTCTGTGATACTTTACTGTTAAAAAACCTCTATTCAATACCTTTTCACCCTTTTTCTCATTATGTTAGTGTTTGTATGTTGTTTATAGCCGACACTCGCATGTCAGCTGATCTGAGCGGCTCTCACTATAGTGCAGCCTATGCACTTTTACCACTAACATCCGGGAGACAACTATTCCCAATCGTATACATCCCTTGGCGCAGACGCACTATGTATATGTTTGTACGCCGCGTCTGGCCGGCACCTGTGTATCAGCTGTTTTGAGTAGCCCCTATTATGGTGCTGCTTTTTTGTTTCTTACCACCGACATCCGGGAACCAGTCCAGTCCAATTGTATACACCTTCTGGCGCAGACACGCTCTGCTCGCGCGCTGCACCCGTCCTGTGTTGGGGGCGGTCCATGCTCGTTGCCACGGTGATGGAAAGCGATGACAGAAGTCCTCCTTCCCATTGTCCGCATCACGCGCCGGGCCTCTCCCCCACGGGGCGGGGCATCGCGGGTAGCAGCGCGTCGATTCGCTGATTAGCCCCTTCAGTTATATATTTATACCCATGACCCCTATCTTTTAACCACGCCTCTTGACGAAGCTGTAGGCGGTGAAACGCGCGTCGAGGCTTAGCGCGTCCCATAGACACGGTGGCATACAGAGAGCATCATGTCACAAGGTAAAGCACCGGAACTTTTTACTATGACCATGACTGTGATCTATCTTTGATACTGATGTCCATTTAAGATAGAGAGCACTGTCTCTTACTGGACATAAGTAAATTAATTACCCGAAGTTATTTGCTCACATGGTCACATCAGAGCACTCAGTGAAGCATGCAGCTTTCCTGGTCCAACTGACAATGTGCAGTTTAATCAGGCATGTTAAATAGAGAATTTTTAGGACATCTTCTTTGTTCCATTCAATACGATTCTGCTTACTATACATTGTAGACCATTTGTATTCCTTGTCTCTCATAATACTGTATGTGCGGCCGTGTTCTTTGGGAAGTGTTTATCTATTTTTTCTACATTCTGGCGCCTACTGACGTCATATTATATGGCGCCAGCGTGTATGTCTTTTAGCTACATTCTACCCATACACTTTTGTCCTTCAATTGTATTTATACATGTTTAATAAAATTTGTATTGTTTATTATATTTACTTCCTCTGGTTATTCTATGATCTCTTGAGATATATACCTTATTGGGGTTTCAACATGGTTACCCATTACGTATTTTAATATGGAGATCTTAGGTCATATTGCTCTCTTTTTTTAGCAAATTTTTGGTATATACTTCTTTAGCCACAGGGGAATGTTTTCCATTTTGGCCACGGATCTTTTTTAGGTTTATTATTCTACTGTGGCCAGTCTGACCACTTCTTGATCAATTTTCCTAAGTGTCCTAGATGGCCTAACAAGGTGCTAGCAGCAATAGGGGAGTATGACAACTGTGATGATGAATCTGACATCTCTGAATGTAGCCTGCCTTTAAACGCTGTATTCCATTCACTTTCTATGATTTCACCCACCAAGGAGCTGAAGGAAAATAACTCTCACTGTTCTCTCCCTATTAAGATCCAGTGTTCAGGACAGTGGATTTCCAGTTCAGCTATGATTGACTCTGGTGCAGGTGGCAATTTCATGGATATCGCATTTGCCAAGGAACATGGTATTAAAATTCAGCAAAGAGCCTCTCCAATTACCATGGAAATAGTGGATGGGTCACCTTTAATCTCTGGGCCTGTGGATCAGGAGACCGTACCCCTTGAAATTTTGTTGGAGCAGGCATTATGACTGTCCCATTGAGCTGCTTCCTGGGGCAGCCATTCCTTTTGGTAACGTATACCATTTGGCGGCACCTGAGCTTCAAGCCTTAAAAGAGTATATTGATGAAAATCTGGCCAAAGGCTTCATATGTTCTTCTTCCTCACCAGCAGGGGCACCTATCTTTTTTTGTAAAGAAGAAGGATGGGACCCTGAGACCCTGTGTTGACTATCGAGAACTCAATAAGGTAACCGTACAAAACCATTACCCTTTGCCTCTGATTCCTGAATTACTGGAAAGAGTCCGCCATGCTAAGGTGTTCTCTAAACTGGATCTTCGTGGGGCTTATAATTTGGTGCGTATTCGTCCAGGGGATGAGTGGAAGACAGCATTCAGATGCCGGTATGGACACTTTGAATCTCTTGTGATGTCCTTCGGGCTTTGTAACGCCCCTGCAACATTTCAACTCCTTGCTAATGACATTTTCAGAGATTTGTTGGACCAGTTTGTAGTGATCTATTTGGACGATATACTAATCTTTTCTGACTCTCTACAGGAACATGAAGAACATGTCAAAACTGTTTTAAGATGTCTGAAAGAGAACCATCTGTATATTAAGCCGGAGAAATGCGAGTTCCATCGTTCTGAGATACAGTTCTTAGGTTATATCATCTCTCCCCAGGGGCTGAACATGGAATCTGGTAAGATTCAGGCTATCCTTGACTGGCCGGTACCCAAAAACGTTAAGGAGGTCCAACGTTTTATTGGTTTTGCAAATTTCTACAGACGCTTCATTCGAAATTTTTCTGATATTGTCCGTCCCATTACTTCCTTGACAAAGAAGGAAAAGCCCTTTAAGTGGTCATCACAGGCTCAAGAAGCTTTTGATTGGCTTAAAGTCTGTTTCACATCAGCACCGCTGTTGATACACCCAGATCCAACACTTTCTTTCATAGTGGAGGTGGACGCTTCTGATAATGCTTTGGGTGCTATTCTCTCCCAAAGAACTGGAGAGAAGGGTCTGCTACATCCTTGTGCTTTCTTTTCCCATAGACTAACCTCAGCAGAGAAGAATTATGACGTGGGAGACAAGGAATTGCTGGCTATTATTGCGGCTTTCAAAGAATGGAGGCATCATCTGCAAGGAGCTGCACAACAGATCATAGTGCTAATTGACCATCGCAATCTAGAGTTCCTTAGATCCGCTAGATGTCTTTCTCCTCGTCAGGCTCGTTGGAACTTATTTTTAAATCAATTTAACTTTGTTATCTTGTACCGTCCAGGTTCTCATAATGGGAAGGCTGATGCTTTATCCCAAATCCATGCTGCAGATTCCGTACCTGGAGCCCCGTCCAAGACCATTCTATCTGATGCCAATTTCATCGGAGTTATCCACGATCAGGACTTGTGGAAGGAGTGCAGGGAGGCCTATTAAGGTGATGTATTTCTGGCCAACCCACCTGTGGATATTAATCTTGTCTTTAAGGGTGGCATGTGGTTCAGAGATCGACGTATCTATGTCCCGGAGGTCGTCCGTCTGCAGATCCTCAAGTTGGTACATGACTCCAAGTTGGCTGGTCAGAGGGGGGTACAGAAGACACAAGACTTCCTGAGCCGATTCTTCTGGTGGCCAACTTGCCTGAAGGATACCAAGGACTATGTTCTCTCTTGCGAGGTATGTGCCCGTTACAAGACTCCTCATGTGGCACCTACGGGTCTTCTACAACCATTACTGTCATGGTTCCCAATGGCAGACGAACGTCAGAAACATATAAATAACAGACGAGCTCTTGGGTGATGGAATCTCGAGCTGACCGTGAGCTAAATCTACCACACAACTAACAGTAGCCAGGGAGCATACCTACGATTATCCCTAGATGCCACTCGCCAGCCGGAGGACTAACTACGCCTGGTAGAGGAAGAAACAGACCTGGCTTACCTCTAGTGAAATACCCCAAAGATGATAGAAGCCCCCCACATATAATAACGGTGAGTTCAGAGGAATAGACATACACAGTATGAAAGTAGATTTAGCAAAGAGAGGTCCACTTACTAGATAGCAGAAGGATACAAAAGGGGACTTCACGGTCAGCTGAAAACCCTTTCAAAATACCATCCTGAAATTACTTTAAGACTCCTGTGTCAACTCATGACACAGGAGTGGCAATTTCAGCCCACAAGAGCTTCCAGCTACAGGGAAACACAAAACTGTAAACTGGACAAAAGATGCAAAAAGAAAAGGACTAAGAGTCCACTTAGCTGATCAGCAGACTAGTAGCAGGAACATGCAACCGAAAGGCTCTGGTTACAATGATGACCGGCAAGGAAATGACTGGAGAGCAAGGTTAAATAGGAAACTCCCAAATACTGATGGGACCAGGTGAACTGAGACAGTAAAGCACACACAAGTCACCAGTACCACCAGCGACCACCAGGGGAGCCCAAAAGCGGATTCACAACACATTACCTGTTCTGTCCCGCCCTTGGGGGTCTATATCAATGGACTTTATTGTGCTGCCTACATCGGGGAGCATGAATACAATCATGGTGGTAGTTGATCGCCTGACTAAAGCTGCTCATTTTGTTCCGTGCACCGGCCTCCCCTCAGCTAAAGATACAGTGAATTTGGTTATACAGAATGTCTTTCGGTTGCACGGGGTTCCGGATGAGATCATCTCTGACCGTGGAGTACAGTTCACTTCAAGATTCGGGAAGGGGTTTTGCTCTGCACTCAATATTATCTGTCTCTCTTCTGCTTACCATCCCCAGACAATTGGTCAGACTGAGCGTACCAACCAGACGCTGGAACAATATCTAAGATGTTATGTCAGCCATCTCCAGGATGATTGGTTGGAGTTGTTGTCGTTAGCCGAATTTTCATATAATAATTCTCAGAGCGCCTCCACTAAATTTACACCTTTCTTTGCCAATCTGGGTTATCATCCGTGTATTTTACCTAGGTCTCCAATTAATTCTCCGCTTCCGGCAGTGGAGAAAAGGCTGACTGCTGTGAGACAGAATCTGGAGGAAGACTCTTGGGAACCTGTGGAAAACATCAATGCCCAACAGAAGATTTCTCATTTTCATCAGAGATTCCCTGAGAAACCAGGTCCAGGATCGTCCTGAGGCCGCTTCTAAGGAGGAAGTAATGTCAGGACTCTGAACATTTTTTACCTTTTGTGCATTACTGCCCTATTCCAAGATGGCGTCTTTGGTCTCATGTGCACTGTGTCTCCTGCTATAAAACTCCACCCCAGCCTTCAGTCTGTGCTAGAGTATTCTGCCTTGCATCCAGCTCCTGACCTCTGATTACTCCCTGGCTATACACCTGCTCCTGTGAACCTGTGTGGTGATCATGCTACTCTGCACTGAGTTCCTGCTGCATAACCAAGTTTCCAGTAATCCTCCTTCTGCTTTGCAATAACCTGAGACTATTAACCAGGCCTCCCTGGTTGAGCTAAGATATGATTTGAACTGCCTAATAAGCATATCTATATGTGCCTGGACTAAGACAAGGATTTATTCATGTCAAGTATCCTCAAGAATAACTGTGCTTCATAGACTTTCTGCTTGATTGCATTTTCCTCTGAAGCTTCCTATAGACTGCTAAGCTGCGTTTATTATTTGCACCAAGTGTTGTGGACTTGAGTTTCTCTCTGCACCTGTTTGAATCACCGTGTGATAATATAGACTTTACCACTTATAAAACTGTGTCCTGTAGTTGTCTTGTTCCACACAAAGAGTCTCCTGAGTTATCCCCTATAATTATTACAACTAGTCAGCATGTAACCATAAGTATAAAAATCACATATGAGTGGTCATGTTCTGGGAAGCAGAACAGAATCCTGACAGTGAGTACATTACATACTACAGTTTTTAATTTTATAATTAAAGGGGATGTCCAGGTTTGTGATGAAAGTCTGCAGTCACTCTATGTGACTGCAGCCTTCTGTTTCCTCACAGCATATTGCACACTGTCAGGATTTTTCCATGCCAGCAGCGAGAGTGGGCAGTCATGTGACCGCAAATATGCAATTTACATACTTCCAACTACATTATGACTAGAAGTGCACATCCTTGCTAAATAGAAGAGAACTGAATGAGGCAGCACACATCTACACTCACCGGCCACTTTATTAGGTACACCATGCTAGTAACGGGTTGGACCCCTTTTGCCTTCAGAACTGCCTCAATTCTTCGTGGCATAGATTCAACAAGGTGCTGGAAGCATTCCTCAGAGATTTTGGTCCATATTGACATGATGGCATCACACAGTTGCCGCAGATTTGTCGGCTGCACATCCCAAAGATGCTCCACACAAGGCAGGATGGATCCATGCTTTCATGTTGTTTACGCCAAATTCTGACCCTACCATCCGAATGTCGCAGCAGAAATCGAGACTCATCAGACCAAGCAACGGTTTTCCAATCTTCTACTGTCCAATTTCGATGAGCTTGTACAAATTGTAGCCTCAGTTTCCTGTTCTTAGCTGAAAGGAGTGGTACCCGGTGTGGTCTTCTGCTGCTGTAGCCCATCTGCCTCAAAGTTCGACGCACTGTGCGTTCAGAGATGCTCTTAGGCCTACCTTGGTTGTAACGGGTGGCGATTTGAGTCACTGTTGCCTTTCTATCAGCTCGAACCAGTCTGCCCATTCTCCTCTGACCTCTGGCATCAACAAGGCATTTCCGCCCACAGAACTGCCGCTCACTGGATTTTTTTTCTTTTTCGGACCATTCTCTGTAAACCCTAGAGATGGTTGTGCGTGAAAATCCCAGTAGATCAGCAGTTTCTGAAATACTCAGACCAGCCCTTCTGGCACCAACAACCATGCCACGTTCAAAGGCACTCAAATCACCTTTCTTCCCCATACTGATGCTCGGTTTGAACTGCAGGAGATTGTCTTGACCATGTCTACATGCCTAAATGCACTGAGTTGCCGCCATGTGATTGGCTGATTAGAAATTAAGTGTTAACAAGAAGTTGGACAGGTGTACCTAATAAAGTGGCCAGTGAGTGTAGTTGGCACAAGACCGCATGTATACAAATTGCATACTTTCAATTATGTCACCTCTCTTATCACCGCTGGCAACAGAGAATCCTGACAGTGTGCTGTGCACTCGCTGTGAAGATTCAGAAACATGAAGTCACATTGAGTGACTGCAGACTTTCATGACAGACCTGGGCAACCTCTTTAATGCTCTTAATATAAATACAAATGTAGTAACCCTTAACTAGAGAGATTGCACAAGACTTTATTAGCATGGCCATGTATCACATAATCTTACAAGTCATGGATTGTTACATGAGTACAGGATCAGAAGCAACAACAGCACAGGGATATACCAATTATACCATCATCAGTACAGGAAAACCTCACCAGAACCACTACTAGTAAAAAAAATATACATCACGACAACCACCACAGTACAAAAATGCATCACCTGAACCCCCATCAGTACAGAAATCCAGCATCATATACCCCATCAGTACAGAAATACATAACTAGAACAACTACCATCAGTACATAAATACTTCAGCAGAACCACCATCAAAACAAAAATTAATCACCAGAACTACCATCATTACAAGGATACATCACCTGGTTAGTACAGCGTACAACTGTAATGTTAGGTTAGCCCCATATACAATTGTATAATTGTAATTGTAATCCCAGTAAGTCCTTAATAATATTAATGGGGATAATGAGAGATGTTATCACTTATCAGATTGCAGCCAATATGGGAACCATAATACATATGAGATGGATGCAGTATCACAAATAAACATGTATATCAAAATATATACATGACATCTTCTCTGGTTGGAGTCGTTTTCTTTCATTTTTTTCAAATCCACAGCTAGTCTCTGCTGACTCCCATCTTCTCCAGTCCTCTGCAGCATTTTTCAACATGTTGCCTTTAAAAATAACATTGTGATTAAAATGCTTCTGAATAAAGTTGTTGTGCTCTATGTACAAACCCCCACTCCTGATCCTTCTGCTGATGTTGCCTTAACCTGAAAGTGCCAGAGGTCAGGGCTTCAATTCTACTCATGACTGAAAGACACAAATACAATCAAACTCATTGAGCAGGTGTGTTACATTTTCTCTCAGCTTTTACTGACCCCTGACACATTTCTTTCCCCTACTGTCCCCTCACATTCCCTCCACCTTCTCCATGTTGTCTACTCACATACTTCTACACACCCTACTCATACTGCCTCCTCACACATTTCTCCAATCGCCCCCTTACTGTCTCCTCACACATTTACCCACAACTTCCTGTGCCTGCTCACACATTTACACAAGTTCCCCATAATGTCTCCTCACACATTTTCTCCCTCCCCATACATACATTTTCCACTCTCCCTGTTGCCCATACTGTCTCCTCGCGCATTCCTCTCCTGTCTTCCCCATACTGTCTCGTAACACATTCACCTCATGCTCCTCATATTGTCTCCTCACACATTTTCCCCCTCCCTATACTAGCTTTTTAAACTCCACCCAACTATACTACCCCCTCATTAAGTTCCCTATGACAAAAAAACTTTAGTTTCTAAACTCTATAGGAGTGCTTACCGTACCAATGTTCACCATTTATGCAGCGCAGGAAAGTGATGACAGCAGCATGATCAGAGAACCTAATCATGCTGCTGGCATTGCCCTGACCCAAAAATTTCCTGGAGCCCCCCTGCACACAAATTATGCGATGCAGTGGCCTCCGGTAAAATGGCCGTCCAGGGGCGGCGCATGTGCAGATGGAGATCTCAGCACCAAGATCTCAGGTGCCGAGATCTCGTCTCCCAACATCTCGGGACGAGATCCTCAATCCTCAATCCTCAATCAACGAGTCCTCAATCTGAGCATGCACCGCCCTAGGGTCCATTTTCCCAGAGGCCACCGCATCGCATTAATGGATGTGCGAGCGGGCTCCGGGTTTTCACAAGGTGTCAGTTGAGCCCACCGCACTACAGAGCACAGCAGCCATTTTCACCAGCAGCGGCGCACATCAGAACACCCCCTCATCCCAACCTGCAGCAACGCTCTACTCTTGCCTCCTTCAGTAGCGACCCTGGGAACCTGCTTCACCGCAGCCACCACCCCCGGTAAGCAATAAGAAGCATGGATTATAAGAGGCACCACCATTTCATTAAAAAAGTTTTCTTCCTATTTTTCTCCTCAAAATTTGGGGTCTTATAATCTGAAAAATACGGTACTTGCCTGTATCTTATCCTGATTATTCTTGTCCCCATCTATACATCGTTCTACTCCTGTTCAGTCTGAATTAGCACATGAGATCCTGTACCTGAAGTCGTCCTGTGTTCCTGAACTTGCCCTGCCTGTACCAGTTCCGGTATCTGTCCTGTCAAGCAGCCATTCTGCATCCATTCATTCTGGAAACCAGTTCCTGCCCAGTCTGACTCTTTGAGTCCATACCTGCTTCCCTGCCCCTTTCGGGTAATCTGCTGCTGCTGCTTTGGGGTCTACACTGGAGTGGTACCAGGCATCCAGCTGCGGCTCAAGTCTAATCACACCATCAAGGGTTTCCCAGTCCATGGAACAGTTGTTCTACAACCAACACGTGACAGTTTGCTCAGGCCATGGGTTCCACTGAATCCAATACCACTCCACTCCCAGAGGGAAAATAAACTCCAAGCAAATGTGGCGCCAAGCACCTTAGGATTTTTGGAATGCATCCACTTCCAGTGAAAAATGTTAATAAAAATTCATTCATTTTCTCAAAACAAAAAAAGGAAAAAATATATATATATTTTTTAAATATGTTTAAAATACAGTACAACGCGTTTCGGCTGCTATTTTTTACAGTACAGCCTTCATCAGGTAGCAAAAAAAACAGGCATACAATAAGCACTATAAAGTGATGTTACAACCTCCAAGTTTTCTTATTTATGAGGGTTCCTAGAAGGGACTAGCAGGGCGGGACCGGGAATCAGGTTCTCCTTCCCTGACAAATATCTACATGGTAGCGTCTAAAGAGACTCATTTTTCTTATATATATAAAAGAGCAATTTAGTACTTCTATTCTATCCAAAATGAGTTTTTAAATAAATGGTGTTACATTATTGCGAACAAACATAACATTATAAGTATAGGTATAGGTATGCATATAATTATAAATATGATTCACTCTAATACTTTATCAATTATACTACTATCATCTCTACATGAATTAATTCATACCATAAAAAATAAATAAATAATAACAAAAAACTTTTTGAAAAAAAAAAACCTTTCCAAAAAAAAGTTAAAAAAAAAATTAAAAAAAAGGTTTTTTTTTCTTTTCCCTTCCTTTCTTTACCATTAATTTATAATTTTTTCCTTTTCCCTTCCCCCCCCCTGAAAAAGGGAAAATTAAACTTTTGTTGTTATATTAGCCCATGCGCAAACGACTGAGCTATTCATGACAAACCCTTACACATTCTCTACTACATCATTAAGTCCATTCCTGTTATTAGCCCCTTTTGGTATATGCTCCAACGGTGTGACCGTGATGCAGAAGCATTTATTGTGCTTCAGCAAAAGAAGATGGGACAGACTATGTTTAATCTGTCCATTCTTTGCATTAGGCCGGAGTCACACTAGACCGTAATACGGACGAGTGCAATGCGATAAAAAATTGCATAGCACTCAGCCCAATGTTAATCTATGGGGCAGCTCCTATTATCCGTTTTCTCGGCCGTATTCAGGATCGGAGTGAAATCGCAGCATGCTGCGATTGTCAGCGTATCTCGGCCAAGAATCGCCAATGCAAGTCTATGGGTGCGAGAAAAAATGGATTACACACGGACCATCATTGTGACTTGCGAGAAATACGCACCGGTGTTCTATAGAAAAGCTGGCAATTCAGCGCAGTGTACAGTAAAATCACACTGACAGGTTAGAATAGAACAGATAAAATTAATGTCTACACATAGTATAGGTATATATATTGTGCTGAGGGAGCAGCCGCCATCTTGGATACGGGCATACTAACACAGATTGACATGACTCCATTTTGTCTCCTGGTCACAGGTCTGCAGAGATGAGCACTCCTGACCCCCAACTTTTCTCATGAATAAAGTTCCTTTTAGCATGGTAATGGAATTAAGCTCAGTGTGGCAGGCAGAAGGTACTTCAAAGCTCAATGGGGAAGCAACATCAGCAGGGGACAAAGAGGTGCCTGGGGGCTCAATTAAAGCACGCATGTCAAGTGCCACAGGATACACGTCCATTGTGGCCATCCAGTCGAACCGTCTCCAACATGGAATCATGAATTATGGACGCATTGTCCGAGGTACAGGCTCATAAAAAATGTCCCCCTCGCCCTAAAGAAATTACGCATCTGACAGTGCAACTCCCGGGTCCATGGGAGTTCTGGAACCTGAGATATGGAGGTCAGCTTCCCACAGCGACTGAATGGATTGCGAATCTTAGAATACCCCCAAATGGGTAAAAGGGCAGTCTCCCCGGCGGCCATTTGCTCTAGGTGCAGTTCGCTTATTGACCTGAGAGACAAAGGGGGCGCTAAAGAGCTGTGCCTGTGTAGTGACGTCACGGATTGGTGACGTGGGAGGAATCAGGTTTCCTTCACATTGGTGGCAGCGTGTGGGATCAGAGTAATAGTGTGCGTAGGACCCCTTCTCCCAGACACTAAAGACTACCAGCAGTAACTTTCACTGCTGGGTAGTGTTGAGCATTCCGATACTGCAAGTATCGGGTATCGGCCGATACTTGCTGTATCGGAATTTCCGATACCGAGATCCGATACTTTTGTGGTATCGGGTATCGGGTATCGCAACAACATTAATGTAATAATGTGTAAAAAAGAGAATTAAAATAAAAAATATCGCTATACTCACCTGTCCGACGCAGCCGGGACCTCAGCGAGGGAACCGGCAGCGTTGTTTGTTTAAATTTCGCGCTTTTACTTGGTTACGTGAAGTCCCGGCTTGTGATTGGTCAGGGCGGCCATGTTGCCGGGACGCGGACCAATCACAGCAAGCCGTGACGAAATTACGTCACGGCTTGCTGTGATTGGTCCGCGTCCCGGCAACATGGCCGCCATTAACCAATCACAAGCCGTGACGTCACGGGAGGCTGGACATGCGCGTATTTTGAAAAGCGCGCGTGTCCAGCCTCCAGTGACGTCCCGGCAACATGGCCGCCATTAACCAATCACAAGCCGTGACGTCACGGGAGGCTGGACATGCGCGTATTTTGAAAAGCGCGCGTGTCCAGCCTCCCGTGACGTCACGGCTTGTGATTGGTCAGGGCGGCCATGTTGCCGGGACGCGGACCAATCACAGCAAGCCGTGACGAAATTACGTCACGGCTTGCTGTGATTGGTCCGCGTCCCGGCAACATGGCCGCCATTAACCAATCACAAGCCGTGACGTCACGGGAGGCTGGACATACGCGTATTTTGAAAAGCGCGCGTGTCCAGCCTCCAGTGACGTCCCGGCAACATGGCCGCCATTAACCAATCACAAGCCGGGACGTCACTGGAGGCTGGACACGCGCGCTTTTCAAAATACGCGCATGTCCAGCCTCCCGTGACGTCACGGCTTGTGATTGGTTAATGGCGGCCATGTTGCCGGGACGCGGACCAATCACAGCAAGCCGTGACGTAATTTCGTCACGGCTTGCTGTGATTGGTCCGCGTCCCGGCAACATGGCCGCCCTGACCAATCACAAGCCGGGACCTCACGTAACCAAGTAAAAGTGCGAATTTTAAACAAACAACGCTGCCGGTTCCCTCGCTGAGGTCCCGGCTGCGTCGGACAGGTGAGTATAGCGATATTTTTTATTTTAATTCTTTCTTTTACACATTAATATGGTTCCCAGGGCCTGAAGGAGAGTTTCCTCTCCTTCAGACCCTGGGAACCATCAGGAATACCGTCCGATACCTGAGTCCCATTGACTTGTATTGGTATCGGGTATCGGTATCGGATTGGATCCGATACTTTGCCGGTATCGGCCGATACTTTCCGATACCGATACTTTCAAGTATCGGACGGTATCGCTCAACACTACTGCTGGGGTCTTAAGGTCAGCCCAGCACTAGACAGTCAGAGTGTAGATATAATAGGTTGTGTGCAAGGTCAGGGTTATAGCTGTAGAAATAAACACCGTGTGCACTGCTATCATCTGGTGCAGAGACTAGGTACCCAAACCATATAGTGAACTGTAAAGAAGTCTCGCACTTGAGTGCGAGACTTCTTTACAGTTCACTATAGGGTTATAGCTGTGTCAGTAAACAGAGGTTCCAAAGATGGCGGATGGCACCAGGAGTGCAGTGAGGGCGCAGGCCAGTGCTATGGTCTATGAGGAGGTGGGGGTGGATGGTACCGTTCAAGGAGAGGGGGAGCTCAGCCCGGACTCCCCAAGGAGCCAGCCACCCATGCTTAGTCTGGCAAGGGACTACCCACCACATAGCTGCCCCAGCCTGTCCACATCAGAGGCCCTTATGGTAGCAGCAGTGGCACGTCTCGAGGCGGGTAATGAAGATGCCTATATGAGACTCATGACAGCTGCAGAGAAAGCAGCGAAGGCCGAGTGTGCAGAACGCCGTGAAGCGGCAGAGCGAGAGCGTGCAGAACGCCGTGAAGCAGAGGAGCGAGAGTGGGCAGAATGCCGTGAAGCAGCGAAGCGGGCAGAGAAAGCTGCAGATCAGGCAGTGGAGCAAGCAGCGGCAGAGAGAGCAGCGAAGCACCTGCATTGACTGGAGATGGCTCAACACAGGCTTCCGCTGGACGCCCCAGCACCACCAGAGACCAGGGCTTCCAGAGTCCGGGCCGAGGACTTCCCTCTACTTGGGAAGGATGGAGACCTGGATTCCTTCTTGCTGGCCTTTGAAAGGACCTGCCTTCAACACCATCTGGCCCCGGATCAGTGAGCAAGATATCTGACCCCCCCGTTTGAGGGGTAAGTCCCTGGAAGTTTTGGGGGACTTACCTGCCGGGGTGGAGCAGGACTGCAGCAGCATCAAGCGGGCCCTGAGCCAGCACTACAGCTGTAATAATTATAGGGGAAAACTCAGGAGACTCTTTACATGGAACAAGACAACTACAGGACGCAGTTTTATACGTGGTAAAGTCTATATTATCACACGGTGATTCAAACAGGTGCAGAGAGAAACTCAAGTCCACAACACTTGGTGTAAATATTAAACACAGCTTAAACCATCTATAGGGAACTTCAGAGGAAAATGCAATAACGCAGAAAGTCTATGAAGCACAATTATTCTTGAGGATACTTGACACGAATAAGTTGTTTTAGTCCAAACACAGATAGCTATGCTTATAAGGCAGTTCAAATAATATCTTAGCACAACCAGGGAGGCCTGGGTAATAGTCTCAGGTCTTTGCAGAGCAGCAACAGCTTACATGTCCAGCAAATGCAGATGGAAGTAAACACGAGCAGCAGATGAAGGAGGATTACTGGAACTGGTGTATGCAGCAGGAACTCAGAGCAGAGTAGCAGGATCACCACACAGGTTCACAGGAGCAGGTATGTAGCCAGGGAGTCACCAGAGGTCAGGAGCTGGATGCAAGGCAGAATACTATAGCACAGACTGAAGGCTGGGGTGGAGTTTTATAGCAGGAAGACACAGTGCACATGAGACCAAAGACGCCATCTTGGAAAAGGGCAGTAATACACAAAAGGTAATAACAATTTTCAGAATCCTGACAACAACCTCACCCCGGAGTCCTACCGCAAGAAGTTTCAGAGCCTGCAGCAGGGCCCAAAGGACACCTGGACCGACCACATGCGGGCGTTGCTGAGAGCTGCAGAGCACTGGACCTCGGGTCTAGCGCTAACCACCCGCCAGGAGGTCCAGGAACTGTTTGTCATGGAACAGTTCTTGTGGAACTGCCCAAAGGACCTCCAGCAGTTCCTCGGTGACCGGAAACCGAAGGGGGCTTCTGCTACAGCCACCCTGGCAGACGAGTATGCCAATAACAGGGCACCTGAGCCGAAGAAGCCTGCCAGCAGCACCTGGAGAGAGGGTAAGCCCAATCCTGCCCCTGTTTCCCCAACCCCCCAGAGTGCAAGAGGTGTACCCACCTGCTGCCCTCTCCAGTCCAGGCGCAGAACCCAGACGTTGTCATCACTGCAACCAGCTGGGACACTTCAAGGCTGTATGTCCCCAGCATCTTAAGGCCCCATCCCTGTCCCCGAAACCGTCCAGTGTTTTATGTGTGGGAGGGGGTGGTGGGAGGTCCCTGGACAATTACCAACCCATCACCATCGGCCGCTCAGCAGTCATGGGACTGCGGAACACAGGCGCCGAACAAACCCTGGTACATCCTGAGGTGGTGTCCCCTCAAGACTTGGTACTGGGGAAAACCCTTTCCATCTCCGGAATTGGAGGCGTGGAACCGGCGCTGCCTGTTGTCAAGGTGTTTTTGGACTGGGGCGCCGGGAGGGGAATGCGGGAGGTGGGAGTAACGTCAAATATTCCTGCCAATGTATTACTTGGGACCGATTTGGGGTGGCTAGTGTCTCAGTATGTGGCCACTGAACCTCCAAGTTTGGCTCCCCAAGGATGTCATGACTCTACTGTGAATGCCGATGTTGATGTGTTGAATGTGCCTCCAACAGTGGGGGAGGGAGTGAAACCTGATGGTAATCCATACACTGATACCCCACACACAGGGCTCACAGGGTGGACAGGTGAGAAGACTGTAAGGGAGAGCTCAGAGGTGGAGGGAGGGGCTGCTATGGGCAGTGTAGGGCTCCTAAGTGAATCCAGCCTGCTGAGTCTAGGGCCCCTGCAGGAAGAGGAACAGGCCATGGGGGGAGGGGGCATTTTGGGAGAGGAGCCACCAGGTAAGACCCCAGGGCAGGAGTTCCCCACACCCAGGATGTGCAGGGAAGTCTGCCAGACCCGGCAACTTGGTCAGGAGCCAGGGGAAGCAGGCACTACCCGTGGGCACAGCAGTCGTGGCCTCTGTCACCAGGAGTGGGAGCGCCGGAGCCCAAGGAGCCTCGCAGAGGTTTGACGGCTTCCCCCTCTCTGACCACGTGGCTGCCAAGTCAGACAGCGGCCAGGAGACAGATCCCGGGGAGCTGACAGCGGATGTGGCAGTGTCATCCATTATCGCCACATCAGGTCAGGGATTTCAGGCAGCGTTGGAAGCTAGCCTGAAAGCTCTCAAGGAGCAGGTGGCACAACCTCCCAGGGAATCAGACCGCGAGCGGGTGGTCTGGGACCGGGGGCGGCTGTACCGGGTAACGGTCCAGCAGGGTTCACCGGAGGCGTGGCCCAGGGACCGACAGTTAGTGGTACCATATCCGTTCAGGGTGGAATTGTTGCGGATAGCACATGAGATTCCCATGGCTGGACACCTAGGGATCGCTAAAACCAGGGCCAGGCTAGTGCAGCATTTCTACTGGCCTGGAATGAGGACCGAGGTAATTGCCTACTGCCATTCGTGTGACACCTGTCAGAGGGTGGGGAAGGCGGGGTGGTGCCCCAAAGCCCCACTGGTAACTCTGCCCATCATTGAAGAGCCTTTCTCGAGGGTGGCTGTGGATCTCATTGGACCTCTGTCCACTCCCAGCCGCTCCAGAAAATGCTTCATGTTAACGGTAGTGGACTATGCCACCCGGTACCTGGAGGCGGTAGCTTTGTCATCCATTCGGGCTGACAAAGTGGCCACTGCCTTACTGGAGATCTTCTCCAGAGTGGGGTTTCCCCAGGAAAATGCTCACCGACCGAGGGACCCAGTTCATGTCACAGCTGATGGAGTCTCTCTGCAAGCAGATACAGGTGCAACATCTGGTAGCCAGCCCGTATCACCCACAGACCAATGGCCTTTGTGAGTGGTTCAATGGCACCTTAAAGCAGATGCTTAAGATGTTGGTCGACTCCCATGGGAGAGACTGGAAGCGGTATCTCCCACACCTTCTATTTGCCTAACGGGAGGTTCCACAGGCCTCAACGGGGTTCTCCCTTTTGAGCTCCTGTATGGGCGACGTGTACGGGGGCCCCGTGCCCTGGAGAAGGAAGCATGGGAAGGAGATTTGGCCACCCCTGGAGTGTCAGCTATTGAGTATGTTGTGCGCTTCTGGGACAGAATGACGGCCTTGACACGGCTGGTGCATGACAATATGGCCCAGGCCCAAGCTGACCAGAAGCGGTGGTACGACCAGAATGCTTGTGAGAGGACATACCAGGTGGGTCAAAAGGTGTGGGTACTGGTCCCCATCCCACAAAACAAGCTTCAGGAGGCATGGGAGGGTCCATACCTCGTGCACCAGCAGCTCAACGCCGTCACCTATCTGGTCACCCTGGACCACGCCCGTGGAAGGAGGAAGGCCTTCCACGTGAACATGATGAAGGCACATCATGAGCGGGAGGCTTGGCCCACCCAGTGTGCAATCTCCCCGAGGAAGGTGAGGTAGAAACCCTACTGGATCTGCTCACCCAAGCCAAGGTGGGTGGATCCATCGAGGATGTGGGGGTTAGCCACCAGCTCTCGGAGGACCAACGTTCCCAGCTGGAGGGTCACCCTACACCCCTTTCGGGCAGCCGTCCATGAGGTGGACACCAGCAATCACCCCCGATCCGGCGTTCAGCATATCGGGTCTCTCTCGAGGTGCAGCAGCACATGCGCCAAGAGATTGACAAGATGCTGAAGCTGAGAGTGATCCAAGCATCCAACAGTGCGTGGGCTTTGCCTGTAGTCTTCATCCCTAAAAAGGACTGAACTACGCGGTTCTGCGTGGACTACCGGGGGCTCAACGCTGTGACGGTCACTGATGCGTACCCAATGCAGAGCATCGATGACCTGCTCGATCAGCTGGCCGGGACAAGTACCTGATCATCATGGACCTGAGCAGGGGATATTGGCAGATTCCCCTGACCCCTAGGGCACGGGAACGCTTTGCCTTTATCACTCCATTTGGACTGTACGAGTCCACGGTGATGCCTTTCGGCATGAAGAATGCCCCTGCCACTTTTCAGAGGATGGTCAACACGCTGCTCAAGGGACTGGAAGGGTATGCGACCGCGTACCTGGATGACATTGCCATCTTCAGTCCCACCTGGGAGGATCACCTACAGCACCTGGTGCAGGTGTTAGGGGGGATCCAGAGAGCAGGGTTGACCATTAAGACGGAAAAGTGCCAGCTGGATATGAGTGAGGTCCACTACCTGGGACACCGGGTAGGTGGGGGTGCTCTGAAGCCAGAGCCCGGGAAGGTGCCATCACCTCCCGGCCCTCCCCCAGGACCAAGAAGCAGGTGATGTCCTTCTTGGGGACTGCCAGGTACTATAGGAGGTTTGTTCCACACTATAGCACCCTGGCCAAGCCCCTGATGGACCTCACAGTCACCTGCGAGACAGACTTCCAGGAGCTCAAAACTGCCCTTTCTAGCTCTCCCGTACTACAGGCAGCTGACTTCACGCGGCCGTTCGTTGTACAGACCGACGTCAGCGACTTTGGCCTCGGTGCTGTGCTTAGCCAGGTCGACACTACAGGACATGAACACCCCGTTTTGTACCTGAGCCGGAAGATCCTGCCGAGGGAGGTGGCCTATTCCAAGATGGAGAAGGAATGTCTGGCAATACTATGTGCCCTGCAGCGTCTGCAGCCATACTTGTACGGATGCCACTTCACCGTGGAAACAGACCACAACCCCCTCAGCTGGTTACACTCGGTCTCTGGGATGAATGGGAGGTTGCTACGCTGGAGCCTCGCTCTCAAGCAGTATCACTTCACCATTCGCCACCGAAGAGGCAGCGACCATGGTAATGCTGATGGGTTGTCCCGGCAAGGAGAAGGTGCGGAAGGCGCATGGGGGAACACAGGAATGTGATGCCCCCTAGTGCCCTCTAAAGCAGGGAGGTGTGATGAGGGAGCAGCCACCATCTTGGATACTGGCATACTAACAGAGATTGGCGTGACTCCATTTTGTCTCCTGGTCACAGGTCTGCAGAGATGAGCACTCCTGGCCCCCACCTTTTCTCATGAATAAAGTTCCTTTCAGCATTGTAATGGAATTAAGCTCAGTGTAGCAGGCAGAAGGTACTTCAAAGCTCAATGAGGAAGCCACACCAGCAGGGGACAAGGAGGTGCCTGGGGGCTCAATTAAAGCACGCATGTCAAGTGGCCACAGGATACACGTCTATTGTGGCCTTCCAGTCGAACCGTCTCCATGAATCATGAATTATGGATGCATCGTCCGAGGTACAGGCTCATAAAAATATCCCCCTCGCCCTAAAGAAATTGCGCATCTGACAGTGCAACTCCCGCGTCTGTGGGAGTTCTGGAACCTGAGATATGGAGATCAGTCTCCCACAGCGACCGAATGGGTCCGGGTTTGGTCCCTGTGCGATCGGCAGAACAAACCTTGTGCGCTGGTACCGCCCGTGTGCTGATCCATTCATCCTGAGAGAAGTTATCCCATTTATTAGATATTGGATACAGATCTTGCAGGGAAGCTGAGGGGTGCAGATTCTTTCCCGCCCAGATACAGGGGGAGGGACACAGCAGAGTTAAGAGCTGGGACCCTTGGAGAGTGGGCCAGAACAGAGGAAGATGACTAACTAAGGAACTAAGGGAGAGGGTATGCCAGCCAGAGAGGAGCAAGCACACGCTTTCTGGGGGCTACCCGGCAACTAAGTCTGGGACCTCGGGAGACGAGATCTGAATCTGAGCATGCGCCACCCCCAGCGGCCATTTTCCCAGTGGTCACTGCATCGCAGCAATGGAGCTGCCAGGGCCTCCAGGCTTTGAGGAAATGCCGGAGGAGCCCCGACTGACTCTGCACGAAGATACGCCACCCCACAGCACAGAGCCCCGACTCTGCACGAAGAGGAGCCGCCGCCCCACAGCACAGCACCCACACGGCACAAAGAGGAGCAGCCGCCGCCTCTCTCCAGCACAGAGACCCCACGCTGCATCTACAATGAGGTAATGGGGGATACTCCACTCACACTTTCCTGTGAGACGCCCCCTCTTCGTCATTGGGACCACTCCCCCCAAAAGGCACATTAGTCACTGGCCCTATAAGACGACATATGGCGTATAAGAAGACCCCCGACTTTTAAGAAGATTTTATATTTTAACTGGAAAAGTTGGGGGGTCGTCTTATACGCCGGAAAATATGGTATATAATTCCACATGTGTTAATTCATTTGATGCCTTCAGTGTGAATGTACAATTTTCATAGTCATGAAAATACAGAAAAATCTTTAAATGAGAAGGTGTGTCCAAACTTTTGGTCTGTACTGCATATATACAGTATATATATATATATATATATATATATATATATATATATATATATATATATATATATATATGTCAGTGAGACACATATATATGTATATATGTATATATTTATATTTCATATAGCGCTAGATAGCAGAAAAGCCGGTAATTCAATTGCTGGCTTTTGCTATCTCCTTCCCAAGCCCGACAGGATATGAGACATGGTTTACATACAATAAACTATTTCATATCCCTTATTTCGAAGGCTTCAGTGTCCACAGTCCAGGGCACCGGATCACAGGGTAGGCAGAGTCCGGCCGGTCTGAAGGCAAATCCAGAGTCTCCTTGTCCAGGTGGAATGCAATAGCCTTCCTATGCGCACAGTAACACAGTAGGTCCTCACTTGCTTAAGCTCTAATAAGGTCCTCACTGTTATTACTCTTCTCTCTCTGTTCCCCATGGTCAGATAGAACAAAACCCGTATGACTGATGGCCTGAGGCTTGTTTATAGGGCTCCTAGAGATGCCCCGACCTCCACAAGTTGCCACCGTGTCTTCTTAGGTATTAAGGTCGGGCAGCCAACTTGGAATTGACTGTCCTGCCAGTCTCTGAAGCAATGGCGTAGAGCACTCTACTCCCTTGGTATTCTGGCTACCGGAACGCGCACCAGAAGGATGCAGCTCCTCTTGTCTACTATCCTCTCTGGTATCCACTTGTTGCTATGCCTTCGTTTCTCACTCACTACAACACGCTTCCTTTCAATGTCTCTTTCTTTGGATGCTGCCGCACGTGGGGCAGGCGCTGCTCCGTGGACCCTCGTTCTCCACAGACCGCAGTCAGGATCTGGCTGGAACCCACTCCAGCCAGCTTCTGCCAAACTCCGTCGGGATCTGACTGTCTGTACGAAGCCCAGTGAGCTTCTGTCTAACTTCCTAACCAACCCACCAGTTTTACCTAACTGTGAGGAGTGGCCTAGTAGATAGAACCGTTGCTCCCCCTGGTGGACTGGAGTGTGAAGTGTGTGGTGTGTCGTTGTGATACCTGGACAGGAGATCTCCTTTATTGCCTCCAGACGTAATATCACTCCCCCTGGTGGAAGAATGACATTACTGCAATGACCAGGACTCTGGGGCGCTGCACTACCATGTAGATATTGGTCAGGAAAGGAGAACCTAATCCCGAGTCCCGCCCTGCTAATCCCTTCTAGGAACCCTCATAAATAAGAAAACTTGAAGGTTGTAACATCACTTTATAGTGCTTATTGTATGTCTGTTTTTTTTGCCGCCTGATGAAGGCTGCTCTGTAAAAAATAGCAGCTGAAATTCGTTGTACTGTATTTTAAAAATATTTAAAACAAATTTTTTTTTCCTTTTTTTGTTTGGAGAAAGTGAATGAATTTTTATCAACATTTTTCACTGGAAGTGGATGCATTCAAAAAATCCTAAGGTGCTTGGTGCCACATTTGCTTGGACTTTATTTTCCCTTTGAATTTGCCACCAATGTGGATCCGAAGCAGGATCAACACATAGTTCTCCAAAGTGAGCTGCACACCATATTGGATTATTCAACATATGGAGAAGAGTTGCCTAAAGAATTGATTCCTTGAGAATCTCAATGTGCATTTCTTACCGATAGAAGGTGAGCATAACCACAACTAAAATAATTTTTTTTACTGTTGGTAAAAATGTATTACGCTCAGAGGAAGCGCTACACTTGTCTCTTTTTTTCCCTCTTTCCCTAAACCAGGGTATTTCTAAAGACTCCACTCCCAGAGTTATTTCAGGAAATGGTCCACCAAAGAGATCAGCAGGATAAAATCCTGTCCTATCTGCGAAAAGTGAACACCAGCTTGGATGCTCCAACACTGACTGCTGCATCCTCTCCAGTCCAAGCTGTGGCAACCATGACAGTGACTATTCAGCCAGCAAGTTATGAATCAGGGTCAAGTCGTTGTCTGTTTGCACCACAATGTTTTGACAGGGACCCCAAGCAATGCCATAGGTTTATCAACTACTGCTCATTGCACATTGAGCTGCTTGTTCATCAGTTCCCCTGTGATTGGGTGAAAGTAACATTCTTAATGTCCTATCATTTTTACAGGGATACCAAAAAATGCCATGGGTTTATCAACCAGTGCTCATAGCACTTTGAGCTGCTGGCTCACCAGTTCCCCTCCGATCAGGTGAAAGTAGCATTCTTAATGTCTCGTCATGGAGGAGAGGCCCTGGTGTGGCTCAACAACTTGTAGAAGAGAGGGGACCCTGTAACCTTTGAGCTGCAGGCCTTCCTGGGGGTGATCTACAAGGTTTTTGATGAATCAATTCGTGTCACCTCTGCTGCATTCTACCTCCTCAAACTGCGCCAGTCAAGTTTGACTTTAGGCCAAAATGTCATCCTGTTCCTCACCCTTGCTTCTGAACTTGGCTGGAGCAATGAGGTACCGGTAGCCATCTGCTTGGAGGGATTGATTGGTAGAATCAAACATAAACTGGCTGGTTGAGATCTTCTTGCTACTCTGGATGGCCTTACTTCCCTGGCTATCCACATAGACCTCCGGTTCCAAGAGCACAGCAGAGAGATAGCACATTAGAGAAAACTGCTTTGTCTGACTTTATTCTTCCAGAAGCCACTCATTCTCCAGTCTTCCGTGGCTGCAGTTTCCCTTGAACCTATGCAGGTTGAACCCGTAAAGCTGGCTGAACAAAGACAGGAAATCCATTGAGACAAGGGATTGTGCTTTTATTGTTGTAGCAAGGAACACCTTATTCCTTCTTGTGCAGAGAGGTCAGAAAATGCTCCTATATAGTGCTCCTGAGTCCTGACCTTTCCCGCCACAGGGACTCGGCATCCACATGAACCAAGAAGGACAGCATCGCAAGAAGAAGGGAGATGCCAGACCAAGATTAGCGACACCCCTCGAACTGGACCACCCTGAAGGTGAGTATATAAAAGTTCTTTTTCTTCTCTTACAGGTCGGGTTGGGGGCTTATATACAGCATTATAGAATGCTGTGTATCAGCCATGAAAGGTGGTGGCTGTAACTCATATCGGCTAAGCCTAGTAACAGCTTTGCTTTAAGGGAGAGTCTGCCTTAAAGGATATTAAACTCGTCAAATGGATTTTGTACAACAGCAATACAGATGACATTACTTCAGTAAGCTTCTGGCTCTTTTGAACTTGGTCAAGATAAGGTCAGATGAAAGGCAAAAAGAAAGAGTAAGCCTTAAATTGTATGGCTAGATATTGGCTCAGTGTAAACACTATTTTTTAAAGGGAATGTGTCAGTGAGATCAACCCTCTTAAGCCATGTATATGGGCCTGTAGATCATAAGAAGCAGAATAAAGTTAAATCTTGATATCTGCGATCTGATGTCTTATTCCAGAGTAATTTCTTAATCTGTAAATGAGCTGTTACGATCTATGGGCCAGACATAGATCTCCCTGAGAATAAGCCTCCAGAGAATATTTTTAATGAAAGGAGGCGTTACCAGTGTGACATATATAATGACTGACACTTTTCTCCCATAATTTCACAAAGCTCTGCAGCAAGATCAGAACTAACTTGGTATAGTAAAGCTTCTCTAGTACATCAGAAGTGAACTTTGTCTCATTACAAAAACATCTGCAGCTGTTCTCTCACAATGCTGTCAGTTCTGCTGTGCTGCCCTCCCCTCCGCACACAGATAATGGGTGACTGTGAGATAGAAGCTGAAGCACTGTGAGAGGATGCCTGCAAACATGTTTGTTGTGTTCGTATTAAAACAATGTTCAAATCTGTTGTACTGTATTAGCTCTCTTATACTATGTTGGTTGTAATCAAGCACAGCTCTGCAGCAGAGGTGACTGCACTATGAGAGAATAACTGTAGATCCAAATGTGTTTGTAACGAGACAACATTCACTTCTGCTGTACTGTGTTAGTTGTGATCTCACTGCAGAGATGTATGTGATAATGAAAGCAAAGTGTCAGTCACTACATATGACACTGGTATCATTCTGGTCCAGCTTGCTTGCATAAAAAATGTGGATTTCTTTGGATTGTAGATATCAAGGT
Organism: Ranitomeya variabilis; assembly: GCF_051348905.1. Taxonomy (NCBI): domain Eukaryota; kingdom Metazoa; phylum Chordata; class Amphibia; order Anura; family Dendrobatidae; genus Ranitomeya; species Ranitomeya variabilis. The sequence continues at coordinate 897,635,898 of NC_135233.1, forward strand.
AGAGCTTTATTATTTATTTAGGAACTACATACCCACGTAGATGACTTAGGAAGGTTGCTCCTACAGACAAATTCCCGTTAACCTTTTTTTTCAGTATTGAATATTGTGATAGGCTACACTTGCACCTATGGCTTAATTTATGGGTACCTCACAGAATATATTTAGAAACCCGTTTGCTACACAGATGTTTCCTTTTAGCTGTGGTTTAGTTAGATCCTGACAAACATAACTTGATTATGGATCTTAGTTGTACAGAGCCGTAAATTGGCTGTAATAATATTCTAGTTTTGTTTCCTTTCCTTTATGTAATACTGTATGTTTATGGAGGAGAGCTACAGAATAAATCCAGCTTTTAATCCAGTGCTCCATTGGATTAAAAATTGTACTAGTGCATAAAGAGCGGCAAAACACAACCTATGTACTGAATTTACATAAATGAAGGTGAAAAATGGGAGATCACACAGGACCCACAAGCATATTATCTGCATATATACATGATGTATTATGATTTTGATTAAGAGCTGTATGCATGTGTTAACAGTATAAAAAGTAAAGTAAGGATTAGTAATGAGTGATTCTGCTAAAATTCGAATTTTGCTGGCAAATTCAGTGTATTTATTTTAAACAAAGGTATCTATTATGCTTTGAAATATTCCTACCGCACAACATAGCAGAATAATAAACAGATGAGGCGGGGGGGTGTAAAAACAGAATACGGTAACCTATCCCCTTCCCTGTTTTTGCCATTGCAGCTCTCTGCTAGTCCTCTACTGTCTTCTTTCCCCAACAGTTTTCTTTACTCTTCACAGGCTAGACTTTGACTCTCATTATGTCATGACTAGTGTTGAGCATTCCGATACCGCAAGTATCGGGTATCGGCCGATACTTGCGGTATCGGAATTCCGATACTGGGATTCCGATACTTGCCGCGTATCGGATACCGGAATCGGAAGTTCCCAGATTCAAAATGCACAAATTCAGCCAATGAGAATGATTTCAAGTGTGGGCACATCCTGTTCAGCATGGAGGGCATGAAACTACTGGCATGGCTGTGATTGGCTGCTGAAATGATGTCATGATGCAGTTTAAAAGTCGCTGGCGCCATTTTGCGATCACTCTGCTGTGAATTCAGTTAGTGACAGGACGCTGTTTGCTGACTGAGGGCCAGTTTAGAGATAGCGATTTGCTTCTTTGTGCTTTCCAAAGGCTAATTTAGCAACCACTGTGTTCACCTACTATTCACCTTGCTTTTGCCTTGTAGCGCTGTTTTCACAGCGATCTGCAAGGTCTGTGTGTGTGTGTGTGTGTGTGAGTGCAGCCCACTCTCTAGTCTGAGTGCAGCCACATAGGCCATCCATAGCTGGTTGTATTCAGTTCAGGGAGGGTGGTTCATTGCCTCATACTGTTCTTTTTTTTTTTTTTTTTACAAGTAGTGTAGTCTGCTGCTAATTTTTAACAAAAAATCCTATTAGTGTCTTTCCACCCGTCTCCAGCTAATTTGTGGAAAAACACTACATAGGATAACGTAGAGGAGGGTTTTTGGGCCTTGCAGCGCCGTTTACGGCTGTCTGCACGGTCTCCGTGTGACTGCAGCTCGCCCTGTAGTCTGTGAGCAGCCATAGCCTGGTTGTCTCCAGCTCAGGGTTGTTCACTGCGTCATACCGCAAAATCAATTTTCATTTTGTTTTAAGTAGTGCAGGCTGCTGCACATTTTTTCAAAAAATTCCTATTAGTGTCTTTCCACCCGTCTCCAGCTAATTTGTGGAAAAACACTACATAGGATAACGTAGAGGAGGGTTTTTGGGCCTTGCAGCGCCGTTTACGGCTGTCTGCACGGTCTCCGTGTGACTGCAGCTCGCCCTGTAGTCTGTGAGCAGCCATAGCCTGGTTGTCTCCAGCTCAGGGTTCTTCACTGCGTCATACCGCAAAATCAATTTTCATTTTGTTTTAAGTAGTGCAGGCTGCTGCACATTTTTTCAAAAAATTCCTATTAGTGTCTTTCCACCTGTCTCCAGCTAACTTGTGGAAAAACACTCCATAGGATAACGTAGAGGAGGGTTTTTGGGCCTTGCAGCGCCGTTTACGGCTGTCTGCACGGTCTCCGTGTGACTGCAGCTCTATCTGTTGTCAGTTCAGCCCCAAAAAAATAAATAAATAATAAAGTTCACCAAACACACCAGTGACACCACTTTACATTTGTGTAGGCCACATTAGCTCATATTAAAGTCTAGTCCACACTTTAGAAAATTAGTGTTTCTTATACCTGTTAGGAGTTGTTCAGGAATAAGAACACAAAGCCGTTAGTACTTTTCTGCTTATCTTTATCAGTCACCCAAGATGAAGAAGGCAGTGAGTAAGGCACGTGGGCATGGGCGTGGGCGCAGAGCAGGGAGGGGACGTGGGGATTCTGTGCCCGCTGCGGGCACCGGTGACTCATCAGCACGCACTTTCACCAGGGAACAGTCATTCATGCGTAGCTTTGTCGCAGAGCGCCGTACACCGCTACTGCGTGAAGACCAAATTGAAGCCGTTGTCGGATGGATGGCAGCTAATGCATCAACTTCAATTAGTGCCACATCCTCTCAGACACAGAGCACTGGAGAGCAGCCATCTGTCTCTTCACCACCTGCCAAATTGCCCAGGCAGACAGAGAGCCCAGGACAGGAGCCGTCTCTACTTCTGTTCTCTGAAACTCTTGGCTTTGAAACAGGGGGCCAGCCAAGCAGCATTGGAGAAATGGAAGAAGAGGCAGGGTGCAGTGATGCCCAACAGCTTTTTCTCTCTTCCTCTGAAGAGGCGGGTGGGCCAGTGGCTCCGGTCACCACATCGCAGGCCGCATCAGCTGATGATGACACTCAGGTGCCACTTACTGGTGCGTGCTCTGCTGCTGAGACTACCCAGGAGGAGCAGTTGGGGGCAGAGGGTAGTGTAGATGATGAGGTCCTTGACCCATCTTGGCGTGAGGGACAGGAAGGTGGTGGGAGCAGCTCTGAGGAAGAGATTCCCCGTACGGCCCAAAGAGGGAGAGGGAGGGGGAAGACTGCGGATCCTGCAGCCTCCGCTTTGGCAGCCGTTAGGAGCATGTCTCTTCCAAAAGCCAAAAAGGGCGCTCCCAAGACTTGCAGTGCCTGGTCCTTTTTTGACACAGTTGCAGCTGACATTTGCTATGTCAAATGCAAGGTGTGTCATCACAAAGTCAAAAGAGGTCGAAATGTCACCAACCTCAATACCTCCAACATGTGGAAACATGTGCGCACCAGGCACCCGGCGGAGTTAGAAAAACACACTGAAGAGCTAGGCCAACCAACAGCGGCAGCTACCACCTCTTCAGCTCGTGTTGCCTCTTCCTCCAGCTCACACGCAGCTGGTTCGGCTTCCTCCCAGGATCGCCGTGGAAGAACCTCTGGCCCTGTTGTCCAGAGACCCGCTGTAATTCCACCCGCAGCACCACTTTCCCAGTCATCCACACACTCCCAGCCCAGTCTACAGCCATCGGTAGTACAGGCATGGGAGAAAAGGCGGCCTTTCTCGTCAAACCACCCACGAGCACAGGCTCTGACTGCAGGCATTGCCAAACTTCTGTCACTGGAAATGCTGTCATTCAGGCTGGTGGAGACTGACAGCTTCCGTGACTTGATGTCATTGGCAGTCCCACAGTACAATGTGCCCAGCCGCTTTTACTTCAGCAGGCAAGCCGTCCCTGCCCTGCACAAGCATGTGGAGGGACACATAAAACACGCACTACTGAACGCCGTCAGTAGCAAGGTCCACCTCACCACCGATGCGTGGACCAGTCAACATGGACAGGGGCGATACCTTTCCCTCACTGCCCATTGGGTTAATGTCGTTGAGCCGGGTACAGACCGTGCGAGTGGCGCAGGACGTGTCCTGCCCACTCCAAGGATTGCAGGAATCCATTCTGTACGCATTGACTCCTCCTCCTACACCAGTTCCTCAGAATCATCGCTGCAGGAGCCGTCACAGTCCACCTCCACATGGACCCATGATGAACGTGTACCTGTTACGACCGACATGAGCACAGCCGTGGCCAAACGTCAACAGGCCGTCTTGAAATTAATTTATTTGGGGAATCGAAGCCACACAGCGCAGGAGCTCTGGAATGCCATCAAGCAGGAGAGCGATGTGTGGTTTGTGCCAGCGAATCACCAGCCAGGCATGGTAGTGTGTGATAATGGCCGAAATCTGGTGGCAGCTCTGGGCCTCGGCAACCTCACTCACATCCCATGTCTGGCACATGTGCTCAATTTGGTCGTGCAGAGTTTTCTGAGGGACTATCCGGATCTTGATGCACTGCTGCACAAGGTCCGCCTAGAGTGTGCTCACTTGCGGCGTTCCAGCACGGCAAAAGCGCGCATTGCGGCTCTGCAGCGCCGACACCGCCTGCCGGAACATCGCATCATATGTGACCTACCTACCAGGTGGAATTCCACGTTACATATGTTGGAGCGGTTGTGTGAGCAGCAGCAAGCTGTAATGGAGTACCAGCTGCTTCAGGCGCAAAGAAGTCGCAGTCAGCGCCGTACAGACTTCACAACCACAGAGTGGGCCACTATGAATGACGTCTGCCAGGTTTTGCGTCCCTTCGATTATTCCACGCGGATGGCGAGTGCAGATGATGCACTAGTCAGCATGACTGTCCCCCTTATCTGCCTGCTTGAAAAATCACTGCAAGCGCTAAGGGATGATGTTGTGGAAGAGGTGGAGGATGAGGATTCAGCATTTCCATCATCTTCTGGACAGTCAGCGCCACGTGGTTCCTCACAAACGCTTAGGCAGGGGACAGTTTGTGAGGAGGATGAGGAGGAGTCAATGGAGGAGGAAGACATCCGTCCAGAGGAGGGAGTTACACAATTGTCCAGTAGTCAGTGTGTACAGCGAGGGTGGGGTGATGACGAGCGGGCAGAGATCACGCCTCCAGCAGGGGACAGCGTTTCTTGGGCAGTTGGCAGTCTGCAGCACATGGTGGATTACATGCTGCAGTGCCTGAGAAACGACCGCCGCATCGCCCACATTCTCAACATGTCTGATTATTGGGTGTTCACCCTCCTCGATCCTCGCTACCGGGACAACCTAGAAAGCCTCATCACACCGTTGAACCGGGAGCGAAAAATGCGGGAGTACCAAGACACACGGGTGAATTCCATCATCTTCTCCATTCCAAGTGAGAGAAGTGCTGCTAGTGCATTACAAAGCAGCTCAGTGCGTCCAGGCAGTGGTGGAGGCTCTGCACAAAGAGGGAGCAGAAGCAGTGCCTCTGCCCAAGGCAAGACCAGTATGGCCCAACTGTGGCACAGTTTTCTGTGCCCGCCACAAAAGTCTACACCATCACAGATGGCTCCATTCAGCAGGAGGCAACGGTTCCGTCAGATGGTGACAGACTAAATGTCTTGCCCTCTTGCTGTACTCCCAGACGGCTCTTCCCCTTTCAAGTTTTGGGTCTCAAAGCTGGATACATGGCCAGAGCTAAGCCAGTATGCATTGGAGGTGCTGTCTTGCCCTGCGGCCAGTGTATTATCGGAACGTGTCTTTAGTGCTGCAGGTGGTGTACTAACTGACCGTCGCATGCGACTATCCTCCGATAACGTTGACCGGCTTACTTTCCTGAAAATGAACAAGGCCTGGATCTCGCAGGAATTTGCCACTCCTCTTCCTGATTAAATAATTAGGTGACTGTCTACAGTATCCAGGTCTCCTGTTGTGTTCATCTGTCTACCACCTGAACTTAAATTCCTGGGCTCCAACACCGCCAGTTGAGGCTCAGAAGTGCCGTCTGCACAGTCAAAACATACGACCCAGTGTTATTGGGTTTCAGTAACGTCAGCTGATCCCCAGCTGTGTAGCCGGCAATGTGTCCTGCGACCGCCACGCTGACACAACAACTGAAATGTAAGGGAACCTGTCCCCCCCCCCCCAAGGCGTTTGTTACTGAAAGAGCCACCTTGTACAGCAGTAATGCTGCACAAGGAAAAGGTAGCTATTTTTGTTTAGCTCCTTGCACCCGCAGAACTTAACACTTATAAAATGTGTCCACTGATACCGTAAAACCGTCCCGGAGGTGGGACTTTCCTTCGTAATATGATGCAGCACAGCCATCATTCCTACCCCCTTGGCGCCGTGCCCCGGCTCCTCAGCGTTGTTTGATTCCGTCCCGGAGCCTGCGCTGTTATGTTATCTCTTGGCCAGGCACACTTAGCGCTGCCCGTCTTCTGACATCATTTGGTGTCAGGATGGCTGCGCCTGTGCGGCCGCGCTGGCCGAGAGCCCGCCTCGCAGTGTCTTCTGATTTCATCCCACTGGGGGCCTGAGATCCATGGACATGCGCAGTGCATATCTGAACCTCCACCTCTCACTCATCTCCCTACGGCTTCTTCAGACTGTGCGGTGTCAGCTGGTCCCTAATAGCATGCCACGGCCGTGACACCGCACAGTCTTAAGAAGCCGTAGGGAGGGGAGTAAGAGGCGAGGATATGCACTGCGCATGGCCACGGATCCCAGGCCCGCGGTGGGATTACATTAGATGACACTGCGAGGCGGGCTCTCGGCCAGCGCGGCCGCACAGGCGCAGCCAGCCTGACACCAAATGATGTCAGAAGATGGGCAGCGCTAAGTGTGCCTGGCCAAGGGATAACATAACAGCGCAGGCTCCGGGACGGAATCAAACAACGCTGAGGAGCCGGGGCACGGCGCCAAGGGGGTAGGAATGACGGCTGTGCTGCGTCATATTACGAAGGAAAGTCCCACCTCCGGGACGGTCACACGGTATCAGGGGACACATTTTATAAGTGTTTAGTTCTGTGTTTGCAAGGAGCATCATGAAAAGAGCCACCTTTTCCTTTTGCATTTTTTTTGCTGCACAAGCTGGCTCCTTCAGCTACAAACGCCTTTGCGGGGGGTTAAAGGTTCCCTTTCGACTTTCTCCAATCAGGCTTCGGCCTACATTGTGTTCCTCTGCTTCTCCTCCTGTCCCTGGGCTCCAACACCGCTAGTTGTTGCCTGGTAGTGCTGTACGCACAGTCAACAGTCCCTCCTCTGTTATTGGGGTTCAGTAACGTCAGCTGTTCCCCTGCTGTGTGTGTGGCAATCCCTCTTACCTCCTCCTACCTCCTCCACCTCCTCCTCCTCCACCTGTCCCTGGGCTCCAACACCGCTAGTTGTTGCCTGGTAGTGCTGTACGCACAGTCAACAGTCCCTCCTCTGTTATTGGGGTTCAGTAACGTCAGCTGTTCCCCTGCTGTGTGTGTGGCAATCCCTCCTACCTCCTCCTACCTCCTCCACCTCCTCCTCCTCCACCTGTCCCTGGGCTCCAACACCGCTAGTTGTTGCCTGGTAGTGCTGTACGCACAGTCAACAGTCCCTCCTCTGTTATTGGGGTTCAGTAACGTCAGCTGTTCCCCTGCTGTGTGTGTGGCAATCCCTCCTACCTCCTCCACCTCCACCTCCCCCTCCTGTCCCTGGGCTCCAACACCGCTAGTTGTTGCCTGGTAGAGCTGTACGCACAGTCAACAGTCCCTCCTCTGTTATTGGGGTTCAGTAACGTCAGCTGTTCCCCTGCTGTGTGTGTGGCAATCCCTCCTACCTCCTCCTACCTCCTCCTCCTCCACCTGTCCCTGGGCTCCAACACCGCTAGTTGTTGCCTGGTAGTGCTGTACGCACAGTCAACAGTCCCTCCTCTGTTATTGGGGTTCAGTAACGTCAGCTGTTCCCCTGCTGTGTGTGTGGCAATCCCTCCTACCTCCTCCTACCTCCTCCACCTCCTCCTCCTCCACCTGTCCCTGGGCTCCAACACCGCTAGTTGTTGCCTGGTAGTGCTGAACGCACAGTCAACAGTCCCTCCTCTGTTATTGGGGTTCAGTAACGTCAGCTGTTCCCCTGCTGTGTGTGTGGCAATCCCTCCTACCTCCTCCACCTCCACCTCCCCCTCCTGTCCCTGGGCTCCAACACCGCTAGTTGTTGCCTGGTAGAGCTGTACGCACAGTCAACAGTCCCTCCTCTGTTATTGGGGTTCAGTAAAGTCAGCTGTTCCCCTGCTGTGTGTGTGGCAATCCCTCCTACCTCCTCCTACCTCCTCCACCTCCTCCTCCTCCACCTGTCCCTGGGCTCCAACACCGCTAGTTGTTGCCTGGTAGTGCTGTACGCACAGTCAACAGTCCCTCCTCTGTTATTGGGGTTCAGTAACGTCAGCTGTTCCCCTGCTGTGTGTGTGGCAATCCCTCCTACCTCCTCCTACCTCCTCCACCTCCTCCTCCTCCACCTGTCCCTGGGCTCCAACACCGCTAGTTGTTGCCTGGTAGTGCTGTACGCACAGTCAACAGTCCCTCCTCTGTTATTGGGGTTCAGTAACGTCAGCTGTTCCCCTGCTGTGTGTGTGGCAATCCCTCCTACCTCCTCCACCTCCTCCACCTGTCCCTGGGCTCCAACACCGCTAGTTGTTGCCTGGTAGTGCTGTACGCACAGTCAACAGTCCCTCCTCTGTTATTGGGGTTCAGTAACATCAGCTGTTCCCCTGCTGTGTGTGTGGCAATCCCTCCTATCTCCTCCACCTCCACCTCCCCCTCCTGTCCCTGGGCTCCAACACCGCTAGTTGTTGCCTGGTAGTGCTGTACGCACAGTCCCGACAGTCCCTCCTCTGTTATTGGGGTTCAGTAACGTCAGCTGTTCCCCTGCTGTGTGTGTGGCAATCCCTCCTACCTCCTCCACCTCCTCCTCCTCCACCTGTCCCTGGGCTCCAACACCGCTAGTTGTTGCCTGGTAGTGCTGTACGCACAGTCAACAGTCCCTCCTCTGTTATTGGGGTTCAGTAACGTCAGCTGTTCCCCTGCTGTGTGTGTGGCAATCCCTCCTACCTCCTCCACCTCCTCCTCCTCCACCTGTCCCTGGGCTCCAACACCGCTAGTTGTTGCCTGGTAGTGCTGTACGCACAGTCAACAGTCCCTCCTCTGTTATTGGGGTTCAGTAACGTCAGCTGTTCCCCTGCTGTGTGTGTGGCAATCCCTCCTACCTCCTCCACCTCCACCTCCCCCTCCTGTCCCTGGGCTCCAACACCGCTAGTTGTTGCCTGGTAGAGCTGTACGCACAGTCAACAGTCCCTCCTCTGTTATTGGGGTTCAGTAACGTCAGCTGTTCCCCAGCTGTGTGTGTGGCAATCCCTCCTACCTCCTCCACCTCCTCCTCCTCTACCTGTCCCTGGGCTCCAACACCGCTAGTTGCCGTCCAGAAGTGCTGTCCGCACAGAGCCAAACACCTCGCCAATGTGTTAGTGGGGTTCAGTAACGTCAGCTGTTCCCCTGCTGTGTATACGGCAACGTGTACTGCGACCGCCACGCAGGCACAACAAGTTAAATTTAAGGGAACCTGTCCCCCCCCCCAGGCGTTTGTTACTGAAGGAGCCACCTTGTGCAGCAGTAATGATGCAAAGGGAAAAAGTGCCCCTTTTCGTGGTGCTCCTTGCACATGCTGAACCTAACACTTATGAAAAGTGTCCCCTCCTACCGTGATACCGTCCGGTAGGTGGAACTTTCCTTTGTGATGTGACGCAGCACAGCCGTCATTCTTACCCCCTTGGCGCCGTGCGCCGCCTCCTCAGCGTTGTTTGAATCAGTCCCGGAGCCTGCGCTGTTAGGTTAGCCCTTGGCCATGCACACATTTTGCGCTGCCCGTCTTCTGACATCATTTGGTGTCAGGCTGGCTGCGCCGGTGCGGCCGCGCTGGCCGAGATCCCGCCTCGTACTGTCTTCTGATTTCATCCCACTGGGGGCCTGAGATCCATGGACATGCGCAGTGCATATCTGAACCTCCACCTCTCACTCATCTCCCTACGGCTTCTTCAAACTGTGCGGTGTCAGCTGGTCCCTAATAGCATGCCACGGCCGTGACACCGCACAGTCTGAAGAAGCCGTAGGGAGGGGAGTGAGAGGCGAGGATATGCACTGCGCATGGCCACGGATCTCAGGCCCCCAGTGGGATTAAATCAGAAGACAGTACGAGGCGGGATCTCGGCCAGCGCAGCCGCACAGGCGCAGCCAGCCTGACACCAAATGATGTCAGAAGACGGGCAGCGCAAAATGTGTGCATGGCCAAGGGCTAACCTAACAGCGCAGGCTCCGGGACTGATTCAAACAACGCTGAGGAGGCGGCGCACGGCGCCAAGGGGGTAAGAATGACGGCTGTGCTGCGTCACATCACAAAGGAAAGTTCCACCTACCGGACGGTATCACGGTAGGAGGGGACACTTTTCATAAGTGTTAGGTTCAGCATGTGCAAGGACCATAATTAAAAGAGCTAAGTTTACCTTTTCCAGCATTAGTGCTGTACACGATGGCTCTTTCAGCTACAAACGCCTGGGGGGGGGGTTAAAGTTTCCCTTTCAACTTGCTCCAGTGCAGGCTTCGGCCTACACTCTGCTCCCTCTCCTCCTCCTGCTGACCCTGGGCTCTAACACCGCCAGTTGGGGCCCAGATGTGCTAGCTGCACAGAGAAAAACACCAGCCAATGTGTCAGTGGGGTTCAGCACCGCCAGCTGTTCCCCTGCTGTGCAGCCAGCAACGTGTCCTGCAACAGCCACGCAGACACAAGAACTGGAATTGAAGGAAACCTGTCCCCCCTCCCCCAGGTGTTTCTACGTTTTACAGCCACCTTGTACGACAGTAATGCTGCATGTGTGCAAGGTGGCTCAGAAACTTATTCTCCTTGCCCATGTTGAACTGAACACGTCTAAAATGAGTCCTCTGCGACCATTAAAACGTCCCTCAGGTGTGATTTTCCTTTGTATTGACACGCAACAAGCTCCTTGGTAGCGCTGCCCGTCTTCTGGCATCATTGTTTGGCTGCCTGCGCCTCTGCGGCCGCCTTGCCCCACACAACGCCCCTCGGTGTCTTATTTATTTGGAATGCGAGGGTGTGATTGATGGGCATGAACGGTGCATTTCTTCGCCTGTCCCTCATCTCCTTCCGCCTTCTTCGGACTGTGCGGCTTCATGGCCGTGGCATGCGATAAGGGATCAGCTGACGCCGCATAGTCTGAAGCGGGTGTAAGAACCCAAGCGAGAGGCGAACATATGTACTGCACCAGGCCATGAATCCCAGCCCCGCAGTGTTTTAACAATGTTAAGACACTGCGGGGCTGGGATTCATGGTCATCGCAAACCGCAACGGCCGACATTACATGATGTCAGAGGATGGGCAGCGCTAACAGCGCAAGGCCAAGGGATAACACGACAGCGCAGACTCCTGTGCAGCAAATAAAGATGCTCAGGAGGCCGCGCCAAGCACCAAGGTGGCATTTTTTCCAGCTGTACTGCGTCTCTTTACGAAGGGAACTCACGCCTCAAAATCAGTTTGACTGTGTAAGGGCCTAAATGTTATACGTGTTCCTTTCAGCGTGTGCAAGGAGCAAAACTAAAAGAGCAACCTTTGACTTGTGCAGCATTACTGCTGCATAAGCTGTGGCTCTTCTACTTTGTAACACCTGAGGGGGGGTTAAAGGTTACCTTTGAAATTGGTTCAATTAGGCTTCGGCCTACACTCTGCTCCCCCGGCAGAGCCCGGGCTCCAACACCGCCAGTTGGGGCCCGGTACTGCTAGCTGCACAGAGAAAAACACCAGCCAATGTGTCAGTGGGGTTCAGCACCGCCAGCTGTTCCCCTGCTGTGCAGCCGGCAACGTGTCCTACAACAGCCACGCAGGCACAACAGACCCAAAGCTGCCGCCAGTGCAGGTTTCGGCCTACACTCTGCTCCATCTCCTCCTCCTGCTGACCCTGGGCTCTAACAATGCCAGTTGGGGCCCGGTACTGCTAGCTGCACAGAGAAAAACACCAGCCAATGTGTCAGTGGGGTCCAGCACCGCCAGCTGTTCCCCTGCTGTGTAGCCGGCATCGTGTCCTGCAAAAGCCACGCAGACACAAGAACTGAAATTGAAGGGAACCTGTCCCCCCTCCCCCAGGCGTTTGTACGTTTTACAGCCACCTCGTACAGCGGTAATGCTGCATGTGTGCAAGGTGGCTCATAAACGTATTCTCCTCGCACATGTGGAACTGAAAACACGTCTGAAATGCGTCCTCTGTGTGACCATTTAACCGTCCCGGTGGTGTGACTTTCCTTTGTAATGACACGCTGCAACCCCCTTGGTAGCGCTGCCCGTCTTCTGGCATCATTGTTTGGCTGCCTGCGCCTCTGCGGCCGCCCTGACCCACACAACGCCCCTCGGTGTCTTATTTATTTGGACTGCGAGGGTGTGATTGACGGGCATGAACGGTGCATTTCTTCGCCTATCCCTCATCTCCTTCCGCCTTCTTCGGACTGTGCGGCTTCATGGCTGTGGCATGCGATAAGGGATCAGCTGACGCCGCATAGTCTGAAGCAGGTGTAAGAACCCAAGCGAGAGGCGAACATATTTACTGCGCCAGGCCATGAATCCCAGCCCCGCAGTGTTTTAACAATGTTAAGACACTGCGGGGCTGGGATTCATGGTCATCGCGAACCGCACCGGCCGACATCAAATGTTGTCAGAGGACGGGCAGCGCTAACAGCGCAAGGCCAAGGGATAACACGACAGCGCAGACTCCTGTGCAGCAAATAACGATGCTCAGGAGGCCGCGCCAAGCACCAAGGTGGCATTTTTGCCAGCTGTGCTGCGTCTCATTACGAAGGGAACTCACGCCTCCAACACAGTTTGACTGTATAAAGGGCTAAATGTTATACGTGTTTCATTCGGCGTGGGCAAGGAGAAAAATTAAAAGAGCAACCTTTGACTTGTGCAGCACTACTGCTGCATAAGCTGTGGCTCTTCTAGTTTGTAACCCCTGAGGGGGGGTTAAAGGTTACCTTTGAAATCGGTTCAATTAGGCTTCAGCCTACACTCTGCTCCACCGGCAGAGCCCGGGCTCCAACACCGCTAGTTGCTGTCTGGAAGTGCTGGCTGCACAGAGCCAAACACCTCTCCAATGTGTCAGTAGGGTTCAGCACCGCCAGCTGTTCCCCTGCTGTGTAGCCGGCAACGTGTCCTGCGACCGCCACGCAGGCACAACAGACCCAAAGCTGCCGCCAGTGCAGGCTTCGGCCTACACTCCCCTCCCCCTGCTCCTCCTTCTGCTGACCCTGGGCTCTAACACCTCCAGTTGGGGCTCTAGGAAGACAAGCTTGAATAGGTCCCCATCCTGGTTCCAGTACCGTCAGCTGGTTCCGGGCAGAGCCTTTGGCTTAGGTGCCTCCCTCTGGGTATCCGAGTTCCACCAACGTCAGGTGGTCCTTGGTAGTGCTTTCAGGCACGGGTACCTCCTGCTTAGTAACCGGGTTCCAGTAACGTCAGGCTCTTGGACCTTCGGGTAGCCATCCGAGTTCCAGATCCATCAGCTGTTTCTCGGCATTTTCTCAGCCTTCTTGTACCTTCTGCTACATTTCCAAGTTCAAGACCCTAAAGACGATGACCCGGAAGACCACCCCTAAGATGATGACGACACCAGAGACGACAACCACCGAGATGACGACGACCCTGGAGACGATGACCCTGAAGACGACCCCGATGATGACGACCCTGATGACGACGACCCCGGAGACGACGACCCTGGAGACGACGACGACATGGGAGACCGAGAAGCAGAAGAACAAGAGGCTGCAGAACAAAGAGCAGAAGAACATTAAGCATAACACTAAATATCAGAGCAAAAGATATTATCTAAATTATAAGCAGAAGAAGACTAAGCAGTGTATGGGGGTGAGTCCGTTCCTCCTCGTGATGCCCCTGGATAAAGCCTGATGCTGCAGGCCAAACTGAACGCGGACAAATGTACCTCTTTTGTGACAGGCAGAACGGAAGGTGTAATTTTCAAACTTTTATAGATAACAACTACGGGAATGCCTGTCACAAATAAGAATATGATGAAGAAGTTGAATATGAAAAAGATAATAGTTAAATAAAAAGAATATGAACAATGTCAAAAAAAAAATTAGAGGTAGAAGAAGATGAATAAGGTGAAGATAGTTGATGTCAAAGAAGCTGATGATGAGGATAATGAAGAAGAAAGTGTGGGAGAAGTAAAAAAGAAGGTGTAGGACGTGGAAGTAGTGAAACATCAATATCTGACAAAATAAAAAAAAAAAATAGTCAAAATCTTTCTAACGCCGACCGTCATAAAAAAAAAACAAAAAAAACTGCTATTCTATTTGTTTGGGCTAAACCTCTGTGCCTTTAATGTCTCCGCCACCTCCCCCAATACATCCTACATTATTCTTAGTTGTTTTCCTTCATGTAGAATGAACCTACAAGGAAAGAAAGGGTTTATTTAAATTCCGATATTTTCGTCCCATTGACTTGCATTGGGATCGGGTATCGGTATCGGATTAGATCCGATACTTTGACGGTATCGGCCGATAATTTCCGATACCGATACTTTCCGATATCGGAAGGTATCGCTCAACACTAGTCATGACATGTGCCGCCCGATATCATTATGTGGGATGTAACACCCCAGGTAATCAGTTGTTACAGTGATGTTGTCTTCCTTTCGGGGAGAGCGATATCATGCTTGGAGGCAAGGAGGATTCCATTTATCAGGTAACGCACCTACATACAACATATTCTGAATCCAGGCCAGAAGGGGGAGCTCTGAACCCGGATTCAGGGGAGCTTCCCTCGGATAGACATATCCTGGTCTGGAGAAGGAGTTAGTCAATTGGTCCAGGGAGACCAGAGAGATCAGACAGTAGTTTAGTCTGGAGCAGACAGTGAGGAGAGAGGAGTGGAGAGCAGAGAGCGGAGCCCTGCAGCCAGGACTGTGCTGCAGCTCCAGGAAAGGAAGATAACCTGAAGGGTTGCATGTTAGTGAGCATCATAGGAAAGAAGCACAGGAGAAGAAAGAGGCTCAAAGGGGAACTGTGACTGGGCACCCTCAGAGCCGAAGCACAGGAACTGGGCACCGGGAGCTCGAGGCTGTGTTGTACTCCAGGTTGCACAGCAGAACCAGAGGGCATAGGACTTTATATAATTTGCCCACACCTGAAGGTGCAGCAGTACACTAGGAGCCCAGGTCGTGATAGAGACCCTATAAAAAGGCTCACACTGCCCATCATACAGGTAACTGTCCCTAGACAAGAGAGAAGACTTTGCCAGCAAGCTACAGGCAACAGGGACCTCGCATACGAGCGCACGAGAGAGGGATCCACCATTGCAGAGCAAAGTACTGCAGTGCGCAGGCGCTGGGAAAGGTCAGAGAGGCCCGGCGCCTGCGCACTGCAGTTCTTTGCTCTGCCCTCAACAAGGCAGATAAAGTATGACTGCGCAGGAGCCGCAGCAGGAAGCAAAGAAGAGGACGTCATCGTATGAAGATGGGATGCACTGGTCCCGGATCGCGATGTCCATTGGACCGGACCGCACAGGGACCGCCCCTGGGTGAGTATAATCTAATTTGTTTTTCTTTATCTTTCAGGTTACATCGGGAGCTTATCTACAGCATTACAGAATGCTGTAGATAAGCCCCTGATGCTGGTGGCCTTAGCTTATAGGCGAATTTTGGGGTGACAGATTCCCTTTAATATTTTTCCCTTTTTTTGTTTTGCTTAAATACTGTCCTAAATATTATTGTTATAAAAGCCATGTTCTTTCTCTTTTTTTTTTTTCATCTTTCTTTCTCTTTTTTGCAAAACCCCAAGTCATAAAAATTATTGTTCTGATTTATTTTTTTCTTTCTCTTTTCAGCAGATTCCTGGCTACTGGAGAGAGCCTAACATCGCTCCATTTCCAGTTCCGGATAGGAATTTTCACACTCTCTGGGATTATCGCAGACACCTGCCAGGTTTTGTAAGATGTTCTCCATGCAGAATTGATCACCCTACCCACCATGGAAATCTGGCAGCAAACTGCAGACCAATTTTTTGAAGTTTGTGATTTCCCCAACTGTTTGGGAGCAGTGGATGGAAAATATATCAGGATTACCAAACCGGCTGGAAGTGGATCCGAGTACTTTAATTCTAAAAAATATTTTTCCATAATGCTCATGGCGATTGCAGCTGCGGACTGTAGGTTTGTTGCCATGGACATTGGATCTTTTGGCCGTGGTAATGACTCCCAGACATTTAAAAACTCAGACATGGGCCAACGGTTGTATGGGAATCATTTTAATTTCCCCCTGCCACAACCTCTTCCCAACACTGAAGGCCCGCCAATGCCATTTGTTGTGGTTGGGGATGAGGCCTTTTAGATGTGTGGAAACCTCCTGAAACCATAATCCAGTCGGGACTTGAACCACACAAAAAGGATTTTTAATTACAGACTGACCAGGGCAAGTAGAACTGTTGAGTGTGCCTTTGGTATCCTTGTCTCAAAATGGCGCATTTTAGAGACAGCCATTAATCTCCAAATTGAGATAGTCAATGAGGTGGTCAAGGCATGTGTGGTTCTGCACAACTACATAATATATGATTAAGAACAAACACAGATGTACTAACCACTTCACCAATAATCACTAAATCGAATTTACATTATTAGGAAAAATATGTTATATATCATATACCAGTGATCGGTGCTCTGTGAAAAAGAAGTGTGAGGAACCACTTATGTAGGGGGGAAGCAAACACAACCAATATACGGAAATACCCAGAAGAACCACCAAGCAAGAAATAGATATAAAATGCCTTTATTATATACGATTGGCAAATTGAATACAACAATTTGTGCGCACACCAGGACTAAAAATTACACAAGATTAATATTAAATAGAAAATAAATGGTAAAGGCTGACCCAGTTTGTGTATACAGTATATATATATATATATATATATATATATATATATATATATATATATATACACACACACACATATAGGAGTAGTGCTTCCCTATTATAGTGTGTATAGACAAATTGATTAAAAAAAGAAAAAAAAATGTATATATAAATAAAAAATATAAAAAAATTAATACATAAAAAAATGCATACAAAATTATATATGCAGTCTATTATATACTAGTGCTATACTATAATCAAATGATATAAAAAAAGAAAAATCCCTCATATAAGTATAAAGTGCAAGTAGTAAAATGTGCAAACTGCAATATGTAATTGCAAGGAGGCAAGTGCCAGGGAATGCCTTATATATTAACCTATGTGTATGTGAACACAGCATATCCACGTGTCCACATGTGTCGCAATGTGGAGTGCTAGGTGCAGTGTGCAACCTGCAATTAAAGTGCAGCAGGAACCACTCAAAAAACCACACCAAACAAAAGTGCACAGTGCAAAAAATAGGGAAATACACACAATCTACCTTATTACCAGTGTCAGCCACGTCCTGAAATAGCGCACCCAGGCATTTTATATCTATTTCTTGCTTGGTGGTTCTTCTGGGTATTTCCGTATATTGGTTGTGTTTGCTTCCCAACTACATTATGGCTAAAGAGCGACCCAACATTGAACTTGATCAACCTGTTTCTAACCCATTGCCAGATTACCATCATCACCCTTTCAGGACAACAGTTGAAGTTGCCTAAATGAGGCATACATTTGCGTCCTACTTTGTTTCTGAGAGTGGACATCTGTCCTGGCAAGATTACATGGATTACTGTTCTTGTAATGTCGTGCAATGTTATGTACCTGTAATTTACTTTAATGTTTGCTGACAATAAAACACCTATAGTTAAACACCTGTTCCAAGTGTCCTCTATATTAGTATAATAATTTTTAAAGTTTAATAAGGTGATCACCGGTTCACAACTACAGTTTTTATATAGTTCACTCTCAGTATCATGCAGATTGTATGATACAGGGATTGGATTATAACCAAATTGGGTTATGTAACCCATGCTTTACATTACACCTCTTCTCTCTGAGGTCAGTGCTATGGTAGGTGACGTTGGATTAGCTCCATCGTCTCTTCAGTCTGCATTTCTCTAGTTCTATATATTACTGCAGACTGGAGAGATGATGGAGCTAATCCACCTCATATCTTTACTCACCTGCCCGTGTGTCAGAACTAGTGCACTCAGGATGCAGAAAACACTGCATCCTGAGTGCACTAGTGCTGATATCTGGGCAGGTGAGCATTGTTGACCCCTGACCTTTTTTGCTGTATTAATATAATAATATAATAATAATAATAATTTTTATTTATATAGCGCCAACATATTCCGCAGCGCTTTACAACTTATAGAGGGGACTTGTACAGACAATAGACATTACAGCATAACAGAAATCACAGTTCAAAATAGATACCAGGAGGAATGAGGGCCCTGCTCGCAAGCTTACAAACTATGAGGAAAAGGGGAGACACGAGAGGTGGATGGTAACAATTGCTTTAGTTATTCAGACCAGCCATAGTGTAAGACTCGGGTGTTCATGTAAAGCTGCATGAACCAGTTAACAGCCTAAGTAAGCTCCATATATATTTTTGGATGATTTTCAGGCCTCTTTGTGTTTTTGCCACCTCATAGCTCCATTACACACACAAGAAGCAATGCTGCTGTGTAAAGCAAATAAAAGAGGAGCTGTAGATTTTGTGTCATGGAGCTATGAGGTGGCAAAAACACTGTGTGTATACAGCGACATGTGTGTTGACGGCGTACAGTGTGTGTTAACGGCGACGGAAGAGACAAAGATCAAGCAGTCATTGCGGGAAAGCAACACAAATTTTTTTCCAAAAAAAAATTAACTTTTACGAACCGATGAGGGGGAAATGTTATGGACATGGGGGGTGTGAAGCTGGGAGGATTGGCTATGGGTGGAAGATGAAGGGGTTCCAGGGGAAGGAGTAACTAAACTTGTGGGGTCTGGGAGGTCAAGGATGGAAGTAGACACATTAGGAGTGGAAGTATGGGACGGGAGAGACACATTGGAAGGGAGAGAATAACTGGACAACACAGACACATTGGGAGTTGAGGGTGGTGGTAGTACAACACTTCTGCTGCCTTTAGTCCTTTTGTCTTTCTGGCCGGTTTTATGAGACATCCTCCTTTTTTTGTGTCTCCTTAGGAGGGTGGGAATGGTGGGGTCAGCAGAGTGTGTATCAACTTAACCCGGCCTGGTGGTGGCGGTGAACAGCCGTGCAGGTTCTTCTGGTGGCCTAGTGGTGGTGGCGGTGGGCAGCTGTGCAGGTACTTCAGGCGGCCTAC
Organism: Ranitomeya variabilis; assembly: GCF_051348905.1. NCBI lineage: Eukaryota > Metazoa > Chordata > Amphibia > Anura > Dendrobatidae > Ranitomeya > Ranitomeya variabilis. The sequence goes on from NC_135233.1 coordinate 897,655,014, forward strand.
TGGTGGTGGTGGCAGTGGGCAGGCGTGCAGGATCTTGCGGCGGCCTACTGTTAGTGGTGGTGGTCAGCCGTGCAGGAGCGGGATTGGATTGCAGCAGCACCCGGCATGGTGGTGGCGGTGTACTGGTGTGCGACAGGACTGGGCATGGTGATGGCCGTACAGTGGTATGCAACAGAACTCGGTATTAATGGTAAGTGTGTAATTGCTGGCACAGGTGCTTTGTGGAGGTACCGGGTCTGTTGCATAGCCTGAACGTAAGCAGCATTGCAGGCCTGCATCACGTTGAGCTGGAGTTCAGGTGTAAGGTGTTCCAACATGCCCAGCTCTATCTTGTTAAAAAAAATGGTGTGCTGGTCTCTGGAGGTCGGCTTCCAGATGGTTAAGGCGTTGGTTGACATCCTGGAAAAGTGTGTTAATATGGGTCAGACCACTTTCCAGTCTATCTCCCAGCACCTTTAAGCCATTCTGGAAGACCAAGCTCATGTGAATAAACTCAGGCATGGGTGACCTGTCCGAGGCCTTCTGCCACTGGCAGGAAGAGCCCCCCAAAAAAGAGGCAGAAGACTGGGACAGAGGAACACGTGAAGGACCAGCTGCCTGTTCTCCAGCCTGTGACGCCGGCCCTCTTGCTGCTTTGCTGGTGGATGGCTGGGACTGGTCCGTGGCAGTTCGATGAGGGACCGCTCCAGAGGACGATCCAGGTTCGAGGGTGCTGCTACAGGTTCTGTGAAAAGAAAAGAACAGTAAAACATTACTACCAAAAATATCAATTGTAAAAGCGCCAACTCCTGTGGAATACAAAAATTCAGATTAGTGAATACAACACAATGGAATACAACACAAAAATACTTAAGTTCTCTGAGCATGGACATGCAGCGCCCCAAAATCGTGGTCATTGCAGTAATGTTATTCTTCCACGGGGGAGGGATATTACGTCTGATGGCAATAAAGGAGATCTTCTTTCCAGGTATCACAAACCATACACCACACTTCACACTCCAGACTACCAGAGGCAGCCTTGTAGTCCATGAGCCAAGAACCAAATTTGACGATATCGGTACCAAGCGGAGTGACTAATTCTCTTTGGTATTTTTAGGTAGATGCATGTCTGTAGTTTATTTTTTGATATGATAGCCCTTACATATACGTAGCTTATTAACCCCTTCAGCCCTAGGCCTATTTGTACCCAAGTGCCTAAGCCAATCTGACCTGTGCCACTTCATGGGCTAATAACTTTGGAACGCTTTCACCTATCCAAGCCATTCTGAGATTGTTTTCTCGTGACATATTGTACTTCACGTCAGTGCTAAATGGGAGTCAATATATTTTACCTTTCTATATAAAAAAATGCTAAATATTCGGAAATTTTGGAAAAATCGGCAATTTTTTAACTTTGAAATTCTCTGCTTTTTACAAAAATACTGATACCCCCCATAATAGTTATTAATTTACACTCCCCACATGTTTACTTCATATTGGCATCATTTTGAAAATGAAACCTTATTGTTTTACGACGTAATAGGGCTTATAGTTTTATGCGCAATTTTTCACATTTACAGCAAAACCCACTTTTCAAAGGACCAAGTCACTTCTGAAGTCACTTTAAGGGGCTTACATAACAGAAACCACCCATAAATTACCCCATTTTGCAAACTACACCCCTCAAGCTGTTCAAAACTCATTTTTAAAAACTGTTAACCCTTTAGGTGTTCCACAGGAATTTTAGCATGAGCCAAGAACCAAATATGACGATATCGGTACCACCCGGAGTGACTAGATGTAGTATTTGTAACAAAATTTAATCCAAGTTATGTAAATACACACTGAACATGTCATGTGCATATATATATATATATATATATATATATATATATATATATATATATATATATATGTTACTCCATAATATCTTCAACATCGGACTCTGAATCTGACTGTTGTTCTACTGGCTCGTCTTCAGTACCCTTGTTCTGGCATGTCTGTAATCTGCACATGTCTGTGCACTTCAGGCCATTGCTGAGGCAAGTACACTGAGGAAGTTCACATGACCGCACACACTTGCAGGACAGTAGCTGTATAATAGCTTCTGGTGCTGGTGCCCCTTGCATCCACTTGACAACAAGCTTTCCGTCGTTATCTATCATCCAACCGCAGTCTGTTGGGTTTGCAACCCATGGCTGGCTCTGCAGACTTCTCCTCCAGATCGCAGCCTGGTAGTTTGCACGCAGTGCATGCATGAAAAGGCAGTCCTGGCAAGGAGGGAGTTGACTTGACTCTACCACTCCACGTCTGGCACAGAACAGCTGATAACGGAGCCTGTTTACCTCAGTTGTTTGGGTAGTTGGCAGGTACATGTGGCAGGTGATTTCCTGTAACTTCTCAAAAAGTTCGGTAGACACTTCCCATGAACGACCAACTTCCTGAAAGGCATCCTGGTATGTCTTGTTCATCTTCAACTGCTTGAGTGTCGTCATCTTCCCACGGCCAGCGAATGCACTGACGGTGTCACAGCCTGTAAATGCATGCATACCAATCAATGAATCACATACGCTGCCTCCCAATGTTCGGCTCAGAGTGGTGATATCCAGGAATCTTGTCCGGTTCTGTGTACCGCATTTCTGGAACAGGTGGGATGGGATTTTGTGGCACATGCCCAGACACAGGACCATGACATCAGTATCCTCCGAAGTGATGATGACCGACTTGTAACCAGATTCTGCTGCATGAAGAGCATGGAGAAGGAGGCGTGTGTCTGCTTCTTCTTGATTTGACTTAAGGTCAGCAGCCTCTTCCCACTGTTCTTTGGTGATCTTAAAGCAGAGCTGCTCACATGTGACATACAGCTCCTTCTCCTCAAGCTTCTCCCTGTGGTGTTTCGCCTTCCATTCTTCTACCAGAAACTTTATGAGACTTGCCTTGTTGGAGGAACTACTTAGAAGCTTTTTCCACTGCTGGATGTTGTGCCCATGTTGAATGTTCTTGAAATGGATCCCTGTGCCTTCATATCTGTTGACTCTTTCTGTATCTTTGATGGATGTCTCCTTGTAGACGTCAAAGACAATATCAATGCGCTTGCTCTTAGCACCCTCATGGATAGCGCGACTCATTGCTGTGCCTGCTAGCTGGCCAAATGTTGCATTGTTTCCCTTCAGTTTCTGAACCAGGCTCATCCCATCAATGATGGTTGCAGAGGGCTCGGGGATCACTTCTGCAGGACGAGCATTCCTCTCCAACTCCCTTGCGAGGGCAGCCTTGTTGGTCTTGCGGATAGACCCATCACCATTGGCAAGTGCCCATGGCAATGGACCCAGGGGATGAGTCAAGACATCACTCATTTGTAGCTTTCTGTTCTCAGCTACAAGTATCATCTGGCCAAATAGGTTTCTGTCAGCCTTCAAAATTACCTCCTTGCCAAGACCTTGTCTGCGTGTCTTCATTTGGATGTTAGAGAACGTTTTAAGTTTGTTCTTCGTCATCTTGTCATGAAACAATGTAGTTGGCTTATCGGTACCCAAACGCTCATCCTTGAATGTTTGATATGCATCCTCTCCTATACTGTATGCCCCTTGAAGGTCTTTGGCTACATCTGGTGGTGCTACAGTCGCTGTTGACAAACTGATAAGTTCACCATTATGCTCTTTGTTGAAGGGGTTCACCCAACCTGTCTCCAGCAGTTGAACGAAAGATTGGACATCGGCTTCATCTCTTCTAATCCTAGACACCTGTAGGTCTGAATGGCTGAAGTCAGTATATTGTTGGCCTACCAGGGCCCTCAGCTGCCTCAAGTACATACTGCGGTACTCTGATGTCAGGTAGAACCTGGAAACAGCTCCAACTTTGAGGCTGAAGCCTTTTGTGCCCCCTGGTGTCTGGGTGTCTTTGTTGATTGTCTCTTCAATGGTCTGGTCCACAGGAATTCGTCCAAAAGGATTCTTGCTACCGATCTGGACCGAAAAGCCACCTTGCATGAAGTATTCATGGACCTCTGGGTGTTCTATGGGCAGCCGAGACATTGTGGCATAGTAATAGGTTAGGTATCGGGCATAGTTGACCTTGTCATAGGCAAAACACCATGGTATCATCTGTCGGATTGCTCCTAGGTGAAGCATCCAGTTGCCTTCTCTTGAAGCTCGAACCAGGGCCAGCATGGTCTCGACCATGTCCAAGTATGACATCCAGAATGCTGAGAGTTGTTCATTTCTGAGGGTCTCAAGATAAACTTGAAAGAGCTTCAGGGTAAGTGTGCAAGATTCATTATCCAAGAGCTTTTCGAAGGATCCCTGCGACACACTGATGCGAAAGTTTGTGATGTTCTTCAGTGTTTCATCCAGATGGTGAAGGTCCCTTGCATGGTTTTCTTCTAGCCATGGAAGGAAGTTTTTCCATGCAAGCCTCATAAGTGCTTCATAGACCAGCTTGTGTAGTCTCACTGCTCTGTTGTACCTCCGGCCGTCCATCACTCCAGACACTGATCCTTCAGCGATTACACCGGATTCAACACACAGATCTCTAAGGCCTGCATCCTGAAATCTGTTCCCTATGATAGAGAGGAGATTACAGATTGTGTGGAAGACACCCATTCTAATTATAATGTTCTTGAACTTCTCCTGTTTCCAGATAACCTCGGCAGCTTTGGCATAGAGTGCTTGATCAAACACACACACAATTCTGTTAAGCTTCAGGGTCTGCATGATGGCATGTGTTTGCTCCAAGACTTCATTCACAGTGGACATGGCTGTTGCAGGAGCATTGATAGTGGGCAGGTAGCTTACAGTGTCCTGGGCCACTACAATGTCGCTGCGGATTTTTATGTTGAACCCAGTCCAACTGCTGGTGGTCTGATCCTCATGGTCTGACATTCTAGCCAGAAGCCAGATATGGTTTTTGGTTTTTGAATCCTGGACCTCCTTGGTAGTGTTAACATTCGAAGTCTCAATCCTGGGTGGCTCTCCCCGCTGCCCAACATTGTATATCGGTAGCATTAATTCTGTCAGAGTTATGCTTCTTTTCTTCGACTTGGTTACATCTGGCAGGACTTTCTTTGTCACAGAGCATGCAACATTGGACTGAACAGCAATGCCATTGACTCTATGAGATGTACCTGCTCCACTTAGTGTCTCCTCAAGTCTGTCAATGTTATCCCAGGCCAGGGTTGTGAACACACCTGGGTAGATACTTGCTGGCATTGGGATGTCATCCTTTGAACATTCCAACTTCTGGATACAAAGGGCTGTATCGATCTCCTCAGCCATTGAATATGACACACAGTGGCCAAGACGATTCAGAGTTCGAATCAGTTCTGTATTGCCGGTCAAAGACTTAACTGCAAAGGATAGCAGTACGTGCTTTGGTGGCTTTGTCTTTCCATTGGTAACAGCAAAAACCAAGTCACTGCCGAAGGATGTGGCAAGACGTTGAGCTCTTTCACAGGTAGTTTGGCACTCACAATCTCCTGTAAGCAGGGTTTGCAGGAATTGAGTGACTAATGCAGGAACGACATTCTGATCTGTATTGGGAGGCCATGGCTGACTCACATCTTGCTTCTTGATCTCATTCCTTAGCTGCATTGCTGCTTTGGTTACGATATCTCCAGAGTTAGCAGCTCTTGCTTCTTGCAGATCTTTTGTCATGCTGTGTACTTGCCGGACAAGGTCGTCCATTGATAGGCTACATGGATAGACTAGAAGCTTACCTTTCTCATCTGAGAGAAAGCGGAGTGATTCCCCAATCTCTGTTTCAAGTTTTCGTCGAACATGTTTCTTTGTCGATGGTTTCAGTTGGATGATACCACGGGATATCATTAATCTCTCAAGCCTAGATGTGAGGTTTATCATAGGCAGTACTTCTGGGTTTGGGAACAATTTAGTCCTTATATACAAGAAGAGTTCTTCAAGGGCCTCTTTCTCTGCCTCTTCGTAGCGTACTTCCTCGCTTTCGACCTGATTTTCAGCTGCACTAGACCTACAGGCCACTTGGGAATCATCTTTTGTGAATAGTTTGTAGCACGACTTGTGGTAGTGCCCCTCTGCAGCAACAAGGTCTCTGCTAAGTAAACCAAGTATTCTCTGTGTGCCTTTCCTTATCGCTGCTCTGCGGATCGTCTCATCTGCTCGTAGCTCAACACACTGGACAATTGGCTCCCTTGTTTGTTTTCCTTTTAGGTACTTGCTTGACTTCTCACAGAAGATACATACTTTGGCATACACCCTGCTATCACTGGGGGCACCCCTCGGTAGCTTCCTCATGGAGATTTTGCTTGCTGTTTCGACATTGACACCCTTGCCAAGGATAGAATCCAGTGACTTCTTCATTGTAAAGATACTACGACATTTACGGTGATATTGTATGTGTGGTATTTCTCCTTCTTCAAGGCCCTTAGCTGCTACCAGGACTGATTCATGCTGCCTGATCTCTGCAGCCCTAAGCAATGTTTTCCAGGAGTCCAAATCCTTAAGGGACGCCAGATCATCGCTGTCATCATTAGAGCAGTGTATGATACAGTCGATCCGTGATTTCTTCCTTGCTGGTACTTCCATCATGCCGTTAGATAGTCAGTAAACACCTGCAAACACAAAGAAAAACATTAAAATTTTATTTACCGTATTTCCTGGCGTATAAGACGACTTTTTAGCCATGAAAAACATGGCTCCAAGAGGGCGGTTGTCTTATACGCCGAATACAGCCGCCGGGGGGAAAGGCCGCCGCGCAGGGAAGGAGGAGGCAGGGGCCCACCTTCATGAGGCGCTCGTTCTTAGAGCTGGGAGCGCTGGTGCTAGGTGACTGTTCCCCCTCTCTCCACAAGTTCCTTACCAGCAGCAGCACACAGTACAGGACTACAGGACCTGTGGTGATGTCACGGCCATGTGATCAGTCACAAGCCTGGGAGGTGTCAGCTTCTACAGAGGGAGATAGGAGCTCTGCAGAGAAGACCGGAGAGTCCTGTTCAGCACAGAACGTGTATGTGTCAGTGTGTGTGCGTGTGTTGGGGCACCTCAGGGTGTCTTCAAATGTGACATAGCCCCCTAGATTTCTTCCAGTAAAATTTGCACTCCAAAAGTCATTTGGCGCTCCTTCCCTTCCGAGGCCTGCCGTTCCCCAATACTGCAGTGTACGACAACATATCGGGTGTTGTTGTGTTCGGGAGAGATTGGTGAACAAATAGTGGGGTGCATTTTTTGCTGGTACACCTCTTAAAAATAAAAAAATGAGCCTAAAATGACACCTTCATGTAAAAAATGCACTTTTTCCATTTTCTCAACCAAGTGTTTCCAACTACTGTGAAACACTGGTTGGGTCAAAGTGGTCACTATACCCCCTAAAAGATTCCTTGGGGGTGTAGTTTCCAAAATAGGGTCACTTTTTGGGGTTTCCACTGTGGGGGTACCTCAGGCAGCCTTCAAATGTGACATGGCCCCCTAGATTTCTTCCAGTGAATCCGCCACCCAAAAACCACATAGCGCTCCTTCCGTGTTGAGCTGTGCTGTGTGCCCATACTTTAGTTTACGAGTACATGTGGGGTGTTTCTATAAACTGCAGAATTAGGGTAACCAAGTTTGGGTTTGCCGTTAACCCTTGCTAGGTTGCAGGTAAAATTGGATTACAATGTAATATCTGGAAAAAAAATGAAATTTTGAAATTTCGCCTTCATTCTGCTAAAATTCCTGTGGAACACCTAAAGGGTTAACAGTTTTTAAAAATGAGTTTTGAACAGCTTGAGGGGTGTAGTTTGCAAAATGGGGTAATTTATGGGTGGTTTCTGTTATGTAAGCCCCTTAAAGTGACTTCAGAAGTGACTTGGTCCTTTGAAAAGTGGGTTTTGCTGTAAATGTGAAAAATTGCGCATAAAACTATAAGCCCTATTACGTCGTAAAACAATAAGGTTTCATTTTCAAAATGATGCCAATATGAAGTAAACATGTGGGGAGTGTAAATTAATAACTATTATGGGGGGTATCAGTATTTTTGTAAAAAGCAGAGAATTTCAAAGTTAAAAAATTGCCGATTTTTCCAAAATTTCCGAATATTTAGCATTTTTTTATATAGAAAGGTAAAATATATTGACTCCCATTTAGCACTGACGTGAAGTACAATATGTCACGAGAAAACAATCTCAGAATGGCTTGGATAGGTGAAAGCGTTCCAAAGTTATTAGCCCATGAAGTGGCACAGGTCAGATTGGCTTAGGCACTTGGGTACAAATAGGCCTAGGGCTGAAGGGGTTAATAAGCTACGTATATGTAAGGGCTATCATATCAAAAAATAAACTACAGACATGCATCTACCTAAAAATACCAAAGAAAATTAGTCACTCCGGGTGGTACCGATATCTGGCCCGGCTCATGGACTATTGCTCCTATCTACTAGGGCACTCCTCACAATAGGGTAAAACTGGTGGGCTGGATAGAAAGTTAGTCAGAAGCTGACTGGGCTTTGCCCAGGCAACACCTGTCAGGCAGACAGAGGGAAAGGAAGAATATCTGAACTGCAGACAGAGGGTCCCTGACAGGGGTGGGATCCTGTCAGAGGCCTAGATAGAAGGCCACGGAGCTGCGCCTGCCCCACGTGCGGCAGATTCCTAAGAAAGGACACGAGGAGAATTGTATTGTAGCGGGTGAGAAACAAAGTCATAGCACAAGGAGATAAAACCAGAAGGAGTTCTGCCCTGTAATAGGCTGCCTCCTTCTGAGGCGCAGAAGCCGGTAGCCAGAACACCGAAGGAGTAATAGACTCTACACTTTACTTCAGAGACTGGCAGGAAAGTTAATTCCACGTTGGCTGTCCGACCATATACCCAGGAGGCCCAGTGGCAACTTGTGGGGGCTGGGGCACCTCTAGGGTCCCTGTAAAAAGCCTCAGGCCATCAGTCATACTGGTTTGTCCTATCCACACCATCTGGGGACAGAGGGGAAGACATCACAGCTAGAACATCTACAACAGTTGTGAGGACCTTACCGAGAATCTCAGCAGGGAGGTACTACAACACACAGGCGCTAGAGGAAGGCTACTGATTTCCACCTGGATAAGGGGACTCTGGATTTGCCTTCAGACTGGCTGGACTCTGCCTGCCCTGTGGTCTATACTCTGGACTGTGGATGCTGAAGTCTTCAGTAAAGGTAAAGAGACTGCAACCTTGAGTCCTCGTTATTCACTGCGCCTTACAACATCCGCCCTCCATCACCTACAATCTGGGAAGCTCTGGGGACACACTTCACCTGCGGGAAAGTATACCATCTTGCTGCCATAACATCACCCCAGCGGACCCCTAAGCAGCATCGGTCACCCTGACAGAATACCACAGGTGGCATCATGAACATTATACAAACTTTCCCTTTCATTGGACGTCCCTCAAAGGGCCACGGACTGGGTCGGGCCACCGTGACATCCCCCGAACTGAAGGACCCGGTACCGAGTACCCCATTGCCCTTACGTGGGGGCGCTCCAGACAGGCCTCAGGAAAGCCAGCAGCTGGTGGTACTTGTATTTCCCTATCCAGGGCCGGCTCCAGGTTTTTGGGGGCCCCGGGCGAAAGAGTCTCAGTGGGCCCCCCTCTTTAACACATACCACAATTCATGATGCACAGATACATCAGAGAAATATAGCACAGCCACGTAGTATATAACACAGCCACGTAGTATATAACACAGCCACGTAGTATATTGCCCAGCCACGTATATTGCACAGCCACGTAGTATATAGAACAGCCCCCGTAGTATATAACAAAGCCATGTAGTATATAGCACAGCCCACAAAGTATATAGCACAGCCCACGCAGTATAAACACAGCCACGTAGCATATAGCACAGCCCACGCAGTATATGACACAGCCACATAGTATATTGCACAGCCACGTAGTATATTGCACAGCCACGTAGTATATTGCACAGCCACGTAGTACATAACACAGCCACGTAGTACATAACACAGCCACGCAGTATATAACATAGCCCAAGCAGTATATAACACAGCCCACACAGATGCAGTATATAGCACAGCCCATGCAGATGCAGTATATAGCACAGCCCACGCAGATGCAGTATATAGCACAGCCCATGCAGATGCAGTATATAGCACAGCCCACGCAGATGCAGTATATAGCACAGGGGGGCCCGGCTCCCCACACACCCCTCAAATGCACTGGGGGGGCCCGGCTCCCCACACACCCCTCTAATGCACTGGGGGGGCCCGGCTCCCCACACACCCCTCTAATGCACTGTGGGGCCCGGACCGGCTCCCCACTAACCCCTCTTCCAAACTAGGGGGGCCCGGCTCCCCACACACCCCTCTAATGCACTGGGGGGGCCCGGCTCCCCATACACCCCTCTTCCACACTAGGGGGGCCCAGCTCGTCACCTGCACCTTAATGCCCTTACAGGCTGCCACAGAGCTTGCCGAGGAGGAGGAGCCCACAGGAGACATCACTCTGGGGTAAGGACAATGGTGGCGGCTGCTGTGATGTGCTGACCCTGGAGCACGGGCCGCTCAGCAGCCCTCCCTCGCACACTGAGAGCACTGCAGCACAGGCCTCTCTGTGCAGCCATTACTCAGCGGCGCAGCTCTCCCCGCCGCTCCCATGCTGGGTCAGGTCGGGTCCGGGACCACTTGCTTTCCCCCGGGGACAAGGTGACCCCGCAGGACGGTGCTGGGAGCGGGCGCTGTGCGCACACCCGTCATGTCTACTCACCAGATCTGGAACTTCAGGAGCGGCCCCGCCGTGTACTGCATCCTCAGCTTCCTGCTCGGGACACCGTTCCCGTCCGCCGAGGCCGCGCTCAGCACAGCTGCGCTCAGCAAGACGCCGCTCACCAGCAGCAGCCACGGAACACACCAAGCAGCCATCCTGGCCTCAGCGAGCGACTGCAGCAAGCGCCGGCCGGAAGTGACTCGTATCCATGGTGATGGCGGCGCCGGCGGTGACTGGTGAGTATTGCAGCTGCGTGAAACTCAGTCCCAGGCCCGGCCCGAATGTGACTCACTCTGCGTATCCATGGTGACGGTCCCGACTCCCGGAGGTGAGCATTGCTGCTGCAGCTGCTCACCGTAAATGGGCCCCCCCGTCTCGCCAGGGCCCCGGCACTTGCCCGGGTACGCCGGGTCCTGACGCCGGCCCTGTCCCTATCCTTGCTGCAGCACCACTGCGAACTTGGATCTCCTGTCTCAGGTCCTTGTTGAAGCGATCCTTCATCGAACGCCAACGGGTTTTGACTTTGATCACTGTGAATAGGGGAAAAAAATTGTTAAACAATGCACTTTAGGCCGGGATCACACAACCATGTGTGATGCGAGAAACTCGAAGGAGTTTATCGCATCACACACGGTTGTGTGATCCCGGCCTTCAGGTTCACTGCCGCATCAGACCACACTGCAATACTTGCAAAAGGCCTTTCTGACACGTGATGTGGTGTTGTCCCAGTCATCCATCAGCGCTTGGGCCACCTCATTCCACAGCCGCTGAATCACCACAGCGTTCGAGTGCTGCTGCTCCCGAGTGTCCCGCAACGGAACTCGCTCCTGCACCAAGGTGATGAGGAGGTCATTATCAATAAAATTCCCCTCCCATTGTGGGACCTAGAAATGGAAAAAGACATTAATGTTGGAAAGATTAAACACTAGGGCAGAGACACAATGCCGTATTTCTCGTGCGAGAATCGCATTGTAAAACTTGTACTAGCTGTTGGCTCCCCTGACCTGAGATTGACAGCTGCATAGTAATCCATCATGCTATCATGCTTGTGTCAGGAGAGGTGGTGGCCAGTCCATGCAGTGCGATGCGATTATCCCACGAGAAATACGGCAGTGTCTCTGCCCTTAAAACAAAAACAGTCAAAAAGAAAAAAATAAAAAGTCAAGTGTCCCAAAAACAGTCAAGAATAAATTAAAAAAGGCAAGAGTACCAACAACAGTCAAGAATAAATAAAAAGAGTCAAGAATACTTACACACCATCTTGCCACCAGAGCTTGGGCCTGAGTCTGCTGCTCCTGTTCATCTGCACTGGAAGGGTTGTGTAAAAATAAAAATAAATATTTTGCCACATGTGTAATAGTGACAGAGAATACTTACCAATCAGCAGCAAATGTCCTCACTTCAGTCTCCTGTCCACTGTGTGAGCTCTGATCTTCAGTGGAGGACATGATGAGGAATGCGGCAAGAGAGACAGAAATGATGAAAGACTGCAGGGAGAAAAACAGAAAGGCAGACATATAGCTTGTATACTTACATTTTGATAGTCTTCCAAGCTTCCAAACTTGATGTGCTGCAATGCTTTTCTCGCTTCGAGTCTTGAGAGAAATGGACTTCCACTACCCACACTTACTTTGATAAGGTTTGTTTGGGGGGTGGCTTAAAACAAGTTCCTAGACATATTTACTCAGAAGAACGCATGCGTACGCAAACGCAAGTGAACGCAGGTCATTGTGTAATCATGCGTTCCCATAGACTGTAATGTGTTTATTTGACACACTCCTTCCGCAAGCGTCCGCATGCGTATGGCAGCGGAAATTTGCCGCCACAAAAACTCTAACATGGTGCGCCCAGCCGAAACAGCGGAAAAATATGCATGCGTAAGCAAATGCGGGCTAACACTTGCAAATGCATGCACCTGCGTCTACAATGTAGAAGATAGGCAATCAAGACGCATGCGTATGTATCCGAAACGCTGCGGACACAACCGCATATGTGAAACCAGCCTTAGCCAGTACATGCATCTACTACCTTCTTGTCAAATACCAGTATCCGCACTGTCAGAACCAGCACCAGTGTCTGTCCAGTCTGTGAACCAGAATCCACTGTGTCTGATCCACTGTGTCCGTTATTCTGTGCCTGCGCCTGGGTCTCTATTCCTTTGGACCAACTGCTGCATTTCCAGGGTCTGGTCTTGAGTGGTACCTGGTGACCACCTGCAGCTCAATTCTATACACACCATCAGAGGCTCTTGTGAAGAACCAGGCGGTTCATTTAGCTACACCCATCAAGGCTTTGCCTGGTCCGTGGCATAGTGGGTCCACACCCACCAGCATGACAGTATTGAATTTCATCTCTAGTTTTTTGGCATATAGAAATCTGTATGTGTGTGTACCAGTATCATCTACCTGTAATTTCAGAGTATGCAAAGAAAATTCACATATAGAAAATTCTCCCATACTTGTCTGTATAGGCTATGGCACATACCTTTTGCTCCTGCTTACAATGATGCAGGATGTAGGTTTGAATCCGGGTGATACCTGATCAAAATAAAATAAATAATTGTTTATTTAATTCAATGTTAGTATATGTAGGGAAGAGAAATGCCACCCACGAGGAGGAGGAGCAATAAAGACAGCCATGAAGAAGACATGGCACAAAGTGAGTGGAAGACTTCCTGAAACATCATGACTGTCAAATTGGGACAGTCCCGCTGGATCTGGTACAGTTCCAATGGATCCAGGACAGTTTGAACTATCCGATGGGCTTAGGCAAATTAGAGGAGAGGAAACACAAGCAGATCTTAGAAAATGTTTGAGACATGACAGCAGAAATAGCCAACTGAGCCTCACTGGTATTTGTCAGGACAACAGCAGAAAATTTTGAGATTGAGATAATACAGGATTCGGGACCGTATTGAACTTTTGCACATCAGCTAAGCATTATGGACAAGAAAAAAAGGTAACAAATGGCCAGTTTTCTTAAACCAAGTAGTGATCCTATTGAGTGTCTAAAGAAATAAATATTATTTTATAGTTTTTGCCATGATGACAAAACAAACAAATGAAAATTTGTGCTTGGAGCAACAACTATATTTAAACTATTACATGTCAGACTGCCTGAATCTTTATGGCTTTCTGCAATCAATTAGTTTGATTCCTTTGCCTCAGCTGTAAGTGGAATAGGAAGACTAAAGATATTGGCCTACTTATACAGTTACTCTTAAGAATGCTAAAAAGGATTAACATTCATAGCAGAAGGCTTATGACCCTCGGAGACAGTGGAACCTGAAATAACCTTAATATCCTGTCATCTTGTATTACACAGACGCACATTGCACAAATAACACACCGCATGCAGTGTTCATGAGTCCTACACATAGCCGAAGATGGTTTTAAGAAACTGTGATTTTAAAGAAATGTTAATTTGTGACACATATCACCCCTCGCAGGAAAAGCTTTTAGCTTTTTTCTCTGTCATTTTTCTCCAGATTCTATTTATCCCATGCTACCATTCCATTACATGCACACAGGCCATACCTGATGTCTGTGACCATTTCCATTAAATACGTGATGTCTATTTTGCTGCCTGATGAAATTACTAACATGATTTTTAGTGCTGTGCACAAAAGACAGTATTCTACCAAAATAGGCAATTTTACAAAAGCAGAGGTAGAATTAGAACTAGAAAAGTATTCTGTTATTCAATGTATTTTATGGGAAAATATCAATAATGGTTATTTCTGAGAAAATACATTCAGCAGTATTCATTTGATGCATAAGTATATTATGCTAAATATAATCTTTACATACTTGTGCTGCATATTTTCAATTCTCCACAAAAGTAGTTTACTGTGTTCCAAAGTAAAAATGTATTAACCTACCTTTGCCCGACATTGCCATCTCTGTGTGCAGTTCCACCATTACTCCAAAGCAACATGCCCGCTGCCTTGGAGTCATCCTTGATTCCGAGCTTTCATTCACCCCCCACATCCGATCACTGGCTCGCTCTTCTTATCTGCATCTCAAAAACATTTCCAGAATTCGCCCTTTTCTTACTTTCGACTCTGCAAAAACTCTTACTGTCTCACTTATTCATTCTCGTCTGGACTATTGTAACTCTCTACTAATTGGCCTACCTTTTACCAGACTCTCCCCGCTCCAATCTGTCCTGAATGCTGCTGCCAGGATCATATTCCTCGCCAACCGTTACACCGATGCCTCTACCTTGTGCCAGTCATTACACTGGCTACCCATCCAATCCAGAATCCAGTACAAAACTACTACCCTCATCCACAAAGCACTCCATGGCTCAGCACCACCCTACATCTCCTCTCTGGTCTCAGTCTACCAACCTACCCGTGCCCTCCGCTCCGCTAATGACCTCAGGTTAGCATCCTCAATAATCAGAACCTCCCACTCCCGTCTCCAAGACTTTACACGTGCGGCGCCGATTCTTTGGAATGCACTACCTAGGTTAATACAATTAATCCCCAATCCCCACAGTTTTAAGCGTGCACTAAAAACTCATTTGTTCAGATTGGCCTACCGCCTCAACGCATTAACCTAATTATCCCTGTGTGGCCTATTAATAAAAAACAACAACATAATCACGTTCCTCCATCATGTTCTCATACACTTTATGCAGTTAATAGCCTCTGTGTCTGTACTGTTACATACTTAGGCAGTTAACTGGTTCATGCAGCTTTACATGAACACCCGAGCCTTACACTATGGCTGGTCCAAATAACTAAAGCAATTGTTACCATCCACCTCTCGTGTCTCCCCTTTTCCTCATAGTTTGTAAGCCTGCGAGCAGGGCCCTCATTCCTCCTGGTATCTGTTTTGAACTGTGATTTCTGTTATGCTGTAATGTCTGTTGTCTGTATAAGTCCCCTCTATAAGTTGTAAAGCGCTGCGGAATATGTTGGCGCTATATAAATAAAATTATTATTATTATTATTATTATTAAGGTTAGAGTTGAGCGAATTTGCTCTGGTCCCTGCTTATTCGGCAAGCTATAGCGCTTACCGAATGAGCTGCAGAGGGAACCCGGATACCTGGATCGCTCCGGCTGATCAGTAGGTCGGCTCCGCAGCTGCATGTGTCGCGGCTGTGTCACAGTCACAAAACATGCATGGAGAGCCTGTTTGTTGGGCTCTCAATGCATATGTCATGACTGTTACACAGCCGCGACACATGCAGCTGCGGAGCTGAACTACTGATCAGCCGGAGAGATCCAGGAAGCAGGGTTCCCTCTGCAGCTTATTCGCTATAGCTTTCCAAATAAGCAGAGGCCCGAGCAAATTCACTCAACTCTATTAAAGGGAACCTGTCACCCCCAAAATCGAAGATGAGCTATGCCCACCAGCCTCAGGGGCTTATCTACAGCATTCTGTAATGCTGTAGATAAGCCCCCGATGTATCCTGAAAGATGAGAAAAAGAGGTTAGATTATACCCACCCAGTGGTGGTCCCGCCTAGGTCCGGTCCGATAGGCATCGTGGTCCGGTCTGGGGCCTCCTATCTTCTTACGATGACGTCCTCTTCTTGTAGTCACGCTACGGCTCCGGCGGAGGCGTACTTTGTCTACCCTGTTGAGGGCAGAGCAATGTACTGCACTGTGCAGGCGCCGGGAAAGGTCAGAGAGGCCTTGATAGTAATGGATTTGATGGTGCTCAGGGGGATCATCAAAGATTAAGATTTTTTTTTATAACAAAATCCTGACTTGTACTTCTCAACAACTTTGTCCCTGACCTATTTGGAGATATCCTTGGTCTTCATGGTGTGGTTTGGTTAGTTGCGTCTCTTGCTTAATGGTGTGGCCTTTCATTAAAGGTAAAATGTATACAGTGACAGACCATGTGACACTTAGATTGCACACAGGTGGACTTCCTTTCACTATGCATTTGACTTATGAAGGTAATTGCTTGCAACATAAATTTTTAGTGGCTTCAAAGCAAAGGGAGTGAATATATATTGTGATGCAGTGACCCCTGTTAGAGCTAGGGGGCGTTGTATGTGCTCCTCGAGATGCGCATGGAGGCATATCTGTTGTGAAATTGGATTCTGGGCTCCCCCGGTGGCCACTTGTGGAATTTAACTTGTGTGCATCATCCCCTGTGTTCACCTGCTCCTATCAGGATGTGGGAGTCGCTATATAACCTTGCTCCTCTGTCAGTTTCATGCCGGTCAACAATGTAATCAGTAGCCTTTCTGTGCTTGTTCCTGCTACTAGACAACTCCCAGCTAAGTTGGACTTTTGTCCTTGTGTGTTTTTGCATTTTGTTCCTGTTCACAGCTGCTGTTTCGTTACTGTGTCTGGAAAGCTCTTGTGAGCGGAAATTGCCACTCTGGTGTTATGAGTTAATGCTAGAGTCTTAAAGTAATTTCTGGATGGTGTTTTGATAGGGTTTTCTGCTGACCATGAAAGTGCCCTTTCTGTCTTCATGCTATCTAGTAAGCGGACCTCGATTTTGCTAAACCTATTTTTATACTACGTTTGTCATTTCATCTAAAATCACCGCCAATATATGTGGAGGCCTCTGTCTGCCTTTTGGGAAAATTTCTCTAGAGGTGAGCCAGGACTGTCTTTTCCTCTGCTAGGATTAGGTAGTTCTCCGGCTGGCGCTGGGCATCTAGGGATAAAAAAAAACGTAGGCATGCTACCCGGCCACTTCTAGTTGTGCGGCAGGTTTAGTTCATGGTCAGTATAGTTTCCATCTTCCAAGAGCTAGTTCTCATATATGCTGGGCTATGTTCTCTCGCCATTGAGAATCATGACAGTTTGACCGGCCCAAAAAAGGGTTAAATTACTGGCTGAGAAAGGAGAGAAAAAAGAAGTCTGCTACAATTTCTTTTTTTTTTTTTTTTTCCCTCTAGTTCTGAGTGTGCTCTTAATTGAATCACTTGCTAGTCTGCCTATACTGCAGCCTTCCTCTCTTCCTCTCCTTCTAATCCTTGAATGGCTCTGTGTTCACCTGTTTCAAATGGATCTTCAGAGTGTAGCTACAGGTTTGAATAATCTCGCCACAAAGGTACAAAATTTGCAAGATTTTGTTGTTCATGCACCTATGTCTGAGCCTAGAATTCCTTTGCCTGAATTCTTCTCGGGGAATAGATCTCACTTTCAAAATTTTAAAAATAATTGCAAATTGTTTTTGTCCCTGAAGTCTCGCTCTGCCGGAGACCCTGCACAGCAGGTCAGGATTGTAATTTCCTTGCTCCGGGGCGACCCTCAAGACTGGGCTTTTGCATTGGCACCAGGGGATCCTGCGTTGCTCAATGTGGATGCGTTTTTTCTGGCCTTGGGGTTGCTTTATGAGGAACCTCATTTAGAGCTTCAGGCGGAAAAGGCCTTGATGTCCTTGTCTCAGGGGCAAGATGAAGCTGAAATATACTGCCAAAAATTCCGCAAATGGTCTGTGCTTACTCAGTGGAATGAGTGCGCCCTGGCGGCGATTTTCAGAGAAGGTCTCTCTGATGCCATTAAGGATGTTATGGTGGGGTTCTCTGTGCCTGCGAGTCTGAATGAGTCCATGACGATGGCTATTCAGATCGATAGGCGTCTGCGGGAGCGCAAACCTGTGCACCATTTGGCGGTGTCTACTGAGAAAACGCCAGAAAATATGCAATGTGATAGAATTCTGTCCAGAAGCGAGCGGCAGAATTTTAGACGAAAAAATGGGTTGTGCTTCTATTGTGGTGATTCAACTCATGTTATATCAGCATGCTTTAAGCGTACTAAGAAGCCTGACAAGTCTGTTTCAATTAGCACTTTACAGTCTAAGTTTATTCTATCTGTGACCCTGATTTGTTCTTTGTCATCTATTACCGCGGACGCCTATGTCGACTCTGGCGCTGCTTTGAGTCTTATGGATTGGTCCTTTGCCAAACGCTGTGGGTATGATTTGGAGCCATTGGAGGCTCCGATACCTCTGAAAGGGATTGACTCCACCCCATTGGCTAGTAATAAACCACAATACTGGACACAAGTGACTATGCGTGTTAATCCGGATCACCAGGAGGTTATTCGCTTTCTGGTGCTGTATAATCTACATGATGTTTTGGTGCTGGGATTGCCATGGCTGCAATCTCATAACCCAGTCCTCGACTGGAGAGCTATGTCTGTGTTAAGCTGGGGATGTAAAGGAACTCATGGGGACGTACCTTTGGTTTCCATTTCATCATCTATTCCCTCTGAGATTCCTGAATTCTTGTCTGACTTTCGTGACGTTTTTGAAGAACCCAAGGTTGGTTCACTACCTCCGCACCGGGAGTGCGATTGTGCCATAGACTTGATCCCGGGTAGTAAATACCCTAAGGGTCGTTTATTTAATCTGTCTGTGCCTGAACACGCTGCTATGCGAGAATATGTAAAGGAGTCCTTGGAAAAGGGACATATTCGTCCTTCGTCATCTCCCTTAGGAGCCGTTTTTTTCTTTGTGTCTAAGAAAGACGGCTCTTTGAGGCCGTGTATTGATTATAGACTTTTGAATAAAATCACGGTTAAATATCAATATCCGTTACCACTGCTTACTGATTTGTTTGCTCGTATAAAGGGGGCCAAGTGGTTCTCTAAGATTGATCTCCGTGGGGCGTATAATTTGGTGCGAATCAAGCAGGGGGATGAGTGGAAAACCGCATTTAATACGCCCGAGGGCCATTTTGAGTATTTGGTGATGCCTTTTGGTCTTTCAAATGCCCCTTCAGTCTTCCAGTCCTTTATGCATGACATTTTCCGCGATTATTTGGATAAATTTATGATTGTGTATCTGGATGATATTCTGATTTTTTCGGATGACTGGGACTCTCATGTCCAGCAGGTCAGGAGGGTTTTTCAGGTTTTGCGGTCTAATTCCTTGTGTGTGAAGGGTTCTAAGTGTGTTTTTGGGGTTCAGAAGATTTCCTTCTTGGGATACATTTTTTCCCCCTCTTCCATCGAGATGGATCCTGTCAAGGTTCAGGCTATTGGTGATTGGACGCAACCCTCTTCTCTTAAGAGTCTTCAGAAATTTTTGGGCTTTGCTAACTTTTATCGTCGATTTATTGCTGGTTTTTCTGATGTTGTAAAACCATTGACTGATTTGACTAAGAAGGGTGCTGATGTTGCTGATTGGTCCCCTGATGCTGTGGAGGCCTTTCGGGAGCTCAAGCGCCGCTTTTCTTCCGCCCCAGTGTTGCGTCAGCCTGATGTTGCTCTTCCTTTTCAGGTTGAGGTCGACGCTTCTGAAATCGGAGCTGGGGCGGTGTTGTCGCAGAGAAGTTCCGACTGCTCCGTGATGAGACCTTGTGCTTTTTTTTCCCGTAAATTTTCGCCCGCCGAGCGGAATTATGATGTTGGGAATCGGGAGCTTTTGGCCATGAAGTGGGCTTTTGAGGAGTGGCGTCACTGGCTTGAGGGGGCCAGACATCAGGTGGTGGTATTGACTGACCACAAAAATTTAATTTACCTTGAGTCTGCCAGGCGCCTGAATCCTAGACAAGCGCGCTGGTCGTTGTTTTTCTCTCGGTTTAATTTTGTGGTGTCTTACCTACCGGGTTCTAAGAATGTTAAGGCGGATGCCCTTTCTAGGAGTTTTGAGCCTGACTCCCCTGGTAATTCTGAGCCCACAGCTATCCTTAAAGATGGAGTGATATTGTCTGCCGTTTCTCCAGACCTGCGGTGGGCCTTGCAGGAGTTTCAGGCGGATAGACCTGATCGTTGCCCACCTGGTAGACTGTTTGTTCCTGATGATTGGACCAGTAGAGTCATCTCTGAGGTTCATTCTTCTGCGTTGGCAGGTCATCCTGGAATCTTTGGTACCAGGGATTTGGTGGCAAGGTCCTTCTGGTGGCCTTCCCTGTCACGAGATGTGCGAGGCTTTGTGCAGTCTTGTGACGTTTGTGCTCGGGCCAAGCCTTGTTGTTCTCGGGCTAGTGGATTGTTGTTGCCCTTGCCTATCCCGAAGAGGCCTTGGACGCACATCTCGATGGATTTTATTTCGGATCTGCCTGTTTCTCAGAAGATGTCTGTCATCTGGGTGGTGTGTGACCGTTTCTCTAAGATGGTCCATCTGGTTCCCTTGCCTAAGTTGCCTTCTTCTTCCGAGTTGGTTCCTCTGTTTTTTCAAAATGTTGTTCGTTTGCATGGTATTCCGGAGAATATCGTTTCTGACAGAGGGACCCAATTCGTGTCTAGATTTTGGCGGGCATTCTGTGCTAGGATGGGCATAGATTTGTCTTTTTCGTCTGCTTTCCATCCTCAGACTAATGGCCAGACCGAGCGGACTAATCAGACCTTGGAGACATATTTGAGGTGTTTTGTGTCTGCGGATCAGGATGATTGGGTTGCTTTTTTGCCTTTGGCGGAGTTCGCCCTCAATAATCGGGCCAGCTCTGCCACCTTGGTGTCCCCGTTTTTCTGTAATTCGGGGTTTCATCCTCGATTTTCCTCCGGTCAAGTGGAATCTTCGGATTGTCCTGGAGTGGATGCTGTGGTGGAGAGGTTGCATCAGATTTGGGGGCAGGTGGTGGACAATTTGAAGTTGTCCCAGGAGAAGACTCAGCTTTTTGCCAACCGCCGTCGTCGTGTTGGTCCTCGGCTTTGTGTTGGGGACTTGGTGTGGTTGTCTTCTCGTTTTGTCCCTATGAGGGTTTCTTCTCCTAAGTTTAAGCCTCGGTTCATCGGCCCATACAAGATATTGGAGATTCTTAACCCTGTGTCCTTCCGTTTGGACCTCCCTGCATCCTTTTCGATTCATAATGTTTTTCATCGGTCATTGTTGCACAGGTATGAGGTACCAGCTGTGCCTTCCGTTGAGCCTCCTGCTCCGGTGTTGGTTGAGGGTGAGTTGGAGTACGTTGTGGAAAAGATCTTGGACTCTCGTGTTTCCAGACGGAAACTCCAGTATCTGGTCAAATGGAAGGGATACGGTCAGGAGGATAATTCTTGGGTCACTGCCTCTGATGTTCATGCCTCCGATCTTGTCCGTGCCTTTCATAGGGCTCATCCTGATCGCCCTGGTGGTTCTGGTGAGGGTTCGGTGCCCCCTCCTTGAGGGGGGGGTACTGTTGTGAAATTGGATTCTGGGCTCCCCCGGTGGCCACTTGTGGAATTTAACTTGTGTGCATCATCCCCTCTGTTCACCTGCTCCTATCAGGATGTGGGAGTCGCTATATAACCTTGCTCCTCTGTCAGTTTCATGCCGGTCAACAATGTAATCAGTAGCCTTTCTGTGCTTGTTCCTGCTACTAGACAACTCCCAGCTAAGTTGGACTTTTGTCCTTGTGTGTTTTTGCATTTTGTTCCTGTTCACAGCTGCTGTTTCGTTACTGTGTCTGGAAAGCTCTTGTGAGCGGAAATTGCCACTCTGGTGTTATGAGTTAATGCTAGAGTCTTAAAGTAATTTCTGGATGGTGTTTTGATAGGGTTTCTATCCTATTTCTGCCTTACCCAGGCGTGTACTATGGATGACAGAGAATGAACTTCAATCCAATATTGCAGCCAGCATGCAGCCAGCGGGTAAGGAAAGGGTGAATCAAACACCCGAAAACCCCACCACTATGGCTGAAAATTGTTCCCTCCAAATTCAGGTGACAGAGTCCCTTTAAGTGACAGTGTCAGAGGCAAAGCTGATCTGTGGCACTATCGTGTATGGTATATGGTATATATCTCATGTGTCATCGAGACGTCAGTGAGTTTTCTTCGAAGCAAAAAAAAGGTCCGACATTCATCAGTGTTTTAGATCCAATTTTCATCAGTGTTTGTTCAGTGTCAGCTTTTACCATCAGTGTTTAATCAATGATTTTTCTTGTATGAGAAATTGAAAAATATTACAATATTAATATAGGACTGAACATGGTTGGCAATGTGATTTTCACAAACCAATAGAAATTTATGGGTAATTTTTATCAGTGACTCGGATCAAAAATGGACATCTCCCCGTGATTTTTTTGGGGGGAACCACTCAGTCTGCAAAAACATGGACATATGAAAAGCCCCAAATGCTCTAATAGCTGTGAGTTCTGTCTAAGAAAAACAGTGAGGCCTAACATACGCTGTAATATACTCAGGTAGATATGTAATATACCATATATCCAGCTGTGTATACAAACCATGGCTCCAGATTCTTGATGATGTATTTATATATTGACGTGTTAGTGCCCAGAAGTATGTTAAGTGCTCATTTATCAGTGTCTGCAATGGTATACATATTGCTTTTTAAAACCAATGGTACACAGCCAATAAATCATTCCAACATAAACTCCTATGACAGAGATACCATTGATGTGTGGAAAAATAACATCTGATTTTTATATTTATTGCGTTTATTTGTCTTGTCCTAGATTTCACATTTTCCTTTGGGATTGGTATCATCTGCAGTTTGCAATGTATGATATTATGTGGATCCTCTGCAAGTAGGAAAAATTCAGGCAATAGATAATGACAACATCAAGGAGCTTCTAACATCTGTTTCTTGGTGCCAATGATGGAATAATTTTAAGTGTTTTTAAATTATTGCAATGTACGAAAGCCAATATACGTGGAAATTGTATCTCCTCAATATATTACTTAAAATGGCTTCAAATATAGAGCTTCTATTTAAAACCGGTTTACTTCTTATCTTTGTTCTGTCACTGGCATCCAACACAATGAGTATATTGTATCCATCTGTCTTTTTCGACCCAGTCTCTGTGTAAAAGTGATACATTGCTAAATTTAAAAAATTAATAAATTGGCGCACTGTGGGAGGTATATACAATTCCCAATCTTGGATACTTGGACAATACTTAGTATTCATAGATACTTGGATAAGACGTATTATGTGAACAATGCTGTCATAACATAAACGATTAGAATAAAAACAAGAAATTAAGAATAGGGCCAGATCTCAATAGGAAAGTTTTTTCCATTTAAATTTGCAGCATATGCCAAATTGATATATTTGGATCCTTTTTAATAAACATTTTTCGTCAATACATCCCCCCACATTCACGATTCCTCCTGTGTGTCTTGGATGCAGTAAATAACAGTTCAGTCATCCAATCTAGTGAAGGAATTAGCTGAGCTGTCGGTATTTTGATAGCTAGATCAGCCATTCAATCTGAGACTAGGAGGTTATGTGCTTCCTTCAGGTGTTCCCTGTTCTAATGAAATCCCCAGCTACTTAGCTAAGTTGTCAGTCCCAGATCTCTGCCAGTCATAGAATTTGCTTTGTGGTGCATGTTTGCCTTGTATATCTGTGCTGTGTTTGTTGATCTATTGCTGCCTGATCTTGGACCTTATTCTGACCATCCATTTGCATAGCCCTTCGCTCTGATCCGCTATCTTCCTGGTATTCTGACCTCCTACTGTGACCTGACTACACCTTTTTCTTTCCCCTTTAGTTCAAGAAAGTGGTCTATTGGTATATCACCCCGGAATGTTTGACTACCCTGCCTCACGGTTTGTCCGTGAGTAGTGACTAGCATCACCCTCCCTCTATGGAACTCATAAACACAAAAAGTGACATTCATATTTTAGCTCTTAAATCCTACAAGGTTCTGTTTACATTCACATTTTTTAAAATTTTGTTCTGCATAACACAGAATAAAGAGAGGTGGCAGATCTCTCACACGCTGGACACAGGTGGCAGCCAAAAGACTGCAGACTACAAAGGGTTTTCCATCATATTTAGCATTAACTAGGTAAAAAAAAAGACATTCTGCACTGTTTTGTGTAGTATTTTTGGTAGTATCAGAGTCTCTGTCACCTTAAATAGTGCCTGTCAATTGATGACCAATTTACAGATAGAGATGACTAATACACACTCGTGAAAGTTCCAGTGTCTATATCAGAGATACATATTATTGGGTAATTTTTAAATTATTGAAGCCACAGTCATTTAGGAATTGTATCTGTTTCTTAAGATGTGGTGGTGATCACTTACAGTGACAAATTAGGCAAACAGTTTGGTAAAGTATGAAACTCATTCAGAGATAATAGTTTGTATTGCTATTAGGGATTGTCGTTTCAATCTTTGGCTAGATGCCTTGTATATTGTGAAAACAACCAAAAACCTTTTACATGCTACCATAAAAGCATGCATAAACATATTAGGACATTGATACCTATAGGGGCTTATGTTACATCATTCCAAATCTAAAGGCATTTAGATATAGAAGCAGTTCCCCGTTTGCAGCTATAATAGGTTCCACTCTTCTTGGAAGGATGTCAACCATATTTTGGAGTGTGTTTGTGGCAATTTTGGCATATTCGTTGACAAGAGCATTGTCAGGACTCTGAACATTTTTTACCTTTTGTGCATTACTGCCCTTTTCCAAGATGGCATCTTTGGTCTCATGTGTATTGTGTCTTCCTGCTATAAAACTCCACCCCAGCCTTCAGTCTGTGCTACAGTATTCTGCCTTGCATCCAGCTCCTGACCTCTGATTACTCCCTGGCTATACACCTGCTCCTGTGAACCTGTGTGGTGATCCTGCTACTCAGCTCTGAGTTCCTGCTGCATACACAAGTTTCCAGTAATCCTCCTTCATCTGCTGTTTGTGTTTACTTCCATCTGCATTTGCTGGACATGAAAGCTGTTTCTGCTTTGCAATAACCTGAGACTATTAACCAGGCCTCCCTGGTTGAGCTAAGATATGATTTGAACTGCCTAATAAGCATATCTATCTGTGCCTGGACTAAGACAAGGATTTATTCATGTCAAGTATCCTCAAGAATAACTGTGCTTCATAGACTTTCTGCTTGATTGCATTTTCCTCAGAAGTTTCCTATAGACTGCTAAGCTGCATTTATTATTTGCATCAAGTGTTGTGGACTTGAGTTTCTCTCTGCACCTGTTTGAATCACCGTGTGATAATATAGACTTTACCACTTATAAAACTGTGTCCTGTAGTTGTCTTGTTCCACGCAAAGAGTCTCCTGAGTTATCCCCTATAATTATTACAGGATACTCTAGCCTAAAAAAAAAAGACTGCTGGAACAATGACTGCAGAAAGCAAATTAGAGCAGGTGTTTTCCATAACTAGATCACTGCAGAAAGATGTGGAAGGTCTGCAAAAGAAGTTTGGAAGCTTTGAACACAATTAACAAGTGTTTGGACAAACTTTGCAGGACTTGAGCAACAGCATGGCAGCCCAGGAAAACAAACTTGCTGGCATAGAGTCCCAGTATGGACGGGCTTTGCGGGACATAAGCACGGAAATAGCTGCACAAGTGACTTTACCCTCTGGGCAACTGCCACCAGCTGGCCCACCTAAGTTGCTCCCATTCAGATTTAATGGTGATCGCGACAAATTTCATGGCTTTGTGAATCAATGTATGCTATATTTTTATGTGCATGCTGACCATTTTCCTACTGATAGATCCAAAGTATTGTGTATAATAATGCTACTGACCTCACGAGCGCTCGCCTGGGTGAATCCGATGATTGAGTCTCGTAACCCACGGTTAAATGACTTGGATGATTTCTTGGCCACTATGGCATTAATGTTTGATTACCCTAATCGCCGTGCAACCGCTGAATCTGCTTTGTTGTCTTTACGCCAGGCTAAACATTCTGTTATTGAGTATGCCACTGAATTCAGGAGATTGGCGGTAGATACCAATTGGGACAGTTATGCACAATTGCCTATTTTTAAAAGGGGTCTGTCTAGTATTGTGAAAGAAGACCTATCCCGCTCTGAGTCGCCACAAGAGCTAGAGACATTTATACAGCATTGTGTGCGCATAGACATTCGCCTTACTGAGCGTAGGCAGAAGAAATTTGCTGCATATAACCGTGTTTTTAACTTTTCCCTTCCTTCCAAAGAGCCTGAAGGTAAAACCTCTCGGGAGGTGGAGGAGGTGCCCATGCAAATTGATTCCGTTCAGAGGCGCGAGATCAATAAGCGCCGGGAGCATCGCCTTCGTGAAAGTCTATGTTTCTACTGCGGCCAGTCTGACCACTTCTTGATCAATTGTCCTAAGTGTCCTAGATGGCCTAACAAGGTGCTAGCAGCAATAGGGGAGTATGACAACTGTGATGATGAATCTGACATCTCTGAATGTAGCCTGCCTTTAAATGCTGTATTCCATTCACTTTCCATGACTTCACCCCACCAAGGAGCTGAAGGAAAAGAACTCTCACTGTTTTCTCCCTATTAAGATCCTGTGTTCAGGACAGTGGATTTCCAGTGCAGCTATGATTGACTCTGGTGCAGGTGGCAATTTCATGGATATCGCATTTGCCAAGGAACATGGTATTAAAATTCAGCAAAGAGCCTCTCCAATTACCATGGAAACAGTGGATGGGTCACCTTTAATCTCTGGGCCTCTGGATCAGGAGACCGTACCCCTTGAAATTTTGTTGCAGCCTAATCATTAGGAGAAACTTTCATTCTTGCTAATTTCCTCTCATTTTCCTGTGATTTTAGGCATTCCTTGGTTGCGTTCTCAGAACCCAATTATCAACTGGGAGACCAAGGAGATTATCTTCCCAACAAGGAGCAACTCAGCGTTAACAGAAGCTGTCCCTGAGTCCACGGCTATGGAACCACATGTACAGGTATTTTCTTTACCTCCAGCTTATAAAGAGTTCTCTGACATCTGTGACAAGAAGAATGCAGATCAGCTTCCTCCACACAGGCATTATGACTGTCCCATTGAGCTGCTTCCCGGGGCAGCCATTCCTTTTGGTAATATATACCCTTTGGCGGCACCTAAGCTTCAAGCCTTAAAAGAGTATATTGATGAAAATCTGGCCAAAGGCTTCATACGTCCTTCTTCCTCATCAGCAGGGGCACCTATCTTTTTTGTAAAGAAGAAGGATGGGACCCTGAGACCCTGTGTTGACTATCGAGAACTCAATAAGGTAACCGTACGAAACCGTTACCCTTTGCCTCTGATTCACGAATTACTGGAAAGAGTTCGCCATGCTAAGGTGTTCTCTAAACTGGATCTTCGTGGGGTTTATAATTTGGTGCGTATTCATCCAGGGGATCAGTGGAAGACAGCATTCAGATGCCGGTATGGACACTTTGAATCTCTTGTGATGCCCTTCGGGCTTTGTAACTGCAGCGCCCCCACTGCCGCAGGGCCGAGGGGTACCCGGTACCGGGCCTCTGAGTCTCTGCTCTGGGGTTGTTACGGTGGCTAGACCCGGTCCGTGACCCTGCTGAGGGGCGCACAGTGAAAGGTGGTGGTATGGTACTGATGTTATGGTGCGGTGTAGTGCCGGTCGCGGTCAATAACGAGGACACCAGGTTGCAGTCTCTTTACCTCTTTACTGAAGGCTTCTGAGTCCTCAATCCGGAATACGGTTAACCGGGCTGCGCAAGTCCGGTCGGTCCGATGGCACCTCCAGAGTTCCCTTTGCAGGTGGAAATCTGTGCCTACCTTCCTGCGCTTGTGTGTTGTGGTCCTCCCCTGCTGTGCTTGCGGGATAGTACCCACAACTGTTGTGTCTGTTTCTCGTGTTCCCTCACAACTCGATTCTGATGTTCTCCCTCTACGTCCCCCTGATCTTACGGTTAGGACGCACCCGTATGACGGGGAGGCTCGGAGCTCTTCCGGGACTCTAGCGTTGCCCCACTCCTGTTGTTACCCCCCTGTGTCTTCCTGGGTCTGGGTGAGACAGCCCGCCTGTAACTGACTGTCCTGCCGTAGGTTTGAAGTTTGGCCTGGAGCTCTATACTTCCTCGGCGTTCCGGCCACCGGTTATGCGCCTCAATAGGATGTTGCCTCGTCTTACAGCACGACTCCTACTGGTATTCTCCTTGTTGCGTTGATCTCGTTTCTCACTCAGCACAATAAACTTCGCTTCTTATCCTTTCTTGGGGTACCGCCGCTATATCGTGCAGG
Source organism: Ranitomeya variabilis (assembly GCF_051348905.1). Taxonomy (NCBI): domain Eukaryota; kingdom Metazoa; phylum Chordata; class Amphibia; order Anura; family Dendrobatidae; genus Ranitomeya; species Ranitomeya variabilis. Next base: position 897,683,514 of record NC_135233.1, read on the forward strand.
CACGGTCCCGTAATGTTCTCTCTGGTTGCTAGGCCTCTGTCAGGATCCCACCCCTGACAGGGACCCCTCTGAATCTTCCCCTACAACACCCTCTGCCACAAGGTGTTGCCTGGTTCCAACCCAGTCAGCTTTCTTTCTAACTTCCTGCCTAACCCCCAGTTTTACCAGATTGTGAGGAGTGGCCTAATGAATAGAACCCTTAGCTCCCCCTGGAGGCCAGACTGTGAAATGTATTGGTGTCTGTGATACCTGGTCAGATGAACTCCTTCAGTGCCATCAGACATACCATAGCCCCCCTTAGCGGCGGAGCCACAGTACTGCAACGACCAGGACTCTGGGGCGCTGCATAACGCCCCTGCAAAATTTCAACACCTTACTAATGATATTTTCAGAGATTAGTTGTACCAGTTTGTAGTGATCTATTTGGACGATATACTAATCTTTTCTGACTCTCTACAGAAACATGAAAAACATGTCAAAACTGTTTTAAGACGTCTGAAAGAGAACCATCTGTATATTAAGCCAGAGAAATGCGAGTTCCATCGTTCTGAGATACAGTTATTGGGTTACATCATCTCTCCCCAATGGCTGAACATGGCATCTGGTAAGATTTAGGCTATCCTTGACTGGCCGGTACCCAAGAACGTTAAGGAGGTCCAACGTTTTATTGGTTTTGCAAATTTCTACAGACGCTTCATTTGAAATTTTTCTGATATTGTCCGTCCCATTACTTCCTTGACAAAGAAGGAAAAGCCCTTTAAGTGGTCATCACAGGCTCAAGAAGTTTTTGATCGGCTTAAGATCTGTTTCACATCAGCACCACTGTTGATACACCCAGATCCAACACTTCTTTCATTGTGGAGGTGGACGCTTCTGATAATGCTTTGGAGGCTATTCTCTCCCAAAGAACTGGAGAGAAGGGTCTGCTACATCCTTGTGCTTTCTTTTCCTATAGACTAACCTCAGCAGAGAAGAATTACGATGTGGGAGACAAGGAATTGCTGGCTATTATTGTGGCTTTCAAAGAATGGAGGTATCATCTGCAAGGAGCTGCACAACAGATCATAGTGCTAACTGACCATCGCAATCTAGAGTTCCTTAGATCCGCTAGATGTCTTTCTTCTCGTCAGGCTCGTTGGAACTTATTTCTAAATCAATTTAACTTTGTTATCTCGTACCGTCCAGGTTCTCATAATGGAAAGGCTGATGCTTTATCCCGAATCCATGCTGCGGATTCCGTACCTGGAGGCCCGTCCAAGACCATTCTATCTGATGCCAATTTCATTGGAGTTATCCACGATCAGGACTTGTGGAAGGAGTGCAGGGAGGCCTGTGAAGTTGATGTATTTCTGGCCAACCCATCTGTGGATATTAATCTTGTCTTTAAGGGTGGCATGTGGTTCAGAGATCGACGTATCTATGTCACGGAGGTCGTCCGTCTGCAGATCCTCAAGTTGGCACATGACTCCAAGTTGGCTGGTCACAAGGGAGTACAGAAGATACAAGAGTTCCTGAGCCTATTCTTCTGGTGGCCAACTTGCCTGAAGGATACCAAGGACTATGTTCTCTCTTGCGAGGTATGTGCCCGTTACAAGACTCCTCATGTGGCATCTACGGGCCTTCTACAACCATTACCTGTTCCGTCCCACCTTTGGGGGTCTATATCAATGGACTTTATTGTGGAGCTGCCTACATCGGGGGGCATGAATACAATCATGGTGGTAGTTGATCGCCTGATTAAAGCTGCTCATTTTGTTCCGTGCACCGGTCTCCCCTCAGCTAAAGATACAGTGAATTTGGTTATACAGAATGACTTTTGGTTGCACGGGGTTCCGGATGAGATCATCTCTGACCGTGGAGTACAGTTCACTTCAAGATTCTGGAAGGGGTTTTGCTCTGCACTCAATATTAATGTCTGTCTCTCTTCTGCTTACCATCCCCAGACAAATAGTCAGACTGAGCGTACCAACCAGACGCTGGAACAATATCTAAGATGTTATGTCAGCCATCTCCAGGATGATTGGTTGGAGTTGTTGCCGTTAGCCGAATTTTCATACAATAATTCTCAGAGCGCCTCCACTAAATTTACACCTTTCTTTGCCAATCTGGGTTATCATCCGTGTATTTTACCTAGGTCTCCAATTAATTCTCCGATTCCGGCAGTGGAGGAAAGGCTGACTGTGATGAGACAGAATCTGGAGGTTCTGAAGGAATCCCTGACCACAGCTCAAGAACGTTATAAGAGACCGGCTGATAGATTCTGTAAACCTGCACCCATGTTCAAGGTAGGAGATTCCGTGTGGTTAGCAACTAAGAATCTGAAGTTAAACGTTCCTTCACAAAAACTTGGACAGAAATTCATTGGCCCTTTCAAGATCAATGGTATTGTGAGCTCTGTGGCCTGCCGGCTGAAGCTGCCTAGGACAATGAAGGTACACCCAGTTTTTCATGTATCTTTACTAAAGCCTGTATCTCCTAATACCTTCCAGGGACGTGTTGTGCCACCTCCGCAGCCTGTGGTGATTGATGGGCAAGAACAATTCGTGGTGGAGGAAATTACTGATTACAGGATTCGCAGGAATCGGCTCCAATATCTGATAAGATGGCAGGGATATCCCCCTGAGGAAGACTCTTGGGAACCTGTGGAAAACATCAATGCCCAACAGAAGATTTCTCATTTTCATCAGAGATTCCCTGAGAAACCAGGTCCAGGATCATCCTGAGGCCGCTTCTAAGGAGGGAGTAATGTCAGGACTCTGAACATTTTTTACCTTTTGTGCATTACTGCCCTTTTCCAAGATGGCATCTTTGGTCTCATGTGCACTGTGTCTTCCTGCTATAAAACTCCACCCCAGTCTTCAGTCTGTGCTACAGTATTCTGCCTTGCATCCAGCTCCTGACCTCTGATTACTCCCTGGCTATACACCTGCTCCTGTGAACCTGTGTGGTGATCCTGCTACTCAGCTCTGAGTTCCTGCTGCATACACAAGTTTCCAGTAATCCTCCTTCATCTGCTGTTCGTGTTTACTTCCATCTGCATTTGCTGGACATGTAAGCGGTTTCTGCTTTGCAATAACCTGAGACTATTAACCAGGCCTCCCTGGTTGAGCTAAGATATGATTTGAACTGCCTAATAAGCATATCTATCTGTGCCTGGACTAAGACAAGGATTTATTCATGTCAAGTATCCTCAAGAATAACTGTGCTTCATAGACTTTCTGCTTGATTGCATTTTTCTCTGAAGTTTCCTATAGACTGCTCAGCTGCGTTTATTATTTGCATCAAGTGTTGTGGACTTGAGTTTCTCTCTGCACCTGTTTGAATCACCGTGTGATAATATAGACTTTACCACTTATAAAACTGTGTCCTGTAGTTGTCTTGTTCCACGCAAAGAGTCTCCTGAGTTATCCCCTATAATTATTACAAGCATTTTTCAAGACATACAATGATTTTGGAATAGAAGACCTGACTCCCAATCTTCATTCTAGTTGAAGGCGTTCATTTGAGGGTTGAGATTAAGAATCTTTGAGAGTCAGTCAAGTTAATCCACGCCAAAATCTACCAGCCATGCTCTGATGGACCTTGCTTTGTGAATTGAGCACAGTCATGCTAGAGTAGGAAATTTGGAAGCATACAACTGTCCAAAATATCTTGGTCTGTTGAAGAGTTAAGATTTCCTATTAATGGGACTTTGGTCAATGTCATAGCTTTATCTCTCCTCCTCCATACTATAAGGTTGGCCCAATGCAGTCAGCAGGTATCATTCTCGTGGTATTCGCCAAACTCAGACTCATCAATCAGACTGACAGTCACAGAAGATTAGTGGTGGCTTTACACACTCCATTCAGCATTTGGCATTGTGAGAAAACGTTTGCATGCAGCTGTCTGGCCATGGAAAGCCATGCCTAATAAGCTCTTAACACACAGTTTTTGTGTCTAATTTTTGGAACTCTTCCGTTGTTGAGACAGCCAATTTTTATGCATAAGTTGTCTCAGCACTCAGCAACACTGCTCTGTAACTTTATGTAGTCTGCCATTTTGCAACTTAGTTGCTGTGGTTCCCAAATGCTTTCACTTTTCAAAAATATCCCTCGTAGTTTATAGTGGAATATTTAGGAAGGAGGAAATTGCATGAACGGACTTGTTGCAACAATGCCATCCTATTTCAGGATCATTGCTATGATTATTTCTGTTTCTATGCCTTACAAAGTATGATGGGTGCCATACCACTGATGCATACTGCAGTACAATGCCATTAGTATATATAATTCATTTTAGAATATTTATAAAGAAATGTGAATTTTAATATTCCTGTTTTTGTTATTGTTTATTTGTACAACATAGCCGGCAGTACAGGAAACAGATTTTGCATCTGTCCCTTCAGGCACAAGAATGCAAAGATGAGCTTTCTAGGAAGCCTGTGTGACATTAGCCCAGTCATTAGTCCATAAATAATCGTTATTTTATGATTTATGCACCTTTTGTTAGCTGTGTTACTGTATTATACCTTCAGACTTATCTACGCTCATTGTGGGGTTTAATTCCTATTTCAGAATCAAAAATTCACTTACTGGAAAGATTCTGAAAACATTTTGCTTGGCAGTTTTTCAGAGTCATTCCCTGTAGCACAAAAACATCTGTTCCAATTTCTACCAATTTCAGAATAATTAGCTGCACCCCAGATATATTTTAATAACATTTAGCATTAGGAAATAGAATGACTTGAACAAACGTGAATGAAAATAAATAACACAGAACTGAGCTGAATCTTATGTGAAATACAACATTAGAAATAACATTTTGACAGGGAACAGTGTAATAATATCAAGGCTGTCCTACAACCACATTCCAATATGATTTCAATGCTGAATTTTATTTTATAATTTTTAACATGAATCTAAATTTTTGATAATTTATATATTTCTTACATGTCTAGGGGTTAAATGTATATGCACAGTCAGAACCAGAAATATTTAGGCAGCCATAGATTTTTCATAATTTAGACTTTGTAAACCACAACAATAGATTAACAACAAAGTAATGAAAAATAAGACTGAAGTGTAGGCTTTCAGCTTTGAAGGGGTTGACCAGGAGTAACATATTCATGGGGATCTGACACCCTGCACTCGGACCAATTAACTGTGATCTAAAACTAAAAATCCAAAAAAAGGTGCAACACTGTGCAGAATGTAAAGAAAACAAGAATGCAATGATTTGGAAATCTCTTATAACCATATTTTGTTTGTTGCAACAGAACATAAAACACAGATCAGAAGTTGTTAGTTAGACATTTTTCTATTTTATTTGAAGAAATTAGAAATTTATGGCAGCAACACATGTCAAAAGGTTGGGACAGTGCCGTGCCTACCATTGTATAGCATCCCCTCTTCTTTTTACAATAGTCTGTAAATGTCTGGGAATTGAGGAGACCAATTGCTGGAGTTTGGGGAGTAGAATGCTGTACCGTTCTTATCTAATGTAAAAATCTAGCTGCTCAACAGTCCTGGGTGTTCTTAGTCAGGTTTTTTATTTCATAAACCTCCAAATGGTTTCTTTTTGTAAAAGGTCTGAATTGCAAATGGCCAGCTCATCATTTTTGCTCTTCTACAAAGCCAAGCTATTGTGATGGATGATCTCAGGGGCAATTTTAGTATAAAAAATGTAGGGCTTTTTGCCTGGGTCCCATATCGCTGGCTAGCAACACTTTGAACTGTGTTAGTTTTAATACGATACCAACAAAGTTCAATCCTACACAATGTCATTTTCTTGGTGAAGCTGGCACGATGTTTCCACTGAACTTGACTGCCTATTCCAGACTGTTGTATTTATAAGTGAGAAGTAGAGATGGAAGCTGAGGTGGACAAGGAATTAAAAAAATAATCTTTATTGTTTTTATATTATGTGGACTATAAGAAGGTAAGGGGGCTGTCATGGTCATCATACTGTGTACAGAGAGCTGTGGAGACCATCATACTGTTTATAAAGAACTGTAGTGACCATCATATATACAGTTGTGCTCAAAAGTTTACATACCCCTGCACAATTTTTGCTTTATTGATATTTATTTCAGATTTTATGATTGATAACACCAAAAATTTTTCTCCATTCATGGATAGTGGTTGGGTGAAGCCTCTTATTGTCAAACTACTGCATTTTCTCTTTTTAAATCGTAATGACAACCCAAAACATCCAAATTACCCTGATCAAAAGTTCAAATGCCCCATTTATTAATACCGTGTATTGCCCCCTCTAGCATTAATGACAGCTTGAAGTCTTTTGTGGTAGTTGTGGATGAGTTTCTTTTTCTCAGACGGTAATGCTGCCCACTCTTCTTGGCAAAAAGTCTTCAGTTCCTGTAAATTCTGGGGCTGTCTAGCATGAACTGCGCACTTGAGATCTCCCCAGAGTGGCTCAATCATATTGAGGTCAGGAGACTGAGATGGCCACTCCAGAACCTTCACTTTGTTCTGCTGTAGCCAAGGACAGGTTGACTTGGCCTTGTGTTTTGGATCCTTGTCATCTTGGAATGTCGAAGAATGACCCATGCGCAGCTTCCGGGCTGATGATTGCAAATTTACCTCCAGTATTTGCTGATAACATGCTGCATTAATCCTTCCTTCTACGTTGACCAAGCTTCTGTGCCTTTGTAGCTCAAACATCCCCACAACATCAGCGATCCATCTTTGTGCTTTACAGTAAGAATGGTGTTCCTTTCATCATAGGCCTTGTTGACCTCTCTCCAAATGTAACGTTAATGGTTGTGGCCAAAAAGTTCAATTTTGGTCTCATCACTCCAAATTACCTTGTTCCAGAAGTTTTGAGGCTTGTCTCTGTGTTGTTTTGCATATTGTAGGCGAGATACTTTGTGGCATTTGAGCAGTAATGGCTTTCTTCTGGAGTCTCGACCACACAGCCCATTTTTCTTCAAGTGTCTTCTTATTGTGAATCTTGAAACAGCCACACCACTCGTTTTCAGAGAGTCCTGTATTTCAGCTGTTATTTTGGGGGTTTTCTTTGCATACCGAACAATTTTCCTGGCAGTTGTGGACGACATTTTTGTAGGTCTGCCTGACCATGGTTTTGTTTTTACAGAGCCCCTGATTTTTCATTTGTTAATCACAGTTTGAACGCTGCTGACTGGCATTATCAATTCCTTGGATATCTTTTTGTATTCCTTTCCTGTTTTATACAGTTCAACTACCTTTTCCCATAGATCCGTTGATAATTCTTTTGCATTCCCCATGACTCACAATCCAGAAACGTCAGTGGCTGAATGAAAGATGCAAGAGTCTATCTGGATCCCAGAAACTCACTCAGCACACACACTGATTATAAGCAAACAGGTCACAGGTGAGGACGTTACCTTTAGTAGACATTCAAACCCATTTGTGTCAACTTCTGTGCATGTTATCAGGCCAAATTCATCAGGGTATGTAAACTTTTGATCAGGGTAATTTGGATGTTTTGGGTTGTCATTATGATTTAAAAAGAGAAAACAAAGTAGTTTGACAATAAATGGCTTCACCTAACCACTAACCATGAGTGGAGAAAAAGTTTTGATGTTATCATTCATATTCTCTGAAAAAAAGGCAGAGAAAGCAAAAATTCTGCAAGGATATGTAAACTTTTGAGCACAACTGTATATAGGGAGCTGTGGGGCCATTATGCTGTGTAAAGTGAGCGGTGGGAGCCATTATACAGTAAATAGGAAGCTGTGTGGGGCATCATATTGTATGTAGTGGGGCTGTAGGTGCAATCATAATGTGATATGCTGAAAAATAGAATGGACAGCGCCTCCAAAAATCATACACTGATCTAATGCCGCCAGGCGAAAATATATATAACTGAACATGAGGTTCTTAGTTTAACATTCTGACCAGACTGTATGAAGCCCACTGCCACGTCATGGCAAACTTCATAGTGGGTCCTTACTGCCCTAACGGCGCACGCCGACCACAGCCACAGCAGCAATGCACAGGCAGGGCAGATGGCCCGGTGTCTTCAGAGCGCGCCGCCCCACCAGCACGAAACCACAGCAACAATGGCAGCCACACAGCACCAACCCCAAATGAAACGAGTCCCCTTCGTCCCCCACGGAGCGGAGCCGCACGCCGACCACCACCACAGCAGCAATGCAGCTGCAGGGCAGTCAGCCTCTTGCCTCACAGCACCGATGACTCCAGACTGCGCCGCCCCACCAGCACAAAACCACAGTAACAATGGCCGCGACACAGCACCAACACCAAATGTAAGAAGCAATGAAACTCACCTCCATCAAGCTCTTCAGTGAGAGCAGAAATGGGCTAGACCCCTTACTTTGCAGTCTCCTGCTAATTAAAATCACCTGTACCAAATGGTAGGAGTGCACATCCAAAGATAAAAAAAGGACAGATCATGCAATTTGCTGAAAAAGAGAATGGACAACACCTCCAAAAATCATACAATGATCTAATGCCGCTAGGCAAAACTATATATCTGAACATGAGGTTCTTAGTTTTACATTCTGATCAGACTGCATGAAGCTCACTGCCACGTCACGGCAATCCTCGTAGTGGGTCCCTACCACCGTAATAGAGGGGAGTCGACCACCAGCCACAGTGGCAATGCACAGGCTGGGCAGACGGCCCGGTGTTTTCAGACCGCGCCGCCTCACCAGCACAAAACCACAGCAACAATGCCAAATAAAAAATGCAGAAAGAATTCTGCATTTTCTACTTTTGCTCTAATAGATTTGCTTGATTGTTTGGTTGGTTGGTTGATTGGTTGGTTTTCAGTCCAATGATAGTTTTGTTCACTTACACAATGACACTATTCTGAAAACTCATATTAACAGTTTCCATAAACACCAGTCAAATGCAAATGCAACACTTGGAATTAACTTGGAAAAAAATAAACATTTTCATTTCTTAATTTATCCAAAATAATATGGGGACAATCCAAACCCCACCATTCTTTTTAATGTTTTTAGAACTGTAACATAATTAACTTGGTACACTCCTATGATGTCTACTATTGTTAGCCTCTGTGACAATGAGAATGGTGGCAGTGCTGATGATGAGTTCAAGTAATATAAGAAGTTGTTCCACTAATTAGAGGTGAGCAACGGAATCATCGAGCCCTATTGCAAATGTTCTAATTGGGCCCCCCTCTTACCACACCCTCAAAAAGATATGAGAGTAGGTGGGCTCATCCCTGTCAACTTTTATAAACTGGGAAAGGGACGTGTATTGCAGCACGTACACATTAATTATGGCCCCACTGAAGCTTCTTAAAGTTCTCACCCAGTGCAATACTCCTTTCATGGCCCCCATAGAGTATGATGCCACCAAAAATATCCCTTCTCCCAACACACATATCCCAGCAGTGAATTCCCTCACAAAATGTATCTCTACAGTACCTCCTATGTACAAAGTATGATGTCCCACAGAGCCTCCAACACAGTATGATGTCACCATATTCCCCACACACGATATGATGCAGCCAGAGTGTCCTCATCACAGTATGTCCCTATAATGACCCTCAGCACAGTATAATAACCACACAGCATGATGGCCTAAAGTGCCCTCCACACAATATAATGTCCCCAAAGTTCACCTACACACTATATGATGGCCTCCACAGTTCCCACACAGCATGATGCTCCCACTCAGTATGATTCTGCCTCACAGTATTGTGGCCCACACTACCTCTCAACACAATATGATGGTCCCCAAGGCCCCTCATACACAAGATAGCCCACACAGCCACCCACACACAGTATCATGGCCCTCACTCAGTATGATGCTTCCCTCACAAAATGATGGTCCACACTGCCAACCAAACAATATGACGGTCAACACAGGCCCCATTCAGTATGAGGGAATGATGGACATACAGCTCCCCACACAGTATAATGGGTCCCACAATCCACCCACTTACAGTATTATGGCTTCCACAGCCCCTACACAGGGTGAAGACTCCACAGTCCCACCACACTTTATAATGTTCACACAGCCCCTTAAAAAGTATGATGGCCCCACAGTCCACCACATACAATATCTGGATACGCACTGCCCCTTACAACACCCTTTAATTACTCAGCTACTGTGATTTCCCTGATGAGCTGCCCCTTTGTGTGCACTATGCAGATTGAGTTTCTGCACAGCAGACATAAGGCCTGCTCTGCCGAGACTCCTGCTACACCATTCTATTCAATAACACCTGCATCCATTCAGCACCGGACCTCCTCTACTCACGGACGTCGTAGCGGTTGCATGCACCGGCCACTAATTACAAATTCCAGATGTCCACTCAATCAGGAGACTAAGCTATCCAATGAAAGTGGTCAGTGTAATGTCCACAGTTCCAGTCACTGCTAGCTTCTGACTGTTATAGTTTTCCCTCAAGGTGTTTCACATCTGGACTGCCATCTTACTGATTGTACTAGTTCTTCCTCCACCTATCCTCTGCCACTAGTTGGCAACTGCAACCTAGACCAACGATCCTTGTGTGAATTCTCAGTGAATTCCTCAGATTCTGTTTGCCAATCTTTTCCATCCATGGACAACTTTGGCACTGAAGACAACATTCCAGGTGATGAAATAATTCAAGAAACAGTTCTGTATTAGTGATGAGCGAATATACTCGTTACTCGAGATTTCTCGAGCACGCTCGGGGGTCCTCCGAGTATTTTTTCGTGCTCGGAGATTTAGTTTTTATTGCCGCAGCTGAATGATTTACATCTGTTAGCCAGCATAAGTACATGTGGGGATTCCCTAGCAACCAGGCAACCCCCACATGTACTTATGCTGGCTAACAGATGTAAATCATTCAGCTGCGGCAAGAAAAACTAAATCTCCGAGCACTAAAAAATACTCGGAGGACCCCCGAGCATGCTCGAGAAATCTAGAGTAACGAGTATATTCGCTCATCACTATTCTGTATTTCTTACCAGGAACAAATCTGTGCAGAAGAAAAGCTACACAGAGGAAGCGGCACTGAAGCAGCACTGCGTCTCCTGCGTCTCACAATAAGCCATAACTGCTGACATGGTAATACCTTGCTTATTTATTGTTTAAAATAAAGAATATTATTAATAAGAGATGCTGGAACCTTGATATAAACCGTATATTGGAGGATCACTATATATAGCTCAGCCAATGACATCTGAGTGCGGTCCGATTTATACGCACTGACACAAATGAATAGATTGAGACTTTTTTTTCTCCGTCTTCTCTTCATCCGAGAGAATCGTAGACACTGATCACTGATAGGTGTTAGATCAGAGTGACATTTGCATTATCAGAGCGATTCTCTTGGATGAGGGAGTCTATGGCCATCTGACACTGCCGTGAAGAGAATTTTCAATAATTTACAATGTATGGCATTAAGCGATTAGTGAAAAGTCATAGTGATGGTAGAATAAGCCAATCAGGTCCTCTCTATTTAGGTTAGAACATGTTGTTTTACAAATTGTGGTTTGATATTTTCTCCTCTATAAACAATCTTAGTCTCCCAATTAATTTGGTGTCCACGTGAAGCTGTACAAACCACGGCTGGCAGAGCGCTGCTTCTATTTTACAAGGTTATTTTTAGAGCATTTTGTAAAAAGCCTTGCGGCTTTCATTGTGAATGAATCAGTGATATTGCTGCCATGGAAACAAGCCTCCATTGTGATTGGTCACACAGTATCTATGCTCTTGAATTTGAAGAAGTCCTCCTAAACTGCAGGAGATGTTAATATTTAATGCTGTGCAGAGACGTGCCGGATCCTAGCAACCCTGATAGCAGCAGTTATGTAATTCTTTATTATTAACAGAATAAACAGATTTAGGTCACCTCAATTATTTTGCTTCTCCTTGTGCTGTTGCCTTTTTATATATATTTTTCAAAGGCCGAGAAAAGTTACGTTAAATCGCAATTGTGCATAAAATAAAGAGGAAAAGATTTACCTTATTATGCTGTATTTTATCTGGTCTAATGATGCTTGTTATGAACTGGGAAAAAACATGGAACAACAGTGATGGGAAATAGCAGTTATCGCACTAAATAGTGACCTTAAAGGGGCATTTTGGTTTGAACAAATTATCTCCCATCTTCTGATTAAGTGAGGACTGTTAGATCGTGCGCATTCCCCCGGAGGAACGTACACACACACCTGCAGGAACAGGGACTTGTCCCACCTTGGCCTTGACTCTCAAGGACTCCCACTATGGCAGCTCTTCAACCCTCTACTCCGCCCAGCCCAGCATAGCTCAGTACTGTACTACCAAGCCTTACCCCAGGCCTACAAGGCAATGGCACATCATTTTAGTTTTCCATTGGCCTCATATTCCCTCTACAAGACTTAAGGCCCCGTCACACTTAGCGACGCTAAAGCGATCCCGACAACGATACGACCTGTCAGGGATCGTTGCTGCGTCGTTATGTGGTCGCTGGTGAGATGTCAAACAGTGAGATCTTCCCAACGACGCAGCAGCGATGCGGCAACCTGTAGCGACCTGTACAACGATGTCGTTGGTCGTTGTGACCCTGTCACATGGCAGCTATTATGATGATTCAGACCTCGATGAGGGACGTCCTGTGTGACGTTGTAGTCAACGAGGTCGTTGGTAAGGTGTCAAACACAGCGATGTGTGCTACCCAGCGGGACCTCAACGATCAAAAAAAGGTCCAGGCCATTCCGACACGACCAGCGATCTCACAGCAGGGGCCTGGTCGCTGCTACGTGTCAAACATAGCGAGATCGCTACTGAGGTCGCTGTTGCGTCACAAAACTTGTGACTCAGCAGCGATCTCGCTAGCGACCTCGCTTAGTGTGATGGGGGCTTTAACTGCAGCCTATCTTGGATATGAGTATGCCACCCAATCCCAATCACTGATTCCCTCACTGGGCTGTCTAATTCCACACAACCCACAGAGACTACAGAGCTTGCTTCCAAGGCTGGCAATACACCGCAGGACATTAGTTAGGTGGCACATTAGCCTTTACATACACAATAGCCATTAGTTAAGTGGCAGCCCACATGGATTACTTTCAAGATTACATTCTATACAACTCAACTCTATCAGTCCCGGACAATTTTCCTAATTCAGTGTCTTTTTCGCTACACACGCACAAGGTCACATTTGCAAAGCTGCTATAATGATGTCTGCTCTAAGGTCTGCTCATTCTTAGGCAAGCAAACCATGCTCAGTTTCTCACAGGCCTTCCAGTCCCATATCCTAAACTTTAGTACATCACTTTTTCAACCAAAGACTTTCAGCATCACTGCAGGTGACCTAGGTACAAGCCTATTACTTCCCATACTTTTAAGGTACCGTCACACTAAGCGACGCTGCAGCGATAGCGACAGCAATGCCGATCGCTGCAGCGTCGCTGTGTGGTCGCTGGAGAGCTGTCACACAGACCGCTCTCCAGCGACCAGCGATGCCGAGGTCCCCGGGTAACCAGGGTAAACATCGGGTTGCTAAGCGCAGGGCCGCGCTTAGTAACCCGATGTTTACCCTGGTTACCAGCGTAAAAGTTAAAAAAACAAACAGTACATGCTCACCTGCACGTCCCCCAGCCTCTGCATCCTGACGCTGACTGAGCTCCGGCCCTAACAGCACAGCGGTGACGTCACCGCTGTTGCTTTCACTTTCAGTTTAGGGCCGGCGCTTTAGTGTCAGGAAGCAGAGGCTGGGGGACGCGCTGGTGAGTATGTACTGTTTGTTTTTTTAACTTTTACGCTGGTAACCAGGGTAAACATCGGGTTACTAAGCGCGGCCCTGCGCTTAGCAACCCGATGTTTACCCTGGTTACCAGTGTAAAATATCGCTGGTATCGTCGCTTTTGCTGTCAAACACGGCGATACACGGCGACCTAGCGACCAAATAATGTGCAGACCTTCTAGCAGCGACCAGCAATTTCACAGCGGGATCCAGATCGCTGCTGCGTGTCAAATACAGCGATATCGCCATCCAGGTCGCTGCAACGTCACGGATTGCTGGCGATATCGCCTAGTGTGACGGTACCTTTAGGCTATGTTCACACGTTCACTAGTTGGTCAATATTTTACATAAGTATCTGTGAGCCAAAACCAGGAGTGGGTGAAAAATACAGAATTGGTGACGTGTTCCTATTATACTTTTCCTCTGATGGTTCCACTTCTGATTTTGGCTTACAAATGCTGATGTAAAATACTGATTAAATACTGAACGTGTAAACGTGGCCACAGTGTACAGTCACTGAATTTCCCAATGAATCTTCGATGCTTGACCAACGACTGATGTCTTTGTACCCTGAGAGATGAGAGCTGTGCCATGGCTTTTGACTTGTGTCTGGATTCCAGATCTTGCCTGACACAGGTCAGGTCTTCGGGCCTTGACCGGCGTCGTCTGGATTCTGGAACTTACCTGGTGCCATCTGGATTCTGCTTCCAGATGCACCACAACCCGCTGATTCAAGCTTCCTGTCATGGCCTGGCACCCCAGTCTCAGCTTCTTCCTCGACACAAGTCCTGACCATCTGTCTTGTTGGTGTCAAATCTCCTCCTGTTTTGGCACGCTGGCCTTTTATAGCAGGGAACTTTGTCATCAAGCTCACTTGACCTGGTGCCCCATCCAAACTTGTTCCTCCTGAAATTCTCCCCCTTCTGGTTGGTTCCACAGGGTCCTGTTTGGACAGTAGATGGCACTCCTTATAAACAAATGCCGCACAGTGAAGGGGATCCTCATCCTTTGTGTTACACCTTCTTACAGATGCAATTAAGGGGTCCTTCATAAGTCCTGATCCACATACAGCAGTTAAATGAAGACTAGGGTTTTCCTAGAAACTTCAAGATGGAGTGGCTTCCGCAAAGCCTGTCCGTGGAAACTATTATACCCGCCTTCCAGACAGTGCTCAACAATATTTAGCCTGCTAATCCCAATGATTAGCCACAGAGATCATATGCCAGCCACAAGTAAATAAGACCAGGGACACTGTACTGAATCTGTGGTAGCAAGAAGATGTGAATATAGTTTCCCCACCTTCCCAACCATGAGCTGTCATATGTTCCGATAAACTGGAGCAGCTCTGCATGCTCAAACACAGCAAATAAAACAATACAGCAGTTGCACATTTAGATTTTCTTAGCACAGGAAGATTTCTTTAAAACATTCAATCATGGAACTTATTATAATTTTTATTCCAAGATCTATTAACTAAAATGTACGGTACTTTGTTTGAGAAACAATCCCTTTAAGTGTACAAAACAAGCATGGCTTATTATTTTAGTAGTCAAGTTCAGCGTGCATTCCAACAATAGATATAAACCAAAGAGCTTAGTTGAATGTGGATGCCTGCTGTGTAGATCCAGAAATCATGCATCTACACTGTAAATCTTTCACAGTATTAATCTCTGGTATTTTAGCTAGGTCTGTTAACCCCTTCACCCCCAAGGGTGGTTTGCACGTTAATGACCGGGCCAATTTTTACAATTCTGACCACTGTCCCTTTATGAGGTTTTAACTCTGGAACGCTTCAACGGATCTTGGCGATTCTGACATTGTTTTCTCGTGACATATTGTACTTCATGTTAATGGTAAAATTTCTTCGATATAACTTGCGTTTATTTGTGAAAAAAACGAATATTTGGCGAAAATTTTGAAAATTTCGCAATTTTCCAACTTTGAATTTTTATGCCCTTAAATCACAGACATATGTCACACAAAATACTTAATAAATAACATTTCCCACATGTCTACTTTACATCAGCACAATTTTGGAACCAAAATTTTTTTTTGTGACGGAGTTATAAGGGTTAAAAGTTGACCAGCAATTTCTCATTTTTACAACACCATTTTTTTTTAGGGACCACATCTCATTTGAAGTCATTTTGACGGGTCTATATGATAGAAAATACCCAAGTGTGACACCATTCTAAAAACTGCACCCCTCAAGGTACTCAAAACCACTTTCAAGAAGTTTATTAACCCTTCAGGTGTTTCACAGGAATTTTTGGAATGTTTAAATAAAAATGAACATTTAACTTTTTTTCACACAAAATTTATTTCAGCTCCAATTTGTTTTATTTTACCAAGGGTAACAGGAGAAAATAGACCCCAAAAGTTGTTGTACAATTTGTCCTGAGTACGCTGATACCCCATATGTGGGGGTAAACCACAGTTTGGGCGCATGGCAGAGCTTGGAAGCAAAGGAGCGCCATTTGACTTTTCAATGCAAAATTGACTGGAATTGAGATGGGACGCCATGTTGCATTTGGAGAGCCCCTGATGTGCCTAAACATTGAAACCCCTAACAAGTGACACCATTTTGGAAAGTAGACCCCCTAAGGAACTTATCTAGATGTGTGGTGAGCACTTTGACCCAACAAGTGCTTTACAGAAGTTTATAATGCAGAGCCGTAAAAATAAAAAATCATATTTTTTCACAAAAATGATCTTTTCACCCCCAATTTTTTAATTTTCCCAAGGGTGAGAGAAGAAATTGGACCCCAAAAATTGTTGTGCAATTTGTCCTGAGTACGCTGATACCCCATATGTGGGTGTAAACCATTGTTTGGGCGCAGGGCAGAGCTCGGAAGGGAAGGAGCGCCATTTGACTTTTCAATGCAAAATTGACTGGAATTGAGATGGGACGCCATGTTGCATTTAGAGAGCCCTTGATGTGCCTAAACATTGAAACCCCTAACAAGTGACACCATTTTGGAAAGTAGACCCCCTAAGGAACTTATCTAGATGTGTGGTGAGCACTTTGACCCACCAAGTGCTTCACAGAAGTTTATAATGCAGAGCCGTAAAAATAAAAAATCATATTTTTTCACAAAAATGATCTTTTCACCCCCAATTTTTTATTTTCCCAAGGGTAAGAGAAGAAATTGGACCCCAAAAATTGTTGTGCAATTTGTCCTGAGTACACTGATACCCCATATGTGGGTGTAAACCATTGTTTGGGCGCAGGGCAGAGCTCAGAAGGGAAGGAGCGCCATTTGACTTTTCAATGCAAAATTGACTGGAATTGAGATGGGACGCCATGTTGCGTTTGGAGAGCCCCTAATGTGCCTAAACATTGAAACCCCCCACGAGTTACACCATTTTGGAAAGTAGACCCCTTAAGGAACTTATCTAGATGTGTGTTGAGCACTTTGACCCAACAAGTGCTTCACAGAAGTTTATAATGCAGAGCCGTAAAAATAAAAAATCATATTTTTTCGCAAAAATGATCTTTTAACCCCCATTTTTTTATTTCCCCAAGGGTAAGAGAAGAAATTAGACCACAAAAGTTGTTGTGCAATTTGTCCTGAGTACGACGATACCCCATATGTGGGTGTAAACCATTGTTTGGGCGCATAGCAGAGCTCAGAAGGGAAGAAGCGCTATTTTACTTTTCAATGCAAAATTGACTGGAATTAAGATGGGATGCCATGTTGCGTTTGGAGAGCCCCTGATGTGCCTAAACATTAAACCCCCCCACAAGTGACACCATTTTGGAAAGTAGACCCCCTAAGGAACTTATCTAGATGTGTTTTGAGAGCTTTGAACCCCCAAGTGTTTCACTACAGTTTATAACGCAGAGCCGTGAAAATAAAAATTATTTTTTTTTTCACAAAAATGATTTTTTAGCCCCCAGTTTTGTATTTTTACAAGGGTATCAGGATAAATTGGACCTCAAAAGTTGTTGTCCAATTTGTCTGGAGAACGCTGATACCCCATTTGTGGGGGGGCACCACTGTTTGGGCGCATGACAGAGCTCGGAAGGGAAGGAGCGCCATTTGGAATGCAGACTTAAATGGATTGGTCTGCAGGCGTCACGTTGCATTTGCAGAGCCCCTGATGTACCCAAACAGTACAAACCCCCCACAAGTGACCCCATATTGGAAACTAGACCTCCCAAGGAACTTATCTAGATGTGTTGTGAGAACTTTGAACCCCCAAGTGTTTCACTACAGTTTACAACGCAGAGCCGTGAAAATAAAACATATTTTTTTCCCACAAAAATGATTTTTAGCCCCCCAAATTTTTATTTTCCCAAGGATAACAAGAGAACTTGGACCCCAGAAGTTGTTGTTCAATTTGTCCCTAGTACGCTGATACCCCATATGTTGGGGTAAACCCCTTTTTGGACGCACGGGAGAGCTCGGAAGGGAAGGAGCACTATTTTACTTTTTCAACGCAGAATTGGCTGGAATTGAGATTGGACGCCATGTCGCGTTTGGAGAGCCCCTGATGTGCCTGAACAGTGGAATCTCCCCAATTCTACCTGAAACCCTACCCCTAACCTCACCCCTAACCGTTTACTGAACATTTTCTGACAGTCATAAGTGCCACGTATATAAGTGCCACGTATATAAGTGCCACGTATTTAAGTGCCACGTATTTAAGTGCCACGTATTTAAGTGCCACGTATTTAAGTGCCACGTATTTAAGTGCCACGTATTTCAGTGCCACGATATTTCAGTGCCACGTATTTCAGTGCCACGTATTTCAGGCACTGAAAAATACGTGGCACGTAAATACTTCAGTGCCACGATATTTCAGTGCCACGATATTTCAGTGCCACGTATTTCAGTGCCACGTATTTCAGTGCCACGTATTTCAGGCACTGAAAAATACGTGGCACGTAAATACGTGGCACGTAAATACGTGGCACTTAAATACGTGGCACTGAAATACGTGGCACTGAAATACGTGGCACTTAAATACGTGGCACTTAAATACGTGGCACTTAAATACGTGGCCACTGAAATATCGTGGCACTTATATACGTATATACGTATATAAACGTATATTTCAGTGCCACGTATTTCAGTGCCACGTATTTCAGGTTAGGGGTAGGGTTAGGGTTTTTTGTTTTTTTCTTGTTTTCTTGTGTTTTTCTATAAAAACGCATGCGTTTTACCGCGTTTACATGCATTTTTTCACACATGTGGTTTTTTTAAAAAACGCATGCAGATAAAAACGCAAGTGTGAAACCAGACTAAAAGACGCTTTTTATAGCAAAAAAGTTTTTGCGTCTCCACATTTTGAGACCTATAATTTTTCCACATTTTGGTCCACAGAGTCGTGAGGTTTTTTTTTTTTTGCGGGACGAGTTGACGTTTTTATTGGTAACATTTTCGGACACGTGACCATTTTTTATCACTTTTTATTCCGATTTTTGTGAGGCAGAATAACCAAAAACCAGCTATTCATGAATTTCTTTTGGGAGAGGCGTTTATATTGTTCTGTGTTTGGTAAAATTGATAAAGCAGTTTTATTCGTCGGGTCAGTACGATTACAGCGATATCTCATTTATATCATTTTTTTATGTTTTGACGCTTTTATACGATAAAAACTATTTTATAGAAAAAATAATTATTTTGGCATCACCTTATTCTGAGGACTATAACTTTTTTATTTTTTGCTGATGATGCTGTATGGCGGCTCGTTTTTTGCGGGACAAGATGACGTTTTCAGCGGTAACATGGTTATTTATATCCGTCTTTTTGATCGCGTGTTATTCCACTTTTTGTTCGGCGGTATGGTAATAAAGCGTTGTTTTTTGCCTCGTTTTTTTTTTTTTTTTCTTACGGTGTTTACTGAAGGGGTTAACTAGTGGGCCAGTTTTATAGGTTGGGTCGTTACGGACGCGGCGATACTAAATATGTGTACTTTTATTGTTTTTGTTTGTTTTTTTTAGATAAAGAAATGTATTTATGGGAATAATATTTTTTTTATTATTATTATTTATTTAGGAATTTTTTTTATTTTTTTTTACACATGTGGAAATTTTTTTTTTTACTTTTTTACTTTGTCCCAGGGGGGGACATCACAGATCGCAGATCTGATAGTGTGCACAGCACTCTATGAGATCCGCGATCATCCTTTCATCGGAGCAGGCTGCAGCTTTCATCTGCAGCCTGCTCCGACCCGGAAGTGCTCCCTGCAGGACCCGGATACAGCCCCTCGGCCATTTTGGATCCGGGGCCTGCAGGGAGAAGACGTTCGGTACGAGGTGAGTACATCACCTTGTACCGATCGTCTCAGGGAAGCCCGCAGGGAGCCCCCTCCCTGCGCGATGCTTCCCTGTACCGCCGGTACACCGCGATCATGTTTGATCGCGGTGTGCCGGGGGTTAATGTGCCGGGGGCGGTCCGTGACCGCTCCTGGCACATAGTGCCGGATGTCAGCTGCGATATGCAGCCGACACCCGGCCGCGATCGGCCGCGCTCCCCCCGTGAGCGCGGCCGATCGCGTATGACGTACTATCCCGTCGGCGGTCATGGGGGCCCACCCCACCTCGACGGGATAGTACGTCAAATGTCGGGAAGGGGTTAACATACAACAGTGTGAAACTATTTTGGCCCTGTTTCCTTATTCCCATGTGACCAGTGAGCCTGGGAACAGCATATCTGCAGACATGGCCTAATGGCTACTGTAGACAATTTATCAAGTTGTTTTTGTTTCCAATTTAAGCATGCAAATTAGGCCTCTTTCAAGAGAACTGACACTCAAATGCTATTGAGTCAACCACCAGGGCCATGGGGTACTCGGTACAGGGTCCGGTCTCAATTAAAGGGGTAGTCATGGTGGCAGCGACCCGGTCCGTGGCCATGGGCACTCAAGTAAAAGGGAATGTCTTAAAAGGGATTTGAAATAAAATTTTGTTTGTGACGCCACCTGTGGTATTCGGTCAGTGGGGACCGATGCTGCTTAAAGGGGTCCTCTGGGGTGATGTTATGGCAGCTAAGATGGTAAAACTTCCCACAGGTGAAGTAGGTCCCCAGGGCTCCCGGTGTGTAGAGAAGGATGGTGAGTGGTGCAGTAAAGAACGGAGGACACAGGTTTGCAGTCTCTCTACCTGGTTTACTGGAGACTTCAGGTATCCACAGTCAAGGGCACCAGATCACAGGTACAGGCAGGGTCCGGCTGGCTTGGAAGCAAGTTCAGAGTCCCCTTTACCAGGTGGAGATGAAAGCCTTCCTATCAAGGTGCTCATAGTCCTCTCTGTCCTCCATAAAGGTGAGACACTAACCCGTATGACAGGTGGCTCGAGCCTTTTTACAGGGTCTCTATCACGACCCGAGCTCTATGCCACTGTGTCTCCTGGGTGTTAGGGCGGACAGGTTACATGTAGTCCAGCTGTCCTGCTGGTTTTTGCTGTGCCTCCTAGAGTACGACACAACCTCGGTCTTCTGGCTACCGGAATCTGCGCTCTGCAGGGAGGTAGCCTAAACACTGCTGTACTCCCCTGGTGTCACTCTCCCGTGTTTCGCTCTCCTGCACACTCTCTACAATCTGTTCTTCCTTCTCATTTCTCTTTCCCCAGGAGCTGCAGCAACTCTGGCTGCACGGCCCCTTCAGACCTTCCAACACTCACTGTCTGACTCTTCTCTGTCCTCCTGACAGACTCACTACTCACTCACTTCCCCTCCAGACCAGAATGTATATCTAGGGAAGTTCCCCTAAATCCGGGTTTAGAGCTCCCCCTTCTGGCCTGGAGTGTGAACATGTTGCATGTTAGTGTTTACCTTATAGAAGAGATCTTCCCTTGCTTCCAAGCGTGACATCACTCTTCCCATGAGGAATGCCACTGTAACAACCAGGACCCTGGGGTGTTACACTATCAATTGGAAAAATGTAGCTTATTACATAACGCAAAAACTAAAATTAGCCTCGTTACATGTTTTAGGATTTGCAGAGAGCTGTTTTAGGGTTCTGGATTCTGGAGTAGAAGACTGGCTGGTTGTGTGAGAAGACATTGATGGCGGTCTATAGTGGGTAAAGTTTTTGACATCCAAACTAGGGAAATTGCTGGGACATCTATGCGTGTCCAAAAATGTATATATTCAGATGACCATATGCAGACAGTGGCATACATTTTTTATATCAACTGGTCAACAAAGATGGTACCAGAGTAACCTTGGTGGATTTGCACCTAGGATCCCACAGCTGAAAGGATACAGTGCCTAACCATTGGCCTACCATACTACCGTAATTTAAAAAGGTGTTATTTTCTATCTCACACTTGTGACCCAGTTTGGGCTTTTGTGACCATTTTTTGAGTCAGGTTACCTTCCCACAA
This sequence comes from Ranitomeya variabilis, assembly GCF_051348905.1. Classification (NCBI taxonomy): domain Eukaryota; kingdom Metazoa; phylum Chordata; class Amphibia; order Anura; family Dendrobatidae; genus Ranitomeya; species Ranitomeya variabilis. Next base: position 897,705,541 of record NC_135233.1, read on the forward strand.
TAAGCTTTTGGTGTGTTTTTGATGTTGCATAATTTCTGCACCTATTATTTTAATTAAGATACTTGCGTTTTTGTGTGTATTGTTTTAACATGCATTTTTATCTCATTTTTGACGCTGTGTTTTGTGCCTCAGTTTGGTGTGTGATGTTTTAAATAAAGCTGCATTGTTTTTGATATTTCTAGTTTTTATGCTTTGACCAAATTTCATTGACATACTTAGGTGCAAATTACATGCGTTTTTGATGGGGAAGCGCACTAAAAATTCATGTGAATTTTTTACCTCAGGAATTTCCGCACCTTATGCAAGTCTATGGGGAAATTTCACATACTGCTCATTCAGCATAGCCGGAAGGGAAATTGACATACTATAGATTTGAAAAACGCACCGCAGGTTAATTTATGCAGTGTTAAAAAGAAGTACAGTGGGCAGGAGATTTCTATAAATCCCATCCACTTTGCTGGAACTGTAATACGTTGAGTTTTTAAATCAGCACAAACATGTGGAGTGCTCCCGTAGGGCAGTGGGGTACTCGCTACCGGGTCCTTCGGTTCTCGATGGGGATGTCACGGTGGCTGACCCGGTCCGTGGCCCTAGGGACATCCGTTAAAAATGGGGGAAAGGTCTTTAAAGGCATAATGTTCGTGACACCACCTGTGGTATTCGGTCAGGGTGACCGACGCTGCTTAGGGGTCCGCTGAGGTGATGTGATGGCAGCTAGATGGTATACTTTCCCACAGGTGAAGTGTATCCCCAGGGCTTCCCAGAGTGTAGATGGTGGATGGTGGATGATGTAAGGCGCAGTGAATAACGAGGACACAAAGTTGCAGTCTCTTTACCTTTACTGAAGGCTTCAGCATCCACAGTCCAGGGTACAGACCACAGGGTAGGCAGAGTCCGGCTGGTCTGAAGGCAAATCCAGAGTCCCCTTATCCAGGTGGAAATCAGTAGCCTTCCTCTAGCGCCTGAGTGTTGTAGTACCTCCCTGCTGAGCTTCTCGGTAAGGTCCTAACAACTGATGTTGGTGTTCTAGATGTTATTTCTCTTTCTGTCGCCCAGATGGAATGGATAGGACAAACCCGTATGACTGGTGGCCTGAGGCTTTTTACAGGGACTCTATCACGCCCCAGCCCCCACAAGTTGCCACCATGCTTCCTGGGTATGGGTCGGTGTTGTGATCTGCTTTTTGGCTCCCCTGGTGGTGGCTGGTGGTACTGGAGACTTGTGTGTGCTTTTCTGCCTCAGTTCACCTGCTTCCATCAGTTTTGGGAGTTCCCTATTTAGCCTTGCTCTCCAGTCACTTCCTTGCCGGTCATCATTGTAACCTGAGTTATTCAGTTGCATGTTCCTGCTACTAGTCTGCTGATCAGCTAAGTGGACTCTTGTCCTTATTGTTTTGTTTTTCTTGTCCAGTTTACAGTTTTGTCATTTCCTGTTACTGGAAGCTCTTGTGGACTGAAATTGCCACTCCTGTGTCATGAGTTGACACAGGAGTCTTAAAGTAATTTCAGGATGGGTTTTTTGAAAGGGTTTTTCAGCTGACCGTAAAGTCCTCTTTTGTATCCTTCCTCTATCTAGTAAGTGGACCTCGCTTTGCTAAATCTACCTTCATACTGTGTATGTCTTTTCCTCTGAACTCACCGTTAATATACGTGGGGGCTACTATCATCTTTGGGGAATTTCTCTAGAGGTAAGCCAGGTCTGTTCCTTCCTCTTCCAGGCGTAGTTAGTTCTCCGGCTGGCGCATGGCATCTAGGCAGCCGTAGGAATGCTTCCTGGCTACTGTTAGTTGTGTGGTAGATTTAGGTCACGGTCAGCTTGAGTTTCCATCACCCGAGAGCTAGTCTGTTATTTTTGTGTTTCTGATGTTCCCATGCCATTGGGGAATCATGACAGTATGACCGGCCGCTGTTAAAGTAATTGGCAGAAGAAAGGAGAGTAAAAGAAGTCTGTAGATTTTTTTTTTTTCTCATGTTTGCTACTTAGTTGGCTCAGTTGTATTTCTGCTCTATTTACAGCCTTGCCTTTCTCTCCTTCTAATCCTTGAATGGCTCTGATCTCTCCGGTTTAAGGATGGACCCTCAGAGTTTGGCTGCAGGTTTAAATAATCTTGCTACGAAGGTTCAGAATTTACAAGATTATGTTATACGTACTCCTATTTCTGAACCAAGATTCCTACACCAGAGGTATTTTCCGGAGATAGATCTCGGTTTCTGAATTTCAAATGTAATTGTAAATTATTCCTTTCTCTCAGACCTCACTCCTCTGGAGATCCTGTTCAGCAGGTTAAGATTGTGATTTCTTTGCTGCGAGGTGACCCTCAAAATTGGGCATTTTCATTGACACCAGGGGATCCTGCGCTGCTCAATGTGGATGCGTTTTTTCTGGCTTTAGGGTTGCTGTATGAGGAACCTAATTTGGAGATTCAAGCTGAAAAAGCTGTAATAGCCCTGTCTCAAGGGCAAGATGAAGCTGAGATATACTGCCAAAAATTTCGTAAATGGTCTTACTCAGTGGAATGAGTGTGCCCTAGCGGCAAATTTCAGAGAGGGCCTTTCTGATGCCGTTAAGGATGTCATGGTGGGGTTTCCTACGCCCACAGGTCTGAATGAGTCCATGACAATGGCGATTCAGATTGATCGGCGTTTGCGGGAGCGCAAACCCGTGCACCATTTGGCGGTATCTTCTGAAGGGACACCAGAGAAAATGCAATGTGACAGAATTCTGTCAAGAAGCGAGCGGCAGAATTATAGGCGCAAAAATGGCTTGTGCTTCTACTGTGGTGATTCCGCGCATGTTATATCAGCATGCTCTAAACGTACTAGGAAGGTTGACAAGTTTGTTTCTATTGGCACTTTACAGTCTAAATTTCTTCTGTCTGTAACTCTGATTTGTTCATTATCAGTTATTACCGTGGATGCCTATGTGGACTCTGGCGCCGCTCTGAGTCTCATGGATTGGTCCTTCGCCAGGCGCTGTGGGTTTGATTTGGAGCCTCTGGAAGTTCCTATACCTCTGAAGGGTATTGATTCTACACCTCTGGCTTGTAATAGACCACAGTTCTGGACGCAAGTGACTATGCGTATGACTCCAGACCATCAGGAGATGATTCGCTTCCTCGTGTTGTATAATTTACATGATGTTTTAGTGCTTGGATTACCATGGTTACAATCTCATAACCCAGTACTGGACTGGAAAACTATGTCTGTGTTAAGCTGGGGATGTCGGGGGGCTCATGGGGACATACCTTTGGTTCCTATCTCGTCATCTATTCCCTCTGAGATTCCTGCATTTTTGTCGGATTTTGGGGATATTTTTGAAGAGCCTAAAATTGGTTCTCTCCCTCCCCACAGAGAGTGTGATTGCGCCATAGATCTGATTCCAGGCAGTAAATTTCCAAAGGGTCGTTTGTTTAACCTATCTGTACCTGAGCATGCTGCCATGCGAGAATATGTTAAGGAGTCCCTGGAAAAGGGACATATTCGTCCTTCTTCATCACCTTTAGGAGCTGGGTTTTTCTTTGTCTCTAAAAAGGATGGCTCGCTGAGGCCTTGTATTGATTATCGACTCCTGAATAAAATTACTGTCAAATATCAGTATCCGTTGCCGCTGCTTACTGATTTGTTTGCTCGCATAAGGGGGGCTAAGTGGTTCTCCAAGATTGATCTCCGTGGGGCGTATAATTTGGTGCGAATTAAGCAAGGGGATGAGTGGAAAACCGCATTTAATACGCCTGAGGGCCACTTTGAGTATTTAGTAATGCCTTTCGGCCTTTCTAATGCGCCTTCAGTTTTTCAGTCCTTTATGCATGATATTTTCCGTGAATATCTGGATAAATTTATGATTGTGTATTTGGACGATATTTTGATTTTTTCTGAGGACTGGGAGTTTCATGTTCAGCAGGTCAGGAGGGTTTTTCAGGTCTTGCGGGAGAATTCTCTGTGTGTAAAGGGTTCTAAGTGTGTTTTTGGGGTTCAAAAGATTTCCTTTTTGGGGTACATTTTTTCCCCTTCTTCTGTTGAGATGGACCCTGTCAAGGTTCGGGCTATTTGTGACTGGACGCAGCCTACTTCTCTAAAGGGTCTTCAGAAGTTCTTGGGCTTTGCTAATTTTTATCGTCGATTTATAACTGGTTTTTCTGGTGTTGCTAAGCCTCTTACGGATTTGACTAAGAAGGGTGCTGATGTTGCCAATTGGTCCTCTGCCGCAGTGGAGGCCTTTCGGGAACTTAAGCGCCGCTTTTCGTCTGCCCCTGTGTTGCGCCAGCCCGATGTCTCTCTCCCCTTTCAGGTTGAGGTCGATGCTTCCGAGATCGGAGCGGGGGCGGTTTTGTCGCAGAAAAGTTCCGATTGCTCAGTGATGAGACCTTGTGCGTTCTTTTCTCGAAAATTTTCTGCCGCCGAAAGAAATTATGATGTCGGTAATCGGGAGCTTTTGGCCATGAAGTGGGCATTTGAGGAGTGGCGTCATTGGCTTGAGGGTGCTAGACATCAGGTGGTGGTTTTGACTGATCACAAGAATCTGATTTATCTTGAGTCTGCCAGGCGCCTGAATCCTAGACAGGCGCGCTGGTCGTTGTTTTTCTCTCGGTTTGATTTTGTGGTCTCATATCTACCAGGTTCTAAGAATGTGAAGGCGGATGCCCTTTCTAGGAGTTTTGAGCCTGATTCCCCTGGTGATTCGGAACCTACAGGTATCCTTAAGGATGGGGTGATATTATCCGCTATTTCCCCAGATTTGCGACGTGCTTTGCAAGAGTTTCAGGCGGATAGACCTGATCGCTGTCCACCTGGTAGACTGTTTGTTCCTGATGATTGGACCAGTAGAGTCATCTCGGAGGTTCATTCTTCTACGCTGGCGGGTCATCCTGGAATTTTTGGTACCAGGGATTTGGTGGCTAGATCCTTCTGGTGGCCATCTCTGTCTCGTGATGTGCGTGTTTTTGTGCAGTCTTGTGATGTGTGTGCTCGGGCCAAGCCTTGTTGTTCTAGGGCTAGCGGGTTGTTGTTGCCCTTGCCTATTCCGAAGAGGCCTTGGATGCACATCTCGATGGACTTTATTTCTGATCTTCCTGTCTCTCAGAGGATGTCTGTTATCTGGGTGGTGTGTGACCGTTTTTCTAAGATGGTTCATTTGGTGCCATTGCCGAAGTTGCCTTCCTCGTCTGAGTTGGTTCCTTTGTTTTTTCAAAATGTGGTTCGCTTGCATGGTATTCCTGAAAATATTGTTTCTGATAGGGGTACCCAGTTCGTTTCTAGATTTTGGCGGGCATTCTGTGCCAGGTTGGGCATTGATTTGTCTTTTTCGTCTGCCTTCCATCCTCAGACTAATGGCCAGACGGAGCGAACTAATCAAACTTTGGAGACGTATTTGAGGTGTTTTGTGTCTGCGGATCAGGATGATTGGGTTGCCTTTTTGCCGTTGGCGGAGTTTGCTCTTAATAATCGGGCCAGTTCTGCCACTTTGGTTTCCCCTTTCTTTTGCAATTCGGGGTTTCATCCCCGTTTTTCTTCTGGTCAGGTGGAGTCTTCGGATTGTCCTGGAGTAGATGCTGTGGTGGATCGGTTGTATCGGATTTGGGAACAAGTGGTGGACAATTTGAATTTGTCCCAGGAGAGGACTCAGCAGTTTGCTAACCGCCAGCGTCGGGTTGGTCCTCGCCTTCGTGTTGGGGACTTGGTGTGGTTGTCTTCCCGTTTTGTCCCAATCAGGGTTTCTTCTCCTAAATTTAAGCCTCGGTTCATCGGTCCCTATAGGATTTTGGAGATTATTAACCCTGTTTCCTTTCGTTTGGACCTTCCGGCATCTTTCGCTATCCATAATGTGTTCCATCGGTCGTTGTTGCGGAGATACGAGGTGCCGGTGGTTCCTTCTGCTGGGCCTCCTGCTCCTGTGCTGGTTGAGGGTGAATTGGAGTACGTTATAGAGAAGATCTTGGACTCCCGTATTTCCAGGCGGAGACTCCAGTACCTGGTTAAATGGAAGGGCTATGGTCAGGAAGATAATTCTTGGGTAACTGCCTCTGATGTTCATGCCTCGGATTTGGTTCGTGCCTTTCATAGGGCTCATCCAGGTCGCCCTGGCGGTTCTTGTGAGGGTTCGGTGCCCCCTCCTTAAGGGGGGGGTACTGTTGTGATCCGCTTTTTGGCTCCCCTGGTGATGGCTGGTGGTACTGGAGACTTGTGTGTGTTTTTCTGCCTCAGTTCACCTGCTTCCATCAGTTTTGGGAGTTCCCTATTTAGCCTTGCTCTCCAGTCACTTCCTTGCCGGTCATCATTGTAACCTGAGTTATTCAGTTGCATGTTCCTGCTACTAGTCTGCTGATCAGCTAAGTGGACTCTTGTCCTTATTGTTTTGTTTTTCTTGTCCAGTTTACAGTTTTGTCATTTCCTGTTACTGGAAGCTCTTGTGGACTGAAATTGCCACTCCTGTGTCATGAGTTGACACAGGAGTCTTAAAGTAATTTCAGGATGGGTTTTTTGAAAGGGTTTTTCAGCTGACCGTGAAGTCCTCTTTTGTATCCTTCCTCTATCTAGTAAGTGGACCTCGCTTTGCTAAATCTACCTTCATACTGTGTATGTCTTTTCCTCTGAACTCACCGTTAATATACGTGGGGGCTACTATCATCTTTGGGGAATTTCTCTAGAGGTAAGCCAGGTCTGTTCCTTCCTCTTCCAGGCGTAGTTAGTTCTCCGGCTGGCGCATGGCATCTAGGCAGCCGTAGGAATGCTTCCTGGCTACTGTTAGTTGTGTGGTAGATTTAGGTCACGGTCAGCTTGAGTTTCCATCACCCGAGAGCTAGTCTGTTATTTTTGTGTTTCTGATGTTCCCATGCCATTGGGGAATCATGACAGGTCGGGCAGCTAACGTGGAATTAACTGTCCTGCCGGTCTCTGGAGCAAGGCTTGGAGACGATTACTCCCTCGGAGTTCCGGCTACCGGATTCTGCACCTCAGAAAGGAGGCAGCCTTTTGCAGGGCAGAACTCCTTCTGGATTCCTCTCCTTGTGCTATGACTTCGTTTCTCACCCTCTACAATACAGTTCTCTTTCGTGTCCTTCCTTAGGATGCTGCTGCATGTGGGGCAGGCGCAGCTCCGTGGCCTTCTGTCTAGACCTCTGACAGGATCCCACCCCTGACAGGGACCCCCTCTGTCTGCAGCTCTATTATGTTCCTCCTTCCCTCTGGCTGCCTGACAGAGTGCTGCCTGGGTGAAGCCCAGTCAGCTTCTGCCTAACTTCCTATCCAGCATACCAGTTTTACCTAATTGTGAGGAGTGCCCTAATAGATAGGAGCATAGCTCCCCTTGGTGGACTGGAGTGTGAAGTGTGGTGTATGGTTTGTGATGGACTCTGGGGAGCTGCACTCCCCCCCATTTAATCCAGTACTCCCGGACTGGGAAAAGAAAACAACAATACATTAGCAAAAGACATGCAACATTTTTGAAATGCTATAAAACAATTTAATTTAACTGTGCTTCCCTTTAAGGGAGGTGAGGACACTTGAACGTTACAAGTAAGAACATATTTACAATTGCTTGCTCATCTGAAATATAACTACCCCTACAGGTATACTATCTATTATTTACTAAGTGCTTATCTTTGTTCAGGTGTAAAACAGCTATTCTTTTTAAGTGCAAACTTTCAGCTTACCAACTAAAGGTACCTTCACACTAAGCGACGCTGCAGCGATACAGACAATGATGCCGATCGCTGCAGCGTCGCTGTTTAGTCGCTGTGTGGTCGCTGGAGAGCTGTCACACAGACAGCTCTCCAGCGACCAACGATGCCGAAGTCCCCTGGTAACCAGGGTAAACATCGGGTTGCTAAGCGCGGCCTGGTTACCATCGTAAATGTAAAAAAAAAAAACACATACTCACATTCCGGTGCCCGGCGTCCGCTTCCCTGCACTCCTCCTGCATCCTGTGTCAGCGCCGAACATCTCCGGCATCTCCCACAGAGCAGAGCGGTGACGTCACCGCTCTGCTTTATGGCCGGCACTTACACAGGATGCAGGAGGAGTGCAGGGAAGCGGACGCTGGGCACCGGAATGTGAGTATGTGGGGGGTTTTTTTACGTTTACGCTGGTAACCAGGGTAAACATCGGGTTACTAAGCGCGGCCCTGTGCTTAGTAACCCGATGTTTACCCTGGTTACCAGTGAAGACATCGCTGGATCGGTGTCACACACACCGATCCAGCGATGTCTACGGGAGATCCAGCGACGAAATAAAGTTCTGGCCTTTCTTCTCCGACCAACGATGTCACAGCAGGATCCTGATCGCTGCTGCCTGTCAAACACAACGATATCGCTAGCCAGGACGCTGCAACGTCACGGATCGCTAGCGATATCGTTTAGTGTGAAGGTACCTTAACTCATTAACTCACTAGTTCACTAACCCTAAGGGTTCACTTTATTGAATTGCAGAACAGCTTATCACCCCCCCTACGGGCTCACTGTATCCTCCTTCAATTTTATTCAGAGTACATCATTTTCTTACTATTTCTTATTCTACATTTTATCAGCTATGTAAACATTATTACTATCTAAGTATCTACCATATTAACTCTATAATATATTAACTTTTTGGCAAAGTGCAACAAATGAACGTTCCCTTTAAGGGCAAAGTCAAGTCTTTTCTGAGGTAGTGCAAACAATCACATCATCAATTACATAGTTACATAGTTACATAGTTATTGAGGTTGAAGGAAGACTTTAAGTCCATCTAGTTCAACCCATAGTCTAACCTAACATGCCCTAACATGTTGATCCAGAGGAAGGCAAAAAAAACCCATGTGGCAAAGAGTAACTCCACCATGGGGAAAAAAATTCCTTCCCGACTCCACATACGGCAATCAGACTAGTTCCCTGGATCAACGCCTTACCAAGGAATCTAGTGTATATACCCTGTAATATTATACTTTTCCAGAAGGGTATCCAGTCCCCTCTTAAATTTAATTAATGAATCACTCATTACAACATCATACGGCAGAGAGTTCCATAGTCTCACTGCTCTTACAGTAAAGAATCCGCGTCTGTTATTATGCTTAAACCTTCTTTCCTCCAGACGTAGAGGATGCCCCCTTGTCCCTGTCTCAGGTCTATGATTAAAAAGATCATCAGAAAGGTCTTTGTACTGTCCCCTCATATATTTATACATTAAAATAAGATCACCCCTTAGTCTTCGTTTTTCCAAACTAAATAGCCCCAAGTGTAATAACCTATCTTGGTATTGCAGACCCCCCAGTCCTCTAATAACCTTGGTCGCTCTTCTCTGCACCCGCTCTAGTTCAGCTATGTCTTTCTTATACACCGGAGACCAGAACTGTGCACAGTATTCTAAGTGTGGTCGAACTAGTGACTTGTATAGAGGTAAAATTATGTTCTCCTCATGAGCATCTATGCCTCTTTTAATACATCCCATTATTTTATTTGCCTTTGTAGCAGCTGCCTGACACTGGCCACTGAATATGAGTCTGTCATCCACCCATACACCCAGGTCTTTTTCATTGATGGTTTTGCCCAGAGTTTTAGAATTAAGCACATAGTTATACATCTTATTACTTCTACCCAAGTGCATGACCTTACATTTATCCCCATTAAAGCTCATTTGCCATTTATCAGCCCAAGCTTCTAGTTTACATAAATCATCCTGTAATATAAAATTGTCCTCCCCTGTATTGATTACCCTACAGAGTTTAGTGTCATCTGCAAATATTGAAATTCTACTCTGAATGCCCCCTACAAGGTCATTAATAAATATGTTAAAAAGAAGAGGGCCCAATACTGACCCCTGTGGTACCCCACTGCTAACTGCGACCCAGTCCGAGTGTGCTCCATTAATAACCACCCTTTGTTTCCTATCCCTGAGCCAGCTCTCAACCCACTTACACATATTTTCCCCTATCCCCATTACTCTCATTTTATGTATCAACCTTTTGTGTGGCACCGTATCAAAAGCTTAATATCAATATTCAAGTCTATTTAAAGGTGACGTGATGCGAGGGACCCGTGACGAACCCCCAACGTTGGTCTTGGGTGGGCTACAAGACGTGTAATCCTGACCCGAAATTCTGCCGCACCAACAGGTTTTTCTTCAGGTCTGTAAGGCAAAGCAGTTATTTTGTAACAGTATTTAATAACAGCAGTTTCTGTTAAGAGGCAGTCTCTGTAAAAGCCTCCTTTGTAAACCAGCAGGAAGCACCTTTAAGAAGGTGCAAACTATTTACAAGGACAGTTTGTGATCATGCACAGTTCATGATTCTGCAGTTCTTTGATAAAAGTAAGAAAACTTGTGCAAACATAGGATTCCTTTAAGCAGGGGATCCCTTTAAGAGTTAACCCTGGATGAGTTTAAAGGCAGGAAAAAGGAAATATTAATAAGAACTATTTACATTCTTTGTCAGTTTTTGGTTACTGGAACAGTTCTGGCGGTAGCACTGGTGGAGGTTGTCCTCTTGGATACCGATGGCCGTCAAGTGCTACATATGAGGCTCTTTCACACCAGTTGGGGGTCTGCGTGCCCACTGTGTTCTGTTCAGGGGTAACCTTTGCACATGTTACCATTGGAGTTGGCTCTGGAGCCGCGACAGTTTCGGTGGTTGTTACAGTGCATACCGTGGTCCTTGTAAAGATACAAGTAGGCGTGACGGTAGTAGTCGTAGTAGTGGCAGTAGTCTTGACGCATGGTGGCACCATTGTTACAGGAGACGACATAGCTGGAGCTTTGGAATGATGTGCCACAGTGTCCCTTTTCTTGTGCACATTTAGAGCAAACCAGCCTTTCTCACCAAAATGTCTGGTGTAGGTGACAATGTCTCCCAGATATAAGTCTCTGTCAGGGTGTCCCTCCCAGAGGTGGGATTCCACATCCCTGCGATTGACGAATATCTCGGCATATAGTCCTGACTCTTTAATAAAGCCCCATCCTCCTTGGAGTTTGAAAGCTACAACTGTGCCCTGCTTATGCGAGGCCTGGTTTGTGGTGCTGTCCTTGCGGGCCTGTGCTTTGACTTGCAGGTCGCATTTGTCGAAGGCTCTACGTTGGGCCTGGTGTCTCTCCTCAGTTTCCTCCCACTTGTGAGCAAGCTGGGCCTGGTAGTCCTCCAAACTCAGAACCTTGACAGTCTCTCCTTTTTGTTGCTCTGCCCCGGGGAACCCCATAAAATTTGGTCCAGGATTCACCCAGCGGTATACTGTCCGCTCTGCGTATACCTCACCCGGCTGGGTGGTAGGTGTCATTGGGACAGTCATAAATCGTTCCATCCCCGTGGCCTGGTCACAAGGCTCAAGATGCTGTAGCCGGTGAGTACCGTGGGGAGGTGGCGCTGCTACGGGGCCTACCAGTAGGTCTTCTGTTACCGGGGCAGGGTCAGCGTTCTTACCTGCCGCAGCGGTGTCCTCGATGTCGGCTGGCTTTGCTGGCGGCGACATCTGCGACGGTGTTGGCAGTGGCTCCTGTAGCGGTGCAGGGAGCGGTGTCAGTGGCGGTGCCGGTGGGTCCTCTGCAGGCGTTATCTGGCATGCGGCCTTGGTGGTCACCCGCAGCTGCAGAAGTTGGTCGATCAGCTCGTCCACTCCAGCCTGCAGGAAATCAGCGCCAACGGTGGAGGCCTGGTTGCTGTGCCTCTCCGGGTAGCTGGGGGAGTCCTCTGCTCCGACCCCATGCTCTGATTCCGGGTGGCTCACCATGGCATCCTCCACGTGGCTCGCTTCTTCCTCGTCCTTTTCCCGCTCTCTTCTTCTGGGGTGGTTTCGTTTTCGTGGTCTCCGCCCGCCATTGAGGATCAGGAGGCGGATCTTGGCTGCTGACAGACGTCCTCAAGGTACAGAGATATTTAGACTGGGCGGCCATTATTCTTAGCACTTCTCAGTTCATTCACGCCCATGATGACACGCCCTTCTTCTTCTTCTGCGCTCCTCGTGGCACTGTAATGGCGGCAGTTTTGGCGGGAATCTTGGCGGCAAATGGCAGTACACAGTCTTTAAGCAAATCACAGTTCAAATACAGTTCTGGCAAAGTTCTGAGGTGCACATGACCCGATTTTCAGGATTAAGTAGATCCTGATCGTGACGCCAAAAGATTGGAGCTCCCCCATAGGGCAGTGGGGTACTCGGTACCGGGTCCTTCTGTTCTCGATGGGGATGTCACGGTGGTTGACCTGGTCCGTGACCCTAGGGACATCCGTTATAAATGGGGGAAAGGTCTTTAAAGGCATAATGTTCGTGATGCCACCTGTGGTATTCGGTCAGGGTGACCGACACTGCTTAGGGGTCCGCTGAGGTGATGTGATGGCAGCTAGATGGTATACCTTCCCACAGGTGAAGTGTATCCTCAGGGCTTCCCAGAGTGTAGATGGTGGATGGTGGATGATGTAAGGCGCAGTGAATAACGAGGACACAAGGTTGCAGTCTCTTTACTTTTACTGAAGGCTTCAGCATCCACAGTCCAGGGTACAGACCACAGGGTAGGCAGAGTCCGGCCAGTCTGAAGGCAAATCCAGAGTCCCCTTATCCAGGTGGAAATCAGTAGCCTTCCTCTAGCGCCTGAGTGTTGTAGTACCTCCCTGCTGAGCTTCTCGGTAAGGTCCTCACAACTGATGTTGGTGTTCTAGATGTTATTTCTCTTTCTCTCTTTCCCCCAGATGGAATGGATAGGACAAACCCGTATGACTGGTGGCCTGAGGCTTTTTACAGGGACTCTATCACGCCCCAGCCTGTCAGGACTCTGAACATTTTGATTACCTTTTGTGCATTACTGCCCTTTTCCAAGATGGCGTCTTTGGTCTCATGTGCACTGTGTCTTCCTGCTATATAACTCCACCCCAGCCTTTAGTCTGTGCTAGAGTATTCTGCCTTGCATCCAGCTCCTGACGACTCCCTGGCTTTGCACCTGCACCTGCTCCTGTGAACCTGTGTGGAGATCCTGCTACTCAGCTCTGAGTTTCTGCTGCATACATCGGTTTCCAGTAATCCTCCATCTGGCTGCTTGTGTTTGTTTCCATCTGCATTTGCTGGACATGTAAGCTGTTGCTGCTCTGCTTAAACCTGAGACTTTTACCCAGGCCTCCATCCTGGTTGTGCTAAGATATTATTTGAACTGCCTTATAAGCATATCTATCTGTGTTGGGACTACCAAGGACTTATTCGTGTCAAGTATCCTCAAGAATAATTGTGCTTCATAGACTTTCTGCGTGATAGCATTTTCCTCTGAAGTTTCCTATAGACTGTTAAGCTGTGTTTAATATTTACACCACGTGTTGTGGACTTGAGTTTATCTCTGCACCTGTTTGAATCACCGTGTGATAATATAGACTTTACCACGTATAAAACTGCGTCCTGTAGTTGTCTTGTTCCATGCAAAGAGTCTCCTGAGTTATCCCCTATAATTATTACAGGATACTCTAGCCTGAAAAGAGGAGACTGATGGAACAATGACTGCAGAAAGCAGACTAGAGCAGGTGTTCTCCATAATTAGATCACTTCAGAAAGATGTGGAAGGTCTGCAAAAGAAGTTTGGAAGCTTTGAACACAATCAACAAGTGTTTGGACAAACTTTGCAGGACTTAAGCACCCGCATGGCAGTCCTTGAAAACAAACTTGCTGGCATAGAGTCTCAGTATGGATGGGCTTTTCAGGACATAAGCACGCAAATGGATGCACAAGCGACTTTACCATCTGGGCAACCGCCACCAGCTAGCCCACCTAAGTTGCCCCCATTCAGATTTAATGGTGATCGCGACAAATTTCGTGGCTTTGTGAATCAATATATGCTATATTTTGATGTGCATGCTCACCGTTTTCCTAATGATAGATCCAAAGTATTGTGTGTAATAATGCTGCTGATCGCACGAGCGCTCGCCTGGGCGAATCCGATGATTGAGTCTCTTGACCCGCGGTTAAATAATTTGGACAATTTTTTGGCCGCTATGGCATTAATGTTTGATGACCCTAATCGCCGTGCAACAGCTGAATCTGCTTTATTGTCTTTACGCCAGGCTAAACATTCTGTTATTGAGTATGCTACTGAATTCAGGAGATTAGCGGTAGATACTAATTGGGACAGTTATGCACAATTACCTATTTTTAAAAGGGGTCTGTCTAGCATTGCAAAGGATGAATTAGCTCGCTCTGAATCACCACAAGAGCTTGAAACTAGGGTTGAGCGACTTTTCCTTTTTTGAGGTCGAGTCGGGTTTCACGAAACCCGACTTTCTCAAAAGTCGAGTCGAGTGAAATCGGCCGATCTTCTTGAAAAGTCGGGGTCAGGGATCGTCCAAAACAAGAAACCCAATGCAAGGTAATGGAAAATCTATATATTTTTATATTTACTTCAGCGCGATATATGTGAAAAGCCGGTAATTCAATTGCCGGCTTTTCATTTCTCCTGCCTAAACCCGACATGATATGAGACATGGTTTACATACAGTAAACCATGTCATATCCCCCTGTTTTTTGCATATTCCACACTACTAATGTTAGCAGTGTGTATGAGCAAAATTTTGGCGCTGTAGCTATTAAATTTAAGGGTTAAATCGCAGAAAAAATTGGCGTGGGGACCCAATACTAACATTAGTAGTGTGGAATATGCAAAAAACAGGGGGATATGACATGGTTTACTGTATGTAAACCATGTCTCATATCATGTCGGGTTTAGGCAGGAGAAATGAAAAGCCGGCAATTGAATTACCGGCTTTTCACATATATCGCACTGAAGTAAATATAAATAAATATATATATATATATATATATATATATATATATATGTGTCTCAATGACATGTATATATATATATATATATATATATATATATATATATATATATATATATGTATAAAAAACGAAACCCGACTTTGGAGCGAAGATCGCCGATGGCCGACCCGATCCCACAGTGAGATCGGGTCGGGTTTCACGAAAACTGACTTTCCCAAAAGTCAGCGACTTTTGAAATTGGCCGATCTGTTTTGCTCAACCCTACTTGAAACATTTATACAGCATTGTGTGCGCATTGACATTCGCCTTACTGAGCGTAGGCAGGAGAAGTTTGCTGCATATAACCGTATTTCTAACTTTTCCCTTCCTTCCAAAGAGCCTGCAGGTAAAACATCTCGAGAGGTAGAGGAGGTGCCCATGCAAATTGATTCTGTTCAGAGGCGCGAGAGTAATGAGCGCCGGGAGCATCGCCTTCGAGAAAGTCTATGTTTCTACTGCGGCCAGTCTGACCACTTTCTAATCAACTGTCCCAAGTGTCCCAAGCGGCCTAACAAGGTGCTAGCAGCAGTAGGGGAGTATGACAACTATGATGATGAATCTGACATCTCTGAATGTAGCCTGCCTTTAAACGCTGTATTTCATTCACTTTCTATGACTTCACCAGCCAAGGAGCTAAATGAAAAGAACTCTCATTGTTCTCTCCCAATTAAGATCCTCTGTACAGGACAGTGGATTTCCAGTGCAGCTATGATTGACTCTGGTGCAGGTGGCAATTTTATGGATATCGCATTTGCCAAGGAACATGGTATTGAAATTCAGCAAAGAGCCTCTCCAATTACAATGGAAACAGTGGATGGGTCACCTTTAATCTCCGGGCCTGTAGATCAGGAGACCGCACCCCTTGAGATTTTGTTGGAGCCTAATCATCAAGAGCAACTCTCTTTCTTGTGAATTTCTTCTCCTCATTTTCCTGTGATTTTAGGCATCCCTTGGCTGCATTCTCAGAATCCAACTATCAACTGGGAGACCAAGGAGATTATCTTTCCAACAAGGAGCAACTCAGCATTAACTGAAGCTGTCCCCGAGTCCACAGCTACGGAACCACCGGTACAGGTATTTACTTTACCTTCAGCATATAAAGAGTTCTCTGACATCTGTGACAAGAAGAATGCAGATCAGCTTCCTCCACACAGGCATTATGACTGTCCCATTGAGTTGCTTCCTGGGGCAGCTATTCCTTTTGGCAACGCATATCCTTTGGCGGCACCTGAGCTTCAAGCCTTAAAGGAGTATACTGATGAAAATCTGGCCAAAGGCTTCATACGTCCTTCTTCTTCACCAGCAGGGGCACCTATATTTTTTGTAAAGAAGACAGATGGGTCCCTGAGACCCTGTGTGGACTATCAAGAGCTCAATAAGGTAACCTTACGGAATCGTTACCCTTTGCCTCTGATTCCCGAATTACCGGAAAGAGTCCGCCATGCTAAGGTGTTCTCTAAATTGGATCTTTTTGGGGCTTATTATTTGGTGCGTATTCGTCCAGGGAATGAGTGGAAGACAGCATTCCGATGCCGGTATGGACACTTTGAATATCTCGTGATGCCCTTTGGGCTTTGTAAAGCCCCTGCAACATTTCAAAACCTTCCTAATGACATTTTCAGAGATTTGTTGGACCAGTTTGTGGTGATCTATTTGGACGATATTCTAATCTTTTCTGACTCTCTACAGGAACATGAAGAACATGTCAAAGCTATTTTAAGACATCTGAAAGAGAACCATCTGTATATCAAGCCGGAGAAATGCGAGTTCCATCGTTCTGAGATACAGTTCTTAGGTTATATCATCTCTCCCCAGGGGGTGAACATGGAATCTGGTAAGATTCAGGCTATCCTTGACTGGCCGGTACCCAAGAACGTTAAGGAGGTCCAACGTTTTATTGGTTTTGCAAATTTCTACAGACGTTTTATTCAAAATTTTTCTGATATTGTCCGTCCCATTACTTCCTTGACAAAGAAGGAAAAGCCCTTTAAGTGGTCATCACAGGCTCAAGAAGCTTTTGATCGGCTTAAGATCTGTTTCACCTCAGCACCGCTGTTGATACACCCAGATCCAACACTTTCTTTCATTATGGAGGTGGACGCTTCTGATAATGCCTTGGGGGCTATTCTCTCCCAAAGAACTGTAGAGAAGGGTCTGCTACATCCTTTTGTGCTTTCTTTTCCCGTAGACTAACCTCAGCAGAGAAGAATTACAATGTGGGAGACAAGGAATTGCTAGCTATTATTGAGGCTTTCAAGGAATGGAGGCATCATCTGCAAGGAGCTGCACAACAGATCGTAGTGCTTACTGACCATCGCAATTTAGAGTTCCTCAGATCCACTAGATGTTATTCTCCTCGTCAGGCTCGTTGGAATTTATTTTTAAATCAATTTAATTTTGTTATCTTGTACCGTCCAGGTTCTCGTAATGGGAAGGCTGATGCTTTATCCCGAATCCATGCTGCGGATTCCGTACCTGGAGCCCCGTCCAAGACCATTCTATCTGATGCCAATTTCATCGGAGTTATCCACGATCAGGACTTGTGGAAGAAGTGCAGGGAGGCTTATGATGGTGATGTATTTCTGGCCAACCCACCTGTTGATGTTAATCTTGTCTTTAAGGGTGGCATGTGGTTCAGAGATCGACATATCTACGTCCCTGAGGCCGGCCGTCTGCAGATCCTCAAGTTGGTACATGACTCCAAGTTGGCTGGTCACAGGGGGGTACAGAAGACACAAGAGTTCCTAAGCCGATTTTTCTGGTGGCCAACTTGCCTGAAGGATACTAAGGACTATGTTCTCTCTTGCGAGGTATGTGCTCATTACAAGACTCCTCATGTGGCACCTACGGGTCTCCTGCAACCATTACCTGTTCCGTCCTGACCTTCGGGGTCTATATCAATGGACTTTATTGTGGAGCTGCCTACATCGGGGGCATGAATACGATCATGGTAGTAGTTGATCGCCTGACTAAAGCCGCTCATTTTGCTCCAAGCATCGGCCTCCCCTCAGCTAAGGATACAGTGAACTTGGTTATTCAGAATGTCTTCCGGCTGCATGGGGTCCCGGATGAGATCATCTCTGACCGTGGCGTACAGTTCACTTCAAGATTCTGGAAGGGGTTTTGCTCTGCTCTCAATATTAATGTCTGTCTCTCTTCTGCTTACCATCCCCAGACAAATGGTCAGACTGAGCGTACCAACCAGATGTTGGAACAATATCCAAGATGCTATGTTAGCCATCTCCAAGGTACACCCAGTTTTTCATGTATCTTTACTAAAGCCTGTATCTCCTAATACCTTCCAGGGATGTGTTGTGCCATCTCCGCAGCCTGTGGTGATTGATGGGCAAGAACAATTTGTGGTGGAGGAAATTATTGATTCCAGGATTTGCAGGAATCAGCTCCAATATCTGATAAGATGGCAGGGATATCCCCCTGAGGAAGACTCTTGGGAACCTGTGGATAACATCAATGCCCAACAGAAGATCTCTTGTTTTCATCAAAGATTCCCCAAGAAACCAGGTCGAGGATCGTCCTGAGGCCGCTTCTAAGGAGGGAGTAATGTCAGGACTCTGAACATTTTGATTACCTTTTGTGCATTACTGCCCTTTTCCAAGATGGTGTCTTTGGTCTCATGTGCACTGTGTCTTCCTGCTATATAACTCCACCCCAGCCTTTAGTCTGTGCTAGAGTATTCTGCCTTGCATCCAGCTCCTGACGACTCCCTGGCTTTGCACCTGTACCTGCCCCTGCTCTTGTGAACCTGTGTGGAGATCCTGCTACTGAGCTCTGAGTTTCTGCTGCATACATTGGTTTCCAGTAATCCTCCATCTGGCTGCTTGTGTTTGTTTCCATCTCCATTTGCTGGAAATGTAAGGCTACTTTCATACTAGCGTCGTATTCAGCCCGTCGCAGAGCGTCGGGCCAACGTACCGACGCTAGCGTTGTTTGCGCCGCACAATGGGTGCAGCGGATGCTGTTTTTCCATGCATCCGCTGCCCCATTGTGAGGTGCGGGGAGGTGGGGGCTGAGTTCCGGCCACGCATGCGCGGTCGGAAATGGCGGTCCGTCGGTCGCAAAAAACGTTACATGTAACTTTTTTTGCAGCCGATGGTCTGCCACAACACGGCGACGTGTGGCAAAGCATCGCAATGCGACGCTAATGCTAATCAATGGTGAAAAAACGCATCCTGCAAGCACTTTTGCAGGATGCGGTTTTTCAACCAAACGACGCATAGCGACGTACAGTGCACGATGCTAGTGTGAAAGTAGCCTAAGCTGTTGCTGCTCTGCTGAAACCTGAGACTTTTACCCAGGCCTCCTCCCTGGCTGTGCTAAGATATTATTTGAACTGCCTTATAAGCATATCTATCTGTGTTTCGACTACCAAGGACTAGAGTTGAGCGACTTTCATTTTTTTAAGATCGAGTCGGGTTTTGTGAAACCCGATTTTGTCCAGAGTCGAGTCGAGTGCAGTCGGCCGATTATCGCTAAAAGTCGGGGATCGACCGAAACACGAAACCCAATGCAAGTCAATGGGGAAGCATAGTCGGCAGTGAGTGGAGGCCAGGAAAACACCTACAGTGCCCATTTTAATGCCAAAAACATCCATTCTTGTTTCTGAAGCTTGTCAATCTTAATTAACTTTATAATAATAGTTGGGCATAGGGAATTGGGGGTCATTTGGCAAAAGTTGTGGGGGGAGTAGGGCCGGCTCAAGTTTTTCGTGGGCCCAGGAAATGCGGACTACGTCACGGCGGTGTTGCAGGGAAAGGTAAGTATTTCAACGTTGCAAGTGCTGTGATCCTGAGCAAGCAGGGGGGGCCCACTCGTTCGCATTGGCACTGGCACAGGGCCCCTCAAAGTACAGCGATGTGTGTTTGCATGGCGGGGGCGCCTCCCACCAGCAGCGACACTTTTGCGTACTCTGAGGGGCCCTGTGCCAGTGACGTCGCCAACGAGTATGCCCCCCCCACCTGATGAAGGAACCTGCACTTTCATCTGCACCTTCCTCTCTGTCCCTGTGTAAGGTGGTATAACATGCGGGAAGGGGAACCTTACTTTCAGCAGGGTCAGATTCTGGCTGTGTAGAGTATAAGGGGAATGTAGTGGTCTAGGTCAATGTACCAGCAGACTCATCTAGCAGTGGCTGGGCAATGGGCAGGATGAGGAGGAAACAGATATAGGGCCAAAGAATAAAGTAGGCTAAATGCAGTTCAAAATTGGTAACAGGACTAAACAGGCGGCATTGCTTTGTTCAGTGGAGTAGCAAACCCAAGAGCAGCAGACACTGTTTCAAGGGCATAACCACACTAGTAGGCCAAATGCAGTTTAATATCTGATAGTATAGGGCGAAAGCCAGAATGTGGAAGCTCAGCTTTGTTCAGTTGAGGACAACACCAGGCAGGGGCAGACAGACACCTTTAGTAGGCCGGAACAGCCAATTGCATTTTTAAAAATGGTAATTTGGAACTGAAGGTTGAAGCTCAGCTTTATTCAGTTGAGGACAACACCAGGCAGGGGCAGACAGACACCTTTAGTAGGCCGGAACAGCCAATGGCATTTTTAAAAATGGTAATTTGGAACTGAAGGTTGAAGCTCAGCTTTATTCAGTTGAGGACAACACCAGGCAGGGGCAGACATTCACCTTTAGTAGGCCGGAACAGCCAATTGCATTTTTAAAAATGGTAATTTGGAACAGAAGGTTGAAGCTCAGCTTTATTCAGTTGAGGACAACACCAGGCAGGGGCAGACAGACACCTTTAGTAGGCCGGAACAGCCAATGGCATTTTTAAAAATGGTAATTTGGAACTGAAGGTTGAAGCTCAGCTTTATTCAGTTGAGGACAACACCAGGCAGGGGCAGACATTCACCTTTAGTAGGCCGGAACAGCCAATTGCATTTTTAAAAATGGTAATTTGGAACAGAAGGTTGAAGCTCAGCTTTATTCAGTTGAGGACAACACCAGGCAGGGGCAGACAGACACCTTTAGTAGGCCGGAACAGCCAATGGCATTTTTAAAAATGGTAATTTGGAACTGAAGGTTGAAGCTCAGCTTTATTCAGTTGAGGACAACACCAGGCAGGGGCAGACAGACACCTTTAGTAGGCCGGAACAGCCAATTTTTTAAAAAAACAGCAGTTAGTAAGAGGCAGAAGGTAGAAGCTCAGCTTTATTCAGTTGAGGACAACACCAGGCAGGGGCAGACAGACACCTTTAGTAGGCCGGAACAGCCAATTGCATTTTTAAAAATGGTAATTTGGAACAGAAGGTTGAAGCTCAGCTTTATTCAGTTGAGGACAACACCAGGCAGGGGCAGACAGACACCTTTAGTAGGCCGGAACAGCCAATGGCATTTTTAAAAATGGTAATTTGGAACTGAAGGTTGAAGCTCAGCTTTATTCAGTTGAGGACAACACCAGGCAGGGGCAGACAGACACCTTTAGTAGGCCGGAACAGCCAATTTTTAAAAAAAACAGCAGTTAGTAAGAGGCAGAAGGTAGAAGCTCAGCTTTATTCAGTTGAGGACAACACCAGGCAGGGGCAGACATTCACCTTTAGTAGGCCGGAACAGCCAATTGCATTTTTAAAAATGGTAATTTGGAACAGAAGGTTGAAGCTCAGCTTTATTCAGTTGAGGACAACACCAGGCAGGGGCAGACAGACACCTTTAGTAGGCCGGAACAGCCAATGGCATTTTTAAAAATGGTAATTTGGAACTGAAGGTTGAAGCTCAGCTTTATTCAGTTGAGGACAACACCAGGCAGGGGCAGACAGACACCTTTAGTAGGCCGGAACAGCCAATTTTTAAAAAAAACAGCAGTTAGTAAGAGGCAGAAGGTAGAAGCTCAGCTTTATTCAGTTGAGGACAACACCAGGCAGGGGCAGACAGACACCTTTAGTAGGCCGGAACAGCCAATTGCATTTTTAAAAATGGTAATTTGGAACAGAAGGTTGAAGCTCAGCTTTATTCAGTTGAGGACAACACCAGGCAGGGGCAGACACCTTTAGAAGGACGGAACAGCCAATTTTTTAAAAACAGCAGTTAATCAGAGCCAGAAGGTAGAAGCTCAGCTTTATTCAGTTGAGGACAACTTGAACTAGGGACTGCAGACAGACTTTGCAGGCTGTCCCCTGTGTGGACCATGCATCCAATACATTAACCCATTTAGCCACAAAGGACACGTAACCTTCCGTGGCCAGGCCTACAGGTCCATGTGTCTGTTGTCAGGTATACCTTTGGACTGACAAATTGACAGAATGCAAGGACAATGCGGTCTTTAACATGCAGGTGGAGGGGTGGGATGGCTTTTCTCGCAAAAGAATTGTCAACTGGGTAGCTCATAGCGTGGTATATCGTAGTTCATCCTGGCTTTATTAATATTAAATTAAATAAAAAAATAGGCTCTAGGCACTTTATTATTGGTTCCAGGGGTACACGGGCAGCAGTGGTCAGGTGAGTGGAGGCCTAGTGGAAGGAGGGACCTTAGACAGGCTTCGAAGGCCTAACATAATAAAATGGGCTGGCGGTAGGCACTTTATTATTGGTTCCAGGGGTACACGGGCAGCAGTGGTCTGGTCAGTGGAGGCCTAGTGGAAGGAGGGACCGCAGACAGGCTTCGAAGGCCTAACACAATAAAATGGGCTGGCTGTAGGCACTTTAAAATTGGTTCCAGGGGTACACGGGCAGCAGTGGTCTGGTCAGTGGAGGCCTAGTGGAAGGAGGGACCGTAGACAGGCTATCAAAGGCCTAAAATAACAAACAATAGGCTCATGGCAGCTTTACAGCGGTTACATGGATACACAGGCAGCTTGGTGGTGAGTGGAGGAGTATTTAAAGTAGGGACCGCAGACAGGCTATCAAAGGCCTAAAATAACAAACAATAGGCTCATGGCAGCTTTACAGCGGTTACATGGATACACAGGCAGCTTGGTGGTGAGTGGAGGACTGTTCGTGACGCCAAGTTGGAGCGCCCCCACACCGCCGCAGGGCCGAGGGGTACCCGGAGCCGGGCCTCTAGGTCTCAGTCCTGGGGTTGTCACGGTGGCTAGACCCGGTCCGTGGCCCTGTCTGTCAATGGGGGACGTCCGGTGCAATAAGTGGTGTGGTAACGGTGCAGGTCGCGGTAAATAACGAGGACACCAGTTTGCAGTCTCTTTACCTCTTTACTGAAGATGTTGGAGACCTCAGTCCAGAGCGCTGTTAACTGGGTTTTCAGAGACCGGCCGGTCCAACGACACATCAGGAGTTCTCCTCACAGGTGGGAATCAGTATCTACCTTCTAGCGCTGTGTGTTGTAGTTCTTCCCTGCTGAGCTCCCGGGATAGTCCTCACAACTGTTTCTTTCTGTCTCTACTGTTCGTTCTCCGTCCTCCAGGTGATATGGTAGGACGCACCCGTATGACGGGGTAGGCCTGGAGTTCTTCCGGGACTCTAGAGTCGCCCCTCTCCCACAGCTGCCTCCGTTGTCTGCTTAGGTGTTAGGTGAGACAGCCAACCTGTAATTAGCTGTCCTGCCGTGGTTTGCAATGTACTTAAAGTCTCTTACTTGCTCGGCGTTCCGGCCACCGATTGTTTGCGCCTCAGCAAGGTGCTGCCTCTTTCAACAAAACCCCTGCTGGTATTCTCCTTTTCTGTATTCCCGTTGTTTGCTGGTTAGTTCTGCTCTGAGGAGTCTGCCAGGATCCCCATCCCTGACAGGTCCTCTCACTAGCTCTTCCCAGCTACTTCTCCCTGTCTTCCTGTCCAACCCCCAGTTTTACCAGAGTTGTGAGGAGTGGCCTACTAGATAGGACCACCCCCCCTGGTGGCCGGAGTGTGAAGTGTGGTGAGAATGTACCTGGTCAGAGAAACTCCTTAGTGCAATCAGACGTACCATAGCTCCCCATAGTGGCGGAGCCACAGTACTGCAACAACCAGGACTCTGGGGTGCTGCACTCCCCCCCGGTTAAATCCAGTACTCCGGGACTGAGAAAACAAGAACAATAATACATGTTAACAGGAAACACACAAACTTTTGAAATAGCATAACAATTGAACATAACAATGCTTCCCTTTACGGGAGGTGAGGATTCTTGAACGTTGCAAAAGTTAGGTCATGCACAGTTTATGACTCTCAGTTCAGTGGTTGAAACAGCGGGGACCCCGGGTAAACAAAGGGGTCCCCCTATGAAAGTTTTTGAGCAATTCACTGTCCATTACTCTATTGTCCATTTTAACAACCTGTAACAAAAAGATATGCATACAAACATTTTTAATGAAATAGCAGCCCTTATCAATACCTCCACATTTTGTAGCGGAGGGGAGTTTGGTTCTGTGTGCTGCGTGTGGACCTTCGCAGCGCAGGGGTTGCTATTGGCCTAACAGGGCCCGCTATGCTTGCTACCGCTGGTGTAGTGCGCTGTCTTCTAACTACACTTCTAGTGAGTCTGGGTAGCACTGGCAGGTTGGGGCTCTCAGAGCTGCTGCTATCAACAGTGGGTACGGCAGGCTCACTGATAGCAGAGGGAGGATTTGCCGGTTCAACGGTTGGCATGGCTTCTTCAGGCAAGGCTTGTTGAGGTTGCGGGGCCGGATGATCTGGTTCCACCATTGTTTCTGGCGGGTCCGGCTGTTCAAACATTACAACAGGTACCGCAACGGCTTGGTTTATCAGAGTCCAGGACTGGGGAAAGTCACCAAGGACCGTATGGAACATTTTCTCCTTTTCCACCGGCGGGGAGATTTCTGGGGCCGTGCCCCTCTCTTTCAATTTATCGGGGCAGACCTTAAGGTGATCCCTGGATACCGCTGTCGAGGTCTCCCCTTTGTCCTTGCTGATGAGACAGACCTTAGTGTTGTCGAAGTCGGATGGCAAGATGGTATACGGTTCCGCTTCCCATTGGTCATCGAGCTTGTGTAACCTCCTCTTTCGTTTAAGCACTTGCTCACCAGGTGACAGGGGAATCGCAGGAGCGTGTTGGTTGTAGTCCCTTTCTTGCCTCTGCCTAGCCTGGGCGAGACTTCTCTCCACACACTCTTGCACTTCGCGGTACCTTCGCTGCCTTTCTGCATCCCAATCCGCATCCGGCGAGGTATCTTCGGGTACTAGGACCCCCATGTCCAGATCAACGGGTAACCGACTAGACCTTCCTCGCATCAGGTACGCTGGAGTACAGTTGGTGGAACTTACTGGGATGTGGTTGTACATATCCACCAAGTCAGGCAACTTTGTCGGCCACAGATTCCGTTCCTCCACAGGCAAGGTCTTCAATAAATCGATTACTACCTGGTTCATCTTCTCGCACATCCCGTTGGTTTGAGGGTGGTACGGTGTAGTTCTGATCTTCTTACACCCGTACAACTGGCAGAATTCTTGGAATACTTCTGCTTCAAAGGCAGGTCCCTGGTCGGTCAGTACCTTCTCTGGGTAGCCATGGGGCCTACAAAAGTGCTGCTGGAAGGCCCTGGCGGCAGTCCTGGCCGTTAGATCTTTAACAGGCACAACCACCAGAAACCTGGAGTAGTGGTCCACGATGGTAAGGGCGTAGATATAGCCCGACCGGCTAGGTGTCAGCTTCACATGATCCAGCGCGACCAGTTCAAGCGGCCGTTTGGTGATGATAGGCCGCAGGGGGGCCCGTTGGCTGTCACGGTCCTTTCTGCGCAGACGACATGGACCACACTCCCGACACCACTTCTCAATGGTTCTCTTCATGCCAATCCAATAGAACCTCCCTCGGAGTAGCTTCTCCAGCTTCTTCCATCCGAAGTGTCCGGCTCCATCATGGTAGGCTCCCAGAACCATGGGCGCATCTCGCCTTGGCACCACTATCTGCCACACCAATTCATGAGTACGTGGGTCGATGCTCCTCCTGCACAGCTTGCCATCATGGATAAACAGCTTGCTTCTTCCCTTCCACAGCTGTTGGGTTTCTTGTGGATCATCTGGGCCAGGGTGCAACCCAGCCTGCGTCAAGAGCTCCTTCACCTGACGGACCGCGGGGTCACTATCCTGGGTTTCTGCCCATCCGTGGTGGGGCAGGGGATTCAGCGTGGCATCCAGTTGGTTCTTGTGCCTGTTCTTCACATGGTGAGAGCTCTGAGTGGCTTTGGGGCGATGGAAGGCAGGCAGCTCCACCTCTTCAAGTGCCTCCGGGTCTTCTCCCACTTCTGGTAAATTGGGCATTCGGGACAAAGCATCGGCATTGGCATTCTGGTGCCCTGCCCGATATTTGATGGTGAAATCATAGTTGGACAGCCGGGCCATCCACCGCTGTTCCAAGGCCCCGAGTTTGGCGGTATCCAGATGCGTTAGCGGATTGTTGTCCGTGAAGACGGTGAATTTCGCGGAAGCCAGGTAGTGCTTAAACCTCTCCGTCACTGCCCAGACAAGGGCAAGGAATTCCAGTTTGAAGGAACTGTAGTTGTCAGGGTTCCTTTCCGTGGGACGGAGTTTCCTGCTGGCGTAAGCGATCACTCTTTCCTTGCCGTTCTGGACCTGAGACAGCACGGCTCCTAGTCCCACATTACTGGCATCTGTGTACAGCACAAACGGTTGGTCGTATTCGGGGTAAGCCAGTACCTCTTCCCCCGTCAGTGCCGACTTCAAGCAGGTGAAGGATTCCTCCAGCTCTTCGTTCCAATCAAAGGGGGTTTTCCTCCCCTTGGTCTTCTTTGGTTGGCCCACCAGCAGATTTTGCAAGGGTGCGGCCTTCTTGGTGAAATCCTTAATGAATCTCCGGTAGTAACCTACCAACCCGAGGAACTGCCGGACTTCGTGGAGGTCACTAGGCTTTGGCCAGTCCTGGATCACTGTGACCTTGTCGGGGTCTGGGGCCACTCCTTCAGCGCTCACCACATGGCCCAGGTACTGCACTTTAGGTTTCAGCAGATGACACTTGGACGGTTTCACTTTTAGGCCGAATTTGGACAAGGCTTCAAACACCTCGGCCAGGTGCTTCAGATGGTCTTCGTAGGTTTTAGAGAAGACTATGACGTCATCCAGATATAGCAGCACGGTTTCAAAGTTCAGGTGTCCCAGGCAGCTCTCCATCATCCTCTGGAACGTTCCGGGAGCATTGCACAATCCGAAGGGCATGTAGTTGAACTCACAGAGGCCCATTGGCGTCGTGAAGGCCGTCTTTTCCTTGTCCGCCTCCGCCACAGGAACCTGCCAGTACCCACTGGTGAGATCTAAGGTAGAGAAATAGTTAGCAGATTTTAAAGCAGCCAGAGACTCCTCTATCCTGGGCAGTGGGTATGCGTCCTTATGTGTAATGCGATTCAACTGTCTGTAATCAACACACATCCTCATTGTACCATCTTTCTTTTTAACAAGGACTAACGGAGCCGCCCAGGGGCTACAGCTGTCTCTCACCACCCCAGCCTCCTTCATTTCCCGCAACATGTCCTTGGCACACTGGTAATGAGCTGGGGGTACAGGGCGATATCTCTCTTTTATGGGTCGATGATCTCCCGTGGGGATGTGATGTTGGATCCCTTTCACCTGCCCAAAATCTGAGGGGTGTTTGCTGAATACCTGTTCGTACTCGTGTACCACCCTGTAAGCCCCCTGTATTTGATGAGATGGGGTAGAGTCAGTGCCCACATGCAATTCCCGACACCAATCTTTCGAGTGCTCTGCAGAACCTTTGTTCTCCGCCACGTTTGACGGGCCCAAGGGTTCAGGTGTCTGTATTACACTATTATTGACAGTGAACAGTTTGGCGAGCGTAGTATACTTGGTTAGGTGGACCTCTTCCTCCCCACAATTGAGGACACGTACAGGCACTCTCCCCTGTCGGACGTCTACCACCCCCCGGGCTGTCAGAACAGTAGGCCTATTGTCTGAATATACAGGTTCTACCAAGGCCTGGTAGTCCTTACCCCTGAGGCCTATGGCTGCTCGACACCATATTAACATTTCACTCTTGGGAGGTATCGCGATGGGGTTTGAATCACTTACAGTGACACGACCAATCTCACCACCAGTCAGCTCTACCTGCTGTCTCTGCATCAGAGCTCTGATTTCCTTCTGCAGGGCACGTTGCTCACTGTGGCCAGCGTTTTCTGCCACCTGTTGCAACAAAACAATCACTTCTGCAAGACAATTTTCTATAACATTAGTACCAAGAGTCATCATGGGATTACATTCTCGACGATCAATATCTACAATCACAATCCCTTGGGCTTTCAATTCCACCCGCCCCACTTTGATGGTGACCTCCTTATACCCCACTTGTGGCAATGGCTGACCATTACTGGCGATTATGGTGAAATCATCATCAGGGCCACGAGTAATATCAGCGTCCTCCCAATACCGTTTGTAGAGCACGTAAGGTATAGTCGTCACCTGAGAACCGGTGTCCAGCAAAGCATTCAAGGAGATTCCATCAATCACTACAGGGAGAACTGGTCGTCCTCCAATATACTTGGTTCTCCAATGCTGCGGGCCTGACCGTCCTACTCCTGGGGGTTGGCCCTTTGCCCCAGGGGTTGCTCGTTTAAAGGACAGTACCTTGCAAGATGGCCCACCTGGTGACAGCGGCGGCAGATGGGTCGTCCATCCTGGTGGAAGCGATCGTCGGGCCGGCTCCTGGTCGGCGGAGTCCTCCTCTGTCGCATCCAAGGGACATCCTCCGGGCTGGAAGCCAACTGGATCTTCTCTTTGGGGGCCTCCTGTAGGGACTGCACCGTCCGGGCCAGGGCAGCAACGCTCTTGGTTAGCTCTTGCATCTGGAGACGAAGTCCTGCAGGGCAGTCGTCCTCGAAGCTCTGGGCGTCGGCCTCCGCGGCAACTGGGGTATCCGATGCCACCTCCTGGTGGTATGTGAGAGCGGGGCGCCTGGGTGGTACTGCGCGGCTGGGCTGTCGCTCCTGCAATGCCTGGATAGCTTTATCTTTAAACTGCGCAAAAGTCAAGTCTGGATTTTGCATGGCCAGAAAGTGCAATTGGCCCCGCTGGTGACTGCACAGGAGCCCCTCAATGAACCGCTCCTTCAGGATTTTATCTTCATCCTGCATGCTGCCGGGGTCACTCTGCTTAATGGCCCGCATCGCTTCCTGGAGATTAAGGGCATAGTCCCGCAAGCTATCCTGTGACTTTTGTTTGCATCCATAAAAAGTCAGTTTAATCTCTGTAGCAGTGCGAGTGTCAAAGGTGGCTTTAAGCTTGGCAAAAATCTGTTGTGCAGTTCCTTTATCCTCAGCGGGCCAGGATTTCAATTCCCTCAGAGCCGCCCCAAAGAGTTGGCCGGTTATCATATGGACCTTCTGGGGCTCGGTTAGGGGATAGAACTCGAGCAGGCTGCAGAGCCCCTCTTTAAAGTCAGTGAACGTATGCGCCTCCCCAGAGTATCGTGGGAGCCAGGCCGCTCCGGGCAGGTAGGGCATGGAGAAGGGCATTATGGCTTTTGCATTAGCGGCAGTGTCCGACTGGCTGATGGGGGCAGCGGGTTCTGCGGCAGTCAGTGGTGGTATTAGGGCCGCGGCTTCGCCCGCTGCGGGGACCGGAGCTGCCCCTGCGTCCGCGGCTGCGACCGCCACCTCCTCTCCTCCCGACTCGGACATGGCCGTCCCTTCCTCCCACTAACCTGCTGGAGGTTGGAGTTCCTCTTCCGGGATTGGCACCTCACCGCGCTTTCCGTTCCGCGCTTCTTTTGGCTGATCCCGCCCACGTAGCTAAGGCTCCTCCCTCCGCGCGCGGCAATGGCGAATTTTGGTGGCAAATGGCACAGCACAGTCTTTTCAATAAAGTACAGTCCAAGCACAATAACTCACAGTTCCAAGGCACACATGACCTGATTCTTCAGGCTTAAGTAAATCCTGTTCGTGACGCCAAGTTGGAGCGCCCCCACACCGCCGCAGGGCCGAGGGGTACCCGGAGCCGGGCCTCTAGGTCTCAGTCCTGGGGTTGTCACGGTGGCTAGACCCGGTCCGTGGCCCTGTCTGTCAATGGGGGACGTCCGGTGCAATAAGTGGTGTGGTAACGGTGCAGGTCGCGGTAAATAACGAGGACACCAGTTTGCAGTCTCTTTACCTCTTTACTGAAGATGTTGGAGACCTCAGTCCAGAGCGCTGTTAACTGGGTTTTCAGAGACCGGCCGGTCCAACGACACATCAGGAGTTCTCCTCACAGGTGGGAATCAGTATCTACCTTCTAGCGCTGTGTGTTGTAGTTCTTCCCTGCTGAGCTCCCGGGATAGTCCTCACAACTGTTTCTTTCTGTCTCTACTGTTCGTTCTCCGTCCTCCAGGTGATATGGTAGGACGCACCCGTATGACGGGGTAGGCCTGGAGTTCTTCCGGGACTCTAGAGTCGCCCCTCTCCCACAGCTGCCTCCGTTGTCTGCTTAGGTGTTAAGTGAGACAGCCAACCTGTAATTAGCTGTCCTGCCGTGGTTTGCAATGTACTTAAAGTCTCTTACTTGCTCGGCGTTCCGGCCACCGATTGTTTGCGCCTCAGCAAGGTGCTGCCTCTTTCAACAAAACCCCTGCTGGTATTCTCCTTTTCTGTATTCCCGTTGTTTGCTGGTTAGTTCTGCTCTGAGGAGTCTGCCAGGATCCCCATCCCTGACAGGTCCTCTCACTAGCTCTTCCCAGCTACTTCTCCCTGTCTTCCTGTCCAACCCCCAGTTTTACCAGAGTTGTGAGGAGTGGCCTACTAGATAGGACCACCCCCCCTGGTGGCCGGAGTGTGAAGTGTGGTGAGAATGTACCTGGTCAGAGAAACTCCTTAGTGCAATCAGACGTACCATAGCTCCCCTTAGTGGCGGAGCCACAGTACTGCAACAACCAGGACTCTGGGGTGCTGCAGCAGCTTTACAGCGGTTACATGGATACACGGGCAGCTTGGTGGTCAGTGGAGGAGTATTTAAAGTAGGGACTGCAGACAGGCTATCAAAGGCCTAAAATAACAAACAATAGGCTCATGGCAGTTTTACAGCGGTTACATGGATACACGGGCAGGCAGCTTGGTGGTCAGTGGAGGAGAATTTAAAGTAGGGACCGCAGACAGGCTATCAAAGGCCTAAAATAACAAACAATAGGCTCATGGCAGCTTTACAGCGGTTACATGGATACACAGGCAGCTTCGTGGTGAGTGGAGGAGTATTTAAAGTAGGGACCGCAGACAGGCTATCAAAGGCCTAAAATAACAAACAATAGGCTCATGGCAGCTTTACAGCGGTTACATGGATACACAGGCAGCTTGGTGGTGAGTGGAGGAGTATTTAAAGTAGGGACCGCAGACAGGCTATCAAAGGCCTAAAATAACAAACAATAGGCTCATGGCAGCTTTACAGCGGTTACATGGATACACAGGCAGCTTGGTGGTCAGTGGAGGAGTATTTAAAGTAGGGACCGCAGACAGGCTATCAAAGGCCTAAAATAACAAACAATAGGCTCATGGCAGCTTTACAGCGGTTACATGGATACACAGGCAGCTTGGTGGTGAGTGGAGGAGTATTTAAAGTAGGGACCGCAGACAGGCTATCAAAGGCCTAAAATAACAAACAATAGGCTCATGGCAGCTTTACAGCGGTTACATGGATACACAGGCAGCTTGGTGGTCAGTGGAGGAGTGTTTAAAGTAGGGACCGCAGACAGGCTATCAAAGGCCTAAAATAACAAACAATAGGCTCATGGCAGCTTTACAGCGGTTACATGGATACACGGGCAGCTTGGTGGTCAGTGGAGGAGTATTTAAAGTAGGGACCGCAGACAGGCTATCAAAGGCCTAAAATAACAAACAATAGGCTCATGGCAGTTTTACAGCGGTTACATGGATACACGGGCAGGCAGCTTGGTGGTCAGTGGAGGAGAATTTAAAGTAGGGACCGCAGACAGGCTATCAAAGGCCTAAAATAACAAACAATAGGCTCATGGCAGCTTTACAGCGGTTACATGGATACACAGGCAGCTTGGTGGTGAGTGGAGGAGTATTTAAAGTAGGGACCGCAGACAGGCTATCAAAGGCCTAAAATAACAAACAATAGGCTCATGGCAGCTTTACAGCGGTTACATGGATACACAGGCAGCTTGGTGGTGAGTGGAGGAGTATTTAAAGTAGGGACCGCAGACAGGCTATCAAAGGCCTAAAATAACAAACAATAGGCTCATGGCAGCTTTACAGCGGTTACATGGATACACAGGCAGCTTGGTGGTGAGTGGAGGAGTATTTAAAGTAGGGACCGCAGACAGGCTATCAAAGGCCTAAAATAACAAACAATAGGCTCATGGCAGTTTTACAGCGGTTACATGGATACACGGGCAGGCAGCTTGGTGGTCAGTGGAGGAGAATTTAAAGTAGGGACCGCAGACAGGCTATCAAAGGCCTAAAATAACAAACAATAGGCTCATGGCAGTTTTACAGCGGTTACATGGATACACGGGCAGGCAGCTTGGTGGTCAGTGGAGGAGAATTTAAAGTAGGGACCGCAGACAGGCTATCAAAGGCCTAAAATAACAAACAATAGGCTCATGGCAGTTTTACAGCGGTTACATGGATACACGGGCGGGCAGCTTGGTGGTCAGTGGAGGAGAATTTAAAGTAGGGACCGCAGACAGGCTATCAAAGGCCTAAAATAACAAACAATAGGCTCATGGCAGCTTTACAGCGGTTACATGGATACACAGGCAGCTTGGTGGTGAGTGGAGGAGTATTTAAAGTAGGGACCGCAGACAGGCTATCAAAGGCCTAAAATAACAAACAATAGGCTCATGGCAGTTTTACAGCGGTTACATGGATACACGGGCAGGCAGCTTGGTGGTCAGTGGAGGAGAATTTAAAGTAGGGACCGCAGACAGGCTATCAAAGGCCTAAAATAACAAACAATAGGCTCATGGCAGCTTTACAGCGGTTACATGGATACACAGGCAGCTTGGTGGTCAGTGGAGGAGTAGTGCAAGGAGTGTCTGTCCCAGTACTCCCAAAATATAAATAGATGTTAATGTCTCGCAAAACAACCAAAACAAAAAAAAAGGTGGCATACTTAGGTACAGGGGTGGGCTCATCTACTGAGTTTCTGACATAGTAATTTGGCAGTAACTATTTAATGGTGCCAATATAGGACACAGACACAGACTACTTTAAGTTGCATCATAGATGTCTACAAATTTGTATTGTCAGTGCCAGACATTGAATGATGTCAGCGAATAGACTAAAGATTGGTGGAGCTGTGCGACATAATTTTGCACGTGGTAGAGCACATTTTGAGCTGGGGTAGGGGGGAACTCTCTTGAGGCCGGCGGGACCGCCCCAGGGCCCCTCATGTTACAACGGTGTGTCTGACGTTGGGTGCGCACCACCACCGCCAGAGACACTACATTGTACTATGAGGGACCCAGTAGCAATGCCGTCAACCAAAAGCGAGCACACCCACCTCTTCAGACAAACAGCAGTCTCACGGGTGCTTGCGCCAAGTCGCGATACCACGGCCCCGTGTGGGGAGTTTTGCCATTTAGGGAGGTGTAAACATGTCGTATGCTGTACAATCAGCTGCAGCAAATTAGACATTAGAAAAGTAATTCACAGGCAAGAGCTTTTCATAGGAAAGCTAGGTGTCGGCCGGGCAAGGTGGGGCAAAAGATTTCGAAATCCAGTTGTGGTTCATTTTAATGAATGTTAGATCGTCAACATTTTGGGTAGCCAGACGAGTCCTTTTTTCGGTTAATATTGAACCTGCAGCACTGAATACTCTTTCTGATAGGACACTTGCTGCCGGGCAAGCAAGCTCCTGCAATGCATATTCTGCCAATTCTGGCCAGGTGTCTAATTTCGAGGCCCAGTAATCAAATGGGAATGACGGTTGAGGGAGAACATCGATAAGGGATGAAAAATAGTTAGTAACCATACTGGACAAATGTTGTCTCCTGTCACTTTCAATTGATGCAGCAGTACCTGTCCTGTCTGCGGTCATAGCAAAATCACTCCACAACCTGGTCAGAAAACCCCTCTGTCCAACGCCACTTCTGATGTGTGCACCCCTAACACTCCTAGTCTGCTGCCCCCTGGAGCTCGTGTGAGAACGATCACGTGCGCTGTGTGCTGGGAATGCCTGAAGCAAACGGTCAACAAGAGTTGATTGTTTGGTTGCTAATATTAGTTCCAAGTTCTCATGTGGCATAATATTTTGCAATTTGCCTTTATAGCGTGGATCAAGGAGGCAGGCCAACCAGTAATCGTCATCGTTCATCATTTTCGTAATGCGTGTGTCCCTTTTTAGGATACGTAAGGCATAATCCGCCATGTGGGCCAAAGTTCCAGTTGTCAAATCTCCGGTTGTGATTGGTTGAGGGGCAGTTGCAGGCAAATCTACGTCACTTGTGTCCCTCAAAAAACCAGAACCCGGCCGTGACACGCAACCAATTTCCTGTGCCCCCGGGAAAGGTTCGGCATTAAAAATATACTCATCCCCATCATCCTCCTCGTCCTCCACCTCCTCTTCGCCCGCTACCTCGTCCTGTACACTGCCCTGACCAGACAATGGCTGACTGTCATCAAGGCTTTCCTCTTCCTCTGGTGCAGACGCCTGCTCCTTTATGTGCGTCAAACTTTGCATCAGCAGACGCATTAGGGGGATGCTCATGCTTATTACGGCGTTGTCTGCACTAACCAGCCGTGTGCATTCCTCAAAACACTGAAGGACTTGACACATGTCTTGTATCTTAGACCACTGCACACCTGACAACTCCATGTCTGCCATCCTACTGCCTGCCCGTGTATCCTCCCACAAATAAATAACAGCACGCCTCTGTTCGCACAGTCTCTGAAGCATGTGCAGTGTTGAGTTCCACCTTGTTGCAACGTCTATGATTAGGCGATGCTGGGGAAGGTTCAAAGACCGCTGATAGGTCTGCATACGGCTGGCGTGTACAGGCGAACGTCGGATATGTGAGCAAAGTGCACGCACTTTGAGGAGCAGGTCGGAGAACCCAGGATAAGTTTTCAATAAGCACTGCACCACCAGGTTTAAGGTGTGAGCCAGGCAAGGAATGTGTTTCAGTTGGGAAAGGGAGATGGCAGCCATGAAATTCCTTCCGTTATCACTCACTACCTTGCCTGCCTCAAGATCTACTGTGCCCAGCCACGACTGCGTTTCTTGTTGCAAGAACTCGGATAGAACTTACGCGGTGTGTCTGTTGTCGCCCAAACACTTCATAGCCAATACAGCCTGCTGACGCTTGGCAGTAGCTGGCCCATAATGGGACAACTGGTGTGCAACAGTGTCATCTGCCGATGGAGTGGTTGGCAGACTGCGTTCTGTGGAAGAGCTGTAGCTTCTGCAGGAGGACGAGGAGGAGGAGGAGGAGGGGGTGCGAACGCCTACAGCCAACTGTTTCCTAGACCGTGGGCTAGGCACAACTGTCCCTAAATTGATGTCGCCTGTGGACCCTGCATCCACCACATTCACCCAGTGTGCCGTGATGGACACATAACGTCCCTGGCCATGCCTACTGGTCCATGCATCTGTAGTCAGGTGCACCTTTGTACTCACAGATTGCCTGAGTGCATGGACGATGCGCTGTTTAACATGCTGGTGCAGGGCTGGGATGGCTTTTCTGATAAAAAAGTGTCGACTGGGTAGCTCGTATCGTGGTTCAGCGTACTCCATCAGGGCTTTGAAAGCTTCGCTTTCAACTAACCGGTAGGGCATCATCTCTAACGAGATTAGTCTAGCTATGTGGGCGTTAAAACCCTGTGTACGCGGATGCGAGGATAAGTACTTCCTTTTTCTAACCAGAGTCTCATGTAGGGTGAGCTGGACTGGAGAGCTGGAGATCGTGGAACTTTCGGGTGTGCCGGTGTACATGGCAGACTGAGAGACGGTTGGAGACGGTATTGTTTCCGCCGGTGCCCTAGATGCAATATTTCCTCCTACAAAACTGGTGGTTCCCTGACCCTGACTGCTTTTGGCTGGCAAAGAAACCTGCACAGATACTGCCGGTGGTGCGGAAAATGGTGGCCTTACAGTGACGGAAGGGATGTTGCGTTGCTGACTAGCTTCATTGGCCGAGGGTGCTACAACCTTAAGGGACGTTTGGTAGTTAGTCCAGGCTTGAAAATGCATGGTGGTTAAGTGTCTATGCATGCAACTAGTATTTAGACTTTTCAGATTCTGACCTCTGCTTAAGCTAGTTGAACATTTTTGACAGATGACTTTGCGCTGATCAGTTGGATGTTGTTTAAAAAAATGCCAGACTGCACTCTTCCTAGACTCGGATCCCTTTTCAGGGATTGCAGACTGAGCTTTAACCGGATGGCCACGCTGTCCTCCAACAGGTTTTGGCTTTGACACGCGTTTTGGGCCAGATACGGGCCCGGCAGATGGAACCTGTTGCGATGTTGATGCCTGCTGCGGCCCCTCCTCCACCTCCGCTTCTGAACTACTGCCGCCTGCACCCTGTTCCCCCAATGGCTGCCAATCGGGGTCAATAACTGGGTCATCTATTACCTCCTCTTCGAGCTCGTGTGCAACTTCGTCTGTGTCACTGTGTCGGTCGGTGGTATAGCGTTCGTGGCGGGGCAACATAGTCTCATCAGGGTCTGATTGTGGATCTGTACCCTGAGAGGGCAATGTGGTGGTCTGAGTCAAAGGAGCAGCATAGTACTCTGGCTGTGGCTGTGCATCAGTGCACTCCATGTCAGAATATACTTGTAATGGGCATGGCCTGTTAAATGTTTCACTTTCTAAGCCAGGGACGGTATGTGTAAAGAGCTCCATGGAGTGACCCGTTGTGTCGCCTGCTGCATCCTTCTCTCTTGTTGTAGTTTTTGCTGAGGAGGACAAGGAAGCGACTTGTCCCTGACCGTGAACATCCACAAGCGACGCGCTGCTTTTACATTTACCAGTTTCGGAAGAGGAGGCAAAAGAGCTAGAGGCTGAGTCTGCAATGTAAGCCAAAACTTGCTGTTGCTGCTCCGCCTTTAAAAGCGGTTTTCCTACTCCCAGAAAAGAGAGCGTTCGAGGCCTTGTGTAGCCTGACGACGAAACTGGCTCCACAGCTCCAGACTTAGGTGGAATATTTTTATCCCCACGACCACCTGATGCTCCACTACCACTACCATCATTACCAGCTGACAATGAACGCCCACGACGACCTCTTGCACCAGACTTCCTCATTGTTTTAAAATCTTAACCAAAGTAACTTTATTTGTTGCTGTCAAACAACTTACACGGTGAGCTATAACTTCAGTATGATTTCAATATCCCTTAACAGGTTGGTGAGACCACAAGGAAAATCAGGCACAATGTTACACACTCTGTTTTCTGTGGCACAAAATCACAGAGATGACACACACGCAGGACTGTCACTCAAGCACTAATGTCAATATTAATCTCCCACCTAATTTATTTATTTTTTTTTTCAGGGAGACTTTAGAAACCAAATAATATTAAAAAAACCAAAAAAATAAATAGCCTTTCTATGGCCCACTGAATGAGAGAGGTGGCACACCCAGGAGTCAAGACTGGCACACAAGCTGAAAGGGCAATATTACTCTCCCACTGTTTTTTTAAGTTTTTTTTTTTTTATTTTCAGGGAGACTTTAGAAACCAAATAATATTAAAAAAACCAAAAAAATAAATAGGCTTTCTATGGCCCACTGAATGAGAGAGGTGGCACACCCAGGAGTCAAGACTGGCACACAAGCTGAAAGGGCAATATTACTCTCCCACTGTTTTTTTATGTATTTTTTGTTTTTTAAGGGAGACTTTAGAAACCCAATAATATTTAAAAAAAAAAATAAATAGGCTTTCTATGGCCCACTGAATGAGAGAGGTGGCACACCCAGGAATCAAGACTGGCACACAAGCTGAAAGGGCAATATTACTCTCCCACTGTTTTTTTAAGGTTTTTTTTTTATTTTCAGGGAGACTTTAGAAACCAAATAATATTAAAAAAACCAAAAAAATAAATAGGCTTTCTATGGCCCACTGAATGAGAGAGAGGTGGCACACCCAGGAGTCAAGACTGGCACACAAGCTGAAAGGGCAATATTACTCTCCCACTGTTTTTTTAAGTTTATTTTTATTATTTTCAGGGAGACTTTAGAAACCAAATAATATTAAAAAAACCAAAAAAAATAAATAGGCTTTCTATGGCCCACTGAATGAGAGAGGTGGCACACCCAGGAGTCAAGACTGGCACACAAGCTGAAAGGGCAATATTACTCTCCCACTGTTTTTTTAAGTTTTTTTTTTATTATTTTCAGGGAGACTTTAGAAACCAAATAATATTAAAAAAACCAAAAAAATAAATAGGCTTTCT
This sequence comes from Ranitomeya variabilis, assembly GCF_051348905.1. Classification (NCBI taxonomy): domain Eukaryota; kingdom Metazoa; phylum Chordata; class Amphibia; order Anura; family Dendrobatidae; genus Ranitomeya; species Ranitomeya variabilis. The sequence goes on from NC_135233.1 coordinate 897,743,537, forward strand.
ATGGCCCACTGAATGAGAGAGAGGTGGCACACCCAGGAGTCAAGACTGGCACACAAGCTGAAAGGGCAATATTACTCTCCCACTGTTTTTTTTTTTTTTTCAGGGAGACTTTAGAAACCAAATAATAAGAAAAAAAATAAATAAATAAATAGGCTTTCTATAGCCCACTGAATGAGAGATAGCACACACAGCAGTGGCACACAAGCCCTGACTGAGGCCAATATTTTTCTACCACTGATTGATGTAGTGTTTTTGTGTTGAGGTAGATTTTAGAACACAAATCAAGGAAAAAAAAAAAATGCTTTCTATGGCCCACTGAATGAGAGAGGTGGCACACCCAGGAGTCAAGACTGGCACACAAGCTGAAAGGGCAATATTACTCTCCCACTGTTTTTTTATGTATTTTTTGTTTTTTAAGGGAGACTTTAGAAACCCAATAATATTTAAAAAAAAAATAAATAGGCTTTCTATGGCCCACTGAATGAGAGAGGTGGCACACCCAGGAATCAAGACTGGCACACAAGCTGAAAGGGCAATATTACTCTCCCACTGTTTTTTTAAGGTTTTTTTTTTATTTTCAGGGAGACTTTAGAAACCAAATAATATTAAAAAAACCAAAAAAATAAATAGGCTTTCTATGGCCCACTGAATGAGAGAGAGGTGGCACACCCAGGAGTCAAGACTGGCACACAAGCTGAAAGGGCAATATTACTCTCCCACTGTTTTTTTAAGTTTTTTTTTATTATTTTCAGGGAGACTTTAGAAACCAAATAATATTAAAAAAACCAAAAAAAATAAATAGGCTTTCTATGGCCCACTGAATGAGAGAGGTGGCACACCCAGGAGTCAAGACTGGCACACAAGCTGAAAGGGCAATATTACTCTCCCACTGTTTTTTTAAGTTTTTTTTTTATTATTTTCAGGGAGACTTTAGAAACCAAATAATATTAAAAAAACCAAAAAAATAAATAGGCTTTCTATGGCCCACTGAATGAGAGAGAGGTGGCACACCCAGGAGTCAAGACTGGCACACAAGCTGAAAGGGCAATATTACTCTCCCACTGTTTTTTTTTTTTTTTTCAGGGAGACTTTAGAAACCAAATAATAAGAAAAAAAATAAATAAATAAATAGGCTTTCTATAGCCCACTGAATGAGAGATAGCACACACAGCAGTGGCACACAAGCCCTGACTGAGGCCAATATTTTTCTACCACTGATTGATGTAGTGTTTTTGTGTTGAGGTAGATTTTAGAACACAAATCAAGGAAAAAAAAAAAATGCTTTCTATGGCCCACTGAATGAGAGAGGTGGCACACCCAGGAGTCAAGACTGGCACACAAGCTGAAAGGGCAATATTACTCTCCCACTGTTTTTTTATGTATTTTTTGTTTTTTAAGGGAGACTTTAGAAACCCAATAATATTTTAAAAAAAAAATAAATAGGCTTTCTATGGCCCACTGAATGAGAGAGGTGGCACACCCAGGAGTCATGACTGGCACACAAGCTGAAAGGGCAATATTACTCTCCCACTGTTTTTTTAAGTTTTTTTTTTTATTTTCAGGGAGACTTTAGAAACCAAATAATATTAAAAAAAACAAAAAAATAAATAGGCTTTCTATGGCCCACTGAATGAGAGAGAGGTGGCACACCCAGGAGTCAAGACTGGCACACAAGCTGAAAGGGCAATATTACTCTCCCACTGTTTTTTTTTTTTTTTTTTTTTTCAGGGAGACTTTAGAAACCAAATAATAAGAAAAAAAATAAATAAATAAATAGGCTTTCTATAGCCCACTGAATGAGAGATAGCACACACAGCAGTGGCACACAAGCCCTGACTGAGGCCAATATTTTTCTACCACTGATTGATGTAGTGTTTTTGTGTTGAGGTAGAATTTAGAACACAAATCACGGAAAAAATAAATAGGCTTTCTATGGCCCACTCAGTGAGAGATGGCACACACAGGGATGGCACTGTAGCAGAAATGCCAATCTTAATCTCCCACAAAAAAAAAAAAAAACAGGGACTGTCCTACAATTACTATCTCCCTGCAGTAATCTAAGCCAGGTATGGCAGGCAGCAATAGGAGTGGACTGATGCACAAATTAAATAAAAAGTGTGGACAAACAAAAAAGATAGCTGTGCAGAAAGGAACAAGAGGATATGTGCTTTGAAAAAAGCAGTTGGTTTGCACAGTGGCATACACACAGCAATACAGCTATCACGGAGCCTTCTAGGGCAGCCCAATGAGCTACAACGCTGAGGAAAAAAAAAAAAAAATAGCTTCCACTGTTCCTGCACACCGAAGGTGGTGTTGGACAGTGGAAATCGCTACAGCACAAGCGGTTTGGTGGTTAGTGGACCCTGCCTAACGCTCTCCCTGCTTCTGACGAAGCGGCAGCAACCTCTCCCTAAGCTCAGATCAGCAGCAGTAAGATGGCGGTCGGCGGGAACGCCCCTTTATAGCCCCTGTGACGCCGCAGACAGCAAGCCAATCACTGCAATGCCCTTCTCTAAGATGGTGGGGACCAGGATCTATGTCATCACGCTGCCCACACTCTGCGTTCACCTTCATTGGCTGAGAAATGGCGCTTTTCGCGTCATTGAAACGCGACTTTGGCGCGAAAGTCGCGTACCGCATGGCCGACAAGCACAGGGGTCGGATCGGGTTTCATGAGACGCCGACTTAGCCAAAAGTCGGCGACTTTTGAAAATGATCGACCCGTTTCGCTCAACCCTACCAAGGACTTATTCGTGTCAAGTTGCCTCAAGAATAATTGTGCTTCATAGACTTTCTGCGTGATTGCATTTTCCTCTGAAGTTTCCTATAGACTGTTAAGCTGCGTTTAATATTTACACCAAGTTTTGTGGACTTGAGTTTCTCTCTGCACCTGTTTGAATCACCATGTGTTAATATAGACTTTACCACTTATAAAACTGTGTGTCCAGTAGTTGTCTTGTTCCATGCAAAGAGTCTCCTGAGTTATCCCTTATAATCTTTACACAGCCCCCACAAGTTGCCACTGTGCCTCCTGGGTATGGGTCGGGCAGCTAACGTGGAATTAACTGTCCTGCCGGTCTCTGGAGCACGGCTTGGAGACTATTACTCCCTCAGTGTTCCGGCTACTGGATTCTGCACCTCAGAAAGGAGGCAGCCTTTTGCAGGGCAGAACTCCTTCTGGATTCCTCTCCTTGTGCTCTGACTTCGTTTCTCACCCTCTACAATAGAGTTCTCGTTCGTGTCCTTCCTTAGGATGCTGCCGCACGTGGGGCAGGTGCAGCTCCGTGGCCTTCTGTTTAGGCCTCTGACAGGATCCCACCCCTGACAGGGACCCCCTCTGTCTGCAGCTCTATTATGTTCCTCCTTCCCTCTGGCTGCCTGACAGGGTGCTGCCTGGGTGAAGCCCAGTCAGCTTCTGCCTAACTTCCTATCCAGCCCACCAGTTTTACCTAATTGTGAGGAGTGCCCTAATAGATAGGAGCGTAGCTCCCCCTGGTGGACTTGAGTGTGAAGTGTGGTGTATGGTTTGTGATACCTGGTAAAGAGATCTCCTTTATTGCCTTCAGACGCAATATCACTCCCCCTGGTGGAAGAACGACATTACTGCAACGACCAGGTCTCTGGGGCGCTGCACATGCAACATCAAAAATGCACCAAAAACTCATGGTAGTTCATTGATGACAGGGCCCTATGGGAAATCCTTCAGTTTCAGTGTCTAGCTAGTTTGTCAACCATATGCTATTTGAGTCTTCTTTTTTGTTATAATCGTCCCTTCAATCCATGTTACATTCATACATCTCAGTAGGTGTACCTTAGATCTCCAATAATAATATGCCGAAAAAAATCTCGCAACAGCTGCCGATAGACTGATGACTTCCCTACAGCTGCAGCACCAGACAATCCTGGAACAACTTTTTGTTCCACTGTAGAAGGAATCAAAGTCCTGACGTCTTCGCCCTCTGTGCAGTTGCCAGGCATTCACAGTACTCTGCAGCAAATGTTATAATGGGGGCTGGGAGGAAGGGAGAACGAAGGGTTACTCATGTCTCAGTCTGATTTAGAGAGCAGAGTTTCCTCTTCTTGACAGAATGACTGCTTTTATGTGATAAAACTGTTAGATTTGTAATGCCCTCAAAGCAATCTAGGATATTATGCCTTCCAAATAAAAATATTGCTTATGCATACTGTAAATCATCTTAGAGTTAAAAGCAATCAATTTCAGCATACTTATTTCAGGCACAGCTGGTAATAATGATTAGTGGGAAGGAAATATCACTTATTATTATGATATTGGGCTACCTATTGAACCATGTAGTCAACATCACCATAAACCCTGGGATGGTCCAAAAGCCCCAGGACCTCACTCTGGTACATACATTGTGTTTCATCAAGAATTATGGAGAACTATTTTTATCTGTGAGTCAGACGGCTATGCATCCAGTGCTGTCATGGGAAGTGAACTCATTAAGTGACATAGTTAAGACTGAAATAGCTTATCTTGCCAGAAGGTAAGAAATACTTACTGCGGCCCCATGCTCTGTATGTGGTAACGCGGGAAAGATCCAGCTATCCAAGCTGCAAAGGATATATAGTGAGCTGGTGTATGCACCAAAAATCAAAAATGTTGGCAGGAAAATGCACGGTTTTCTTCCATTTTAACATACATTTTTATTTGTATTTTTTTCCCATTCATTTGTAAAAAAAAAAAAAGGCTGTAAAAATGCTGAAAGAACTGACATGCTGCAGATTTGAAAAAAAATGCTACATTTGCAAGAAAATGAGATTTCAGAAATGCTACTGGTACTGCAAAATGCTGTTTTTTTACCCTTGAAAAATATGCGAAGAGGAGAAACACAGCCAAAGAGCAAGCCCTAAGACAAGTGTCCCAAACCTGCAAAGATTTGTTTTTTTTGGTCTAAGTAGAGGATAATATGGATTCAGAAATTGGTCTTTGTGTTGACATTTTCTGAGACCCGTAACATTTTTATGTTTCCATTAATTGAGTGGTGTTAAGGCTTGCTTTTTGCTTGATGATCTGACACTTTTACTTATTTGGCTGGGGTCACACTAAAGCCATGTTCACACAGTGCGTTTTTTACCGCGGAACCGCAGCGGTTTTGCCGCTGCGGTTCCGCAGCTTTTTTCCATGCAGGGTACAGTACAATGTACCCTATGGAAAACAGGAACCACTGTGCACATGATCCTGAATTTAAAAAAAAAAGCCGCGCTGAATAGCTGCGGGGAAAAAAGAAGGAGCATGTCACTTCTTTGTCCGAAACAGCAGCGGTTCTGCACCCATAGACCTCCATTGTGAGGTCAAACCCGCAGTAAAACCCGCAGATCAAAAATATATCTGCGGGTTTTATTGCAGTTTGTGGTGCAGAACCGCTGCAGCAGGAAGTGCGGGGAAGCGGCCGGAAGTGCGTGGGCGGAAGTGCTTGGGCGGAGAGACATGGAGGCATACCGTCGCATGGGGCTCGTGTCGGCCGTTTGATTGATTTGGTATGTGTGTGTGTGTGTGTGTGTGTATGTGTGTGTATGTGTGTGTGTGTATGTATGTATGTGTGTGTGTGTGTGTGTGTGTGTGTGTCCCCATGCGACGCTAGTGCCACCATTGTGCTAAGTCGCCGTATGGGACTACTACTCCCATCCGGTATTAGGATGGGAGAGTTGTCCCTGTGTCCGGCGACTTAGCACAGTTGTAAAGTTACACAAAACACACACAATACACATACATGACACACAGTACAGTACATACAACATATAACACAGAGTATATACTCACCAACAGCACACTTGTAGGCGAAGCCCTCGATCCTCCAGGAAAAAATCACAAAATAAAAAATCAAATTCATACTCCCTGTCGGCAGAATCCATAAAACGAGTGTCCCACGCCGATCGGCTGCTCTCCGGCGATACACTGCCAGGAGCGAAGCTCCTAGCAGTGTATCGCGTACTGTTCCGGAGTTCAATGACTCCGGCGTCTCGGTTAACGGCAGTACAGCTGCGTTGAACTTTCCCACGCAGCACTGCCGTTAAGCGAGAGTGCCGGGGTCAATGACTGCCGGTAAACTCGCTCGCGCATGCGCAGTGACACACCGACAGGAACTATGGCTCCTGTCAGTGTGTTGCTGCAGCCGTGGAGAGCAGACATATCTCTGGATGTGTCTGTTCTCCATGGAAGATCTTCGTGGGACCCTCGATGGATTTCTGCGGACAGGGCCAGGGAGTATGAATTTGTTTTTTTATTTTGCCTCTTTTTCAGGTCGAGGGTCTTCTTGACAGATTGAGCGTTTAATAAAATTTGGTCAAAAAGTGTGTGTCTTTATTTCATTAAAATATTTTTTTCTAGTCTTTGTGGGGTTTTTTTAACCCTTTCATTGGCTTAATAATGGATAGGCGTCTTATTGACGCCTCTCCATTATTGACCGGGATTAATGCCACCTTACAATAGCAAAAATACGTGATACGTGGCACTTAAATACGTGGCACTTAAATACGTGATACGTGGCACTTAAATACATGATACGTGGTACTTAAATACGTGATACGTGGCACTTAAATATGTGGCACTTAAATACGTGATACGTGGCACTTAAATATGTGGCACTTAAATACGTGATACGTGGCACTTAAATATGTGGCACTTAAATACGTGATACGTGGTACTTAAATATGTGGCACTTAAAAATGTGGCACTGAAATACGTGGCACTGAAATACGTGGCACTTAAATACGAAATACGTGGCACTGAAATACGTGATACGTGGCACTTAAATATGTGGCACTGAAATACGTGGCACTTAAATATGTGGCACTTAAATACGTGGCACTTAACTACGTGATACATGGCACTTAAATATGTGGCACTTAAATACGTGGCACTGAAATACGTGGCACTGAAATACGTGGCACTTAAATACGAAATACGTGGCACTGAAATACGTGATACGTGGCACTTAAATATGTGGCACTTAAATACGTGATACGTGGCACTTAAATATGTGGCACTTAAATACGTGGCACTTAAATACGAAATACGTGGCACTGAAATACGTGGCACTTAAATACGAAATACGTGGCACTGAAATACGTGATACGTGGCACTTAAATATGTGGCACTTAAATACGTGATACGTGGCACTTAAATATGTGGCACTTAAATACGTGATACGTGGCACTTAAATATGTGGCACTTAAATACGTGATACGTGGCACTTAAATATGTGGCACTTAAATACGTGGCACTGAAATACGTGGCACTTAAATACGAAATACGTGGCACTGAAATACGTGATACGTGGCACTTAAATATGTGGCACTGAAATACGTGGCACTTAAATACGTGGCACTTAAATACGTGGCACTTAAATACGTGGCACTTAACTACGTGATACGTGGCACTTAAATATGTGGCACTTAAATACGTGGCACTGAAATACGTGGCACTGAAATACGTGGCACTTAAATACGAAATACGTGGCACTGAAATACGTGATACGTGGCACTTAAATATGTGGCACTTAAATACGTGATACGTGGCACTTAAATATGTGGCACTTAAATACGTGGCACTTAAATACGAAATACGTGGCACTGAAATACGTGGCACTTAAATACGAAATACGTGGCACTGAAATACGTGATACGTGGCACTTAAATATGTGGCACTGAAATACGTGATACGTGGCACTTAAATATGTGGCACTTAAATACGTGATACGTGGCACTTAAATATGTGGCACTTAAATACGTGATACGTGGCACTTAAATATGTGATACGTGGCACTTAAATATGTGGCACTTAAATACGTGATACGTGGCACTTAAATATGTGGCACTTAAATACGTGATACGTGGCACTTAAATATGTGGCACTTAAATACGTGATACGTGGCACTTAAATATGTGGCACTTAAATACGTGGCACTGAAATACGTGGCACTTAAATACGAAATACGTGGCACTGAAATACGTGATACGTGGCACTTAAATATGTGGCACTGAAATACGTGGCACTTAAATACGTGGCACTTAAATACGTGGCACTTAAATACGTGATACGTGGCACTTAAATATGTGGCACTTAAATACGTGGCACTGAAATACGTGGCACTGAAATACGTGGCACTTAAATACGAAATACGTGGCACTGAAATACGTGATACGTGGCACTTAAATATGTGGCACTTAAATACGTGATACGTGGCACTTAAATATGTGGCACTTAAATACGTGGCACTTAAATACGAAATACGTGGCACTGAAATACGTGGCACTTAAATACGAAATACGTGGCACTGAAATACGTGATACGTGGCACTTAAATATGTGGCACTTAAATACGTGATACGTGGCACTTAAATATGTGGCACTTAAATACGTGATACGTGGCACTTAAATATGTGGCACTTAAATACGTGATACATGGCACTTAAATATGTGGCACTTAAATATGTGGCACTGAAATACGTGGCACTTAAATACGAAATACGTGGCACTGAAATACGTGATACGTGGCACTTAAATATGTGGCACTGAAATACGTGGCACTTAAATACGTGGCACTTAAATATGTGGCACTTAAATACGTGATACGTGGCACTTAAATATGTGGCACTTAAATACGTGGCACTTAAATATGTGGCACTTAAATACGTGATACGTGGCACTGAAATACGTGGCACTGAAATACGTGGCACTGAAATACGTGGCACTTAAATACGAAATACGTGGCACTTAAATACGTGATACGTGGCACTTAAATATGTGGCACTTAAATACGTGATACGTGGCACTTAAATATGTGGCACTTAAATACGTGATACGTGGCACTTAAATATGTGGCACTTAAATACGTGGCACTGAAATACGTGGCACTGAAATACGTGGCACTGAAATACGAAATACGTGGCACTGAAATACGTGATACGTGGCACTTAAATATGTGGCACTGAAATACGTGGCACTTAAATACGTGGCACTTAAATACGTGGCACTTAAATACGTGGCACTTAAATACGTGGCACTTAACTACGTGATACGTGGCACTTAAATATGTGGCACTTAAATTCGTGATACGTGGCACTTAAATACGTGGCACTTAAATACGTGGCACTTAAATACGTGGCACTTAAATACGTGGCACTTAAATACGTGGCACTTAACTACGTGATACGTGGCACTTAAATATGTGGCACTTAAATACGTGATACGTGGCACTTAAATATGTGGCACTTAAATACGTGATACGTGGCACTTAAATACGTGATACGTGGCACTTAAATACGTGGCACTTAAATACGTGGCACTTAAATACGTGGCACTGAAATACGTGACACTTAAATACGTGGCACTTAATTACGTGGCACTTAAATACGTGGCACTTAAATACATGATACGTGGCACTTGAATATGTGGCACTTAAATACGTGATACGTGGCACTTAAATATGTGGCACTTAAATACGTGGCACTGAAATACGTGGCACTGAAATACGTGGCACTTAAATACGAAATACGTGGCACTGAAATACGTGATACGTGGCACTGAAATACGTGGCACTGAAATACGTGGCACTTAAATACGTGGCACTTAAATACGTGGCACTTAAATACGTGATACGTGGCACTTAAATATGTGGCACTTAAATACGTGATACGTGGCACTTAAATATGTGGCACTGAAATACGTGGCACTTAAATACGTGGCACTTAAATACGTGGCACTTAACTACGTGATACGTGGCACTTAAATATGTGGCACTTAAATACGTGATACGTGGCACTTAAATACGTGGCACTGAAATACGTGGCACTTAAATACGTGGCACTTAAATACGTGGCACTTAAATACGTGATACGTGGCACTTAAATATGTGGCACTTAAATACGTGATACGTGGCACTTAAATATGTGGCACTGAAATACGTGGCACTTAAATACGTGGCACTTAAATACGTGGCACTTAACTACGTGATACATGGCACTTAAATATGTGGCACTTAAATACGTGATACGTGGCACTTAAATACGTGGCACTGAAATACGTGATACGTGGCACTTAAATACGTGGCACTGAAATACGTGGCACTTAAATACGTGGCACTTAAATACATGATACGTGGCACTTGAATATGTGGCACTTAAATACGTGATACGTGGCACTTAAATATGTGGCACTTAAATACGTGGCACTGAAATACGTGGCACTGAAATAAGTGGCACTTAAATACGAAATACGTGGCACTGAAATGCGTGATACGTGGCACTTAAATACGTGGCACTGAAATACGTGGCACTTAAATACGTGGCACTTAAATACGTGGCACTTAAATACGTGGCACTTAAATACGTGGCACTTAAATACGTGGCACTTAAATACGTGATACGTGGCACTGAAATACGTGATACGTGGCACTTAAATACGTGGCACTGAAATACGTGGCACTGAAATACGTGGCACTTAAATACGTGGCACTTAAATACGTGATACGTGGCACTTAAATATGTGGCACTTAAATACGTGATACGTGGCACTTAAATATGTGGCACTGAAATACGTGGCACTTAAATACGTGGCACTTAAATACGTGGCACTTAAATACATGATACGTGGCACTTAAATACGTGGCACTTAAATACGTGATACGTGGCACTTAAATATGTGGCACTTAAATATGTGGCACTGAAATACGTGACACTGAAATACGTGGCACTTAAATACGAATTACGTGGCACTGAAATACGTGATACGTGGCACTTAAATACGTGGCACTTAAATACGTGGCACTTAAATACGTGGCACTTAAATACGTGGCACTTAAATACGTGCAACTGAAATACGTGGCACTTAAATACGTGGCACTTAAATACTAAATACGTGGCACTTAAATACGTGGCACTTAAATACGTGGCACTTAAATACGTGGCACTTAAATACGTGGCACTGAAATACGTGATACGTGGCACTTAAATACATGGCACTTAAATACGTGGCACTGAAATACGTGGCACTTAGGCTATGTTCACATTTGCGTTGTGCGCCGCAGCGTCGGCGCCGCAACGCACAACGCAAACAAAAACGCAGCAAAACGCATGCACAACGCTGCGTTTTGCGCCGCATGCGTCCTTTTTTTGATTGATTTTGGACGCAGCAAAAATGCAACTTGCTGCGTCCTCTGCGCCGGGATGCGTGCGCTGCAGTGACGCATGTGGCGCAAAACGCAAGTGCGACGCATGTCCATGCGCCCCCATGTTAAATATAGGGGCGCATGACATATGCGGCGACGCTGCGGCGCCCGACGCTGCGGCGCAGACCGCAAATGTGAACGTAGACTTAAATAGCTGGATAGAGCTGGATCCGCGGGCTGTGATCTGGACTACGCTCAGCACTCTGCGGAGCGCTGTCATTCAAAACACGTCCACTCATTTTGGTGTTTAGTCCCAAAATGGAGGATGGAAGAAGAAAAGGGTTGGACAAGGAAATTACATCATTTCTTTTTTTTTTTTCCCCCACTGCAGTTAAAGCTTTATTTGTTTCAAACACAGACAATCTGCAGAGAAAACTGCATAAAAAACCGCACTAAAAACCGCATCAAAAAACGCACCAAAAACCGCACCAAAAACGCACCAAAATGCACCAAAAACCGCACCTGCGTTTTATGCCAAGAGCTGCGGTTTTTAGTCCTGAAAAAAAAGGAGGGAAATCAGGAACGTGTGAACATACCCTAAATGTATGGAAAATCGTTCCAAGTCTCCCTGCCGAGAGTCCCATGAGTGTTCTCCGTATGGTCATACGTGTGTAATGAGTGTGCAATGTGATGATGCGATTTTTACCGCACCTATGCATCCGTATGACATTCTTATGGCTTTACATTTCTCACTGATTTTCCCCATTGAATTTAACCCCTTTACCCCCAAGGGTGGTTTGCACGTTAATGACCAGGCCAATTTTTACAATTCTGACCACTGTCCCTTTATGAGGTTATAACTCTGGAACGCTTCAACGGATCCCGGTTATTCTGACATTGTTTTCTCGTGACATATTGTACTTCATTGATAGTGGTAAAATTTCTTTGATATTACCTGCGTTTATTTGTGAACAAAATGGAAATTTGGCAAAAATTTTGAAAATTTTGCAATTTTCCAACTTTGAATTTTTATGCAATTAAATCACACAGAAATATGTCACACAAAGTACTTAATAAGGCCGGTTTCACACGTCAGTGGCTCCGGTACGTGTGGTGTCAGTTTTCTCACGTACCGGAGACAATGACTCACGTAGACACATTAAAATCAACGTGTCTCTGCACATGTCAGCGTGCTTTCACGGACCGTGTGTCCGTTTGAAAAACACGGACACATGTCAGTGTTCGTGGGAGCGCACGGATCACATGGACCCATTAAAGTTAATAGGTCCGTGTAAAACACGTACCGCACACGGATGCTGTCCGTGTGCTGTGCAGGAGACAGCGCAACAGTAAGCGCTGTCCCCCCAGCGTGGTGCTGAAGCCACCATTCATTTCTTCTCTCCAGCAGCGTTTGCTGGAGTGAAGAAATGAAAATCCTTTTTTTTTTTTTTGTGCGGTTGAAATAAAGATATTTGTCACGACCCCCCTCCCACTCCCTGTGCGCCCGACTGCTGGAAATAAAATAGGGGTGGAGCCGCATATTCATCACTGTAATGAGCGGCACCACGTGACCGCTCATACAGGAGAAGCTGCGGCGCTGAGAGGATGCATCGAGGGAGCTGGGTGAGTATTTTATTTCCAGCGGCCGGGTGCACAGGGGGTGGGAGGGGGTGGTGACAAAGATCTTTATTTCAACCGCACAAAAAAAACAAACAAAGATTTTTCATTTCTTCACTCCAGCGTACGCTGCTGGAGAGAAGAAATGAATGGCGGCTTCAGCACCCAAAGCAGGGGACAGCGCTTACTGTAGCGCTGTCTCCTGCACGGTCCGTGTGGTACCCAGTCGGCACACGGGCGGCACACGGCTGCTGCACGTGTGCCACACTGATATGCCACGTGAGCTCACGGACACACGGACACACGGACACGGATAACTCCGGTACCGATTTTTCCAGTACCGGAATTATCTGGACGTGAGAGACTGGCCTAAGTAACATTTCCCACATGTCTACTTTACATAAGCACCATTTTGGAACCAACATTTTTTTGGTTAGGGAGTTATAAGGGTTAAAAGTTGACCAGCAATTTCTCATTTTTACAACACCATTTTTTTTAGGGACCACATCTCATTTGAAGTCATTTTGAGGGGTCTATATGATAGAAAATAACCAAGTGTGACAACATTCTAAAAACTGCACCCCCTCAAGGTGCTCAAAACCACATGCAAGAAGTTTGTTAACCCTTCAGGTGTTTCACAAGAATTTTTGGAATGTTTAAATAAAAATGAACATTTAACTTTTTTTCACAAAAAATTTAATTCAGCTCCAATTTGTTTTATTTTACCAAGGGTAACAGGAGAAAATGGACCCCAATAGTTGTTGTACAATTTGTTCTGAGTACGCCGATGCCCGATATGTGGGGGTAAACCACTGTCTGGGTGCATGGCAGAGCTCGGAAGCAAAGGAGCGCCATTTGACTTTTCAATGCAAAATTGACTGGAATTGAGATTGGACGCCATGTTGCATTTGGAGAGCCCCTGATGTGCCTAAACATTGAAACCCCCCAACAAGTGACACCATTTTGGAAATTAGACCCCCTAAGGAACTTATCTAGATGTGTGGTGAGCACTTTGACCCATTAAGTGATTCACAGAAGTTAATAATGCAGAACCGTAAAAATAAAAAATCATATTTTTTCACAAAAATGATCTTTTCGCCCCCAATTTTTTCTTTTCCCAAGGGTAAGAGAAGGAATTGGACCCCAAAAGTTGTTGTCCAATTTGTCCTGAGTGCGCTGATACCCAATATGTGGGGGTAAACCACTGTTTGGGCGCATAGCAGAGCTCGGAAGGGAAGGAGCGTAATTTGGAATGCAGACTTAGATGGATTGGTCTGCAGGCACCACATTGCGTTTGCAGAGCCCCTAATGTACCTAAACAGTAGAAACCCCCCACAAGTGACCCCATATTGGAAACTAGACCCCACAAGGAACTTATCTAGATATCTTGTGAGAACTTTGAACCCCCAAGTGTTTCACTACAGTTTATAGCGCAGAGCCGTGAAAATGAAAAATCTTTTTTTTTCCACAAAAATTATTTTTTAGCCCCCAGTTTTGTATTTTCCCAAGGGTAACAGGAGAAATTGGACCCCAATTTGTTGTCCAATGTGTCCTGAGTACGCTGATACCACATATGTTGGGGTAAACCCCTGTTTGGGCGCACGGGAGAGCTCGGAAGGGAAGGAGCACTGTTTTACTTTTTCAATGCAGAATTGGCTGGAATTGAGATCGGACACCATGTCACGTTTGGAGAGCCCCTGATGTGCCTAAACAGTGGAAACCCCCCAATTATAACTGAAACCCTAATCCAAACACATCCCTAACCCTAATTCTAATGGTAACCCTAACCACACCCCTAACCCTGACACACCCTTAACCCTAATCCCAACTTTATTCCCAACCGTAAATGTAATCCAAACCCTAACCCTAACTATAGCCCCAACCCTAACCCTAACTTTAGCCCCAACCCTAACTGTAGCCTTAACCCTAGCCCTAACCCTAACCCTAACCCTAGCCCTAACCCTTGCTCTAACCCTAGCCCTAACCCTAACCCTAGCCCCTAACCCTAACCCTAGCCTAACTCTAACTCTAGCCCTAACCCTAACCCTAGCCCTAACCCTAACTCTAGTCCTAACCCTAACCCTAGCCCTAACCCTAACCCTAACCCTAGCCCTAACCCTAACCCTAATGGGAAAATGGAAATAAATACATTTTTTTAATTTTTTAATTTTTCACTAAGGGGGTGATGAAGGGTGGTTTGATTTACTTTTATAGCGGGTTTTTTAGTGGATTTTTATGATTGGCAGCCGTCACACACTGAAAGACGCTTTTTATTGCAAAAAATATTTTTTGTGTTACCACATTTTGAGAGCTATAATTTTTCCATATTTTGGTCCACAGAGTCTTGTGAGGTTTTGTTTTTTGCGGGACGAGTTGACATTTTCGGGCACATGACATTTTTTGATCGCTTTTTATTTCGATTTTTGTGAGGCACAATGACCAAAAACCAGCTATTCATAAAATTCTTTTGGGGGAGGCATTTATACCGTTCCGCATTTGGTAAACTGGATAAAGCAGTTTTATTCTTCGGGTCAGTACGATTACAGCGATATCTCATTTATATAATTTTTTTTATGTTTTGGCGCTTTTATACGATAAAAACTATTTTATAGAAAAAATAATTATTTTTGCATCGCTTTATTCTGAGGACTATAACTTTTTTATTTTTTCTTTGATGACACTGTATGGCAGCTCGTTTTTTGCAGGACAAGATGATGTTTTCAGCGGTACCATGGTTATTTATAACCGTCTTTTTGATCGCGTGTTATTCCACTTTTTGTTTGGCGGTATGATAATAAAGCGTTTTTTGCCTCTTTTTTTTTTACGGTGTTCACTGAAGGGGTTAACTAGTGGGAAAGTTTTATAGGGTCGGTTCGTTACGGACGCGGCGATACTAAATATGTGTACTTTTATTGTTTTTTTTTATTTAGATAAAGAAATGTATTTATAGGTACAATATATATATATATATATTTATTTATTTTATTTATTTTTTTTTTATTTTTTTTACACATGTGAATATATTTTTTTGTTACACTATAACATTGCCCCGGGGGGGGCATCATGTTATAGTGTAAGATCGCTGATCTGACACTTTGCTGTGCACTGTGTCAGATTGGCAATCTGACATGCACAGCTCCAGGCTTCCCGGCGACTGCTCTGAGCAGACGCTGTGAAGCCACCTCCCTGCAGGACCCGGATGCCGCGGCCATTTTGGATCCGGGCTTGCTGTAGGGAGGAGGAGGTAAGAAACCCTCGGAGCAACGCGATCATATCGCGTTGCTCCGGGGGTCTCAGGGAAGCACGCAGGGAGCCCCCTCCCTGCACGATGCTTCCCTATACTGCCGGAACACTGCGATCATGTTTGATCGCAGTGTGCCGGGGGTTAATGTGCCGGGGGTGGTCCATGACCGCTCCTGGCACATAGTGCCGGATGTCAGCTGCGATAGTCAGCTGACACCCAGCCACGATCGGCCGCGCTTCCCCCGTGAGCGCGGCCGATCGCATTTGACATACTATCCCATCAGTGGTCATACGGGCCCACCCCACCTCGACGGGATAGTACATCTAATGTCAGAAAGGGGTTAATGGCTCAATGAGCTGAAGTGAAGAAAATGTATGCGCATTTGTCACAAGCTAGACGGATGGTCCATGTGGTGTCCAAGTTTTTCTCGCACCCATAGGCTTGCATTGGTGAGTCTCAGACGATATACGCTTACAATCGTAGTATCCTGTGATTTTACACAAACGTCAAATACGCCTGATAAAAAATACGGTGATGTGAGCTGCCCCATAGATAAACACCGGTCCGAGTGCTATGCGGTGTTATCTCACATAGCACTCATCCATATTCTACGGTAGTGTGACTCCGGCCTTTGGTGCAAACATGACGTTTTCAACAGTTTTTATAGCATTTTTTAGAGAGGAGTGGACACTGAAAAACTGTAATTGACCTTGATAGATCTTACTTTTATAAAAGCGCAACACCAAATTATGTGCTTTTCTAATTTTTTATTTGTGATGGAGTAAAGGGATATGAATTTAGATTTTTTTTATTTTTTATATATTTTATAAAAACTTTTTTCTTATTTTTTTTACTTTAGTTTTTAATTCTTTGTTTACCCTAAATTTTAAAAGTGGGACCATCAGTGATAGACCACAATAATAATAAAAAAAATTAGGTACAGTGGGTACGGAAATTATTCAGACCCCTTTAACATTTTTCACTCTTTGTTTTATTGCAGTCATTTGGTAAATTCAAAAAAGTTCAATTTTTTCTCATTAATGCACACTCTGCACCCCATCTTGACTGAAAAAAAAAAGAAATGTAGTAATTTTTGCAAATTTATTAAAAAGGAAAACTGAAACCAGACCCTTTGTTCAGTGTTGAGTAGAAGCACCCTTTTGAGCTAGTACAGCCATGAGTCTTTTCGGGAATGATGCAACAAGCTTTTCACACCTGGATTTGGGGATCCTCTGTAATTCTTCCTTGCAGATTCTCTCCAGTTCCATCAGGTTGGATGGTGAACGTTGGTGGACAGCCATTTTCAGGTCTCTCCAGAGATGCTCAATTGGGTTTAGGTGAGGGCTCTGGCTGGGCCAGTCAAGAATGGTCACAGAGTTGTCCTGAAGCCACTCCTTTGTTATTTTAGCTGTGTGCTTAGGGTCATTGTCTTGTTGGAAGGTGAACCTTCGGCCAAGACTGAGTCCAGAGCACCCTGGAAGAGGTTTTCACTTGGTCGCATTCATATTTCTTTCAACAATGACAAGCAGTAGTCCTGTCCCTGCAGCTGAAAAAACACCCACATACCATGATGCTGCCACCAACATGTTTCACTGTTGGGATTGTATTTTACAGGTGAAGAGCAGTGCCTGGTTTTCTCCACACATTCTGCTTAAAATTATCACCAAAAAGGTCTATCTTCTTCTCATCAGACCAGAGAATCTTATTTCTCATAGTCTGGGAGTCCTTCATGTGTTTTTAGCAAACTCTATGCGGGCTTTCATATGTGTTGCACTGAGGAGAGGCGTCCATCGGGCCACTCTGCCATAAAGGCCTGACTGGTGGAGAGCTGCAGTGATAGTTGACTTTGTGGAGCTTTCTCCCATCACCCTACTGCATTTCTTGAGCTCAGCCACAGTGATCTTGGGGTTCTTCTTTAAATCTCTCACTGTATTTCCAAGTTTTTAACACTAAGGTTCGGACACAGCTTTAAAGAAGGCTACTACTTGCGATATAACGCAATTTTATTTCAAAGTACAAAATTAAAGGAATAGTATGATTGCGTACACTTTTGTATATATTAAGATACAAAGCTTAAGTACATATAAAGATTAAATACATATAATGATTAAGTACATATACTCACATCATCCATCACCAAGGGGCTTTAAAACATCATCCGTCTGGAAATTCAGGGAAGCAACACCAAGATAGAGAACCCCTGGGAATTCACAACACTGCACGAGCGTCCCCACTTATGCAGGTATCACAACACTGTACACGTGTAAGTACAGTACCCCAGTATATGCTTCTGTCTAACTCATGTTTCTCTGGCCTTATATAGTGATTTGCACTATGTGTAACTCTGGTTTCACCCTGCCCCTCCTGTGGTCAGCTTTCAAGATAGGATGAGACCAAGATACCAGGCGAACATCAAATGATGAGAAAAGCACACAAGGATTTAGATGAAACCATCACAGACAGAGGTTAAGTAAATCTTAATGTTTTAGGCTGTGTGCACACGTAGCATATTTTTCGCGTTTTTTTCGCGGTTTTTCGCTATAAAAACGCTATAAAACCGCGAAAAAAACGCTTACATTAAGCATCCTATGTAATAGAATGCATTCCGCATTTTTTGTGCACATGCTGCATTTTTTTCCTGAGCGGAATCGCATTCCAGAAAAAAACGCAGCATGTTCATTAAAATTGCGGAATCACGGCGATTTTGCACCCATAGGAGTGCATTGATCTGCTTACTTCCCGCACGGGGCTGTGCACACCATGCGGGAAGCAAGCAGATCATGTGCGGTTGGTACCCAGGGTGGAGGAGAGGAGACTCTCCTCCACGGACTGGGCACCATATAATTTTTAAAAAATAAAGAATTAAAATAAAAAATAGTCCTATACTCACCCTCTGATGGCCGCCGAAGTGTTCCCGCCTCTCCGGTGCATGATCTCTCTTCCATTCCTATAGATGATGCGGTTCAGGACCTGTGATGACGTCACTGTCTTGTGATTGGTCGCGTGACCGCTCATGTGACTCACGCGACCAATCACAAGACAGTGACGTCATCGCAGGCCCTTCACTGCACTCCAGCTATAGGAACGGACGCCGCTGAGGTCTGCAGGTGAGTATAACCATGTTTTTTATTTTTTTTATTATTTTTAAACATTCGATCGTTTACTATAGATGCTGCATAGGCTGCATCTATAGTAAAAAGTTGGTCACACTTGTCAAACACTATGTTTGACAAGTGTGACCAACCTGTCAGTCAGTTTTCCAAGCGATGCTACAGATCGCTTGGAAAACTCTAGCATTCTGCAAGCTAATTATGCTTGCAAAACGCTAGTTTTCTGCGGGTATATGCATGCTAATTCTGCATGCGATATACCCGCGGCAGGAGGCGCAGAATTGCCGTGGAAATTTCCGCGGCAATTCTGCAATGTGTGAACTTAGCCTTACAATACCAAACAACAACCATATAGAAACTTAGAACTGTCTGTGAGCTGAAAGGGTTTCAGATAATAAGCAAACAGTTCTCAAGATTGTGTGTCACTATGAGCATTGTCTGTCTGTCTGTCTGTCTGAACTGTAAGACCCGAAATGCTGCTCTACTGTATAATGGTCTGAATGCATTCTGTATATTTCAATATGGACTCAAAATAGCCATTTTTATATTCACAGTACACTCACCAAGGCTCTTCTCCCACGATTGCTCAGTTTGGCTAGACGGCCAGGTCTAGGAAGACTTCTGGTGGTCCCAAACTTCTTCCATTTAAGAATTATGGAGGCCACTGCGCTCTTAGGATCCATCATGAGTACTGCACAAATTGTGTTGTAACCTTGGCCGGATCTGTGCCTTGCCACAATTCTGTCTCTGAGCTCCTTGGCCAGTTCCTTTGACCTCATGATTGTCATTTGATCTGACATGCACTCTGAGCAGTGAGGTCTTATATAGACAGGTGTGTGCCTTTCCAAATCAAGTCCTAGCAGTTTAGTGAAACACAGCTGGACTCCAATGAAGGAGTAGAACCATCTCAAGGAGGATCACAAGGAAATGGACAGCATGTGACTTAAATATGAGTGTCTGAGCAAAGAGTCTGAATACTTATGACCATATGATATTTCCGTTTTTCTTTTTTAATATATTTGCAAAAATTTCTACATTTCTGTTTTTTTTCAGTCAAGATGGGGTGCAGAGTGCAAATTAATGTGAAAAAAAGAACTTTTTTGAATTTACCAAATGGCTGCAATGAATCAAAGAGTGAAAAAATTTAAAGAGGTCTGAATAATTTCTGTACCCACTGTATATACAGTGCCTAAAAGTAGTATTCAACCCCCTGCAGATTTAGCAGGTTTAATAAGATACAAATAAGTTAGAGCCTTCAAACTTCAAACAAGAGCAGGATTTATTAACAGATGCATAAATCTTACAAACCAAAAAGTTTTGTTGCTCAGTTAAATTTTTATAAATTTTAAACATAAAAGTGTGGGTCAATAATTATTCAACCCCTAGGTTTAATATTTTGTGGAATAACCTTTGTTTGCAATTACAGCTAATAATCGTCTTTTATAAGACCTGATCAGGCCGGCACAGGTCTCTGGAGTTATCTTGGCCCACTCCTCCATGCAGATCTTCTCCAAGTTATCTAGGTTCTTTGGGTGTCTCATGTGGACTTTAATCTTGAGCTCCTTCCACAAGTTTTCAATTGGGTTAAGGTCAGGAGACTGACTAGGCCACTGCAACACCTTGATTTTTTGCCTCTTGAACTAGGCTTTGGTTTTCTTGGCTGTGTGCTTTGGGTCGTTGTCTTGTTGGAAGATGAAATGACGACCCATCTTAAGACCCTTGATGGAGGAGCGGAGGTTCTTGGCCAAAATCTCCAGGTAGGCCGTGCTATCCATCTTCCCATGGATGCGGACCAGATGGCCAGGCCCCTTGGCTGAGAAACAGCCCCACAGCATGATGCTGCCACCAACATGCTTGACTGTAGGGATGGTATTCTTGGGGTCGTATGCAGTGCCATCCAGTCTCCAAATGTCACATGTGTGGTTGGCACCAAAGATCTCGATCTTGGTCTCATCAGACCAGAGAACCTTGAACCAGTCAGTCTCAGAGTCCTCCAAGTGATCATGAGCAAACTGTAGACAAGCCTTGACATGACGCTTTGAAAGTAAAGGTACCTTACGGGCTCGTCTGGAACGGAGACCATTGCGGTGGAGTACGTTACTTATGGTATTGACTGAAACCAATGTCCCCACTGCCATGAGATCTTCCCGGAGCTCCTTCCTTGTTGTCCTTGGGTTAGCCTTGACTCTTCGGACAAGCCTGGCCTCGGCACGGGAGGAAACTTTCAAAGGCTGTCCAGGCCGTGGAAGGCTAACAGTAGTTCCATAAGCCTTCCACTTCCGGATGATGCTCCCAACAGTGGAGACAGGTAGGCCCAACTCCTTGGAAAGGGTTTTGTACCCCTTGCCAGCCTTGTGACCCTCCACGATCTTGTCTCTGATGGCCTTGGAATGCTCCTTTGTCTTTCCCATGTTGACCATGTATGAGTGCTGTTCACAAGTTTGGGGAGGGTCTTAAATAGTCAGAAAAGGCTGGAAAAAGAGATAATTAATCCAAACATGTGAAGTTCATTGTTCTTTGTGCCTGAACTACTTCTTAATACTTTAGGGGAACCAAACAGAATTCTGGTGGGTTGAGGGGTTGAATAATAAATGACCCTCTGAAAAGACTTTTCACAATTAAAAAAAAAATAAACAAAGAAATAACATTCTTTTTTGCTGCAGTGCATTTCACACTTCCAGGCTGATCTACAGTCCAAATGTCACAATGCCAAGTTAATTCCAAATGTGTAAACCTGCTAAATCTGCAGGGGGTTGAATACTACTTGTAGGCACTGTACATAGAATAGATATATATAAAACCTATTCTATTCTAATTTGTCAGGCAGTGATTTTACTGTACACAGCAGATGAAATGTCAGGTTTTCAAGGACATGGGTGTGTAAAAATCGGATGGCACTCACATGGTTCGAGTGCCGTGCGATTTTTTTTATCACACCCATTGACTTGCAAAGAAGAATTAAGTCCGAAATGCAAGGGCAATCACAGCATGCTGCGATTTTTTCTCAGCCCGATCTCATCTGAGAAAAAAAACGCAGATGAGCAGGGAATCTTAGATCAACATTGGTCAGAGTGCGATCAGATGTTTTTATCGGATTGCACTCATTTGTTTTTCTCACAAATAAGTATGATCCCTTATACTGTATGTGATTGTTTGGTTCACTGATATTGTACAAGCTTTTTATCATTTAAATATCGGCATATTTTTTCAAATGAAAAAAAAGTGAAAATATCCAAATTAAGATCTCAAATGTTTTTTCACAAGACGAACAGAAATGTTATCAGCTTCATTCTAGTAAATAAATGTCCAATATATCTCTACAATAAACACTTTCTTATATTTTCATATTTTACCATGATTATTCATTAGGGAGGCCAAACACATGGAAATGTCTACAAATGATTGGTGAGACATCTCGCCAACCTCCTTCATGATGCATAGAATGCAGTCTGTCCAAGAATCACGTTAATTTCACCCAACATTTCTAATTATATAAAATCTCATAATGCAAATCTACATGTATCCAATCATTGGAAGCACTATTCATATTCTTCCCTCCCCCGCACTTTGAAATATAGAGTTACAGTATGTTCAAGCTGGATTTATTTCTGGCAGTTAATAATGTCCATTTTTAAAGCAGAAGGCACTTCAGTAATCGCTCTGTTTTTTTACAGCTACTTTCAGAACATTTTTAAAGTCCATTACAGCCTTTCCAACTGCGCAGTTTTCCATTTGTTGCACGTTAGTTTTTCCTCTCCTTTTTCCTGCTGACTACCAGCCGGACACGGCAGACATGGCAGATACCCCACCATCTTCTTTAGACGGACTGGAAAAAGCCAGGACAGCGAATTGTCAGTTCAAAACATTCATTACTGCTATTGCCCAGATGAAAGGGGACTCCCAAGGCTAAATCCCAAGTCCTTTGGATACAGTGGGAGATAGGGTTGAGCGACTTTCATTTTTTTAAGGTCGAGTCGGGTTTTGTGAAACCCGACTTTGTCCAGAGTCGAGTCGAGTGCAGTCGGCCGATTATCGCTAAAAGTCGGGGATCGACCGAAACACGAAACCCAATGCAAGTCAATGGGGAAGCATAGTCGGCAGTGAGTGGAGGCCAGGAAAACACCTACAGTGCCCATTTTAATGCCAAAAACATCCATTCTTGTTTCTGAAGCTTGTCAATCTTAATTAACTTTATAATAATAGTTGTTCAATGGAACTTGGGGGTCATTTGGCAAATTTGTGGGGGGTAGGGCTGGTTCAAGGTTTTAGTGGGCCCAGGAATCGTGGACTACGTCATGGTGGTGGAGCAGGGAGAGGAAAGTATTTCAACGTTGCAAGTGCTGTGATCCTGAGCAAGCAGGGGGGCACACTTGTTCGCATTGGCACTGGCACAGGGCCCCTCAAAGTACAGCGGTGTGTTTGCACGGCGGGGGCGCCTCCCACCAGCAGCGACACTTTTGCGTACTCTGAGGGGCCCTGTGCCAGTGACGTCGCCAACGAGTATGCCCCCCCCCCACCTGATGAAGGAACCTGCACTTTCATCTGCACCTTCCTCTTTGTCCCTGTGTAAGGTGGTATAACATGCGGGAAGGGGAACCTTACTTTCAGCAGGGTCAGATTCTGGCTGTGTAGAGTGCAAGGGGAATGTAGTGGTCTAGGTCAATGTACCAGCAGACTCATCTAGCAGTGGCTGGGCAATGGGCAGGATGAGGAGGAAACAGATATAGGGCCAAAGAATAAAGTAGGCTAAATGCAGTTCAAAATTGGTAACAGGACAGGACTAAACAGGCGGCATTGCTTTGTTCAGTGGAGTAGCAAACCCAGGAGCAGCAGACACTGTTTTAAGGGCCCAACCACACTAGTAGGCCAAATGCAGTTTAATATCTGATACTATAGGCCCAAAGCCAGAAGGTTGAAGCTCAGCTTTATTCAGTTGAGAGCAAACACCAGGGAGGGGCAGACACCGTTAGTAGGCCCTAACCACCAATTTTTAAAATAACAGCATTTAATGAGAGCCAGAAGGTTGAAGCTCAGCTTTATTCAGTTGAGGACAAACACCAGGGAGCAGCAAACAGAGGTATTAGGCCCCATCCAGCAATTAAAAAAAAAAAAAAAAAGCTTAATCAGAGCCAGAAGGTAGAAGCTCAGCTTTATTCAGTTGAGGACAACACCAGGGAGGGGCAGACACCATTAGTAGGCCCTAACCACCAATTTTTGAAAACACAGCACTTAATGGGAGCCAGAAGGATGAAGCTCAGCTTTATTCAGTTGAGAGCAAACACCAGGGAGGGGCAGACACCGTTAGTAGGCCCTAACCACCAATTTTTAAAATAACAGCACTTAATGAGAGCCAGAAGGTTGAAGCTCAGCTTTATTCAGTTGAGGGCAAACACCAGGGAAGGGCAGACACCGTTAGTAGGCCCTAACCACCAATTTTTAAAAAAACAGCACTTAATGAGAGCCAGAAGGTTGAAGCTCAGCTTTATTCAGTTGAGGGCAAACACCAGGCAGGGGCAGACACCGTTAGTAGGCCGTAACCAATGTTGAAGGCCAAATGCAGTTTAATATCTGATACTATAGGCCCAAAGCCAGAAGGTTGAAGCTCAGCTTTATTCAGTTGAGAGCAAACACCAGCGAGGGGCAGACACCGTTAGTAGGCCCTAACCACCAATTTTTGAAAACACAGCACTTAATGAGAGCCAGAAGGATGAAGCTCAGCTTTATTCAGTTGAGAGCAAACACCAGGGAGGGGCAGACACCGTTAGTAGGCCCTAACCACCAATTTTTGAAAACACAGCACTTAATGAGAGCCAGAAGGATGAAGCTCAGCTTTATTCAGTTGAGGACAAACACCAGGGAGCAGCAAACATAGGTATTAGGCCCCAACCAGCAATTAAAAAAAAAAAAAAAAGCTTAATCAGAGCCAGAAGGTAGAAGCTCAGCTTTATTCAGTTGAGGACAACACCAGGGAGGGGCAGACACCGTTAGTAGGCCCTAACCACCAATTTTTGAAAACACAGCACTTAATGAGAGCCAGAAGGATGAAGCTCAGCTTTATTCAGTTGAGGACAAACACCAGGGAGCAGCAAACAGAGGTATTAGGCCCCATCCAGCAATTAAAAAAAAAAAAAAAAAAAAAAAATAAGCTTAATCAGAGCCAGAAGGTAGAAGCTCAGCTTTATTCAGTTGAGGACAACACCAGGGAGGGGCAGACACCGTTAGTAGGCCCTAACCACCAATTTTTAAAATAACAGCACTTAATGAGAGCCAGAAGGTTGAAGCTCAGCTTTATTCAGTTGAGGACAAACACCAGGGAGCAGCAAACAGAGGTATTAGGCCCCATCCAGCAATTAAAAAAAAAAAAAAAGCTTAATCAGAGCCAGAAGGTAGAAGCTCAGCTTTACAGCTTTATTCAGTTGAGGACAACACCAGGGAGGGGCAGACACCATTAGTAGGCCCTAACCACCAATTTTTGAAAACACAGCACTTAATGAGAGCCAGAAGGATGAAGCTCAGCTTTATTCAGTTGAGAGCAAACACCAGGGAGGGGCAGACACCGTTAGTAGGCCCTAACCACCAATTTTTAAAATAACAGCACTTAATGAGAGCCAGAAGGTTGAAGCTCAGCTTTATTCAGTTGAGGGCAAACACCAGGGAGCAGCAAACAGAGGTATTAGGCCCCATCCAGCAATTAAAAAAAAAAAAAAAGCTTAATCAGAGCCAGAAGGTAGAAGCTCAGCTTTATTCAGTTGAGGACAACACCAGGCAGGGGCAGACACCGTTAGGAGGCCCATAACCACCTATTTTTAAAAGCACAGCACTTAAAGAGAGCAAGAAGGTGGAAGCTCAGCTTTGTTCAGTGGAGGACAACACCAGGCAGGGGCAGACACCGTTAGTAGGCCGGAACCAACAATCTTTTAAAAAATAGCACTTAATGAGAGCCAGAAGGTGGAAGCTCAGATTTATTCATTTGAGGACAACTTGAATTAGGGACTGCAGACAGACTTACCAGGCTGTCCCCTGTGTGGACCATGCATCCAATACATTAACCCATTGCGCCACAAAGGACACGTAACCTTCCGTGGCCATGCCTACAGGTCCATGTGTCTGTTGTCAGGTGTACCTTTGGACTCACAGATTGACAGAATGCAAGGACAATGTGGTCTTTAACATGCTGGTGGAGGGGTGGGATGGCTTTTCTCGCAAAAGAATTGTCAACTGGGTAGCTCATAGCGTGGTACAGCGTAGTCCATCATGGCTTTATTAATATTAAATAAAATAAAAAAATAGGCTCTATGCACTGTAAAATAGGTTCCAGGGGTACACGGGCAGCAGTGGTCTGGTCAGTGGAGGCCTAGTGGAAGGAGGGACCGCAGACAGGCTTCGAAGGCCGAACATAATAAAATGGGCAGGCTCTATGCACTGTAAAATAGGTTCCAGGGGTACACGGGCAGCAGTGGTCTGGTCAGTGGAGGCCTAGTGGAAGGAGGGACCGCAGACAGGCTTCGAAGGCCTAACATAATAAAATGGGCAGGCTCTATGCACTGTAAAATAGGTTCCAGGGGTACACGGGCAGCAGTGGTCTGGTCAGTGGAGGCCTAGTGGAAGGAGGGACCGCAGACAGGCTTCGAAGGCCTAACATAATAAAATGGGCAGGCTGTAGGCACTTTATAATTGGTTCCAGGGGTACACGGGCAGCAGTGGTCTGGTCAACGGAGGCCGATTGTAATGAGTGTCTGCCAGTTAGTAGTCCAAAACAACAAATAAATGTGAATGTCTTGCATTAAAACAAAACAAAAACACTAAAGGGTGCAATCATTAGGTTCAGGGGTGGGATCCTCTGCGTTGTTTCAGACCTACTAATTTAGCGCAAAGTATTTACTGTGGTAAATAGAGGACACTGCCCCTGACTATGTTAAGTACCATCATACATGTCAACACAATGGTATTGTCAGTGGCAGGTATGGAAGGATGTCAGCGCATAGACTAAACATTGGTGGAAGTGTGAGAGATAACTGTGGAAGTGGTAGAGCAATGTTTGACCTGGGGGTGGGTGAACTCTCTTGTGGCCGGCGGTACAGGCCCAGGGCCCCTCATGTTACAACAGTGTGTCTGACGTTGGGTGCGCACCACCACCGCCAGAGACACTTTATTGTACTATGAGGGACCCAGTAGCAATGCCGTCGACCAAAAGCGAGCACACCCACCTCTTCAGACAAACAGCAGTCTCACGGGTGCTTGCGCCAAGTCGCGATACCACGGCCCCGTGTGGGGAGTTTGGCCATTTAGGGAGGTGTAAACATGTCGTATGCTGGACAATCAGCTGCAGCAAATTAGACATTAGAAAAGTAATTCACAGTAGTCCACAGGCAAGAGCTTTTCATAGGAAAGCTAGGTGTCGGCTGGGCAAGGTGGGGCAAAAGATTTCGAAATCCAGTTGTGGTTCATTTTAATGAATGTTAGATCATCAACATTTTGGGTAGCCAGACGAGTCCTTTTTTCAGTTAATATTGAACCTGCAGCACTGAATACTCTTTCTGATAGGACACTAGCTGCCGGGCAAGCAAGCTCCTGCAATGCATATTCTGCCAATTCTGGCCAGGTGTCTAATTTTGATGCCCAGTAATCAAATGGGAATGACGGTTGAGGGAGAACATCGATAAGGGATGAAAAATAGTTAGTAACCATACTGGACAAATGTTGTCTCCTGTCACTTTCAATTGAAGCAGCAGTACCTGTCCTGTCTGCGGTCATAGCAAAATCACTCCACAACCTGGTCAGAAAACCCCTCTGTCCAACGCCACTTCTGATGTGTGCACCCCTAACACTCCTAGTCTGCTGGCCCCTGGAGCTCGTGTGAGAACAATCACGTGCGCTGTGTGCTGGGAATGCCTGAAGCAAACGGTCAACAAGAGTTGATTGTTTGGTTGCTAATATTAGTTCCAAGTTCTCATGTGGCATAATATTTTGCAATTTGCCTTTATAGCGTGGATCAAGGAGGCAGGCCAACCAGTAATCGTCATCGTTCATCATTTTCGTAATGCGTGTGTCCCTTTTTAGGATACGTAAGGCATAATCCGCCATGTGGGCCAAAGTTCCAGTTGTCAAATCTCCGGTTGTGATTGGTTGAGGGGCAGTTTCAGGCAAATCTACGTCCCTTGTGTCCCTCAAAAAACCAGAACCCGGCCTTGCCACGCAACCAATTTCCAGTGCCCCCGGGAAAGCTTCCTCATTAAAAATATACTCATCCCCATCATCCTCCTCGTCCTCCACCTCCTCTTCGCCCGCTACCTCGTCCTGTACACTGCCCTGACCAGACAATGGCTGACTGTCATCAAGGCTTTCCTCTTCCTCTGGTGCAGACGCCTGATCCTTTATGTGCGTCAAACTTTGCATCAGCAGACACATTAGGGGGATGCTCATGCTTATTATGGCGTTGTCTGCACTAACCAGCCGTGTGCATTCCTCAAAACACTGAAGGACTTGACACATGTCTTGTATCTTCGACCACTGCACACCAGACAATTCCATGTCTGCCATCCTACTGCCTGCCCGTGTATGTGTATCCTCCCACAAAAACATAACAGCCCGCCTCTGTTGGCACAGTCTCTGAAGCATGTGCAGTGTTGAGTTCCACCTTGTTGCAACGTCTATGATTAGGCGATGCTGGGGAAGGTTCAAAGACCGCTGATAGGTCTGCATACGGCTGGAGTGCACAGGCGAACGTCGGATATGTGAGCAAAGTCCACGCACTTTGAGGAGCAGGTCGGAGAACCCAGGATAAGTTTTCAATAAGCACTGCACCACCAGGTTTAAGGTGTGAGCCAGGCAAGGAATGTGTTTCAGTTGGGAAAGGGAGATGGCAGCCATGAAATTCCTTCCGTTATCACTCACTACCTTGCCTGCCTCAAGATCTACTGTGCCCAGCCACGACTGCGTTTCTTGTTGCAAGAACTCGGACAGAACTTCCGCGGTGTGTCTGTTGTCGCCCAAACACTTCATAGCCAATACAGCCTGCTGACGCTTGCCAGTAGCTGGCCCATAATGGGACCACTGGTGTGCAACAGTGTCATCTGCCGATGGAGTGGTTGGCCGACTGCGGTCTGTGGAAGAGCTGTCGCTTCTGCAGGAGGACGAGGAGGAGGGGGTGCGAACGCCTACAGCCAACTGTTTCCTAGACCGTGGGCTAGGCACAACTGTCCCGAAATTGATGTCCCCTGTGGACCCTGCATCCACCACATTCACCCAGTGTGCCGTGATGGACACATAACGTCCCTGGCCATGCCTACTGGTCCATGCATCTGTAGTCAGGTGCACCTTTGTACTCACAGATTGCCTGAGTGCATGGACGATGCGCTGTTTAAAATGCTGGTGCAGGGCTGGGATGGCTTTTCTGGCAAAAAAGTGTCGACTGGGTAGCTCGTATCGGGGTTCAGCGTACTCCATCAGGGCTTTGAAAGCTTCGCTTTCAACTAACCGGTAGGGCATCATCTCTAACGAGATTAGTCTAGCTATGTGGGCATTAAAACCCTGTGTACGCGGATGCGAGGATAAGTACTTCCTTTTTCTAACCAGAGTCTCATGTAGGGTGAGCTGGACTGGAGAGCTGGAGATCGTGGAACTTTCGGGTGTGCCGGTGGACATGGCAGACTGAGAGACTGTTGGAGACGGTATTGTTTCCGCCGGTGCCCTAGATGCAATATTTCCTCCTACAAAACTGGTGATTCCCTGACCCTGACTGCTTTTGGCTGGCAAAGAAACCTGCACAGATACTGCCGGTGGTGCGGAAAATGG
Organism: Ranitomeya variabilis; assembly: GCF_051348905.1. NCBI lineage: Eukaryota > Metazoa > Chordata > Amphibia > Anura > Dendrobatidae > Ranitomeya > Ranitomeya variabilis. The sequence continues at coordinate 897,773,433 of NC_135233.1, forward strand.
TGGCCTTACAGTGACGGAAGGGATGTTGCGTTGCTGACTAGCTTCATTGGCCGAGGGTGCTACAACCTTAAGGGACGTTTGGTAGTTAGTCCAGGCTTGAAAATGCATGGTGGTTAAGTGTCTATGCATGCAACTAGTATTGAGACTTTTCAGATTCTGACCTCTGCTTAAGCTAGTTGAACATTTTTGACAGATGACTTTGCGCTGATCAATTGGATGTTGTTTAAAAAAATGCCAGACTGCACTCTTCCTAGCATCGGATCCCTTTTCAGGGATTGCAGACTGAGCTTTAACCGGATGGCCACGCTGTCCTCCAACAGGTTTTGGCTTTGACACGCGTTTTGGCCCAGATACGGGACCGGCAGATGGAACCTGTTGCGATGTTGATGCCTGCTGCGGCCCCTCCTCCACCTCCGCTTCTGAACTACTGCCGCCTGCACCCTGTTCCCCCAATGGCTGCCAATCGGGGTCAACAACTGGGTCATCTATTACCTCCTCTTCGAGCTCGTGTGCAACTTTGTCTGTGTCACCGTGTCGGTCGGTGGTATAGCGTTCGTGGCGGGGCAACATAGTCTCATCAGGGTCTGATTGTGGATCAGTACCCTGAGAGGGCAATGTTGTGGTCTGAGTCAAAGGAGCAGCATAGTACTCTGGCTGTGGCTGTGCATCAGTGCACTCCATGTCAGAATATACTTGTAATGGGCATGGCCTGTTAAGTGTTTCACTTTCTAAGCCAGGGACGGTATGTGTAAAGAGCTCCATCGAGTAACCCGTTGTGTCGCCTGCTGCATCCTTCTCTCTTGTTGTTGTTTTTGCTGAAGAGGACAAGGAAGCGACTTGTCCCTGACCGTGAACATCCACAAGCGACGCGCTGTTTTTACATTTACCAGTTTCAGAAGAGGAGGCAAAAGAGCTAGAGGCTGAGTCTGCAAGGTAAGCCAAAACTTGCTGTTGCTGCTCCGGCTTTAAAAGCGGTTTTCCTACTCCCAGAAAAGAGAGCGTTCGAGGCCTTGTGTAGCCAGACGACGAACCTGTCTCCACAGCTCCAGACTTAGGTGTAATATTTTTATCCCCACGACCACCTGATGCTCCACTACCACTACCATCATTACCAGCTGACAATGAACGCCCACGGCCACGACCTCTTGCACCAGACTTCCTCATTGTTTTAAAAACTTAACCAAAGTAACTTTATTTGTTGCTGTCAAACAACTTACACGGTGAGCTATAACTTCAGTATGATTTCAATATCCCTTTACAGGTTGGTGAGACCACAAGGAAAATCAGGCCCAATGTTACACACTCTGTTTTCTGTGGCACCAAATCACAGAGATGCCACACACGCAGGACTGTCACTCAAGCACAAATGTCAATATTAATCTCCCACTGTTTTTTTTTTTTTTTTCAGGGAGACTTTAGAAACCAAATAATAATAAAAAAAAAAAAAGGCTTTCTATGGCCCACTGAGTGAGAGATGGCACACACAGGAGTCAGGAGTGGCACACAAGCCCTGAGGCCAATATTTTTCTCCCACTGATTGATGTAGTGATTTTTTTTCAGGTAGATTTTAGAACCCAAATCAAGCAAAAAAATAAATAGGCTTTCTATGGCCCACAATTTGAGAGAGAGAGATGGCACACCCAGGAGTCAAGACTGGCACACAAGCAGAAAGGGCAATATTAATCTCCCACTGTTTTATTTTATTTATTTTTTTTCAGGGAGACTTTAGAAACCAAATAAGATAAAATGATTTTTTCAGGGACAATTTAGAAACCAAATAATAAAAAAAAAAAAGGCTTTCTATGGCCCACTGAGTGAGAGATGGCACACACAGGAGTCAGGAGTGGCACACAAGCCCTGAGGCCAATATTTTTCTCCCACTGATTGATGTAGTGATTTTTTTTCAGGTAGATTTTAGAACCCAAATCAAGCAAAAAAATAAATAGGCTTTCTATGGCCCACTGAGTGAGAGATGGCACACACAGGAGTCAGGAGTGGCACACAAGCCCTGAGGCCAATATTTTTCTCCCACTGATTGATGTAGTGATTTTTTTTCAGGTAGATTTTAGAACCCAAATCAAGCAAAAAAATAAATAGGCTTTCTATGGCCCACTGAGTGAGAGATGGCACACACAGGAGTCAGGAGTGGCACACAAGCCATGAGGCCAATATTTTTCTCCCAATGATTGATGTAGTGATTTTTTTTCAGGTAGATTTTAGAACCCAAATCAAGCAAAAAAATAAATAGGCTTTCTATGGCCCACTGAGTGAGAGATGGCACACACAGGAGTCAGGAGTGGCACACAAGCCCTGAGGCCAATATTTTTCTCCCAATGATTGATGTAGTGATTTTTTTTCAGGTAGATTTTAGAACCCAAATCAAGCAAAAAAATAAATAGGCTTTCTATGGCCCACTGAGTGAGAGATGGCACACACAGGGATGGCACTCTAGCAGAAATGCCAATCTTAATCTCCCACAAAAAAAAAAAAAAACAGGGACTGTCCTACAATTACTATCTCCCTGCAGTAATCTCAGCCAGGTATGGCAGGCAGCAATAAGGAGTGGACTGATGCACAAATTAAATAAAAAGTGTGGACAAACAAAAAAGATAGCTGTGCAGAAAGGAAGGAACAAGAGGATTTGTGCTTTGAAAAAAGCAGTTGGTTTGCACAGTGGCGTACACACAGCAATGCAGCTATCAGGGAGCCTTCTAGGGCAGCCCAATGAGCTACAGCGCTGAGGAAAAAAAAAAAAAATGTAGCTTCCACTGTCCCTGCACACCGAAGGTGGTGTTGGACAGTGGAAATCGCTACAGCACAAGCGGTTTGGTGGTTAATGGACCCTGCCTAACGCTCTCCCTGCTTCTGACGAAGCGGCAGCAACCTCTCCCTAAGCTCAGAGCAGCAGCAGTGAGATGGCGGTCGGCGGGAACGCCCCTTTATAGCCCCTGTGACGCCGCAGACAGCAAGCCAATCACTGCAATGCCCTTCTCTAAGATGGTGGGGACCAGGACCTATGTCATCACGCTGCCCACACTCTGCGTTCACCTTCATTGGCTGAGAAATGGCGCTTTTCGCGTCATTGAAACGCGACTTTGGCGCGAAAGTCGCGTACCGCATGGCCGACCACGCACAGGGGTCGGATCGGGTTTCATGAAACCCGACTTTGCCAAAAGTCGGCGACTTTTGAAAATGAACGACCCGTTTCGCTCAACCCTAGTGGGAGATGCTATACTGTCCACGCTGCAGATGCAAGATGGCGCCACAACAGCAGTAGTGAATAAATACTTCCTGCATATACCAACAGCTGTCTGTAATGACACCAGCGACGGATACACATTTGATGGAAATGACAGGAGAGAATACATTTGTACCCCACAGACGGGAACAGGCCTTAAGGTTAAGAGGATACAATCACTAACCCCATCTTCTGCAACCTACACCTTTATGGCTTCTGTGGGGGTAGTGTGACACCCCAGGTTCCTGGTTGTCACAGTGACATTGCTGTCATGCTGCTGCAGTGGAGTACAGCGCAACCTCCGCCAGGGGGAGCTTAAGAGGGAAGTGAGACTGCACACACAGAGCAGCAGAACAGATGCCACCATGTGGGGAGAGAATGGTCAGACAAGCCGAGTTAAAGCATGAGATAGCGTGACAGTACAAAAGGATTAGACAGAACGGATAGTCAGGTCATAGCAAGAGATCAGTAAACCAGAACAGGCAATATATAGTACAATAGGGACAAACAGTAACGAAGTCAATAGCTAAGCCAGGAGGTCAGAACTGGAGAATCAAGAAGATAAACAAAGAAAAAAGATGGGAAAAGGGCAGACAGAGGGAGTAAACAGACAAGGGACAAGTCAGGGATCACAGCAGGACAAATCAAGAGTTACCAGAGTCAGGTTTACATGACGAAGACATACACCACCAGCAGGATACCTGGGAGCTAAATAGCAAACCTGAGCCCAGAATGAGGCAGAGCAAAGTTAACCCTTGACATGATCTGCCCGGAAAAAGAGCAGACAGGACTAAACTCTGGAACGGATCATGACAATTGCTTTCCTCATGGGGAGAGTGATGTCACGCTTGGAAGCGAGAGAGGATCTTCTCTATCAGGTACACACAAGCATACAACATGTTCACACTTCAGGCCAGAAGGTGGAGCTCTGATCCAGCTTGTGGCTCCCCTATATATATTCTGGTTGGGAGGGAAAGTCAGCCAGTCTGAGAGTTAGTTCCTGTCAGAGAGACAGAGGAGAAGAAAGCAGAGGGGCCATGCAGCCAAGAGATGTGCTGCAGCTCCAGGAAAGAAAGAGAGAAAGAGAAAGCCAAACGATTTGTAGAGAACATGTAGGAGATGCAAAGCACAGAAAAGTGAGAACTGGGGAGGACAGCTGCGACTGGGCTACCTCCCTACAGAGCGCAGACACTGGTAGCCGGAAGACTGGGGTTGTGTCGGACTCCAAGTGTACAGCAGAAACCGGCAGGACAGCTGGATTTTATATCACCTGTCCGCCCTGACTCCTGGAGACACAGTGGTGCATAGAGCCCGTGTCATGATAGAGACCCTGTCAAAAGGCTCCTGTCATACGGGTTAGTGTCCTACCTACAAGGAGAACAGAGCGAACAGTGAGGAACTTGACAGAAGCCACAGACAGCAAGGGACTACACCACAGCACTTGTAGGAAGGCTTCTAACTCCACCTGGTAAAAGGGACTCTGAACTCGCTTTCAAGCCAGATGGATTCTGCCTGTACCTGTGATCTGGTGCCCCGGACTGTGGCTGCCTGAAGTTTTCAGTTAACCAGGTACAGAGACTACAAACCCGTGTCCTCTGTTTCTTTCTACACTACCCACCATCTCTACCTACACACTGGGAGCCCTGGGGACCCAGCTTCACCTGTGGGAAGCTATACCATCTTAGCTGCCATAACATCACCCCAGTGGACCCCTTAAAGCAGCGTCGGTCACCTCTGACTGAGAACCACAGGTGGCTTCACGAACACAAACTTTATTCAAAACCCCTTTAAGGATATTCCCTTTAACATGGGCGCCCAGGGCCACAGACCGGGTTGCCGCTACGTGATATCCCCTTTAAGTACCGGACCCGGTACCAAGTACCCCACGGCCTTCGCGGGTGTTTCAGTAGTAAACAAGGCTCCTTGGCGAGAACATCCTCAGTTTTCCCCTGAGGGACTACATACTAATGGAGTACCAAGAGATAACGCTGATAATCAACAGCGGGCACAAAACACCAGGCCTATGATGGATCTTTGGAACTTAAGTGCTCAAATTAAGCCTGTCCCTAATAGAGATGACATGTAACGCTACGTTTCATGCCTAGAAAATTCAAATAGAGCTGAACTGTGATCCCTGAGAGATGAAGTACAACAATGGGGTGAAAGAGTTTCAGCAACAGAATCATCTACATTTATTATGTCCATCAAAATAGACTCCCATGACACTGAATTATCGTTACACTCATATCAAGTACAATACATAGCAGTTCTGCTGGATGATGCAGAAAACAGAAGCAGACAAAATAATATAAGAATTTGGGGTCTTCCTGAAATGATAGATTTAATAGACTAAAACAAAACACTTCACTATCTGCATCTTTTTAAATGTATATTGAACGTTCCTATAGGCTCTCCCTTTTTAGCTTGACTAAGGGCATAGATCAATGGGACCTAAACACCTGCATCCTAACCACCCTAGAGATGTGATGTTCCGAGTATATACACGGACGAGCAAAAGGGAAACAATGCTTTCAACTTTTTACTTTCAGGCTCCATATTTCACCATCCACTACTGCTTCAAACATGAGACTACCATCATTTTATAGACAATCATCTTGGCTATCTCATACATAAATTTGACTTGCAGCTGCAGCTAAAATGATGGTAGTCTCATGTTCGAAGTAGTAGTGGATAGTGAGACAAGTCAAAGGTTCAAAACATTGTTACCCTTTTGCTCGTCAGTGTAGATACCAACAAAAGGATGCCATGATGCTACAACACAGGCAATATACAGCAGGGAGCAAGTGACTAAGGGATTAGTGACCTGTCAAAAGCCATACTGATGAATACCTAAGGTGAGCAACCCATGAAGACCCCCCCCACAGGCCGCCCCTAAGCACCAGCATATCATTAACTTAAAATTGAAAATAAAGATTAAACAACCACAAGATGGATTTCATTAACCAGGCCATCATTTTAATCAGTATAATGGCGCCAACCTGAGACGGTCCGTAGTCTACTGTGCACAATCCTGCTGACAGGTTCCCTTTAATTTGTTTTATTGAATAGTGATGGTTCGGCTTACAGGGAGGATCTCTCCACAGAAAGCCTGTTACCCAAATGCGGGACCTATACATCGATTGTTGTGGTATAGTATTTTCTTTTCCTTTACCCTCAATTCTGTAGATCTAACCTGCTCACAAATCTGTGGTGAGCTTCAGGTACCTTATCGTCTTCAAATCTCTCTTTCTATACTCTGTTCTTCCACACTTTCATGAAGCCATATTTTCATCTTCCTCTTCCATCATTTTTATTTTCCTCTCTCACAACCCCCCTGTGGAGACACGGGAGTCAGTGGGTGCTCTTGTCAGCTGGCCTGGCTGTCTTTAGAAAGACTGTGCAGCGCCCCAGAGACCTGGTCGTTGCAGTAACATCGCTCTTCCACTAAGGGGAGTGATGGTACGTCTGATGGCACCAAAGGAGTTCACCTGTCCAGGTATCACAGGCACCAATACACTCACCGTCTGGCCTCCAGGGGGAGCTAAGGGTACTATGCATTAGGCCACTCCTCACAATCTGGTAAAACTGGGGGTTGGATAGAAAGTAAAAGCAGAAGCTGACTGGGTTTTGCCCAGGCAACACCGAGTGAGAGAAGGGGTTGCTTGAGAAGATTCAGGGGGGTCCCTGTCAGGGGTGGGATCCTGACAGAGGCCTAGCAAACAGAACAGAACGTTACGGAACCGCGCCTGCACTGATTTGCAGAGGTATCTTAAGAAAGGACAAGAAGCGAGGTTTATTGTGAAGCAGTGAGAAACGAAGTCACAGCAAAAAGGAGATAATACCAGTAGGAGTCATGCCCCGAGATCGGCAACATCCTACTGAGGCGCGTAGCCGGTGGCCGGAACGCCGAGGAAGTATTGGGCTACAAGCATTACTTCAAACAGCGGATTTATAGGTTGGCTGTCTCACCTAAATCACCTAAGCAGACATAGGGGGCAACTGTGGGAGAGGGGCGTCACTAGGGTCCCGGAAGAACTCCAGGCCTACCCGTCATACGGGTGCGTCCTAGCCATATCATCTGGGGGACGGAGAAGAACGTCAGAATAGAAACGAGAGTTGTGAGAAAGAACATCAGAACAGACACAACAGTTGTGAAGACTATCCTGTGGTGCTCAGCAGGGAAGTACTACAACACACAGGCGTTAGAAGGGAGGCACTGATTTCCACCTGTGAAGGGAACTCTGGATGTGCCTTCGGACCGGCTGGTCTCAGCCAGCCCTGTTAGCAGTGCTCCGGATTGCGGATCCTGAAGCCTACAGTAAAGAGGTAAAGAGACTGCAACTCTGTGTCTTCGTTATTTCCTCGCACTATGCACCACCACCTTTAATTGGACGCCCCTTAGCAGGGTCACGGACCGGGTCAGGCCACCGTGACAACCCCAAGATCGAGACTAAGAGACCCGGTGCCGAGTGCCCCACGGCCCTGCGTCTGGGGGCGCTCCAACTGCATGTACCAGTACTCATCCCACTGAATGTCCATTCTCCTTCACTGTAGGCAAAATACCACTTATACAACACAGGGTGAAGGTAAAACAGTGTGGCAATAATTTATTGAATCACCAACAGTCAATAACATAGCAAATACCCAAGACTGTGCAAATGACAGAGTCTCACCATTCCGCTGGCTTGCCGGGATTAAAGCAGCTGCGGCTTCTGGGCTTCCAGGGCCAACTACCCCCACCAGTGGCACGCCGCTTTTGGTGGACACCCACAGGGAGAAGGTAATGAGAAGCGAAGGAAGCTGACAGTCCATTCAGGTATGTGACCAGGTGATCTGATTGTCCCAACCTGGCTTCTCCGAACGTCTCCTTGGGGTCAGGTGACTGGAGAGTCCCAACCTGGCTTATCTGTATGTCTTTCATGGGTTCAGTGATGGTTAGTGGAGCAGATCTGTATTTCACCAGCTAATGCCGTGGTCCCTTATGCTGGCATCCTGCACAATGTCAAATCTGTATCCCTTTTGATGGAACTAAATTGATTTTTTTTCTAATTGGTCTCTTTCTTTGGCAACCCCACTCTATCATAGGCTATTTCATTTGTTCCAATCATGCCCCTATATTCTTAAACATAACACTCCCTGACAGCTGAAAACGGTCCTGAACATAAAGACTCAATCTGCTCAATGATACTAGATGCTCAACATACTCTTCATCACATCTTTACCTATTCAGTGGGAACTTCTCGGAGGCCTACTAACAAAACACGGCACACGCCTCAAGAAAGAAATAGCCCATAAAACTTCAGAAGTCTTTAAACAGATACATGATCTAGAATTGGTGTATAAAAATAACCTCTCTCTTGCTATATTAGAGGACTTAATGTATAGCGAGGAGATTAGATCTATTTTCAATGAGAAATTCTTGAGATATTGAAATTAATTCAAGAGATTTCTTTATGACTATTCTGATAAATGCAGTCGCCCTTTATCACATCTCTTACAGACGTGCAATAAAGCAACACCCCATGTCTGCAACAACATGATGAGAAAGATACTTACAACCCAATAGAAATAAAAGACATAATGAAAACATACTACGCTAACCTCTATAACATTCAAAGAATGCTCTCAGATCTACATCCTCAGATTTTACAAAAATGTATTGACAGTAATATTGCTAATACTGCTCTCCCTCCTTTCAATGAAGAATCCATTGAACAATTGGAGAGTTAAGTTTTGTAAACTGAGATTGACCTTGCTACAAATTACAACCCAGCAGGTAAGAGTCCTGGTCTGGATAGTTTTCCATTAATGTTTTACAAGTCATTCAGGGAACAAATTTCTCCATTTTTTTTTTTTTGCTAGGGTCTAAAATTCGGTCTAAGACTCCTTTACCTTTGCGTACAGCCCCTCAACTCAAATAACAGCAATCGCAAAGCCTGGAAAAGACCCATCTATTGTTGCCAATTACTGGCCAGTCTCATTATTAAATATTGAGATCAAACTATTCTCTCAAATGTTAGCCAATAGACTTACACCCTTACTCCATTCAATGATTCTCTCTGATCAGGTGGGGTTTGTGCGGGGGAAAGAAGTTTGAAATAATGTGAGCAAAACTCTTCTAGCAAATGCTAGGTCCTCCTCGAAACCGCTTGGTTTATTATCAGTTGACGCAGAGAAAGCATTTGACCATGTGCATTTGGGTTTCGTGAAAACAGCCCTTAAGCAGATAGGTCTAGGGTGGTGTTTTCCTAATAAGATATTGGTCTCATATATGCCCATCCACTCGTATCAAAACCAATGGAACTTAACATTACTCTGTCTCCATAGGACATCCAAACAGTTGCGAATAATTTCCCTTTTCGATGGCAATCAAATGCAATCAAATACTTAGGCATTCTCATTCCTTCCAATCTTAAAGTGAATCTGTCAGCAGGATCGTGCGGAGTAACCTACAGACTGTCAGATTGGTGCCGTTATACTGACTAAAATGATTCCTTGATTTATGAAATCCGTCTTGTGGTTGTTGTGTAATCTTTATTTTCAGTTTTGAGTTAATAATACGCTCGTGCTCAAGAGCGGCCTGCCGGGGGTCTTCATATGGTGCTCTGATTAGATATTCATCAGTATGGCTTTTGAAAGGTCACCCCTATTTTACATAATGAATATTATACACTGCTCAAAAAATAAAGGGAACACTAAAATCCCACATCCTAGATATCACTGAATGAAATATTTCAGTCGTAAATCTTTATTCATTACATACTGGAATGTGTTGAGAACAATAAAACCTAAAAATGATCAACGTAAATCACAACTAATATCCCACGGAGATCTGGAGTAGGAATGGTGCTCAAAATCAGGCTGATCCAGCTTCAGTAGAAATGCCTGAAGACAAGGAAATAATGCTCAGTAGTGTGTGCGGCCTCCATGTGCCTGTATGACCTCCATACAATGCCTGGGCATGCTCCTGATGAGACTGCGGATGGTCTCCTGAGGGATCTCCTCCCAGACCTGGACTAAAGCATCCGCCAACTTCTGGACAGCCTGTGGTGCAATGTGATGTTGGTGGATGGTGCGAGATATTATGTCCCAAATGTGTTCAATCAGATTCAGGCCTGGGGAATGGGTGGGCCAGTCCATAGCTTCAATGCCTTCATCTTGCCGGAACTGCTGACGCACTCCAGCCACATGAGGTCTGGCATTGTCCTGCATTAGGAGGAACCCAGGGCCAACCGCACCAGCATATGGTCTCACAGGGGTCTGAGGATCTCATCTTGGTACCTAATGGCAGTCAGGCTACCTCTGGCGAGCACATGGAGGGCTCCAAAGAAATGCTACCCCACACCATTACTGACCCCCTGCCAAACCGGTCATGCTGAAGGATGTTGCAGGCAGCAGATCACTCTCCACGGCGTCTCCAAACTCTGTCACGTGTGCTCAGTGTGAACCTGCTTTCATCTGTGAAGAGCACAGGGCGCCAGTGGCAAATTTGCCAATCCTGGTGTTCTGTGGCAAATGCCAAGCGTCCTGCATGGTGTTGGGCTGTGAGCACAACCCCCATCTGTGGACGTCAGGCAGTCAGACCATCCTCATGGAGTCCTGCTGCCGAGTTGTTGCCCTCTTACGGCCCCCTCCACCTCTCCTGGTGTACTGGCCTGTCTCTTGGTAGCACCTTCGGCCTCTGGACACTACGCTGACAGACACAGCAAACCTTCTTGCCACAGCTCGCATTGATGTGCCATACTGGATGAGCTGCACTACCTGAGCCACTTGTGTGGATTGTAGAGTCCGTCTCATGCTACCTGCTACCTGTTGAGGGCAGAGCAAAGTACTGCAGTACGCAGGCGCCGAAAAAAGTCAGAAGATGGGAGGCCCCGGACCAGACCGTGACACCCATCGGATCGGACCGCCCCCCGGGTGAGTATAATCTATCCTCTTTTTCTCATCTTTCAGGTTACATCGGGGGCTTATCTACAGCATTCCAGAATGCTGTAGATAAGCTCCTGATGCCGGTGGGTTTAGCTCACCTTGAGGAGGTGGGATGGATTTTATGTTTTTTGATCAAAATTATATTGACTTGGTACCCTATGTTATTTTCATGCGCTGTTGCTATTTAATTTATTTATTTACTTACCGCAGCGAATTTGCTCATTTAGTTTTTTTCTTACTTTTTTTATATAATTGAAAAGGCAGAAGCAATTTAATGATTCATAGGAGTTTCAATGTCAATTATTTGTACTTGACCTTTCTATTGGGCCCTGCGTGGCCTTGTGTTCATTCCATTGTCTTCTGTTCCTTCTTGTACTGTTAGGGTGCGTGTCCACGTTCAGGATGGCCGGCGGTATCGTCGGAGCGGCTAAGCCGCTCGGCGCTAAGCCCCGCCCCCTTCTGGGATGCGATGATGCCGGATGTGTTAACTGTTCACATCCGGCATCATCGCACTCCTCGCATAGGGCCCTGTGATATTCCTTGCGGCGACGCAGCGTTGCCGCAAGGAACACAGACATGCTGCGATCTGAAAAGACGCGCAGCATGTCCGGAGTCACAGGGCCGCCGCGTGCGTGTTTCCACGCATAGTGGACATGGGATTTCAAAAAATCCCCTCCACTATGCTGGAACATCTGGACGCTGCCTGTTTGACGCTGCGGCCCCACGCAGCGTCAAACACGCAGCGTTAACTGACCGTGGACACATACCCTTATATTTGAAAAATTTTCTCAATAAAATGCGATTAAAAATAGACATATGAGGGATTGTTTTTTGCAGGAAGAGTTGTACTTTTAAAGGACACCATCCTTTTTATCATGTAATTTACTGTAAAGTGGGGGAAAAAATTCCAAATGAGGCAAAATTTCAAAAACCCCAATTACGCCACTATTTTTAGGTCTTGTTTTTTACAGCATTCATTACACAGTAAAAATGGCCTGGCAATATTATTCTCCAGATCAGAATGATTACAGGAATATTAAAAAAAAAATGTTTCTTATTTAACTACTTCACGACCTTTGACATACCTATACAGTTCCTGACTATTGAAGTATAAGTACGTCATGGCGACTGGGTGCGGCAAAGGAGCTGTGCCCGCCGATTGCTGCTGGGAGCTCAGCTTAAGTCATAGGCAAACCCTGAGTGTTTAACCGTCTAAATGCCACTATAAATATCGATCGCAGCACTTCTCGAGGCTAGGAAAGGGAGGGGGCTTCCTTTCCCTTCCGATTGGAGCCCATGCGATGTCTTCGCGAGGGATGGATCATTGTCATGGTAACTATGTTAGCCTCTTTACAGCATGCTAGGAGCATGTTCTAAGAGGCTTCTTAGTAATAAAAGTTAAAACCTCATAGAGGGACTAAGTAAAAAAAAGAAAAAAAGAAAAAAGATAAAATATAAAAAAAATCCCAAAATAAATAAAAAACAGGAAAAAAATGGTTAACCAATAAATATGTTTATTTGTGTAAAAAACGCTTGGCACTGCCACTTTCAGAATGACCCAATTTATAAAACTGTCAAACTAGTTAACCCCTTCAGTGAACACCGTAAAAAAAGTGGTAAAAAAAATGCTTTTTCATCATACTGCTGAACAAAAAGTGGAACAAAACGTGATCATATACTCGAATGGAAATAAAGATAGTACCATAAGTAAAGAAGTAGCATAGGAGCTTGACACGCTGTGAAAAAACATAAGAATGCTTGCAGACAAATAAAACTGGTGGGTGCCATACCTGCTGGTGACTTCAGCCATAACTGAAGAAATGATAGAGTGATTCCAGCAAACTCAGGTAAAATAAAATCTTCTTTTATTAGAACACTTAAAAAATGTTTAAAATAAGAGAGAAAACCCTCCAAACCTTTACGCATTTTCAGCGCACTTTAGCACCTTAGTCATAGTTCCGCTCCATCAGCGGATAAATACAATTCTATAGCTCTCAGAATACAGCAACGCATAAATAATTATTTTTTCTATAAAGTATGCAAATTGTCTCTTCAGAGAGGAAGAGGACTAGAACTCTAGTGCCACCTATTGGAAGTAGCAATCCTAACAGTCAATGTTGACCCTTTAACGAGCCTTGTCACATGACTTAGGATAAGAGTAGTTTTTATTGTGGAAAAGTTGAAAAAGATTTAAAAAATTACATAAATGTGATATTGCTGTATTCATTCTGATCCGAAAAATAAAGTTGTCTTTTCACTTTTACTACACAATGAATGGCATAAAAAAATATTTAGAATTGAGAGTCCACAGTGGTTGATACATCTTAATGGCTAAGGCTGGGGTCACAATTGCGAGTGTGATGCGAGAGACTTGTGCGAGTCTCTCGCATCAATACCCAGCGCTGCCGCCGGCACTCGGGACTGGAGTGTGCGGCTGCATAGAAATACGTACAGCTGCACATACAGTGCCGGTGGCAGTGACGGGTTTTGGCACGAATTTCTTGCATCACACTCGCAAGTGTGACCCTGGCCTAACTGAAAAGATGGTAGCAAATTGCAAGCTTTTAAGACTACTCAGTTCTCTTCATAGTCTCAAAAACTTGCAATTTGTTACCATCTTTTCAGTTAGCCATTAAAGGTATCAACTAGAGTTGAGCGACTTTTAATTTTTTAGTATCGAGTCGGGTTTCGCGAAACTCAAAAGTCGGGTTGGGTGAAATCAGCGGATTATTGTGAAAAGTCGGGGGCCGACTGAAACACGAAACCCAATGCAAGTCAATGGGGAATCAAAGTCGGCAGAGAGTGGAGGACAGGAAAACACCTACAGTGCCCATTTTAATGCCAAAAACATAAATTCTTATTACTGAAGCTTGTCAATCTTAATTTACTTTATAATAATAGTTAGGCATTGAAAACTTGGGGTCATTTGGCTAAATTTGTGGGGGGGTAGGGCTGGCTCAAGTTTTTCGTTGGCCCAGGAAACGCGGAATACGTCACGGCGGTGGAGCAGGGAGAGGTAAGCATTTAAACTTTGCAAGTGCTGTGATCCTGAGCAAGAAGGGGGGGCCCACTCGTTCGCATTGACACTGGCACAGGGCCCCTCAAAGTACGGCGGTGTGTATGACGGCGGGGCGCGCCTCCCACCGGCAGAGACACTTTTGCGTACTATGAGGGGCCCTGTGCCAGTGACGTTGCCAACGAGTATGCCCCACCACCTGATGAAGGAACCTGCACTTTCATCTGCACCTTCCTCTTTGTCCCCGTGTAAGGTGGTATATGCGGGAAGGGGAACCTGACTTTCAGCAGGGTCAGATTCTGGCTGTGTAGTGCAAGGGGAATGTAGTAGTCTGGGTCAATGTACCAGCAGAGTCATCTAGCAGTGGCTGGGCAATGGGCAGGATGACGAGGAAACACAGATAAATGCCCAAATAATAAAGTAGGCTAAATGCAGTTCACAAATGGTAACAGGACTAAACAGGCAGCATAGCTTTGTTCAGCGGAGGACAACTGTAATGAGAGGCTGACAATTAGTAGGCCCAATAAAGTAAGTAGGCTAAATGCAGTTCAAAATCGGTAACAGGACTAAACTGGCTGCATAGCTTTGTTCAGCGGAGTACAACTGTAATGAGAGGCTGGCAGTTAGTAGGCCCAATAAAGTAAGTAGGCTAAATGCAGTTCAAAATAGGTAACAGGAGTAAACTGGCGGCATAGCTTTGTTCAGCAGAGGACAACTGCAAGGAGTGGCGCAGACAGACTTAGTAGGCCTAAAATAAAAAAGTAGGCTAAATGCAGTTCAAAATCGGTAACAGGACTAAACTGGCGGCATAGCTTTGTTCAGCGGAGGACAACTGTAAGGAGTGGCGCAGACAGACTTAGTAGGCCTAAAATAAAAAAGTAGGCTCAATGCAGTTCAAAATTGGTTACAGGAGTACACAGGCGGCATAGCTTTGTTCAGCGGAGGACAATTGTAAGGAGTGGCAGACACAGTTAGTAGGCCCAATAAAGTAAGTAGGCTAAATGCAGTTCAAAACTCGTAACATATTAAACAGGCGGCATAGCTTTGTTCAGTGGAGGAGAAAAGCAAGGAGCGGCAGACACCGTTAGTAGGCCCAACCAAACAAGTTGGCCAAATGCAGTTTAATATTCGAAACAGGAGTAAAGTGGCGGCTCAAATTTGTTCAGTGGAGGAGAACAGCAAGCAGCGGCAGACACCATTAGTAGGCGCAACCAAACATGTTGGCCAAATGCAGTTTAATATTTGAAACAGGAGTAAAGTGGTGGCTCAGCTTTGTTCAGTGGAGGAGAAAAGCAAGGAGCAGCAGACACCGTTAGTAGGCCCAACCAAAGAAGTTGGCCAAATGCAGTTTAATATTCGAAACAGGAGTAAAGTGGTGGCTCAGCTTTGTTCAGTGGAGGAGAACAACAAGCAGCAGCAGACACTGTTAGTAGGCCCAACCAAACAAGTAGGCCAAATGCAGTTTAATATTCAAAACAGGAGTAAAGTGGCGGCTCAGCTTTGTTCAGTGGAGGAGAACAACAAGCAGCGGCAGACACTGCTAGTAGGCCCAACCAAACAAGCAGGCCAAATGCAGTTTAGTATTCGAAACAGGAGTAAACTGGCGGCTCAGCTTTGTTCAGTGGAGGACAACTGTAAGGAGTGGCACATACAGACTTAGTAGGCCTAAAATAAAAAAGTAGGCTACATGCAGTTCAAAATTGGTTACAGGAGTACACAGGCTGCATAGCTTTGTTCAGTGGAGGACAACTGTAAGGAGTGGCGCAGACAAACTTAGTAGGCCTAAAATTAGAAAGTGGGCTACATGCAGTTCAAAATTGGTTACAGGAGTACACAGGTGGCATAGCTTTGTTCAATGGAGGACAACTGTAAGGAGTGGCGCAGACAGACTTAGTAGGCCTAAAATAAAAAAGTGGGCTACATGCAGTTCAAAATTGGTTACAGGAGTACACAGGCAGCATAGCTTTGTTCAGTGGAGGACAACTGTAAGGAGTGGCGCAGACAGACTTAGTAGGCCTAAAATAAAAAAGTGGGCTACATGCAGTTCAAAATTGGTTACAGGAGGACACAGGCGGCATAGCTTTGTTCAGTGGAGGACAACTGTAATGAGTGGCTGACACAGTTAGTAGGCCAAAATAATAAAGTGAGGTAAATGTCTGCCCAAAAAATGTTCATAAACAAACAAGTGGCATAGCTAGGTACAGGGGTGGGCTCCTCTGCTGAGTAGCAGACAGTGGTAGTTGGTGCAAAGTATTAACTGGTCTAAATGGAGGCCAGGGCCCCTGTATATTTTTGCTATCATCTATCATTTCAAAAAATTTGTATTGGCAGTGCCATTGAAGGATTTAACAGCACAGACTACACAGTGGTGGAGCAGGAAGAGGTAAGTTTGGCAAGTGGTAGAGCACTGTTCGACCTGGGGGGAACACTCTCTCGTGGGCGGCGGTACTGGCACAGGGTCCCTCATATTATGACGGTGTGTCTGACATTGGTTGCGCACCACCACAGTCAGAGACACTTCATTGTACTATGAGGGACCCTGTGCCAGTGGCGTCGCCCAAGAGTGGGCAATCACCCGTGCGAGTAGGCAAACGGCACTCGCACGGGTGATTGCTCTAGGTGGTGACCACAGCCCTGTGGGGGGAGTCAGCCCATTTAGGGACGTAAAAAATGGCCTATGGTGGACATTCAGCAGCTGCAAATGGAGGAATTGTGTCAGTCAGTCAGAGGAGGCCAAAAGCAAGACATTTTCCAGGCAAGCTACGTGTCAGCAGGGGAAGGTGGGGCAAAATCATTTAAAATCCATGATTGGTTCACTTTAATGAAGGTTAGATCATCAACATCAACATTTTGGGTAGCCAGACGTGTCCTTTTTTCGGTCAATATTGAACCAGCAGCACTGAAGACTCTTTCTGATAGCACACTAGCAGCAGGGCAAGCGAGCTCCTGTAATGCATATTCTGCCAATTCAGGCCAGGTGTCTATTTTAGATGCCCAGTAATCAAAGGGGAATGACCTGTGAGGGAGAACATCGATAAGGGAGGAAAAATAATTTGTAACCATACTGGACAAATGCAGTCTCCTGTCACTTTGAATCGATGCAGCAGTACCTGTCGTGTCTGCGGTCATTGCAAAATCACTCCACAACCTGGTCATAAAACCCCTCTGTCCAACGCCACTTCTGATTTGTGCACCTCTAACACCTCTGCCATGTTGCCCCCTACAGCTGGTGCGAGAAGCATCACCGCCGCTGTGTGCTGGGAATGCCTGAACCAAACGGTCTACAAGAGTTGCTTGTTTGGTAGCCAATATTTGCTCAAGGTTCTCATATGGTATGATATTTTGTAATTTTCCTTTATATCGTGGATCCAGGAGGCAGGCCAACCAGTAATCGTCATCGGTCATCATTTTGATAATGCGGGGGTCCCTTTTTAGGATACGCAAGGCATACTCAGCTATGTGGGCCAATGTTCCAGGTGTCAATTCACTGCTTGTGCTGGGTTGAGGAGCACTTTCTTGCAAATCAACATCACTTGTCTCCCGCAAAAACCCTGTACCTGACCTTGCAACGCCACCAGTTTCTATTGCCCCCTGAGAAGCATCCTCCTCCCATAAATATTCATCCCCATCATCCTCCTCATCCTCCTCCTCTTCGTCCATCACCTCATCCCGGAGGGTTCCCTGAGCAGGCAATGGCTGACTGTCATCAAGTCTTTCCTCCTCCTCGGCTGCAGACGCCTGCTCCTTAATGTGCATCAAACTTTGCATCAGCAGACGCATTAGTGGGATGCTCATGCTTATGATGGCATCATCTGCACTTACCAGCCATGTGCATTCCCCAAAACACTAAAGGACTTGACAGAGGTCTTGTAGCTTTGACCACTGCACACCTGACAACTCCATGTCTGCCATCCAACTGCCTGCCCGTGTATGTGTATCCTCCCACAAATACATTACAGCACGCCTCTGTTCGCACAGCCTCTGAAGCCTGTGCAGTCTGGAGTTCCATCATGTTGCAACGTCGATTATTAGGCGGTGCTGGGGAAGCCTCAGCGATCACCGATGGTTCAGCATACGGTTGGAGTGTACGGGTGACCGGCGGATGTGTGAGCAAAGTCTTCGCACCTTCAGGAGCAGGGCTGGTAACCCCGGATAATTTTTCAGGAAGCACTGCACCACCAGGTTCTAGGTGTGAGCCAGGCAAGGTATGTGTTTCAGTTCTGAAAGGGCTATGGCAGCCATAAAATTCCTTCCATTATCTCTGACTACCTTGCCAGCCTCAAGATGTACACTGCCCAGCCATGACTGAGTTTCTTGCTGCAAGTACTCGGCCAGAACTTCCACGGTGTATCTGTTGTCGTCCAAACACTTCATTTCCAACACAGCCTGCTGACGCTTACCACTAGCTGTTCCATAATGGGACACCTCGTGTGCAACACTGGCAGCTGCGGATGGAGTGGTCGTGCGACTGTGCTCTGTGGACGAGCTCTCGCTTCTGGAGGTGGAGGAGGAGGGGCGAACGCCTACAGCCAACTGTTTCCTAGACCTTGGGCTAGGCAGAACTGTCCCACTATGGCTGTCCCCTGTGGACCCTGCATCCACCACATTAACCCAGTGTGCCGTGATGGACACGTAACGTCCCTGGCCATGCCTACTGGTCCATGCATCTGTTGTGAGGTGCACATTTCTACTGACTGATTGCCTCAGTGCATGGACAATGCTGTCTTTGACATGCTGGTGGAGGGCTGGGATGGCTTTTCTCGCAAAGAAGTGTCGACTGGGTAGGTCATAGCGTGGTACTGCGTAGGCCATCAGGGCTTTGAAAGCTTCGCTTTCAACCAACCGGTAGGGCATCATCTCTAACGAGATTTGTCTAGCAATGTGGGTGTTCAAACCCTGTGTACGCAGATGAAAGGATGAGTAGTTTCTTTTCCTAACGAGAGTCTCTTGTAGGGTGAGCTGGACTGGAGAGGTGCATATGGTGGAACTAGCGGTGGTGGTGGACATGGCCGATTGAGAGAGGGTTGGTGATGGTATTCTTGATGTTGACCTTCATACAGTGTTTCCTACCAAAAACCTTGTGATTCCCTGACTGCTTTGGCCTTGCGACGATACCTCCACATTTGCTGCTGGTGGTGTCCTAACTGGTGGGCTTACAGTGAGGGAAGCTATGTAGCGTTGCTGACTACCTTCATTCTGAGCAGATGCACCAACGGTACAGGACGTTTGGTAGTTATTCCAGACTTGCTAGTGCATGCTGGTTAAATGTCTACGCATGCACATTGTATTTAAATTTAGGGGATTCTTCCCTCTGCTAAAGGTCTTTGAGCATTTCTTACAGATAACTTTGCACTGATCATTCGGATCTTGGTTAAAAAATTGCCACACTCCACTCTTCCTACTATGCAATACCTTTTCAGGCATTGCACGCTGTGCTACTTTCACCGGATGGCCACTCTGTCCTAAAACTGTTTTTTTGGTTGACAACTTTTTTGGCCTGAGACGGGCCTGCCAGATGAAAGCTGTCGTGATGTTGATGGCTGCTGCGGATCATCCTCCTCTGCTTCTGAGCTACTGTCAGCGGCACCCTCTTCCCCCAGTGGCTGCCAATCTGGGTCAACAACTGGGTCATCTATCACCTCCTCTTCAATGTCATGTGCACCTTTCTCTGTGTCACTGTGTAAGGTGCTATAGCGTTCGGGACGGGGCACCATAGTCTCATCAGGCTCAGATTCTAGCTCAGTACACTGCGAGGGCAATGTCGTGATCTGAGTCAATGGAACAGCATAATAATCTAGCTGTGGCTGTGCATCAGTGCACTCCATGTCCGATTCATCTTGTAATGGGCTGTTAACAATTTCCCTTTCTAACCCAGGCACGGTATGTGTAAAGAGCTCCATGGAGTAACCTGTTGTGTCGCCTGACGCATCCTTCACTTTTGGTTTGGGTGAAGGACACAAGGAAGCGACTTGTTCCTGACCGGGAGCATCCACTGACGACTCGCTGCTTTTAAATTTGGAACTTTCTGAAGAGGAGGCAAAAGAGCTAGAGGCTAAGTCAGCAAAGAAAGCCAAAACTTTTTCCTGCTGCTCTGGCTTTAAAAGCGGTTTTCCTACTCCCAGATAAGGGAGCCTTCGAGGCCTTGTGTAGCCAGACGATGATGCTGACTCAACACCTCCAGCCTTAGCTGCTATTTTGCTTTTCCCACTACCACCAGATGCTCCACCACCACCACCATCAGTACCAGCTGGCAACGACCGCCCATGGC
Source organism: Ranitomeya variabilis (assembly GCF_051348905.1). NCBI lineage: Eukaryota > Metazoa > Chordata > Amphibia > Anura > Dendrobatidae > Ranitomeya > Ranitomeya variabilis. The sequence continues at coordinate 897,793,884 of NC_135233.1, forward strand.
CTCTTCCACCAGACTTCCTCATTTTTGGGAAAATCTAACCAAAATAGCAACCGTTATATGGTACTGTAAAACAAGGTAGAAGGTGTATACAAACTTGTTGAGAATTTAATTCTCCTTTTTTTGTGGGGGAGACTGCACCACAACTCAGGCCCAGTGTATAACACAACACAATGTAAGTGGCAGCAAGTGGCTGGCTGATACACCACAAACTAAGAGGACTGAGGTTTATCCACTTTGTGAGACTTTCAATCTCACTTTTTTAGGGGGGAGGCTGAACCCAAACTCAGGCCCAGTGTATTTTACAACACAATGTAAGTGGCAGAACGTGGCTGCCTGATATTCGACAAACTAACAGAACTGACGTATATCCACTTTGTGAGATTTTCAATCTCACTTTTTTGAGGGGGAGACTGAACCCAAACTCAGGCCCTGTGTATCTTACAATGCAATGTGAGTGGCAGCAAGTGGCTGGCTGATACACCACAAACTAAGAGGACTGAGGTTTATCCACTTTGTGAGATTTTCAATCTCACTTTTTTGGGGGGGAGACTGAACCCAAACTCAGGCCCAGTGTATTTTACAACACAATGTAAGTGGCAGAACGTGGCTGGCTGATATATGACAAACTAACAGAACTGACGTATATCCACTTTGTGACACTTGGAATCTCCCTTTTTTGGGGGGGAGAAAGCACCACAACTCAGGCACAGTGTGTAACACAACACAATGTAAGTGGCAGAAAGTGGCTGGAAGATATCTGAAAAAAATCCAAGGACTGTAGTACAATTTCAATCTCCCTACAATGATCTCAGGACAAGTATGGCAGCAACAAAAAGGACTGCTGCACACAAAAGTGTGGACAAATAAACAAGATAACTGCTGACAGGAGCAACAGGATTTTTGCTTTTAAAAAAGCAGTTGGTTTGCACAGCAGCGGTGCAAACAGCAATGCAGCTATCAGGGAGCCTTATAAGGCAGCCTAATAAGCTACAGAGCTGATGCACAAAGATATAGCCTCCACTGTTCCTGCAAAACAAAGGTGGTGTTGGACTGTGGAAATCGCTACAGCACAAGCGGTTTGGGGGTTAATCTTCCCTCCCTAACTATAGCCCTTCTTCTGACGAAGCTGCAGCAACCTCTCCCTATGCTAAGATCGGCAGAAGTAAGATGGCGGTCGGCGTGCACGCCCCTTTATACCCCCTGTGACACCGCAGAAAGCAAGCCAATCACTGTCATGCCCTTCTCTAAGATGGTGGGGACCGAGACCTATGTCATCACGCTGCCCACACTTTGCGTCCTCCTTCATTGGCTGAGAAATGGCGCTGAACGCGTCATACGAAACGCGACTTTGGCACGAAGATCGCCGACCGCATGGCCGATCCCACACTGGGATCGGGTCGGGTTTCATGAAACCAGACTTTGCCGAAAGTCGGTGATTTTTGAATTTGTCCGATTTGTTTCGCTCAACCCTAGTATCAACCACTGAGGACTCTCAATTCTAAATATTTTTCTATCTACTGGCTAACAAAGACATAGATCTTCCATGCGGCATAAAAAACAGACACCAAAAACAACTCTTGTATTGCTGGGGTTTTTTCATTCTGCTTCCCAAAAGTCAGAATAGAAAGCAATCAAAAAATGTTGTTATGTGCCAGAAAATGGTACCAATAAAAACCTCAATTCTTCTTCCAAAAAACAAGTTGTCACATGGGTCTGTCAGTAGAAACATAGAGGAATTATAGCTCTCAAAATATGGTGATGTGAAAACTTATTTTTTTTTTTAAAAAAAGCATCTTTCAGTGTGTGACAAGCAGACAAACATAAAAACCCGATATAAATCTGGTATCACTGTAATCGCATAGACCCGAAGAATAAAGTAGACTAATCACTTATACCACACAGTAAACAGCGTAAAAAAGATCCCAAAGATTGCACAAAGGTCCGGCTCACATTTATCTTGTGCCCTGTGCTGAGCGCTTATACGGAGTTTCCATGTAAATCTCTGAAATACACGAAATCTTCCTCCAGGGGTTCCCTATAATGAGGCAGATGTAGACATTGTGGACACCTTCTGGTCTATGATCCAGCGGTGTCTGTCTTTTTTAGAATGTGTAAAAGTGCAATCTGCCACAGTTTTCTGCACCTCTGAAAAGAATACCGGTTAACAGAGGCCACACTAGCAGTATTTGGTCTGTATTTTACATCAGTATTTGTAAGCCAAAACCAGGAGTGGGTGATAAATACAGAAGTGGTGCATATGTTTCTTTTATACTTTTTCTCTACTAGTTCCACTCCTGGTTTTGGCTTACAAATACTGATGTAAAATCCTGACCAAATACTGCTAGTGTGACGGCAGCCTAACTCTGTTGCCTCATTATTGTGAATGGATCCCTCGGGGTGTTTCATGTGTATCACATAATGCAGAGATTTATATGGAAATCCAGATGTAAGTGCTCAGCGATTAATGTTGCGTAAAATGTTATGTAAAATGTTCCCAATAATAGCTTCACCTCAATCCACAAAAAAGCAAGTCCCCACTAAGGTCCATCATCTGTCAATGGAAATATGGAGGGCTTCCACACTACTGGTAGCACTAAGCCTCTGGAAAAGTGCTATGGCTCCTCAACCACAAAAAGGAATCCAGAAAATTCTGTACTCCCACTGCTGATTGTTTCTGGAAAATACCCATGGAGTCAAAATCATCACTATACCTGTAGATAAATTCCCAAAGGGGTGTAATTTAAAAAATGGGGTCACATGAGGAGGGATTCTGCTTTACTAGCACTTAGAGGCTCTATATATGGCGTCCACAAACTATTCTCCAATAATGTGTTCTCCAAGAGTCAAATAGCACTCCTTCCTTCCCGAGTCTCACCATGTGGCAAATTAGGACTGTACCACCCCATGTTCCACATTCAGCAGAAAATATGTGACAAATTTTGGTGCCATTTTTACCCATTTCCACATGTGAAAATGTAAAATCTGGGGAAATAAGGAAATCTGGTGTCAGCCCCTGGCGTCTGTGTTTATAACGTTTATAACGGTTACTCTACTGAATGCCTCTTTTAAAGTTAGGTCTCTTGGGTGGACTCAAAACATTTTCTCCGGTCACTCCTATCTCAGGAATATTGGCCTCAGAGGATACTACTTCCTCATCTCCCAAAATTACACAGAAGGAAACTTGTCAGGCTCTGTATTTGGTAAGACTTCCTTAGGGCCACCTTGTCTCTTACTTGAGCAACCTAGGTCTCCGCCCCTCCCCCACAAGTCCCAAAACAACATAAAGTTCCGGCCTATAATATTTGGGTGCAATTAATCCTGGACCACGATGACCTCATGGGACTCAGTACCTTAACGACTTTAGCTACTGGATAGTCTTTGGCATCCCCATGAATGCAGCGGATGCCCACATTCTTCCCAGTGACCATTTGGAGATGGAGTGTGGCCCTCACAAGGGTCATCAAACTCCGTGAGTCTAGAAGTCCAGTCATTTGCAGACCATTCACTTTTACCAGACAAGTTTGGCCCCCTTCGTCGGGTGGGCAGTCTACACTGGAAAATGTGGAAAATTAACACTAGTGTCCCATGCTATAGTCCATTTGTTCGGTGATCAGGTGACAATGGTCAGCTATATGACTTGGGCCGTGACATCTCTAGCAAATTCCAACAGCCGACATGACTTTCGCTGCCTCTTTGGACTTTGGAGGCCCCACCTCCTTTTTAGTCTTTGCTCCCAAATAGGACCCCCACTATGGAGTAGGTTGCCTTCTCAAGGAACCATCGACCCCAATACCTTTTGACCAGTCTAAGTCATCTGCGCTCTAGTGATCTAGTGATCTCCCTGGGCAACCTAAGTCTGCATCGGGCTCAGAAAAGGAGTGCACGAACCAGTCCATTACAACTCGATCTATCATCTGTGCTGGGGCAGAGGAGTCCAGCTTCAACCGCTTTTGGATGGGGTGCAGCAGATCAAACATTTGGGAGCAAGGAGGTTTATCATGGTGATATGCCCAGTTGTGGACCCGTTGTGCCCTGACACACATTGTGACTCCCAAGTCTCGATTTCACAAAACCTTTGGCATCCTGTACTGTTAAATCATAGTAGGCCTTTTGTGGTTCCCGCATTAGGTATGGCGCCAGGACTTCTGCCCTTTGCTTTGGAGGGAATTTCTCCCTTTCGGCGACCCTTTCAAAAACAGTTAAAAAGTCCTCTATATCGTCACACAGGATCATTTTCTGCAAGTCTCTCCTCACTACTGCCTTTCAGATAGAAAAATCATCAGCTGACATTGGGGTTGCAGCTGCCGCTGTGCCATAAAAGCTCTGTGAGTAATTCAATCTGCTGCTGCTGTTGTCGGTTCTGTTGCTGGTACTGCCACTGCTGCTGGGCTTATACTTAGTGTTTAAACAGATCTTCCATGCTGTCTGAAATTGCTCCCTGGCTTACACAACCCCTGGCAAAAATTATGGAATCAACGGCCTTGGAAGATGTTCATTCAGTTGTTTAATTTTGTAGAAAAAAAGCAGATCACAGACATGGCACAAAACTACAGTCATTTCATATGACAACTTTCTGGTTTAATAAACACTAAAAGAAATAAAGAACAAAAATTGTGGTAGTCAGTAATGGATACTTTTTTAGAACAAGCGGAGGGAAAAAATTATGGAATCATTCAATTCTGAGGAAAAAAATATGGAATCATGAAAAACAAACAAACAAAAAAAACACTCCAAAACATCACTAGTATTTTGTTGCACCACCTCTGGCTTTTATAACAGCTTGCAGTCTCTGAGGCATGGACTTAATGAGTGTTAAACAGTACTCTTCATCAATCTGGCTCCAACTTTCTCTGATTGCTGTTGCCAGATCAGCTTTGCAGGTTAGAGCCTTGTCATGGACCACTTTCTTCAACTTCCACTAAATATTTTCAATTGGATTGAGATCCGGACTATTTGCAGGCCATGACATTAACCTTATGTGTCTATTTTCATGGAATATTTGCACAGTTTTTGCTCTATGGCAGGATGCATTATCATCTTGAAAAATTATTTCATCATCCCCAAACATCCTTTCAATTGATGGGATAAGAAAAGTGTCCAAAATATCAACATAAACTTGTGCATTTATTGAAGATGTGCCTTTACCTGACATGCAGCCCCATAGCATCAATGACTATGGAAATTTGCATGTTCTCTTCAGGCAGTCATCTTTATAAATCTCATTGGAACGGCACCAAACAAAAGTTCCAGCATCATCACTGAATATGACTTTCATCCAGTCATCCACAGTCCACGATTGCTTTTCCTTAGCCCATTGTAACCTTGTTTTTTTCTGTTTAGGTGATAATGATGACTTTCATTTAGCTTTTCTGTATGTAAATACCATTTCCTTTAGGCGGTTTCTTACAGTTCGGTCACAGACGTTAAATCCAGTTTCCTCCCAATTGTTCCTCATTTGTTTTGTTGTGCATTTCCTGTTTTGGAGACATATTGCTTTAAGTTTCCGGTCTTGATGCTTTGATGTCTTCCTTGGTCTACCAGTATGTTTGCCTTTAATAACCTTCCCATGTTCTTTGTATTTGGTCCAGATTTTAGACACAGCTGACTGTGAACAGCCAACATCTTTTGCAACATTGCATGATGATTTACCCTCTTTTAATAGTTTGATAATCCTCTCCTTTGTTTCAATTGACATCTCTCGTGTTGGAGCCATGATTCATGTCAGTCCACTTGATGCAACAGCTCTCCAAGGTGTGATCACTCCTTTTTAGATGCAGACTAATGAGCAGATCTAATTTGATGCAGGAGTTAGTTTTGGGAATGAAAATTTAGAGGGTGATTCCATAATTTTTTCCTCAGATTTGAGTGATTCCATAATTATTTCCCTCTGCTTGTTCTAAAAAAGTAACCATTACTGACTACCACATTTTTTGTTCTTGATTTCTTTTAGTGTTTATTAACCCCTTTCTACCATTGGATGTACTATTCCGTCCATGTGGGGTGGGCACTACTTCCCAAGGACGGAATAGTACGCCCGTGAGCGCGGCCAATCACGGCCGGGTGTCAGCTGACTATTGCAGCTGACATCCAGCACTATGTGCCAGGAGCGGTCACGGACTGCCCCCGGCACATTAATCCCCGGCACACTGCGATCAAACATGATCGCAGTGTTCCGGCGGTATAGGGAAGCATCGCGCAGGGAGGGGGCTCCCTGCGTGCTTCCCTGAGACCCTAAGAGCTACGCGATGTGATCGCGTTGCTGCGAGGATCTCTTACCTCCTCCTCCCTGCAGGCCCAGATCCAAAATGGCTGAGGGGCTGCATCCGGGTCCTGCAGGGAGGTGGCTTACCAGCGCCTGCTCAGAGCAGGCGCCGGGAAGCCTCCCTGCTGTGCATGTCAGATCGCTGATCTGACACAGTGCTCTGCAAAGTGTCAGATCAGCGATCTGTCACTTTACTGTGATGTCCCCCTGGGGCAAAGTAAAAAAGTTAAAAAAAATAAATAAATTACATGTGTGAAAAAAAAATAATTCCTAAATAAATAATAATAATAATAATAATAAAAAATATTGTTCCAATAAATACATTCCTTTATCTAAATAAAAAAAAACAATAAAAGTACACATATTTAGTATTGCTGCGTCCGTAACGACCCGACCTATAAAACTGTCCCACTAGTTAACCCCTTCAGTGAACACCGTAAAAAAAAAACAAGGCAAAAAACAACGCTTTAATATCATACCGCCGAACAAAAAGTGATCAACAATCAAAAAGACGGATATAAATAACCATGGTACCGCTGAAAACATCATCTTGTCCCGCAAAAAACGAGCCGCCATACAGCATCATCAGCGAAAAAATAAAAAAATTATAGTCCTCAGAATAAAGCGATGCAAAAATAATTATTTTTTCTATAAAATAGTTTTTATCGTATAAAAGCGCCAAAACATAAAAAAATATAAATGAGGTATCGCCGTAATCGTACTGACCCGAAGAATAAAACAGCTTTATCTATTTTACCAAACGCAGAATGGTATAAACGCCCCCCCCCCCCCAAAAAAAAAAGAAATTCATGAATAGCTGTTTTTTGGTCATTCAGCCTCACAAAAATCGGAATAAAAAGCGATCAAAAAATGTCACGTGCCCGAATATGTTACCAATAAAAACATCAACTCGTCCCGCAAAAAACAAGACCTCACATGACTCTGTGGACCAAAATATGGAAAAATTATAGCTCTCAAAATGTGGTAACGCAAAAAATATTTTTTTATAGGCTTTCGAGATGAATGGCACTAGGACACGAAATGCTATTTAGGAGCACTTTGTTAGTTCACACCCATTTAGACCCACAACATACGGTTTCCATGCAGTACTGGAGCGTGGTGCTCAGCATTAAAAGCCATGACAGCACAGTATTTCTTTGCATAAAAAAATAGAAGAATGCGGCACTCACCCAGTTAGCGTAGTGAATGTCTTTAATGTGTCTTCAATCCAGTTACAGACTTCTCATAAAACACAACAGGGAGCTGCGAGGGTGCGGGGAGAGTGAGCTGGATGACTGCCGCTTCGAGCAATCAGCGCTTCCACGGGTCCATCTGAGATAAAAATTAAAGGGACTCTGTCACCTGAATTTGGCGGGACCAGTTTTGGGTCATATGGGCGGGGTTTTCGGCTGTTTGATTCACCCTTTCCTTACCCGCTGGCTGCATGCTGGCTGCAATATTGGATTGAAGTTCATTCTCTGTCCTCCATAGTACACACCTGCGTAAGGCAAGATTGCCTTGTGAAATAGAAAAAAGAGAAGTCCAGCTCACCATTATCGACATCCCTGGAGACTCGGAGCACGGAAACGCTGTGTCAAAGCGTGAGGAGAGCAAAATACAAAGGAAGATCCAGCTCAACGAGGTAGTGAAAAAAACTCGTACTTTATTCACTTCATATCAGGTGGAGGATAAAAACATCAGCAACAATAAGGATAAAAACAATATCAACGCGTTTCTGGTGCCAGCGCACCCTTAATCATGATATCTATTGTGCAGCTTGTCTCATGCTTTATATATTGACATCCGATAGGCACACAGGTGCTACAACTAATTAGAGTGGTTGTTTGACAGAGTGGAGACACATGACGGTATATGCAGGCTACAATTGGCAGCAAAAAAACAAAAACAAGAGACAAACAAAAAACATATATACTTTGGCTATATGAAAAGACGAAACACAAAATATTGCATGTATAATTACGAAATTCTTAGAAAAAATAATAATTATCGTTTAATTATACAGAATTTAATTAAATGCAACAATTCTGATCAGAAGAATAGCAATGAGCCGGACTGCTCGTGAGGTAGACGAACAAGCTAGATTCTAAACAATATTGAAGTCAGAAGCCTAGTAAAATAATAACCTAGAAAGTTGTCTATATTCTCCATGGTAATTATTTATAAATGTGTCAAAGCACATGAAATGAACAATTAGGCTTAATTCCAAACGGTATCAAAATCGGAAACCTAAAAAATAATAAAAATATGAAATAATTATCATTCTGGATAATAATAACTAAATAATATACTAAAGACATTCAATTAAATTATAGCGATGAATAGTTGAAAGAATAATAAGCTACTATATGTGAGTCTTATGAATTACAAAAATCCATCAGGGAAAATAGACCAGCGGTCAAATCCACGGAGAAGAGGAGGACAACATAGCTGGATAACTGCAAAGTAATTCAATGTCATTACAGCAGGTAACAGCCTGCGGTTTCTTTCAGTTGTACCTGTTTTCATGGGTTTTTATCCGCAGCTTCTCTGCCCTCATACATGATCACACTGATTGTGTCTCTCAATTTGGTGAATTAACATATTTTTGGTACTCGAACCAACTTGGGACAATATAGTGCCATGCTGCTGCAGTCATGTGTCTCCACTCTGTCAAACAACCACTCTAATTAGTTGTAGCACCGGTGTGCCTACCGGATGTCAATATATAAAGCATGAGACAAGCTGCACAATAGATATCATGATTAAGGGTGCGCTGGCACCAGAAACGCGTTGATATTGTTTTTATCCTTATTGTTGCTGATGTTTTTATCCTCCACCTGATATGAAGTGAATAAAGTACGAGTTTTTTTCACTACCTCGTTGAGCTGGATCTTCCTTTCTAAGATTGCCTTGTGCAGGCATGTACTACGGAGGACAGAGAATGAACTTCAATCCAATATTGCAGCCAGCATGCAGCCAGCGGGTTAGGAAAGGGTGAATCAAACAGCCGAAAACCCCGCCTCTATGGCTGAAAATTGTTCCCTCCAAATTCAGGTGACAGAGTCCCTTTAAGTCACTTCCTTTATAAGGGGAGTGGACTTACAAACGGTTACTAACATCATTGTTACATTTTGTAAAACATACAATTTACAATAAATGTCAGCATATTATATCACTTATGCTAACTGCATAACAGAGAACACTATAAAAATATTGCCATGTCTAATTTATCATTCAGACCAATCGGTCCTTGGGCACCAGCTTTTATTATCCATTTCGCTTCCTCGCTCAAGAGGAGCTTATTGTGGTTACCACCTTGGGGAGGAAATTTAACAATTTCAAGACCGGCATATCGCATTTATTCTGGATTTCCATTATGTTTCTCATGCATGTGCTTTATAAGTCGCATGGAACCTTTTCCTGATGATATAGAATTATAGTGTTCTCGGAAACTTGTTACAAGGGGTCGGATGGTTTTGCCAATGTAATGTTACAAATTTGCTTTCGCATGAAATGAAATCGCGAATTCTATGGTTAATAGCCCCTATTCTCATAGGATTTTCTAATTTATGCAAATGGCAAAATCTACAGTTGCCACATTTGAAGTTCCCTATTGGTAAATCTTTTTTTAACCAATTATTTTGGGCTGGAAAAAGTCGGTTGTGGACTAAGAGATCCCCCAAATTTTTTGTGCGTTTATATGCAAACTGAGGATTTAATGTTGTCAACTTTGATAAATCTCTGTCGCTTTGAAAAATGTGCTAATTTTTTCTAATTGCTGCATAAATCTGCTTATCAATTGGACTATGTGTAAAACTAAATGTAAATTTTGATTTTTTACTTCTTTCTTTGTTGCTTGATGTTTTCGTTTACTTTTTATAAGAAGTTCATTTTGCGACAATTTTTCAGCTCGATTTTCAGCCTCATCAATAATTTCGGATGAATATCCCCTATTTATGAAACGAGTTTTTAGATCCACAATTTGTTCTCTGTAAATGTCATTATTGTTATTAATTTTCATAAGCCTAACCATTTGGCTATACGGAATACTCTTTTTTGTGTGAGGTGGATGAGCACTGTCATAATGTAGCAAGTTGTTTGTTGCCGTAGGTTTCCTAAAGACCTTTGTATTAATTTTTCCATCAACAATCTCAATTTTTACGTCTAAAAATTCTAAAGAATTTTTTCCAAAACAGGAAGTAAAACGCATGTTCTCATTATTAGTTTAGTTCAAACTGATTACAAAATTATCGAAGTCTTGCTTTGTACCGTCCCAAATAATGAAAATGTCGTCAGCAAAACGCAGATAAGTCCGTATAAAGGGTTGTCTATGGTCGTAATGTATTTCTCTTCAAACGCGGCTAAAAAAAGATTTTCAAAAACACATGCCACCGGTGTACCCATTGCAGTACCCGTTTTTTGCAGATACCACTTATCAATGAATTTAAAGGCATTATGGGATAGCACAAAATCAAGACTTTCAAGAACAAAGGAAATAAACCCTGAATCTTTGCCTGTATTCTGTAGAATTTTTTGTATTGCCTCTATTCCTTGTTTCTGCGGAATTCTTGTATATAAATTTACAATTCAATTGAAGCTAAAGCCAAATTCCCTTGCCAATCTATTTCTGTCAATGCTAGTAAGAAATCCCCACTGTCTTTTACGAACGATGGTATTTTCTTCAGCAATGGTTTTAATAACCAATCAAGAAATTGGGACAAGGGTTCTGTTAGGGAATTTTTTCCCGATATAATCGGGAGACCCGGAGGTCTTTCAGCACATTTATGAGTCTTGGGTATACTATACCAATGAGGAATGTTGGGATATTCTGGCAAGAGTTTTTCTGCCCTATTTTTTCTCAGGATTCCCCTTTCTACAAATTTTTTTAATAATGTTCTAAGTTTTTTCTTATATTTCCCTGTTGGATTAATTTCAAGGGGTAAATAGGTTTCCTGATCATTTAATTGTGACAATGCCTCATTGATACGGGCTGATGACCGGATCATGCAGCTTTATATGAAAATCCCTATTTGTTATAATTGCCAGACCTGAAATAACAAGCACTTTTCACTTATTTTGTCCCCCTATTTCCTTGTAGATTGTAAGCTTGCGAGCAGGGACCTCACTCCTAATGTCACTGTTTAAATTGTCTTAACTTGTATTGAATTTGTCTGTACATGTCCCCGCGTAATTGTAAAGTGCTGCGGAATATGTTGGCGCTATATAAATAAAAATAATTATTATTATTATTATTATTATTGATATAGTACCCTTTATCCAAAATAACTAGATTCCCTCCTTTGTCCGCTTTCCTTATTATGACATCATTCCATGACTGCATTTCACGCAGTGCCCTTTGTTCAACTGCCGACAATTTTTTTTCAGATTTGTGGTAAATTAACGCCTCAATATCTTTCAAAACCGCATTGTGAAAAGCGTCAATAACATTTCCTGAAGAAATAGGAGGCATAAAGTTTGATTGGACACCCCCTTTAAATGATTCAATTTCTATAGATGCACAGTTATCATAAATACCCATTTCTATATTTTCATTAAAACTCAACAGTAAAAGTGCATCTTCAATGTCTTTTTTATCAGGAGATGCATATGCCATAAAGCCTAAGTTACCAATTGATGCTGGAGTGTCCGTTGTTGCTGCGGAACTTCTTATGTTTTTATTGTCCGCACTAACAGTGTTTGTGTAGATGTAATTTTCTTACGCTTTTAAAGAAATCTATTTTGAATTCCATTAGATTAAAATCTTCTGGTATGCAAAAATTGAGGCCTCGTGCTAATACTTTCCTTTGGTCAGTTGTTATTTCTTTTTTCGACAAATTTATAATCTGGAAAGAATTATCCGGAGTTATTGTCTCCTCCAGGATACTTGTTTTCGTTTTTTCTTTGCGCTTACGACCCCCTCGTCGGGTCTTACTCCTAAAGGGGCGTCTGGCTGTTTAGATGTAGTGGCTATTTCTTTATCATCATTATATTCTTCCATGCCGCTGGAGTCAGAATCCGTAATCCATCCGTCTTTGGACGGTTTCTTTTTATTTCCATAATTAAAGTTGCGTTTTTTGTATGATTGTCTTTGCTTATTTTTATTCCAGGTGAATATTTGTCCCATTTCAAAATCATTCTTATCCCTCAGAAATTTCATTTGTTTCTTTTTTTTTATTTCCATCTGGATTAATACCAGCTTCTTTCCCAGTTTTTTTTAATAAAAGCTTTATGTTGAATATCTGTAGTTCTTGTGGATAATTCTTTTTTTGATTTTTCCAGTTGATCACACAAATTGGTGTATTCCTTTTCATTTTGTATAATGACAAGTTGCAGGAGGCTCTGCGAGCATTGTAAATGGATCTGTTCCCAAGCTTGTTGGAAATTAGGATCGTCTTTAAATTGTGAGATTTCTTTATATACTCGCAGCCCTCTAGGTACACGATTGCAGTCCACATACGATTTTAAGGATTTTATTGTCCAAAATAATCTGATTTCCTTTTCTGCCAAAAAGACAATTTTAGTTTCCAAAGACTTATTAATTCCAATTCATCCCTTATATTGCAGTTAGCAAAAAACTCCACCGCACCCTCACTTCCTGCTAATAGACCGGGCTCCGCAGCAAATATTTTTTGCAATAAAAAGCATCTTTTAGTGTGTGATGGCTGCCAATCATAAAAATCCGCTAAAAACCCACTATAAATAGTAAATCAAACCCCCCTTCATCACCCCCTTAGTTAGGGAAAAAATAAAAATGTATTTATTTCCATTTTCCCATTAGGGTTAGGGCTAGGGTTAGGGCTAGGGTTAAGGCTAGGGTTAGGGCTAGGGTTAGGGCTAGGGTTAGGGTTACAGTTAGGGTTGGGGCTAAAGTTAGGGTTAGGGTTTGGATTACATTTATGGTTGGGATTAGGGTTAGGGGTGTGTCAGGGTTAGGGGTGTGGTTAGGGTTACCGTTGGGATTAGGGTTAAGGGGGTGTTTGGATTAGGGTTTCAGTTATAATTGGGGGGTTTCCACTGTTAAGTCACTTCAGGGGCTCTCCAAACGCGACATGGCGTCCGATCTCAATTCCAGCCAATTCTGCTTTGAAAAAATAAAACAGTGCTCCTTCCCTTCCGAGCTCTCCCATGTGCCCAAACAGGGGTTTACCCCAACAAATGGGGTATCAGCGTACTCAGGACACATTGCAAAATAACATTTGGGGTCCAATTTCTCCTGTTACCCTTGGGAAAATACAAAACTGGGGGCTAAAAAATAATTTTTGTGAAAAAAAAGGATTTTTTATTTTTACGGCTCTGCGTTATAAACTGTAGTGAAACACTTGGGGGTTCAAAGTTCTCACAAAACATCTAGATAAGTTCCTTGGGGGGTCTAGTTTCCAATGTGGGGTCACTTGTGGGGGGGTTTCTACTGTTTAGTTACAAGAGGGGCTCTGCAAATGCAATGTGACGCCTGCAGACCAATCCATCTAAGTCTGCATTCCAAATGGCGCTCCTTCCCTTTCGAGCTCTGCTATGCGCCCAAACGGTGGTTCCCCCCACATATTGGGTATCAGCGTACTCAGACAAATTGCACAACAACTTTTGTGGTCCAATTTATTCTCTTACGCTTGTGAAAATACAAAACTGGGGGCTAAAAATAATTTTTGTGGAAAAAAAAGATTTTTTATTTTCACGGCTCTGCGTTATAAACTGTAGTGAAACACTTGGGGGTTCAAAGATCTCACAACACATCTAGATAAGTTCCTTGGGGGGTCTAGTTTCCAATATGGGGTCACTTGTGGGGGGATTCTACTGTTTAGGTACATTAGGGGCTCTGCAAACGCAATGTGACGCCTGCAGACCATTCCATCTAAGTCTGCATTCCAAATGGCGCTCCTTCCCTTCCGAGCTCTCCCATGCGCCCAAACGGTGGTTCCCCCCACATATGGGATATCAGCGTACTCAGGACAAATTGGACAACAACTTTTGGGGTCCAATTTCTCCTGTTACCCTTGGGAAAATACAAAACTGAGGGCTAAAAAATTATTTTTGTGGGAAAAAATTTTTTTATTTTATTTTCACGGCTCTGCGTTATAAACTGTAGTGAAACACTTGGGGGTTCAAAGCTCTCACAACACATCTAGATGAGTTCCTTAGGGGGTCTACTTTCCAAAATGGTGTCACTTGTGGGGGGTTTCAATGTTTAGGCACATCAGTGGCTCTCCAAACGCAACATGGCGTCCCATCTCAATTCCAGTCAATTTTGCATTGAAAAGTCAAATGGCTCTCCTTCCCTTCCGAGCTCTGCCATGCGCCCAAACAGTGGTTTACTCCCACATATGGTGTATCAGCGTACTCAGGACAAATTGTACAACTTTTGGGGTCCAATTTCTTCTCTTAACCTTGCAAAAATAAAAAAATTGGGGCGAAAAGATCATTTTTGTGAAAAAATATGATATTTTATTTTAACGGCTCTGCATTATAAACTTCTGTGAATCACTTAATGGGTCAAAGTGCTCACCACACATCTAGATAAGTTCCTTAGGGGGTCTACTTTCCAAAATGGTGTCACTTGTGGGGGTTTCAATGTTTAGGCACATCAGTGGCTTTCCAAATGCAACATGGCGTCCCATCTCAATTCCTGTCAATTTTGCATTGAAAAGTCAAACGGCGCTCCTTCCCTTCCGAGCTCTCCCTTGAGCCCAAACAGTGGTTTACCCCCACATGTGGGGTATCAGCGTAATCAGGACAAATTGGACAACAACTCTTGGGGTCCAATTTCTTCTCTTACCCTTGGGAAAATAAAAAATATGATTTTTTATTTTTACGGCTCCGCATTATAAACTGTCATGGTTCTCAATGGTGAGAGAACATAGCCCAGCATATATGAGAACTAGCTCTTGGAAGATGGAAACTATACTGACCATGAACTAAACCTGCCGCACAACTAGAAGTGGCCGGGTAGCATGCCTACGTTTTTTAACCCTAGATGCCCAGCGCCAGCCGGAGAACTACCTAATCCTAGCAGAGGAAAAGACAGTCCTGGCTCACCTCTAGAGAAATTTTCCCAAAAGGCAGACAGAGGCCCCCACATATATTGGCGGTGATTTTAGATGAAATGACAAACATAGTATGAAAATAGGTTTAGCAAAATCGAGGTCCGCTTTCTAGATAGCAGGAAGACAGAAAGGACACTTTCATGGTCAGCAGAAAACCCTATCAAAACACCATCCAGAAATTCCTTTAAGACTCTAGCATTAACTCATAACACCAGAGTGGCAATTTCCGATCACAAGAGCTTTCCAGACACAGTAACGAAACAGCAGCTGTGAACAGGAACAAAATGCAAAAACACACAAGGACAAAAGTCCAACTTAGCTGGGAGTAGTCTAGTAGCAGGAACAAGCACAGAAGGCTTCTGATTACATTGTTGACCGGCAAGAAACTGACAGAGGAGCAAGGTTATATAGCGACTCCCACATCCTGATAGGAGCAGGTGAACAGAGGGGATGATGCACACAAGTTCAATTCCACAAGTGGCCACCGGGGGAGCCCAGAATCCAATTTCACAACAGTACCCCCCCCCTCAAGGAGGGGGCACCGAACCCTCACCAGAACCACCAGGGCGATCAGGATGAGCCCTATGAAAGGCACGGACAAGATCGGAGGCATGAACATCAGAGGCAGTGACCCAAGAATTATCCTCCTGACCGTATCCCTTCCATTTGACCAGATACTGGAGTCTCCGTCTGGAAACACGAGAGTCTAAGATCTTTTCCACAACGTACTCCAACTCACCCTCAACCAACACCGGAGCAGGAGGCTCAACGGAAGGCACAACCGGTACCTCATACCTGCGCAACAATGACCGATGAAAAACATTATGAATCAAAAAGGATGCAGGGAGGTCCAAACGGAAGGACACAGGGTTAAGAATCTCCAATATCTTGTACGGGCCGATGAACCGAGGCTTAAACTTAGGAGAAGAAACCCTCATAGGGACAAAACGAGAAGACAACCACACCAAGTCCCCAACACAAAGCCGAGGACCAACACGACGACGGCGGTTGGCAAAAAGCTGAGTCTTCTCCTGGGACAACTTCAAATTGTCCACCACCTGCCCCCAAATCTGATGCAACCTCTCCACCACAGCATCCACTCCAGGACAATCCGAAGATTCCACTTGACCGGAGGAAAATCGAGGATGAAACCCCAAATTACAGAAAAACGGGGACACCAAGGTGGCAGAGCTGGCCCGATTATTGAGGGCGAACTCCGCCAAAGGCAAAAAAGCAACCCAATCATCCTGATCCGCAGACACAAAACACCTCAAATATGTCTCCAAGGTCTGATTAGTCCGCTCGGTCTGGCCATTAGTCTGAGGATGGAAAGCAGACGAAAAAGACAAATCTATGCCCATCCTAGCACAGAATGCCCGCCAAAATCTAGACACGAATTGGGTCCCTCTGTCAGAAACGATATTCTCAGGAATACCATGCAAACGAACAACATTTTGAAAAAACAGAGGAACCAACTCGGAAGAAGAAGGCAACTTAGGCAAGGGAACCAGATGGACCATTTTAGAGAAACGGTCACACACCACCCAGATGACAGACATCTTCTGAGAAACAGGCAGATCCGAAATAAAATCCATCGAGATGTGCGTCCAAGGCCTCTTCGGGATAGGCAAGGGCAACAACAATCCACTAGCCCGAGAACAACAAGGCTTGGCCCGAGCACAAACGTCACAAGACTGCACAAAGCCTCGCACATCTCGTGACAGGGAAGGCCACCAGAAGGACCTTGCCACCAAATCCCTGGTACCAAAGATTCCAGGATGACCTGCCAACGCAGAAGAATGAACCTCAGAGATGACTCTACTGGTCCAATCATCAGGAACAAACAGTCTACCAGGTGGGCAACGATCAGGTCTATCCGCCTGAAACTCCTGCAAGGCCCGCCGCAGGTCTGGAGAAACGGCAGACAATATCACTCCATCTTTAAGGATACCTGTGGGCTCAGAATTACCAGGGGAGTCAGGCTCAAAACTCCTAGAAAGGGCATCCGCCTTAACATTCTTAGAACCCGGTAGGTACGACACCACAAAATTAAACCGAGAGAAAAACAACGACCAGCGCGCCTGTCTAGGATTCAGGCGCCTGGCAGACTCAAGGTAAATTAAATTTTTGTGGTCAGTCAATACCACCACCTGATGTCTGGCCCCCTCAAGCCAGTGACGCCACTCCTCAAAAGCCCACTTCATGGCCAAAAGCTCCCGATTCCCAATATCATAATTCCGCTCGGCGGGCGAAAATTTACGGGAAAAAAAAGCACAAGGTCTCATCACGGAGCAGTCGGAACTTCTCTGCGACAACACCGCCCCAGCTCCGATTTCAGAAGCGTCGACCTCAACCTGAAAAGGAAGAGCAACATCAGGCTGACGCAACACTGGGGCGGAAGAAAAGCGGCGCTTGAGCTCCCGAAAGGCCTCCACAGCATCAGGGGACCAATCAGCAACATCAGCACCCTTCTTAGTCAAATCAGTCAATGGTTTTACAACATCAGAAAAACCAGCAATAAATCGACGATAAAAGTTAGCAAAGCCCAAAAATTTCTGAAGACTCTTAAGAGAAGAGGGTTGCGTCCAATCACCAATAGCCTGAACCTTGACAGGATCCATCTCGATGGAAGAGGGGGAAAAAATGTATCCCAAGAAAGAAATCTTTTGAACCCCAAAAACACACTTAGAACCCTTCACACACAAGGAATTAGACCGCAAAACCTGAAAAACCCTCCTGACCTGCTGGACATGAGAGTCCCAGTCATCCGAAAAAATCAGAAGATCATCCAGATACACAATCATAAATTTATCCAAATAATCGCGGAAAATGTCATGCATAAAGGACTGGAAGACTGAAGGGGCATTTGAAAGACCAAAAGGCATCACCAAATACTCAAAATGGCCCTCGGGCGTATTAAATGCGGTTTTCCACTCATCCCCCTGCTTGATTCGCACCAAATTATACGCCCCACGGAGATCAATCTTAGAGAACCACTTGGCCCCCTTTATACGAGCAAACAAATCAGTAAGCAGCGGTAACGGATATTGATATTTAACCGTGATTTTATTCAAAAGTCGATAATCAATACACGGCCTCAAAGAGCCGTCTTTCTTAGACACAAAGAAAAAACCGGCTCCTAAGGGAGATGACGAAGGACGAATATGTCCCTTTTCCAAGGACTCCTTTATATATTCTCGCATAGCAGCGTGTTCAGGCACAGACAGATTAAATAAACGACCCTTAGGGTATTTACTACCCGGAATCAAGTCTATGGCACAATCGCACTCCCGGTGCGGAGGTAGTGAACCAACCTTGGGTTCTTCAAAAACGTCACGAAAGTCAGACAAGAATTCAGGAATCTCAGAGGGAATAGATGATGAAATGGAAACCAAAGGTACGTCCCCATGAGTTCTTTTACATCCCCAGCTTAACACAGACATAGCTCTCCAGTCGAGGACTGGGTTATGAGATTGCAGCCATGGCAATCCCAGCACCAAAACATCATGTAGATTATACAGCACCAGAAAGCGAATAACCTCCTGGTGATCCGGATTAACACGCATAGTCACTTGTGTCCAGTATTGTGGTTTATTACTAGCCAATGGGGTGGAGTCAATCCCTTTCAGAGGTATCGGAGCCTCCAGTGGCTCCAAATCATACCCACAGCGTTTGGCAAAGGACCAATCCATAAGACTCAAAGCAGCGCCAGAGTCGACATAGGCGTCCGCGGTAATAGATGACAAAGAACAAATCAGGGTCACAGATAGAATAAACTTAGACTGTAAAGTGCTAATTGAAACAGACTTGTCAGGCTTCTTAGTACGCTTAAAGCATGCTGATATAACATGAGTTGAATCACCACAATAGAAGCACAACCCATTTTTTCGTCTAAAATTCTGCCGCTCGCTTCTGGACAGAATTCTATCACATTGCATATTTTCTGGCGTTTTCTCAGTAGACACCGCCAAATGGTGCACAGGTTTGCGCTCCCGCAGACGCCTATCGATCTGAATAGCCATCGTCATGGACTCATTCAGACTCGCAGGCACAGGGAACCCCACCATAACATCCTTAATGGCATCAGAGAGACCTTCTCTGAAAATCGCCGCCAGGGCGCACTCATTCCACTGAGTAAGCACAGACCATTTGCGGAATTTTTGGCAGTATATTTCAGCTTCATCTTGCCCCTGAGACAAGGACATCAAGGCCTTTTCCGCCTGAAGCTCTAAATGAGGTTCCTCATAAAGCAACCCCAAGGCCAGAAAAAACGCATCCACATTGAGCAACGCAGGATCCCCTGGTGCCAATGCAAAAGCCCAGTCTTGAGGGTCGCCCCGGAGCAAGGAAATTACAATCCTGACCTGCTGTGCAGGGTCTCCGGCAGAGCGAGACTTCAGGGACAAAAACAATTTGCAATTATTTTTAAAATTTTGAAAGTGAGATCTATTCCCCGAGAAGAATTCAGGCAAAGGAATTCTAGGCTCAGACATAGGTGCATGAACAACAAAATCTTGCAAATTTTGTACCTTTGTGGCGAGATTATTCAAACCTGTAGCTACACTCTGAAGATCCATTTGAAACAGGTGAACACAGAGCCATTCAAGGATTAGAAGGAGAGAAAGAGAGGAAGGCTGCAGTATAGGCAGACTAGCAAGTGATACAATTAAGAGCACACTCAGAACTAGAGGAAAAAAAAAAAAAATTGTAGCAGACTTCTTTTTTCTCTCCTTTCTCAGCCAGTAATTTAACCCTTTTTTGGGCCGGTCAAACTGTCATGGTTCTCAATGGCGAGAGAACATAGCCCAGCATATATGAGAACTAGCTCTTGGAAGATGGAAACTATACTGACCATGAACTAAACCTGCCGCACAACTAGAAGTGGCCGGGTAGCATGCCTACGTTTTTTAACCCTAGATGCCCAGCGCCAGCCGGAGAACTACCTAATCCTAGCAGAGGAAAAGACAGTCCTGGCTCACCTCTAGAGAAATTTTCCCAAAAGGCAGACAGAGGCCCCCACATATATTGGCGGTGATTTTAGATGAAATGACAAACATAGTATGAAAATAGGTTTAGCAAAATCGAGGTCCGCTTTCTAGATAGCAGGAAGACAGAAAGGACACTTTCATGGTCAGCAGAAAACCCTATCAAAACACCATCCAGAAATTCCTTTAAGACTCTAGCATTAACTCATAACACCAGAGTGGCAATTTCCGATCACAAGAGCTTTCCAGACACAGTAACGAAACAGCAGCTGTGAACAGGAACAAAATGCAAAAACACACAAGGACAAAAGTCCAACTTAGCTGGGAGTAGTCTAGTAGCAGGAACAAGCACAGAAGGCTTCTGATTACATTGTTGACCGGCAAGAAACTGACAGAGGAGCAAGGTTATATAGCGACTCCCACATCCTGATAGGAGCAGGTGAACAGAGGGGATGATGCACACAAGTTCAATTCCACAAGTGGCCACCGGGGGAGCCCAGAATCCAATTTCACAACAATAAACTTCTGTGAATCACTTATTGAGTCAAACCCAATTTAACCTCCCTACAGGGACAGGGGGAGTGGTACTTCAGCCCAGGGGGGATGGCTTCGCCCCCTGTGGCTACAATCGCTCTGATTGGCTGTTGAAAGTAAAACAGCCAATCAGAGCAATTTGTAATATTTCACGTATGAAAAGTGGTGAAATATTACAATCCAGACATGGCCGATGATGCAATATCATCGGCCATGGCTGGAAACCCTGATCTGCCCCTGCCACCGATCTCCTCTCCAGACCTCCGTCCTGTCCCGTACTGTGCTAGGCTCCCCTCCGTAATATATTTACTTTTATTTTTGCACTAGGGTTAGGGTTAGGGATAGGGCTAGGGTTAGGGTTAGGGCTAAGGTTAGGGTTAGAATTATGCTATGTGCACTGTGCGGATTTGACTGCGGATCCGCAGCGGATTCATAGCAGTATTCCATCAGGTTTACAGTACCAAGTAAACCTATAGAAAACCAAATCCGCTGTGCCCATGGTGCGGAAAATACTGCTTGTAAATGCTGCGTTGTATTTTCCGCAGCATGTCAATTCTTTGTGCGGATTCCGCAGCGTTTTACACCTGTTCCTCAATAGGAATCTGCAGGTGAAATCCGCACAAAAAAACACTGGAAATCCGCTGTAAATCCGCAGGTAAAACGCAGTGCTTTTACCCGCGGATTTTTCAAAAATGGTGCGGAAAAATCTGACACAAATCCGCAACGTGGGCACATAGCCTTAGGGTTAGGGTTGGAATTCGAGTTAGAGTTGGAATTAGGGCTAGGGTTGGAAATAGGGTTAAGATTAGGCTTGTGGTTAGGGGTATGGTTAGGGTTAGGGGTGTGCTGGGGTTAGGGTTGTGGTTAGGGTTAGGATTAGGGTTGGGATTAGGGTCAGGGGTGTGGTGGGGTTAGGGTTCTGGTTAGGGGTGTGTTGGGGTTAGGGTTGTGATTGGGATTATGGCTAGAGTTGGGATTAAGGTTAGGGGTGTGTTGGGGTTAGTGTTGGAGTTAGAATTGAGGAAAGAAAAATGATTTTTTATTTTCTTGGCTCTGCGTTATAAAGTTCTGTGAAGCACTTGGGGGTTTAAAGTGCTCACCACACATCTAGATTAGCTCCATGGGAGGTCTAGTTTCAAAAATGGGGTCACTTGTGGGGGAGCTCCAATGTTTAGGCACACAGGGGCTCTCCAAATGCGACATGGTGTCCGCTAACAATTGAAGCTAATTTTTCATTCAAAAAGTCAAATGGCGCTCCTTCCCTTCCGAGCCCTGCCGTGTGCCCAAACAGTGGTTTACCTCCACATGTGAGGTATCAGTGTACTCAGGAGAAATTGCCCAATAAATTTTAAGATCCATTTTATCCTGTTGCCCATGTGGAAATAAACAAATTGAGGCTAAAAAAAAATTTGTGAAAAAAAAGTACTTTTTCATTTTTACAGATCAATTTGTGAAGCACCTGGAGGTTCAAAGTGCTCACTATGCTTCTAGATAAGTTCCTTGGCAGGTTAAGTTTCTAAAATAGGGTCACTTGTGGGGGATCTCCATTGTTTAGGCACACAGGGGCTCTCCAAACGCGACATGGTGTCCGCTAACGATTGGAGCGAATTTTTCATTCAAAAGTCAAATGGCGCTCCTTCCCTTGCGAGCCTTGCCGTGTACACAAACAGTGGTTTGTGACCACATATGAGGTATCAGTGTACTCAGAAGACATTTCCAAACACATTTTAGGATCCATTTTATCCTGTTGCCCATGTGAAAATGAAAAAATTGAGGCTAAAATAATTTTTTTGAGAAAAAAAGTACTTTTTCATGTTTACAGATCACTTTGTGAAGCACCTGGGGGTTCAAAGTGCTCACTATGCATCTGGATAAGCTCCTTGTGGGTTCTAGTTTCCAAAATGGGGTCAATTGTGGGGGAGCTCCATTGTTTAGGCACACAGGGGCTCTCCAAACGCGACATGGTGTCTGCTAAAGATTGGAGCCAATTTTTCATTGAAAAAGTCAAATGGCGCTCCTTCCCTTCCGAGCCATGTCGTGCGCCCAAACAGTGGTTCCCCCAAAATATGGGGTATCAGTATACTCAGAACAAATTGTACAATAACTTTGGGGGTCCAGTTTCTCCTTTTACCCTTGGGAAAATAAAAAAATTGTTGCTAAAAGATCATTTTTGTGATTCAAAAGTTAAATGTTCATTTTTTCCTTCCATGTTGCTTCTGCTGCTGTCAAGCACCTGAAGGGTTAATAAACTTCTTGAATGTGGTTTTGAGCACCTTGAGGGGTGCAGTTTTTAGAATGGTGTCACTTTTGGGTATTTTCAGCCATATAGACCCCTCAAACTGACTTCAAATGTGAGGTGGTCCCTAAAAAAAATGGTTTTGTAAATTTCGTTGTAAAAATGAGAAATCGCTCGTCAAATTTTAACCCTTACAACTTCCTAGCAAAAAAAAGTTTTGTTTCCAAAATTGTTGTGATGTAAAGTAGACATGTGGGAAATGTTATTTATTAACTATTTTGTGTCACATAACTATCTGGTTTAACAGAATAAAAATTCAAAATTTGAAAATTGCGAAATTTTGAAAATTTTTGCCAAATTTCCATTTTTTTCACAAATAAACGTAAAAATTATCTACCTAAATTTACCGCTAACATGAAGCCCAATATGTCACGAAAAAATAATCTCAGAACCGCTAGGATCCGTTGAAGCATTCCTGAGTTATTACCTCATAAAGGGACACTGGTCAGAATTGCAAATAACGGCCAGGTCAATAAGGTCAAAATAGGCTGGGTCATGAAGGGTTTAATATGCATTTTTTGCATAAAACGTATTAACCAATTACTCTGTGTTTTTCCCTCTTTTTACTAGCACTTGCTGTTTACTGATATTTTCTGCAACAGAGCATTTTTTGGTTTTACTGTGCCTTTTTTGTGTTTCAGTTTTCCTTGGGAAAGCAACCTGCTCTTCTAACACAAAAATGTAACAACCACCACATATGTGGTGTTGGAGTACTCAGGAGAGATTGTACATCAGATTTTGGGGTCTATTTTGTCCTGCTACCATTGTGAAAAAGAAAAATTTGGGGCTAAAGCAACATTTTTGTGGGAAAAATTTATTTTTCTATTTTCTAAAATTCTGTGAAGCACCTGGGGTTTCGAGGTGCTCACCACACCTCTAAATAAGTTCATTGAGGGGTGTAGTTTCCAAAATAGGGTCACTTGTGGGGGGGCACTGTTTAGGCACATCAGGGGTTTTGCAAACGCGACATGGCATCCGTTATCTGTTCCAGCAATTTTTGTGCTCCAAAAGTCAAGTGGTCCCTTTCCCTTCCAAGCCCTGAGCCCAAACAGTAATTTTCCACCACAAATAGGGCATCAGTGTAATCAAAAGAATATGCACAGCAAATTGCATGGTCTATTTTTTTGCTGTTATTCTTGTGAAAATGACAAATTTGATAATGAAGCAAACAGTCACTTTCCATCACATATAGAGTATCGATGTACTCAGGAGAAACTACACAACAAATTGTATTGTCCATTTTCCTGTCACCCTTTTGAAGATGCAAAATTTGGGACTGAAGCAATGTTTTTGCGGGGAAAATGTAAAAATGTGATTGTTTCATTGCTTTAATTCTGGTTTAATTTTCACCATTCTCGACCGCTTCAAAAAAACTATGTGTGAACATACCCTAAGAGAAGATGTATTGTTAGTCTAGAGGTGGTAAATAAAAAATAGTAAAACATAGTAATAAAATCTGCAGAGATCAATGGCTTCTTATCCAGAACTACCGTATTTTTCCGACCACAAGACGCACTTTTTTTCCTCCAAATTTGGGAGGAAAGTGTGGGTGCGTCTTATGGTACGGATGTAGCATGTGGGGAGGGGGCAGCAGTGAGTGGGATCGCACTGTTATCCCACTTCAGGATGTCCCCGCTGCCCGGAATCAGGGCTGGGAAAACCACATGGTCCCGATGATTAAGTGCAGTGAATATTCATTAGCGGCTCCCCGCCCACCGATCAGCTGAGCGGGGAGCAGCAAATGAATACTGCACTTAAGCAGGGACACGCATGGCTTCCTCAGCGCTGATTCCTGCAGCAGCTAGGGAGATTTGTGTGTCCTGGGGAGGAGGAGGCAGCAGCAGGGGCCAGAGCGGAGAGGAGATCGCTGTATACCTGCCTGCCATGCCTGGATGCTGAGTGCTGTGCACAAACAGGACCTGTGTGATGTCAGGAGTGGGTGGGCTGGAGCATCACATGGCAGCTCAGAGCCCTCCCTCTTATTGACATCATCACAGGTCCTTCAGGCTCCCCACTAGAATCTGCTGGCTTCCATTACCTGTGCTGTGGAGAGGCAACAAGAGGGAGGGCTCTGTGTGCAGTCATGGGATGCTTTTTCCTCACCACAGTGGCTGGCTGGCTGCCACAATTAAGAGGTTAGTCTTTACAAAACACAATAAAGCACTCTGCCACTCCTGTGGTGAACTGGGAGCAGCATGTCATAGGATCTGCAGGACATGCTGGGAGTTATAGTTCTCCCATGGGATTTTAAAGCAGCACTCCAGTGTTATTTTGCAGTGCTGGAGTGGTGCTTTCAATATAAGCCCTGTGCCCCCATTCTTATACTCACCCTCCAGCATCTTCATATTGTACTTCACAAACACCACCCTGGTCCTGCAGCTTCCAACATAATAACATACTATTATATGTAATAACACCACATATAATAGTATGTTATTTATGTTATTAAATATTTTACCACATTTTTTTGCTTCAAATATTTTTTTTCCCTATTTTCCACCTCCAAAACCTGGGTGCGCCTTATAGTCCGGTGCGTCTTATAGTCCGAAAAATACGGTAGCTGGAAAATGAGTAACTGTGCATTTTCCAAGCCTATTAAGAAGAGGCACCTAATGTGTAAAATCATTAGTCCTCATGGATGCAGATCAGTAAGCACCCATATGGAAACTGCTGATGATATTCGCACATTTTAGATTTTATAGCAAAATAAAAATGAAAATCCTGTATTGAATGAATTCAATTAAATAAGTGAGAATACAGTACATTACAAGCAGGCACAATATCTGAATTCTCTATGGAGTAAGCAAGTATTTTTGAATATAGTGCAAACATACTTTAGGTTTAAAAGGGATTCCATCAGGAGATTTATGGCTACCAACGCAATAACAGGGCTGACGAAGGAATTCCTATTCCGAAACGCGCGTCGGGGTGCGCAGTATCCGGACTGGGCAATATTTAAAGGTATAGTTCCTCTTTTTGTAATCCTCTCAGGCATCATGCACATGGCACTTTATTAAGATTTGTCATTCAGCACTGATTTTTTAGCTGGTGCACTTGATTTTCTTCGGAGTTTTCTCATCCTTTTACTCATAAATTGTTATATATAATTTTTGTATACACTTGCACATGTAATATAGTGACTGGGTTACACACATTTTTCATTAACTTTTGATTGTCTTAAAAAAAATGATTTTGGATATTTTACATTCACATGTGTGTTTTACCTTTTTTTGAGTTTATGATGCTAAAAATGTGGAGGGATGAGAGATAAACTATATACCAATATCCATCTTGGCAATTATACCTTGTCCGTTATAGGATAAATTGGTTCTTGTTTTTATATATATAATATATATTTTTAATTCTAATATTTGTTATTCGGATATGTGCAAATCTTTTTGTATGCTGTTCTATTGTCTTTAATAATATGAGATGAAATAACATATATCTTTTATTATATATCCTCTGCTTTTGATGGTTCTTGGTCGCATCTAATTTGAAGCATGGCTTAATAATAACAGGGCTGAGTACGGAGGAAATCACAAGTGCAATTATATCATTGATCCATTATAAAAATAAGGTCCCAAGTATTCCCTGGCTGGTCCAATCCCGGAAAATGCGCAAGCTATCGACGTAAGCCCTACCCAACGCCTAACATCATGGCCTTGGATGATGGCTCTAGTATTCTGTTAATTCACTGTATTCAGCACTGAAGCCCTTGTTTGAGGCGTTTAACTGGGATTCTGCGTAGAGCCGAAGCACTTGCCAGCCACCCTCCGAGCACATCCAAGCTACTTTGCATAAGGGGTCAAAGTTTGTTTTCTCTGCAATGCAAAGTGAATGCATGGCCTCGAAGGTATTGTTGCACTTTGTTTTCCTCACCACCTGGCACTCATATTGCTTTAGTAGTCATAAACCTCCTGAACGATTACTGTTAAGCAAAATTCAATTTATTGGTAGTCAATGACGTTTCTAGAAAACAGATCCTTTCCAACTTAAAAAGTATATTTCCAACTAGAAGGAAAATCACTTAATGATTAATATCCCTCATCACCGACAATTTCTCCCCTGGCTTTCCTATCGTGTCTGAAGGTCAATTTCTTGTCCGCACCAGCAAATAATGGAGGACAGAGAAAAACACGTTGTTGCATCAATTTGCAATGACAGAGTTATTTCTCTTTAGCACCATAAACAATTCTGCTTGTCGTTGGACCGCTTACTGCAGCCATATTCTGTAGGTAGGTTGGGTGCCTAGGGGGCTGATGTGGTACACTTCTAGAGGTATACTGTAATTGTTACATACATCCATGCAGTTAGGAGGTTCAATTACTAAAAATCTGCAAATATCTACAAATACAGGAATATTTAGTAAGACATACTTTAGGTTTTTACATTGGCCAAAAAGGTATGGATGGCGGATGAAACCAAGACTATCAGCTTAAAGGGGTCATGGTCAAGTGCTTCAGACACCGCCTTGTTAGATTAGTTCTCAGCTATAAACCTATCCCATGGTAGACCTGGAGTGACCAGCAAATATCTCTGGGGGGACAATGCGGCAGCCGGCAAGTGTTCAAATACCCTGCGGTGCCATCACATGGACAATGAAGCATTACATATCTGTGTAATGAGAATTATACCTTTATGAGTAATACCAAAAAAAAACTAAAAATTCTATTCGTGATAGTGATCAAACATAACCAGTATTGCATGACTATGTAAGAAACCTAATAATTCCACTAATAGTACTACCAGAATGGATGCCAATAAACCAAGTATGCATAGCTGCAGTGAACTGACCTAGAGAAGTGTTCAGATGTTAAGGTAGACCGGTGTCAAATGAATATTGCCTCTGTATCCAATTTCAGTCGAACTTTTGTTTCGGTGTTAGGTAAGCAGGTATGAAGTGATCATTGTCTTTGTAACTTGTTCCAGTGAGAATTTCGGTTTTGATGATAACTATATGTTTACAGCCAAGTGGAGAGTGCCTTGGCTAGTGGCAACTTCCACACTAAGAATAGGGTCACAAACTGTTTTTATATAATCAGAATAATCAGCTCAATTTTCTCGGATCACACTCTGACCAGAGTGATCCGATTTTCTCCAATGTAGAGAATGTAGAAAAAAATTCTCTATCCATTCCGTCAGTCCATGAAAATCAGACCGCACTCGGATGTCATCAGAGTGCAGTCCCATTTTTTTCCACGGTCCCATAGAGATGAATGGCTGAGTGAGATCCAATAATTGGATGTAACTCGTGCGTCCAATTATCGGACTTGTGCACAGTCCCATAGAATAACAAGGAGACAAGGGCTTTCCGCCAAAATGACAGATAGCACTCGTCCAATTTTTATGGTTGCCTGCAAAAGCCCTAACTCAGCATAACATACTAAGATTTCATGTTGTTGTGCCACAATGTACTATGATGTAAGGTAAGGGCCATATACATCCAACTCATTTATGAGATGCACAGGCTCCTTCATCAGGGATGATGTGTGTAGTAGTACCTTCCTATCCATAGACATAATAAATTCCAAAAATGCCACTTGGTATTAAAGCATACAAAAATCAGCCAAAAAATATTTAAAGAACCAACATTACTGAAAGGAAAACAATTCAGTATCATTGGTTAATCCTCGTGGGTTCAAGGTGTCAAGTTCAAAGATCCACTTACATGCTATGCGAGAAATGCTCTTAATATAATTACCACCTCGCCAATGAGCTTTGACAGATTGTATTGTCCATACTATTGATCCCATGAAATGACTCCTTCGTTTATTGGCATAAAACACACACAAACATGAGAGTTAATTCATAGGACCAACTGAATTGTTTGCCCTTGAGTAATGTTGGTCTTTGACTTTGTACATATATTTTTAGGCTGATTGTTGCAAAAATAAAAAAAATACAGAACTGTTAAATCCCTACTTAGACCTGCTCCAGCAATGTCTACCTCTACTGCCAGGCACTGTCTCATTCACTCTGGGTGGCACTGGCAATGGAGGCACTGACGATATCACTGGCTGGCACAGGCACTGCTCAGCTAGGAATACTGGTGTGGCTGTGACTTGTGGTGCCACCTGGGCAGGAAGAAAGGGTGTGTGTTGCCAAGCTGCTCATAGGAAACAGCAGGGGTAATCAGCTCCCTGTTGTATCCTATGGGACAGTACCATACCCTATTTAAACTCCCAATAGTCTGGGAGCTCTGCACAGCCCCAAAGTATAACATTTGGTCGACTGCTATCTGAAAAAGCATCGGCCATGTTAGGCCTGTTTCACACGTCAGTGACTCCGGTATGTGTGGTGACAGTTTCCTCACGTACCGGAGACACTGACTCACGTAGACACATTAAAATAAATGTGTCTCTGCACATGTCAGCATGTTTTCACGGACCGTGTGTCCATTTGCAAAACACGGAGACATGTCCGCTTTTCTCCGACAGCACGGTCCGCAAAGCGTCCCGCACACGTGCACACGGAGAACAGTGTGCACTCTCCTCCGTGTGCTGTCCCCAGCGTGTGGTGCTGAAGCCGGCATTCATCCCTTCTGTCCTGCTCGGCTGAAAGCAACGCTTGCAGGAGAGAAGGGATGAAAGATCAAGTTTTTTTTTGTTAAAAATAAAGTTTGGGGTCACCTCCCGCCTCCCACCCCCTGTGCGCCCGCCCGCTTGCAGAAGAAATACTCACCCAGCTCCCGCGATGCCTCCTCTCAGCGCCGGCAGCTTGTCCTGTGTGAGCGGTCACATGGTACCGCTCATTACAGTGATGAATATGCGGCTCCACCCCTATGGGTGGACCCCAAACTTTATTTTTACCAAAAAAAAAGATTTTTCATCTCTTCTCTCCCGCGAGCGCAGCAGGGGACAAGAGATGAATGCCGCCTTCAGCATCACACGCAGAGGGGACAGCGCTTACTGTAGCGCTGTCTCTCCTGCACGGTCCGTGTGGTCCTCAGGCGGCACACGGGTGGCACATGGCTGCCGCACGTGTGCCACACTGATGTGCCATGTGAGCACATGGACACACGGACACGGATAACTCAGGTACCGTTTTCTCCGGTACCGGAATTATCTGGACGTGTGAGACTGGCCTTACACTATGTTCCAAATTATTATGCAAATGACATTTTTCTCGGATTTTCCTAAATGGTCAGGCAAATGACAGTCAGTCTAATAAAAGTCATCACCCATTAGAGTATACATCGAATTTTATTGAAGAAACCTCCCAATGATAACAGTATAATCTCCAAAATGAATAATAACTCAAAATGCACTGTTCCAAATTATTAGGCACAGTAGTATTTCTAAACATTTGATATGTTTTAAAGAACTGAAAATGCTCATTTGTGGAATTTGCAGCATTAGGAGGTCACATTCACTGAACAAAAAAGCTATTTAACTCCAAAACATCCTAACAGGCTAAGTTACATGTTAACATAGGAGCCGTTCATTGATATCACCTTCACAATTCTTGCATCCATTGGACTTGTGAGTTTATGGAGAGTTTCTGCTTGTATTTCTTTGCATGAAGTCAGAATAGCCTCCCAGAGCTGCTGTTTTGATGTGAACTGCCTCCCACCCTCAAAGATCTTTTGTTTGATGGTACTCCAAAGGTTCTCTATAGGGTTGAGGTCAGGGGAAGATGGTGGCCCCACCATGAGTTTATCTCCTTTTATGCCCATAGCAGCCAATTACTCAGAGGTATTCATTGTCATGCATGAAGATGATTTTGTTCCTGAAGGCACGTTTCTGCTTTTTAAGGCCCCGTCTCACTAAGCGATTTACCAACGATCACGACCAGCGATACGACCTGGCCGTGATCGTTGGTAAGTCGCTGTGTGGTCGCTGGGGAGCTGTCACACAGACAGCTCTCTCCAGCGACCAACGATCAGGGGAACGACTTCGGCATCGTTGAAACTGTCTTCAACGATGCCGAAGTCCCCCTGCAGCACCCGGGTAACCAGGGTAAACATCGGGTTACTAAGCGCAGGGCCGCGCTTAGTAACCCGATGTTTACCCTGGTTACCAAAAAAAAACAAACAGTACATACTCGCCTTTCGGTGTCCAGGTCCCTTGCCGTCTGCTTCCTGCTCTGACTGAGATCCGGCCGTACAGTGAGAGCAGAGCGCAGCGGTGACGTCACTGCTGTGCTCTCACTTCTCACTGTACGGCGGCTCAGTGAGAGCAGGAAGCAGACGGCAAGGGACCTGGACACCGAAAGGCGAGTATGTACTGTTTGTTTTTTTTGGTAACCAGGGTAAACATCGGGTTACTAAGCGCGGCCCTGCGCTTAGTAACCCGATGTTTACCCTGGTTACCAGTGAAGACATCGCTGGATCGGTGTCACACACACCGATTCAGCGATGTCAGCGGGGCCTCAACGACCAAAAAAAGGTCCAGGCCATTCCGACACGACCAGCGATCTCGCAGCAGGGGCCTGATCGCTGGTACGTGTCACACATAGCGAGATCGCTATGGAGGTCACTGTTGCGTCACAAAACTTGTGACTCAGCAGCGATCTCGCTAGCGATCTCGCTATGTGAGACGGGGCCTTTAGACCATGGAAGAAAGTTGTCAGTCAGAAACTCTATTTACTTTTCTGAGGTCATTTTCACACCTTCAGAAACCTTAAAGGGCTGGTTCCCCATGATTCCAGCCCAAAACATGACTCCTCCACCTCCTTGCTGACGTGGCAGCCTTGTTGGGACATGGTGGCCATCCACCAACCATCCACTACTCCATCCATCTGGACCATCCAGGGTTGCTCGACACTCATCAGTAAACAAGACTATTTGAAAATTAGTCTGCATGTATGTCTGGGCCCACTGCAACCGTTTCTGCTTGTGAACACTGTTTAGGAGTGGCCGAATAGTAGGTTTATGCACCACAGCAAGCCTTTGAAGGATCCTACACCTTGAGGTTCGAGGGACTCCAGATGCACCAGCAGCTTCAAATAACTGTTTGCTGCTTTGTAATGGTATTTTGGCAGCTGCTCTCTTAATGCAATGAATTTGTCTGCCAGAAAACTTCCTCATTATGCCTTTATTTGCATGAACTCTGTCTGTGCTCTGTTTCAGTCACAAATCTCATCAGAGTATGATGATCACTCTTAAGTTTTCGTGAAATATCTAATTTTTTCATACCTTGTCCAAGGCATTGCACTATTTAACGCTTTTCAGCAGCAGAGAGATCCTTTTTATTTCCCATATTGCTTGAAACCTGTGACCTGCATAATAATGTGGAACATCATTTTGAGTAGTTTTCCTTTAATTAGAATCACCTGGAAAACTAATTATCACATGTGTTTAAGATTGATTTCAGTGATTCATTGAGCCCTGAGACACAATACCATCCACGAGTTTATTTGAAAAACAAAACAATTAAATCTTTAAGACACTTAAATCCAATTTGCATAATAATTTGGAACACAGTGTATATGTCAGTTTAAGAGTACCCTTACAAAGCAAAAATTGAAATAGAGAAATCTGAAGCAGCGAAGAAAATCGATCATTACAGTATAAAGCCAGGTGCAGATGGCTCTATGGAAAACATGCCAGTCACAACTGCAAACTGCTGGTCCGTGTGCTAGTATGAAATGCGGATGGGTGCAGAATCTGCCTTTCATTGTATGTAGTATTCTGCTCCAAAAAACTGACTAACGTGTATGCTGCACATTTTTCCACATGGGTTGACATGTGCAGTGGCACACTGGTTATAGTAGGTCCATGTGTAGTTCGTCGTGCCCACAAACAGCATACAGACTGATTCACAGGTCTACAAAAAATATTTTCTGTAATCATCGCAGATGACTTTGTACTTGTCTGAATCATCTTTTTGTCCTGATTTCAAAAATGTATATAGTTTTTCTGTAGCATATGTAGCGTATAGTTTCCATGGAGCTGCATAATTATTATAAGGTATAGGAAATATACTGGCGACATTAAGATAACAGTAATTTACATATCAGAAAAAATCTTACAAAACAGTTTTTATTGAACCAAAATAATTTCACATGCAAAATAGAAACCAAAATATGAGCAGAAATTAAAAGTGCTTGACATTAGACTGTCGTTGATATGAATTTTCAGGGTTGTCCCTATATAACATCCAAAAGTAATCTGCCATCATTTAGTCATTCGAAAAACCCTGGTAGCGGTGTTCCATTACTTTAACCCCTTAATCTCATATGATGTACTATCCCGTCATGGTGACCTGGGACTTAATTCCCAGGGACGGGATAGTACGTCATAGGCGATCGGCCGCACCCACGGAGGGAGCGCGGCCGATCGCCGCCGTGTGTCAGCTGATTATTATAGCTGACATCTGGCACAGACCGCTCCCGACACATTAACCCCCGGAACACTGCGATCAAACATGATCGCAGCGTTCCTGCAGCATAGGGAAGCCTCGCGCAGGGAGGGGGCTCCCTGCGTGCTTCCCTGAGACCCTCGGAACAACACGATGTGATTGCGTTGTACCGAGCATCTCCTCCCTGCAGACCCCGGATCAAAAATAGCCGCGGGGCTCCTTCCGGGTCCTGCTGGGAGGTGGCTCAGAGCAGGCGCCGGCAAGCCTCCTTGACTGCCTGTCAGATCGCTGATCTGACACAGTGCATTGCAAAGTGTCAGATCAGCGATCTGACACTATACTGTGATGTCCCACCCTGGGCCAATGTTATAAAGTAAAAAATATATATATTTACATGTGTAAAAAAAAAAACCTAAATAAAGAAAAAAAAATATCGTTACAATAAATACATTTCTTTATCTAAATAAATAAAAAACAAACAATAAAAGTACATATATTTAGTATCGCCAAATCTGTAATGACCCGACCAATAAAACTTTCCCATTAGGTAACCCCTTCAGTGAACACCGTAAAAAAAAAACAAGGCAAAAAACAATGCTTTATCATACCGCCAAACAAAAAGTGGAATAACGCGCGATCAAAAAGACGGATATAAATACCCATGGGACCACTGAAAACATCATCTTGTCCCGCAAAAAATGAGCCACCATACAGCATCATCATCAAAAAAATAAAAAAGTTATAGTCCTCAGAATAAAGCGATGCAAAAATAATTATTTTTTAAAATAAAATAGTTTTTATTGTATAAAAGCGCCAAAACATAAAAAAATTATATAAATGAGGTATCGCTATAATCGGTCTGACCCGAAGAATAAAACTGCTTTATCAATTTTACCAAACGTGGAACAGTATAAGCGCCCCCCAAAAGAAATTCATGAATAGCTGGTTTTTGGTCATTCTGCCTCACAAAAATTAGATTAAAAAGAAAAAACAAAAAACGTCACGTGCCCGAAAATGGTACTAATAAAAACGTCAACTCGTCCCGCAAAAAACAAGACCTCACATGACTCTGTGGACCAAAATATTTAAAAATTATAGCTTTCAAAATGTGGAGACGCAAAAACTATTTTTTTGCAATAAAAAGCGTCTTTTAGTGTGTGACAGCTGCCAATCATAAAAATCTGCTAAAAAACCCACTACATAAGTAAATAAACCCCCCTTCATCATCCCCTTAGCTAGGAAAAAAATAATAAAATTTAAAAAATGTATTTATTTCCATTTTCCTATTAAGGTTAGGGTTAGGGTTGGGGCTAAAGTTAGGGTTAGGGCTACAGTTAGGGTTGGGGCTAAAGTTAGGGTTAGGGTTGGGGCTAAAGTTAGGTTAGGATTGGGGCTAAAGTTAGGGCTAGGGTAGGTGCTAAAGTTAGGGTTAGGGCTACAGTTAGGGTTGGGGCTACAGTTAGGGTTGGGGCTAAAGTTAGGGTTAGGGTTGGGGCTAAAGTTGGGGTTAGGGAGGGGCTAAAGTTAGGGTTAGGGCTGGGGCTAAAGATAGGGTTTGGATTACATTTATGGTTGGGATTAGGGTTAGGGGTGTGGTTAGGGTTATGGTTGGGATTAGGGTTAGGGGTGTGTTGGAGTTAGGGGTGTGGTTAAGGTTGGGATTAGGGGTAGGGGTGTGTTGGGGTTAGGGGTCTGGTTGGGATTAGGATTAGGGGCATGTTCAGGTTAGGGGTGTGGTTGGGGTTATAATAAGGGTTGGAATTAGAGTTAGGGGTTTCAGTTAGAATTGGGGGGTTTCCACTGTTTAGGCACATCAGGGGCTCTTCAAACACGACATGGCGTCCAATCTCAATTCCAGCTAATTCTGCGTTGAAAAAGTAAAACAGTGCTCCTTCCCTTCCGAGCTCTGCCATGCGCCCAAACGGTGGTTCCCCCCACATATTGGGTATCAGCGTACTCAGGACAAATTGGACAACAACTTTCGAGGTCCAATTTCTCCTGTTACCCTTGGAAAAATACAAAACTGGGGGCTAAGAAATAATTTTTGTGGAAAAAAAAAAAGAATTTTTATTTTCACGGCTCTGCGTTATAAACTGTAGTGAGACACTTGGAGGTTCAAAGTTCTCACAACACATCTAGATAAGTTCCTTAGGGGGTCTTCTTTCCAAAATGGTGTCACTTGTGGGGGGTTTCAATGTTTATTACATCAGGGGCTCTCCAAATGTGACATGGTGTCCTATCTCAATTCCAGTCAATTTTGCATTGAAAAGTCAATCTGCGCTCCTTCCCTTCTGAGCTCTGCCATGCGCCCAAACAGTGGTTTACCCCCACATATAGGGTATCAACATGCTCAGGACAAATTGCACGCACAACAACTTTTGGGGTTCAATTTCTTTTGTTACCCTTGGGAAAATAAAAAATTGGGGTGAAAAGATCATTTTTGTGAAAAAATATGATTTTTTATTTTTACGGCTCCGCATTATAAACTTCTGTGAATCACTTAATGGGTCAAAGTGCTACCCACGCATCTAGATAAGTTCCTTAGAGGGTCTACTTTCCAAAATGGTGTCACGTGTGGGGGTATCAATGTTTAGGCACATCAGGGGCTCTCCAAACGCGACATGGCTTCCTATCTCAATTTCAGTCAATTTTGCAGTGAAAGGTCAAACGGCGCTCCTTCCCTTCCGAACTCTGCCATGGGCCCAAACAGTGGTTTACCCCCACATATGGGATATCAGCGTACTCAGGACAAATTGTACAACAACTTTTGGGGTCTAATTTGTCCTGTTACCCTTGGTAAAATAAAATAAAATGGAGCTGAATTAAATTTTTAGTGAAAAAAAGTTAGATGTTCATTTTTTTTAAACATTCCAAAAATTCCTGTGAAACACCTGAGGGGTTAATAAACTTCTTGAATGTGGTTTTGAGCACTTTGATGGGTGCAGTTTTTAGAATGGTGTCACACTTGGGTATTTTCTATCATATAGACCCCTCAAAGTGACTTCAAATGTGATGTGGTCCCTAAAAAAATATTATGTTGTATAAATGAGAAATTGCTGGTCAACTTTTAACCCTTATTAACTCAATAACAAAAAAAAATTTGAGTTAGAAAATTGTGCTGATGTAAAGTAGACATGTGGGAAATGTTACTTATTAAGTATTTTGTGTGACATATCTCTGTGATTTAAGGGCAAAAAAATTCAAAGTTGAAAAATTGCAAAATTTTCCAAATTTTCGCCAAATTTCAGTTTTTTTGCACAACAGGTAATATCAAAGAAATTTTACCACTATCATGAAGTACAATATGTCTCAAGAAAACAATGTCAGAATCATCAGGCTCCGTTGAAGCGTTCCAGAGTTATAACCTCATAAAGGGACAGTGGTCAGAATTGTAAAAATTGGCACAGTCATTAATGTGCAAACCTACTTGGGGGTTAAGAGGTTAATATCCTGGTGAAACCGCTCACCTTGTTCATCGTTTACATCCCCAAGATTTTGAGGGAAGAAAATCTAAATGTGAATGAAAAAAGTGCATTTTCAGAGACATGCAACATCCAAGACACTGGTATGCATTTAGCAGTAACTCCACCCCTTCAACATATTCTGGAGATTTTTGTTTTTCCTAAGAAGTTTTCACAGATCCACTTGAAGCTTTTCCAAGATACAAATTCTTTATCATTTAAAGTTCCTTCAAACATATCACCTCTCATAAGCTCTCTGATCTGAGGACCAACAAATACCCCTTCCTTCAGTTTTGCTGGTAAAATGCTGGAGAATTTCTGTGAAATGTACTAGAACCCTTGTGAATTTGTTTTTGCCATGGCTTTCACAAAGTTCTTAATTAATCCCAACTTTATATGTAGTGGAAGAAGAAAGATTTTTGTTGGAGCAACTAAAGGATTATGCTGAACATTGTCTCTACCTGGAGCACACAGTGGGGAAAAAAGTATTTAGTCAGGCACCAACTGTGCAAGTTCTCCCACTTAAAACTTCTCAAAGAACAAGTTACAAGACTGTGAAAGCTAGAAATCTTGCATGTTTTTAGGTGGCACAATACTTATTTTCCACCACAATTTGCAAAATAAATCTTGCCAAATCAGACAAGGTGATTTTCTGGATTTGTTTTCTCATTTTGACTCTCATAGTTGGGGTCTACCTATGATGTCAATTACAGGCCTCTCTGATCTTTTTAAGTGGGAGAACTTGCACAATTGGTGGCTGACTAAATACTTTTTAATACTTTTTTCCCTCACTGTAGATGATTCTCTGTCCCCAATCACGATGAACATAATGCTCTACTGTATTTCTACTGTCCCATAAACACAAGAAGCCACAATATTTTGTGAAACCTCCTTGCATTTCCATTAGCAGACCAATCACTTTCAAATATCCACAGATATTCCACTGATGATGCTTATATTGTATAGCATCCAAAACAACTGACAGATTTTCATAACTTTCCTTTAGATGACATATATATATATATGAGCCATAGGGATTGATGGTTTCATGTTTCCATTGTGAAGCAACACTGCTTTCAAACTTCTCTGGGATGAGTCAATAAATAATCACCAATCTACAACAACATACTCTTGATTCAGTTCTTCTGAAAGAGGCCATTCACATTGTTACAGTACACCATTGGTCTATCAACTGTGAAAAATTGTGTTAAAGTGTTACTTCTGTTTCAGTAATAACACACTTTGACATCATCATGAAGAAGATTTTTCTGTTTCAACCTAGATGCAAGACGTTCAGCTTTATCTTTTGGCAATGAAAGGTCTCTGATGAGATCTTTTAATTCATGTTGAGTGAAGCTCCATCGGGTACATACTCATCTTGACTTGAGGTCTACATGTCTTTGCCAGTAGCTTCAGCTCCATAGTCTTCATTTTCTATTTCATTTTCATCCAATCCAGACAATGGTGGTAAAGGAACTGGCAAGATACCATCATGTGGAACTGACCAAATCGCAGATTCAAATTCAGGGTAATTAATCTTATGTTTGTTCTTTGTAGAAAAGCCCTTCAGTTTGACAAAACAAAAGTAGTAGTCACTAGGGTTGAGCGACTTTTATTTTTATAGGATCGGGTCGGGTTTCAAGAAACCCGACTTTCTCAATAGTCGGGTCGAGTGAAATCGGCCGATCCTATAAAAAAGTCGGGGTCAGCCGAAACACGAAACCCAATGCAGTGCAATGGGATACTATGGTTCCCAGGGTCTAAAGGAGAGGAAACTCTCCTTCAGGCCCTGGGATCCATATTAATGTGTAAAATAAAGAATCAAAATAAAAAATATTGATATACTCACCCTCGGACACGCCCTGGTACTAAGCGGCAGGCTTCCTTCCTAAGAATGAGCGCGTGAATGACCTGCGGTGACGTCGCGGCTTGTGATTGGTCGCGAACGGTCACATGGACAAGCCGCGACGTCATCTAAGGTCCCTCACGCGCTCATTATTAGGAAGGAAGGCTGCCGGAAAGAAGCAGGGCGCGTCCGAGGGTGAGTATATTCCTATTAGGTATATACTCACCCTCGGAAACGCCCTGCTTCTTTCCGGCAGCCTTCCTTCCTAAGAATGAGCGCGTGAAGGACCTTAGATGACGTCGCGGCTTGTCCATGTGACCGCTCGCGACCAATTACAAGCCGCGACGTCACCGCAGGTCATTCACGCGCTCATTCTTAGGAAGGAAGCCTGCCGCTTAGTACCAGGGCGTGTCCGAGGGTGAGTATATCAATATTTTTTATTTTGATTCTTTATTTTACACATTAATATGGATTCCGATACCGATTTCCGATATCGCAAACATATCGGAACTCGGTATTGGAATTCCGATACCAGATTCAGAAGATCGCCGACCTCATGGCCGACCCCACACAGGGGTCGGGTCGGGTTTCATGAAACCCGACTTTGCCAAAAGTCGACGACTTCTGAAAATGGCCGACCGGTTTCGCTCAACCCTAGTAGTCACCACTATGATGTTTGGGTTCTCTCCAAATCATGGGATCAGCAAATGGCATAGCCACTTTCCTCATATTCAACCAGTCACAAAGACCATTTGAACAACTTCAGCATATCACATGAGGAGCCCAGATTTTGTCTTCATCACCAATTGGACACTTAAAGTACATCTGGTACATCTTGTTAATATCATGAGCGATTAAACGTACTTGGTCTTTTGGTGTAAAAGAACCACACATATAGCAGATTCTGTTCGGATGATTGGTACACTGTCGGGGCATTTTTCTCCTTTAAATCAGATCAAACAGTAGAGTAAGTTCATTTCAATGGTGGTGACAAACTGAAAAAAAATGCAATGAGCCGACTGACTAAATGTAGATATTTCCCCAGAGATGACAGAGGCAGCTTGTATTTAGAACTGATTTTACTGGAGGTAATCTGATAGATAACTATACAGTTGTGAGGTAAATGGGTCAGCCTATTCCTTACAGATGAACATTTGCAGATAGGCAGTTTCTCAGTGTAATATTTACATAGTTACATAGTTATTAAGGTTGAAGGAAGACTTTAAGTCCATCTAGTTCAACCCATAGCCTAACCTAACATGCCCTAACATGTTGATCCAGAGGACGGCAAAAAAAAACCATGTGGCAAAGAGTAAGCTCCACATTGGGGAAAAAAATTCCTTCCCGACTCCACATACGGCAATCAGACTAGTTCCCTGGATCAACGCCCTATCAAGGAATCTAGTGTATATACCCTGTAACATTATACTTTTCAAGAAAGGCATCCAGTCACCTCTTAAATTTAAGTAATGAATCACTCATTACAACATCATACGGCAGAGAGTTCCATAGTCTCACTGCTCTTACAGTAAAGAATCCGCGTGGCTGCTTTCAGGTTCTCTCTCTGTGGAGACCCTCACTCAGTTACACCTCAGTGGCTGAGCTGTTTTCTTCCCTCTGAGGCGACTTGCCCTCCCAGAAATACAGTGAAAATCCTCTCACAATGGTGGCTGTCTGCTGCCTTCCCTTCTAACTCCCTTTGGCAGGGCTCAGATCCCTGTCTCCCGTCAGAGTCTTACATACTAGTCCTTGCTACCATCACCATCCTTTTCTGACTGACTCAAATCTTATAGCCTCATAAGTTAGCTCCTCTCCATAACATGTGACTTTCCGAGAAGCAGTCATTGGTTGACTGCACTGTAAATTTTTGTTCCCATAAAACTCACTAAAACCTTTACTGACGTTGTCCCTGTAAGAAAATTCACAATTAAGTAAGACAAGCAAAGAAATGGGAATAACATAGGAAAAACCACATACATTGAAAATGCAGAAATAACATAATAACAAAAATACTTCTATCTCAGAAACTTTGTGTGATAGAGTAAAACTAAGCATATTTTTGGAATCAGCGCATCACACTCCATAAAATAGACATATTACCTTTGCTTATGATTTTTTTGTGTTGACCAGTGTTATACATTCGCATGAGTGAGCTCTAAAGCTTTAAGGGATCTCAGCGAGTGAGAGGTTGACAGTAGCAACTGGAGAACTCGGAGACATCTAACCAATGTTGTTTAAAATCAGAGACATGAAACATTAGCCAGGGTAGGTTAGTAACAGATTAGAAGGAATATCAAATTCAGAACCAAGAGGTCACACAGGAAAGCAGCCGCAGGCAAAGCATGTCAGAAGAAGTCACCAGGTACTTGGAACAAACATGGACGCGGAATTCAGGACACACGGAATGTAACAGCTATACATTATGCTGGATACTTTCTAACTTATCAGACAGCTCTGCTCACCGTGTGCATAAAGCCCAAGCAGCCATACATATACAGAACACATACAGTTATTGTTGTCTCAACTTAAAGATACAAGGGATATTGTTCTATGGTTGACATAAGTGACATACGTTGGTACATGACCCTCCTTCTCCAGAATACCTTATATCTACGTTTGTGGCTCAGAATATAAGATATAATATGATACAACAGAACTAGAAACAGAATATCTAAGAGATCCGTCATCTTCACAAATACTGAAGGTCGTCCTTCCAGTCAAAAGCTATTTTCTCCCAATGCTATTTTGGCTTTATAGCATAAAATGTGATTTCAATTGAGCTAGCCATCCGTAATCTCTCCAGTCACATTAATTAAATTAAATCTGTCAGCAATTTACTCTGAGAGCACCATGATGTAGGGACAGAGACCCTGATTTCAGGGATGTGTCACTTATTAGGCTGTGTATCGGCAGGAGATGATTATCACTAGAGGACTAGGTCTCACATGCAGACCAGTCAGGCTAAGCTGTGTAACTCCGCCCCAACCACTGATTGGCAGCTTGCTGACAATGTATAGTGTACACAGAAAGCTGAGAATCAGGGGTGTGGGAGGGGTTATACAGAGCTCAGCATTCATAGCACTGCTACATCTAAGGCAGAGAAAACACTGCAACAGGCAGTCCAGTAAGGGACACATCCCTGGAATCAGGCTCTCTGCACTATCAGATTACAACATGATTAGAACAGAAACCCCCAAAAAAATTATGTTTGGATTTATGGTAGTCCTATGCATACTGTCAGTGCTTGACAGAGGTTGCATGGTTGCAGATTATGGTAATCTGCTCATAACTCATAAGTCAGCAATTATCAGACAAGTTATCTAAGTTGTTAAGAAATACCTTCCCATGTCTTATTATTTTAGCATTTACTGTATGTACTTAATAATGATATCAATGAAATACAGCCTGCAAATGCAAATGCATCAGACGAACCCTCGCAGCTTCCAGGGCAAACATAGTAATGCTGGCTAGTCTTGGCAATGTATCGGCATTTCTTACACATTGGAATTCGGCTCCTGCATAATTACTAATCTACATACAAACTATTTCCTGGGCTGATAAACCTTGAAATGAAAGACAAGCCAAATATTTCAAACTAAGCATTATAGCAAGAGCCTCAGACCTTCACACCGCCAAGCCCTTGAAGAAAATGCCATAACAATAGAGGCAGACCAAGCGGCAAATATTTCTATAGCTTTTGTGCATACTCTGTAAAACCACAACACTTTGGCATGTCACAGTGTTACACCCAGTAAGTCTTAAGTGTTTTAAAGCAAACATCCTGTAAAGAAGTGAAGTCTACATTCAGACCAGTTTTACACCACATTTTCGTAATTTTCAACAATAGCAAGCAAATAAGACTGATCCATTGTAAAACTGATGCAAATTGACACAAGCTCAGTATATCCATTTTATTAAAACAATTTGCATCCATGTGCATCTTTTTTTTTTTTAGTAAAACAGATCCATTTTTTGTGACACGGGAGGAAATTCAGGAGATCATGTGACTTGTTCTCTGCTAACAAAAAAAAAACAGATGAAAGAATGGATGTAAACTTATGACAATACTGTACACTGGCATTAGACTTCCATAGACTACAATGTTTTAAAAAAACAGATATGTAACAGATTGGCATCCTGTAAAAAATAGACACACATTTTCCCGTTATATTGTATGTAAATACAAACATATCTGTTTTAGTAAAAAGGTATTATGAAACAAGCATAACACTTACAATACCCAGCACCCCTGCCAATCGTTACCGGTGCTGGCGGTGGGTGAAAGTTTTCGAAACACAGCAGCTAAGTCAAAACTATTATAGCTGTGACCAGGTACTACAGATACACCCCCAATTCATTTGCCAACACCAGTGACAGCTGGTTGATGAGGGTTTTCGGTTCCGTACCCTCAACAATATGATACTGATGGCATATCCTTAGGATAGGTCATCAATAAAAAAGTAGTGGCCAACGTCTTTAAGTGCTGTTCCTGTTTCCAGTCATGTCTCTGTGATGTGCCTGACATATCTGTTCATAACTCTGAATGGGAAACTCACAAATCTCTTATCTTTCAGAAAACCCAGTGCGGTTTTCGATTAGCTGGGCTTGCACAATGTCATCTGTGTGTCACGTCGCAATGATAAAATTGTATCAGGGATCCCAGAAGGTAAGAGATTTGCAAACCTGTCCAGCAATCAGAGACTACCGACCTGGCTCATGGAATCAAGTCTCTTAAATTGACCAGTCCAACTCTAGTCTCTACCCTTTGGTAGTTGAACGCTTCACTATAAAACTCAAACATCATAGGAACCCAAAACAACATTACCAAAAACATAAAAGATTCAGTTACAATACAAGTCAAGTAATTCATCTGTTGCATGAGTCTGTGCTGTGATTTCCTCCTGTGGGAGAGAGACAGAGCTCCTTCATTGTTTACATATTGGATACAGAGATCAAACAATATGATTACATTGGTAAAAGACAATTTTGATTAGGGTTTAGACTCTAGAGCAGGGGTCGGGAACCTATGGCTCGCGAGCCAGATATGGCTCTTTTGATGGCCGTATCTGGCTCGCAGACAGGCAGTGGCGTAGGAAGGGGGGGCGGGGGGGGGGTGGGCCGCCCCGGGCGGCACAATGCGGGGGGCGGCACAATGCGGGGGGCGGGTCGCCGGCGGCGCAGAATTTACCTGTTCGCATCTCGGCTTCAGAAAAATGGCCGCCGCGATCTCCATCTGCGCATGCGCGGCATCCCGCGGCCATTTTCCTGAAGCCCCAGGCAGCAGAGCGCTCCACCTGCGCACGCGCGGCCTCAGGAAGATGGCCGCCCCCACCGATAACCAGACAGAGCAGGATCGCGGTCAGGTAAAACTTGTTTTGTTTTTTTTTTATTGAGAGCGGCGATCGGGGGGGGGGGGGGGGGGGGGCCCAGGGCAGAAAGCTGGACACAGGGGGGCAGAAAGCTGGACACAGGGGGGCAGAAAGCTGGACACAGGGGGGCACAAAGCTGGACACTGGGGAGCAGAACGCTGGACACTGAGGCAGAAAGCTGGACACTGGGGCAGAAAGCTGGACACTGGGGCAGAACGCTGGACACGGGGGCAGAACGCTGGACA
Organism: Ranitomeya variabilis; assembly: GCF_051348905.1. Classification (NCBI taxonomy): domain Eukaryota; kingdom Metazoa; phylum Chordata; class Amphibia; order Anura; family Dendrobatidae; genus Ranitomeya; species Ranitomeya variabilis. The sequence goes on from NC_135233.1 coordinate 897,838,224, forward strand.
CGGGGGCAGAACGCTGGACACTGGGGCAGAACGCTGGACACGGGGGCAGAACGCTGGACACGGGGGCAGAACGCTGGACACTGGGGCAGAACGCTGGACACTGGGGCAGAACGCTGGACACTGAGGCAGAAAGCTGGACACTGGGGCAGAACGCTGGACACTGGGGCAGAACGCTGGACACGGGGGCAGAACGCTGGACACGGGGGCAGAACGCTGGACACTGGGGCAGAACGCTGGACACGGGGGCAGAACGCTGGACACGGGGGCAGAACGCTGGACACGGGGGCAGAACGCTGGACACTGGGGCAGAAAGCTGGACACTGGGGCAGAAAGCTGGACACTGGGGCAGAACGCTGGACACTGGGGCAGAACGCTGGACACTGAGGCAGAAAGCTGGACACTGGGGCAGAAAGCTGGACACTGGGGCAGAACGCTGGACATTGGGGCAGAACGCTGGACACGGGGGCAGAACGCTGGACACTGGGGCAGAACGCTGGACACTGGGGCAGAACGCTGGACACTGAGGCAGAACGCTGGACACTGGGGCAGAACGCTGGACACTGGGGCAGAACGCTGGACACTGGGGCAGAACGCTGGACACGGGGGCAGAACGCTGGACACTGGGGCAGAACGCTGGACACGGGGGCAGAAAAAGAAGAAGCCAGACTGCTGGACTGATGTCATGCATCGCAAGCTCACAATGTAAGTTATTTATTTAATTTTTTTACTGCTAATTACCATTGTTTCAGTCCAGTTGTGGCTTTATACAGCAGGGAGGAGCATTCCTTGCTGTACTAAGTGAACATTGGAGCGATTGATCTGTCAATGGCCCTTTAAACATATTGTACGGCTCTCGCGGAATTATATTTCAAAATATGTGGCGTTTACGGCTCTCTTAGCCAAAAAGGTTCCTGACCCCTGCTCTAGAGTAATCCCAGCAGTTATCACGTGCTCAGGTGTTCTGTTATTATTTTTCTTAGATGATGCTGTTTAGAATTAATTTTTTAGTAGGCACAAATAAAAAAAATCTCCATAGGATAATTGTGAGGGTGCAAAAGTGACAGCTGTCACTTTATGTCCAAATTATACTGACAGCATCTCTGATTTCCTTTCAGTGGGTAAAGGCTAGTGGCTCAGTGATCGTACTCAAAGAGTGGAAATAAATTGTTGCACATCTAATTGGAAGAGTGTTTTAAGTGGAGTACTACAATGCTCTGTTCTGGCCCCAGTGTTGTTCAACATTTTTATAAATGATCTAGATAAGGGAATTGAAGGCAAACTAATCAAATTTGTAAACAATGCAAAGTTAGGAGGGATAGCTAAAGGTACCGTTACACTAAACGACTTACCAACGATCATGACCAGCGATACGACCTGGCCGTGATCGTTGGTAAGTCGTTGTGTGGTCGCTGGGGAGCTGCCACACAGACAGCTCTCTCCAGCGACCAACGATCAGGGGAACGACTTCGGCATCGTTGAAACTGTCTTCAATGATGCCGAAGTCCCCCTGCAGCACCCGGGTAACCAGGGTAAACATCGGGTTACTAAGTGCAGGGACGCGCTTAGTAACCCGATATTTACCCAGGTTACCATTGTAAAAGTAAAAAAAAAACAGTACATACTCACATTCTGATGTCTGTCACGTCCCCCGGCATCCACAGGGTTAAAACTGCTTTTGGCAGGAGCGCTGGTAATGGACGCGCTGCTGCCGAGAGCTTCCCTGCACTGAATGTGTCAGCGCCGGCCGTAAAGCAGAGCACAGTGGTGACGTCACCGCTGTGCTCTGCTTTACGGCCGGAAGTCAACCCTGTGGACGCCGGGGGACGTGACAGACATCAGAATGTGAGTATGTACTGTTTTTTTTTTTAACTTTTACAATGGTAACCAGGGTAAATATCGGGTTACTAAGTGCAGGGCCGGCACTTAGTAATCCCAAAATTTACCCTGGTTACAAGTGAACACATCGCTGGATCGGCGTCACACACGCCGATCCAGCGATGACAGCGGGTGATCAGAGACCAAAAAAAGGTCCTGATCATTCCCACCGACCAAAGATCTCCCAGCAGGGGCCTGATCGTTGATCGCTCTCACACATAACGAGATCGTTAGCGGGATCATTGCTTACGTCACCAAAAGCGTGACGTTGCAACGATATCGTTAACGATATCGTTATGTGTGACTCAGCCTTAACACTAGAGAAGGCAGAGAAATGATTCAGAAGGATCTAGATAAGCTTTAACACTGGTCAATGACTAATAGAATGGTATTTAACAAGGAGAAATGTAAGATTCTTCATCTCGACAAGAAAAATGAAAATTACATCTACAGAATGGGAGGAATAGAACTAAGCAAGAGCACATGTGAAAAAGACGGGTATACTAATAGATCAATGACTGCACATGAGTCAACAGTGTGATGCAGCAGTAAAAAAGGCAAACACAGTTCTATGATGTATTAAGAGAAGCATACAGTCTAGATCACGTGAAGTAATTATACCCCTTGTACTCCTCCTTGGTCAGACCTCATCTGGAACACTGTGTCCTGTACTGGGCACCACATTTTAAAAAAGACATTGAAAAACTGATGCAAGTTCAGAGAAGAGCTACCAGGATATTGAGCGGACTGCAAAATATGTCCTACGAGGAACGGTTAAATGATCCTGGAATGGTTAGCCTCCAAAAAAGAAGGCTAAGAGGAGACTTAGTAGCTGACTACAAATATCTGAATATATGTCAAAGTGTAGAGGGATCATCCTTATTCTCATTTGGACATGGAAACACAAGAAGCAATGGAATGAAACTGAAAGGGAGAAGATACAGATTAAATCTTAGAAAAAACTTTTTGACAGTGAGGGTGATCAATGAGTGGAACAGGCTGCCATGAGAGGTGTTGCATTCTCCTTCAATGGAAGTCTTCAAACAGAGGCTGGACAGACATCCCTCTGAAATGGTTTAGTGAATCCTGCATTGAGCAGGGGTTGGACACGATGACCCTGGAAGTCCCTTCCAACTCTACCACTCTATGATTAAATAGTCTTCTTTTACACTTGGAAGAAGTTCACGCTTTGTCACACACATAAACCCCCGAAAATAGATTTTGTGGTAGCAGCACATACTATAAAAAGCAATGTTAGCAGTTTCTAAAACACTTGTAATCTCACTTTACTGAGTTGCAATTCTTTAGTATTTTACAAATTAACTACACATACAGTATACATTTTATTACTAAGGCTAGGTTCACATTGCGTTAGGGCAATCCGTTAAGCGCATAGCACTAGCGGATTGCGCTAACGCAATGTATCTATAGGGATCGCGTTTGCTGATCCCGCTAGCGCAGATCCCCGATCTGCGCTAGCGAGGACCGGAACTAGGACGCACCTGCAAGCAGCGTCCGAGGTCCGTCAGAAAATAACGGCACATCGCTGGCGCGTGCCGAAAATGGCATGCGCTAGCGATGCGCTAGAGATCAGAATCACATTGCCGTCAATGGGTGCGCTAACAGACCCGTTGCATGGCGTTAATTGTGACAATTTTGCCATGCAACGCAGTCCGTTAGCGTTAACCCATTACGCAATGTGAACCTAGCCTAAGGCTTTGTATTGGTGTAGCTACAATTTAGCAATGTTTATAGTATACCTAAACATTTAAAAGAACACGACATATGATTTCTTACACTATTAACTAGAAATGTGACTTTTACTTTCCTAAGAAGAGTTGTCCTGTAAATTACAGAAACTATCAATGCATCAACCTAAAGGAGAACAGGAAGGGAATCCGATAACTTGTCCTGTGAATATCTGTTTTGTTCCAGCTGTCTTGTCGGAATTATTCTGATTACATCATGCAACAGCTATAAATTCATTTTATTATCAGCCCTTGTTAGGACTTAAGGTCCTATTGAAGTTCTGCAGCGTTAAAGTTTATTCTGGGCCATATAGGAAAACGCTATAAAGTAATGTGTATATCTAGTACTGATTAAATATGGGGTTGTATGGTTTAATACAGAATAGAAGTGTCTAATTTATCTCATTAGTAACTTGTATAAGTTATCTAGCCATTTCCATCATTATTTTTTCCCTCAGAGTTTCTCCAGGAACATTTGTTGCCTGACCATACATCGGCAGAAGAAGGGGGTCTCCTCAGTGATTATGGCACAGCAGCTGGTCCACCCGTGTGGCTGGTAGAGGGTACTGCAGTTCATCCCACTTCATCTATTTAAATAATTGCCTTGTAATGTTTTCATTTCCTGTTCTGTCCAGATGTCACCGTATCCCATAATTCCAAGCGGAGGAAGTTGACCGACTGCCAAATTGGGACGCCCAAGTGATGGGTGTCTCAATATGGAAACTGCTGCTGGTACAACCTATTCCGCGATACCACCAGCAGAACACCGTCACACCACACACACACACTCTCTATACGCCGTACGCACCACACACACTCACACACCCAAACTCACACACTCACTCTCACGCAGCCTCTTGCGCGGTACCACCAACGGAACAACGGGATCAGCCGAATGATTCACTGACTGCCACCATCTTTGTACACGTGGAGCACATGCGCAGTTTTAATGTGACCGCCGCTATCTGTCTGCACAAAAATGGCGGCAGTCTGATTTACTGTGCCTGCGTGAATCATTGTATCCTCTGCAATCCCCTGCTGTAATGCCAGTACTGTCTTTTGCTTCCTCTCCTGCCCAGGAGCAGTGGTATGTTCGGAACACGGTCAGACACAGACAGCTTTTAAAATGCAATTTTGCTCGTAGGAAAACCCCTTTAAAAAGCAAATATCAACGCCAACATGGCTCCTCCTAAAAAGTACGCCAATGACAATGAAAGGAAAGCAGCAAGGACACAACGTCGAAGACAACAACCGGCAAATGAGACTCTTGAAGGGCAACAGCATCGCTGGGACAAAAACAGGCTGGCATATAAGCGTAGGCGTCAAACACATGAGTCACCTGATGCAAAAGTCATTAGATTATCACAGGATACCATTAGGCAACAACAGCGCCGCATGCCTGCTCCCATCATGACATTACTGCCCTCCCGATGCGATAGCACCGGGCCTCTATCTGGTTTATATAATAAACATCAACTATTCCTTCTATATAATACACCACTACAAAGTGTCCAAATGTACTGACCGACTGCCAACGATTACACCAGGTTTAACAACCATCCAGAAATTCCAGGACAGTCCGTAAAACCAGGACACTTTTATGACCTGTCAGCAAAAAAATGTAATGCCACCATTAATTTTTTTTTATGCAAAAGAAACATCTAGAGATATTTTTATTGTAATTATCATAATTTTACAATTCATAGTGAATGTAGCCGATGTCAGAGGATAAGTATAATAGAAACACATCAGCATTTCTGCATTTTCCCCCACTCCTGGTTTTGGCTTACAAATACTGATGTAAAATACTGATCACATACTGAACATGTGCCTTATATGGCACTGCTCCTTGCCAGCTTTTCTCAAAGCTGTTTCTTGTTATTGACCTGTCAATCGCCAGGAGCTGCTGCGGAAAAAAACATCCAGGGGTGTCACCAGACTAGCCTTATCTCTGGTCTACAACCGGATCTTCAAACACTACTGTATATAGTTGTGCTCAAAAGTTTACATACCCTGGCAGAATTTTTGCTTACTTGACCTTTTTTCAGAGAATATGAATGATAACACCAAACTTTTTCTCCACTCATGGTTAGTGGTTGGGTGAAGCCATTTAGTCTCAAACTTTTGTGTTTGTCTCTTTTTAAAACATAATGACAACCCAAAACATCCAAATGACCCTGATCAAAAGTTCACATACCCCATTTCTTAATACCATGTATTGCCCCCTCTAACATTAATGACAGCTTGAAGTCTTTTGTGATAGTTGTGGATGAGGGTCTTCATTTTCTCAGATGGTAAAGCTGCCCACTCTTCTTGTCAAAAGCCTCCAGTTCCTGTAAATTCTTGGGCTGTCTAGCATGAACTATGCGTTTGAGATCTCCCCAGAGTGGCTCAATGATATTGCAGTCAGGAGACTGAGATGGCCACTGTTGTGGATTCTGTTTGCGGGCTCCCTCTGGTGGTTACTGCTGGTACTGGGTGACTTTGGTGGGTTGCGGCCTTTGGTTTCCATCTGTCCATCAGAGGATGGGTGTTTCCTATTTTACCTGGCCTTTCTGTCATTTCCCTTGCCGGCTATCAATGTGTTCAGATGTGCTCTGTTTGGTTCCTGCCTACCTGCTCCCAGATCTTTCAGGATAAGCTAAGTGCTGATTTTCAGTTGTTTGGTTTTTGTCCAGCTTGCTTAGAATGTCTCTTTGTTAGCTGGTTGCTCTAGTGGACTGAGGTTCTCCCCATGTGCCATGAGTTGGCACATGGGTTCTTGTAATCTCAGGATGGTTTTTTTGATTAGGGTTTTTTGCTGACCGCTCAGTCCCCTTTTGTGTCATTCTGCTTTCTAGTTTTCAGCGGGCCTCTATTTGCTAAAACTATATACATCATCTCTATGTGTGTGCCTTCCTCTCATTTCACCGTCAATACATGTGGGGGGCAACTATACCTTTGGGGTTAATTCCTCTGGAGGCAAGTGAGGTCTTGTTTTCTCTGCAGTACTAGTTAGCTCTTAGGCTGGTGCGTGGCGTCTAGAACCAACGTAGGAACGCTCCCTGGCTATCTCTAGTTGCGTTTGTCAGGCGTAGGGCAGCGGTCAGCCCAGGTTCCATCACCCTAGAGCTCGTCCGATATTTATTATTACTTTGCTTATCCTGTGCTATCCCTAGCCATTGGGGATTCATGACAGTATAGCCGGCCACAAAGTGTTAATTGTTTGGGCTGAAGCAGGAGTAAAAGAAGTGTTCTAGGAAATTTTTTTTTTTTTTTTCCTTCAGAGTTTTGCTGCCTAGCCCTTAATTGCTGTCTAGCTGCTTCTTACCTCCTTTTAACCCTTGAATGGCTCTGATCTTAGCTGTTTATCATGGATGTCCAGAGTTTGGCTTCCAGCCTGAGTAATCTCGCGGCAAAGGTTCAAAACATACAGGATTTCGTTGTTCACACTCCCATGTCTGAACCTAGAATTCCTATTCCAGAGTTTTTTTCTGGAGATAGATCTACCTTCCTGAATTTCAGGAACAATTGTAAATTGTTTCTCTCTTTGAAATCTCGCTCCTCTGGAGACCCTGCTCAACAGGTCAAGATTGTTATATCGTTCCTACGGGGCGACCCTCAGAATTGGGCATTTGCATTGGCACCAGGGGATCCTGCATTGCTCAGTGTGGATGCGTTTTTTCTGGCATTGGGATTGCTCTATGAGGAACCTAACCTAGAGATTCAGGCTGAAAAGGCTTTATTAGCCCTCTCTCAGGGGCATGATGAAGCGGAAATATATTGTCAGAAATTTCGGAAATGGTCGGTGCTTACTCAGTGGAATGAGTGCGCCCTGGCTGCAAACTTCAGAAATGGTCTTTCTGAGGCCATTAAGGATATTATGGTGGGGTTCCCTGCGCCTACAGGTCTGAATGAGTCTATGGCTATGGCCATTCAGATTGATCGGCGTTTACGGGAGCGCAAACCCGTGCACCAGTTGGCGGTGTCTTCTGAACAGGCACCTGAGACTATGCAATGTGATAGAATTCAGTCCAGAAGTGAACGGCAAAATTATAGGCGGAAAAATGGTTTGTGTTTTTATTGTGGTGATTCAGCTCATGTTATATCAGCATGCTCTAAACGCACAAAAAGGGTTGATAAATCTTTTGCCATTGATACTCTGCAGTCTAAGTTCATTTTGTCTGTGACTCTGATTTTTTCACTGTCTTCCATTTCCGTCGATGCCTATGTGGATTCAGGCGCTGCCCTGAGTCTTATGGATTGGTCATTTGCTAAACGCTGCGGTTTTAGTCTAGAGCCTCTGGAAGTTCCTATTCCTCTGAAGGGAATTGATTCTACACCATTGGCTATGAATAAACCGCAGTATTGGACACAAGTGACCATGCGCATGACTCCCGTTCATCAGGAGGTGATTCGCTTCCTTGTACTGTATAATTTACATGATGTACTAGTGCTTGGTCTGCCATGGTTACAAACTCATAATCCTGTCCTGGACTGGAAAACAATGTCTGTGCTAAGTTGGGGATGTCAGGGGGTTCATAATGATGCACTTCCGATTTCTATCGCTTCATCCACTCCTTCGGAGATCCCTGCGTTTTTGTCGGATTATAGAGATGTTTTTGAGGAGCCTAAGCTCAATTCGCTCCCTCCTCATAGAGAGTGTGACTGTGCTATAGAATTGATTCCTGGCAGTAAGTTCCCTAAGGGTCGTTTATTTAATCTGTCACTGCCAGAGCATACTGCTATGCGGAATTATATTAAGGAGTCCTTGGAAAAGGGACATATTCGTCCATCTTCGTCCCCTCTGGGAGCAGGTTTTTTTTTCGTGGCAAAAAAAGATGGTTCCCTGAGGCCTTGTATAGATTATCGCCTTCTGAATAAGATTACAGTCAAATACCAGTATCCATTGCCATTATTTACTGATTTGTTTGCTCGCATTAAGGGGGCTAGGTGGTTCACTAAAATAGATCTTCGTGGTGCGTATAATCTGGTGCGGATAAAACAGGGTGATGAGTGGAAAACCGCATTTAATACGCCTGAGGGCCATTTTGAGTATTTGGTAATGCCTTTTGGACTCTCCAATGCTCCGTCAGTCTTTCAGTCCTTTATGCACAATATTTTCCGTGAATATCTGGATAAGTTTATGATTGTGTATTTGGATGATATATTGGTGTTTTCTGATGACTGGGAGTCTCATGTTCTAAAGGTCAGGAAGGTGTTTCAAGTTTTGCGGGCCAATTCTCTGTTTGTGAAGGGCTCAAAGTGTCTCTTCGGAGTCCAGAAGATTTCTTTTTTGGGGTACATTTTTTCTCCTTCTACTATTGAGATGGATCCCGTTAAGGTTCAGGCTATTTGTGACTGGACACAACCTACATCTGTTAAGAGCCTTCAGAAGTTCTTGGGGTTTGCTAATTTTTATCGTCGGTTCATTGCTAATTTTTCCAGTATTGTTAAACCTTTGACTGATTTGACTAAAAAGGGTGCTGATGTTGCTGATTGGTCTCCTGCGGCCGTGGAGGCCTTTCGGGAACTTAAGCGCCGGTTTTCTTCTGCTCCTGTGTTGTGTCAACCAGATGTTTCACTTCCTTTTCAGGTGGAGGTTGATGCTTCCGAGATTGGAGCAGGGGCGGTTTTGTCACAGAGAAGTTCTAATGGCTCGGTGATGAAGCCATGTGCTTTCTTCTCTAGAAAATTCTCGCCCGCCGAGCGCAATTATGATGTGGGTAATCGGGAGCTTTTGGCCATGAAGTGGGCATTTGAGGAGTGGCGTCATTGGCTTGAGGGTGCTAAACATCGCGTGGTGGTCTTGACTGATCACAAGAATCTCATTTACCTTGAGTCTGCCAGGCGTTTGAATCCTAGACAGGCTCGTTGGTCGTTATTTTTTTCTCGTTTCAATTTCGGGGTTTCATACCTGCCAGGTTCAAAGAATGTGAAGGCAGATGCTCTTTCCAGGAGTTTTGTGCCTGACTCTCCTGGAGACACTGGGCCTGCTGGTATCCTTAGGGATGGGGTAATATTGTCCGCTGTATCCCCAGACTTGCGACGCGCATTGCAGGAGTTTCAGGTGGATAAACCGGATCGATGTCCACCAGAAAGACTGTTTGTTCCGGATGATTGGACCAGTAGAGTCATCTCCGAGGTCCATTCTTCTGTGTTGGCTGGTCATCCTGGAATATTTGGTACAAGAGACTTGGTGGCCAGGTCTTTTTGGTGGCCTTCCTTGTCTAGGGATGTGCGTACCTTTGTGCAGTCTTGTGAAGTGTGTGCTCGAGCTAAGCCTTGCTGTTCACGGGCTAGTGGGTTGTTGTTATCCTTGCCCATCCCGAAGAGGCCTTGGACGCACATTTCCATGGATTTTATTTCTGATCTCCCGGTTTCACAGAAAATGTCCGTTATCTGGGTTGTGTGTGACCGCTTTTCTAAGATGGTTCATTTGGTGCCCTTGCCTAAGTTGCCCTCCTCCTCTGAGTTGGTTCCTTTGTTTTTTCAGAACGTGGTTCGTTTGCATGGGATTCCGGAGAATATCGTTTCTGACAGGGGATCCCAGTTTGTGTCTAGATTTTGGCGGACGTTTTGTGCCAAGATGGGCATTGATTTGTCTTTTTCGTCTGCATTCCATCCTCAGACGAATGGCCAGACGGAGCGAACTAATCAGACCTTGGAAACTTATTTGAGGTGTTTTGTTTCTGCTGATCAGGATGACTGGGTTGCTTTTTTGCCACTGGCCGAATTTGCTCTTAATAATCGGGCTAGTTCGGCCACGTTGGTCTCTCCTTTTTTTTGTAATTCGGGGTTTCATCCTCGTTTTTCCTCTGGTCAGGTGGAGTCTTCGGATTGTCCTGGAGTGGACGTGGTGGTGGACAGGCTACATCACATTTGGAATCAGGTGGTGGACAATTTAAAGTTATCTCAGGAGAAGACTCAGCAGTTTGCTAATCGCCGTCGCCGCGTGGGTCCCCGACTTCTTGTTGGGGACTTGGTGTGGTTGTCTTCTCGTTTTGTCCCTATGAAGGTCTCTTCTCCTAAGTTCAAGCCTCGGTTCATCGGTCCTTATAGGATCTCGGAGATTCTTAATCCTGTATCTTTCCGTTTGGATCTCCCAGCATCGTTCGCTATTCATAATGTGTTCCATCGGTCGTTGTTGCGGAGGTATGAGGTGCCTGTTGTTCCTTCGGTCGAGCCTCCTGCTCCGGTGCTGGTGGAGGGAGAATTGGAGTATGTTGTTGAAAAGATCTTGGATTCTCGTGTTTCCAGACGCAAACTCCAGTATTTGGTTAAGTGGAAGGGTTATGGTCAGGAGGACAATTCCTGGGTGGTCGCCTCCGATGTTCATGTGACTGATTTGGTCCGCGCCTTCCATAGAGCTCACCCTGATCGCCCTGGGGGTTCTCGTGAGGGTTCGGTGACCCCTCAAGGGGGGGGTACTGTTGTGGATTCTGTTTGCGGGCTCCCTCTGGTGGTTACTGCTGGTACTGGGTGACTTTGGTGGGTTGCGGCCTTTGGTTTCCATCTGTCCATCAGAGGATGGGTGTTTCCTATTTTACCTGGCCTTTCTGTCATTTCCCTTGCCGGCTATCAATGTGTTCAGATGTGCTTTGTTTGGTTCCTGCCTACCTGCTCCCAGATCTTTCAGGATAAGCTAAGTGCTGATTTTCAGTTGTTTGGTTTTTGTCCAGCTTGCTTAGAATGTCTCTTTGTTAGCTGGTTGCTCTAGTGGACTAAGGTTCTCCCCATGTGCCATGAGTTGGCACATGGGTTCTTGTAATCTCAGGATGGTTTTTTTGATTAGGGTTTTTTGCTGACCGCTCAGTCCCCTTTTGTGTCATTCTGCTTTCTAGTTTTCAGCGGGCCTCTATTTGCTAAAACTATATACATCATCTCTATGTGTACGCCTTCCTCTCATTTCACCGTCAATACATGTGGGGGGCAACTATACCTTTGGGGTTAATTCCTCTGGAGGCAAGTGAGGTCTTGTTTTCTCTGCAGTACTAGTTAGCTCTTAGGCTGGTGCGTGGCGTCTAGAACCAACGTAGGAACGCTCCCTGGCTATCTCTAGTTGCGTTTGTCAGGCGTAGGGCAGCGGTCAGCCCAGGTTCCATCACCCTAGAGCTCGTCCGATATTTATTATTACTTTGCTTATCCTGTGCTATCCCTAGCCATTGGGGATTCATGACAGGCCACTCCAGAACCTTCACTTTGTTCTGCTGTAGCCAATGACAGGTCGACTTGGCCTTGTGTTTTGGATTGTTGTCATGTTGGAACATCCAAGTACGTCTCATTCACAGTTTCAGGGCTTATGAGCTCAAATTTGCAACCAGTATTTGCTGATAACATGCTGCATTCATATTTCCTTCAGCTTTGACCAAGTTTCCTATGCCTTTATAGCTCACACATCCCCAAAACATCAGCAATCCATCTCCATGCTTTACAATATGAATGGTGCTCCTTTCATCATAGGCCTTGTTGACATCTCTCCAAATGTAACGTTTATAATTGTGGCCAAAAAGTTCAATTTTGGTCTCATCATTCCAAATTACCTTGTTCCAGAAGTTTTGAGGCTTGTTTCTGTGCTGTTTTGCATATTGTTGGGGAGATACTTTGTGGTACTTACGCAGTAATGGCTTTCTTCTGGAGACTCGACCATGCAGTCTATTTTTCTTCAAGTGCCTCCTTATTGTGCATCTTGAAACAGAAAACCTGATAGTTTTCAGGGTTTTCAGTTTCCTGCATTTCAGTTTATGTTATTTGTGGGTTTTTCTTTGCATCCTGAACAATTTTCCTGGCAGTTGTGGACTACATTTTTGTTGGTCTACCTGACCGTGGTTATGTTTTTACAGAGCCCCTGATTTTCCATTTGTTAATCACAGTTTGAACACTGCTGACTGGCATTATCAATTTCTTGGATATCTTTTTGTATCCCTTTCCCGTTTTATACAGTTCAACTACCTTTTCCCGTAGATCTATTGACAATTCTTTTGCTTTCCCCATGACTCACAATCCAGAAACGTCAGTGGCTGGATGAAAGATGCAAGAATCTGTCTGGATCGGAGAAACTCACTCAGCTTTTATGCACATGCACTGATTACAAGCACACAGGTCACAGGTGAGAATGTTGCCTTTAGTAGCCATTCAAACCCATTTGAGTCAACTTCTGTGCATATTATCAGGCCAAAATCACCAGGGTATGTAATCTTTTGATCAGTGTCATTTGGATGTTTTGGGTTGACATTATGATTTAAAAAGAGAAAACATAGTAGTTTGACAATAAATGGCTTCACCCAACCACTAACCATGAGTGGAGAAAAACTTTTGGTGTTATCATTCATGTTCTCTGAAAAAAGGCCAAGAAAGCAAAATTCTGCCAGGGTATGTAAACTTTTGAGCACAACTGTATGTTCTCAGAAAAGCTGGAGAGTTGCAGAGAAGGGTGTGCCTTGCTACAATAGTGCACCAAAGCTGTGAATAAAGCTGCCTGTGGTTTGGGCAGCAGGATAAGCTGACAGAATCCCTTTAAAAAATATCCTTTAGATATGAACAATATTTAGACCTTATTCACACTTCTGTATTTGGTTAGTGTTTTTATGCCAAAATCAGAAGTAAAACTTGGACAGAGAAAAACTATAAGGCTATGTGCACATGGCTACTTTTAAATGCCGACGCAGCCACTGAGTTTTCCCAGGCAAAGACGCTACACGAAAACAGAAGCGGACGTTTTCCTAAAGTGGTTTCATTGGTGGAATTGCAGCTGTTCTTGAGGCATCTCTGCTGCTGGCGTTCTTTACTCTAAATTGTGAAATATAGAGAGCGGGCGCTTACTAGTGGAAGCCACCCAAAGAATGCGCACGTCACTTCCTTTAACCGCTTCAGGGTTTCCAAAACCTGAAGCAGGTAAAAAAAAGCGACATATGACAAAACATGTGCACAGCAATGCCATTTTAACATTGCTGTGCATTATTTTATGAGGCACTATTGTGGTATTTGTTCGGGCAGATTCGGGGAAGATTCCACCTAAAAAAGACATGGTGTGCACATAGGCTGAGAATCATTTCTGTTCTGTGTTGTTGGATTATTGCTTACTTTGGCTTACAAATACTGATGAAATACTGATCAAAAATAGTGAAATGTGAATAAGGCTTTTTAACAGGTGCACATAAGATGTCAAGGTACGGGACTCCACCTGGTAAAAGAGGACAAGGTGCTGCAAGGATTAAATGCCAGGCCACTGAAGTGGAAATAGGCTCAATCTTAGGACTCATACCCATCACCGTAAAAAAAGCGGTCCTATATCGGCCTAGAAAAGTGGGATGAGTGTCATGCAAGTGTCATGCTATTTTTTTGCTATTACAATGCAATTTTTATCACCTAGCATCCGAATGACATCCAATGTACATGCGAATGCGATCAGATTTCAATGCAATTATAACATGAGCCTTTACATAGAGTAATTCTCTATGTCATTTACACATAGTTTTCAGGCAGTACTCCAATCAAAAAATATCAAATTTTAAAAAAAGAGGACTTTATAAAGCCCAGTTGGCAACGTTTCGATTCATAGAACCTTTCTGATGGTACAGCGAGAACTTTCTCACACTCAGGTCACGTCATGAGGTCAAAGGAGTTCATTGGTTATGAACTCCATTCAACTTTAGCACCTTTAGCACCTCACGCGCAGCTCAGTGTCTCTGCTGGATGCTAGGCTGTATGGTGGCATCATGTAACAATGCCGCCTGCCAAAAAGATGTAGCAGAGCATTATTATCTTTATTATCTTCTCGGCGGACAGGTGAGGAATATGGTTATTTATAATTTTAATTCTTCTACAGGGGACATTGCTGTTTTTGATTCATTTAGAGTCAATAAAGGAGTCTGTCTCATTTGTTCAAATGAAGGACTTTATTCTGGGTGTTATTTTTTTTTTACAATTTGACAACAGGGTTAGAAACTGCGATGTCTTATAGATGACTCTCAATTACTAACCCCTGGGCTTGATGTAACCTGACAATACAAAGGTGACATCAACCCCAATACTATCACCCCACTTACCACTGCACCAGGGCAAGTGGGAAGAGTGAGGCTAAGCACCAGATTTGGCGCATCTTATGGATGCGCCATTTCTGGGGTGGCTGAGAGCTGATGTTTTTTGGCCAGGAAGGGGGCCAATATCCATGGCCCCTTCCTTGGCTATTAATATCAGCCCACATCTGTTTGCCTAGCCTTTGCTGGTTATTAATTATAGGGGGACCCTACGTCAATTTTGGAGGTTTCCAATTTTAATAACCAGTAAAGGCTAAGTATACAGCTGTGAGCTGCTTTAATAGCTTGGAAGCTCCATAGGTATTACCCTCTTCCCAGGCTATAAACATCAGCCCTCAACTGTCTGCTTTCCCTCTGCTGGTTAATAAAATTTCTGGGGACCCCACGTCAGTTTTTTCGGAAAATAATTTATTTAGTAATAAAATGCATGTACAGTATTATCGGATTGCACTTGTCCATTTTTTACGCAAATGAGTATGAGCCCTTAAAAGCAATGTAGCAATCAGTAAAGACTCAAATTTTTGATCAAACTTTTATGTGAAAGTTAATTTTTAGATAGAAATGTAATTCTAATTTTCCATGTCACAATCTGTATTGAAAAAAAAAAAAAATCTGAAAGTGACAGTAGGCTGACAGCTCCTGCTTTGCAAATATCACTTCTAAGCAATCATGTCATTATCATCACTAACATGAAAGTTAATATCGCTATTATAAATGCAATATTCTTGACCTCAAATTCATCCTGATCTGAATTGTAAAAATTATGATTGAAAAAAAAAAAAATGTATTGAAAGATCACACGAAAAGGCATTTTGAGAAAAGTGTGGTAAAATCATGCAAAAGGCCACAAGGTTCCTCATTTCCAGAACTCAGGATGTTTCACACATGTAAAAGGGGGGGGTCACACTGAATTTCTTTTTTCATAGGAGTTAGTTTGCATTGCGGACAACGTCTTTTTCACACTATGAACTTGTCTCCAGTGGGTTCACAATCTAATTTCCTAAAACCAGATAACTTCCATTATTATACATATAGCCAGCTTATATAAGTATATTTTTGGAAGGTGCAAAAAAATGTAAAATTCCTTAAGTAATTAAAGATGTCCATGTGTAAGGGTGGTGGACAATGACTGTTGCATTCTTACCCCTGAAGACACCAATCAGTATGTGTTGTATTGTACTGTGAATAATGTCCAGCATCTTTTGTATATATCGAGCCACGTGAATAGTAATGTATAGAGTGTGGTACGGTATTATAGTGTTGTAAGGTAGGTAGTGTAATATATAGGATAAGTGATGTAGATAGTTGACGATAGGGTAAGTTAGAAGTTAATGTTCGGGACTAGCCCACTATGGTAGGGGCTAGTGTCAGGGGGAGAGAGACTGCTTCCTCCTGGGAAGAGGAGATAGGATTTACAGTGCGAAGTGAGCATTGCTTCAACTAAAGGAACTAAAGGGTGACCTTCAGTGAGAGAATAATGCTCTCAGTGTGAAAAACAACATAATTTTGTAGTTATGATACCTTTTAATGGCTAACAAAAATATATGCACAAACAAACAACAACAAAAACGGGGCTTTTTTTTTGCTTGTTTGTTTGTGCATATATTTGTGCTTTTTAGAAACTTTGTTATACCATGCCTGAGGAAAGGCCCTAAGAAGTCTCAAAAGCTTGCTTTGTAACATCATTTATTTTATTTTTGTTAGATATTAAAAGATATCATAACTACAAGATTATCTTGTTTTTCACACTGAGTATTATTTTGTTCAGCTGGCTAACATGGTACCAAACCCCTTCTTTTCTTTTAATTGAGTGAGAGGAGACCAAAGGAGGATTGATAGCGTGATCCTAAGGAAAAGTGACAGAATAACATTCCAGAGACAGGTCTTAGGAGAGGACACGTAGCCACGAGACCTAGAGATTGCAGAAGGAAACGGGCCTTAGCAGGACTGAGAGATGGGAACTAATGTAGGATCCTGAGCAGCAGATCCAGAACGCCAGTAGTGGAAGAAATAAGATGCGGAACTGATGAGCAAGTAAAGGAGAATTGTAAATCAGGACTGTAGTGTTAAAGCTGGATTGTGGTGGAGAGAAACAGTGTGCCTTAAAAGCCCTGGAGCATACTATAGAGAAAGGATACTGTGCGGAAAAATGCTTCATATTATAAAGGAAATGACGATAAGACTTTGTACCCTCTATCCATTGTGTTTAACCCTTACCAAGTTACCGTTCAGTAAAGAGTTTATTTTTGAAAGGTTGTCTCCCTCATTGAACTGTGAAACATCCGGTCCTGGCAAGCCCACAACACCGGCTACATGTGACCTGCACAGGCACAAGTCCCTCACAGCAAAACTCCGCACACACAGCCAGGACCCACACTTTCATGTAACATGACGGGGCGCTGAAAACGAGTGCGGCCCATACCACGTTACACATGCACCTAATATTGATGAACACTTGAAAAGGTCACAATATCAGATGGGTGAGGGGCTGACACCCGGTCGGCACCTCCACCAATCACCTGTTACAGTATTAGCTCCTGCGCCTGGATGGAAACACTGAAGTATGCAGAACAGCACAGCGGTCGACAATCGCTGGTACATCTCTCTCGTAAGCATTGTCTGCCAAGCTGTAATTACAACACTTGAAGGGAAAAAAAATCAGAAGGTGCATTTTTATACATAAAATCTAAAGGTGGCTCAGTGGTTAGCACAGTTGATTTGCAGCAATGGGGTCCTGGGTTCAAATCCCACCAAGGACAACATCTGCAAGAAGTTTGTAAGTTCTCCTCGTGTTTCTGTGGATTTCCTCCAAGTTCTCTGGTTTCCTGCCATACTGCAAAAATATACAGACTGGAAATTTAGATTGTAAGCCCCAATGGGGACAGCGATGATAATGTCTATAAAGTGCTGTAAAATTAATGGTGCTATAGCAACAAGGTTAGTGGAACACCCGCCACCCAAAATTAGATTGTACTGTTAATGGCTTGCTGGCTGCAGAATGAGTTAACTGAGAATCAGTCAGTGGTACCATCACAATGGTCTGAAGAGGAGATTGTAACTCTTTTATCTATCTTTATAGGAGCTACTCACATCTTATTTATGACCACAGACCACATTAAAGTTGAATGTGCTGGGAATCAAAGAGCTTGTAAAAGCAAACCGGTGCCAAATTTATAATGAAACCAAATAGCAAAAATAATTTTAACCCCAAATAATAAATTAAAAAGAAAAAAGAAAGAAAAAAATGTCCTTAAAGGTGGACAACAACTTCTTTAAAAGTGTATGGACAGCCTTAATAAAGCAGAAGGCTATGGGAAAAAATAATAATGATTAACGAGAAAAGAGCTCCAATATGGTTTAGTGAATGGGGCATCTGTACGATCTGAATTATGAATTAACCAGCAAAAGAGAAAAAAAATCAAGAACATAAACATTTCTACATTTTACTGGTTTGGAAATGTTGTAAAATCCAGCTATGCCCAAGTAGTGGCCCAGTAGCCATGCGGGCCCCATGTGCCTTCCCGGTAAAAGGCAAATCCATAAGGTTTGGCTCAGACCCAGGCTGAGGATCTCTGCTTCTGCAAGTTTCCAGAAGGTCCATTTTTCTGCCATAAATCTGCCACGTCATTAATTATAGGATAAACATCCTGATTCCTGACCGAATAGTTTTCTCACATAAAAAAATATAATTTTCCCCCTCACAATTTATTTTTCTAGCAACATTTCTAGCCAGTCTCTGCTAAGTTTAGAGATAAACCATCCTTGGTTTCCTTCCATAAATCAGAAGCAGTGTAATATCTGGTGTCAGGTATGCGGCTAGCTCCGAACAGTTAGAATTAATCCTGATGCTTACACAAAACGTACCAGACCAACAGTAATCCAAATATCTCCTCTGCATACAAGGCATGGTATGCGGGAGCCTTCCAATGCCATAGACTAGTGTTTGGACAGTGCGAAATACGTGATGCTACATGCTGCCGCTTCAATCATTGATTTTTATGAATGTGGCGAGTGTTTTAAGCCAAATTTATTATGTAATAAAATAGTTCTGGTATGAAAACATTTATAACTGTCTCTTGTGGTTTTGCAGATCCCCAATGTGAGAGTGGCTTTTATTGGCCCATATACTTTCATAATTGTATCAATAAAATAGGATCGATGGTCAGAATTTCGCCTACAGTTTTGTAGCTGGAAATCAGTGGATTGTTCTGGTGGAATATACAAGATTTATTATACTCACATGAATAGGGGCAGTTGCGGAAATTTCTTCATCTCATCCGTCACATGTGAATAATTCAGAAATAACTTGGGAGCATTACTAATGTCCTTACATGAGATCTGCATTAACAGTAGGGCAAGCAGTGCCCACCTGTGCCATCAGGTATGGTCCGCAGAGGTATACGGAAGCCTCCTAGAGATTCACTGTTGGCTTAAAGGGTCGACCCCTTTTACACAAATTTCTTTAAAATGCTTTACTGGCTATAAAAAAAAGAAACCAAGTATTACTTACCTTCCCCAGGTCCATCAATGATTCTACACTGCTGTCCCGGTCCCTGTTGTGTGTCTGCAGTGCTGACGTCAGTTCGACAGCACTGCAGCCAATCAGTGGCTCTCACCAAGTAGATGCCACAAGCTGCTGAGCTCACTGATTGGCTGCAGCACTGACTATGTGATCTCTCAGACAACCTGATCTTATTCGATGTATAATGCATTGAATAGGCAATTTGAAAATCACTTTATTAAAAATTAGGTTGTTTTACACCATAAAATCACTACAAAGTACAGCCATCACGTGACTCTTTCCTGTCTAATTTTCTGTCCACTGCCTGTTGGCAAATGTTATTGCCTCTTGAGCAGAGACACTGAGAAGGTCTCCTGTCTGTCAAACTGCTTACAGGCATAACAAGAAGACAGTTTTTAGTCTGGGACGTGCAAGCTATTGGACAACAGAAGCAATGCATGTTGGGAAGTGAGCAAAAGGAAGTTCCTGTGTAAGGGGGTCGACAGCACTGCGGGTACCTGCGTGTCGGGTCCGGAACTAGAGAGGCTGCATCTCCTGTTCCCAGGGGGAAGCCTGAGTGAGCTGGACCTTCCCCTATTGCCTGGGGGAAGCGCTAGTGGGGCGGACGGACCTTCCTGCTGTCCCAGGAGGATGGACAAAGAAGAGGAGAAAGCGTGTGCAGCAGCCAGGAGATAAAAGAGAAAAGCGCGCGCAGGAGGTCAGTTTTGTGCAAGTGCAGAACAGCGCGCAGAGAAGTGAGCGGGGTGCTCTGTCTCCCCTGCCCTCACCACAGAATACCGACGCTGAGACAGGTGGCATAGAGAGAGCCCCCGTCACCTGCAGAGGGACCGCTGCAGAACAGAGCAGAGCCATGCACACAGAGCGTAGCCGTGCATACCAAGCAGACCAGAAGGACATGGACTGCGGCGCTGAGGGGAGCTGTGTGTCTAGCAGCAGCAACCAGAGAGAGAAGTGCTCCATCCGGGGAGCACCAGCATTGTGCAGGCCAGCATCCGCCATCTCCTGCTGCCAGCAGCGGGCATTAGAGAGGGAGAGTGATGTGCAGAGTGTACCGGTGACTACCAGAAAGCAAGGCGCCAAACGCACCGTGTCCATGAGTACAACACACGTGCCCCATAAGAGTGTCCAGGGACAGGACAGACCCTTGCACCCTGACTGTGCCATTATAGATTTGCCGAGCCATGATGGGCTCGTACAGGACTGTGGCCTGTACCCTTGTCAGACACTACAGCAGGGACCAGTGAGTACTTCGGTCCCAGAGCATCCATACAGCGCAGAGACTGTGAGGAGATTCGTGCAGGGGCCATGTCATGCTGGATCATTTAGTTAAAGGGAATCTGTCATGTAACATAATGCTATTAACCTGCAGATATGGGGCTATTGTGCAGGTGAGCTGGCTGTCAGTCACTGTGCGGTTACAGCTGTCACTATCTATACACAGAGAGGTGGCTGAACTTGTGCCAACGCTACCCTCATGACTGATGGAGCAAACCTACTGAGGGGAATAAAGCTAATTTTCTCCCGGCAGCAGGGCTCTCAATGCTGGCACCGCACGGTGTCAGAACGCTATTAGCCTGCAGATTAACCCCATGTTTACAGGTTAATAGCATTACTTTACATGACAGGCTGCTTTGAAGCCATAAAAAAAAGAGTTGACCCTTTTTGGTAGAGCATTGAACAGCAAGGTGGATTGTTGCTGAAGGGAAAAAAAAAAAAATCTTTAAATCTTCAGCTTAGCGAGTGTGAGCGAGCTGAGTGTGACCTGAGCGTAAGTGTGAACGGCGGTAAGTGTGACTTGTGATTCAGTGACTTTGGATTCAGGGAGTTTCCAAGGGAGGAATTGCTGAATTGCTGTCTGTATTTTATTAATACCTTGTATTTATTTTTATTTAACGTTTCTGTCTGGTGCAATCCCCATTAGGAAATGTGCTCCACTATTGTTAATGCCATCCAGTGCACATCTTGCCACATGTATGCAATCCTTGATCAGCCGGTCGAGGGTGCATACTGCTGTGCGAGATGTGAGCACGTTGTGCAATTGGAGACCCAGATTCTGGATCTAAATGTGCAGCTGGCAACACTGAGATCCATAGACAATATGGAGAGGAGTTTTCTGCTCACTGAGCAGACGCTCAATGGGATAGATGAGGGGGGGATGGTAGGATGGAGCTGCAGGACAGTGAAGTAGGTAGCTGGGTGACATTCAGAAAGCGGGGTAGAGGGAAGAGTGCCAGGGAGGCTAGTCCTGATCTGGCACACCCCAATAAGTTTGCTAAGTTGGCAGATGAGGGGAGTGCCAGTACAGGAGTAGCACTGCTGCAGCCAGGCATATCCTCTGAAAGCCAGAGGAGTGACTGCTACAGTAAGGAGGGAAATAGAAGAGCAGTACAGGCCAGACAGGTGCTGGTAGTGGGGGACTCAATTATTAGGGGAACAGATAGGGCAATCTGTCACAAAGACAGAGATCGTCGGACGGTGTGCTGCCTACCTGGCGCTCGAGTCCGACACATCGCTGATCGGGTGGACAGATTACTGGGAGGGGCTGGTGAGGACCCAGTGGTCATGGTGCACATTGGCACAAATGACAAAGTTAGAGGTAGGTGGAAGGTCCTTAAAGATGATTTCAGGGAATTAGGCTGCAAGCTGAAAGCAAGGACCTCCAACGTGGTATTTTCCGAAATACTGCCTGTACCACGTGCCATGCCAGAGAGGCAACAGGAGATTAGGGAGGTTAATAAGTGGCTCAAGAATTGGTGTAGGAAGGAGGGGTTTGGGTTCCTGCTGAACTGGGCCGACTTCTCAGTTGGCTACAGGCTCTACGCTAGGGATGGACTGCACCTCAATGGGGAGGGTGCAGCTGTGCTGGGGGAGAAAATGGTTAGAAGGTTGGAGGAGTGTTTAAACTAGAGATTGGGGGGGAGGGTATTCAATTTATAGGAGGGGAAGATAGGGCAGATAGAGACCTGGGCAGAAATAAGGAAGTTGGGGGTTGCGGTGGCATTGGGGGTGGGGTTAGAACAGTTAATAATTTCATAAAGAATAGAGGTACAGAGAGGAACATCAAGTGCATGTATACTAATGCCAGAAGCCTCGCCAACAAAATGGATGAATTAGAATTAATGTTGTTGGAGCATAATTATGACATGGTGGGGATATCTGAAACATGGCTGGATGAGAGCCATGACTGGGCTGTTAACTTGCTGGGCTATAGCCTTTTCAGAAATGACCGTACAGATAAGCGAGGGGGAGGGGTGTGTCTGTATGTAAAATCATCCTTAAAACCCATCCGGCGTGATAATATAGGTGAATTTAATGAAAATGTAGAGTCCCTGTGGGTGGAGATAAGGGGAGGGGGAAAAATAATAAATTACTGATAGGTGTTTGTTATAAATCTCCAAAAATAATGGAAGCAACTGAGAATATCCTCGTAAAGCAAATAGATGAAGCTGCGACTCAAGGAGAAGTCATTATTATGGGGGACTTCAACTACCCTGAAATAGATTGGGGAACAGAAACCTGCAGTTCCAGCAAAGGTAATCGGTTTTTGACAACTATGAGAGACAATTACCTTTCACAACTGGTTCAGGACCCAACAAGAAGGGGGGCACTGCTAGACCTAATATTAACCAACAGGCCAGACCGCATAGCAAATATAAGGGTTGGGGGTCACTTGGGGAATAGTGATCACAAAATAATAAGTTTTCGTGTATCTTTTAATAAGATGTGTAGTAGAGGGGTGACAAGGACACTAAACTTCAGGAGGGCAAATTTCTAACGGATGAGAGAGGATCTTGGTGCAATTAACTGGGACGATATCCTGAGACATAAAAATACACAAAGAAAATGGGAGACGTTTATTAGCATCCTGGATAGGACCTGTGCACAGTATATACCGTATGGGAATAAACATACTAGAAATAGGAGGAAACCAACATGGCTAAATAGAGCTGTAAGGGGTGCAATAAGTGACAAAAAGAAAGCATTTAGAGAATTAAAGGAAGTAGGTAGTGATGAGGCACTAAATAAATACAGAAAATTAAATAAATTCTGTAAACAGCAAATCAAGGCAGCAAAGATTGAGACAGAGAGACTCATTGCCAGAGAGAGTAAATATAATCCCAAAATATTCTTTAACTGCGTAAATAGTAAGAAACTAAAAAATGATAGTGTTGGCCCCCTTAAAAATAGTCTGGGGAAAATGGTGGATGAGGATGAGGAAAAAGCCAATATGCTAAATGACTTTTTTCATCAGTATTTACACAAGAAAATCCCATGGCAGACAATATTATCAGTGATAACAAAAATTCCCCATTAAGTGTCACCTGCTTAACCCAGCAGGAAGTACGGCAGCGTCTAAAAATCACTAAAATTGACAAATCTCCGGGCCCAGATGGGATACACCCCCGAGTACTGCAGGAACTAAGTACAGTCATTGATAGACCATTATTTTTAATCTTTAAAGACTCCATAATAACAGGGTCTGTACCACAGACCTGGCGTATAGCAAATGTGGTGCCAATATTCAAAAAGGGGACAAAAACTGAACTCGGAAATTATAGGCCAGTAAGCTTAACCTCTACTGTGGGTAAAATCCTGGAGGGCATTCTAAGGGATGCTATACTGGAGTATCTGAAGAGGAATAACCTCATGACCCAGTATCAGCACGGGTTTACTAGGGACCGTTCATGTCAGACTAATTTGATCAGCTTCTATGAAGAGGTAAGTTCCAGACTGGACCAAGGGAACCCAGTAGATGTAGTGTATATGGACTTTTCAAAAGCTTTTGATACGGTGCCACACAAAAGGTTGATACATAAAATGAGAATAATGGGGATAGGGGAAAATATGTGTAAGTGGGTTGAGAGCTGGCTCAGGGATAGGAAACAAAGGGTGGTTATTAATGGAGCACACTCGGTCTGGGTCGCGGTTAGCAGTGGGGTACCACAGGGGTCAGTATTGGGCCCTCTTCTTTTTAACATTTATTAATGACGTTGTAGGGAGCATTCAGAGTAGAATTTCAATATTTGCAGATGACACTAAACTCTGCAGGGTAATCAATACAGGGGAGGACAATTTTATATTACAGGATGATTTATGTAAACTAGAAGCTTGGGCTGATAAATGGCAAATGAGCTTTAATGGGGATAAATGTAAGGTCATGCACTTGGGTAGAAGTAATAAGATGTATAACTATGTGCTTAATTCTAAAACTCTGGGCAAAACCGTCAATGAAAAAGACCTGGGTGTATGGGTGGATGACAAACTCATATTCAGTGGCCAGTGTCAGGCAGCTGCTACAAAGGCAAATAAAATAATGGGATGCATTAAAAGAGGCATAGATGCTCATGAGGAGAACACAATTTTACCTCTATACAAGTCACTAGTTCGACCACACTTAGAATACTGTGCACAGTGCTGGTCTCCGGTGTATAAGAAAGACATAGCTGAACTAGAGCGGGTGCAGAGAAGAGCGACCAAGGTTATTAGAGGACTGGGGGGTCTGCAATACCAAGATAGGTTATTACACTTGGGGCTCTTTAGTTTGGAAAAACGAAGACTAAGGGGTGATCTTATTTTAATGTATAAATATATGAGGGGACAGTACAAAGACCTTTCTGATGATCTTTTTAATCATAGACCTGAGACAGGGACAAGGGGGCATCCTCTACGTCTGGAGGAAAGAACGTTTAAGCATAATAACAGACGCGAATTCTTTACTGTAAGAGCAGTGAGACTATGGAACTTTCTGCCGTATGATGTTGTAATGAGTGATTCATTACTTAAATTTAAGAGGGGACTGGATGCCTTTCTTGAAAAGTATAATGTTACAGGGTATATACACTAGATTCCTTGATAGGGCCTTGATCCAGGGAACTAGTCTGATTGCCGTATGTGGAGTCGGGAAGGAATTTTTTTCCCCAATGTGGAGCTTACTCTTTGCCACATGGGTTTTTTTTGCCTTCCTCTGGATCAACATGTTAGGGCATGTTAGGTTAGGCTATGGGTTGAACTAGATGGACTTAAAGTCTTCCTTCAACCTTAATAACTATATGTAACTATATGACTCTCTTCGATCCCAAATGGCTCTGTTTTAAAATATATATTCACACCTAGGAGAGCAGATTATTTATGTAAAATCAACCAGTCATGATGCGGATGAAACCCCATCCTCCTGTTGCCAATGGCAGACAGCTGTTCAAGGTTTTCACTGAAGCTGCTGGTTGGGTGGGTGCAGTTTTATTCACATCAGAAGCCGAATAACATTATTTTACCTCCAGTGAGAGCAATTTATAAAGTGCAAGTGAACTCACCGGAATTCACAGAAATGAGCCAACTTATTGGCCTATGTATCATTTGTGTACAGGAAAAGAGAGCAGAGGTGGTGCAGGCACCACAGATCTATCAGATATATCACCCTACAGGACGTCGGCGAGCACATCACTTGCCTTCAGAAGAGGATGCCGTGCGGCGGGGGAGCGGATGAGAGGGGAGTATAA
Source organism: Ranitomeya variabilis (assembly GCF_051348905.1). Lineage (NCBI taxonomy): Eukaryota > Metazoa > Chordata > Amphibia > Anura > Dendrobatidae > Ranitomeya > Ranitomeya variabilis. Next base: position 897,863,884 of record NC_135233.1, read on the forward strand.
TTCTTATTTTTTTCTATGCATTAAAGAACAGCAGCAGAAAAGGGGACATATACCAGGATAGGGGATATATATACCAGTATGGGGCCCAAGCAGGATAAGGGACATATAAATCAGAATGGGGGATATATATACACCAGGATGGGAACCAGGATAAGGGACAAATATACAAGGATGGGGGACATACATACCAGGATGGGACCGAGGATAAGGGACAAATATACAAGGATGGGAGACATACATACCAGGATGGGACGCAGGATAAGGGACAAATATACAAGAATGGGACCCAGGATAAGGGACATATATACCAGGATGGGGGATATATATACCATTTTGGGGCCCAAGCAGGATAACGGACATATAAATCAGGATGGGGGTTATATATACCAGGATGGGACTCAGGATAAGGGACAAATACACAAGGATGGGGGATATACCAGGATGGGTCCCAGGATAAGGGACAAATATTTAAGAATGGGGGACATATATACCAGGATGGGACCCAGGATAAGGGACATATATACCTGAATGGGGGATATATACCAGTATGGGGCCCAAGCAGGATAAGGGACATATAAATCAGGATTGGGGATATATATACCAGGATAAGGGACATATATCAGGCTGGGGCCAGGAATGGGAACATAAATGCCAGGATAGAGGACTTATACTGTATATAAATGTACCAGGATAGGGACAGGATGAGGGATATATGCTAGGATGGAGGACATATACGTATACCAGGATGGGGGATATATACACAAGGATGGGGCCCAGGATAAGGGACAAATATATAAGAATGAGGGACATACTATATAAACCAGGATGGGTCCCAGGATAAGTGACATATATACCAGGGTAAAGGACATACTGTATATACCAGGATAAGAACATATACAACTCTGGCAAAAATTAAGAGACCACTGCCAAATGTTCAGTTTGTCTGATTTTTCTCTTTATAAATACACTACCGTTCAAAACTTTAGGGTCACTTAGAAATTTCCTTATTTTTTAAAGTAAAGCACAGTTTTTTCCAATGAAGCTAACAGTAAATGATTCAGAAATACACTCTATACATTGTTAATGTGGTAAATGACTATTCTAGCTGCAGACGTCTGGTTTGAAATTCAATATCTTCATAGGTGTATAGAGGCCCATTTCCAACAACCATCACTCCAGTGATCTTATGGTACTTTGTGTTTGCTAACTGTGTAAGAAAGCTAATGGATGGTTAGAATACCCTTGAAAACCCTTGTGCAAGTATGTTAGCACAGCTGAAAACAGTTTGGCTGATTAGAGAACCTATTAACCTGACCTTCCTTTGAGCTAGTTGAGAATCTGAAGCATTACATTTGTTGGTTCCATTAAACTCTCAAAATGGCCAGAAAAAAAGAACTTTCATGTGAAACTCGACAGTCTATTGTTGTTCTTAGAAATGAAGGCTATTCCATGCGAGAAACTGCCAAGAAACTGAAACTGAAGATTTCCTACAACGGTGTATACTACTCCCTTCAGAGGAGAGCACAAACAGGCTCTAACCAGAGTAGAAAGAGAAGTGTCAGGCCCCGCTGCACAGCTGAGCAGCAAGGCAAGTACATTAGAGTCTGTAGTTTGAGAAATCGACGCCTCACAGGTCCTCAACTGGCAGTTTCATTAAATAGCAAACATAAAATGCCAGTGTCAACGTCTACATTGAAGAGGTGACTCCGGGATGCACCTTGCCACTGCAAAGAAAAAGCCATATCTAAGACTGGCTAATAAAAGGAAAATATTAATATGGGCAAAAGAACACAGACATGGGACAGAGGAAGATTGGAAAAAAGTGTTATGGACAGACGAATCCAAGTTTGAGGTGTTTGGATCAGACAAAATAACATTTGTGAGATACAGAACAACTGAAAAGATGCTGGAAGAGTGCCTGACGCCATCTGTCAAGCATGGTGGAGGTAATGTGATGGCCTGGGGTTGTTTTGGTGCTGGTAAAGTGGGAGATTAGTACAAGGTAAAAAGGATTTTGAATAAGGAAGGCTATCACTCCATTTTGCAACGCCATGCCATACCCTGTGGACAGCGCTTGATTGGAGCCAATTTCATCCTACAACAGGACAATGACCCAAAGCACACCTCCAAATTATGCAAGAACTATTTAGGGAAGAAGCAGGTAGCTGGCATTCTATCTGTAATGGAGTGGCCAGCGCAGTCACCAGATCTCAACCCCATTGAGCTTGACCGTATGGTATGCAAAAAGTGCCCATCAAGCCAAACCAACTTGTGGGAGGGGCTTCTGGAAGCATGGGGTGACATTTTTCCAGATTACCTCAGCAAATTAACTGCTAGAATGCCAAAGGTCTGCAATGCTGTAATTGTGGCAAAGGGAGCATTCTTTGACGAAAGCAAAGTTTGAAGGAGAAAATTATTATTTCAAATAAAAATCTTTTTTTCGAACCTTGTCAATGTCTGGACTAGATTTTCAATTCATTTGACAAATCATTTGATTAATAAAAGTATGAGTTTTCATGGAAAGCACAAAATTTTCTGGGTGACCTTAAACTTTTGAACGGTAGTGTATATTTTTGAGTAAAATGTAAATTGTTCATTTATTCTATAAACATCTGACAACGTGTATTCAAATTTCCAAGTAATACATTTTGTATTTTTTTTTTCTGCTATCAGACCTCAAATAATGCAAAAAAAAAAGTTCATAATAATTTAGAAACAACAATACTAATGTTTTAACTCAGGAAGAGTTCAGAAATCAATATTTTGTGGAATAACCATGATTTTTAATCACAGCTTTCATGCGTCTTTCCACCAGTCTTCCACACTGCTTCTGGCGCAAAAATTTAAGCAGTTCTTCTTTGTTTGATGGCTTGTGACTATCCATTATCCTCTTGAATGCATTCCAGAGGTTTTCAATGGGGTTCAGGTCTGGAGATTGGGCTGCCTATAACAAGATTTTGATGTGGTGGTCTATTAATTTTTGCCAGAACTGTACATCAGCATAGAGGACATACAGTATATACTGTACTAGATGGTGGCCCTATTCTAACGCATCGGATATTCTAGAATATGTATGTACGTCGCGCTGTGAGTGAGGGTTAAATTCCACGCCAATATCGCTGATTGGTCGCTGCCGGCTGCGTAGTATATAGCACAGCCACGTAGTATATAGCAGCCACGTAGTATATAACACAGCCATTTAGTATATAGCACAGCAATGTAGTATATAGCACAGCCACGTAGTATATTGCACAGCCACGTACTATATAGCACAGGCATGTAGTATATAGCACAGCAATGTATTATATAGCAGCCACATAGTATATAACACAGCCCATGTAGTATATAGCACAGCAACGTAATATATAGCAGCCACGTAGTATATAACACAGACAGCCACGTAGTATATAGCAGCCATGTAATATATAGCAGCCACAAAGTATATAGCACAGCGATGTAGTATATAGCAGCCACGTTGTATATAACACAGCCACGTAGTATATAGCAGCGATGTAGTATATAACACAGACAGCCACATAGTATATAACACAGCCACGTAGTATATAGCAGCCACATAGTATATAACACAGACAGCCACGTAGTATATAGCAGTCACGCAGTATATAGCAGCCACGTAATATATAGCAGCCACATAGTATATAGCACAGCGATGTAGTATATAGCAGCCACGTAGTATATAACACAGCCCACATAGTATATAGCACAGCCCACATAGTATATAGCACAGCCACGTAGTATATAGCAGTCACGTAGTATATAGCATCCATGCAATATATAGCAGCCACATAATATATAGCAGCCACGTAGTATATAGCAGCCACGTAGCATATAACACAGCCCACATAGTATCTAACACAGGCCACGTAGTATATAGCACAGCCCACGTAGTATATAGCACAGCCCTCGTAGTATACAGCACTTTGGGCACCATATCCCTGTGAAAAAAAGAATTAAAATAAAAAATTGTTATATACTCACCCTCCGGCGTCCAGCGAAGCTGTGCCGATGCGCGCAATGCTGCCGCCAGCTTCCGTTCCCAGTGATGCATTGTGAAATTACCCAGATGACGTAGCGGTCTCGTGAGACTGGCCCACTGGAGAACAGGGGAAACCCCCGGTGGGCCCCATCTTCCTATATGTGCAATGCTGATACCATTGTTTCTCTATAAGCTGTCTAAAGCAACATATAATCATTTAGTAGATAAACAACTTATTTCATTATTATTTAGAAGCATAAGTAAATTTGTGTGGTAGCATCAGGATATTCTTACATGTAGATGAAACATGGTCCCCATGAATAAATGTTACAGGTAGTCTGACACTGGACATCACAAGACATCAGCGGACATACATATTGGTCATACTCTTCATTATCATTTGATGCCCTGCAGTGTGCCAGTCACATGCTAAGGTAATGCAGGAGCTGTCTAGAACTGTTTAGCGTGCTGGTCCATCTAGTAGATGCCTGCAGTCCCCTACCACCCTATTCCCTTCTCACCACCAGAATAATTGTCAGCTATCCTCTCCTGCAACAGCTAAATGGCCATTGTCTGTCAGTCTATCTATCTGAATATGATTTTGCATAATTGTTTTACCATGCATACAGCAATTTCTGGCCAGTGTTGTGCATGCTTCACTGCGTTTCCTCCTACATGGGTGGAAAGTTCTATTTTCGATTTGTGCAGGATATGAAAATGTTCAGAAGAGTAGGTGTTGATGGGGCACTGATGACAGTTTTGCATATTTCAGCTTAGAAAAGTTTTAAAAGTACACTGATTTCTTTTATCCAAACACTTGTGGCATTAATGGGCTTCCTTTATAACTTTTGCCTTTGATGAATGAGGCTAGGAGGCACATTTACCACTTTTCTCACTTTTTTTAATTTTTGCCAAGAGAAAGAAAATGTCTTATGATATATAAATGAGTCTTTAACCTGTGAAATTTCCATAAGAATCAGGTGTAAATAATATTAGCGTTTGCCAATATCTACAACGATGTTTCTCAACTCCATTCGTAAACTATCTCTTACAGGTCATGACTTGAGTGTTTCCAAAAGAGGGAACAGGAGACATACTAACAATATTATCCCACCTGGGCAATGCTGGGTGCGCCCATACTCGTAGCCGAAGTGTACTGGAGTCAGGCATCAAACCCATATGCGGTTCACCACAAATTGCTGTTTTGCACTCCGTTTCTCAACCATACAGCAGACATGAATGTATGGATAGGGTCATAAGTGATAAGGACTTCAGTTCAGAAATACTAGTCTGGGCCTCAGACGTGGTCTACATTCTAATTTCGAGTGCCGTTCAAAAAAAAATAAGCCGAGCTGTAGCATTTATTTATGAGCAACAAGGACACGTTCTATCTCATTATATGTGGTGTTTGTAATACTCCCACGTCCTGTACGGACGACTCTGCTGCAATGTTGTGCAATCATTTACACAACTGTGGTGTGTTGCAAAATAGGGAGACGCTAACCACTGATTTCACAATGACAAGACCTATATTTAGGGAAATAGCCGTCTCTTTTACAGTTGTAACTTCCTAAGAATGCCATTTGGCCTACATCATCTAGAGCTGTGTGCGCTCAACAGAAAATCAAATATAACAAAAGAGAAATTGTACATAGTGTAGTATAATTATAAAAGAATAGAAATGAGAATCATGTCACCTGAAGTTTATAGAATGACGGTATAATCGATATATAAATAACAACAGCTGGAAACCGATCAAGAAGTCCATAAATAAGATCCATGCGGATCACATTGTATATAATCTTTATTGTATGTCAAGGAAGGTAAAATATGGGTATGCAGTGAAACATTGGGGGCAAAAACCCAATGGGAGAATAATGTTTAAGGAATCAATCTAAAAAAGAAATTATGCCCAGTAAAATGTATAGAACACAATCACAAAGATATAGGCATGTCATCCATGGATAAATATATTCTACTAATCACAATAATGGTCTTTATTAAGGTACATATACATACTAAGCTAAACATTAGCTTTACTGTATATTATGTGAGCAGATACAGATCCCAATGTGAATATAGGTGTCAAATATCGGACCATTTATAGATCATGCAGATAGGAGAAAAACCTATATATATGTTTGGATGGCGCCCACCCCAAAACGTGTTTCAATAATGTGCCTTCATCTGGGGGTTGGTGCCACCAATAACAGAGCAACATTGTTTCCAATTTGAAAAAATATTTTCTTGAAATTATTCTTGGCAATTTTAAGCTTACATGCAGAATACAGGCAGAAAAGCAAAGTGCAGGCTCCTCAGTTAGAGACTGAAATTGCCGGATGTGCACCAGTAGAGCCAGGAGTATTATGTTACAGAAAAACCACACAGAGGGCACTGCTGGATGAGATGTTAGAGTTGGGATGAAAATGGAAGATTTATTGAAGAGACGGCTGTGCAGTAAAATAGTCAGTAACGTGTTTTGGGGAGTAGCTCCCTTTCACTAGGCTGAAAAGAAATTTCAATAACTATGCAGGCCATTTCTGGAGAAGGGGGTGGCTTAGTATCTAGAAGCAGCAGTCAGCCAGACCCCTTCACACACTGTTGTCTTGTGTCGAGCATAAAACTTGCAGTGCAGAGGCCGGGACCATGAACCTAGGCGCGAATTAATACATAGAGTCCTGATAGCCACAGTGCTCCAATTAGTGGCGTATCCAACCTTCAGTTTAATGGTCAGCTGCGTTAAGGCCATTTTTTTTCATAAGTGAAAAATGGTCTTTGTTTGTTTTTAGTTTTTTTCAATGTACTGGACTCCCATATTTGTTTTGCGTGTCTTTAACCCCTTTACCCCCAAGGGTGGTTTGCACGTTAATGACTGGGCCAATTTCTACAATTCTGACCACTGTCCCTTTATGAGGTTATAACTCTGGAACGCTTCAACGGATCCCAGTGATTCTGACAAAGTTTTCTTGTGACATATTGTACTTCATGATAATGGTAACATTTATTTTAGATGACTTGTGTTTATTTGTGAAAACATTTTCCAACTTTGAATTTTCATGCCCTTAAATTAAAAAGATATATTTTACAAAATACTTAATAAGTAACATTTCCCACATGTCTACTTTACATCAGCACAATTTTGGAACCAAAAATTATTTTTTTTTAGGGAGTTATAAGGGTTAAAAGTTGACCAGCAATTTCTCATTTTTACAACACCATTTTTTTTTTTTTTTTAGGGACCACATCACATCTGAAGTCACTTTGAGGGGTCTATATGATAGAAAATACCCCAAAGTGACACCATTCTAAAAACTGCACCCCCCAACGTGCTTAAAACCGTATTCAAGAAGTTTATTAACCCTTCAGGTGCTTCACAGGAATTTTTGGAATGTTTAAAAAAATTAACATTTATCTTTTTTCACAAAAAAAGTACTTCAGATCCAAATTGTTTTATTTTACCAAGGGTAACAGAAGAAATTGGACCCAAAAAGTTGTTGTGCAATTTGTCCTGAGTACATTGATACCTCATATGTGGGGGTAAACCACTGTTTGGGCGCATGGAAGAGCTCGGAACGGAAGGAGTGCCATTTGACTTTTCAATGCAAAATTGGCTGGAATTGAGATAGATGTTGCATTTTGAGAGCAATACCTCAGTTATATCATTTTTTTATGTTTTGCCGCTTTTATACAATAAAAACTATTTTATATAAAAAATAATTATTTTTGCATCGCTTTATTCTGAGGGCTATAACTTTTTTATTTTTTCGCTGATGACGCTGTATTGCAGCTATGTTTTTGAGGGACAAGATGACATTTTCAGCGGTACCATGAATATTTATATCCGTCTTTTTGATCGCGTGTTATTCCTCTTTTTATTTGACGGTATGATGATAAAGCATTGTCTTTTGCCTCGTTTATAATTTTTTTTTACGGTGTTCACTTAAGGGGTTAACTAGTGGGACAGTTTTATAGGTTGTTACGGACTGCGGCAATACTAAATATGTGTACTTTTATTGTTTGGTATTTTTATTTACATAGATAATTGTATTTATTGGAACAATATTTATTTATTTATTTTCTCTACTTAGGATTTTTTTTTTTAAATATTTTTACAGAGCGTAATATTTTTTTTTTACTTTTTCACATTGTCCCAGGGTGGGACATCACTATATAAAGTCAGATCGCTGATCTGAAACTTTGCAGAGCACTGTGTCAGATCAGCGATCTGACTGGCAGTGCAGGCTTGCATGCGCCTGCTCTCAGCAGGCAGTAACAAGCCGCCTCCCTGCAGGACCCAGAAGGACCCCGCGGCCATCTGGGATCCGGGGGCCTGCAGGGAGGAGACAGGAAGAGACGCTCGGAACAACGCGATCACATCGCGTTGTTCTGAGGGTCTCAGGGAAGCACGCAGGGAGCCCCCTCCCTGCGCGATGCTTCCCTCTGCCACCGGAATGCTGTGATCATGTTTGATCGCATTGTTCTGGGGGTTAAAGTGCCGGGAGCGGTCCGTGACTGCTCCTGGCACATAGTTCTGGATGTCAGCTGTGATAATCAGCTGACACACCGGCTGCGCTCCCCCCCGTGAGCGCGGCTGATCGCATATGACATACTATTCTGTCGATGGTCATACAGGCCCAGGTCACCTCGACGGGATAGTACGTCTAATGTCAGAAAGGGGTTAACAACTTTTATTGCATCTGTTTTCTTGTATGGATAATAAAACTTCTTAGTTTTTCCAACACATTAAACAGTAAAATACGGACAGCAGTTGGATAACATCTGATTGTTATCCATGTTTTTTCATGAGGCCATTGCTTGCATGAGTGAGTTTGATCCGCAACACGGATAAAAGTGAGACATGACATGACAAGGCACAATGATTGTAAAGGGTGCGCGACTTATCCGCAAAAATAACAGGTAGCACACGTAACAAAAATACTGACAAATAAAACCAGCCTAACACAAATATGGAGAATTTCGGCTGGAATAGGATTTTGTCTGTACTCGTCAATGAGCGCTGAGGAGGGATGAACACAAGTTGCACACAAAAAAATTAAGGTTTTAAAAGGCTCCAGTTATAAATCGCAGATAACGCTGTAGAAAGACGAGGATGTGACATATGAATATGGAAGAGGTATGGCGCGTTTCTTCACCTAGGTATAAGAGCCTGTCTGTCGTTTTATTAGCTCTAACAAAATATTCCTCACATAGCAAGAGATTCTCTGCATCTTAGATGTTCCCTCTCCTCTTAACACTTATTTTTGTATTTTATTACTTGTTCTATAAGAATAGTATTTTATTTTTATTTATCCGACCGAGTAATAAAACAGCGGCAATCTCCTCGTGTAACATGTATTATATAATGCATTCCTTTATTACGATGAAACACATTTTAGGAAGAAAATTATTGATCTCAATAAAAGAAAGCGATATGCACCGAGTCCCGGTAAATAACTGTATTGCTGTGTGAATACATTTTATTAGGGAAATAATATAACTTTACTATCATTGTGGTGACTTCACATGTCCAATACCGGAACCTAAATGAAAGGAACTGCTGGCTCCTCTAGATATTACTATTGGTTATATGTAGCATTATATTTCCTGTAGCAACAATTTAATGGATTTTACATTTTCTTTTCTGTAAACTTTATTAAAGAGGTGGCCTAAAAATAATACTGATTTAATCCTACATGTCTGTCTATTTAATGTAATAATCAAATCACTTTTCTAATATAGTTAATTAAAAGTTCCTATCGTTCCCTCCCTATAAATATTTTTTTTTACTCATTTAATTTTAGCATTCCCAGTACAGGATGGGATACTCAAACAAGAGAACCCAGTGAGCAGGCAGAATAGAGACAAGCTGCTTCGGGGCGGGACAGGTCTCTGCTTTTCCTGCTCGCTGCATTCTTTTCTTACAATGCACACTGACAGTGCGCTCTCTTACCAGCTTGTCACTTTTAAAGAGAACCTGTCACCAGGTTAAGCCGATATGAGATGCAGCCACCACCTTTAAGGGCAGATATACAGCATTACAGAATGCTGTATATAAGCCCCCAACCTGACCTGTAAGAGAAGAAAAAATAACTTTTATTATACTCATCTCCAGTTCGGTTCAAGGGGTGTTGATGTTTTTGGCCCGGTGCCACCCATCTTCTCACGATCACCGCCCTCCTGCTTGCTTCATGCAGATGATGCGACCCCATATCATCCACACAGTTTGCTCAACATCGCGCTCCTGCGCAGGCGTACTTTGTCTGCCCTGCAGTGCGCAGGCGCCGGGAAAGGTCAGAGAGGTCCAGCATCTGCGCACTGCAGTACTTTGTTCTGTCCTCAACAGGGCAGAGACGTACACCTGTGCAAGAACCCAATGCCGAGCAGACTGTGTGGATGATGCAGGGATGCGTCATCCACACAAGCCAAGAAGGAGGAGGGCGATCATAAGAAAATGGGAGGTGCCAGACGAAGAAGAGCGACACCCCTCAGATCAGACCGCCCCACAGGTGAGTATAATAAAAGTCATTTTTCTTTTCATACAGGTCAGATTGGGGGCAGATATACAGAATTATAGAATGCTGTAGATAAGCCTTGAAAGGCGGTTGCCGTAACTCGTACTGGCCAAACCTGGTGACAGATTCCCTTCAATCAGAGTTGGTGAGTGAGCGCACTGTCACTGTGCACTGAAAAGGATATCGCACAGTGACAAGGAAGCATACGTCAGAATTGACAACAAACGCATGGTCCATAGAGCAGATATTATTCCAGCCTCTGAAACAGACGTCACTGATATTTTGTTTCAGAGTGGGGACACAGGCTACGTCAGTGACTGCAGCCTCTGCCCCGTCGGAATTTCGCTTGAGTATCCAGCATACACTCAGGGTTCACAAAATGTATTCAAACCGGAAGCATGCAAAAATAAATAAATAAAGAAGCTAGAGAGAGTAGAGAGGGAACTATAGGGACTTTTAATTACAGTATACTAGAATTGTGATTAGATTATTACATTAAATAGACATTTGGGATTAAATCAATGTTAGTGTCGGACAACCCACTTAACACAAGAAGGCAGACACTGAGTAAGGGTACCGCCACACAGTGCCATTTTAATCGCTACGACGGTACGATTTGTGACGTTCTAGCGATATCCATACGATATCGCAGTGTCTGACACGCAGCAGCGATCAGGGACCCTGCTGAGAATCGTACGTCGTAGCAGATCGTATGGAACTTTCTTTTGTCGCTTGATCACCCACTGACATCGCTGGATCGTTGTGTGTGACAGCGATCCAGCGATGTGTTCGCTTGTAACCAGGGTAAACATCGGGTAACTAAGCGTAGGGCCGCGCTTAGTAACCCGATGTTTACCCTGGTTACCAGCGTAAACGTAAAAAAAACAAACAGTACATACTTACATTCCGGTGTCTGTCCTCCGGCGTCTCAGCTTCTCTGCACTGTGAGCACCGGCAAGCCGGAAAGCGAGCACAGCGGTGACGCGGTGACGTCACCGCTGTGCTTTCCGGCTATGGCGCTTACACAGTGGAGAGAAACAGAACGCCGGGGGACAGACACCGGAATGTAAGTATGTACTGTTTGTTTTTTTTACGTTTACGCTGGTAACCAGGGTAAACATCGGGTTACTAAGCGCGGCCCTGCGCTTAGTAACCCGATGTTTACCCTGGTTACCCGGGGACTTCGGCATCGCTCCAGCGCCGTAATTGCACAGTGTGACCGCAGTCTACGACGCTGGAGCGATAATCATATGATGCTGCGACGTCACGGATCGTGCCGTCGTAGCGATCAAACTTGCACTGTGTGACAGTACCCTAACTGGAACTGGAGTACCCAGAAACACAGGGAGAACATACAAACTCCTTGCAGGTGTTGTCCGTGTTCAGATTTGAACCCAGGACCCCAGCGCTGCAAGGTGCAGTCCAAATCCTAAAAAAGAGCCTCTGCAACTGTGCATCTTTCACTCACTTTTACAGTCTATGTTTTATAGACACACACTAAACCCAGACTTTCCCACCAGACTGCCAGATAGTTGAATGTGACCCGTCTCAGAGTATACATCGGTAAGGGGCACAAAGAGGTGTCAGTAAATTTGAATGTTTGCCTTTTTTGTAATTCTATTGTGAATAATTCATGATGTGCATATTTACGCTACCCGTTGTGTAAATGCTATGTATGATTACTTTTATAGTTGTAGGGAAAGTGTAGTACTCTGTTTGGCCCACTAGATGGGGATAAAGTGATGCTCATAGTGTAAATAGTTAATGTAGGAGGGGTTAGCTGTGGTTAAGCCAAGGAGCATCTGACATTTTTGTCAGTTGGGCCAGGGTTCCTGTCATGTTCTCAATGGCAAGAGAACATAGCATCAGCATATATAGGAACTAGCTCTTGGAAGATGGGAACTGAGCTGACCATGAACTAAACCTAACACACAACTAGCAGTGGCCGGGTAGCATGCCTACGTTGATTCTAGATGCCCAGCACCAGCCGGAGGACTAAATAATACTAGCAGAGGAAAATATTAGTCCTAGCTCACCTCTAGAGAAATACCCCGAAAGGAGACAGAGGCCCCCCACAAGTATTGGCGGTGAATTAAGATGAAATAACAAACGTAGTATGAAAATAGGTTTAGCAAATTTGAGGTCCACTTACTACATAGCAGAAGACAGAAAGGACACTTTCATGGTCAGCTGAAAACCCTATCAAAACACCATCCAGGAATTACTTTAAAACTCTGGCATTAACTCATAACACCAGAGTGGCAATTCCTGTTCACAAGAGCTTTCCAGACACAGTAACGAAACTACAGCTGTGAACTGGAACAAAAATGCAAAAACAAACATGGACAAGAGTCCAACTTATCTAGTAGTTGTCTAGGAGCAGGAACAAGCACAGAGAGGCTTCTGATAACATTGTTGACCGGCAAGCAACTAACAGAGCAGCAAGGTTATATAGCGACTCCCACATCTTGATGGGAACAGGTGAACAGAGAAGATGAAAACACCAGTTCAATTCCACCAGTAGCCACCGGGGGAGCCCAGAATCCAAATTCACAACAGTACCCCCCCCTCAAGGAGGGGGCACCGAACCCTCACCAGAACCACCAGGGCGATCAGGATGGGCCCTATGAAAGGCACGAACCAGATCAGAGGCATGAACATCAGATGCATTCACCCAAGAATTATCCTCCTGGCCGTATCCCTTCCACTTGACCAGATACTGGAGTCTCCGTCTGGAAACACGAGAGTCTAAGATTTTCTCCACAACGTACTCCAACTCACCCTCAACCAACACCGGAGCAGGAGGCTCAACGGAAGGCACAACCGGTACCTCATACCTGCGCAACAATGACCGATGAAAAACGTTATGAATAGAGAAGGATGCAGGGAGGTCCAAACGGAAGGAAACAGGGTTAAGAATCTCCAATATCTTATACGGGCCGATGAACCGAGGCTTAAACTTAGGAGAAGAGACCCTCATAGGGACAAAACGAGAAGACAACCACACCAAATCCCCAACACAAAGCCGAGGACCAACACGACGGTGGCGGTTGGCAAAAAGCTGAGTCTTCTCCTGGGACAACCTCAAATTGTCCACCACCTGCCCCCAGATCTGATGCAATCTCTCCACCACAGCATCCACTCCAGGACAATCCGAAGATTCCACCTGACCAGAGGAAAATCGAGGATGAAACCCCGAATTACAGAAAAACGGGGACACCAAAGTGGCAGAGCTGGCCCGATTATTGAGAGCGAACTCTGCCAATGGCAAAAAAGCAACCCAATCATCCTGGTCAGCAGACACAAAACACCTCAGATATGTCTCCAGGGTCTGATTAGTCCGCTCGGTCTGGCCATTCGTCTGAGGATGGAAAGCGGACGAAAAAGATAAATCTATGCCCATCCTAGCACAGAATGCCCGCCAAAATCTAGACACGAATTGGGTCCCTCTGTCAGAAATGATATTCTCAGGAATACCATGCAAACGAACAACATTTTGAAAAAACAGAGGAACCAACTCGGAAGAAGAAGGCAACTTGGGCAGAGGAACCAAATGGACCATCTTAGAGAAACGGTCACACACCACCCAGATGACAGACATCTTCTGAGAAACAGGCAGATCTGAAATAAAATCCATCGAGATGTGCGTCCAAGGCCTCTTAGGAATGGGCAAGGGCAACAATAATCCACTAGCCCGAGAGCAACAAGGCTTGGCCCGAGCACAAACGTCACAAGACTGCACAAAGCCTCGCACATCTCGTGACAGGGAAGGCCACCAGAAGGACCTTGCCACCAAATCCCTGGTACCAAAAATGCCAGGATGACCTGCCAACGCAGAAGAATGAACCTCAGAGATGACTCTACTGGTCCAATCATCAGGAACAAACAGTTTATCAGGTGGGCAACGATCCGGTCTATCCGCCTGAAACTCCTGCAAGGCCCGCCGCAGGTCTGGAGAAACGGCTGACAATACCACTCCATCCTTAAGGATACCTGTGGGCTCAGAGTTACCAGGCGAATCAGGCTCAAAACTCCTAGAAAGGGCATCCGCCTTAACATTCTTAGAACCCGGTAGGTATGACACCACAAAATTAAACCGAGAGAAAAATAATGACCAGCGCGCCTGTCTAGGATTCAGGCGCCTGGCGGTCTCAAGATAAATCAAGTTTTTGTGGTCAGTCAATACCACCACCTGATGTCTGGCCCCCTCAAGCCAATGGCGCCACTCCTCAAAAGCCCACTTCATGGCCAAAAGCTCCCGATTCCCAACATCATAATTCCGCTCAGCGGGCGAAAATTTACGGGAAAAGAAGGCACAAGGCCTCATCACGGAGCAGTCAGAACTTTTCTGCGACAACACTGCCCCAGCTCCGATCTCAGAAGCGTCGACCTCAACCTGAAAAGGTAGAGCAACATCAGGCTGACGCAACACAGGGGCAGAGGAAAAACGGCGCTTAAGCTCCCGAAAGGCCTCCACAGCGTCAGGGGACCAATCAGCAACATCAGCCCCCTTCTTAGTCAAATCGGTCAATGGCTTAGCAATATCCGAAAAACCAGCAATAAATCGACGATAAAAGTTAGCAAAGCCCAAAAATTTCTGAAGACTCTTAAGAGAAGAGGGCTGCGTCCAATCACAAATAGCTTGAACCTTGACAGGATCCATTTCAATGGAAGAGGGAGAAAAAATATATCCCAAAAAGGAAATCCTCTGTACCCCAAAAACACACTTAGAACCCTTCACACACAAAGAATTAGACCGCAAAACCTGGAAAACCCTCCTGACTTGCTGGACATGAGAGTCCCAGTCATCCGAAAAAATCAGAATATCATCCAGATACACAATCATAAATTTATCCAAATAATCGCGAAAAATATCATGCATAAAGGACTGGAAAACTGACGGAGCATTTGAAAGACCAAAAGGCATCACTAAATACTCAAAGTGGCCCTCGGGCGTATTAAATGCGGTTTTCCACTCATCCCCCTGCCTGATTCGCACCAAATTATACGCCCCACGAAGGTCAATCTTAGAGAACCACTTGGCCCCCTTTATGCGAGCAAACAAATCAGTCAGCAACGGCAATGGGTATTGATATTTTACAGTGATTTTATTCAAAAGCCGATAATCGATACATGGTCTCAAAGAGCCGTCTTTTTTTGACACAAAGAAAAAACCGGCTCCTAAGGGAGATGACGATGGACGAATATGTCCCTTTTCCAAGGACTCCTTTATATATTCTCGCATAGCAGCATGTTCAGGCACAGACAGATTAAATAAACGACCCTTTGGGTATTTACTACCCGGGATTAAATCTATGGCACAATCGCACTCTCGGTGCGGAGGTAACGAACCAAGCTTGGATTCTTCAAAGACGTCACGATAGTCAGACAGGAACTCAGGAATTTCAGAGGGAATAGATGATGAAATGGAAACCACAGGTACATCCCCATGAGCCCCCTTACATCCCCAGCTCAACACAGACATAGCTCTCCAGTCGAGGACTGGGTTGTGAGATTGCAGCCAAGGCAATCCTAGCACCAAATCATCATGTAGATTATACAGCACCAGAAAGCGAACAATCTCCTGGTGATCCGGATTAATACGCATAGTTACTTGTGTCCAGTATTGTGGTTTATTATTAGCCAATGGGGTGGAGTCAATCCCCTTCAGAGGAATAAGAGTCTCCAAAGGCTCTAAATCATACCCACAGCGTTTGGCAAAGGACCAATCCATAAGACTCAAAGCGGCGCCAGAGTCGACATAGGCGTCCGTGGTAATAGATGACAAAGAGCAAATCAGGGTCACAGATAGAATAAACTTAGACGGTAAGGTGCAAATGGAAACAGATTTACCAAGCTTTTTAGTGCGTTTAGAGCATGCTGATATAACATGAGTAGAATCACCACAATAGAAACACAACCCATTTTTCCGTCTAAAATTCTGCCGCTCGCTTCGGGACAGAATTCTATCACACTGCATACTCTCTGGCGACTTCTCAGTGGACACCGCCAGATGGTGCACTGGTTTGCGCTCCCGCAAACGCCTATCGATCTGAATAGCCATTGTCATGGACTCATTCAGACCCGCAGGCACAGGGAACCCCACCATAACATCCTTAATGGCATCAGAGAGACCCTCTCTGAAAGTCGCCGCCAGGGCGCACTCATTCCACTGAGTAAGCACAGACCATTTACGGAATCTTTGACAGTAAAGGTACCTTCACACGAAGCGACGCTGCAGCGATAGCGACAACGATGTCGATCGCTGCAGCGTCGCTGTTTGGTCGCTGGAGAGCTGTCACACAGACCGCTCTCCAGCGATCAACTATGCCGAGGTCCCCTGGTAACCAGGGTAAACATCGGGTAACTAAGCGCAGGGCCGCGCTTAGTAACCCGATGTTTACCCTGGTTACCAGCGTAAAATCTAAAAAAAACAAACAGCACATACTTACATTCACGTCCCCCTGCGTCCACTTCCTGACTGACTGAGCGCCGTACAGTGAGAGCAGAGCGGTGACGTCACCGCTGTGCTGCTTTCACTTTCACTTTGCGGCGCTGAGTCAGAGGAGGAAGCAGACTGCAGGGGACGCAATGTGAGTATGTGCTGTTTGTTTTTTTTTACATTTTACGCTAGTAACCAGGGTAAACATCGGGTAACTAAGCGCGGCCCTGCGCTTAGTAACCCGATGTTTACCCTGGTTACCAGTGTAAAATATCGCTGGTATCGTTGCTTTTGCTTTCAAACACAACGATACACAGCGATCGGACGACCAAATAAAGTTCTGGACTTTATTCAGCGACCAGCGACATCACAGCAGGATCCTGATCGCTGCTGCGTGTCAAACGAAACGATATCGCTAGCGAGGACGCTGCAACGTCACGGATTGCTAGCGATATCGTTATAATGTCGTTTCGTGTGAAGGTACCTTAAATTTCCGCTTCATCTTGCCCCTGAGATAGGGACATCAAAGTTTTTTCTGCCTGAAGCTCCAAATGAGGTTCGTCATAAAGCAACCCCAAGGCCAGAAAAAACGCATCCACATTGAGCAACGCAGGATCCCCTGGTGTCAATGAAAAAGCCCAGTCTTGAGGGTCGCCCCAGAGCAAGGAAATCACAATCCTGACCTGCTGTGCAGGGTCTCCGGCAGAGCGAAATTTCAGGGACAAAAATAATTTGCAATTATTTCGAAAATTCTGAAACCCAGATCTATTCCCCGAGAAAAATTCCGGCCAAGGAATTCTCGGCTCAGATACAGGTGCATGATAAACAAAGTCTTGCAAATTTTGTACCTTCGTGGCGAGATTATTCAAACCTGCAGTTACACTCTGAAGATCCATTACAAACAGGTGGACACAGAGCCATTCAAGGGTTAAGAGGAGGTAAGAAGCAGCTAGACAGCAATTAAGGGCTAGGCAGCAAAACTCTGAGGGAAAAAAAAAAAAAAATTCCCTTAAACACTTCTTTTTCTCCTGCTTCAGCCCAAACAATTAACACTTTGTGGGCCGGTCAAACTGTCATGTTCTCAATGGCAAGAGAACATAGCATCAGCATATATAGGAACTAGCTCTTGGAAGATGGGAACTGAGCTGACCATGAACTAAACCTAACACACAACTAGCAGTGGCCGGGTAGCATGCCTACGTTGATTCTAGATGCCCAGCACCAGCCGGAGGACTAAATAATACTAGCAGAGGAAAATATTAGTCCTAGCTCACCTCTAGAGAAATACCCCGAAAGGAGACAGAGGCCTCCCACAAGTATTGGCGGTGAATTAAGATGAAATAACAAACGTAGTATGAAAATAGGTTTAGCAAATTTGAGGTCCACTTACTACATAGCAGAAGACAGAAAGGACACTTTCATGGTCAGCTGAAAACCCTATCAAAACACCATCCAGGAATTACTTTAAAACTCTGGCATTAACTCATAACACCAGAGTGGCAATTCCTGTTCACAAGAGCTTTCCAGACACAGTAACGAAACTACAGCTGTGAACTGGAACAAAAATGCAAAAACAAACATGGACAAGAGTCCAACTTATCTAGTAGTTGTCTAGGAGCAGGAACAAGCACAGAGAGGCTTCTGATAACATTGTTGACCGGCAAGCAACTAACAGAGCAGCAAGGTTATATAGCGACTCCCACATCTTGATGGGAACAGGTGAACAGAGAAGATGAAAACACCAGTTCAATTCCACCAGTAGCCACCGGGGGAGCCCAGAATCCAAATTCACAACAGGTTCCCTGACAGGGCAGCCCCGTAAGACAGGAGCCCAGCCGTTCAGGGCCTGAGTGCCACAGATGGCAGCACAGATTACAGCAGCGCAGATTATAACAGCGCAGATAGCTTGCTACGTAGAATGGTGCCTTTTTGTCTGGAGCAAAGCAGACAGGAGAGTATCTGAGTGTGGTGAAGCTAGACAGAGAGGATGCTGTGATGCCGAACGGGACGGGACGACCCGGGTACATGCTGAAGGAGGACAGGGAAAGCACAGAAAAAGTGACTGAGGCAAACTGTGTGGTACCCGAAGTGCATGCTGTAATTGATTTGAACAGGCAGAGAACAGACAGCAGTAAAGTTACTTGTTTAAAGTTGGAAATGGACTGTGTCTCTGTGAACTAGAGTCCAGAGGAAATGCAACACCCGCTAGGGCCGTCGAGTACTTGGAACTGGGTCGCATGGCTCTTAAAGGGTTGGTCACGGCAGCGGTGACCCGGTCCGTGGCCCTGGGCCCGCAGTTAAAAGGGATGGATGATGCAAAGGAATGTTTATATAAGAAAAGGGGATTATTTGTGACATCACCTGTGGTACTCGGCCAAGGATAGCCGATGCTGCTTAAAGGGACTGCTGGGGACGATCGTGATGCAGCTGGGATGGTTCTTCTCCCCACAGGTGGAGCGGGGCCCCACGGCTACCGGGGCAGTTTGGGACTTGTGGACGTTGGGGTGCAGGACTGAGGGTGCAGAAATAACTAAAGGACTCAAGGGTTGCAGTTTCCTTTACCTTTAATCCCAGGTTGCAGGTGCAGCCCGGGGCACAAGTCACAGCTGGTGATGGAAATCTGGGCAGCCTGGAAGCAATTCAGGATCCACCTAGCCAGGTGGGTTGGAGGCCTTCCTACTGCGTTGTTCTCTAGATGCTTTGGTGCTTTTAGTTCTCCTCATGTCCCTCTCTCAGTCTGTCCACTGTTATGATCCTTAGTGGTTGAGGATCACAAAATACTCCAGCTAAGTAACAAAACATAGGACAAGCTCTAGAGAGGTGGCAAACTGGACTGACCGCAAATCTGAACCTATCCAAAACACTAAAGGTAGCCGGTGAACGTGTCTAAAATCCTAGACGTCTCGAGCCAGCCTGAGGAACTAACTACCCCTAGAGAGAAAGAAAGACCTCACTTGCCTCCAGAGAAATAATCCCCAAAGATATAGAAGCCCCCAACAAATAATAACGGTGAGGTAAGAGGAAGGCACATACACAGGGGTGAAAGCAGATTCAGCAAATGAGGCCCACTAATACTAGATAGCAGAAAATAGAAAAGGGGTCTGTGCGGTCAGTAAAAAACCCTTACAAAATATCCACACTGAGATTTCAAGAACCCCCGCACCAACTAACGGTGTGGGGGGAGAAACTCAGTCCCCTAGAGCAACCAGCAAGCGAGGAAATCACATTTTAGCAAGCTGGACAAGAAACATGATGAATGCTGATAATCAAAAAATAAACAAACAAAAACTTAGCTTGTCTTGGAGAGACTGGGAGCAAGGTAGTCACAAGGAATCTGAAGAGCACTGAATACATTGAGAGCAGGCAAGGAACTGAGTATCCAGGTGAGCTAAATAGGAAACCAACCAAGGATAACGAACCAGCTGATGCTGCCAACCTGCAGAAAGACAACACTACACAGTACCGCTTGTGACCACTAGAGGGAGCCCAAAAATAGAGTTCACAACAGTACCCCCCCTTGAGGAGGGGTCACCGAACCCTCATCAAGACCCCCAGGGCGATCAGGATGAGCCGCGTGGAAGGCACGAACCAAATCGGCTGCATGAACATCAGAGGCGACAACCCAGGAATTATCCTCCTGACCATAGCCCTTCCACTTAACCAAATACTGAAGCCTCCGTCTAGAGATACGAGAATCCAAAATCTTCTCCACCACGTACTCCAATTCGCCCTCGACCAGCACCGGAGCAGGAGGCTCAACAGAAGGAACCACAGGTACCACATACCTCCGCAACAAAGACCTATGGAACACATTATGAATGGCAAACGATGCTGGGAGATCCAAACGAAAAGACACCGGGTTAAAGATTTCCAAGATCTTATAAGGACCGATGAAGCGAGGCTTGAATTTAGGAGAGGAGACCTTCATAGGAACATACCGAGAAGACAGCCACACCAAATCCCCAACACGAAGTCGGGGACCCACACCGCGGCGGCGGTTGGCAAAGCGCTGAGCCTTCTCCTGTGACAACCTCAAATTGTCCACCACATGGTTCCAAATCTGCTGCAAGCTATCCACCACAGAATCCACCCCAGGACAGTCAGAAGGCTCAACCTGACCCGAGGAAAAATGAGGATGGAAACCAGAATTGCAGAAAAAAGGCGAAACCAAAGTAGCAGAACTAGCCCGATTATTAAGGGCAAACTCAGCCAATGGCAAAAAAGTCACCCAATCATCCTGATCAGCAGAAACAAAACATCTCAAATAAGTTTCCAACGTCTGATTAGTTCGCTCGGTTTGGCCATTAGTCTGAGGATGGAAGGCCGACGAAAAAGAAAAATCAATGCCCATCTTAGCACAAAAAGTCCGCCAAAACCTGGACACAAACTGGGATCCTCTATCAGACACAATATTTTCAGGAATGCCGTGCAAGCGAACCACATTCTGAAAAAATAGAGGAACCAAATCGGAGGAAGAAGGCAACTTAGGCAAGGGCACCAAATGGACCATCTTGGAAAAACGATCACACACCACCCAGATGACAGACATTTTCTGAGATACTGGAAGATCCGAAATAAAATCCATGGAAATGTGCGTCCAAGGCCTTTTCGGAATAGGCAAAGGCAAAAGCAAACCGCTGGCACGAGAACAGCAAGGCTTAGCCCGAGCACAAATCCCACAAGACTGCACAAAGGAACGCACATCCCGCGACAAGGAAGGCCACCAGAAGGACCTAGCCACCAAATCTCTGGTACCAAAAATCCCAGGATGACCTGCCAACACCGAAGAATGAACCTCGGAAATAACTCTGCTGGTCCATCTCTCCGGGACAAACAGTCTCTCTGGTGGACAACGGTCAGGTCTATCCGCCTGAAATTTCTGCAGCACTCGTCGCAAATCTGGGGAAATAGCAGACAAAATCACTCCCTCTCTGAGAATACCAGCCGGCTCAGAAACTCCCGGAGAGTCAGGCACAAAACTCCTAGAAAGTGCATCAGCTTTCACGTTCTTCGAACCAGGCAGGTATGAGACCACGAAGTTGAAACGGGAGAAAAACAACGACCAACGAGCCTGTCTAGGATTCAGGCGCTTGGCAGATTCAAGGTAAATCAGATTTTTGTGATCAGTCAAGACCACCACGCGATGTTTAGCTCCTTCGAGCCAATGTCGCCACTCCTCAAATGCCCACTTCATAGCCAACAACTCCCGATTACCAACATCATAATTCCGCTCGGCAGGCGAAAACTTTCTTGAAAAGAAAGCACATGGCTTCATCACAGAGCCATCAGAGCTTCTCTGCGACAAAACAGCCCCTGCTCCAATCTCAGAAGCATCAACCTCGACCTGGAAGGGGAGAGAGACATCTGGCTGACATAAGACTGGAGCTGAAGAAAACCGGTGCTTCAGCTCCCAAAAGGCCTCCACGGCCGCAGGAGACCAATTAGTAACATCAGAACCCTTCTTGGTCAAATCCGTCAAAGGTTTAACCACGCTAGAAAAATTAGCGATGAAACGACGGTAAAAATTAGCAAAACCCAAGAACTTCTGAAGACTCTTAACAGACGTAGGCTGAGTCCAGTCATGAATAGCCTGGACCTTGACTGGGTCCATCTCCACAGAAGAAGGAGAAAAAATAAAACCCAAAAAGGAGACCTTCTGTACTCCGAAGAGGCATTTTGAGCCCTTCACAAATAAAGCATTAGCACGCAGGACCTGAAACACCATCCTGACCTGCTTCACATGGGACTCCCAATCATCAGAAAAGACCAAAATGTCATCCAGATAAACAATCATAAATTTATCCAGATATTCTCGGAAGATGTCATGCATGAAGGACTGAAACACAGAAGGAGCATTAGAGAGTCCAAAAGGCATCACCAAGTACTCAAAATGGCCTTCAGGCGAATTAAATGCTGTTTTCCATTCATCTCCCTGCTTAATGCGCACAAGGTTATACGCACCACGGAGATCTATCTTGGTGAACCAACTGGCACCCTTAATCCGAGCAAAGAAATCAGACAATAGTGGTAAAGGATACTGAAATTTGACTGTGATTTTATTCAGAAGACGATAATCTATACAAGGTCTCAAAGAACCGTCCTTCTTGGCCACAAAAAAAAAATCCTGCACCAAGAGGGGAAGAGGATGGGCGAATATGTCCCTTCTCCAAAGACTCCTTTATATAACTCCGCATCGCGGCATGCTCTGGTATAGACAGATTAAAAAGTCGTCCCTTAGAGAATTTACTACCAGGAATTAAATTTATAGCACAGTCACAATCCCTATGAGGGGGCAGGGCACTGGACCTGGGCTCATCAAAAACATCCTGGTAGTCAGACAAAAACTCAGGGACCTCAGAAGGAGTGGAAGAAGCAATAGACACCAACGGAGCATCGCCATGAATTCCCTGACAACCCCAACTTGACACAGACATAGCTTTCCAATCTAAAACTGGATTATGAGCCTGCAGCCATGGCAGACCCAAAACGACAACATCATGCAAATTATGCAGAACAAGAAAGCGAATCACCTCCTGATGTACGGGAGTCATACACATGGTCATTTGCGTCCAATACTGAGGCTTATTCTCAGCCAATGGCGTAGCATCAATTCCCCTCAGAGGAATGGGAAATTCCAAAGGCTCCAGGACAAAACCACAGCGCCTGGCAAACGACAAATCCATCAGATTCAGGGCAGCACCCGAATCCACAAAAGCCATAACCGGGTAGGACGACAAAGAACAAATCAAAGTAACAGACAAAATAAATTTAGGCTGCATAGTACCAATGGTGACAGGTTTAGCGATTTTTTTTTAAGCGTTTAGAGCATGCTGAGATAACATGAGTAGAATCACCACAGTAAAAGCACAACCCATTTTGACGTCTATGACTTTGTCGCTCAATTCTGGTCAGAGTTCGGTCACATTGCATAGACTCAGGTCTCTGTTCAGAAAATACCGCCAAAGGATGAGCAGATTTGCGCTCCCGCAAACGCCGATCAACCTGAATGGCTAAAGCCATAGAATCACTCAGACTTGTAGGGGTGGGAAACCCCACCATAACATTCTTAACGGCCTCAGAAAGACCTTCTCTGAAATTTGCAGCCAGGGCACACTCATTCCATTGAGTAAGCACCGACCATTTCCGAAATTTTTGACAATACACCTCTGCTTCATCCTGACCTTGAGAGATAGCCAGCAACGCTTTTTCTGCCTGATTCTCAAGATTAGGCTCCTCATAAAGCAGTCCAAGAGCCAGAAAAAATGCATCTACATTAAGCAATGCAGGATCTCCTGGCGCCAGAGAGAAAGCCCAATCTTGAGGGTCGCCACGTAACAAGGAGATAACAATTTTAACTTGCTGAGCGGAATCACCAGAGGAACGACATCTCAGAGATAGAAATAACTTACAATTATTCTTAAAATTTAGAAACCTAGATCTATCTCCAGAAAACAACTCAGGGATGGGTATTTTTGGTTCAGACATAGGGCTATGAATAACAAAATCCTGAATACTTTGCACCCGTGCAGCAAGATGATCCACACTAGAAGCCAGAGTCTGAACATTCATGTCTGCAGCTGAGCTCAAAACCACCCAGAGTTCAAGGGGATGAAAGAAGCTAAACAGACTGCAGCAAAGGAAAAGCGGGAGGAAAAAAAAAAAAATGTACTCAGGTCTTCTTTTTATCCCACTTCTGCGATGCATTAAACACTTTTGGGCCTGCTCTACTGTTATGATCCTTAGTGGTTGAGGATCACAAAATACTCCAGCTAAGTAACAAAACATAGGACAAGCTCTAGAGAGGTGGCAAACTGGACTGACCGCAAATCTGAACCTATCCAACACACTAAAGGTAGCCGGTGAACGTGTCTAAAATCCTAGACGTCTCGAGCCAGCCTGAGGAACTAACTACCCATAGAGAGAAAGAAAGACCTCACTTGCCTCCAGAGAAATAATCCCCAAAGATATAGAAGCCCCCAACAAATAATAACGGTGAGGTAAGAGGAAGGCACATACACAGGGGTGAAAGCAGATTCAGCAAATGAGGCCCACTAATACTAGATAGCAGAAAATAGAAAAGGGGTCTGTGCGGTCAGTAAAAAACCCTTACAAAATATCCACACTGAGATTTCAAGAACCCCCGCACCAACTAACGGTGTGGGGGGAGAAACTCAGTCCCCTAGAGCAACCAGCAAGCGAGGAAATCACATTTTAGCAAGCTGGACAAGAAACATGATGAATGCTGATAATCAAAAAATAAACAAACAAAAACTTAGCTTGTCTTGGAGAGACTGGGAGCAAGGTAGTCACAAGGAATCTGAAGAGCACTGAATACATTGAGAGCAGGCAAGGAACTGAGTATCCAGGTGAGCTAAATAGGAAACCAACCAAGGATAACGAACCAGCTGATGCTGCCAACCTGCAGAAAGACAACACTACACAGTACCGCTTGTGACCACTAGAGGGAGCCCAAAAATAGAGTTCACAACAGTCCACTAAGTGAAACACTACCAGCGTGGCAGGCAGCTTGAGCCTGTTCCAGGTGTCACTACCTCGTGGTGATTCTGGGCTCTTGCATGCTGCTGTGCCTTTGGGTGTCAGCTGGGGCCAGTTGACCTGCAATCTCCTGTCCTCCAGATTTGGTTGTGGGACCTAAAGTTCCTACACAAACATGGACTCTGATGACCAGTCTTTGGTGCTTAGTCCTGGGTTGAGCTCAGCTCTCAGCTCCTATCTCCCAAATTCTCCTCACTTGCCTCTTCCTCCTTCACTGTCTGCTCTCTCACTCAAACTGAAACTAAACTCACTAACCCTGCCTCCAGGCCAGAATTTATAGGGCAGTTCTCCTGAAAACCAGGTTAGAGCTCCCCCTTCTGGTCTAAAGTCAGGAAAGGTATTGTATGCTGAAATTACCTGGAAACGCGACCCCTCTTGCTTCCAGGTATGGCATCACCCCCCTGAGGAAGGCAATGCCACTGTGGCAACCGGACTCCTGGGGTGCCACAGAAGCCCTGATGAAGTGGAGCATGAAGCAACAGGTATGCGGACAGAGAACTGTGAACTGTATGTGATGGTTAGACCAGGGTGCATTGGAGCCGTTTACCTCAGCCACGACTACGGCCCTGGCTAATACCCCTAGACCAGTGGCACGTGATAGTTTACACCACTCCCTGTTGTGAATTTGCTTTTTGCTCCCTCTAGTGGTTACTAGTTTTTTGACTCTGGTTTTTCTGTCATTCCTTTTATCCGCACCTGGGTCGTTAGTTAGGGGTGTTGCTATATAAGCTCCCTGGACCTTCAGTTCAATGCCTGGCAACGTAGTTATCAGAGCTAGTCTGCTGTGCTCTTGTCTACTGATCCTGGTTCCAGTTATATCAGCTAAGTCTGCCTTTTGCTTTTTGCTATTTGTTTTGGTTTTGTATTTTTGTCCAGCTTGTTCCTAATCTACATCCTGACCTTTGCTGGAAGCTCTAGGGGGCTGGTGTTCTCCCCCTGGACCGTTAGACGGTTCGGGGGTTCTTGAATTTCCAGTGTGGATTTTGATAGGGTTTTTGTTGACCATATAAGTTACCTTTCTTTATTCTGCTATCAGTAAGCGGGCCTCTCTGTGCTAAACCTGGTTCATTTCTGTGTTTGTCATTTCCTCTTACCTCACTGTCATTATTTGTGGGGGGCTTCTATCCAGCTTTGGGGTCCCCTTCTCTGGAGGCAAGAAAGGTCTTTGTTTTCCTCTACTAGGGGTAGCTAGATTCTCCGGCTGGCGCGTGTCATCTAGAATCAACGTAGGAATGATCCCCGGCTACTTCTAGTGTTGGCGTTAGGAGTAGATATATGGTCAACCCAGTTACCACTGCCCTATGAGCTGGATTTTTGTATTCTGCAGACTTCCACGTTCCTCTGAGACCCTCGCCATTGGGGTCATAACAGTTTGCCAGGCCAGTATTAAATGTTTAATGCATTGCAGAAGAGGGATTATAAGAAAGAAGATTCTGAGTTTTTTTTTTTCTTCTTCCCCTTTACCTCAGAGTGGCTATGCTTGCTGCAGACATGAATGTCCAGACCTTGATTACAAGTGTGGACCAGCTGGCTACTCGTGTGCAGGGCATACAAGACTATGTTATCAGAAATCCTATGTCAGAACCTAAAATACCGATTCCTGAACTGTTTTCCGGAGACAGGTTTAAGTTTAGGAATTTCGTGAATAATTGTAAATTGTTTTTGTCCCTGAGACCCTGTTCATCTGGAGATTCTGCTCAGCAAGTAAAAATTGTTATTTCGTTCTTACGGGGCGACCCTCAGGATTGGGCTTTTTCGCTGGCACCAGGAGATCCGGCATTGGCTGATCTTGATGCGTTTTTTCTGGCGCTCGGTTTACTTTATGAGGAACCCAATCTTGAGATTCAGGCAGAAAAGGCCTTGCTGGCTATGTCTCAGGGGCAGGACGAGGCTGAAGTGTATTGCCAAAAATTTCGGAAATGGTCCGTGCTGACACATTGGAACGAGTGTGCACTGGCCGCTAATTTTAGAAATGGCCTTTCTGAAGCCATTAAGAATGTTATGGTGGGTTTTCCCATTCCCACAGGTCTGAATGATGCTATGGCACTGGCTATTCAAATTGACCGGCGGTTGCGGGAGCGCAAAACCGCAAATTCCCTCATGGTGTTGTCTGAACAGACACCTAATTCGGTGCAATGTGATAGAAAAACCGCAAATTCCCTCATGGTGTTGTCTGAACAGACACCTGATTTAATGCAATGTGATAGAATCCTGACTAGAAATGAGCGGAAAATTCATAGACGCCGGAATGGCTTGTGCTACTACTGTGGTGATTCTACACATGTTATCTCAGCATGCTCTAAACGTATAGCTAAGGTTGTTAGTCCTGTCACCGTTGGTAATTTGCAACCTAAATTTATTCTGTCTGTAACTTTGATTTGCTCACTGTCATCTTATCCTGTCATGGCGTTTGTAGATTCAGGTGCTGCCCTGAGTCTCATGGATCTCTCATTTGCTAAGCGCTGTGGTTTTACTCTTGAACCATTAGAAAATCCTATTCCTCTTAGGGGTATTGATGCTACACCATTGGCAGCAAATAAACCGCAGTATTGGACACAGGTTACCATGTGCATGACTCCTGAACACCGCGAGGTGATACGTTTCCTGGTTTTACATAAAATGCATGATTTGGTCGTTTTAGGGCTGCCATGGTTACAGACCCATAATCCAGTCCTGGACTGGAAGGCTATGTCAGTCTCAAGTTGGGGCTGTCGTGGTATTCATGAGGATTCCCTGCCTGTGTCTATTGCTTCTTCTACGCCTTCGGAAGTTCCGGAGTATTTGTCTGATTATCAGGATGTCTTCAGTGAGTCTGAGTCCAGTGCACTGCCTCCTCATAGGGACTGTGACTGTGCTATAGATTTGATCCCAGGCAGTAAATTTCCTAAGGGAAGACTGTTTAATCTGTCGGTACCTGAACATACCGCTATGCGTTCATATATCAAGGAGTCTCTGGAGAAAGGACATATTCGTCCGTCTTCTTCCCCTCTTGGTGCGGGATTCTTTTTTGTGGCAAAAAAGGACGGATCTTTGAGACCTTGTATTGATTATCGGCTTTTAAATAAGATCACTGTCAAATTTCAGTATCCTTTACCGCTGTTGTCTGACTTGTTTGCCCGGATTAAGGGTGCCAAGTGGTTCACCAAGATAGACCTTCGTGGTGCGTACAACCTTGTGCGCATTAAGCAAGGTGATGAATGGAAAACCGCATTCAATACGCCCGAAGGTCATTTTGAGTACTTGGTGATGCCTTTTGGGCTCTCCAATGCGCCTTCAGTTTTTCAGTCCTTTATGCATGACATTTTCCGGAAATATCTGGATAAATTTTTGATTGTTTATCTGGATGATATTTTGGTTTTTTCTGATAATTGGGATTCGCATGTGGAGCAGGTCAGGTTGGTCTTTAAAATTTTGCGTGAAAATTCTTTGTTTGTCAAGGGCTCAAAGTGTCTCTTTGGTGTACAGAAGGTTCCCTTTTTGGGGTTCATTTTTTCCCCTTCTGCTGTGGAGATGGACCCAGTCAAGGTCCGAGCTATTCTTGATTGGACTCAGCCCTCGTCAGTTAAGAGTCTTCAGAAGTTCTTGGGCTTCGCTAACTTCTACCGTCGTTTTATCGCTAATTTTTCTAGCATTGTGAAACCTTTGACGGATATGACCAAGAAGGGCTCCGATGTAGCTAACTGGGCTCCTGCTGCCGTGGAGGCTTTCCAGGAGTTGAAACGCCGGTTTACTTCGGCGCCTGTTTTGTGCCAGCCTGACGTCTCACTTCCCTTTCAGGTTGAGGTGGATGCTTCGGAGATTGGGGCAGGGGCCGTTTTGTCGCAGAGAGGCCCTGGTTGCTCTGTTATGAAACCTTGTGCCTTTTTCTCTAGGAAGTTTTCGCCTGCCGAGCGAAATTATGATGTGGGCAATCGGGAGTTGTTGGCCATGAAATGGGCATTTGAGGAGTGGCGTCATTGGCTCGAGGGTGCTAAGCATCGTGTGGTGGTCTTGACTGATCACAAAAATCTGATGTATCTCGAGTCTGCTAAACGCCTTAATCCGAGACAGGCCCGCTGGTCATTGTTTTTCTCCCGCTTTGATTTTGTTGTCTCGTATTTACCAGGTTCAAAGAATGTGAAGGCCGATGCTCTTTCTAGGAGCTTTGTGCCTGATGCTCCTGGAGTCGCTGATCCTGTTGGTATTCTTAAGGATGGAGTTATCTTGTCAGCTATTTCTCTGGATCTGCGACGTGTGTTGCAGAGATTTCAGGCTGATAGGCCTGAGTCTTGTCCACCTGACAGACTGTTTGTCCCGGATAAGTGGACCAGCAGAGTCATTTCCGAGGTTCATTCCTCGGTGTTGGCAGGTCACCCGGGAATTTTTGGCACCAGAGATCTGGTGGCCAGGTCCTTTTGGTGGCCTTCCTTGTCAAGGGATGTGCGGTCATTTGTGCAGTCCTGTGGGACTTGTGCTCGAGCTAAGCCTTGCTGTTCTCGTGCCAGCGGTTTGCTCTTGCCCTTGCCTGTCCCGAAGAGACCTTGGACACATATCTCCATGGATTTCATTTCTGATCTTCCGCTATCTCAGGGCATGTCCGTTATCTGGGTGATATGTGATCGCTTCTCCAAGATGGTCCATTTGGTTCCTTTGCCTAAGCTGCCTTCCTCTTCCGATCTGGTTCCTGTGTTTTTCCAGAACGTGGTTCGTTTGCACGGCATCCCTGAGAATATTGTGTCAGACAGAGGATCCCAGTTCGTTTCCAGGTTCTGGCGATCCTTTTGTAGTAGGATGGGCATTGATTTGTCGTTTTCGTCTGCTTTCCATCCTCAGACTAATGGACAGACGGAGCGAACCAATCAGACTTTGGAGGCTTATTTGAGGTGTTTTGTCTCTGCTGATCAGGACGATTGGGTGACATTCTTGCCGTTGGCTGAGTTTGCCCTTAATAATCGGGCTAGTTCCGCCACCTTGGTTTCGCCTTTTTTCTGCAACTCTGGTTTCCATCCTCGCTTTTCTTCGGGTCATGTGGAGCCTTCTGACTGTCCTGGGGTGGATTCTGTGGTGGATAGGTTGCAGCAGATCTGGAATCATGTGGTGGACAACTTGAAGTTGTCACAGGAGAAGGCTCAGCGCTTTGCCAACCGCCGCCGCGGTGTGGGTCCCCGACTACGCGTTGGGGATTTGGTGTGGCTTTCTTCCCGCTTTGTTCCTATGAAGGTCTCCTCTCCCAAATTTAAACCTCGTTTTATTGGGCCTTACAAGATATTGGAAATCCTTAATCCTGTATCTTTTCGTCTGGATCTTCCTGTGTCGTTTGCTATTCACAATGTATTTCATAGGTCCTTGTTGCGGCGGTACATTGTGCCTGTAGTTCCTTCTGCTGAGCCTCCTGCTCAGGTGTTGGTTGAGGGCGAGTTGGAGTACGTGGTGGAGAAGATCTTGGATTCTCGCCTCTCCAGGCGGAGGCTTCAGTACCTGGTCAAGTGGAAGGGCTATGGTCAGGAGGATAATTCCTGGGTGGTCGCCTCTGATGTTCATGCGGCCGATTTAGTTCGTGCCTTTCATGCCGCTCATCCTGATCGCCCTGGTGGTCGTGGTGAGGGTTCGGTGACCCCTCACTAAGGGGGGGGTACTGTTGTGAATTTGCTTTTTGCTCCCTCTAGTGGTTACTAATTTTTTGACTCTGGTTTTTCTGTCATTCCTTTTATCCGCACCTGGGTCGTTAGTTAGGGGTGTTGCTATATAA
Source organism: Ranitomeya variabilis (assembly GCF_051348905.1). Classification (NCBI taxonomy): domain Eukaryota; kingdom Metazoa; phylum Chordata; class Amphibia; order Anura; family Dendrobatidae; genus Ranitomeya; species Ranitomeya variabilis. The sequence continues at coordinate 897,895,119 of NC_135233.1, forward strand.
GCTCCCTGGACCTTCAGTTCAATGCCTGGCAACGTAGTTATCAGAGCTAGTCTGCTGTGCTCTTGTCTACTGATCCTGGTTCCAGTTATATCAGCTAAGTCTGCCTTTTGCTTTTTGCTATTTGTTTTGGTTTTGTATTTTTGTCCAGCTTGTTCCTAATCTACATCCTGACCTTTGCTGGAAGCTCTAGGGGGCTGGTGTTCTCCCCCCGGACCGTTAGACGGTTCGGGGGTTCTTGAATTTCCAGTGTGGATTTTGATAGGGTTTTTGTTGACCATATAAGTTACCTTTCTTTATTCTGCTATCAGTAAGCGGGCCTCTCTGTGCTGAACCTGGTTCATTTCTGTGTTTGTCATTTCCTCTTACCTCACTGTCATTATTTGTGGGGGGCTTCTATCCAGCTTTGGGGTCCCCTTCTCTGGAGGCAAGAAAGGTCTTTGTTTTCCTCTACTAGGGGTAGCTAGATTCTCCGGCTGGCGCGTGTCATCTAGAATCAACGTAGGAATGATCCCCGGCTACTTCTAGTGTTGGCGTTAGGAGTAGATATATGGTCAACCCAGTTACCACTGCCCTATGAGCTGGATTTTTGTATTCTGCAGACTTCCACGTTCCTCTGAGACCCTCGCCATTGGGGTCATAACAACTCCCCATATGTGGTTATATCTGATTCCAAAATATTTTTACCTGCAAGGTCACGTTACATCGTACCAAAGTCAGATCATGTGTGTGAAAAAGACATTATACAAAAGTGATGAGCAGTGTAGCTGTGATTCCAGCTCTAGAATGAGCTATAACGCTTACCATAGAGCAGTTACTGCTGCTGCCTCTCACTTTGTTTCTCCTTTGTCCTCCCACTCCCCTCAAAGTGATGGAAGTTTGTCTTGATTGGTGCAAGACAGATTTTAGGAGAATGAAGAGTTCAGGAGGAAATGGAGAGTAGAAGAAGAAATGTTGCATAAGCATATTTTTCTGATAAGATATATTACAACGTTTCTCATCTTGGCTTATGTTATTGAATTATGCAAACTTGGTTCAACAATCCTTGGTAATCACACAAATTCCTGTGTCTTTTACTTGCTGCAATAAGTGACAAATTGAAGAGGACTATAAGGAAACATTGGACCTTGAAAGCTTAAAGTCTCTTTGCAGTTAAAGTTTACTATGTATTTGAGGAAGTGGTTTTCTGAGCAAACATGTGACCTTGCCAGTTGCACTACACCATCTACAGTATGTGACCCATAAAAATATTTTTTGAGGTCGACTTCATTTCAGACTTTTCTACCATAATAATGAACATTAAACTGATATTTAAGGAATTATATTTCATATATACTTTTCCTTCCAGTAAGGTGGACAGCACATGGCTATGTTGGTTGCATTTTGGTTTGTGTATTAGGAAAATACATCCATAACCCTAATTGGTGACAGAGTAATATATTCACAAAAAAATTATAACGGAGACATGTCAAATTTTTATCAGAGTGATTGATTAAAATCGGTTAAACAAGTCGTTTTTAACATTGTAATGGGCAGAGGAAGCTTTGCCATTTTATTTTTGCATACAAGAAAATTGCTGATGGCAAAAACAGTCACACTGACAAATACTGATAAGAATCTGATCCAGAACAATTGATGAAAATTGATCCATTTCTTAATGTACAAGAAAAAAAACGGACATGTGACTGAGGTCTAAGACACATTATTAAATAAGATGTTTTCTGATAAAGAAGGTTGTGGGCATGGACAGATAAAGAAGTGGTTGCAAAAAAATGACTTTCAAGGCACTTTTATCAACATTTTTTTCTGTGCTTGTAAAAACATGATGAGTTTTTTTTTTTTTCAAGAGTCTACGGTGACGTTTTGTCACTACTTGAATTTTTAACGTGCGTTATCTGGCATTTATCAAGTCTTGTAGAGAAGCTTTGGGGGAAAAAAGCCATTAAAATATCTCTATAGCAAACTACATTTTGAAAAAAAAATGCTACAGACACCCTTAAAAAAACTTAGAAGCCCCACCAAACCCCCAAAACACTTTGTAGAACATTTTATATTCCACTACAGACTATAATAAAATATAAATAAAACACCCAAGTGCACGAAAAATGCAGAAAAACATGTCATTCTTATTTTTTGAGGAATTTGGGGGTTAATATTCTTGTAAAGGCATGGGCAGTAATGTGACACTGTAGATTGATACTATAGATTTTCTACTGTCAATTAATATGGAAGAGTGCTAATTTGTCATGTTAGGATGTGACCCATGTGTACATTGTGTTGCTTTGCACCATGACTAAGGACCGTCTGCCAATACAACCATGCTCTATATGTCACATAGTGACAAGGGACTATTGGCACCTACATAATGTCTTAATCTAGGGGCTGGATGGTGGAGATGCCAGGGTCTCTTACCTCATTATGCTCCCATCTTACCCTTATCTGATCCCTCCCCCACCCAGGGAGGTGTGAGGCTGAAGTGTATAGGCAAACACTAACCAAAACAGACAGGGGTTCACAGACAGGGATAAAAAAAAAGCTACAATCATACAAATACACTCACAAAACAACAGAGTAGGAAATGGGAGGAATAGGAAGGAAGAAACCAAATGGGAGAGGATAAGGATAAGCATGCAAACCAATTCCAAGCAGCAATCTCCTGAATAACCTCTCCTACCACCTACTCCAAACACTGAACTCTCCCCTTCAACTCCAAATCAGGTAGTGGTAATAATCACTGGCAAGGTCAGAAGCGAGGAGGAGGGTTCTTATACCTGCTGGGAGTAAGGAACTCAGAACAGCTGATGCAACCCAAGGCAGAAATCTTCAAGAGACCAACTAAGCAGTTTAACCCTTACAGCACCAGAGCAAAGAAAGCCAGAATGGCCAATAGGACGGTGAAGCCGTTCTAACAACCTCAGGTCTGTGTGTCACCAGACGCTGTGATCATCTGACCCCACTCTGTCACAGTATCCCGATCACACTATATTTTACAAACACGGTTTATTGCTTTTCTTAAACAGATTCTTTGGATATCTTTCCTCTTTTTATGTCATTGCAAAACTCAATTTCTGATCTACCACAATCATATTTGTGCATGTCACAATGATGCCACATGTTTCTTCCAAAGGCAAAAGGAGGTAGAGTCAACGGTGAATGCACAATGAAAGCCTAAACATGGTTCTGTACAATACAGGACCAAAATACAACCCCGGAGACATCCACAGTTAGTCTTACAGCACCTGCATGATATCTGAGAAATGTGCCGTTTCTCATCAGTGTGTTGAATCCAAGTTTCATACATTTTGGTCCGAGTATCCGTTTTTCTTGTATGAAAAAAAAAATAGGTTCCAAGATTCTACTTCACGTTGAACAGTAAAAAGCACAACACTCCTATGACACACGGATAATATCGCATTTTTTTTAAATTTCTGTGTGCACCATCAGCACAAAAACAAGGACACAGCCCCACAGGGTAACCGGAAGAAAAAGAACAGTCTGAATAAGGCCTTACATAAAGGCCCCGTCACACATAGCGATTTACCAACGATCACGACCAGCGATACGACCTGGCCGTGATCGTTGGTAAGTCGTTGTGTGGTCGCTGGGGAGCTGTCACACAGACAGCTCTCTCCAGCGACCAACGATCAGGGGAACGACTTCGGCATCGTTGAAACTGTCTTCAACGATGCCAAAGTCCCCCTGCAGCACCCGGGTAACCAGGGTAAACATCGGGTTACTAAGCGCAGGGCCGCGCTTAGTAACCCGATGTTTACCCTGGTTACCAAAAAAAACAAACAGTACATACTCACCATCTGATGTCCGTCAGGTCCCTTGCCGTCTGCTTCCTGCTCTGACTGACTACCGGCCGGAGCAGAGCGCAGCGGTGACGTCACTGCTGTGCTGCGCTCTCACTGTACGGCGGCACTCAGTCAGAGCAGGAAGCAGACGGCAAGGGACCTGACGGACATCAGATGGTGAGTATGTACTGTTTTTTTTTTTTTACATTTACGCTCGTAACCAGGGTAAACATCGGGTTACTAAGCGCGGCCCTGCGCTTAGTAACCCGATGTTTACCCTGGTTACCAGTGAAGACATCGCTGGATCGGTGTCACACACACCGATTCAGCGATGTCAGCGGGACCTCAACGACCAAAAAAAGGTCCAGGCCATTCCGACACGACCAGCGATCTCGCAGCAGGGGCCTGGTTGCTGGTACGTGTCACACATAGCGAGATCGCTACTGAGGTCGCTGTTGCGTCACAAAACTTGTGACTCAGCAGCGATCTCGCTAGCGATCTCGCTATGTGTGACGGGGCCTTAAGACTGTCTATGTAAGTCCTTAGCCTAAGCAAATGGAACAATGGGAGAGATTTAATCTGACAAACAGAAATCTGCCACCGTTTGTGCCTAACTCCCTATAAACAGGGGCAGGAAGGGGCAGGACAAAAATGTGACACCGTGCACTCAAAAATGCAGGAGCTGTGCACTTCAGAAAGGTGACTTAACCACTTGGGGCCTCAGGATCCAGACCCCTACCAATCAGCCACACTATGCAGCACTTGTCAAATAGAAATGTTTATACAGTTGCACACTTTAAGACTGTTTGGTCTAAGCTTGCACAGTGTAAAACTCAGACCATATAGATAAATCTTCCTTGTTGTGTCTTACCCTCTGCTGCAGATGTGTGTAGAGCCATAAGGCCAGCCTGACACTTCAAGGATTACCACTTTCTTAGTAAGTTCAGCAATGACTTACAATAGGGATATAATTGCTCCTTGAGTAAAATTGCAGAGTTTACGTTCACAAAAAAACTTCTAAAATCAGACGAAAGGTCACGTCTCATCTTTCACTATTAGCTTAGGAATTTTTCCCTTGCAACCTTATGTAAACTCTTTCTACAATAAACTCAGTTATTACTACAAAAATGGATCATGTTAAGAAATCTGTACAGGTGGCGGGGAGAACCATGCTATGATGGAACAATGTCACCTTGGTCACAGTTACTCTTTACCTGCCATAATTATGACATCTTTTTTACCTGGTATAATTGCCGTTGTTCTCCTGGATTTGCCATAGTTTATTTTTTGCTTCTGAGCCTCTCTGTTCCTGAGATATTCTCCCTTCTTCCCTCTGTGTAAATCTAGTCTTTATTGGCAAGCTGAGCATGGTCTCCCAGAATATTCCCATAGAAAAGAGTTGAAGACTAGAGTAGTGCAAATTTTTCAAAATTCGGTTCCGATTGCGATCGGTGGCGAATATGGCTTTTGCAATATTTGCCAAACACAGTCGAATGTCATTGGAGTCAATGGGTGTAGAAATGACTGAATGTGTTCGGAAACGATCGTGAAACATAAATTCGGCAGGAATAGGGAGACAATATGGCAAATTCAGATTCCGAACATAATCGCTCAACTCAACTCTATTGAGGACCACACCTACTTGGTAAAAAAAGACTAGAGGGCCAGATCTCAGGAATGGAGAGGTGAGAAACAAAAAAAACAAAACAGCCAGATTCTGGAGAAAAGTGGGGTTTACACAAGATAAAAAAAATGACATCTTTACGGCACGTGACAAGTCCTCTTTAAGCCTTTCTGATGATTTATGAAAAGTATTAATACAAAATAATGGAACTGGCTCAGAGGCATCCTCAGGTTTGGAAGTTATCCCCTAACTGCTGGGACCCCCATCATTGCTGAGAACCGGGACTTATTGCACCATGTGAATGCAGCGGTGGTCGATCACACACATCTTTCAGTCTGAGTGGGACCGCCAAGTTATGGAGCAGAAATGTGCATGATCGACCTCAGCTCCATTGACATTGGGCTCTTCAAAACCTCAGTTGTAGTTGTAGGGATCAGTGGAGATCCAAGTGGTCATAGAATCATAGAGTGATAGAGTTGGAAGGGACCTCCTGGGTCATCTGGACCAACCCTCAGCTCAAAGCAGGATTCACTAAATCATCCCAGACAGATGTCAGACCCCCAGCGATTTCTCTTTTTCCATGGATAGCGGAAACTACCAAACTGGAGAACAGGAGCGTAACGATCGCGGTGCAGAGGGTACGACCACGACTGGTGGGAGGAGGGCCCACTGACACCAGCTCCTATTTCACGCCAATGTCAGCTGTAGGCTATAGAAGAGGACGCCGTACATCACGGGAGTGGAGGAAGGTAAGAAGAGTTGTTGTTGTTTTTTTTAAAGCACCACTCGTCTTTTTTATTGCCTGCTGAAGTTGTGCTTTAAAGGCAATTCCACTGCCCCCTGTCTCATAGTCTCATAGTCACTTGCCGCCGCATTCATCGTTTTCCACTGTAGATTGATACTGAAGATTTTCTACTGTCAATTAATATTGAAGAATGTAAACTTGTCATCTGTTAGGACGTGACCCATGTGCTGCTTTGCACCATGACTAAGGACCATCTGCCAGCACAACCATGCCCTATATGTCACGTAGTGACTAGGCACTGTGGGCACCTACATGAAGTCTCGACGGCCTCAGGCAAAAAGGGACCTGACAGCAGATCCAGTATTTCACGGACGGTCACTTTTCAATACAAGTCTGAGAGACTCGTTCTGACGCTCATAGACTTGTATTTAGAGCTTGTGAAATAGCTTCTGACTTCTGGACAGTGAGAAGCTGTGCTCATAAGATGGCGCCGTGGGACCGATGTGGTGCTGAAAAATGGTGAAGATGCCGGAGGGTGAGTACATGACCAGGGGAAGGGACTTACATTTAAAGCGCCACTCCAATGCTGAAAAAAAAAACACTGGAGTGGTGGTTTAATGTGTTGGAAAAGACAACAGACATTATACCAGAAAGGGGTCCAAGATGGAGAGCATTACACCAGGAAGGTGGAGATTGTTATAGGATGGGGAACATTAACCAGGAAGCGGCCCATGATAGGGGACATTATACAAGGATGAGGGACGTTGATACACGAAGGGGCTCAGAATGGGGTACAATATGCTGGTAAGGAGCACATGATAAGGGCATTATACCAGGAAGGGACCAAGGATGGGTGACATTATAACGGGAACAGACCCAGGATAGTGGGCATTATACATGGAAGGGGCCCAGGATGAGGAACATTATTACAAAAAGGGTCCAGGATGGGGGACATTATTACAGAAAGGGGCAAGGATTCAGGACACTATTATAAGAGGAGGTTAGGACGGGGGATATTATTACAGGAAAGTGCCAGGGTGGGGGACATTACACTGTGTTCCAAATTATTATGCAAATAATATTTCCTCATATTTTCTCTAAATTACCTATCTGAATTGCAGTCATTGTTATTTTCCAGTCATCAACTATTCTAGTATAATTGCAATGTTTTGGAACAAACTGCCTATGAAAACAGTATCTTTTAAACAAAAAAAGAAACACTCAAAATGCATGTTCCAAATTATTATGCACAGCAGAGTTTTCAACCTTTTTTTTTATTTTGAACAAAAAAATGGTCAATTGTGAAGTTATAAGCATTATCAGCTTATTACAAAATGAAATCAAACAGTTTTCAAGTGAAAACTTTATTCTAGGTGATGTTACATTTGCACATAGGACCCCTTGTTCGAAAGAAGCTTCTGAACTCTCTCGTCCATTGAATTTGTCCGTTTTTGGATGGTTTCTGCTTCAATTGTTTTGCATGTGGACAGAATACCCTCCCAGAGCTGTTGCTTAGATGTGAACTGCCTCCCGCCATCATAGACACTCCTTTTGATGATGCTCCAGAGGTTCTCAATGGGGTTGAGGTCAGGGGAAGATGGTGACCACACCATAAGTTTGTCCTCTTTTAAGCCCATAGCAGCCAGAGATGCAGATGTGTTTCTTGCAGCATGAGACGGTTCATTATCACGCATGAAAATGATCTTGCTGCGGAAAGCACGGTTCTTCCTCTTGAACCATGGCAGGAAGTGTTGTTTTAGAAACTCCACATAGATTATGGAGTTCATCTTTACCCCTTCAGGGATCATAAAGGGGCCGACAATCTCTCTCCCCATGATTCCAGCCCAAAACATTACTCCACCTCCTCCTTGTTGGCGCCTTAGCCGTGTTTTCATGGGGTGTCCATCAACCAGCCATCCTCCACTCCATCCATCTGGACCATCGAGCGTTGCACGGCACTCATCGGTGAACAAAACAGTTTGGAAGTCAGTCTTCATGTATTGTTTGGCCCACTGGAGCCGTTTCTGCTTGTGTGCAGTGGATAGAGGTGGTCGACAGGATGGCTTACGCACAGCTGCAAACCTCTGAAGGACCCTGCATCTTGTTGTTCTGGGGACGTTGGAGGCACCAGCAGCTTCAAAAACTTGTCTGCTGCTATGACGAGGCATTTTTGCAGCTGCTCTTTTAACCTTACGCAATTGCCTGTTGGAAAGAGTCCTCAATTTTTCCTTATCAGCACGCACACGTGTGTGCTGGGAATCAGCTACATACTTCTTGATTGTGCGATGATCACGATGAAGTGTCTTGGCAATGTTGATTGTAGTCATGCCTTGACCTAAATACTCCACAATTTGTTGCTTCTCAGCAGCCGACACATCCTTTTTCTTTCCCATTTTGGCCAAAAATGTAGGCTGCTTAATAATGTGGAACAGCCTTCTTAAGTAGTCTGGCCTTTATTTGGACACACCTGCCAAACTAATGTGCACAGGTAGCTGCAATTGCTTTCAGTGATATAAAGAGCCCTGACACACATCACCATCAATGAGTTTAAATGACAAACAAAAAAATTCTAACCTTATCACTCCTAAACTCTATGTGCATAATAATTTGGAACACAGTGTATTACAGAAAGGGGCAAGGATTCAGGACACTATTATAAGAGGTTAGGACGAGGGACATTATTACAGGAAAGTGCCAGGATGGGACATTATTACATGGAGGATGAACACATATGTCTTTATAGGATCTAGGACACTACAAAGACCAACATGGAGGTGGGGACCCAGGTCCACATTTCGCACAGGGGCCATCGGACTGTAGTTACGCCACAGCTGGAGAACACGATCAGGCCTGATCTCTCAGAAGGGTTATTGCCAATAAGGTAACACTGTTTTCATCCTAGGGATTTGCATGCAGACGGGGAACACAATGAGGCCAGGGCTCCAGCACACAAGGTCTTATTGTTACTGATGATAACCTATGGGGGACCATGTAATCCCGTCTACAAGCAGTTTTTTTGCCCCCTTTAAAGGTGATCATAAGCGGAAATTACTTGTGAAATCACAAACCCTGAAATGTCATTTCGTTATTGTGGCAGCGATCAGATTAGAACAAGCAGCAATGAGCAGAGATGGCACACTGCACTGGGAAATACACAGCAAGAATTCCTGAGTGCTCCTCTCTTAGAAACAAAGTGCTCCTCTACTACAGAGTGCGCGGTATTTTTAAAAGTAGCAGTGTAATACACAAACCACTGATGATGTCAGCTTGTTATTGACTTTCCAAGTCTGAATGACTGAGCAAAGGAGAGGGGGTGGGGTGAAATCAATCTATTGCAGGCTGGGTGACCAGCCATGCGAAAATGAGCTTCAAGGTTGTGGAGGGGGATGGGAGACACTGAGCCTGCATGTTAAAGAGGCTTCTCAAAGCATCCGCTCTGCTTTACAGAAGCAAAGGCTCCACAGAGGCCTACAGCACCGAGAGGCAGGAAGGCGCCGGGCCTTGTGTTCAGGACAGCCGGGGAAGCATGGCGGCACACCGCACACAGCGGGGAAATGGCTGGCCGCTGATTTAGGGGAAGGGGGCTAAGAATTACAGGGAAAACACAAAACAGCCGGAATCTGAACGTTACATTTCTTGGTATTGTTGATCTTCGGTTTGTAAAATAAAGATAAATATCTTGGTACCGTGTTAGCCTGTAGATAGAAAAATATTTAGAATTGAGAGTCCTCAACCACTGAGGACTCTCAATTCTAAATATTTTTTTAAAATAAACCTGTAATTTTCTTTGTCATATTTGCAGCTTTTCTAATATTTATGACACAAGGGTTGTCCGCCCCGAGGACTTATTCCACAAGCCCTGCTGCTTGCCAAAACCTAATGGTGTGTAATGTACACACTGCAAGGATTTGCATGCAGGCTCCAGCAGTCGTCACATGACCACAAGTATGCGGGCACATGCCGACTAGAGTCTCAGCCGCTGAGGCTTTGATTGGCTGAGACTCGCCGGCATGTGACCGCAGCTGTGCAAAGTAGGGTGGGAAACCCCTTTAAAATGGTATTGAAGATATTGTGATAACATTTATGATTGAGGATGACCTGACCTTTGGGATACCCCACTAATCCTCAGGAAAAAGGCACCGCAGAGATAATGTACCGTGCGCATTTCAGTGTCTACCTGTGCAGCGGTGGTCAAGGCTGTTGCAGATTTCATCTTTCAGCAGAATGAACTGTTTTACTTTACACATAAAGCAACCATCAAATTCAGCATCACAACCTGGAGGATTACAGGGAAGAAACAGATAGAGAGGTCATACAACACAGTATATGGAACTGGTCATAAAGCTGTAAAGTGCTGTGGAATTAATGGCGCTATATAAGTGAGAAAAATAAATAACGTGCCATTTGCTGTCCGATCACCATAGCTGACGCTGTTGCTATGTCTCCAACATGATGTTCTCAAAGGTCTCCTAACTGCGAAAGTCTAAATTGGGCTGGTATGCACCGTATGGGCAGTGGGGCCGCGCTGGAGTCCTGGGCTCAAACCCCACCAAGGACAACATCTGCACGGAGTTTGTATGTTCTCCCGTGTTTGTGTGGGTTTCCTCCTAGTTCTCTGGTTTCCTCCCACATCCCAAAGACAGACTGATAGGTAATCTAGATTGTGAGCCTCATCGGGGACAGTGATTATAATGCCTGTAAAGCGCTGGGGAATTAATGGCGCTATATAAGTGAGTAAAATAAATATATGTGTGTGTGTGTGTGTGTGTGTGTGTGTGTGTAAGTACAGTGTGTGTGTGTGTATATATATATACAGTTAGGCCCATATATATTTGGACAGAGACAACATTTTTCTCATTTTGGTTATAGACATTACCACAATTAATTTTAAACAAAATAATTCAGATGCAGTTGAAGTTCAGACTTTCAGCTTTCATTTGAGGGTATCCACATTAAAATTGGATGAAGGGTTTAGGAGTTTCAGCTCCTTAACATGTGCCACCCTGTTTTTAAAGGGACCAAAAGTAATTGGACAATTGACTCCAAGGCTATTTCATGGACAGGTGTGGGCAATCCCTTCGTTATGTCATTCTCAATTAAGCAGATAAAAGGCCTGGAGTTGATTTGAGGTGTGGTGCTTGCATTTGGAAGGTTTTCCTATGAAGTAAACATGCGGTCAAAAGCGCTCTCCATGCAGGTGAAACAAGCCATCCTTAAGGTCTGAAAACAAAAAACCCATCCGAGAAATTGCTACAATATTAGGAGTGGCAAAATGTACAGTTTGGTACATCCTGAGAAAGAAAGAAAGCACTGGTGAACTCATCAATGCAAAAAGACCTGGGCGCCCACGGAAGACAACAGTGGTGGGTGATCGCAAAATAATCTCCATGGTGAAGAGAAACCCCTACACAACAGCCAACCAAGTGAACAGCACTCTCCCGGAGGTCGGCGTATCAATATCCAAATCTACCATAAAGAGAAGACTGCATGAAAGTAACTACAGAGGGTTCACTGCACGATGCAAGCCACTCATAAGTGTCAAGAATAAAAAGGCTAGACTGGACTTTACTGAAAAAACATCTAAAAAAGCCAGCACAGTTCTGGAAGAACATTCTTTGGACAGATGAAACCAAGATCAACCTCTACCAGAATGATGGCAAGAGAAAAGTATGGCGAAGGCGTGGTACAGCTCATGATCCAAAGCATACCACATCATCTGTAAAACCCGGCGGAGGCAATGTGATGGCTTGGGCATGCATGGCTGCCAGTGGCACTGGGTCACTAGTGTTTATTGATGAGGTGACACAGGACAGAAGCAGCAGAATGAATTCTGAGGTATTCAGAACCATACTGTGTGCTCAGATCCAGCCAAATGCAGCCAAACTGATTGGTCGTCGTTTCATACTACAGATGGACAATGGCCCAAAACATAAAGCCAAAGCAACCCAGGAGTTTATTAAAGCAAAGAAGTGGAATATTCTTGAATGGCCAAGTCAGTCACCTGATCTCAACCCAATTGAGCATGCATTTCACTTGTTAAAGACTAAACTTCAGACAGAAAGGCCCACAAACAAACAGCAACTGAAAAACACCGCAGTCAAGGCCTGGCAGAGCATCAAAAAGGAGGAAACACAGCGTCTGGTGATGTCCATGAGTTCAAGACTTCCGGCAGTTATTGCCAACAAAGGGTTTTCAGTCAAGTATTAAAAATGAACATTTTATTTAAAATTATTGAATCTGTCCAATTACTTTTGGTCCCTTTAAAAACAGGGTGGCACATATTAAGGAGCTGAAACTCCTAAACCCTTCATCCAATTTTAATGTGAATACCCTCAAATGAAAGCTGAAAGTCTGAACTTCAACTGCATCTGAATTGTTTTGTTTAAAATTCATTGTGGTAATGTCTATAACCAAAATGAGAAAAATGTTGTCTCTGTCCAAATATATATGGACCTAACTGTATATATATACACTCACCGGCCACTTTATTAGGTACACCATGCTAGTAACGGGTTGGACCACTTTTGCCTTCAGAACTGCCTCAATTCTTCGTGGCATAGATTCAACAAGGTGCTGGAAGCATTCCTCAGAGATTTTGGTCCATATTGACATGATGGCATCACACAGTTGCCGCAGATTTGTCAGCTGCACATCCCAAAGATGCTCCATACAAGGCAGGATGGATCCATGCTTTCATGTTGTTTACGCCAAATTCTGACCCTACCATCCGAATGTCGCAGCAGAAATCGAGACTCATCAGACCAAGCAACGTTTTTCCAATCTTCTACTGTCCAATTTCGATGAGCTTGTACAAATTGTAGCCTCAGTTTCCTGTTCTTAGCTGAAAGGAGTGGTACCCGGTGTGGTCTTCTGCTGCTGTAGCCCATCTGCCTCAAAGTTCGACGCACTGTGCGTTCAGAGATGCTCTTAGGCCTACCTTGGTTGTAACGGGTGGCGATTTGAGTCACTGTTGCCTTTCTATCAGCTCGAACCAGTCTGCCCATTCTCCTCTGACCTCTGGCATCAACAAGGCATTTCCGCCCACAGAACTGCCGCTCACTGGATTTTTTTTCTTTTTCGGACCATTCTCTGTAAACCCTAGAGATGGTTGTGCGTGAAAATCCCAGTAGATCAGCAGTTTCTGAAATACTCAGACCAGCCCTTCTGGCACCAACAACCATGCCACGTTCAAAGGCACTCAAATCACCTTTCTTCCCCATACTGATGCTCGGTTTGAACTGCAGGAGATTGTCTTGACCATGTCTACATGCCTAAATGCACTGAGTTGCCGCCATGTGATTGGCTGATTAGAAATTAAGTGTTAACAAGAAGTTGGACAGGTGTACCTAATAAAGTGGCCAGTGAGTGTATATATATATATATATATATATATATATATATACAGCAAAAATTCAGACACCACTGGAAAATGTTCAGTTTGCTTTTTCTCTTTATAGGTATATTTTTGAGTAAAATGGAAATTGTTCTTTTATTCTATAAACTTCTGACAACATGTCTCCGAATTTCCAAGCAATAAATTTTGTATTTTTTTTCTGACAAAGAAAAATGGTAAAAATTTAAAAAAAACAAAAAAACCTCAGTGCTTTCAGACCTCAAAATTTGTGGAATAACCATGATTTTTAATCACAGCATTCATGTGTCTTGGCATGCTTTCCTCCAGTCTTTCACACTGCTCCCTCCCATTTCCTTGTAGATTGTAAGCTTGCGAGCAGGGACCTCACTCCTAATGTCACTGTTTCAATTGTCTTAACTTGTATTGAATTTATTGTCTGTACATGTCCCCGCTTAATTGTAAAGTGCTGCGGAATATGTTGGCGCTATATGAATAAAAATTATTATTATTATTACTGCTTATATGTGTGTGTGTGTATGTATGTGCAGTGTGTTTATATTATCTGTGTGTGTATATGTGCAGTATATATATATATATATATATATATATATATATATATATATACTAGATTGTGGCCCGATTCTAACGCATCGGGTATTCTAGAATATGCATGTCCCCGTAGTATATGGACAATGATGATGCCGACTGTGCCCGTCGCTGATTGTTCGAAGCAACCTTTTTGACATCGTCGCCATGGCAACCATTATGACATCTACGTCGATACTGTGCCCGACCAATCAGAGACGCGGGATTTCCATTATGACATCATCGTCCCCATGCTATGCCCGTCGCTGATTGGTCGAGGCCCAGGCGGCCTCGACCAATCAGCGAATGAATAAACGGGACAGACAGACAGACAGACAGAAAAACCCTTAGACAATTATATATATAGATATACAGTATATGTGCGGTGTGTATATGCATGTGTATAAGTATTTTATGTATGTGTATACATATGTATAAGTAGTGTGTGTGTGTGTATTTGCAGTGTGTATGTATATATATATGTATGTACACAGGGCTGGCGTTAGCGGCAGGCAGCTGCCTAGGGCCCCCGCTCCCCCAGCCAGTTGCCTGCCGCCAGCGCCAACTGTGGGAAGTGTATAATACTATATGGAACATTATGAGGCAAGTATTATACTATATGGAGGACTGAGTAGTGTATTTTAATATATGGACCTGTGTGACCTCGTCTCCCGGTTCAATCCTGCACGCAACCTCCGATCCTCACAAGATCTCCTTCTCTACTCCCCTCTTATCTCCTCTTCACACAATCGCATACAAGATTTCTCTCACGCATCACCCCTACTCTGGAACTCTCTACCACAACATATCAGACTCTCGCCTACCATCGAAACCTTCAAAAAGAACCTGAAGACCTACCTCTTCCGGCAAGCCTACAACCTGCAGTAACCACCGATCGACTAAACCACTGCACGACCAGCTCTATCCTCGCCTACTGTATCCTCACCCATCCTTTGTAGATTGTGAGCCCTCGCGGGCAGGGTCCTCTCTCCTCCTGTACCAGTTGTGACTTGTATTGCTCAAGATTATTGTACCTGTTTTTATTATGTATACCCCTCCTCACATGTAAAGTGCCATGGAATAAATGGCGCTATAATAATTAATAATATGGAGGACTATGGGGGGTGTATTATACTATATGGAGGACTATGGGTAGTATATTATACTATATGGAGGACTATGGGGAGTGTATTATACTATATGGAGGACTATGGGGCACATTATATTATATGGAGGACTATGGGATGTGCATTTTACAATATGGAGGACTGTGGTACACATTATAATATATGGAGGACTACGGGGTGCATTATACTATATGAGGAGGGCTATATTGTATTCTATGGAGGGGCTACATTATACTATATATATAAGGGG
The DNA here is from genome assembly GCF_051348905.1 of Ranitomeya variabilis. Taxonomy (NCBI): domain Eukaryota; kingdom Metazoa; phylum Chordata; class Amphibia; order Anura; family Dendrobatidae; genus Ranitomeya; species Ranitomeya variabilis. The sequence continues at coordinate 897,910,598 of NC_135233.1, forward strand.
GCTATATTATACTATATGGAAGACTAGGGAGCACATTATATTATATGGAGGACTATGGGGTGTGCATTTTACAATATGGAGCACATTATAATATATGGAGGACTATGGGGTGCATTATACTAAACAAGCAAAATGATGCATATTCATTGAGTGATTGGATTGTTTATGCGGGAACAGAAATCCTTGTTCTCAGCAGCACATCGCTGGTGTAAACTGTAGATGTGCTGCTGATAACATGATACTGTATGGGGACAGATTGATCTAATAGTAATTGGTCTGTCCGATCATTCTTTCGCAGACAGTGGAAAAAGGTCGGGAAACAAGCGAACGACTTCAATATTGTCGATCACACTCGTTAAGCGGCCTGAACTCAGCGCATGTAACTACAACAGAAATGCTTCTGTGTGATGTGAAATATGTTAGCATTTGGGACCCCATTTTAAACTGTTGCCTAGGGCCACACTTTGCCTAAAACCGGCCCTGTGTGTATACATGTGTATGAGTAGTATGTGTGTGTGTGATTACATCTATAATATAACGCTGGGAGCGTCACTCTGTCCGAAGCCTCTATAGACTGCGCAAGCGCACGCGCCGGCGCAGTCTAGGCCCCACAGAGCGACGCTCCCAGGAGATCGCGGTATGCGTAAACACTGAACGCTCACCGCGATCTCCAACGGAGAAGCAGGGACCGCCAGGAGGGTAAGTATGATATATTTACCTGTCCCGTTCCTCCGTTGCGCGCTGCCCCTCCGTCCTCCGGTCCACATCCTCTGCCTGTGACGTTCACAGTTCAGAGGGCGCGATGACGCGCTTAATGCGCGCCGCCCTCTGACTGAACAGTCACAGGCAGAGGACCCGGAAGACAGACCGGCGCGCAGCGCTGGATCAGGGCCAGGTAACTATAGCAAGTGCCGGGGGCCTGAGCTAGCGGCGACTCCGGCACCTGACCCCCACAGCGCGCCGGTGTCCCCGCCTGCTCAGGCCCCCAGCACCGCCGCGCACAGCCTGAGCCACCGCACCCAGCACGGCCTGAGCCACCGCAGCCAGCACCGCCTGAGCCACCGCAGCCAGCACCGCCTGAGCCACCGCAGCCAGCACCGCCTGAGCCACCGCAGCCAGCACCGCCTGAGCCACCGCAGCCAGCACGGCCTGAGCCACCGCACCCAGCACGGCCTGAGCCACCGCACCCAGCACGGCCTGAGCCACCGCACCCAGCACGGCCTGAGCCACCGCACCCAGCACGGCCTGAGCCACCGCAGCCAGCACCGCCTGAGCCACCGCAGCCAGCACGGCCTGAGCCACCGCAGCCAGCACGGCCTGAGCCACCGCAGCCAGCACGGCCTGAGCCACCGCACCCAGCACAGCCGCCCACAGCCACGCACAGCCGCCGCACCCAGCACAGCCTGAGCCACCGCACAGCCTGAGCCACCGCACCCAGCACAGCCACGCACAGCCGCCGCACCCAGCACAGCCACGCACAGCCGCCTGCACTCAGCACCGCCACGCACAGATGCCCGCGCTCAGCTCCGCCACGCAAAGCCACCCACGCACAGCACAGCCACATACAGCCGCCCGCACTCAGCACAGCCGCCCGCACTCAGCACAGCCGCCCGCACTTAGCACAGCCGCCCGCACTGATGGGGGCGCAGGATGGAGCAGCACATGATAGGGTGGAGCAGCACATGACAGGATGGGGGCGCAGGATGGAGCAGCACAGCCACCGCACCCAGCACAGCCACCGCACCCAGCACAGCCACCGCACCCAGCACAGCCGCCCGCACCCAGCACAGCCTGAGCCACCGCACCCAGCACAGCCACGCACAGCTGCCGCACCCTGCACAGCCACCGCACCCAGCACAGCCACGCCCACCCAGCACGGCCGCGCACAGCCGCCTGCACTCAGCACAGCCACGCACAGCCGCCTGCACTCAGCACCGCCACGCACAGCCGCCTGCACTCAGCACCGCCACGCACAGCCGCCCGCACTCAGCACCGCCACGCACAGCCGCCCGCACTCAGCACCGCCACGCACAGCCGCCCGCACTCAGCACCGCCACGCACAGCCGCCCGCACTCAGCACCGCCACGCACAGCCGCCCACGCACAGCATAGCCACGCACAGCCGCCGCACCCAGCATAGCCACGCACAGCCGCCGCACCCAGCACCGCCACAAACAGCCGCCGCACCCAGCACAGCCACGCACAGCCGCCCACACCCAGCACAGCCACGCACAGCCGGCCACACCCAGCACAGCCGCCCGCACCCAGCACAGCCTGAGCCGCCGCACCCAGCACAGCCGCCGCACCCAGCACAGCCGCCGCACCCAGCACAGCCGCCGCACCCAGCACAGCCACGCCCACCCAGCACAGCCACGCACAGCCGCCCGCACCCAGCACAGCCGCCCGCACTCAGCACCGCCACGCACAGCCGCCCGCACTCAGCACCGCCACGCACAGCCGCCCATGCACAGCACAGCCACATACAGCCGCCGCACCCAGCATAGCCACGCACAGCCGCCCGCACCCAGCACCGCCACGCACAGCCGCCGCACCCAGCACAGCCACGCACAGCCGCCCGCACCCAGCACAGCTGCCCGCACCCAGCACAGCCGCCTGCACTCACACAGCCACGCACAGCCGCCCACAGCCACGCACAGCCGCCTGCACTCAGCACCGCCACTCACAGCTGCCCGCACTCAGCACCGCCACGCACAGCCGCCCACGCATAGCACAGCCACATACAGCCGCCCGCACTTAGCACAGCCGCCCGCACTGATGGGGTGCAGGATGGAGCAGCACATGATAGGGTGGAGCAGCACATGACAGGATGGGGGCGCAGGATGGAGCAGCACAGCCACCGCACCCAGCACAGCCACCGCACCCAGCACAGCCACCGCACCCAGCACAGCCACCGCACCCAGCACAGCCACCGCACCCAGCACAGCCACCGCACCCAGCACAGCCACGCACAGCCGCCCGCACCCAGCACAGCCACGCACAGCCGCCCGCACTCAGTACCGCCACGCACAGCCGCCCGCACCCAGCACAGCCACCTGCACCCAGCACAGCCACGCCCAGCCGCCCGCACCCAGCACAGCCACGCCCAGCCGCCCACGCACAGCACAGCCACATACAGCCGCCCGCACTCAGCACAGCTGCCCGCACTCAGCACAGCCGCCCGCACTGATGGGGGCGCAGGATGGGAGCACATGACAGGATGGGGATGCAGGATGGAGTAGCACATACCAGGATGGAGACCATATACCAATATAAATGCTCGCCACCCGGGCGTAGAACGGGTTCAATAGCTAGTGATTATATATGAATAAATGTTGATTTTTTTTTCTTCCAGGATAAATGTGGATTGTTGTTCATGGAAAAAAAATAAGACATCCCGTGACAATAAGCCATAACCCATCTTTTGGTGCAAGAAATAATATAAGACCCGGTCTTATTTTCGGAGAAACATGGTAGAAGGAATTAGTCTGCAGCCTCCATGACAAAATGCATTACTGTACATTCAGAGAAACACAAAGACTTCAACTTTGAACATACGTGTTTTATTTGTAGTTGTGGTCTGGATTCCTATTCTTCTGTCCCCAAAGACGTTATCGTCATCAAGCTACAGATGGCCACACAGGAAATAGAAGACTTTTTAGTGTCTGGCAGACCACAGACTGTAGTCCTGACAGTGCATGGCAGGATGCTGTAGGCTGAGCGGGCCCCAACCACAGGCTGCTCTCAGTGATTGGTGCTATGATGCCCTTGAGAATATAGAAGGCATCACATTTATATGTATCGAGAGGACTCACCTGCAGTCAGACATCTTACCTCTATCACCTCCATACATTCATATATTTACTAGTAACATTGTCAACGACCAGGGGCGTGGTGGTGTATATAGGAGCCATAGTGAAGTCTACATGCTCGCACACAGTAGGTCGTTTGTTAGTTGTTACCCATTAGACAAGTGTATGAACTTAGAGCTGAAGCTAATCCTCATTTTACCTACGTTATATTCTCTAGCCCCAATTCATCAAAGCTGTTACGCCAGAATTTTGGTATAAAAACTTTGAAAAGTTGCAAAATGTTGGTGCAACGTGAGGCTGTGCTAAAGTTTAGCGACTTATGGTGTTGTCCTGCCATTTTCGCTCAGATCTACTGAAGTGAGCAGATCTCGGCAGGACAGGGGCATGGCAACCCCGCACTTCAAACTCATGATGAGCAGCGGTGTTCCTTACCCCACTAATCTTACTCTAGTCCCAAACTGGAGTAACATTAATGGCAGAGTGCACCCGCAGGCACACGCCACTGGTCAGATGGCTCCTGGTTCATTATGAGGCATGAGGCGCACACCACTTAATGAATTAGGCGCATCTTACAACTCATGTGTGCCTCTACCAGAAACGTTACACTAGTCAAATTCTGGAGTAACATTTCTGGAGGAAAGACACAACATCTGCATGATTTTGCTGGGTGGGCTTTGCCACTTCGGCGTAGTGTTGCGCAAAAACTTTGCCACATTTGAAATTATCTTATAGCAGAAAACTGGTAGAACATGTGTCTGAATATGGCCCACTATGGTCAAATGTACAGGGCACACCTCTTAATCACTGAATTTAGGTTTTCCATATAGTCCCAAAGTGGTGGATCATGTAGAGTTCCAAAGCAGGGTCGTCGAGTGATGATAGGAGTAAATCATAAAGTTACCAACACCCTGCCAACTTAATAACTGCAGAGTTCAAACCACCTCTGGCATTACCATCAGCACAACAGCTGGACGTCTGGTTGGATGTCTGGAGCTTTATGACATCGGCTTCCATGGCCGAGCAGATACAAGCAAGATTTACATCATCAAGCGCAATGTCAAATGTCAGATGGAGTGGTGTAAAGCAGCCACCATTGGAATGGGATTTGCAAAGTATTTTTCAGTTCATTAAAAGCCACATCTGGAGATATCATTTGGTGGCCAGAAGAAGCGTGTTCTGTGGAGTGAGGAATCACGCTTCTCTATCTGACATTCTGATGGGCAAGGTTGGGTTTCGTAAATGTCAGAACAGCACCTGCTTACTGCATTGCATAAAGTGTGGTGAAGGCCTGATAACACTATTGGCCTAGGTTATTTAAGGCCCCGTCTCACTAAGCGATTTACCAACGATCACGACCAGCGATATGACCTGGCCGTGATCGTTGGTAAGTCGCTGTGTGGTCGCTGGGGAGCTGTCACACAGACCGCTCTCCCCAGCGACCAACGATCAGGGGAACGACTTCGGCATCGTTGAAACTGTCTTCAACGATGCCGAAGTCCCCCTGCAGCACCCGGGTAACCAGGGTAAACATCGGGTTACTAAGCGCAGGGCCGCGCTTAGTAACCCGATGTTTACCCTGGTTACCAAAGAAAACAAACACTACATACTCGCCTTTCGGTGTCCAGGTCCCTTGCCGTCTGCTTCCTGCTCTGACTGAGCCGCCGTACACTGAGAGCAGAGCGCAGCGGTGACGTCACTGCTGCGCTCTCACTTCTCACTGTACGGCCGGGAGTCAGTGAGAGCAGGAAGCAGACGGCAAGGGACCTGGACACCGAAAGGCGAGTATGTACTGTTTGTTTTTTTTTACATTTACGCTGGTAACCAGGGTAAACATCGGGTTACTAAGCGCGGCCCTGCGCTTAGTAACCCGATGTTTACCCTGGTTACCAGTGAAGACATCGCTGGATCGGTGTCACACACACCGATTCAGCAATGTCAGCGGGGCCTCAACGACCAAAAAAAGGTCCAGGCCATTCCGACACGACCAGCGATCTCGCAGCAGGGGCCTGATCGCTGGTACGTGTCACACATAGCGAGATCGCTATGGAGGTCGCTGTTGCGTCACAAAACTTGTGACTCAGCAGCGATCTCGCTAGCGATCTCGCTATGTGAGACGGGGCCTTTAGGGTCCGTTTATGCAGCACTAAACAACCACTTACTAAATATTTATTGATCGGCCGTTATTTCATAGCCTGTGTACACAGGATGACTACAGTACATGAAGCACAATGAGAGATCAGTAACAGAGCCGTGATAGATCGCTGAGTGCGCACAGACTCCACTGTTCTCGGCAGCACAAGTCCTGTCTACCAAGGACGACATATCGCCGAGAACAATTATATTTTAGGCTGCATAAAAGATAATTTCACCAGAAGAACAAGCGTGTTACGCATTAACCTGCTGATCGACAGTCAGTTACACTGAAAGGTTATCATGAACCAAGCATTCTTAAAAATACTCATCCATGATTATCTTTAAATTCAGCTGAAAAGGGTTCTCCGGCTGCAGAATTCTGAATCCCCTCTGTGCATGCACTGTGCTGCGAGGATTCGCAGGTTTCTGAGCCGGGAGCGGTGGTGATATATGCGTTATACATACTCCCTGCCAGAGCCCGGCCAGTGGACGCACCTCGCTCCATAGACTCGTATTGAGCATGGCCCGCATCCACTACACTGCGTGCAGAATTATTAGGCAAGTTGTATTTTGATCACATGGTACGTTTTATACATGTTGTCCTACTCCAAGCTGTTCAGGCTTGAGAGCCAACTACCAATTAAGTAAATCAGGTGATGTGCATCTCTGTAATGAGGAGGGGTGTTGTCTAATGACATCAAAACCCTATATAAGGTGTGCTTAATTATTAGCCAACTTCCTTTCCTTTGGCAAAATGGGTCAGAAGAGAGATTTGACGGGCTCTGAAAAGTCCACAATTGTGAGATGTCTTGCAGAGGGATGCAGCAGTCTTGAAATTGCCAAACGTTTGAAGAGTGATCACCGAACAATCAAGCGTTTCATGGCAAATAGCCAACAGGGTCGCAAGAAGCATGTTGGGCAAAAAAGGCGCAAAATAACTGCCCATGAATTGAGGAAAATTAAGCGTGAAGCTGCCAAGATGCCATTTGCCACCAGTTTTACCATATTTCAGAACTGCAACGTTACTGGAGTAACAAAAAGCACAAGGTGTGCGATACTCAGGGACATGGCCAAGGTAAGGAAGGCTGAAAAACGACCACCTTTGAACAAGAAACATAAGGTAAAACGTCAAGACTGGGCCAAGAAATATTTTAAGACTGACTTTTCAAAGGTTTTATGGACTGATGAAATGAGTGACTCTTGATGGGCCAGATGGATGGGCCAGAGGCTGGATCAGTAAAGGGCAGAGAGCTCCACTCCGACTCAGACGCCAGCAAGGTGGAGGTGGGGTACTGGTATGGGCTGGTATCATCAAAGATGAACTTGTGGGACCTTTTCATGTTGAGGATGGAGTGAAGCTCAACTCCCAGACCTACTGCCAGTTTCTGGAAGACAACTTCTTCAAGCAGTGGTACAGGAAGAAGTCGGTATCGTTCAAGAAAAACATGATTTTCATGCAGGACAATGCTCCATCACATGCCTCCAACTACTACACAGCGTGGCTGGCCAGTAAAGGTCTCAAAGAAGAAAAAATAATGACATGGCCCCCTTGTTCACCTGATCTGAACCCCATAGAGAACCTGTGGTCCCTCATAAAATGTGAGATCTACAGGGAGGGAAAACAGTCCACCTCTCGGAACAGTGTCTGGGAGGCTGTGGTGGCTGCTGCACGCAATGTTGATCGTAAACAGATTAAGCAACTGACAGAATCTATGGATTCAAAGGGAGATTTGTAGTTAAAATTCTGCGCTCAATTTCAGGAGAGTATAGTTAATTCACAGTGGTTTTATTCAACGCGTTTCAGGGGTCTCATGCCCCCTTCATCTGGAAATACCACACAGAATATACAGGCATCACAGGTATAAATAGTATATTATTTCCTGATGAAGGGGGCATGAGACCCCTGAAACGCGTTAATTCTGCACATAGTGTAGATGGCAAGAATATGAATATATCAGTACATTATAAATACAATGCAATATATATATATACAGTGAGATGGGATCTGGCAAGGAGATATAAAAGCAGGGCAGGAAGCCGTCAGAGAGCCAGCAATCTGCGCACACTATTGATTCACGTAGAAGTGAATAATTTCTGTATTTATAGCGAGATTGAATGTACTAGCTAGATTTTCTTCAAGTTAAGCGCAAGCACTTTACATATCCATGGTTAGGATTGCCTCGCTGAATAATATTCCATTGTGTTTTTAAAGAATATGCTTATTTTCTGTTGTTTCATTTTTAAAATAAAAGTTATGCTTTAGTAGGGTCTTTAGTAAGGGATCTTTATTTGCCTAAGGCAATTTGTGTGAATAGTAATCTAACTCTATGCTGACCATTAAACAGTATTGGTCTAGCACTGAATGGCCACGTCACTACGGTAGATGGTGCCTGGCCTCATTCTATACAAGTGAATGGTGCAAGGCTGCGCCCACAAGAAGGCTTTTTCCTGAGATACACATAAGGCATATATCACAGTCGTTCCGGGTTCAGAAACTAGCGAATCCTCACAGGACAAAGTGCGTGCGCTGGGGGGGATCATAAGTCTGCAGTCATACAGGGCAACTGCAGACTTATAAGTTTAGACCGGACAACCCCTTTAAGTATCAGGGAAGAAAACTTTGGGAATAGTTTGGGGAAGGCCCTTTTCTATTCCAGCATTACTATGCCTCAATGCACAAAACAAGTTCTAAAATACCAAGGGTGGGTGAGTTTCGAGGGGAAGAACTTAACTGTCCACACAGAACCCCAACCTTAAACCCATGGAACCATATTTGTGATGAACAACAATAGAGTTTGTGGTCCAGGCAGAGGCATAGCTACGGTGTTGGTGCAGGGGGGTATAGTATACTGCACTCTCCATAATCCTCCACGTAGTATAATGCACCCCCCATAGTCGTCCATATAGCATAATGCATTCCCTATAGGCCTCTATATAGTACTAGACTGTGGCCCGATTCTAACGCATCAGGTATTCTAGAATATGCATGTCCCGTAGTATATGGACAATGATGATTCCAGAATTCGAGGCAGACTGTGCCCGTCGCTGATTGGTCGAGGCAACCTTTATGACATCATCGTCGCCATGGCAACCATTATGACATCTACGTCGATACTGTGCCCGTCGCTGATTGGTCGAGGCGAATTCGCGGCAGACTGTGCCCGTCGCTGATTGGTCGAGACAACCTTTATGACATCATCGTCGCCATGCTGTGCCCGTCGCTGATTGGTCGAGGCCTGGCGGCCTCGACCAATCAGAGACGCGGGATTTCTACGTCGATACTGTGCCCGTCGCTGATTGGTCGAGATCGAGGCGGCCTCGACCAATCAGCGAATGAATAAACGGGACAGACAGACAGACAGAAAAACCCTTAGACAATTATATATATAGATAATACACTCACGATAAGCCTCTATATAGTATAATGCACTCCTCATAGGCCTCCATACAGTATAATACACCCCATAGTCCTTCATACAGTATAAGGGACCCCCACAGGTCTCTATATAGTTTAATGCGCTCCCCATAGGTATTCCATACAGTATAATGCACTCCCCATAAAAAAAAACAATATTCACCTCTCTTCCTCGTTCCCCACTGCTCCAGTCCCTGCACCGAGCGCTCTGAGCACCTGCACATCTCAGCACAGCGGGCACAATATAGTGATGCCATGGTGCCCGCTGGGCTGAGAAGTCAGACACAGAGGGGGGAATGATGGGAGAGGGAGCATCAGCTTAAGCTCCCTCTCTCTTCATTGCTTTCAACCGCATCGGCATCAGGGATACCATACAGTTGAACTTGCCATGACTAGCAGGGGGCCCGATGCTGGCACTGGGCACGTGGACCTCATAGCGAGTGCAGGGAGATCGTGTCTCCCTGCTCTGCCGAAGAGTTTAACTGTATCGGCGAGCTCAGCGTGCTGACAGTTTCAAGTAGCGCAGCTCCAGGTGGGCCCCTCAGAGCACGGAGCCCAGAGTCACCGCACCCTCTGTCCCCCGGTAGTTACGCTACTGGATCCAGGCTCTTTCATCCCATATCAGGGTCTGACCTCACAAATGCTCTTCTGGATTAATGGGAAAAAAGTTCCCACAGACACCTCCAAAATGTTGAAGAAATAATTCCTAGGAGAGTGAACGCTGATATATCAGCAATGGGACCAACTCCAGATTAATGCCTATGGGACGCCATACAAGCTCCTATAGGTGGCCAATAATTTTGTCCATATTGTGCATCTAATTTTGAAAGCAATGTATAAAGATTTCATAGTAACGTCCAACCGAAAATGCGTCACTCACTGCCATAAATGAGCATACCTGGATTGCCAGCGAATAATGCATTTAAAATGTTCATTGAAAATACCTAGTTGATGGCCATTAGTAGGATATATGTGGCGAAACGCAACATGTACCGAATGCGGAATAGAAAGTGTCTTGTAGCTTATTCACTGTTATTTACAGATTTTCTTTTCTTGGAGGTCGTGTAATTCTTCTTGACTTAATTGCTGTCCTGACACATTTAAAGTAAGTTCCTTCACCGACAAATAATGGCTCTTTAATGTAATGGAATAAACAACACAACTGGACTGTTAATTTGCAAACAAACAAAATTATGAAACAAAACCCATTTTTTTCCTAATCATTTTGCTGATTTTAGATTTAAAGGGAACCTGTCATGTAAAAAAAACACTATTGACCTGCAGATATGGGGTTAATCTGCAGGTTAATAGCATTCTCAACCTGCCCAGCGCCCAGACTTAGATCGCTGATGCTGGGAGGAGATTATCTAATTTCTCCCTGCAGAGTTCAGTCATAGGGGTGTGGCCAGCTGTCAGTCTTTATCCTTTTCTTACATGGTATAAAATGAAAGTGGACAGAATTTGTACTCCGGTACGTTGCTACAGTACACTGGGCAAAATACTAACTCTTAGCATTTCATGTTCCTTGGTTTTCATGATGCCGTTTGATCCCTAATGTTCTCAAAGAAACCTCTGAGGTCTTCACAGAACAGCTGTAGTTATACTGAGAATAAGCGACACCCGGGTCAATTTACTAATTTTGTGACTTCTGGAGGCAATCGGTCACTCAGGATTATATTTAGGGGTATTAGACTACAGGGGGGCTGAATACAAAAGCATGTCACAATTTTCAGATTTATAATTTTAAAATAATCATGAAGCTATATATATATATATATATATATATATATATATATATATATATATATATCTAGTATATAATTGTCTAAGGGTCACTTCCGCCTTTCTGTCCTTCTTTCTGTGTTTCTTTCTGTCACGGATATTCATTGGTCGCGGCCTCTGTCTGTCATGGAATCCAAGTTGCTGATTGGTCGTGGCAAAATGCCCACGACCATTGCCACCACCAATCAGCGACGCGCACAGTCCGGAAGAAAATGGCCGCTCCTTACTCCCCGCACTCGGTGCCCGGCGCCCACATACAACCCCGCTATTAACCCTGTGTGACCAAGTTTTTACTAATGACGCAGCCTATGCAGCGTCAATAGTAAAAACATCTAATGTTAAAAATAATAAAAAAAATTAAAAATCATTATATACTCACCTTCCGCCGCCTTTCCGGCTCCTCGCGATGCTCCGGCCGGTCCATGCAAGCGGCACGTTCCGGTGGCAAGGATGGTCTGGGAGAAGGACCTGCCCCCCACACAGGTGACAGAACTACAACGCGCCTGTGGAAGGTGAGTATATGTTTATTTTTTATTTTTGTAACCTGTTGCATACGTGGCTGGGCAATATACTACGTAGCTGGGCAATATACTACGTGACTGCCCAATATACTACGTGGCTGGGCAATATACTACGTGGCTCTGTGCTGTATACTACGTCGCTGTGCAATGTACTACGTGGCTCTGTGCTGAATACTACGTCACTGGCCAATATACTACGTCACTGGGCAATATACAACGTCACTGGGCAATATACTACGTCGCTGGGCAATATACTACGTGGCTGGGCAATATACAACGTCACTGGGCAATATACTACGTGGCTGGGCAATATACTACGTGGCTCTGTGCTGTATACTACGTCGCTGTGCAATGTACTACGTGGCTCTGTGCTGAATACTACGTCACTGGCCAATATACAACGTCACTGGGCAATATACTACGTCGCTGGGCAATGTACTACGTGGACATACATATTCTAGAATACCCGATGTGTTAGAATTGGGCCACCATCTAGTATATATATATATATATATATATATATATATATATATATATATATATATATATATACATTACTAAATAGTCCTCTCAGATTACCAATAATGGCACTTCCAATCAATTTCCTACTTATTGCGGACTTATATTCTCTTTGCCGCATGAAGAGACCCATATACATGTATTTATTAAAAATAAATTCTTTATTAAACATCAAGATAAAACATTGTTAACAAGACCCGACATAAACAAACTAAGTGTCCAGGGAATAGACCGGATGGACACAAAATCATATATATTACTGATATTCTGTCATAAATAGACTCATATATACATCACTGCCCACTGTGGTATAATAAAAAATTATCACCACATAAAGCCTTAATTGTGATGAATCACATATAGTGGAGGACTATATATATTTAATAATATACAAAACACCGCACATCCAATTACCAGTATATCCACATTTGTTAATATAGAGTCAAATATCTCATGGCATAATCGGATACTGCTAGGCAATGTGCGGTTGTACTGCAGATTACTTACAAGTATGTAATGCCCTCAGGAGCCAGCAATGTGATTAGTGAGCCCACCGATCCTTCCACGTGCGCCCCGACGCGCGTTTCGCCCGTAAGCTTCTTCCGGGGGCGTAACCCAGTGAGAGAAGGGATGGCTATTTAAGAAACGTGCACCCTATCATCTAACGATGCGTCATGGTGGGAGGAGTTATCGTGACTGTCTATCAAGCTCAGCGGCGCATAGCGCTTCCATCCTCTTCCTAGATAAACGGGTGCTACTGAGACTGCGCTCACTGGAACGCTGTGTGGCACACAAGCGTAACCAGGTGCTGAGCGCATCTCAGAGCGCCAGGACATAGGATGTAATGCGCATGCGCACTGCAAGATAGGCAAAAATATACAAGGGAAACCTTAAAGTACAGAGCTATCCTAGTGTAGACAACGGAAACATGCAAGGGGATACTATCTCAGTGCAGCCGACAAAACGACGAGGTGCATATAGATTAAATATACGTGACCCCAAATATACAACACATATTTTATTAATAGTAAAGTGAACGATATAACATCATATTGCATGAATGTGTTTTTAGAAAGGGTCCGGGTGAACCATAAGGTGCTATTCCTATACCTGGAGTGTCAACATTTATATAAAGTGCCCTGTGCTAGATTAAATACATTAATAACTTATAAATAGTTATTCTCCCAAATAAAAATTATTATATAGATTTAGCCATATATCTATTCCTATCCATACCCCGATGTACACTGTCCCCATTAAGCGTCCAATAAGCGGATAGACTAAGAACAACATAAGATCTCTAAATTATCATCCCATTTTTTACAATAAATAATATTTATAAAATAGTATATTAATATGAATATAATATTTGTCACACATATATGCTTTCACAATGGTAAGTATAACATATTTACATTCATAATAATTGGGATAATATAATTCTTGTCTCTGTAGTTGTATCTTCCATCCAATATTTTCAAAAGGTTTTCTTCTCTAAAGGAAGCTGCTGCCACAAGTCCAAATCCCTTGCTGGCCTATCCTGGAACCCGACTCAATTAATGCATATAGAAAGCATAAGTTCACCACCATATATGGATATAGTCTAATAATTCATAAGCAACCATCTAGTAAAAAGAAGGATAAAAAGTTAGTAAGCAGTTAATGATACACAATTAAAATAATAAAATAAGGTAAGATTAACCCTCTCCCTTAGTTTAAAAATGCCCAATTGTATCACGCTTAAAGAAATGCTGCAAATCCTAGATTTTCATTTAACCCTTGTGGGCTCATGGCTCCCAGACGGAAAATCCACTTACTCTCTAATTGAGCCAATACTTGACCCAGGTCCCCACCCCGAATCCCTAGATCTATCTGGTCTATAGCTCTAATAGTTAGATCATTACTGGAGCATCCATGATATTTTTTAAAATGTCTAGGGAGGGTCTTAAGAGTGCTGATGTCCTCAATGGTTTTCGCTTTTTGAATATCTCTGACATGCTCGCGAGTTCTTATTTTGAGCTCCCTGGTAGTTAAGCCTATATAAATTTTTCCACAAGTACATTTGGCTTGATAAATGGCTCCCTTTGATGTACAATCCAAATATTTCCGTATATCGTAGTTACGAGTGCCATCATAATTTGTAAAAATGGAAGTTTTAACATGATTGAGGCATCCCTTACATAGACCACAGGGAAAAAATCCAACACGACCTTTTTCTCTTTTCACTCTATCCCGGTTTTTTGCTGGTTCGTAGTGGCTATGTACTAACATGTCTTTCAGGGTAGCTGCTCTTTTAGCTACAAACGAAGGTTTTGAAGGCAAAATCCTTTTTAGAATAGGGTCACTCTTCAGTATATTCCAATGATTCAGGATAATATCGATAAGATCCTGCCATTTATTATTATACGTGGATATAAAACGTACCTGATCAGTGCTCCTTGTGTGATCATGATGTTTTGAAAGACCATATAATAACTGATCACGTGGGGTCTTTTTGGCTCTCCAATATCCTCTTTTAATCGATCTCTTGCTGTAACCCCTTTGGGTATATCTTGCAGCTAAATCCATTGATTGTTTTTCAAAACTCTGTTCATTAGAGCAGATTCTTTTTGCTCTTAAGAATTGTCCAATAGGGATTCCCCGTATTGTAGATCTCGGATGTGACGAATCTGCCATAAGTAGGGAGTTTGTGGCAGTTGGCTTTCTATACATATCAGTTTGGATTCTGCCCTTATCATCAGTTTGGATACTGATGTCCAAAAAATCAATTTTCCTGCCAAAGACAAAAGTAAGTTTGATGTTTTGATCGTTGTTGTTTAATCTAGACATCAAATTGTGCAAACCTTCCGTGTTCCCCTCCCAAAAAAATAGAATATCGTCTATGTACCTCATCCAGTTATGAACATAGTTCATTTCCTGGATGAGGCCATCTTGAAAAATCCCCCTTGGCAGGTTAGTGACCTTACATTTTCAGGATTTTTATTAGCCAGAACCAAGATTGTCTTTTATTCTATGTAGCAATGTTAATTGTTATTATTATAGTGATCGATCTTCAAAAAAACTAATCATAACTCCAAAAGCTAGGTTACAATATTAATAATAAACAAGGTATGTAAAGTAAAGAAATTATAGAGAGAGTAAAAAGGAGAAAAGAGAGAAGGGAAAGAGAGAAGGAGAGAGATAAATATAGAAAGATACATTATATAGAATTGGATATGAGGGGGCTGGGTTCTCCCCCCGAGTGGGTCCGCATCCCCCGCTGATAATGGGTAGGGTAAAAGATTATTAGGATCAATTCTAAGTCATGGAGGTATGTTGAGTCAAGAGAGCAGTGTTCAAAATGTATAGGCATCTAAAGCCGTTTCAAGTCATGTACTTATTTTTTATTAAATAAAAATTGAGTCATCGGTGACTCTGAACTTAGACGCCTCTGGAATCAGTCTCTTGAATCCAAACTATCCTTCCCCATCTCCCCAAACCTCATCTGTTGAGAGGTCCATACACATTAGATGGCTGACTTATCCAGCCAGTATGGACATGTTTAGCTGACCTTATTCTAATGTGTATGGAGGTTTTAATAGTCCATGAATAAACATTTACGTAGATACAAAATTTGTCAGCAGATTTTTGCTACGTAATCCAAAAGCATCAAAATGTAGCGGTAAAGAGCCTGATTCCAGTGATGTGTCATTTGCTGGGCTGCTTGATGCAGATTTAGCTGCCACTAAACTTCTATCTCTCACTTCCTCCTTCGGCCTCACTCATTGGTCTTCCGCAGCCATTCACAAAGTTGGTCACACACTGGACCTCATCTTCACCCGCCTCTGCTCCCTATCTAATCTCTCTAACTCACCTCTTCCTCTTTCTGACCACAACCTACTCACATTCTCTTCCCTCTCCACTCCTTTTCTACAATCCCACCCCACAAACTTGCACACCCTCGCAGAAATCTTAAATACCTTGATCTACACTCACGCTCTGAATCCCTCCTCCCTCTCACAGATATAAGTTCCCTACACAATGCGGATGACGCTGCCGTTCTATATAACACCACAATAGCTATAGCTTTGAAATCTGTTGCCCCTCTCACACATACCAAATCTCGTAAAATCAACAGACAGCCCTGGCACACCAGCCTAACCAAAGAACTGAGGCGAGCTTCCAGGACTGCTGAGCGGAGATGGAAAAGATCCCACTCCAACAAGCACTTTATCGCATTCAGACAGTCCCTCACTACTTTCAAGACCACACTCGCCACAGCTAAACAAACCTACTTCTCATCTCTCATATCCTCCCTGTATCACAACCCTAAACAATTATTCAACACCTTCACTTCTCTCCTCCGTCCCCCAGCACCTCCTCCCTCCCCACTCATCTCAGCTGAAGACTTTGCCTCCTTTTTCAAGCAGAAGATTGATAACATCAGAGACAGTTTTGGTCAACAACCCGCAGAGCCCTTAGTTACATAGTTACATAGTTATTAAGGTTGAAGGAAGACTTTAAGTCCATCTAGTTCAACCCATAGCCTAAGCTAAGATGCCCTAACATGTTGATCCAGGGGAAGGCAAAAAAACCCCATGTGGTAAGAGTAAGCTCCACCATGGGGAAAAAAATTCCTTCCCGACCCCACATACGGCAATCAGCCTAGTTCCCTGGATCAACGCCCTATCAAGGAATCTAGTGTATATACCCTGTAACATTATACTTTTCCAGAAAGGCATCCAGTCCCCTCTTAAATTTAAGTAATGAATCACTCATTACAACATCATACGGCAGAGAGTTCCATAGTCTCACTGCTCTTACAGTAAAGAACCCGCGTCTGTTATTATGCTTAAACCTTTTTTCCTCCAGACGTAGAGGATGCCCCCTTGTCCCTGTCACCGGTCTATGATTAAAAAGATCATCAGAAAGGTCTTTGTACTGTCCCCTTCCTCCCAACTTCCCAGTCCTCCACCTCCAAAACCATCTTCTCCATCATTACAGAAGATCGACTCTCCACTCTACTCTCAAGATCGCATCTCACCACCTGTGCACTTGACCCAATCCCAATCCACTTCATCCCAAACCTTGCCACAGTCTTCATCCCAACCCTAACCCATCTCTTCAACCTATCACTAACAACTGGTGTTTTCCCATCAAGCTTTAAACATGCCTCAATCACACTTATCCTCTCTTGACCCATCCTCTGTATCTAGCTATCGCCCTATATCACTTCTCCCCTATGCTTCAAAACTACTGGAACAACACGTCCATCTTGAACTGTCTCCCCATCTCTCTTCCTGCTCCCTCTTTGACCGCTTACAATCTGGCTCCGGTCACACCACTCCACTGAAACTGCCCTAACTAAGGTCACCAATGACCTATTAGCCACCAAAAGCAAGCAACAGTACTCTGTCCTCCTCTTCCTGGACCTCTCCTCTGCCTTTGACACAGTGGATCATCACAGACCGGACATTCAAGCGTCTCCCACTCACACACTACCTCCTCACTTTGCCCCACATCTGTCGGAGTCCTGCAAGGTTCAGTCCTAGGGCCCCTGCTCTTCTCCATTTACACCTTTGGCCTGGGACAGGTCATAGAATCTCACAGCTTTCAGTATCATCTCTATGCTGATGACACACAGATCTACATCTCTGGACCAGATATCACCTCCCTACTAACCAGAATCCCACAATGTCTGTCTGCTATTTCATCCTTCTTCTCCACTAGATTTCTAAAACTTAATATGGACAAAACAGAATTCATCATCTTTCTCCATCTCACGCGACCCCCCCAACGGACCTATCCATTACAGTAAACGGCTGGCCAATGTCCAAAGTCCCACAAGCTCGCTGCCTCGGGGTAATCCTTGACACTAATCTCTCCTTCAAACCACATATCCAAGCCCTCTCCACTTTCTGCTGCCTTCAACTCAAAAATATTTCACGGATCTGTATATTCCTAAACCAAGAATCTGGAAAAACCCTAGTCCATGCCCTCATTATCTCCTGCCTTGACTACTGCAACCTCCTGCTCTGTGGCCTCCCCTCGAACACTCTCGCACCTCTCCAATCTATTCTAAACTCTGCTGCCTGACTAATCCACCTGTCTCCCTGCTATTCCCTGGCCTCTCCCCTCTGTCAATCCCTTCACTGGCTCCCCATTGCCCAGAGACTCCAGTACAAAACCCTAACCAAGACATACAAAGCCATCCACAGCCTGTCTCCTCCATACATCTGTGACCTCGTCTCCTGGTACTTACCTGCACGCAACCTCCGATCCTCACAAGATCTCCTTCTCTTCTCCCCTCTTATCTCCTCTTCCCACAATCGCATACAAGATTTCTCTCGCGCATCACCCCTACTCTGGAACTCTCTACCACAATATCAGACTCTCGCCTACCACAGAAACCTTCAAAAAGAGCCTGAAGACCCACCTCTTCTGACAAGCCTACAACCTGAAGTAACTGCCGATCGACCAAACCGATGCACGACCAGCTCTATCCTCACCTACTGTATCCTCACCCATCCCTTGTAGATTGTGAGCCCTCGCGGGCAGGGTCCTTTCTCCTCCTGTACAAGTCGTGACTTGTATTGTTTAAGATTATTGTACTTGTTTTTATTATGTATACCCCTCCTCACATGTAAAGCGCCATGGAATAAATGGCGCTATAAGAAATAATAATAATAATTTAATAGAATCCCTGTTTGCTCCCCTGATTGGCATGTTCTTGGGTACACTGTCCATTGTCAGCAAGCTGCCAATCTGTGGTGGGGTTGCACAGATTACCCTGACTGGCCTGCAAGTGAGACCTAGTCCTCCAGTGATAATCTGCTGATAAAACACTGATTGTATTGAAACTACAATACACACCCAAATAAGAGAGACATCCCAGGAATCAGGCTCCCTTAGCCTATATTAGGTTGCTCTCAGATTAAATGGCAAAAATCTGCTGACAGATTCCCTTTCACACTGACAAGTGTATATGTAGTTTCTATTGTAATATCTACTGACATATCTGCTTTCGGCCACATCCACACTTCCCTCTATTTCTACATGTAAAACTGACCATTTTTCTATTATTTGTCATCCATGCTTCTTTCACATTGGTTTTTAAAAACTGAAAGAGAAATGTTCTGAACCATCGGACCAGACCAGCCTCATTTAAATACAGTGAGGGACCAAATCAAATGGTATTTTTGAGGTGTACAGGGCCATTCAGGAGACAATGTAATTATTTGTGAAATGCATAACAGCCAAAAAAGTGGTGCCATTTGTTGGGATACTATACAACTCGTGACTGGTTCCCTTTAAGTCATTAAAAGGCATGTGCCTCTATATGAATCAGGTGCCTCTGTCTCCAGCGTGCCTCCTCATCAAGACTGGCGTGAACCACACTGGTCTTTATAAACTGGGGCCATTCTGTGTGTTGTCTCTGTATGTACTTGTGTTGCAGTGTCTGTGTGTTGTGTCCCCAGCTGTATTTGTGTTGGTGTCTGTGTGTTGTGTCCCCGGCTGTATTTGTGTTGCAGTATCTGTGTGTTGGGTCCTTGGCTGTATTTGTGTTGGTGTCTGTGTGTTGTGTCCCCGGCTGTATTTGTGTTGCAGTGTCTGTATGTTGTTTCCCCAGCTGTATTTGTGTTGCAGTATCTGTGTGTTGGGTCCTTGGCTGTATTCGTGTTGGTGTCTGTGTGTTGTGTCCCCGGCTGTGTGTTGCAGTGTCTGTGTGTTGTGACTGGCTATGTGTATTTGTGGTGCAATGTCTCTGTGTGTTGTGTGTCTGCGTTGCAGTGTCATGCTGTGTGTACTTTTGCTATATTATCTGTGAATAGTGTAGGGGTGTGTACTCACTCGACTGCAGTTGAGGCAGCCACAGGAAGCGGTATTGCAGAAATGTCCCAGCAAGTTTATTAAAACTGCATAAACTGCTCTGGATAGAAACACAAATGAACAGCCTTTTCCAGAACAAATAGAAAACAAACAGTAAGGCCGGTTTCACATTTGCGGTTGTGTCCTCAGCGTTTCTTCCGCAATTATCCACATGCGTTGTGTTTTCCTATATTTAACATTAGGGACGCATGAGTCTGCGATCGGTTGCGTTTTGCCGTGTTTGACAAAGCATGAGTCGTTTCGTCGTCTGCGGTTTGGCGCGGTAAACGCAACATGTAGAAATTTTAGAGGCGTCAATTTGCCGCCTAGAAACGTATGCGGTTGTTAGCGCAAGGAATGCGGCAAAAAAACGCATTACTATCTATGGGAACGCATGCGTACACATGTCTTTGCGTACGCATGCGTTTGATGCGCTTGCGTACTTTGGACTGTGCATGCCCATTAAAGACACACCCTCCTGGAAATATCAAACGCATGCGCATAAAAAGCGCAAACACATGTAAAAACGCATGCAAATGCTGCGTTTTTTTTACCATCATGCGTAAGCTGATGCGGATAAAAAAACTCTGCGTTATCAGACGTTTGCATGCGTTTTTGCATTCGGTTGTGGATGTAACGCTGCGGATTCTAACGCAAATGTGAAAGTAGCCTAATGCTGTGTGCACACGTTCAGGATTTTTCACCGTTTTTCACTATAAAAACGCTAAAAAACCCGCATACATTAAGCATCCTATTATTAGAGTGCAATCCGCAATTTTTGTGCACATGTTGTGTTTTTTTTCCGCGGCGGAATCGCATTCCTTAAAAAAACGCAGCAAGTTCATTCTTTGTGCAGAAACACGGGGATTCCGCACACATCGGAATGCATTGACCTGCTTACTTTCCGCATGTGACTCTCCTCCAGGCCCTGGGAACCATATAATTGTTAAAAAAAAATAATTAAAATAAAAAAATTGTGATATTCTCATCTTCCGGCGTCCCCGGCAGTCTTCCCGCTCCTTGCGATACTTCCATTCCCAGTAAGGCATTGTGAAAATGACCTGTGATGACGTAGCGGTCTCGCGAGACCTGTTGTGAATTCTGTTCTCGAGCTTCCTCCTGTGGTTATGAATGGTACTTCGGTGAGTTCTGTTCATGGACTCCCTCTGGTGGCTGTGAGTGGAGCTGCTGGTTCTGAGATTCCTTCTCCAGCTGATCTCGTTCAGGCCTTGGCTGGCTGCTCTATTTAACTCCACTCAGACCTTTACTTGATGCCAGCTGTCAATGTCCTAGTACTGGTTCAGTTCTCTTGGATCTTTCAGATGACCTGTCTATTTCAGCAAAAGCTAAGTCCCTGCTAGCTTATTTGTTACCATTGTGTTTTTGTCCAGCTTGCTATTATGATTTAATCTTGTTAGCTGGAAGCTCTGGGATGCAGAGTGGCACCACCGCGCCGTGAGTCGGTGCGGTGGTTTCTTTTGCACACTCTGCGTGGTTTTTTGTTAGTTTTTTATGCTGACCGCAAAGATACCTTTTCTATCCTCTGTCTGTTTAGTCAGTCTGGCCTCCTATGCTGAAATCTATTTCATTCCTGTGTTTGTGACTTCCATCTTAACTCACAGTCAATATATGTGGGGGCTGCCTATTTCTTTGGGGAATTTCTCTGAGGCAAGGTAGGCTGTATTTTCTATCTTAGGGGTAGTTAGCTCTTAGGCTGTGAAGAGGCGTCTAGGCAGAGTCAGGAACGCTCCACGGCTATTTCTAGTTGTTGTGATAGGATTAGGGGTTGCGGTCAGCAGAGCTCCCACTTCCCAGAGCTCGTCCCGTATTTCTAGTTTGCTCATCTGGTCATTTCTAGTGCTCCTAACCACCAGCCAAACATAACAGTACACCTGGCCCACAAAGTGTTAATGCATCTCAATAGAGGGATAAGAGAAGTTCTGAGACCATTTTTTTTTCTCTGCAGTGTGTTTTGTATTTCTTTTCCCCTTAACCTCTGGGTGGTTCAGGACACAGGTGTAGATATGGACATTCAAGGTCTGTCCTCTTGTGTGGATCAACTCACTGCAAGGGTACAAAGCATTCAAGATTATGTAGTTCAGAACCCGATGTTAGAACCCAGAATTCAAATTCCTGATTTGTTTTCTGGGGATAGATCTAAGTTCCTGAATTTCAAAAATAATTGTAGACTGTTTTTTGCTTTGAAACCCCGCTCCTCTGGTGACCCCATTCAGCAAGTAAAAATCATTATTTCTTTGCTGCGTGGCGACCCTCAAGACTGGGCATTTTCCCTTGCGCCAGGAGATCCTGCATTGCGTAATGTAGATGCGTTTTTTCTGGCGCTTGGATTGCTTTATGATGAACCAGATTCAGTGGATCAGGCAGAGAAAATTTTGCTGGCTTTGTGTCAGGGTCAGGATGAAGCGGAGGTATATTGTCAGAAGTTCAAAAAGTGGTCTGTGCTTACTCAGTGGAATGAGTGTGCCCTGGCGGCAATTTTCAGAAAGGGTCTTTCTGAAGCCCTTAAGGATGTTATGGTGGGATTCCCCACGCCTGCTGGTCTGAATGAGCCTATGCAATGTGATAGGACCTTGACCAGAGCTGAACGGCAAGAATACAGACGTCAGAATGGGCTGTGTTTTTACTGTGGTGACTCCACTCATGCTATCTCTGATTGTCCTAAGCGCACTAAACGGTTCGCTATGTCTGCCACCATTGGTACTGTACAGCCAAAATTTCTTTTGTCCGTTACTCTGATTTGCTCTTTGTCGTCCTATTCTGTTATGGCATTTGTGGATTCAGGCGCTGCCCTGAATTTGATGGACTTGGAGTTTGCCAGGCGCTGTGGTTTTTTCTTGGAGCCCTTGCAGTATCCTATTCCATTGAGAGGAATTGATGCTACACCTTTGGCCAAGAATAAGCCTCAGTACTGGACTCAATTGACCATGTGCATGGCTCCTGCACATCGGGAGGATATTCGCTTTTTGGTGTTGCATAATCTGCATGATGTGGTCGTTTTGGGTTTGCCATGGCTACAGGTCCATAATCCTGTATTGGATTGGAAATCAATGTCTGTATCCAGTTGGGGTTGTCAAGGGGTACATGGGGATGTCCCATTGTTGTCTATTTCGTCTTCCCATCCTTCTGAAGTCCCTGAGTTCTTGTCAGATTACTGGGATGTATTTGATGAGCCCAAATCCAGTGCCCTACCTCCTCATAGGGATTGCGATTGTGCTATTAATTTGATTCCTGGTAGTAAGTTTCCGAAGGGCCGACTGTTCAATTTATCTGTGCCAGAACACGCTGCAATGCGGAGTTATATAAAGGAGTCCTTGGAGAAAGGGCATATTCGCCCGTCGTCGTCACCGTTGGGAGCAGGGTTCTTTTTTGTGGCCAAGAAGGATGGTTCTCTGAGACCTTGTATAGATTACCGCCTTCTTAATAAAATCACCGTCAAATTTCAGTACCCTTTGCCGCTACTGTCTGATTTGTTTGCTCGGATTAAGGGGGCTAGCTGGTTCACCAAGATAGATCTTCGAGGGGCGTATAACCTTGTGCGTATTAAACAGGGCGATGAATGGAAAACAGCATTTAATACGCCCGAGGGCCATTTTGAGTACTTGGTGATGCCATTCGGGCTTTCTAATGCTCCATCTGTGTTTCAGTCCTTTATGCATGACATCTTCCGAAAGTACCTGGATAGATTCATGATTGTATATTTGGATGATATTTTGGTCTTTTCGGACGATTGGGAGTCTCATGTGAAGCAGGTCAGAATGGTGTTCCAGGTCCTTCGTGCTCATTCCTTGTTTGTGAAGGGGTCTAAATGTCTCTTTGGAGTTCAGAAGGTTTCATTTTTGGGCTTCATTTTTTCCCCTTCTACTATCGAGATGGACCCTGTTAAAGTTAAGGCCATTTATGATTGGACTCAGCCTACTTCTGTGAAGAGCCTTCAGAAATTTCTGGGCTTTGCTAATTTTTACCGTCGCTTCATCGCTAATTTTTCTAGTGTTGTTAAACCATTGACTGATTTGACCAAGAAAGGTGCTGATGTGGTCAATTGGTCCTCTGCGGCCATTGAGGCTTTTCAGGAGCTGAAGCGTCGTTTTTCTTCTGCCCCTGTGTTGTGTCAGCCAGATGTTTCACTCCCGTTTCAGGTCGAGGTGGATGCTTCTGAGATTGGAGCAGGGGCTGTTTTGTCTCAAAGAGGTTCTGTTGGCTCTGTGATGAAACCATGTGCTTTCTTTTCTAGAAAGTTTTCGTCTGCTGAGCGCAATTATGATGTGGGTAATCGAGAGTTGTTGGCTATGAAGTGGGCGTTTGAGGAGTGGCGACATTGGCTTGAAGGAGCTAAACATCGCGTGGTGGTCTTGACAGATCACAAGAATCTGACTTATCTCGAGTCTGCCAAGCGGTTGAATCCTAGACAGGCTCGATGGTCGCTGTTTTTCTCCCGCTTCAATTTTGTGGTTCCGTACCTTCCGGGTTCTAAGAATGTGAAGGCTGATGCCCTTTCAAGGAGTTTTGTGCCTGATTCTCCGGGAGTTCCTGAGCCGGCTGGTATTCTCAAAGGGGGGGTAATTTTGTCTGCCATCTCCCCTGATTTGCGGCGGGTGCTGCAGGAGTTTCAGGCTGATAGACCTGACCGTTGCCCAGCGGAGAAGCTGTTTGTCCCTGATAGATGGACTAGTAGAGTTATCTCTGAGGTTCATTGTTCGGTGTTGGCTGGCCATCCTGGAATCTTTGGTACCAGAGATTTGGTGGCTAGATCCTTTTGGTGGCCATCCTTGTCACGAGATGTGCGTTCTTTTGTGCAGTCCTGTGGGACTTGTGCTCGGGCTAAGCCCTGCTGTTCTCGTGCCAGTGGGTTGCTTTTGCCCTTGCCGGTCCCGAAAAGGCCCTGGACGCATATTTCCATGGATTTTATTTCGGATCTCCCTGTCTCTCAGAGGATGTCAGTTATCTGGGTGGTTTGTGATCGCTTCTCTAAGATGGTCCATTTGGTACCTTTGCCTAAATTGCCTTCCTCCTCTGATTTGGTTCCATTGTTTTTCGAGCATGTGGTTCGTTTACATGGCATTCCGGAGAACATCGTATCGGACAGAGGTTCCCAGTTTGTTTCAAGATTTTGGCGGTCCTTTTGTGCTAAGATGGGCATTGATTTGTCTTTTTCTTCAGCTTTCCATCCTCAGACAAATGGCCAAACCGAACGAACCAATCAGACTTTGGAAACATATCTGAGATGCTTTGTTTCTGCTGATCAGGACAATTGGGTGTCCTTCTTGCCTTTGGCTGAGTTCGCCCTTAATAATCGGGCCAGCTCGGCCACTTTGGTTTCGCCTTTTTTCTGTAATTCTGGTTTCCACCCTCGTTTTTCTTCAGGGCAGGTTGAGCCTTCGGACTGTCCTGGTGTGGATTCCGTGGTGGACAGGTTGCAGCAAATTTGGACTCACGTAGTGGACAATTTGACATTGTCCCAGGAGAAGGCTCAACGTTTCGCTAACCGCCGTCGCTGTGTTGGTCCCCGACTTCGTGTTGGGGATTTGGTTTGGTTGTCATCTCGTTTTGTTACTATGAAAGTTTCGTCTCCTAAGTTTAACCCCTTCCCGACCCATGACGCCACGTAGGCGTCATGAAAACCCGTGCCAATCCGACCCATGACGCCTATGTGGCGTCATGGAATGATCGCGTCCCTGCAGATCGGGTGAAGGGGTTAACTCCGATTTCACCCGATCTGCAGAGACAGGGGGAGTGGTGCTTCAGCCCAGGGGGGGGGGGGGTGGCTTCACCCCCCGTGGCTACGATCGCTCTGATTGGCTGTTGAAAGTGAAACTGCCAATCAGAGCGATTTGTAATATTTCACCTGAAAAACTGGTGAAATATTACAATCCAGCCATGGCCGATGCTGCAATATCATCGGCCATGGCTGGAAACACTAATGTGACCCCCCCCCACCCCACCGATCGCCCCCCCAGTGCTCCGTTATGGGGTCCGGTCCCCTCGGTCCTGTGCTCCGCTGCCCCGTGCTCCTGCCCGCTCCCCCCGTGCTGCTATGCCACCCCCCTGTGCTCCGACGCCCCCCCGTGCCCCGATCTCCCCCCCCTTATACTCACCGAGGCTCCCGGTGTCCGTCCGCCTCCTCGCTGGGCGCCGCCATCTTCCAAAATGGAGGGCGCATGCTCAGTGCGCCTGCCTAATCTGCCAGTCGGCAGATTCGTTACAAGTACATTTTGATCGCTGTGAATAGGTTCTATCACAGCGATCAAAATAAAAAAAATAATAAATAAACCCCCCCCTTTATCACCCCCATAGGTAGGGACAATAATAAAATAAAGAAAATATATATATATTTTTTTTCCACTAGGGTTAGGGTTAAAACTAGGGTTAGGGTTACGGGTAGGGTTAGGGTTAGGGTTAGGGTTAGGGTTACAGGTAGGGTTAGGGGTAGGGTTAGGGTTATGGCATGTGCGGATTTGGCTGCGAATCCGCAGCGGATTGGCCGCGGATCCGCAGCGGATTGGCCGCGGATCCGCAGCGGATTGGCCGCGGATCCGCAGCGGATTGGCCGCTGTGAATTCATAGCAGTTTTCCATCAGGTTTACAGTACCATGTACACCTATGGAAAACCAAATCCGCTGTGCCCATGGTGCGCAAAATTCCGTGCAGAAACGCTGCGTTGTATTTTCCGCAGCATATCAATTCTTTGTGCGGATTCCGCAGCGTTTTACACCTGTTCCTCAATAGGAATCCGCAGGTGAAATCCACACAAAAAAACACTGGAAATCTGCTGTAAATCCGCAGGTAAAACGCAGTGCCTTTTACCTGCAGATTTTTCAAAAATCGTGCGGAAAAATCTTACACGAATCCGCAACGTGGGCACATACCCTTAAGGTTAGGGTTGGAATTAGGGCTAGGGTTGGAAATAGGGTTAAGAATAGGCTTGTGGTTAGGGTTACGGATAGGGTTAGGGGTGTGTTGGGGTTACAGTTGTGGTTAGGGTTGGGATTAGGGTTAGGGTTGGGATTAGGGTTAGGATTAGGGTTGGAATTAGGGTTATGGGTGTGTTGGGGTTAGGGTTGTGGTTAGGGGTGTGTTGGGGTTAGGGTTGGGATTAGGGTTATGGCTACAGTTGGGATTAGGATTAGGGGTGTGTTGGGGTTAGTGTTGAAGTTAGAATTGAGGGGTTTCCACTGTTTAGGCACATCAGGGGCTCTGCAAACGCAACATGGCGCCACCATTGATTCCAGCCAATCTTGCATTCAAAAAGTCAAATGGTGCTCCCTCCCTTCCAAGCCCCGACATACGCCCAAACAGTGGTTTACCCCCACATTTGGGGTACCAGCGTACTCAGGACAAACTGGGCAACAACTGTTGGGGTCCAATTTCTCCTGTTACCCTTGCAAAAATAAAAAATTACTTGCTAAGACATAATTTTTGAGGAAAGAACAATTATTTTTTATTTTCATGGCTCTGCGTTATAAACTTCTGTGAAGCACTTGGGGGTTGAAAGTGCTCACCACACATCTAGATAAGTTCCTTCGGGGGTCTAGTTTCCAAAATGGGGTCAATTGTGGGGTGTTTCTACTGTTTAGGCACATCAGGGGCTCTGCAAATGCAACGTGACGCCCGCAGACCATTCCATCAAAGTCTGCATTTCAAATGTCACTACTTCCCTTCCGAGCCCTGACGTGCGCCCAAACAGTGGTTTACCCCCACATATGGGGTATCACTGTACTCACAACAAACTGGGCAACAAACATTGGGGCCCAATTTCTCCTGTTACCCTTGTGAAAATAAAAAATTGCTTGCTAAAACATCTTTTTTGAGGAAAGAAAAATGATTTTTTATTTTCACGGCTCTGCGTTGTAAACTTCTGTGAAGCACTTGGGGGTTGAACGTGCTCATCACACATCTAGATAAGTTCCTTGGGGGGTCTAGTTTCCAAAATGGGGTCACTTGTGGGGTGTTTCTACTGTTTAGGCACATCAGGGGCTCTGCAAATGCAATGTGACGCCCGCAGACCATTCCATCAAAGTCTGCATTTCAAATGTCACTACTTCCCTTCCGAGCCTTGACGTGTGCCCAAACAGTGGTTTACCCCCACATATGGGGTATCACTGTACTCACAACAAACTGGGCAACAAACATTGGGGCCCAATTTCTCCTGTGGGGGTTGAAAGTGCTCACCACACATCTAGATAAGTTCCTTGGGGGTCTAGTTTCCAAAATGACGTCACTTGTGGGGAGTTCCTACTGTTTAGGCACATCAGGGGCTCTGCAAACGCAACCTGACGCCCGCAGAGCATTCCATCAAAGTCTGCATTTCAAAACGTCACTACTTCCCTTCCGAACCCCGACGTGTGCCAAAACAGTGGTTTACCCCCACATATGGGGTATCAGCGTACTCAGGAGAAACTGGACAACAACTTTTGGGGTCCAATTTCTCCTGTTACCTTTGGGAAAATAAAAAATTGTGGGCTAAAAAATCATTTTTGAGAAAAGAAAAATTATTTTTTATTTTCACGGCTCTGCGTTATAAACTTCTGCGAAGCACTTGGGGGTTCAAAGTGCTCACCACACATCTAGATTAGTTCCTTGGGAGGTCTAGTTTCCAAAATGGGGTCACTTGTGTGGGAGCTCCAATGTTTAGGCACACAGGGGCTCTCCAAACGCGACATGGTGTCCGCTAATGATTGGAGCTAATTTTCCATTCAAAAAGCCAAATGGCGTGCCTTCCCTTCCGAGCCCTGCCGTGCGCCCAAACAGTGGTTTACCCCCACATATGGGGTATCATCGTACTCAGGACAAACTGGACAACAACATTTGGGGTCCAATTTCTCCTATTACCCTTGGGAAAATAAAAAATTCTGGGCTAAAAATCATTTTTGAGGAAAGAAAAATTATTTTTTATTTTCACGGCTCTGCGTTATAAACTTCTGTGAAGCACCTGGGGGTTATAAGTGCTCACTATGCATCTAGATAAGTTCCTTTGGGGGTCTAGTTTCCAAAATGGGGTAACTTGTAGGGGAGCTCCAATGTTTAGGCACACAGGGGCTCTCCAAACGCGACATGGTGTCCGCTAACGATTGGAGCTAATTTTCCATTCAAAAAGTCAAATGGCACGCCTCCCCTTCCGAGCCTTGCCGTGCACCCAAACAGTGGTTTACCCCCACATATGAGGTATCAACATACTCAGGAGAAATTGCCCAACAAATTTTAGGATCCATTTTATCCTTTTGCCCATGTGAAAATGAAAAAATTAAGGCTAAAAGAAATTTTGTGTGAAAAAAAAGTACTTTTTCATTTTTACGGATCAATTTGTGAAGCACCTGAGAGTTTAAAGTGCTCACTATGCTTCTAGATAAGTTCCTTGGGGGGTCTAGTTTCCAAAATGGGGTCACTTGTGGGAGCGCTCCAATGTTTAGGCACACAGGGGCTCTCCAAACGTGACATGGTGTCTGCTAGCGATGGAGATAATTTTTCATTCAAAAAGTCAAATGGCGCTCCTTCCCTTCCGAGCCTTACCATGTGCCCAAACAGTGGTTTACCCCCACATGTGAGGTATCGTTGTACTCAGGAGAAATTGTCCAACAAATTTTAGGATCCATTTTATCCTGTTGCCCATGTGAAAATGAAAAAATTGAGGCTAAAATAATTTTTTTGTGAAAAAAAAGTACTGTTTCATTTTTACGGATCAATTTGTGAAGCACCTGGGGGTTTAAAGTGCTCACTATGCTTCTAGATAAGTTCCTTGGGGGGTCTAGTTTCCAAAATGGGGTCACTTGTGGGGGAGCTCCAATGTTTAGGCACACGGGGGCTCTCCAAACGCGACATGGTGTCCGCTAAAGATTGGAGCCAATTTTTCATTGAAAAAGTCAAATGGCGCTCCTTCCCTTCCGAGCCCTGCCGTGCGCCCAAACAGTGGTTTACCCCCACATATGAGGTATCAGCGTACTCAGGACAAATTGCACAACAACGTTCGTGGTCCAGTTTCTCCTTTTACCCTTGGGAAAATAAAAAAATTTTCGCTAAAAGATCATTTTTGTGACTAAAAAGTTAAATGTTCATTTTTTCCTTCCATGTTGCTTCTGCTGCTGTGAAACACCCGAAGGGTTAATAAACTTCTTGAATGTGGTTTTGAGCACCTTGAGGGGTGCAGTTTTTAGAATGGTGTCACTTTTGGGTATTTTCAGCCATATAGAACCCTCAAACTGACTTCAAATGTGAGGTGGTCCCGAAAAAAAATGGTTTTGTAAATTTTGTTGTAAAAATGAGAAATCACTGGTCAAATTTTAACCCTTATAACTTCCTAGCAAAAAAAATAATTGTTTCCAAAATTGAGCTGAGGTAAAGTAGACATGTGGGAAATGTTATTTATTAACTATTTTGTGTCACATAACTCTCTGGTTTAACAGAATAAAAATTCAAAATGTGAAAATTGCAAAATTTTCAAAATTTTTGCCAAATTTCCGTTTTTTTCACAAATAAACTCAGAAATTATCGACCTAAATTTACTACTAACATGAAGCCCAATATGTCACGAAAAAACAATCTCAGAATCGCTAGGATCCGTTGAAGCGTTCTTGAGTTATTACCTCATAAAGGGACACTGGTCAGAATTGCAAAAAACGGCAAGGTCATTAAGGCCAAAATAGGCTGGGTCATGAAGGGGTTAATCCTCGTTTCATTGGTCCTTATAAGATTTCTGAAATTATTAATCCTGTATCATTTCGTTTGGACCTGCCAGCTTCTTTCGCCATCCATAATGTGTTCCATAGGTCGTTGTTGCGGAGATATGTGGCTCCTATGGTTCCCTCCGTTGATCCTCCTGCCCCCGTGTTGGTTGAGGGGGAGTTGGAGTATGTGGTGGAGAAGATTTTGGATTCTCGTATTTCGAGACGGAGACTTCAGTACCTAGTCAAGTGGAAAGGTTATGGTCAGGAGGATAATTCCTGGGTAGTTGCCTCTGATGTTCATGCTGCCGATCTTGTTCGTGCCTTTCATTTGGCTCGTCCGGAGCGGCCTGGAGGCTCTGGTGAGGGTTCGGTGACCCCTCCTCAAGGGGGGGGTACTGTTGTGAATTCTGTTCTCGAGCTTCCTCCTGTGGTTATGAATGGTACTTCGGTGAGTTCTGTTCATGGACTCCCTCTGGTGGCTGTGAGTGGATCTGCTGGTTCTGAGATTCCTTCTCCAGCTGATCTCGTTCAGGCCTTGGCTGGCTGCTCTATTTAACTCCACTCAGACCTTTACTTGATGCCAGCTGTCAATGTCCTAGTACTGGTTCAGTTCTCTTGGATCTTTCAGATGACCTGTCTATTTCAGCAAAAGCTAAGTCCCTGCTAGCTTATTTGTTACCATTGTGTTTTTGTCCAGCTTGCTATTATGATTTAATCTTGTTAGCTGGAAGCTCTGGGATGCAGAGTGGCACCACCGCGCCGTGAGTCGGTGCGGTGGTTTCTTTTGCACACTCTGTGTGGTTTTTTGTTAGTTTTTTATGCTGACCGCAAAGATACCTTTTCTATCCTCTGTCTGTTTAGTCAGTCTGGCCTCCTATGCTGAAATCTATTTCATTCCTGTGTTTGTAACTTCCATCTTAACTCACAGTCAATATATGTGGGGGCTGCCTATTTCTTTGGGGAATTTCTCTGAGGCAAGGTAGGCTGTATTTTCTATCTTAGGGGTAGTTAGCTCTTAGGCTGTGAAGAGGCGTCTAGGCAGAGTCAGGAACGCTCCACGGCTATTTCTAGTTGTTGTGATAGGATTAGGGGTTGCGGTCAGCAGAGCTCCCACTTCCCAGAGCTCGTCCCGTATTTCTAGTTTGCTCATCTGGTCATTTCTAGTGCTCCTAACCACCAGCCAAACATAACAGAGACCACTACGTCATCTGGGGTCATTGCCGCTAGGCATTACTGGGACCGGAGCATCATGAGGAGCGGGAAGACTATCGGGGACGCTGGAAGGTGAGAATATCACAATTTTTTATTTTTTAAATTATTTTTAACATTCTATCTTTTTACTATTGATGTTGCATAGGCAGCATCAATAGTAAAAAGTTGGTCACACTTGTCAAACACTATGTTTGACAAGTGTGACCAACCTGTCAATCAGTTTTCCAAGCGATGCTACAGATTGCTTGGAAAATGCTAGTGTTTAGCGGTAATAGGCATGCCAAGTCCGCATGCGATATACCCGCGGCAGGAGTTGCGGAATTGCCGCGGAAATTTCTGCGGCAATTCTGCAACGTGTGCACTTAGCCATATAGTACTGTGGGTCTGCCCGCTCAGATCAGTGTCTTTAGCAACACACGCTGGAGTTCACACCTAAAGCCACAGACCCTGAATGGGAGGCTCTGCCTTCATTTTATCTGCCAAACCACGCCCCCGGGGGTTGGGATATGTGAGCGGTCATTCCCACCCATCTATCATGACCGCAAACCCGGCCATGGAATGGCCAAATAACTCTCTCAGCATTATATGTGCTGGAGCATACTTCCGAGCTCACATCACCGCAGCTAATAGCCGCGATAACACATATCTCCCCTCAAGGACTTGTTCGGCGGCCATCTTACAATAGTCTATGCCTGTCTGTACTTGTGGTGCAGTGTGTGTTTTATGTCTTACTGTATGTACTTGTGTTACTGTGTTTGACTGTACTAGGTGTCTGGCTATGTACTTATGTTGTTGTGTCTCTACTTGTGTGCTGCAGTATGCAAGCTGTGTTAAAGTCTGTGTGTATTTGTGCTGCAGTGTTTGTGATTAGTCTCTGTTTGTTGCAGTGTGTATTTGTGTTGCAGTGTCTGACCGTACTTATGTTGTAGTGTCTGTGTGTATTTGTGTTAAGTGTCTGTAATTATATGTTGCAGTGTGTGTCTGTGTTAAACATGTCTGTACTTGTGTGTCTGTATATGTGTTGCAGTGTCTGTACTTGTGTGTTGCATTATGTGTTTGTATGGCTGTATGTATTTGGGTTGCAGTGTCTGACTGTACTAGTGTGTCCGTACTTTTGTGTTGCCGGTCTGTTTTTATGTGTTGCAGTGTATCTGACTGTGTTCAGCTTGTCTGTACTTGTGTGTCTGTATAATAATAATAATAATAATAATAATAATAATAATAATCTTTACATAGCACCAACATATTCCGCAGCGCTTTACAGTTTAACAGTTCCAAACACAACAGTCATAAGTAACAACGTTAACAATACAATAATTAACCCCTTAACGACCGCCGATACGCCTTTTAACGGCGTCCGCTAAGGGTACTTAAACCACAGCGCCGTTAATTAACGGCGCTGTGGAAAAAGTGAATAGCGCCCCCCAGAGTCGGATTTTCTCTGGGGTCTCGGTTGCCGAGGGTAGCCGAGACCCCAGAGAACATGATTCGGGGGGTTTTTACCGACCCCCGAGTTGCGATCGCCGGTAATTAACCGTTTACCGGCGGTCGCAACAAAAAAAAAAAAAAACGCGATTTGCCGTTTAATTTCTCTGTCCTCCGATGTGATCGCACATCGGAGGACAGAGAAATGTGGTCCCCGATGGCCCCCAATAGCCCCCCAATACTTACCTACCTCCCCCGGTGCTCCTCGTGTCTCCCCATGGGCGCCGCCATCTTTTTTCCGGGAAAAAATGGCGGGCGCACGCGCAGTGCGCCCGCCGCCCGGCACCCGGATGTTCTTTGGGGTCTCGGCTGCCGGGGGTAGCCGAGACCCCAAAGAACATGATCGGGGTCGATTTGCACCGACCCCTGCTTTGCGATCGCCGGTAATTAACAGTTTACCGGCGACCGCAAAAAAAAAAAAAAAAAAAAAAAAAAAAGCGATCAGTTATTTCTCTGTCCTCTGATGTGATCGCACATCAGAGGACAGAGAAATAGGGGGATTCGGGGACCCTATCATACTCACCCGGGGTCCCTGGGTCCTCTTCTGTCTTCTCCTGCCAGCCGGCTTTTTCATCATGGCGGGCGCATGCGCAGTGCGCCCGCCATCTGCTGCCATCTGCCGGCCGGCATGAGAAGACAAGTTGGGGCTAAAATTAGGGTTAGGGTTAGGGTTAGAGTTAGGGTTAGGGTTAGAGTTAGGGTTAGGGTTGGGGCTAAATTTAGGGTTAGGGTTAGGGTTAGGGTTAGGCTACTTTCACACTAGCGTTTTTTGGCTTCCGTCGCAATGCGTCGTTGGAGAAAAAACGCATCCTGCAAAAGTGCTTGCAGGATGCGTTTTTTCTCCATTGGCTTGCAATAGCGACGCATTGCGACGGATTGCCACATGTCGCATCCGTCGTGCTTCGGCGGACCGTCGACACAAAAAAACTACATGTAACTTTTTTGTGCGACGTGTCCCACATATTTCAGTGCCACGTGCCACGTATTTAAGTGACACGTGCCACGTATCAAAGTGCCACGTGCCACATATTTCAGTGCCACGTATCAAAGTGCCACGTGCCACGTATCAAAGTGCCACGTGCCACGTATCAAAGTGCCACGTGCCACATATCAAAGTGCCACGTGCCACATATTTCAGTGCCACGTGCCACGTATCAAAGTGCCACGTGCCACGTATCAAAGTGCCACATGCCACA
Organism: Ranitomeya variabilis; assembly: GCF_051348905.1. Lineage (NCBI taxonomy): Eukaryota > Metazoa > Chordata > Amphibia > Anura > Dendrobatidae > Ranitomeya > Ranitomeya variabilis. The sequence goes on from NC_135233.1 coordinate 897,945,193, forward strand.
TCTTTCAGTGCCACGTGCCACGTATTTAAGAGACACGTGCCACGTATCAAAGTGCCACGTGCCACATATTTCAGTGCCACGTATTTAAGTGACACGTGCCACGTATCAAAGTGCCACGTGCCACATATTTCAGTGCCACGTATCAAAGTGCCACGTGCCACGTATCAAAGTGCCACGTGCCACGTATCAAAGTGCCACGTGCCACGTATCAAAGTGCCACATATTTCAGTGCCACGTGCCACGTATCAAAGTGCCACGTGCCACGTATCAAAGTGCCACGTGCCACATCTTTCAGTGCCACGTGCCACGTATTTAAGTGACACGTGCCACGTATCAAAGTGCCACGTATCACGTATTTCAGTGCCACGTATTTAAGTGACACGTATCACGTATAAGTGCCACGTATCACGTATAAGTGCCACGTGTCACGTATTTAATTGCCACATATTTAAGTGCCACGTATCAAGATTTTCCATGGAGAACAGACACATCCAGAGATATGTCTGCTCTCCACGGCTGCAGCAACACACTGACAGGAGCCATAGTTCCTGTCGGTGTGTCACTGCGCATGCGCGAGCGAGTTTACCGGCGGTCATTGACCCCGGCACTCTCGCTTAACGGCAGTGCTGCGTGGGAAAGTTCAACGCAGCTGTACTGCTGTTAACCGAGACGCCGGAGTCATTGAACTCCGGAACAGTACGCGATACACTGCTAGGAGCTTCGCTCCTGGCAGTGTATCGCCGGAGAGCAGCCGATCGGCGTGGGACACTCGTTTTATGGATTCTGCGGACAGGGAGTATGAATTTGGTTTATTATTTTTGGATTTTTTCCTGGAGGATCGAGGGCTTCGCCTACAAGTGTGCTGTTGGTGAGTATATACTCTGTGTTATATGTTGTATGTACTGTGTGTCATGTATGTGTATTGTGTGTAGGTGTTTTGTGTAACTTTACAATTGTGCTAAGTCGCCGGACACAGGGACAACTCTCCCATCCTAATACCGGATGGGAGTAGTAGTCCCATACGGCGACTTAGCACAATGGTGGCACTAGCGTCGCATGGGGACACACACACGCACACACACGCACACACACACACACAGAAGGACTCCATGCTGCTTCACTGGGGGGCGGGGGCTTCCCTCTTCCTGTCCGACGTCACGTCCGGTCCTGGGTGTCAACCCCTCCGTACAAAGACGCCGACACCCAGGACAAAGGCGCTGTGTGTGGAAGGTAATATGGGGCCCTAGGGGGATACGCAGACACGCCGCTGCGTAAAGAATTGACATGTCAATTCTTTTTACGCCGGCGTGTTTGCAGACAAAAGCGCCGCGTTTTTTTGCGGTGTGTCTGAACGGCAAAGTGAATTTCTCATTCACTTTGCCGGCAGACGAAAATGACATTGCGCATTTTTGAAAAGCGCCCGCAAAATAGCGCTCAAAAATGCGCTATGTCTGAAAGTAGCCTAAGGCTTCTTTCACACTTGCGTCGGTACGGGGCGGTCGCAATGCGTCGGCCCGATGTACCGACGCACGTTGTGAAAATTGTGCACAACGTGGGCAGCGGATGCAGTTTTTCAACGCATCCGCTGCCCAGTCTATGTCCTGGGGAGGAGGGGGCAGAGTTACGGCCACGCATCCGCGGAAATGGCGGACGCGACGTACAAAAAAAAGGTTACATTGAACTTTTTTTGTGACGACGGGGGCTAAAGTTATGGTTAGGGTTGGGGCTAAAGTTAGGGTTGGGGCTAAAGTTAGGGTTAGAGTTGGGATTAGGGTTAGGGTTTGGATTAGGGTTGGGATTAGTGTTACGTTTGGGATTAGGGTTGGGATTAGGGTTAGGGTTGGGATTAGGGTTAGGGGTGTGTTGGATTTAGGGTTTTGATTAGGGTTATGGTTAGGGTTGAGATTAGGGCTGTTTTGGGGTTAGGGTTGTGATTATCGTTAGGGTTGTGATTAGGATTATGGATCGGGTTGAGATTAGGGTTAGGGCTGTGTTGGGGTTAGGGTTGGAGTTAGAATTGGGGGGTTTCCACTGTTTAGGTACATCAGGGGGTCTCCAAACACGACAGCCAATTTTGCGCTAAAAAAGTCAAATGGTACTCCCTCCCTTCTGAGCTCTGCCGTGCGCCCAAACAGTGGTTTACCCCAACATATGGGGCATCAGCGTACTCGGGATAAATTGGACAACAACTTTTGGGGTCCAATTTCTCCTGTTACCCTTGTGAAAATAAAAACTTGGGGGCTAAAAATCTTTTTTGTTGGAAAAAAATATATTTTTTTATTTTCACTACTCTGCATTATAAATTTCTGTGAAGCACTTGAGCTTTCAAAGTTCTCACCACATATCTAGATAAGTTCCTTAGGGGGTCTAGTTTCCAAAATGTGGTCACTTGTGGGGGTTTCTACTGTTTAGGTACATTAGGGGTCTGCAAACGCAACATAACGCCCGCAGACAATTCTATCAAAGTCTGCATTGCAAAATGGCGCTCCTTCCCTTCCGAGCTCTGCCGTGCGCCCAAACAGTGGTTTACCCCCACATATGGGGTACCAGCATACTCAGGACAAATTGGACAACAACTTTTGGGGTCCAATTTCTCTTGTTACCCTTGTGAAAATAAAAATTTGGGGGCTAAAAAAATCTTTTTTGTGGGAAAAAAAATATTTTTTATTTTCACTACTCTGCATTATAAACTTCTGTGAAGCACTTGGGCATTCAAAGTTCTCACCACATATCTAGATAAGTTCCTTGGGGGGTCTATTTTCCAAAATGGGGTCACTTGTTGGGGGTTTCTACTGTTTAGGTACATTAGGGGTCTGCAAAGGCAACATAACGCCCGCAGACAATTCTATCAAAGTCTGCATTCCAAAATGGCACTCCTTCCCTTCCGAGCTCTGCCATGCGCCCAAACAGTGGTTTACCCCCACATATGGGGTACCAGCATACTCAGGACAAATTGGACAACAACTTTTGGGGTCCAATTTCTCTTGTTACCCTTGTGAAAATAAAAACTTGGGGGCTAAAAAATCTTTATTGTTAAAAAATATATATTTTTTATTTTCACGACTCTGCATTATAAACTTCTGTGATGCACTTGGGCATTCAAAGTTCTCACTACACATCTAGATAAGTTCCATGGGGGGTCTAGTTTCCAAAATGGGGTCACTTTTGGGGGGTTTCTGCTGTTTAGGCACATCAGGGGCTCTCCAAACGCGACATGGCGTCCGATCTCAATTCCAGTCAATTTTGCATTGAAAAGTCAAATGGCGCTCCTTTGCTTCCGAGCTCAGCCATGCGCCCAAACAGTGGTTTACCCCCACATATGGGGTGTCGGCGTACTCAAGACAAATTGTACAACAGCTTCTGGGGTCCATTTTCTCCTGTTACCCTTGGTAAAATAAAAATTTGGAGGCAAAAAGATCATTTTTGTAGAAAAAATGCGTTTTTTTTATTTTCACGGCTCTACGTTATAAACTTCTGTGAAGCACCTGGGGGTTTAAAGTGCTCACCACACATCTAGATAAGTTCCTTAAGGGGTCTAGTTTCCAAAATGGTGTCATATGTGGGGGGTCTCTACTGTTTAGGCACATCAGCGGCTCTCCAAACGTGACATGGCGTCCGATCTCAATTCCAGCCAATTCTACATTGAAAAAGTAAAACGACACTCCTTCTCTTCCAAGCTCTGCGGTGCGCCCAAACAGTGGTTTACCCCCATATATGGGGTATCGACGTACTCAGGAGAAATTGCACAACAACTTTTGTGGTCTAATTTCTCCTGTTACCCTTGTGAAAATAAAAATTTGGGGGCAAAAAGATCATTTTTGTAGAAAAAATGAGATTTTTTATTTTCACGGCTCTACGTTATAAACTTCTGTGAAGCACTTGGGGGTTCAAAGTGCTCACCACACATCTAGATAAGTTCCTTGGGGGGTCTAGTTTCCAAAATGGTATCACTTGTGGGGGGTTTCCACTGTTTAGGCACATCAGGGACTCTCCAAACGCGACATGGCATCCGATCTCAATTCCAGCCAATTCTGCATTGAAAAAGTCAAACGGTGCTCCTTCACTTCCAAGCTCTGCGGTGCGCCCAAACAGTGGTTTACCTCCACATATGGGGTATCGACGTACTCAGGAGAAATTGCACAACAACTTTTGTGGTCTAATTTCTCCTGTTACCCTTGTGAAAATAAAAATTTGGGGGCAAAAAGATCATTTTTGTAGAAAAAATGAGATTTTTTATTTTCACGGCTCTACGTTATAAACTTCTGTGAAGCACTTGGGGGTTCAAAGTGCTCACCACACATCTAGATAAGTTCCTTGGGGGGTCTAGTTTCCAAAATGGTATCACTTGTGGGGGGTTTCCACTGTTTAGGCACATCAGGGACTCTCCAAACGCGACATGGCATCCGATCTCAATTCCAGCCAATTCTGCACTGAAAAAGTCAAACGGTGCTCCTTCACTTCCAAGCTCTGCGGTGCGCCCAAACAGTGGTTTACCTCCACATATGGGGTATCGACGTACTCAGGAGAAATTGCACAACAACTTTTGTGGTCTAATTTCTCCTGTTACCCTTGTGAAAATAAGAATTTGTGGGCGAAAAAATCATTTTTGTGAAAACAAATGCGATTTTTTATTTTCACGGCTCTACGTTATAAACTTCTGTGAAGCACTTGGGGGTTCAAAGTGCTCACCACACATCTAGATAAGTTCCTTGGGGGGTCTAGTTTCCAAAATGGTGTCACTTGTGGGGGGTTTCCACTGTTTAGGCACATTAGGGGCTCTCCAAACGCGACATGGCGTCCGATCTCAATTCCAGCCAATTCTGCATTGAAACAGTCAAACGGTGCTCCTTCACTTCCAAGCTCTGCGGTGCGCCCAAACAGTGGTTTACCTCCACATATGGGGTATCGGCGTACTCAGGAAAAATTGCACAACAAAATTTGTGGTTAAATTTCTGTTTTTACACTTGTGAAAATTAAAAAAAATGGTTCTGAAGTAAAATGTTTGCAAAAAAAAGTAAAATGTTAATTTTTTTCTTCCACATTGTTTTAGTTCCTGTGAAGTACGTAAAGGGTTAATAAACTTCTTGAATGTGGTTTTGAGCAGCTTGAGGGGTGCAGTTTTTAGAATGGTGTCACACTTGGTTATTTTCTATCATATAGACCCCTCAAAATCACTTCAAAGGTGATGTGGTCCCTAAAAAAAACATGGTGTTGTAAAAATGAGAAATTGCTGGTCAACTTTTAACCCTTATAACTCCCTAACAAAAAAAAAAATTGTTTCCAAAATTGTGCTGATGTAAAGTAGACATGTGAGAAATGTTATTTATTAACTATTTTTTGTGACATATCTCTCTGATTTAAGGGCATAAAAATACAAAGTTTGAAAATTGCAAAATTTTAAAAATTTTCACCATATTTCCATTTTTTTCATAAATAATCGCAAGTAATATCGAAGAAATGTTACCACTAACTTGAAGTACAACATGTCACGAAAAAACAATCTCAGAATCAGCGGGATCCGATAAAGCGTTCCAGAGTTATAACCTCATAAAGTGACACTGGTCAGAATTGTAAAAATTGGCTCGGTCATTAAGTACCAAATTGGCTCTGTCACTAAGGGGTTAAAGCAAAATAAGACGACCCTGCTCGTTAGAGCTTACAATCTACACAATACATTTGTGTTGCAGTGTCTGTACTCGTGTTGCAGTGTGTCTGTGTGTGTGTTGCAGCGTCTGACTCTGTTTGTCTTGCTGTCTGTTTTTATGTTATGTCTGTGTAGCAGGGTCCGTCAGTACTTGTATATTGTAGTGTGTCTGTATGTGTGCTGCAGTGTCTGTTTTTTATGTTGTGTTTGTGTTGCAACTTGCAATGTCTGTACTTGTGTGTTACATGCATGTGTTGCAGTATGTCTGTACTTGCATATTGTAGTGTGCTGCAGTGTCTGACTGTACTTGTCTGTTTCACTGTATTTGTGTGTCTGTGTGGCAGTGTCTTCCTGTACTTGTGTGTTTCAGTGTCTGTTTATCTGAATTTTACAGTCTGTCTGCCCCTATGTGGAGCACTAGGTGTCTGTCGGTCCCTGGGTGGAGCACTAGGTGTCTGTCGGTCCCTGTGTGGAGCACTGGGTGTCTGTCTGTCCCTGTTTGGAGCACTGGGTGTCTGTCGGTCCCTGTGTGGAGCACGGGTGTCTGTCGGTCCCTGTGTGGAGCATTCGGTGTCTGTCTGTCCCTGTGAGGAGCACTGGGGTGTCTGGCGGTCCCTGTGTGGAGCACTGGGTATCTGTCAGTCACTGTGTGGAGCACTTGGTGTCTGTCTGTCCCTGTGTGGAGCACTGGGTGTCTGTCCCTGTATGGAACACTGTGTCTGTCGGTCCCTGTGAGGAGCACTGGGTGTCTGTCGGTCCCTGTGTGGAGCACTGGGTGTCTGTCGGTCACTGTGTGGAGCACTCGGTGTCTGTCTGTCCCTGTGTGGAGCACTCAGTGTCTGTCTGTCCCTGTGAGGAGCACTGGGGTGTCTGGCGGTTCCTGTGAGGAGCACTGGGGTGTCTGGCGGTCCCTGTGTGGAGCACTGGGTGTCTGTCTGCCCCTGTGTGGAGCACTCGGTGTCTGTCTGTCCCTGTGTGGAGCACTCGGTGTCTGTCGGTCCCTGTGTGGAGCACTCGGTGTCTGTCGGTCCCTGTGTGGAGCACTGGATGTCTGTCGGTCCCTGTGTGGAGCACTGGGTGTCTGTCGGTCCCTGTGTGGAGCACTGGGTGTCTGTCGGTCCCTGTGTGGAGCACTGGGTGTCTGTCGGTCCCTGTGTGGAGCACTGGGTGTCTGTCGGTCCCTGTGTGGAGCACTGGGTGTCTGCCGGTCCCTGTGTGGAGCACTTGGTGTCTGGCGGTCACTGTGTGGAACACTTGGTGTCTGGCGGTCACTGTGTGGAGCACTCGGTGTCTGGCGGTCCCTGTGAGGAGCACTGGGGTGTCTGGCGGTCCCTGTGAGGAGCACTGGGGTGTCTGGCGGTCCCTGTGTGGAGCACTCGGTGTCTGTCTGTCCCTGTGTGGAGCACTCGGTGTCTGTCTGTCCCTGTGTGGAGCACTGGGTGTCTGGCGGTCCCTGTGTGGAGCACTGGGGTGTCTGGCGGTCCCTGTGTGGAGCACTGGGTGTCTGTCGGTCACTGTGTGGAGCACTGGGTGTCTGGCGGTCACTGTGTGGAGCACTTGGTGTCTGTCTGTCCCTGTGTGGAGCACTGGGTGTCTGTCCCTGTATGGAACACTGTGTCTGTCGGTCCCTGTGTGGAGCACTTGGTGTCTGTCTGTCCCTGTGAGGAGCACTGGGGTGTCTGGCGGTCCCTGTGAGGAGCACTGGGGTGTCTGGCGGTCCCTGTGTGGAGCACTGGGTGTCTGTCTGTCCCTGTGTGGAGCACTCGGTGTCTGTCCCTGTGTGGAGCACTGGGTGTCTGTCGGTCCCTGTGTGGAGCACTGGGTGTCTGGCGGTCCCTGTGTGGAGCACTGGGTGTCTGGCGGTCCCTGTGTGGAGCACTGGGTGTCTGGCGGTCCCTGTGTGGAGCACTGGGTGTCTGGCGGTCCCTGTGTGGAGCACTGGGTGTCTGGCGGTCCCTATGTGGAGCACTGGGTGTCTGGCGGTCCCTGTGTGGAGCACTGGGTGTCTGGCGGTCCCTGTGTGGAGCACTGGGTGTCTGGCGGTCCCTGTGTGGAGCACTGGGTGTCTGGCGGTCCCTGTGTGGAGCACTGGGTGTCTGGCGGTCCCTGTGAGGAGCACTGGGTGTCTGGCGGTCCCTGTGTGGAGCACTGGGTGTCTGGCGGTCCCTGTGTGGAGCACTGGGTGTCTGGCGGTCCTTGTGAGGAGCACTGGGTGTCTGTCTGTCCCTGTGAGGAGCACTGGGTGTCTGTCTGTCCCTGTGTGGAGCACTGTGTCTGTCTGTGCCTGTGAGGAGCACTGGGTGTCTGTCTGTCCCTGTGTGGAGCACTGTGTCTGCCTGTCCCTGTGAGGAACACTGGGTGTCTGTCTGTCCCTGTGTGGAGCACTGTGTCTGTCTGTCCCTGTGAGGAGCACTGGGTGTCTGTCTGTGCCTGTGAGGAGCACTGGGTGTCCCTCTGTCCCTGTGAGGAGCACTGGGTGTCCCTCTGTCCCTGTGAGGAGCACTGGGTGTCTGTCTGTCCCTGTGTGGAGCACTGGGTGTCTGTCTGTCCCTGTGTGGAGCACTGGGTGTCTGTCTGTCCCTGTGAGGAGCACTGGGTGTCTGTCTGTCCCTGTGTGGAGCACTGTGTCTGTCTGTCCCTGTGAGGAGCACTGGGTGTCTGTCTGTCCCTGTGAGGAGCACTGGGTGTCTGTCTGTCCCTATGAGGAGCACTGGGTGTCTGTCTGTCCCTGTGAGGAGCACTGGGTGTCTGTCTGTCCCTGTGAGGAGCACTGGGTGTCTGTCTGTCCCTGTGTGGAGCACTGGGTGTCTGTCTGTCCCTGTGAGGAGCACTGGGTGTCTGTCTGTCCCTGTGTGGAGCACTGGGTGTCTGTCTGTCCCTGTGAGGAGCACTGGGTGTCCGTCTGTCCCTGTGTGTTGCCTCTGGCAGTGCAGCTGGGAGTTGCAGTGAGAGGAGGCCCAGCTCCGCCACTTTCGCCCGGCCGGTCACCTCCTGAGTGTTGAGTGTCTATGAGCCGTTGGCTGCACTGAAACGTTTGGCTCTTTCTCTTAGTAACAGCTTTTTACATTCTGCCTCAATTCCTCTCCAGCCTAATCACTGGCAACTGCCCCCTCCCCCACCCGCGCTGCCGGATTTACCCCCTCCCCCCGTCCTGCTCTCACCAGGGCAATAACCGCACGTTACCGGCCGCCTGCCGCTCCATCTACCGGGGAGGGATCGGCTTATTTTGCAACAATATCAAGGTAAGTGCCCTTGTCGCGTCTCCCGGGCCGGGCTGGGGGTGCGGGGCTGCGGGCACGGCGCTGCACAGGCTGGCAGGAGGGGGCTGGGCAGCGCTGTACACACTGCCATGTACCGGGCGCCGGACACAGCAGGGTGGGGGAGCTGCGGGGAATCCCTGACTGCGGAGCTCACTATCAGGGCTGGGGGAGGGGAGCTGTTTATCTGCCTTAACCACTTCAGTGCTGGAGCGCTTCCGCTGCCCATCCCCCCGGGGCTTTCCGGCACGTAACTACAGGTCTGTGCTGAGCCGCCCTTCCCCCACACGCGGATGGTTAACCATTTGGTGTGCAGGAGGAGCTGTTCCCGGTGGCCTCTGACCTAATTACCGCGTGTGAGGTGGAGGACTGTTCACACTGTGTGCTCATTGCCGTGTGTTGTTACTTGGTGTCCAGGCTGATAGTATTCCAGCAGGACACAGGTGAGGTGGGGGAGGGGAGGCTGCTCACTTCCAGGGCTCACCCACCACACAACTGGCTTTAGCCTGGGAACTTGCCCTGTGTCTTGGTGCTTAGGCCGTAGGGCCTCGGCGGTCCGTGTGGAGAGGGTGGACTCCCCGCGGGGGCTGGCACCTGGAAGCTTTGGTGCAGGGAATGGTGGGTGTAGCCGTGCTACACGAGGGGCGGATATACCGAAGATTTTCCACACAGAAATCCCCATTTTCTCACACTCCCCACAGAGCCGGCGCAGGTTTTTTCCCAAATTGTTCTGCGTCTTGCAGATAAAAAATCTTTGCAAAATTTGCACCAAAACGGAACCGGTATGTCTAAAAAGGCAGCTTGTAGTCCTGGTGTAGGGCCGCGTCCGCACTGCGTGTAACGGGCTGTCCAGCAGTAACGTAATGCTTGTTTTTAGGCACGGGGGAATTGTCACCCACACGGGTACAGCGCAGGCCGCCCTCTTCAGAACTCACAGCGCCGCTGCCACAGTCATGTGACCAGAAGACCGCCTCAATGGCGCACTCATCTAGTCACATGACTGCTGCAGCCAATTACAGGCCCTAGCGGTGCTGGACTAGAGTATGCCGCCATTTATTAGTTGTGAAAGATCCATGCCTAAGAACATAATTTGGGTGATACACATGTGCTGTGCATTTTCCACGAATGCAGGGTTGGGGTCCGGGCCGTGTTTTCTCTGCGCACATGGACAGCGAGCGGACTACTAGTAGCCTATGTGTGAGGACACACGGGGTACTCTACACACAGGCCTTAGCTGCTCTCCGCTGTGATTTATGGACCAGATCAGGGCATGTGAGGCCTCAGACGGCGCGGATTTCTCTGTTATGCAATCAATGGTCTGAGTTTTCTAAATACTTTGGATCAGATTTCTCAGTAATGGAGGTCACACCGGCCATGGGAAGGTGTTGCTGGACTAGTCTTTGAATGAGCTTCATGCATATATGGTTTTCGGAGTAAAACTTTTCTGACATTCATTTTGGGAATCGTCGGTAAAAAACAAATGGACACGTATGTTTTTTTTTTTCTTTTTGAAGATCATTCAGAGGGCAAAAAAATATTACCGGGGTTGTCCACTAGTACGACAGCCCTTCTCATACACCTCGCTTGGCCCTGATAAAATAATAAGCAAATAAGGCAGCACACTGCAGCGCTGAAACATGCAAACATGAAACACGAAAATTGAACTGCATTACTGCACTAGAAATATGAAAAATGAGAGCGTTTAGCGCATAAAAAAGGCCAATTTTATGTGTACCTGGTAGCCACTTTACGGCATCTCTCTTATGCCAGGTCCTACGCTTTCCTTTCCTCGCTGAGAATAAACGTCTCCATCTGAATGGGTACCTATGAAAACCTCTTCTTAGACTAACATTCTGACTGATAAAATAATAAAGTCTATACTCTCCTCCCGTGCCGGTGCCGTTCCCACAGTGTCGGCACTCGCTCTCCCCAGGGCCCCTGTGCGGTTGTATGACCTGTGACCCCGGCACCCAATCAGTGCTGCGCCACTGTCCCCGCCTTTGGGCACATTGAACATGAAGAGGAAGTCCGCGCTGCAGCTGCTCTCTGACCTCCTCTTAACCCCTTAACATCTAATGACGGACAGAGTCCGTCATTGGCGCCTCCCCTTGTTTGATGCAGGCTCCTGCGATGAGCCAACACCTTTTCCGGCACATGACAGCTGGTCTGATCAGCTGACGTGTGTCTCTAATAGCCGCTAGTGGAATCGCAATCTACCAGCAGCTGTTAACATGTTAAATGCCCCTGTCAAACTGAAACGGCACCCATGTCACATGACCACAGGTCACCGATGGGTTAGCATGACATCCCAGGGCCAGCAGGAGAGCCCTGTGGTTGTCATAGCCAGATAGCTATGAGCGTCACCCAACTGTCGGTGCTCATAGCTAGTTAGCATATCTGCTACACAGAGCGATCAGACGCCAGAATTACGTTTTTTTGGTCGCTGCAACATTGCAATAAAATGCAATAACGGGCGATCAAAAGATCGTATACACACCAAAATGGTAACATTAAAACCATCAGATCGGTGCTCAAAAAATAATCCCTCACCCAGCCCGAGATCACGAAAAATGGAGACGCTATGGGTCTTGGAAAATTACAACTTTTTTTTTTTTTTTTTACAAACTTTGGAAATTTTTTTTCACCATTGAAATACAAAAGAACCTAGACATGTTTGGTGTATCTGAACTCATAACACTGGTCAACAGCATTTTTGGTGCCAAAGATATTTCATCGAATTTAGGGTATTTTTGGGGTGCTGATTCTGAATATGTCATCAGTTTTGCCAGATTGGCTCAAGTTTTTGAGATTTTTGGTATCTTATTTATAGCACTTGTTGGTAAATGCGACGTATCATCTCATTAATTTCTTTGGATTAGTACTTGAACTGAGCAGTTCTCAATATAGTTTTGTGTTAATTAGTGTTCTAAAAGTTTGTTCATAGCTTGATTTTTGCACTAACTTTATGTTGTTGTCTGTTTTCCAGTGAAAAGCATGAACTCATCAAGAAGAAGTTGTCTTAACGATCCAGACTCATTCTGTTACATTTGTGGTGAATACACACTGCCAAAACATAGAAGAAACATAACAGACTTCGTAAAAAAAGTGTATTTTGCCTATTTTGGGGTTATGCTTGGGGACCAAGACAAGTTTTGGGCACCACACATAGTGTGCAAACCATGTATCGAATTATTACGAAAATGGAGCAAAGGACAAAGAAAAAGCTTCAAATTTGGTGTTCCAATGGTGTGAAGAGAGCCAAAAAATCATCATGATGACTGTTATTTATGGTAAACACAGGTACAGGCACATCTTCACAATGAGGGACAGGCCTTCTTGCAGATTCCATGTTACTCCCATTTTCGTTTCTTATGCTTATTGAATCCTTGCACTGCACAGAAATAACAGTCATCATGATGATTTTTTGGCTCTCTCCACACCATTGGAACACCAAATTTGAAGCTTTTTCTTTGTCCTTTGCTCCATTTTCGTAATAATTCGATACATGCTTTGCACACTATGTGTGGTGCCCAAAACTTGTCTTGGTCCCCAAGCATAACCCCAAAATAGGCAAAATACACTTTTTTTACGAAGTCTGTTATGTTTCTTCTATGTTTTGGCAGTGTGTATTCACCACAAATGTAACAGAATGAGTCTGGATCGTTAAGACAACTTCTTCTTGATGAGTTCATGCTTTTCACTGGAAAACAGACAACAACATAAAGTTAGTGCAAAAATCAAGCTATGAACAAACTTTTAGAACACTAATTAACACAAAACTATATTGAGAACTGCTCAGTTCAAGTACTAATCCAAAGAAATTAATGAGATGATGCGTCGCATTTACCAACAAGTGCTATAAATAAGGTACCAAAAATCTCAAAAACTTGAGCCAATCTGGCAAAACTGATAGCATATTCAGAATCAGCACCCCAAAAATACCCCAAATTCATTAAAATGTTTTGGACACCAGAAAAAAAATTTTTTTTTGTTGACCTGTGTAATGACCTGGAGAATCATAATGGCAGGTCAGTTTTAGCATTTAGTGAACATGGTAAAGAAAAAATCCAAAAAACAATTGTGGAATTGCACTTTTTTTGCAATTTCACCGCATTTGGATTTTATTCCCATTTTCCAGTACATAATATGGTAAAACTAATGGTGCCATTCAAAAGTACAACTGGTCTCGCAAAAAATAAGCCCTCACATGGCCATATTGACGGAAAAATGAAAAAGTTATGGCTGTGGGAAGAAGGGGAGCAAAAATGGAAGCACAAAAACGAAAATACCCCTGGTCCTTAAGGGGTTAATGTTCAGTTCGACAGGAGGCAGGGTCAGTGACCGATTGGGTGCTGGCGTCACGTGTCATAACAACCGTGTGAGAGCGCGAGTGCAGACATTGATGGAACGGTGTCGGCACGGGAGGGGAGTATTATTTTATTGGGGCGAAACGTGGGGTATGAGAAGGGGCTCTCCAAGTAGTGGACAATTAACATTCGAACAGCCCAACTGACTATAAAGGTTCTGTCTGAAAAACATTGGTGGGACACGTATGTGATTTACTGATGTCTATATGAGGCCTTAGTATTAGGGTGCCGCCGGCACTCAGGACCGGAGCGTTCAGCTGCATGCATTTCTATTCATCCGCATGCTGCGGTCCCAAGTGCCGGCGGCAGTGCCGGGTATTAATGCGTGAGTTTCTCGCATTGCACTCGCAAGTGTGACCCCGACCTTAGGCAAAGTCTTCAGCCAACCGCTACATGGACGAGCAAACCAAGCTGCACACCAAGCTCGTCACGTCATTAATTTGCGGACATGACTGCTCCCCAAATCTCAGTACTTGTGTGAAAGTATTATATTTATATGATGCAGATTATATTATACAGACGTGCACTGTTAGAGTTTAAGTCAGACACCACACTGTTATTCAGTAGGGCTCTTAAGACAAGAAAGTTTTTTTTTTGTTTTATTTTTAACACAAATTGAGTTTCTATGCACAATCCATTTCCATATTTCGAATGAGACTCGCCCGTACAAATCTACGGGTTCTGGAAAAAAAATCGGATCCCATACAGGTTCTGTTTTATGTCTGATTTTTTTGACACATTATGAATATTAACATAGGAAAATGTAATCGATCCTGTACATGTTATACTGTTAGTGTAGAAGTGTGGATGTAAAAGGGCGCACGGATGACGGCACTGGTGACAGCATGGATAGAAGTCGTCTGAGTTTTCTGGATGGAAGTGGGATTACTTTGATTTGCTCGTCAGACTCCTTCCTTAAGGTGTTTCTTTTGTTGCCTGTTTGTGGCGGACTTTGTTCTGCAACTGTCGCTCATCTGAAATCGCTCTATTCCGATGAATAGAACCAATTTTTAGTCTCCGAAATTTCTGCAACAAAATCTGCATTGTGAGAATTTGCCCTCGGAACGTTCCCGCAAGACATTTTTGCTCCGGAGAAAATGAACAATCCCCCTGCAATTGGACCTTGTGAGCGGCACGTTGTTACATCGCACACTCACGTCACTGCACTTGGTATTTCATCCTCCACATCTGCAGTCCATGGCAAGTGCACAACAATACACATAGGACTTACCAGGAAACTGTCACCTCGGAAAGTCATTATGTCCTCCAAGTAAGTAGCGTTTCATTGCTGCCTGGAAAGTGCGGCTACTGAGAGAAAATGACCTTATTTCCTCTCCAGAGCCGCTGACTTTCAATCATGCGGGGGGGGGGGGGCATGGAGCAATTACATTCATCGGTCACAGCGCTGTGAGTGTCGGATGTATGCCCAAGAACGATGATCACTTCGCAGTGTATCTGTGCAGAGATGGCTGTCAATCAAACTGCCGGGGCGCTGCTTACAGTGGCTTCTCCCAGTATAGCGAGTGGTGACTGTCGCTCCTCCAAGCATTGCCCCCGTAACTGAAAGCCGGCGGCTGCCAGGAGGAAATAAGATAATTTTTCTCCCAGTAGCCACACTTTCAGTAAGGCGTCCAAGCAGCATTGTCATGCCATTTACTAGCAGATTGACTCTGTACTTGCAGGTAAATAGCATTTTCGGAGGCACTGGTTGCATTGAAATTGTATGGGAGTAATCTGCTGTTGGAAAGGGTGAAATCTGCAGCATAGATTGACATGATCTAGACGAGCAGACGGGCAGCACATGAACCCAGTATAGGTAATGCGTCAGTACACATGGCCGATTTTCTACATGGACAAATGGTCTATGTGGAAAATATTGCAGCACACACTGCTTTGGTCCAATTTACAGACCAGAATAATGCAAATAACGAAAGGCAATTCGTCGCCCATCTGCAATGCGCACAAGTAAACGGAGCTGCACACGATCACGTCCACAAATATTCATGTTCCCAATTTGCGTTTGAGACCTGCCCAATTTTTTAATATGGCCGCCTAAGGGTGCGTTCCTATGGGGCAGTTTCTAATGTTACAGTGAAATCAGCAGCAGTACGGACCACCATGGATATGCTGGTGAAAATGGTGCAGTTAAAGCATTTCACAGGTAAAATCCTCACAAGCTGATAAACTGGTGCTTACAATTTGTAATCAGCCTTATTCACATGTCTGTTTAAACACGTACGCCAAAGAATGGTAATGGTGTCATTAGTGTTTTCCATCAGTGCACGGTCCGTGTGTCCGTTTTTACCATCAGTGTGTCATCAGAGTTGGGTCAGTGTGTCCGTTTTTACCATCAGTGTGTCATCAGTATTGGTCCATGTGTCTGTTTTTACCATCAGTGTGTCTTCAGCGTTTTCCATCAGTGTGTCCGTTTTTACCATCATTGTGTCATTGGTGTTGGGTCCGTGTGTCTGTCTTTACCATCAGTGTTTTCCATCAGTGCATGGTCCATGTGTATGGCACATGGACCAGCTGGAAGAAGAAGTGTGCTGGTAAAGTAAGGATCACCAATTATAAAGCCAATAATTGTTATTATTAAACAAATTAAATACAACAACAAAGTCCAAAAACAATTAAAAACCATTGTGGCTAGAATGCATCAACAGAAAACCCATGTAAGGACTAACTATCCTCATCCTCTGATGAAGCCATGCACTGTGACAATATGCGTGGGGTGGGGTCCTTTTCTCCTTGCACCATGTTGTAGATGGGTGTTTTAACCCCTTCCCGACATTTGACGTACTATCCCGTCGAGGTGGGGTGGGCCCGTATGACCGCCGACGGGATAGTACGTCATAGCCGATCGGCCGCGCTCACGGGGGGAGCGCGGCCGATCGCGGCCGGGTGTCGGCTGCATATCGCAGCTGACATCCGGCACTATGTGCCAGGAGCGGTCACGGACCGCCCCCGGCACATTAACCCCCGGCACACCGCGATCAAACATGATCGCGATGTGCCGGCGATGCAGGGAAGCATCGCGCAGGGAGAGGGCTCCCTGCGGGCTTCCCTGAGCCCCCCGCAGCAACGCGATGTGATCGCGTTGCTGCGAGGGTCTTACCTCCCTCCCTGCCTGCTCCAGACCCGGATCCAAGATGGCCGCGGATCCGGGTCCTGCAGGGAGGGAGGTGGCTTCACAGACGCCTGCTCAGAGCAGGCACTGTGAAGCAGCCTGCACTTCAATCAGATCGGTGATCTGTCAGAGTGCTATGCAAACTGACAGATCACCGATCTGTATTGTCCCCCCCTGGGGCAAAGTAAAAAAGTAAAAAAAAAAATTTCCAAATGTGTAAAAAAAAATAAAAAAAAATATTCCAAAATAATGAAAAAAAAAAAAAAATATTATTCCCATAAATACATTTCTTTATCTAAATTAAAAAAAAAAAACAATAAAAGTACACATATTTAGTATCGCCACGTCCGTAACGACCCAACCTATAAAACTGCCCCACTAGTTAACCCCTTCAGTAAACACCGTAAGAAGAAAAAAAAAAAAACGAGGCAAAAAACAACGCTTTATTACCATACCGCCGAACAAAAAGTGGAATAACACGCGATCAAAAAGACTGATATAAATATCCATGGTACCGCTGAAAACGTCATCTTGTCCCGCAAAAAACAAGCCGCCATACAGCATCATCAGCAAAAAAATAAAAAAGTTATAGTCCTGAGAATAAAGCGATACCAAAATAATTATTTTTTCTATAAAATAGTTTTTATCGTATAAAAGCGCCAAAACATAAAAAAAATGATATAAATGAGATATCGCTGTAATCGTACTGACCCGACGAATAAAACTGCTTTATCAATTTTACCAAACCCGGAACGGTATAAACGCCTCTCCCAAAAGAAATTCATGAATAGCAGGTTTTTGGTCATTCTGCCTCACAAAAATCGGAATAAAAAGCGATCAAAAACGGTCACGTGTCCGAAAATGTTACCAATAAAAACGTCAACTCGTCCCGCAAAAAACAAGACCTCACATGACTCTGTGGAGCAAATGTGGAAAAATTATAGGTCTCAAAATGTGGAGACGCAAAAACTTTTTTGCTATAAAAAGCGTCGCTGGTTTCACACTTCCGTTTTTGTCTGCAGCGTTTTTTGCACAAAAAAACGCATGCGTTTTTTCCCTATATTTAACATTGAAAACGCATGCGGTTTTTTTGTACGCGTTTGGTCGCGTTTTCAAACGCATGCGGTTTTTTTCTGCATGCGTTCATTTTCAGAAATACAACCTGCAGTATTTTCTTGCGTTTTTAAGCACATGCGTTTGTTTGCGTTAAAAACGCATGCATTTTTATCGAAAAAAACAGAAAACACACTGAAAAGCCACCCACCACCATCAAGGTGATAAAGGGATCCAAACCCTAACCCTAACTCTACCCCTAACCTCACCCCTAACCGTTTAATGAACATTTTCTGACAGTCATAGTGCCACGTATTTCAGTGCCACGTATTTCAGTGCCACGTATTTCAGTGCCACGTATTTCAGTGCCATGTATTTCAGTGCCACGTATCACGTATTTCAGTGGCACGTGTTTCAGTGCCACGTATTTCAGTGCCACGTATCACGTATTTCAGTGCCACATATTTTAGTACCACGTATTTCAGTTGCACGTATTTCAGTGCCACGTATTTCAGTGCCACGTATTTCAGTGCCACGTATCACGTATTTCAGTGCCACGTGTTTCAGTGCCACGTATTTAAGTGCCACGTATCACATATTTCAGTGCCACGTATTTCAGTGCCACGTATTTCAGTGCCACGTATTTCAGTGCCACGTATTTCAGTGCCACATATCACATATTTCAGTGCCACTTATTTCAGTGCCACGTATTTCAGTGCCACGTATTTCAGTGCCACGTATTTCAGTGCCACGTATTTCAGTGCCACGTATTTCAGTGCCACGTATTTCAGTGCCACGTATTTCAGTGCCACGTATTTCAGTCACGTTTAGGGTTAGGGTTAGGGGTAGGGTTAGGGTTAGGGCTAGGGTTGGAGGTAAAGTTAGGGTTGGGGCTAAAGTTAGGGTTGGGGCTAAAGTTAGGGTTAGGGTTTGGATTACATTTACGTTTGGATTAGGGTTGGGATTAGAATTATGGGTGTGTCAGGGCTAGGGGTGTGGTTAGGGTTACCGTTGGGATTAGGGTTAGGGGTGTGTTTGGGTTAGGGTTTCAGGTAGAATTGGGGGGTTTCCACTGTCCAGGCACATCAGGGGCTCTCCAAGCGCGACATGGCGTCCAATCTCAATTCCAGCCAATTCTGCGTTGAAAAAGTAAAACAGTGCTCCTTCCCTTCCGAGCTCTCCCGTGCGCCCAAAAAGGGGTTTACCCCAACATATGTGTTATCAGCGTACTCGGGACAAATTGAACAACAACTTCTGGGGTCCAAGTTCTCTTGTTATCCTTAGGAAAATAAAAATTTGGGGGGCTAAAAATCATTTTTGTGGGAAAAAAAAGATGTTTTATTTTCACGGCTTTGCGCTATAAACTTTAGTGAAACACTTGGGGGTTCAAAGTTCTCAAAACACATCTAGATAAGTTCCTTGGGAGGTCTAGTTTCCAATATGGGGTCACTTGTGGGGGGTTTGTACTGTTTGGGTACATCAGGGGCTCTGCAAATGCAACGTGACGGCTGCTGACCAATCCATTTAAGTCTGCATTCCAAATGGCGCTCCTTCCCTTCCGAGCTCTGTCATGCGCCCAAACAGTGGTTCCCCCCCACATATGGGGTATCAGCGTACTCAGGACAAATTGGAAAACAAATTTTGGGGTCCAATTTATTCTGTTACCCTTGTAAAAATACAAAGCTGGGGGCTAAAAAATCATTTTTGAGAAAAAAAAAAAAATTATTTTCACGGCTCTGCGTTATAATCTGTAGTGAAACACTTGGGGGTTCAAAGCTCTCAAAACACATCTAGATAAGTTCCTTAGGGGGTCTACTTTCCAAAATGGTGTCACTTGTAGGGAGTTTCAATGTTTAGGCACATCAGGGGCTCTCCAAACGCAACATGGCGTCCCATCTCAATTCCAGTCAATTTTGCATTGAAAAGTCAAATGGCGCTCCTTCCCTTCCAAGCTCTGCCATGCGCCCAAACAATGGTTTACACCCACATATGGGGTATCAGCGTACTCAGGACAAATTGCACAACATTTTTTGGGGTCCAATTTCTTCTCTTACCCTTGGGAAAATAAAAAATTGGGGGCAAAAAGATCATTTTTGTGAAAAAAATATGATTTTTTATTTTTACGGCTCTGCATTATAAACTTCTGTGAAGCACTTGGTGGGTCAAAGTGCTCACCACACATCTAGATAAGTTCCTTAGGGGGTCTACTTTCCAAAATGGTGTCACTTGTAGGGAGTTTCAATGTTTAGGCACATCAGGGGCTCTCCAAACGCAACATGGCGTCCCATCTCAATTCCAGTCAATTTTGCATTGAAAAGTCAAATGGCGCTCCTTCCCTTCCAAGCTCTGCCATGCGCCCAAACAATGGTTTACACCCACATATGGGGTATCAGCGTACTCAGGACAAATTGCACAACATTTTTTGGGGTCCAATTTCTTCTCTTACCCTTGGGAAAATAAAAAATTGGGGGCGAAAATATCATTTTTGTGAAAAAATATGATTTTTTATTTTTACGGCTCTGCATTATAAACTTCTGTGAAGCACTTGGTGGGTCAAAGTGCTCACCACACATCTAGATAAGTTCCTTAGGGGGTCTACTTTCCAAAATGGTGTCACTTGTAGGGAGTTTCAATGTTTAGGCACATCAGGGGCTCTCCAAACGCAACATGGCGTCCCATCTCAATTCCAGTCAATTTTGCATTGAAAAGTCAAATGGCGCTCCTTCCCTTCCAAGCTCTGCCATGCGCCTAAACAATGGTTTACACCCACATATGGGGTATCATCGTACTCAGGACAAATTGTACAACAACTTTGGGGGTCCATTTTCTCCTGTTACCCTTGGTAAAATAAAACAAATTGGAGCTGAAATAAATTTTGTGTGAAAAAAAGTTAAATGTTCATTTTTATTTAAACATTCCAAAAATTCCTGTGAAACACCTGAAGGGTTAATAAACTTCTTGAATGTGGTTTTGAGCACCTTGAGGGGTGCAGTTTTTAGAATGGTGTCACACTTGAGTATTTTCTATCATATAGACCCCTCAAAATGACTTCAAATGAGATGTGGTCCCTAAAAAAAAATGGTGTTGTAAAAATGAGAAATTGCTGGTCAACTTTTAACCCTTATAACTCCGTCACAAAAAAAAATTTTGGTTCCAAAATTGTACTGATGTAAAGTAGACATGTGGGAAATGTTACTTATTAAGTATTTTGCGTGACATATGTCTGTGATTTAAGGGCACAAAAATTCAAAGTTGGAAAATTGCAAAATTTTCAAAATTTTCGCCAAATTTCCATTTTTTTCACAAATAAACGCAAGTTATATCGAATAAATTTTACCTTTAACATGAAGTACAATATGTCACGAGAAAACAATGTCAGAATCGCCAAGATCCGTCAAAGCGTTCCAGAGTTATAGCCTCATAAAGGGACAGTGGTCAGAATTGTAAAAATTGGCCCGGTCATTAACGTGCAAACCACCCTTGGGGGTGAAGGGGTTAACATGTCAACCACCAGGTTATCAAGCCCTACCTTGCTTTTGTTTGCGATTTCTCTGCTCTTTCTAAGCTGTTTTAATATAACCATTTGTGTGTGTATTCAGTGGGTACGGAAAGTATTCAGACCCCTTTACATTTTTTACGCTTTGTTTCATTGCAGCCATTTGGTAAATTCAAAAAAGTTCATTTTTTTCTCATTAATGTACATTCTGCACCCCATCTTGACTGAAAAAAACAGAAATGTAGACATTTTTGCAAATTTATTAAAAAAGAAAACTGAAATATCACATGGTCATTAGTATTGAGATCCTTTGCTCAGACACTCATATTTAAGTCACATGCTGTCCATATAAAATCCTTGTGATCCTCTTGAGATGGTCCTACTCCTTAATTGGAGTCCAGCTGTGTTTAATTAAACTGATAGGACTTGATTTGTTACGGCACACACCTGTCTATATAAGACCTCACAGCTCACAGTGCATGTCAGACCAAATGAGAATCATGAGGTCAAAGGAACTGCCCCATGTGCTCAGAGACAGAATTGTGGCAAGGCACGGATCTGGCGATGGTTCCAACAGAATTTCTGCAGTACTCAAGGTTCCTAAGAGCACAGCCTCCATAATCCTTAAATGGAAGAAGTTTGGGGCCACCAGAAGTCTTCTTAGACCTGGCCGTCCAGCCAAACTGAGCAATCGTGGGAGAAGAGCCTTGGTGAGAGAGGTAAAGAAGAACCCCAAGATCACTGTGGCTGAGCTCCAGAGATGCAGTAGGGAGATGGGAGAAAGTTCCACAAAGTCAACTATCACTGCAGCCCTCCACCAGTCGGGCCTTTATGGCAGAGTGGCCAGATGGAAGCCTCTCCTCAGTGCAAGACATATGAAAGCCCGCATAGAGTTTGCTAAAAAACACATGAAGGACTCCCAGACTATGAGAAATAAGATTCTCTGGTCTGATGAGATGAAGATAGACCTTTTTGGTGATAATTCTAAGCGGTATGTGTGGAGAAAACCAGGCACTGCTCATCACCTGCCCAATACAATCCCAACAGTGAAACATGGTGGTGGCAGCATCATTATATGGGGGTGTTTTTCATCTGCAGGGACATGACGACTGGTTGTCATTGAAGGAAACATGAATGTGGCCAAGTACAGAGATATCCTGGATGAAAAACTCTTCCAGAGTGCTCTGGACCTCAGACTTGGCAGATGGTTCACCTTCCAACAAGACAATGACCCTAAGCACACAGCTAAAATAACAAAGAAGTGGCTGCAGAACAACTCTGTGACCATTCTTGACTGGCCCAGACAGAGCCCTGACCTAAACCCAATTGAACATCTCTGGAGAGACCTTAAAATGACTGTCCACCAACGTTCACCATCCAACCTGACGGAGCTGGAGAGGATCTACAAGGAAAAATGGCAGAGAATCCCCAAATCCATGTGTGAAAAACTTGTTGCATCCTCCCAAGAAGACTCCTGGCTGTACTAGCTCAAAAGGGTGCTTCTACTCAATACTGAGCAATACTGAATACTTATGACTAGGGTTGAGCGACCTTGACTTTTTTAGGGTCGAGTCATGTTTCGCGAAACCCGACTGTTGGAAAAGTCGAGTCGGGCGAAATCGGCCGATTACAGCGCAAAGTCGAGGATCGGCCGGAACACGAAACCCTATGCACGTCAAAGGTTTTTTTTTTTTTTTTCTCTCCTCTCTCCTCTCTCCTCTCTCTCCTCTCTCCTCTCTCCTCTCTCCTCTCTCCTCTCTCTCCCATCCCAGCACAGGAAATTTCGTTTTACACTACTGCGCACAAGCGATAAAATGATGGGCGTGCACGCCCTAACCCCTATGTCATCACTCTGCCCACGCTCCTTCATTGGCTGAAAAAATGGCGCTAAACGCGTCATACGAAACGCGACTTTGGCGCCAAGATCGCGTACCGCATGGCCGACCCCACACAAACAGAGATCAGGTCGGGTTTCATGAGACGCCGACTTTACCAAAAGTCGGCGACTTATGAAAATGAACGATCCGTTTCGCTCAACCCTACTTATGACCATGTGATATTTCAGTTTTCTTTTTTAAGAAATTTGCATAAATTTCTACATTTCTGTGTTTTTTTCAGTCAAGATGGGGTGCAGAGTATGTACATTAATGAGAAAAAAAATGAACTTTTTTGAATTTACCAAATGGCTGCAATGAAACAAAGAGTGAAAAATTTAAAGGGTCTGAATACTTTCCGTACCCACTATATATAGCCTGTGTGGGAATTTCTTTGAACTTCAGCATGATCATTATGTTTCTCTACATAGCACTTCTTTGACTCTCTATCTTCTGTTACTTAGTTTTCAGCCATCCCAGTGCAGGTTGTCTTAGGGTACCGTTACACAAAACGATTTACCAACGATCACGACCAGCGATACGACCTGGCCGTGATCGTTGGTAAGTCGTTGTGTGGTCGCTGGGGAGCTGTCACACAGACATCTCTACAGCGACCAACGATGCCGAAGTCCCCGGGTAACCAGGGTAAACATCGGGTTACTAAGCGCGGCCCTGCGCTTAGTAACCCGATGTTTACCCTGGTTACCATCGTAAATGTAAAAAAACAAACACTACATACTCACATTCTGGTGTCCGTCAGGTCCCTAGCCGTCTGCTTCCCGCACTGACTGAGTGCCGGCCGTAAAGTGAAAGCAGAGCACAGCGGTGACGTCACCGCTGTGCTCTGCTTTTACTTTCCGGCCGGCAGTTAGTCAGTGCGGGAAGCAGACGGCTAGGGACCTGACGGACACCGGAATGTGAGTATGTACGGTTTTTTTTTTTTACATTTACGATGGTAACCAGGGTAAACATCGGGTTACTAAGCGCGGCCCTGCGCTTAGTAACCCAATGTTTACCCTGGTTACAAGCGAACGCATCACTGGATCGGTGTCACACACACTGATGCAGCGATGACAGCGGGAGATCCAGCGACGAAATAAAGTTCCAAACGATCTGCTACGACGTACGATTCTCAGCAGGGTCCCTGATCGCTGCTGCGTGTCAGACACAGCGATATCGTATGGATATCGCTGGAACGTCACGGATCGTACCGTCGTAGCGACAAAAGTGCCACTGTGAGACGGTACCCTTACTTATTTAATTATTCTAATCTTATCCCCAGCAACCACAGAGGAGGAGGATAGTTAGTCCTTACACGGGCTTTCTGTTGCAAGGCTTTTTATTTGTTTTTAGACTTTGCAGTAGTGTTTATCTTGTTTAATAATACAGATTCTATATTTTATAATTGGTGAGCCTTACCCTACATACACACTCCTTCTTCTTCCAGTAGGCCCATTCATTACTAAGTGGTGTGGTTTCTGATGCTGTGATTTATTTATTTATTTTGTAGTGCCCTTGAGGTTTCTTAATTCCACAATTTTGGGATGCCATCTGTGTGCTGCAGGCATCTTTCATGGAGCCATAGACTTGTATTAGCACTTTTTCATCCGTGCTACCGGAAAAAAACGGACACGTGGACATTCCCATACACTATAAAGGCTACATGTTGTATCTGTGATAGAAAACGAATAGACCACATATGTGAAACACGGATGTCTGAATGAGGCCTAAACTCTAGAACATCTTAAAATACATAGACATTAGAAAGTCCGGACCAAAGAAGGAACATAATCCACATTGCTTACTTGGGAGCGTACTCTTAAATTTAAGTGCACAAGGTTCATTTCCTACCAGATTTTTCACATAGAATTTGGATACATTTTGGTAAAATCCGATTCATTTTGCTGGCACTTACACTAACCTCACACAAATGTATAAAAAATCATCCAACTTTCATCCAGAGAAAAACGACTGGTTTTTCCTCTGTATTGTCTTGCATATGCCATCCGTATGCCTGTTTTTTACATCTGTGTAGCATTCGTGTTTATACATCAGTAGGTGATAACATTTACAAGACCGAATATCATTTCCTTCAATGTAACTAATAATCGGATGATATGTATGGAAAATCCGTATGTGATTGAATTATTTCTTTTTGCCCACTCATAGGCTTGAATAGACGAGTCTTATTGGAAATTTTAAAGACGAGTGCTTGCTGCAATTTGTTTTCACACGGACCAGTCCAGTTGAATAACGTTGGCCCTGGTGCTGACTGCGTGATGTTAGATTTTTCCTAGGACAGAATATACGGGTTTGGAAAGTTTCATTAACAAGATTATTCATGTGCTTGTGTTTGCCCCTGTTAAAATAAGAACACCCATACTTGCCCCCATGCTGAGAACCCAATCAGCGCTGGCGTCGCTGTCCCTGTATTTGGAAGTAAAACTAATCAAGAGGAAGTATGCAGCCAGCCACAGCTCTCACTCACTTTTTATTACTTATACGTCGGAAGGCGGAGGCAGTGATAGAGCACAGGGCTCGTGACATGTTTCTTAGGTTAATGACTGCAATGTACAGTATATGTAAAAAACGGCTGATACACAAAATAGGCGAGTCTCATCCAACATGGAAGAAACTAGTGCACAGTGCAAAAACAACAAAAGCAATAAACGCGCATATGAATAACCCACCTGAATGAATAAGATTGGCTCTAGTGATGGCCGGTTATTCACAGACACTGATATTCTGCGTGTGTGAACTTGGCACTATGAAGAGCGAGCCATTCATGTGTTGTCAATTGTATCAAAATGAATGGACAGCTGGCTCTACCCAGTCCTGCAGGACTGAAATCTATCATTCATGTGATCGCTGCAGCCAGTCATTGGCCTCATTGGTGACTTTGCATGTATGTCACATGACCGCTGAGGCCAGTGGTTGGATGCAGCAGTCTTGTGAAAGATGGGAGTGACGTAATTGATGCAATACCGGCAGAGACCACAGGAGATTGTATAGGTAAGTAATAGTGATGTGTGTACGTGCTGGGATAAGGTGTTATCTGATCATGCTCCAGTGCTAACCAAGTGTCTTCGGTGTTCTTGAAAACTATGGGCAAGTCCCCGTGGCTGCATGTCTCGGAGCTGTTAGGGGAGTGCCTAACAAACAGGCAATCTATGCATGTGTTGCAGGAGTCGAACAGCCGCGGAGACTCGAACATAATTTTCAAGCACAACAAAGACACTCGGTTAGCACTGGAGCATGATCAGATAACACCTTATCCCAGCACGTTCACTCATCACTAGTAAGTAATGCTTTTTTTAATTATATTAAGGCATTTCCAGCTATAAGCCTTTTTTTTTTATTGTCAGACAACCTTTTACATTATGAGTTCAACTTTCTTTTTTTTTGTAGTCTTCTTTTTCTCCCTATCTATCATAGGTCAGGGGTCAGCAACCTTTAGCACTCCAACAGTTGGTAAAACTGCCACCTTCCCCTCCCCCCTCAGGGTCAGCCAATTATCTGAGCGGGCTGCCTCACACAGTATGTGTAGCACTAATACCCGCTGGCTTGTGTTCCACAGTTTGTTAGAAGCCCTAACGCTCGCTCTATGCTTTAAGGGTGACCTTACACATCCGATAAAAGGAGAAAAAAACCTGACCATCACCTCCATATAGTGTGAAGAGGTGCAAGCTGCAATGATTGCATAAAATACAAAATAAGAGCACAGCTGCACCCTGTAAGGGCCAAGACATATGCAAACGCTGAATACATGGCATCTAAACTGTATTGTTGCTAATTAAAATGTACTTACAAAAAATGATTGTTCTTAGCAGATAAATTGGCCAATTCGTGTGTGCCCATCAACCACGGCA
The DNA here is from genome assembly GCF_051348905.1 of Ranitomeya variabilis. Lineage (NCBI taxonomy): Eukaryota > Metazoa > Chordata > Amphibia > Anura > Dendrobatidae > Ranitomeya > Ranitomeya variabilis. Next base: position 897,971,880 of record NC_135233.1, read on the forward strand.
AGGTGACCTCCCTCTGATGGGTTCCCATCAGGTCTTGGCCCTTACAGGGTGCTGCTGTGTTCTTTTTTTGTACATCAGATAACAGGCGTTTGATGGTTGAACAAGCAGTGGGCGACTGTTGCGCTGACACAGCCGTACATATTTTAATTCATGTTGGCCATACAGTTGTTCAGCATGGCCATAAATATTCAGTGACACCAGATGGCAAACAAACAGTTTTCCTGGCAATATTCTTTCAATAAGAAGTAGTTTGTGGATAAAAATCATTAGTTTGGGGAAAAATCTTACATCCAACTATGGGGCGAAAAAAAATCAGACATTCCAGACTTCATTTTAGATGATGACCGTCTCTGGTGGGTTGGCTAAAATTATAGGTAATTTGCAAGTTTTACTCGATGACTGTCCTGTTTTACACCAACTACAGTCTCATGTCTATGAGCTCCTTTAGATTGAATGAGTCCACTATTCTCCCCAACCCCCATACACATGCACACCTGGCGCGACTGAGCATGTCCATGTTTTCAGTAGGGAGAGAGGAGTAAGCCGCTGCCAAGTACTTCTTGCAGCAGCTCATTTTCTTTTTAAAGGGTTGTCTCAAAGTAAAAGTGCTCATAAAAAAACCACTTTGCAATTTACCACTTCTTAAAAGTCCCCTCCATTCTCAAGACCAGAGTGATTTTTAATTCCATAGTGTACAGTTTGTTGCCTTGGTTACCGGACACCCTTCAGTCCCAGCCTGGCCGGTTACCTAGACAAGGAGCGCGCACCGCTTGCATGCTCTGGATCTGACTAGCTTCAGTTCCACTGAAATCTGCGAGTGTGGTAAGATTCATCTAATGTGTATAACGCCGTTAGGCCAGGTTCACACTGCGTCAGTGGCAATGCGCTGACGGCATCCGTTACACAGCAGCACCAACGCTATGTAACGGATGCGATAGTCACCCATTGACTGCCACTATGTAGCGCATCACTGTGGGTGTTTTCTACTGTTTAGGTACATCAGGGGCTCTGCAAATGCAACGTGACGCCTGCAGACCAATCCATCTAAGTCTGCATTCCAAACGGCGCTCCTTCCCTTCCGAGCTCTGCCATGCACCCAAACGGTGGTTCCCCCCACATATGGGGTATCAGCGTACTCGGGACAAATTGGACAACAACCTTTGGGGGTCCAATATCTCCTGTTACCCTTGGGAAAATACAAAACTGAGGGCTAAAAATAATTTTTGTGGAAAAAAAAAGGAATTGTTATTTTCACCGCTCTGCGTAATAAACTGTAGTGAAACACTTGGAGGTTCAAAGTTTTCACAACACATCTAGATAAGTTCCTTAGGGGGTCTTCTTTCCAAAATGGTGTCATTTGTGGGGGGTTTCAATGTTTAGGCACATCAGGGGCACTCCAAACGCGACATGGCATTCCATCTCAATTCCAGTCAACTTTTCATTGAAAAGTCAAACGGCGCTCCTTCCCTTCTGAGATCTGCCCTGCGCCCAAACAGTGGTTTACCCCCACATATGGGGTACCAGCGTACTCAGGACAAATTGCACAACAAATTTTGGGGTCCAATTTATTCTGTTACCCTTGGGAAAATAAAAAATTGGGGGTGAAAAGATAATTTTTGTCAAAAAATATGATTTTTTATTTTTACGGCTCTACATTATAAACTTCTGTGAAGCACTTGGTGGGTCAAAGTTTTCACAACACATCTAGATAAGTTCCTTAGGGGGTCTTCTTTCCAAAATGGTGTCACTTGTGGGGGGTTTCAATGTTTAGGCAGATCAGGGGCTCTCCAAACGCGACATGGCATCCCATCTCAATTCCAGTAAATTTTTCATTGAAAAGTCAAATGGTGCTCCTTTCCTTCCGAGCTCTGCCATGCGCCCAAACAGTGGTTTACCCCCACATATGGGGTATCAGCGTACTCAGGACAAATTGTGCAACAACTTTTGGGTCCAATTTCTCCTGTTACCCTTGGTAAAATAAAACAAATTGGAGCTGAAGTAAATTTTTTGTGAAAAAAAAAAAATGAAATGTTCATTTTTTTTAAACATTCCAAAAATTTCTGTGAAACAACGGGAGGGTTAATAAACTTCTTGAATGTGGTTTTGAGCACCTTGATATGTGCAGTTTTTAGAATGGTTTCACACGTGGGTATTTTCTATCATATAGACCCCTCAAAGTGACTTCAAATGTGATGTGGTCCCTAAAAAAAAATGGTGTTGTAAAAATGAGATATTGCTGGTCAACTTTTAACCCTTATAACTCCCTAACAAAAAACATTTTGGTTCCAAAATTGTGCTGATGTAAAGTAGACATGTGGGAAATGTTACTTATTAAGTATTTTGTGTGACATATCTCTGTGATTTAAGGGCATAAAAATTCAAATTTTTCTCCAAATTTCCTTTTTTTCCACAAATAAACGATGGTAAAATCAAAGAAATTTTACCACTAACATGAAGTACAATATGTCACGAGAAAACAATGTCAGAATCACCGGGATCCGTTGAAGCGTTCCAGAGTCATAACCTCATAAAGGGACAGTGATCAGAATTGCAAAAATTGACACGGTCATTAACGTGCAAACCACCCTTGCGGGTAAAGGGGTTAACATTGTAGACGCAGGTGCATGCATTTGCATGCGTTTGTCCGCGTTTGCTTACACATGCGTTTATTCGCGGCGGGGCGCAGCTAACGCACCATGTTGGAATTTTTGAGGCGTCAAATTTCCATCAAATATGCGCAGGCATGCGGATGAATGTGTTAAAAAACGCATTACTGTCTATGGGAATGCATGTGTACGCATGTCTTTGCTTACTCATGCGTTTGATGCACTTGCGTACTTTGGACTGCGCATGTACAGGAACTGATTGAGACACGCCCTCCTGGAAATATCAAACGCATGCGCATAAAAAGCGCAAACGCATGTAAAAACGCATACAAACGCTGCTTTTTTTTGCCATCATGCGTAAGTTGATGTGGATAAAAAACACAGCGTTATCATGCGTTTGCATGCGTTTTTCCATACGTTTGCGGTTGCAGGCGATACGCTGCGGACACAACCGCAAATGTGAAACCAGTCTAAAATGGCTATAGAGTTAAAAGATTTTAAAGTACCGTACAAAGTATGCCCCTTACCGCAACTCTGCAGTACAAATTGTTGCTTGTTTGGAACCAAAAAATGATGTAACCATCACATTAAAGGGGAAGTGTCATCAAATGTTTTTCCAATAATTTTAGTTTCTGATATTTGGCTACCTTATGTGTAATGGATCACGGATGAGTGTAATAGTAGTTTCCTTTCATGACATTACAAGAGGCACAGCTTTGCGGAGGCGATGATGGTACAGTAGTGAGTCCCCGCCTGTGCAGTAGCTCCAGTTTGGGTTTTGTGTGCTGTTTTTCATGTTTAGTACTAACCCTAGTATAATTGTATGAATATGTATAGAATCCAGTTGTTGACAGTAATTTCCCGCTCCGGCATTTCTTTAAATCTTTTTCATGTAGTCTGTATAACATTTCAGCTGGTTTTCTTTACGAGCGCTAGGCTGATTTTTCCACTTTTTGTAAATGTTGGTGGATCCAGGCGCAATTTCAACATTCTTTTCTTTTGTAATGTGATAAGCCTGTTAAAGGGAATCTGCCACCATATTTTCGCTACCTCATCTGAGCGCAGCGTAATGTAGGAAAAGAGACCCTGATTCCAGCGATGTATCACTTAGTTTTCTGGGTGCCGCAGTTGTGACACAGAGTTTTTAGATGTAGCAGAGCTCATAGCTAACCTCGACCACATTACAGCTTTCTGTGTACATTGTCTATTGACAGTGAGCTGCTTATCTGAGGAGGGGCGTCGTCACCCACTTGAAAGGGAGCTAGTCTGGGTAGTGAAAATCTCCTGGTGATAAAACCTTCATTGTATAGAAACAACAGCACACAACCTAATAAGCGACGTATTTCTGAAATCTGTGTCTCAGTACCTACCTCATACTGTCCTCAGAATACTTGGCAAAAACCTTCTGACACATTCTCTTTAAAGGTATCTTGTCTCGCTCTCTTTATTGAGATAAACGCGTATATTTGTCTAATTTGAGCATGCATTCAGATCGGGAAGACTCAACAAGATATATATAAATAGGTAATAAAAGAAATCACATGACACTGTGTAATGTGTAATTATGTGTAACAGCCTTCCCAACACCAAACTCAAGATGACTTGTACAATAGTCCACAAAGTGGTAAAAGGACCTGTCACTTGCTATTTTTTTTAAAGTTAAATACCTAATTTAAAAAATCCCTGAGCTCCCCTGACTCTGCTGCTCTTTTCCATTTTGCTCTGGGTCACCCCACTGCAGAGATAGTCACAGTTGTTGATTTTAGAGCCCAGTATGTGAAATCTCTGCTTGCAGTTTAACTGATTGTGTCTTCAGAGTCTTCTCTGGGGGCGTGCCAGTTACAACTCAGCAGCTGATGTAGCAGCCTATGATTCTGCTGAGCTGTGATTGGCAGCACCTGGGAGGCAGGAGTGAAAGTGCACGCCCCCAGAGAAGACTCTGAAGACACAATCAGTAGAACTGCAAGCGGAGATTTCACTTACTGTGCTTCAAATGCAACAAGTTTGAATATATCAGCATTAGAGTGATGCAGCACAAAATGGCAGAGAAAGTCAGACATTTAACTTTTTATTTGAGTTAGGAACAGGTCCTCTTTTAATAACCAAATAAGCTCCTTACCTGGTAATTATGAATTACTAAAATCGTGTGGCCCGATTCTAACAGATCGGGTATTCTAGAATATGTATGTAGTTTATTTATGAAGATTTTAGAATAATACATTGAATACACAGGATTCGGCCGGCCGCGACCAATTAGCGAAGCGTGGTTCAAATCCCGCGCCAATTTGCAGCCGGACTGTGCCTGTCGCTGATTGTTCGCGGCGGGCCATGTAGTATATAACAGCCCACGCAGTACATTGCACAGCCCACGCAGTACATTGCACAGCCCACGCAGTACATTGCACAGCCCACGCAGTACATTGCACAGCCCACGCAGTACATTGCACAGCCCACGCAGTACATTGCACTGCCCACGCAGTACATTGCACTGCCCACGCAGTACATTGCACTGCCCACTCAGTACATTGCACTGCCCACGCAGTACATTGCACAGCCCACGCAGTACATTGCACAGCCCACACAGTATATAGCAATGTGGGCATCATATCCCTGTTAAAAAAAAGAATTAAAATAAAAAATAGTTATATACTCACCTTCCGTTGGCCTCGGATCCAGGCGCTCCGGTTCCAAGAGTGCATTGTGGTCTTGCGAGATGATGACGTAGCGCTACGTCATCATCTCGCGAGACCGCAATGCATGGAGCGGTCACCGGGGCGTCGCGAGGAGCGGGAAAGGCCGGTTCTGGATCCGAGGGGCCGACGGACGGTAAGTATATAACGATTTTTTAATTTTTTTAACATTAGATCTTTTTACTATTGATGCCGCATAGGCAGCATCAATAGTAAAAAGTTGGTCACACAGGGTTAATAGCAGCGGTAACAGAGTGCGTTACCCGCAGCATAATGCGGTCCGTTACCACTGCCATTAACCCTGTGTGAGCACTGAGTGGAGTATGAAGCGGGCACTGACTGCGGGGAGTAAGGAGCGGCCATTTTGCCGCCGGACTGTGCCCGTCGCTGATTGGTCGTGGCCGTTTTGCCGCGACCAATCAGCTACTTGGATTTCCATGACAGACAGAGGCCGCGACCAATGAATATCCGTGACAGACAGACGGAAGTGACCCTTAGACAATTATATAGTAGATATGAACTAGGTTGCGGAACCTGGAACAGGAGTTTAATGGAATAAACTTGCCGCTAACTTAATGTCCAACTTGCAGAAGTTTCTCCTTTTTTTGCCAGTTAAAAATCTTTAACTGAGTGTTTATTTTTCAAGGATTAAGACAAAAATTATTGGGATTAGTGGGATAGACTTGTTTAACTTTTTTTTACTGCACTAAGTATAGGAAAAGAAAACTTTGTGTCATCCCTGCTTTAAAGAAAAGGAAGCTTTTTTTTTTTTTTTTTTTTTAAAGCCATGTGTTAAGGTGCCCTTTCTTGGTAACTATGACTAGAAATGATAAATATGAATTATCATATTGTGCTTCTTACTACAAAAAATCAGATCTGCCTACTGCAAATCTACTCTATAGGATACTTACCTACGTGAAGATTATATTTCTACTTCAGTATGTGCTACTACCAAAATTTGTAGGCCGAATGCCCAGTGTTTTGGGATTATGTTTGACTGATCTTTCATACATTTCCTATATTCCGTCACATGCACGGTCTTATTAACCATGCACTTCAAACATCTCTCCAGAATCTGCCCTTTTCTTACCATGGAAACTGCATACACTTATGTTATGTGCACATGACCTCTTTTTCAGGCATATACCTGAAAAACGCCTGAAAAAGTGTGAAGAATGAAATGCAAAAATGAATGAACGAATGCACTGCAATGTAAAAACACCCAGCAGTATATATTTTTAGTCTTTTAAAGCTTCTTTTAACTGCTTCAGGTTTTCAAAGAAGTGAAGCAGTTAACCCCTTCACCCCCAAGGGTGGTTTGCACGTTAATGACCGGGCCAATTTTTACAATTCTGACCACTGTCCCTTTATGAGGTTATAACTCTGGAACGCTTCAACGGATCTTGGCGATTCTGACACTGTTTTCTCGTGACATATTGTACTTCATGATAGTGGTAAAATTTCTTTGATATTACCTGCGTTTATTTGCAAAAAAAATGGAAATTTGGCGAAAATTTTGAAAATTTAGCAATTTTCCAACTTTGAATTTTTATGCCCTTAAATCACAGAGATATGTCACACAAAATACTTAATAAGTAACATTTCCCACATGTCTACTTTACATCAGCACAATTTTGAAACCAAATTTTTTTTTTGTTAGGGAGTTATAAGGGTTAAAAGTTGACCAGCAATTTCTCATTTTTACAACACCATTTTTTTTTAGGGACCACATCACATTTGAAGTCACTTTGAGGGGTCTATATGATAGAAAATACCATCCAAAAGCTCCAATTTGTTTTATTTTACCAAGGGTAACAGGAGAAAATGGACCCCAAAAGTTGTTGTACAATTTGTCCTGAGTACGCCGATACCCCATATGTGGGGGTAAACCACTGTTTGGGCGCATGACAGAGCTCGGAAGCGAAGGAGCGCCATTTGACTTTTCAATGCAAAATTGACTGGAATTCAGATGGGACGCCATGTTGCGTTTGGGGAGCCCCTGATGTGCCTAAACATTGAAACCCCCCACAAGTGACACCATTTTGGAAAGTAGACCCCCTAAGGAACTTATCTAGAGGTGTGGTGAGCACTTTGACCCACCAAGTGCTTCACAGAAGTTTATAATGCAGAACCGTAAAAATAAAAAAATCATATTTTTTCACAAAAATTATTTTTCGCCCCCAATTTTTTATTTTCCCAAGGGTAAGAGAAGAAATTGGACCCCAAAAGTTGTTGTACAATTTGTCCTGAGTACGCTGATACCCCATATGTGGGGGTAAACCACTGTTTGGGCGCATGGGAGACCTCGGAAGGGAAGGAGCGCCGTTTGACTTTTCAATGCAAAATTGACAGGAATTGAGATGGGACGTCATGTTGCGTTTGGAGAGCCCCTGATGTGCGTAAACATTGAAACCCCCCACAAATGACACCATTTTGGAAAGTAGACCCCCTAAGGAACTTATCTAGATGTGTTTTGAGCGCTTTGACCCACCAAGGGCTTCACAGAAGTTAATAATGCAGAGCCGTAAAAATAAAACAAAAATTTTTTCCCACAAAAATTATTTTTTTAGCCCCCAGTTTTGTATTTTCCCAAGGGTAGCAGGAGAAATTGGACCCCAAAAGTTGTTGTCCAATTTGTCCTGAGTGCGCTGATACCCCATATGTGGGGGGAACCACCGTTTGGATGCATGGGAGGGCTCGGAAAGGAAAGGAGCGCCATTTGGAATGCAGACTTAGATGGAATGGTCTGCAGGCGTCACATTGCGTTTGCAGAGCCCCTAATGTACCTAAACAATAGAAGCCCCGCACAAGTGACCCCATTTTGGAAACTAGACCCCCCAAGGAACTTATCTAGATGTGTTGTAAGAACTTTGAACCCCCAAGTGTTTCACTACAGTTTATAACGCAGAGCCGTGAAAATAAAAAATCTTTTTTTTTCCCACAAAAATTATTTTTTAGCCCCCAGTTTTGTATTTTCCCAGGGGTAGCAGGAGAAATTGGACCCCAAAGGTTGTTGTCCTATTTGTCCTGAGTACGCTGATACCCCATATGTTGGGGTAAACCCCTGTTTGGGCACACGGGAGAGCTCGGAAGGGAAGGAGCACTGTTTTACTTTTTCAACGCAGAATTGGCTGGAATTGAGATCGGACGCCATGTCGCGTTTGGAGAGCCCCAGATGTGCCGAAACAATGGAAACCCCCCAATTATAACTGAAACCCTAATCCAAACACACCCCTAACCCTAATCCCAACAGTAACCCTAACCACACCTCTAACCCTGACACACCCCCTAACCCTAATCCCAACCCTATTCCCAACCGTAAATGTAATCTAAACCCTAACCGTAACTTTAGCCCCAACCCTAACTGTAGCCTTAACCCTAGCCCCAACCCTAGCCCTAACCCTAATGGGAAAATGGAAATAAATACATTTTTTTTATTTTTCCCTAACTAAGGGGGTGATGAAGGGGGGTTTGATTTACTTTTATAGCGAGTTTTTTAGCGGATTTTTATGATTGGCAGCCGTCACACACTGAAAGACGCTTTTTATTGCAAAAAAATATTTTTTGCGTTACCACATTTTGAGAGCTATAAATTTTCCATATTTTGGTCCACAGAGTCATGTGAGGTCTTGTTTTTTGCGGGACGAGTTGACGTTTTTATTGGTAACTTTTTGGGCACGTCACATTTTTTGATCGCTTTTTATTCCGATTTTTGTGAGGCAGAATGACCAAAAACCAGCTATTCATGAATTTCTTTTGGGAGAGGCGTTTATACTGTTCCGCGTTTGGTAAAATTGATAAAGCAGTTTTATTCTTCGGGTCAGTACGATTACAGCGATACCTCATTTATATTATTTTTTTATGTTTTGGCGCTTTTATACGATAAAAACTATTTTATGGAAAAAATAATTATTTTTGCATCGCTTTATTCTCAGGACTGTAACTTTTTTATTTTTTTGCTGATCATGCTGTATGGCGGCTCGTTATTTGCGGGACAAGATGACGCTTTCAGCGGTACCATGGTTATTTATATCTGTCTTTTTGATCGCGTGTTATTCCACTTTTTGTTCGGCGGTATGATAATAAAGCGTTGTTTTTTGCCTCGTTTTTTTTTTTTTTTTTCTTACGGTGTTTACTGAAGGGGTTAACTAGTGGGCCAGTTTTATAGGTCGGGTCGTTACGGACGCGGCGATACTAAATATGTGTACTTTTATTGTTTTTTTTTTTTTTATTTAGATAAAGAAATGTATTTATGGGAATAATATATATATTTTTTTTCATTATTTTGGAATATTTTTTTTTTTTTTTTTTTACACATTTGGAAAAATTTTTTTTTTACTTTTTTACTTTGCCCCAGGGGGGACAATACAGATCGGTGATCTGCCAGTTTGCATAGCACTCTGACAGATCACCGATCTGAGAGAAGTGCAGGCTGCTTCACAGTGCCTGCTCTGAGCACCTCCCTCCCTGCAGGACCCGGATCCGCGGCCATCTTGGATCCGGGTCTGGAGCAGGCAGGGAGGGAGGTAAGACCCTCGCAGCAACGCGATCACATCGCGTTGCTGCGGGGGGCTCAGGGAAGCCCGCAGGGAGCCCCCTCCCTGCGCGACGCTTCCCTGCACCGCCGGCACATCGCGATCATGTTTGATCGCGGTGTGCCGGGGGTTAATGTGCCGGGAGCGGTCCGTGACCGCTCCTGGCACATAGTGCCAGATGTCAGCTGCGATAGGCAGCTGACACCCGGCCGCGATCGGCCGCGCTCCCCCCGTGAGCGCCGCCGATTGCGCTGGACGTACTATCCCGTCGGTGGTCATACGGGCCCACCCCACCTCGACGGGATAGTACGTCCGATGTCAGAAAGGGGTTAAAGGAAGTCAGCTGTCCATTCTTGTGGCATATTATTATTATTATTATTATTTATTTATATAGCACCATTGATTCCATGGTGCTATACATGAGAAGGGGTACATACAAATACATACAAAGATCCCCCATAATAGTCTACAATCACCATTTACACAGGTCACAGTGTATCCATCACCCCCTCTTCAATAATACAGTAAGACTTTGCAGATACAGACAGGCTGTGCCCTTACCTTTCTGGATAGCAGTACATCCTGTAGCGCTCTGCTCGCATCGCTGACTGGTCAGACGCAGTGCTGAGACGCTTGCTATTAACACATATTTGAAAAAGTGACGTTATAGATGGCGGAAAACAAAGTGTGAAAAGATGCTTTAAGAAAATCACAACAGGCATCTTTCTGTAGTTGAAAGACGTCATGTGCACTCACTTTTATTGTTGTTCTAATTCATTCCTATCTTGTATACTGCAACCTGCTACTAGTCAGTATTCCTTTTAGGCTACTTTCACACTAGCGATGTTTGCTGTACATTGCAATGTGTCGTTTAGGAGAAAAAAACGCATCCTGCAAAGTTGTCTGCAGGATGCGTTTTTCCCCATAGATTTACATTAGCGACGCATTGCGACGTATGGCCACACGTCGCAACCGTGGTGCGACATTGCGTTGTATTTTGGCAGACCGACGGCACAAAAAAAGTTACATGTAACGTTTTTTTGCGTGTCGTGTCCACCATTTTCGACTTTGCATGAGTGGCCGAAACTCCGCCCCCTCCTCCCCGGACCTTACAATGGGGCAGCGGAAGCGTCGTACGACTGCTTCCGCTGCCCACGTCGGGCATCACTTTCACAACGCGGGTCGGCATGTCGGGCATAGCGACGGCCCCGTGCCGACGCTAGTGTGAAAGCAGCCTTACTAAACTCTCCTCGCTCCATTCTATCTGGAATGAAGCAGCCTGAGTCATATTTCTTTCCAGCCGCTACGCCAATGCCTACTCCCTGTTCCAGTCATTCCACTGGTTGCCCATCCACTCCAGAATGCAAAACTAACTCATCAGCCTCACTCATAAAACTCTCCATAGTGTTGCACCTCCCTAAATTTCCTTTATTTCTGACTACCTCCCTACCCATGCTCTATGGTAACACTAACATGCTCCATAATCTGAACCCCCCACTCCCAAAGCCACGACTTTTCTCATGCTGTACCATTATAGATACAGAGAAGGACAAACCCTTCAAAGGGGGTTGGTCAGGGAGTAAAAAAACAACAATTACAAAATGCAGCAATTCTCAAGGACTCTACACTTCTCTAGCTCCAGCACTGCCGGATTCCCCATCAGTCTCTACTTCTTAGTACAGTAAAGACTTTGTCCTGTTACAGGACCATTGGGCTTCTGCAACCAGTCGCTGGCTTTAGTGGAGAGCTAACCAGATCCCTGTTGTGAGACAACGCCATTGGTGCAGGAATCAGAGGCCGGTGGGGCACCTTGCAGCCACAGGACAGTTCCATTGGAGCTCACTGGGTATAGTTACTTTTATTTATTAAAAAAGAGCATTTTGTAAACAATGTTTATTTCCCAGACAGAATCATTTATCTAAGGGTATCTGTCACATTGCTGAGGAAGGAGGGAGTTTCTCTTGATTAATGTACAATAAAGTCATGTGACATTGTTGCTTGCACTGTGTGTAATCCGATGTTTCTATATAATGCATCCTTGTGTATGTAACATCAGAAGTGCAGTGTGGCTTGTTCTGCTCAACACTAACAGCTAAAGCCCCAGATAACCTTGAACACCTGTTTCCCCAACTCTCCCATGCACATGAACACTCACTCTGCCGAGTGCGCCTGTGTCCTGTCACGGAGTTACCGCAACAGAGCAGTGCCAGAAGACTGCAGCGTCTGATTGCTCCTGCTTTGCCGCTGAGAAGAAGCACTTCTCCGGTGTATTAAATGTGTTTTCCTTCAGCAGGACAGGGGTCAATTGGCCATATGAAAATCCCTGCGTTCAGCTGTGCTTGGTTAGCCATTCCTCTCTCCTATAAAAGCTAGGCCTTCTGGCCAGATCTTGTCTGAGTTAGCACTTGCTAGATAGACCTGGAGAGTGAGGACCTGGTGTCTGGAGAGCTGGAGGAGTTTATTGTGTGACTGTTGCTTGGTTAGTACGCTTGGAAACTCCTCATCCTTACCTGCCTTATTTTCTTCCCCCCGTCCTTCACACCCTGGTGAATACCTTTGTTATTTGTAAGAGTATATTTGTGTAAGTGAATTTTCTTTTACCCTTGTCTTTGTTCCCCTGTCTGTCGGGTTGGTGTACTGTGGTACATGGTAGCGGCTCTCTTCCTCGGGTGGGGGAAGGGGACAGACGCAGGGCTGCAGCTAGGAGACAGGGCAAGGGCGGAGGCCCCAGCATCCTCGCCATCTGAGGTATCCCGGGGAACGGAGAGCTAGGGCGCCCCTTAGTGCTAGGGCCAGGAAAGGTGCCCCTGGTCCCAGTTTACTCACCAGTCCTATCATGACATGTCCTCTATGAGAGATCTGCTGACTGACATCTGTTTTCGGCTTATCACTTAGAAAACACGGGGAGCGGCTGTCCACAATAGGAGCTGCCACTCCCCTGATATAATTTGATTAGGTGAGAGTCGGGGGCTTTCATACATTTTTGACTGTTGGCAGAACCCTGTCAATATTGGCTGGTTTGGAAAACATTAGTCCATTGAGTGTGGCGTCCGTAACAGTTAGTTATCGGCTGACCTCAGCGCAGTGCTTTGCATCCTCAGTAAAAAAAAACTTGGAACCCGGGTGAATTTTCAGACACATTTCCAAGACGGCAATGGTGGCTGCTTCTCTTGATAATGAGGACCGAGCAATAAAAAATAAAAGTAGGGAAAGCGGGACAATGGGAAAATACAATACAAAGTGATATGTAAAATTGCTTCTTTTTACAAGCTCTTGGCAAATTTTCCCGTTGTAGAGCATGGGAATCATGCTTTGAGACATGGAAGTTTTTGCTACTGCTTGGACAAGTAAAGGTCATACAGTTGTGGCCAATAGTTTTGAGATTACAAAAAATTTGCTTTTCACAAAGGATGCAGCTTCAGCGTTTTTGCAGATTTTATTTTTCTACTGTTACTGAAGTACAATCATAAACAGTTTGAGTCCAACTCCTGTACTTCCTGCAAAGTTTTCTCTGCTGAAGCCCCTTCAGCAGAGCGCAGAGCAAAGTACTGCAGTGCGCAGGTGCCGGGAAAGGTCAGAGAGGCCCAGCACCTGCGCACTGCAGTACTTTGCTCTGCCCTCAACAAGGCAGACAAAGTACGCCTGCGCCAGAGTCGCAGCGTGAAGACAAGAAGAGAACGTCATCTGATGAAGATGGGAGGCACCGGACCCGGACTGCGACACCCATCGGACCGGACCGTGACCGCCCCTGGGTGAGTATAATATAATCTCTTTTTCTCATCTTTCAGGATACATCGGGGGATTATCTACAGCAGGGGTCCCCAACCTGTAGCTCGGGAGCCACATGTGGCTCGCAGTCCCATGAATTGTGGCTCGCAGCTGTCTGCCAGCTTGGTGCATTAACTCCAGATTTAGTAAACCGGTATGAAGAGCACATCTGAAAATGGTGAACTTTGTGAGTAGCCCTGCACAGAAGAGCAGATCTGGTATGGAACGCTGGAGACAGCATGATACTACTGGTCAGAGGAGGTGCTTGAAGCTGGATGTGACTGTGTTGGGAGTGCGTGATGGGAGAATGCTGAATTTGGTGGGGTGTGGAGGAAACCCCTGGATCTTGGTATACTGCTTCGGGGTGATTTGTGTGGAAAAGCTTTGGTTATCATTATACTTGTAATTGGGGCTTTTTTTGCCACTACTGTGAGGGGGGACAGGAGCTGGATATAGCTCGCGACCCTCTTGTAGAGCTGAATGTGGCTCTCAAGGTTGGAAAGGTTGGGGACCACTGATCTACAGCATTCCAGAATGCTGTAGATAAGCCCCTGATGCCGGTGGGCTTACCTTACCTTACCGATTTCAGGGGTGACAGATTCCCTTTAAATTCCTTCTTAGAAAAGCTAGCTAGGAAGGTTATGCAAAATAAGGAATCCCTGAAGACAGACAGTGGCATTGCTCCAGTTAGCCAGGCCAAAATAGGGGTGTGAAAATTAACAGGACTTAATTTTAAGTTCTTAATAACTAGGAAAATACTAATTAAATTGTAGAACAGTGTTTGGCAACTTCCACTCTCCAGCTGTTGTAAAACTGCAACTCCCATCAAAGCTTACAATTCCGTCTTGTGGTCAGAACATGATGGGAGCTGTAACAGCAGGAGAGCTGCACTGTTGTAGACACAAGTTCTTCATCTTTTGTTGTGCTATACAAAGGGCAAAGTCTTCCCATTTTGCTCAGAATATCTATATGATTTGCATATATTTATTAGCTAATATCTTGGGATACAAATCTGCTTCATTTGGTAGTTGATTTTCCTCTAAAAGTAAAGCTCCAGTACACTAATGAAATGGAGAAACTATCCAGTCTGAGAGCCCTTATTGGTAATATGCACAATATAGTTCTGCATTAATAAATAATTATTAACCCCTTAGTTACGGAGCTAATTTTGACCTTAATGACCAGGCCAAAGGTTTGAAATTTGACTAGTGTCACCCTATTCAGTAATAACTCTGGAACCCTTCAACAGATCCCACTGTTTCTGAGATTGTTTTTTCGTGACATACTGTACTTTATGTTTTGGTTTGTATGATTTGGTAATATTTATAAAAAATTTGAAAATGTTGCAATTTTTAAACTTTACATCTTTATTCCCACGTTGGGTGATGAAGAAAGAATAATTACATTTTTACTGCTAACATGTTGTTTTAGCTATACATTTTTCATTTTTATAAGGGCTAATAAAAAAAATGGACCTCTCAGTTTGTTGTGCAATTTCTCCTGAGTTTACCAATATTCTGCATGTGAACTGCTTTTCAGGCACAATGCAAAACTCAGAAAGGAAGGTGCGCCATATTATAGTGCAGATTTTACTTTTATGGTTTGTAGGTGCCATGACCCAATGGGAGAGTGTACTTTAAAAAAAAAAGCGCACTCCTCAAATACTGTAAAACTGTTGTCGGGAAATTTTGTAACCCTTCAGTTGCTACACAGGAATTAAGGAAAACTGGAATGAAAAAAAAATTGTTTTGATTTTACCACTAAAATCTTGCTCTAGCCCTAAATGTTTCACTTTTGCAAGAGGTAACATATAAAAAGTGGACCCTATAGTGTTTTACCCACTTTCTTACGAGTGCGTCAATACCCCACCTGTAGTCAAAAAGTTCTGTTTGGACAAATGGCACAACTCGTAGCTGAAGGAGCAAGCAAATTTGGCTGAAAGAGATGATGGGCACCATGTTGGATTTGCAGGACATCTACGATGCCTAAACAGCAGAACCTCCACAACTGTCCCCAATTTCGAAACTGCACTCCTCAAGGATTTTATCCAGGAGTATAGTGATGATTTTGAACCCACAGGTATGACACAGAATTTGATAACATTAGGTCGTCATGTTGAATATGTCGTCATTAGTGTTGAGCGCAAGTGCTCGCTACTTTTCATCGGGTGCTGGGGTGTGCAATGAATATTGCGGGTGCTCAAGTTACATGCTCGATTCTCAACCCACATGTTTTGTGAATGTTGGACACACAATAAAAGCATGCGAGGATTGCCTGAGCTGGTGACATAATTTATCCCTCCTCTGACATGTATATCAATTTTTGGATTCTGGGGGACGCTATACCCTTATTCCTGATCACTGTTTTAAAGCATATCGGCAGTCCTTAAGGGGTTAAGGCACCCTAGCATCATGGCTTCAATTTGTAACTGTAGCACTCACTTTTTAGCTGGATACTTCAATTGTCAATTGATTGCTAACTCGTAGATCCCAATAACTTTTAAAGGATTTTGAGGTCATGCTATGCAATTTTGCATAGCATGACCTTTACATCAATGTAAACTAAGTCTTAACCCCATAACAACCACTGATACGCCTTTTAACGGCAGCAGTTAAGGGTGCTTATGCCTCAGTGGCTCTTTTTAACGGCGCTGAGTAATAAGTGTATAGCGCCCCCTAGCTTCGGTAGCTGAGACCCCAGAGAACATGATTTGGGTTAGTTTTTACCGACCCCAGTGTTGCGATCGCCATTATTAACATTCTAATGGCGATCGCAAAAAAAGAAAGTCAGATATCCCATTTAATTTCTCCTCTGATGTGATCGCACAGCAGAGGAGAGAGAAATGGGGTCCCCTGATCCACCTCCGGTGTCCCTGCAACCCCCCCATAAAGTCCCCCGGGCTGCCGGCATCTTCTTCCGGGAAGAAAATGGCGGTCTAATGCGCAGTGCACCTGCTGAGATCTGCCGGCCAGCACCAGGAAACAAATTTTTCCTATTGGTTAATTTTGATCACGGTGATAGACCCTATCGCAGTGATCAAAATAAAAAAATAGTAAATCAAAACCGCCCTTTATCACCCCCTTAGTTAAGTAAAAATAATAAATAAAAAGTATTTATTTCCATTTTTCCATTAGGGTTGGGCTAGGCTTAGGGTTGGGGCTAAAGTTAGGGTTGGGCTAGGGTTAGGGTTGGGGCTAAAGTTAGGGTTGGGTTAGGATTGTGGTTAGAGTTGTGGTTAGGGTTATGGTTAGGTTTGGGATTATGGTTAGGGTTGTGTTGGGGTTAGGGTTGGAGTTAGAATTGGGGGATTTCCACTGTTTAGCTTCATCAGTGGGTGTCCAAACGCGACATGGCGCCACCATTGATTCCAGACATTTTTGCGTTCAAAAAGTCAAACGGTGCTCCCTCCCTTCTGAGCTCTGCCGTGCACCCAAACAGTGGCTTTACCCACATATGGAGCACCGGCGTACTCAGGAGAAATTACACAACAAATTTTGCGGTCCATTTTCTCCTTATACCCTTTTGAAAATAAAAAAAAAATTGGTTCCAAAGTACTTTTTTTTTTTGTGAAAAAAGTAAAATGTTCATTCTTTCCTGTCCACTGTTGTGAATTCTGCTCTTGGGTTCCCTCCGGTGGTTGTTGATAGTAATGCAGTTGTCCCTGGGTTGCAATCCTGGGCAGGTGTCCCTGCTGATTGCAGCTCTGACTGGGATATTTAGGTGTGCAGGATTCATTAGCCCTTGCCAGTTGTCCATTGTTCTTGGAGGTTTTGCATCTCTGTCTGGTTCATCCTGCCCTGCTGCCAAATCAGCTAAGATAAGTGTCTGGTTTTGTTTCTGCAGCATACATGCTGCGTGCTTTACAATTCAGTACTATTCAATGTTTTTTCATGTCCAGCTTAGACTGTGTTTGGATATTTCAGTCAAGTTGGATTCTCAGGAGATGCAGATATACATTCCATGTCTTTAGTTAGATGGTGGAATTTTTGTATTATCTGCTGTGGATATTTTTAGGGTTTTAATACTGACCGCTTAGTATTCTGTCCTATCCTTTCCTATTTAGCTAGCGTGGCCTCTTTTGCTAAATCCTGATTTCTGCCTGCGTGTGTCTTTCCTCTAATACTCACAGTCAATATTTGTGGGGGGCTGCCTATCCTTTGGGGTTCTGCTCTGAGGCAAGATAGAATTCCCATTTCCATCTGTAGGGGTATTTAGTCCTCCGGCTGTGTCGAGGTATCTTGGATGTGTTAGGTACACCCCACGGCTACTTCTAGTTGCGGTGACAGTTTAGGGTTTGCGGTCAGTACAGGTTCCACCTACTCCTGAGAAAGTCTCATGCGGCTCCAAGGTCACCGGATCATAACAGTCCACATTGCTTTAGTTCTCGTGAAGCACCTGAAGAGTTAATAAACTTCTTGAATGTGGTTTTGCACACCTTGAGGGGTGCAGTTTTTAGAATGGTGTCACTTTTGGGTATTTTCTGTTATATTGACCCCCCCAAAGTCACTTCAAATGTGAGGTGATCCCTAAAAATAATGGTTTTGTAAATTTTGTTGTAAAAATTAGAAATCGCTGGTCAACTTTTAAACCTTACAACTTCCTAACAAAAAAAAATTGTGTTGATGTAAAGTAGACATGTGGGAAATGTTATTTATTACCTTAAGTATTTTTTGTGACACCACTCTGATTTAAGGGCATAAAAATTCAAAGTTTGAAAATTTCAAAATTTTTACCATATTTCCTTTTTTTTCATAAATAAACGCAAGTCATATAGAAGAAATTTTACCACTATCATGAAGTACAATATGTGACCGAAAAACAAACTCAGAATCAGTGAGATCCATTAAAGCGTTGCAGAGTTGTAACCACATAAAGTGACAGTGGTGAGAATTATAAAAATTGGCTTGGCCATTGGCTCTGTTACTAAGGGGTTAAATGAGTGGTCCAAAACTAAATTTTATTTTACTCCTAAATCTTTATCTATTTAGTGTCATAAGCTAATTCCGCACTCACTGATCTCAATCGCTTGTTCTGTAATTATGTGCAATGTCAGTGCGCTCTGTTGCTGGCTCATCACTTCTGATGAGTCGGAGAGAGCACACTGTCACTCGGCACTTGGAAGAACAATGCACAGTGACAAGATCTGAAATTTAAAACCCTTTTAAGGCCAATTTAGACCAGCTGATAATCGAAGAATGACAATGCTTATTCCCTACTAATGGCCAGTGTAATTTTTCTGACGATCACCCAACAAATTCGTAAAATGCTCATTTATAGGGTGATGATATAGTTTATGCCATGGTAGACATCATCATTATCGGTAGCACATCGCCAGTTGTAAACAGGTAATATGAGGCTGACAACATGATGCTGCAAGAGGACAGAGCAATTGTGGTAATCCTTAACAACCTAAAAAGAACAGTGTAGGCACAAAAAATAAATAGTTTTTATTAGTGCTTAGGATAAGATTTTCCTCAATGTTTGGACATAGTCTGTTTTTACTATCAGAATTTCCCCACTTTTTTATTTATTTACATCTATATATATAATTGTCTAAGGGTCACTTCCGTCTGTCTGTCTCGGATATTTATTGGTCGCGGCCAGCCAATGGGCATAAACAAAAGGGCAGGGGAGGCCAGGAAGTATGCAGAGCGAGTCCCCGCCCACTCCGTACAGGCCCGGCCAGAAGCTCTGCAAAGGGGCTGCGACCAATGGATATATACTCACCTTCCGTCCGCGGCTGTCAACGCCGCATGTGCTGCGCTGTTTTCTGCTGTCGCGGCCGTCATCACTGCCCGCGGCCGCTAATTTAGTCCCCGGCTGTCATCGCCGCATGTGCTGCGCTGTTTCCTGCTGTCGCGGCCGTCATCACTGACCGCGGCCCTCATCACTGACCGCGACCCTCATCACTGACCGCGGCCGTCATCACTGACCGCGGCCGTCATCACTGACCGCGGCCGTCATCACTGACCGCGGCCGTCATCACTGACCGCGGCCGTCATCACTGACAGCGGCCGTCATCACTGACAGCGGCCGTCACCACTGACAGCGGCCGCTAATTTAGTTCCCGGCTTTTGGCCACGGTAGGCCCAACAGCGCCCTTGGTCCTGGCCGGCTCCGCCCTCCTCACGGTGACTCTGCCCCCTTTGCAGCGCTTCTGGCCGGGCCTGTACGGAGTGGGCGGGGACTCGCTCTGCATACTTCCTGTCCTCCCTGCCCTTTTGTCTCCGCCCACTGGCTGGCCACTACCAATCTAAGGGGGCGGAGTCGCCATGAGGAGAGCGGAGCCGGCCGGGACCATGGACGCTGTTGGGCCTACCGCGGGCAAAAGCTGGGGACGAAATTAGCGGCTGCGGTCAGTGATGACGGCCGCAACAGCAAAAAACAGTGCAGAACATGCGGCGGTGACAGCTGGGGACGGAAGGTGAGTATATACTACGTGGCCTGTGCTGTTGTGAACTCTATTTTTGGGCTCCCTCTAGTGGTCACAAGCGGTACTGTGTAGTGTTGTCTTTCTGCAGGTTGGCAGCATCAGCTGGTTCGTTATCCTTGGTTGGTTTCCTATTTAACTCACCTGGATACTCAGTTCCTTGCCTGCTATCAATGTATTCAGTGCTCTTCAGATTCCTGGTGTCTACCTTGCTCCCAGTCTCTCCAAGACAAGCTAAGTTTTTGTTGATCATTTTTTGATTATCAGTGTTCATTATGTTTTTAGTCCAGCTCGCTAAAATGTGATTTCCTCGCTTGCTGGTTGCTCTAGGGGACTGAGTTTCTCCCCCCACACCGTTAGTTGGTGCGGGGGTTCTTGAAATCTCAGAGTGGATATTTTGTAAGGGTTTTTTACTGACCGCATAGATTCCCTTTTCTATTTTCTGCTATCTAGTATTAGTGGGCCTCATTTGCTGAATCTGCTTTCACCCCTGTGTATGTGCCTTCCTCTTACCTCACCGTTATTATTTGTTGGGGGCTTCTATATCTTTGGGGATTATTTCTCTGGAGGCAAGAGAGGTCTTTCTTTCTCTCTAGGGGTAGTTAGTTCCTTAGGCTGGCTCGAGACGTCTAGGATTTTTTAGGCACGTTCACCGGCTACTTCTAGTGTGTTTGGATAGGTTCAGATTTGCGGTCAGTCCAGTTTGCCACCTCCCTAGAGCTTGTCCTATGTTTGTTACTTAGCTGGAGTAATTTGTGATCCTCAACCACTAAGGATCATAACAGTATAGCAGGCCAAAAAGTGTTTAATGCATCGCAGAAGTGGGATAAAAAGAAGACCTGAGTACATTTTTTTTTTCTCCTCCCGCTTTTCCTTTGCTGCAGTTTGTTTAGCTTCTTTCATCCCCTTGAACTCTGGGTGGTTTTGAGCTCAGCTGCAGACATGAATGTTCAGACTCTGACTTCTAGTGTGGATCATCTTACTGCACGGGTGCAAAGTATTCAGGATTTTGTTATTCATAGCCCTATGTCAGAACCAAAGATACCCATTCCTGAGTTGTTTTTTGGAGATAGATCTAGGTTTCTAAATTTTAAGAATAATTGTAAGTTATTTCTATCTCTGAGACCTCTTTCCTCTGGTGATTCCGCTCAGCAAGTTAAAATTGTTATCTCCTTGTTGCGTGGCAACCCGCAAGATTGGGCTTTCTCTCTGGCGCCAGGAGATCCTGCATTGCTTAATGTAGATGCATTTTTTCTGGCTCTTGGACTGCTTTATGAGGAGCCTAATCTTGAGAATCAGGCAGAAAAAGCGTTGCTGGCTATCTCTCAAGGTCAGGATGAAGCAGAGGTGTATTGTCAAAAATTTTGGAAATGGTCGGTGCTTACTCAATGGAATGAGTGTGCCCTGGCTGCAAATTTCAGAGAAGGTCTTTCTGAGGCCGTTTCCCACCCCTACAAGTCTGAGTGATTCTATGGCTTTAGCCATTCAGGTTGATCGGCGTTTGCGGGAGCGCAAATCTGCTCATCCTTTGGCGGTATTTTCTGAACAGACACCTGAGTCTATGCAATGTGACCGAACTCTGACCAGAATTGAGCGACAAAGTCATAGACGTCAAAATGGGTTGTGCTTTTACTGTGGTGATTCTACTCATGTTATCTCAGCATGCTCTAAATGCTTAAAAAAAATCGCTAAACCTGTCACCATTGGTACTATACAGCCTAAATTTATTTTGTCTGTTACTTTGATTTGTTCTTTGTCGTCCTACCCGGTTACGGCTTTTGTGGATTCGGGTGCTGCCCTGAATCTGATGGATTTGTCGTTTGCCAGGCGCTGTGGTTTTGTCCTGGAGCCTTTGGAATTTCCTATTCCTCTGAGGGGAATTGATGCTACGCCATTGGCTGAGAATAAGCCTCAGTATTGGACGCAAATGACCATGTGCATGACTCCCGTACATCAGGAGGTGATTCGCTTTCTTGTTCTGCATAATTTGCATGATGTTGTCGTTTTGGGTCTGCCATGGCTGCAAGCTCATAATCCAGTTTTAGATTGGAAAGCTATGTCTGTGTCAAGTTGGGGTTGTCAGGGAATTCATGGCGATGCTCCGTTGGTGTCTATTGCTTCTTCCACTCCTTCTGAGGTCCCTGAGTTTTTGTCTGACTACCAGGATGTATTTGATGAGCCCAGGTCCAGTGCCCTGCCCCCTCATAGGGATTGTAACTGTGCTATAAATTTAATTCCTGGTAGTAAATTCCCTAAGGGACGACTTTTTAATTTGTCTATACCAGAGCATGCCGCGATGCGGAGTTATATAAAGGAGTCTTTGGAGAAGGGACATATTCGCCCATCCTCTTCCCCTCTTGGTGCAGGATTTTTTTTTTTGTGGCCAAGAAGGACGGTTCTTTGAGACCTTGTATAGATTATCGTCTTCTGAATAAAATCACAGTCAAATTTCAGTATCCTTTGCCACTATTGTCTGATTTTTTTGCTCGGATTAAGGGTGCCAGTTGGTTCACCAAGATAGATCTCCTTGGTGCGTATAACCTTGTGCGCATTAAGCAGGGAGATGAATGGAAAACAGCATTTAATACGCCCGAAGGCCATTTTGAGTACTTAGTGATGCCTTTTGGACTCTCTAATGCTCCTTCTGTGTTTCAGTCCTTCATGCATGACATCTTCCGAGAATTTCTGGATAAATTTATGATTGTTTATCTGGATGACATTTTGGTCTTTTCTGATGATTGGGAGTCCCATGTGAAGCAGGTCAGGATGGTGTTTCAGGTCCTGCGTGCTAATGCTTTATTTGTGAAGGGCTCAAAATGCCTCTTCGGAGTACAGAAGGTCTCCTTTTTGGGTTTTATTTTTTCTCCTTCTACTGTGGAGATGGGCCCAGTCAAGGTCCAGGCTATTCATGACTGGACTCAGCCCACGTCTGTTAAGAGTCTTCAGAAGTTCTTGGGTTTTGCTAATTTTTACCGTCGTTTCATCGCTAATTTTTCTAGCGTGGTTAAACCTTTGACGGATTTGACCAAGAAGGGTTCTGAAGTGACTAATTGGTCTCCTGCGGCCGTGGAGGCCTTTCGGGAGCTGAAGCACCGGTTTTCTTCAGCTCCAGTCTTATGTCAGCCAGTTGTCTCTCTCCCCTTCCAGGTCGAGGTTGAGGTTGATGCTTCTGAGATTGGAGCAGGGGCTGTTTTGTCGCAGAGAAGCTCTGATGGCTCTGTGATGAAGCCATGTGCTTTCTTTTCAAGAAAGTTTTCGCCTGCCGAGCGGAATTATGATGTTGGTAATCGGGAGTTGTTGGCTGTGAAGTGGGCATTTGAGGAGTGGCGACATTGGCTCGAAGGAGCTAAACATCGTGTGGTGGTCTTGACTGATCACAAAAATCTGATTTACCTTGAATCTGCCAAGCGCCTGAATCCTAGACAGGCTCGTTGGTCGTTGTTTTTCTCCCGTTTCAACTTCGTGGTCTCATACCTGCCTGGTTCGAAGAACGTGAAAGCTGATGCACTTTCTAGGAGTTTTGTGCCTGACTCTCCGGGAGTTTCTGAGCCGGCTGGTATTCTCAGAGAGGGAGTGATTTTGTCTGCCATTTCCCCAGATTTGCGACGAGTGCTGCAGAAATTTCAGGCGGATAGACCTGACCGTTGTCCACCAGAGAGACTGTTTGTCCCGGATAGATGGACCAGCAGAGTTATTTCCGAGGTTCATTCTTCGGTGTTGGCGGGTCATCCTGGGATTTTTGGTACCAGAGATTTGGTGGCTAGGTCCTTCTGGTGGCCTTCCTTGTCGAGGGATGTGCGGTCCTTTGTGCAGTCTTGTGGGATTTGTGCTCGGGCTAAGCCTTGCTGTTCTCGTGCCAGCGGTTTGCTTTTGCCTTTGCCTGTTCCGAAAAGGCCTTGGACGCACATTTCCATGGATTTTATTTCGGATCTTCCAGTATCTCAGAAAATGTCTGTCATCTGGGTGGTGTGTGATCATTTTTCCAAGATGGTCCATTTGGTGCCCTTGCCTAAGTTGCCTTCTTCCTCCGATTTGGTTCCTCTATTTTTTCAGAATGTGGTTCGCTTGCACGGCATTCCTGAAAATATTGTGTCTGATAGAGGATCCCAGTTTGTGTCCAGGTTTTGGCGGACTTTTTGTGCTAAGATGGGCATTGATTTGTCTTTTTCGTCGGCCTTCCTTCCTCAGACTAATGGCCAAACCGAGCGAACTAATCAGACGTTGGAAACTTATTTGAGATGTTTTGTTTCTGCTGATCAGGATGATTGGGTGATTTTTTTGCCATTGGCCGAGTTTGCCCTTAATAATCGGGCTAGTTCTGCTCCTTTGGTTTCGCCTTTTTTCTGCAATTCTGGTTTCCATCCTCGTTTTTCCTCGGGTCAGGTTGAGCCTTCTGACTGTCCTGGGGTGGATTCTGTGGTGGATAGGTTGCAGCAGATTTGGAACCATGTGGTGGACAATTTGAGGTTGTCACAGGAGAAGGCTCAGCGCTTTGCCAACCGCCGCCGCGGTGTGGGTCCCCGACTTCGTGTTGGGGATTTGGTGTGGCTGTCTTCTCGGTATGTTCCTATGAAGGTCTCCTCTCCTAAATTCAAGCCTCGCTTCATCGGTCCTTATAAGATCTTGGAAATCCTTAACCCGGTGTCTTTTCGTTTGGATCTCCCAGCATCGTTTGCCATTCATAATGTGTTCCATAGGTCTTTGTTGCGGAGGTTTGTGGTACCTGTGGTTCCTTCTGTTGAGCCTCCTGCTCCGGTGCTGGTCGAGGGCGAATTGGAGTACGTGGTGGAGAAGATTTTGGATTCTCGTATCTCTAGATGGAGGCTTCAGTATTTGGTTAAGTGGAAGGGCTATGGTCAGGAGGATAATTCCTGGGTCGTCGCCTCTGATGTTCATGCGGCCGATTTGGTTCGTGCCTTCCACGCGGCTCATCCTGATCGCCCTGGGGGTCTTGATGAGGGTTCGGTGACCCTGTTGTGAACTCTATTTTTGGGCTCCCTCTAGTGGTCACAAGCGGTACTGTGTAGTGTTGTCTTTCTGCAGGTTGGCAGCATCAGCTGGTTCGTTATCCTTGGTTGGTTTCCTATTTAACTCACCTGGATACTCAGTTCCTTGCCTGCTATCAATGTATTCAGTGCTCTTCAGATTCCTGGTGTCTACCTTGCTCCCAGTCTCTCCAAGACAAGCTAAGTTTTTGTTGATCATTTTTTGATTATCAGTGTTCATTATGTTTTTAGTCCAGCTCGCTAAAATTTGATTTCCTCGCTTGCTGGTTGCTCTAGGGGACTGAGTTTCTCCCCCCACACCGTTAGTTGGTGCGGGGGTTCTTAAAATCTCAAGAGTGGATATTTTGTAAGGGTTTTTTACTGACCGCATAGATTCCCTTTTCTATTTTCTGCTATCTAGTATTAGTGGGCCTCATTTGCTGAATCTGCTTTCACCCCTGTGTATGTGCCTTCCTCTTACCTCACCGTTATTATTTGTTGGGGGCTTCTATATCTTTGGGGATTATTTCTCTGGAGGCAAGAGAGGTCTTTCTTTCTCTCTAGGGGTAGTTAGTTCCTTAGGCTGGCTCGAGACGTCTAGGATTTTTTAGGCACGTTCACCGGCTACTTCTAGTGTGTTTGGATAGGTTCAGATTTGCGGTCAGTCCAGTTTGCCACCTCCCTAGAGCTTGTCCTATGTTTCTTACTTAGCTGGAGTAATTTGTGATCCTCAACCACTAAGGATCATAACACTGTGCTATACACTACATGGCCTGTGCTATATATTACGTGGCCTGTGCTATATACTTTGTGGCCTGTGCAATATACTCCGTGGCCTGTGCAATATACTCCGTGGCCTGTGCAATATACTCCGTGGCCTGTGCAATATACTCCGTGGCCTGTGCAATATACTCGGTGGCCTGTGCAATATACTACATGGCTGCACAATACACTACGTAGCTGGGCAATATACTACTGTATACTACATGGCTGGGCAATATAGTATGTGGCTGGGCAATATACTACATGGGCTGTGCAATATACTACGTGGCCTGTTATACACTACGTGGCCTGTGCTATATACTACGTCGCTGTGCAATATACTACGTGGCCTGTTCTATATACTACGTGGCCTGTGCTATATACTACGTGGCCTGTGCAATATACTACGTGGCTGTGCAATATACTACGTCGCTGGGCAATATACTACGCGGACATGCATATTCTAGAATACCCGATACGTTCGAATCGGGCCACCATCTAGTATAAGAATATTTTTGAAGCTTCTCTAATCAAACAAACGTGAAGATCAGACAGAGCTTGCATGCAACTATGATGGCATCCGAGTGCTGGTAGATTTTTTTTTCCAAGTATCAATAGACTTGTATTGGCGAGTTTAATCTGTGATGAGAATCAAATACTGACTAGCCTCTGTCCTTTTTGAGCACCTCCGGTAGACTAGAATTGATAATCCTGGAAATAGCTCATAGGATAACAATGAATGAGCCCTGAGTTGTAATGTTGTTTTTTTTTTTTTCAGGCTTTCCAATACTTTTTATATTATTTTAAAAATGGGCCCATGTGACGTTAAAATAGAGTAAAAAAACAAAAAACGTTTCCATCTACCGGACCCCACCATGTGCCCTCCAAGCCAAAAGAAAGTTTCCTAGCACTCTCCTCTGGCTTGGATAGCAGGTGACTGCTGCGGTCAGTGAGTTCTCGATATAGAGTCATCAAGACTGGAGTCAGAGGCGCCACATTCTCTGCATCAGAGTCTGTAATGTATCAGTGGTGCGCACTGAGTAATCTATACTAGATCGTTCAGTGCACACAGGCTGCCATTGTTCTCGGCATTGGGAGTCCTGTTTACACAGGATAATGTGCTGCCGAGTATAGTGATGATTTATGCTGCATAAAAATCATTTCCCCCAATGAACGATTGTTTTTACTCCTCATTGGGGGATCTTCAGCGTGTTTACATGGCAGGATAATCATAAAACATCTTGCAGTGTAAATGCCCTTTAAGGCCGGGGTCACACTTATGAGTGCAATGCAAGAAACTCGCACAAGTCTCTCGCATCAATTCCCAGCACTGCCGCCGGTACTCGGGACCAGAATGCTGTAGATAAGCCCCTGATGCCGGTGTCCTTAGCTCATATACGATTTTTTTTGCGGTGACAGATTCCCTTTAAGTTTATTATTATTATCATTATTATTATTATTATTATTATTATTATTAATCATGTTACTTATATAGTGCCATAATATTCCGCAGCATGGATTCCAGCTCTACAAATCAACAGTTTTAGCCACTGAGGCTTTGTGCTGCCCACGTTGTACTCGTTTCTCTCCTAAAATAGGAGAGAAGGGTTTTTTTGTCTGTTAAACTAAATATTCTGAAGTAGGTACAGACTTTCTTTCTCCAGATTCTTTATCGGCAGCGCTGACCTGTCGTATTGATTGCTGTTCTGTGCTCATTCACTGGCTGTTTTCTTGTACCGTACAATATATTGAAGAAAGCTCACTCCAGAGGAAACAACTACAAGAGATCCCCAATCTCCAGAAAAGGTTCCAGTTTTTTTTAAATATTTTTAATTACAAATGCTCTAGTATAGGGATGTGCAATTAATTTTTCGAAGGGACGACATGAGGAAACGTGACTGTTGTGGAGGGCCGAACCAATCGACTGAAATTAATTATGCTCAATATTAATATTGACATTAATTATAATTATTTTATATTAATATTAATTGTATTAATATTGAGCATAACTACACTATGTTCCAAATTATTATGCAAATTACATTTTTATCGGATTTTCCTAAATGGTTGGTGCAAATGACAGTCAGTCTAATAAAGTCATCACCCGTTAGAGTATACATTGAATTTTATTGAAGAAACCTCCCAATGATAACAGTATAATCTCCAAAATGAATAAAAACTCAAAATGCACTGTTCCAAATTATTAGGCACAGTAGAATTTCTAAACATTTGATATGTTTTAAAGAACTGAAAATGCTCATTTGTGGAATTTGCAGCATTAGGAGGTCACATTCACTGAACAAAAAAGTTATTTAACGCCAAAACATCCTAACAGGCCAAGTTACATGTTAACATAGGACCCCTTCTTTGATTTCACCTTCACAATTCTTGCATCCATTGAACTTGTGAGTTTTTGAGAGTTTCTGCTTGTATTTCTTTGCATGAAGTCAGAATAGCCTCCCAGATCTGCTGTTTTGATGTGAACTGCCTCCCACCCTCATAGATCTTTTGCTTGATGATACTCCAAAGGTTCTCTATAGGGTTGAGGTCAGGGGAAGATGGTGGCCACACCAGGAGTTTATCTCCTTTTATGCCCATAGCAGCCAATGACTCAGAGGTATTCTTTGCAGCATGAGATGGTGCATTGTCATGCATGAAGATGATTTTGCTCCTGAAGGCACATTTCTGCTTTTTATACCATGGAGGAAAGTTGTCAGTCAGAAACTCTATATACTTTGCAGAGGTCATTTTCACACCTTCAGGAACCTTAAAGGGCCCCACCAGCTGTTTCTCCATGATTAATAATGTGGAACATCATTTTAAAGTAGTTTTCCTTTAATTAGAATCACCTGGAAAACCAATTATCACATGTGTTTAAGATTGATTTCAGTGATCCATTGAGCCCTGAGACACAATACCATCCACGAGTTTATTTGAAAAACAAAACAATTAAATCTTTATGACACTTAAATCCAATTTGCATAATAATTTGGAACACAGTGTAAGGGCCCCTTCACACTGTGCAATCAAAGTCTGAACGAGCGTTCGATTTGTGACGTTTATCCGTCCTCGTTCCGAGGTTGCAAAGTGTGACATGGCGTTACGATCTGCGACGCAGCCCAGCATCGTACGATGTGAAAGAAAGAGCAGAACTTTCTTTCGTCGTAAATGTCTCGCTGTGGCGGTCGAAATCGTAGTATGTGACGGCGGTCATACGAGCTCGTAATGCGACTACGTGGGTTGGGCTTCCGCATACCTGTCTCCTGATTGGGCGTGACGTTTTAGCACGCCCATGCTGGTAATACGTCACGCTCGGAGTCGTAGGACTATGGCGGTGTGAAGGGTAGCGTACGATTGCGACGCGTGACGTTCACATCGCAACTACGTCAGAAAAAGCGTTAACATCGTAGAGTGTGACCGCTGGCTACGAGCTCGTACTGCGATGTCGAATATGACGCAAATGCGTCGTAATCGTAGCAGAATCGACCAGTGTGAAGGGGCCCTTAGTATGCTGACATACCCCTATATACTGTAAGAGCCTCTACTCAGTCTCCCCATGTTCAGCAGGAACCCCCCATAGCCTCCCCATTTCTAGCAGAAGGTCCCCCACAACCTCCCCATTTCTAGCAGGCGGCGCCCCCGTAGCCTCCCCATGTTTGACAGGAATCCCCCATAGCCTTTCCATGTCCAGCAGTAGCCACCACCAATAAACTCCCCATGTCCTGCAGGAGCATCCTCATGTCCAGCAGGAACCCCCCCATAGCTTCTCTATGTCCAGCAGGAGCATCCTCATGTCCAGCAGGAGCCATCAATAGCCTCCCCATGTCCAGCAGGAGCCCCCATAGCCTCCTCATGTCCAACAGGAGAACCCCCATAGCCTCCCAATGTCCAGCCAAACATTCATAAAGATGAAAAAAACAGTACATACTCACCTTGCTCTTGTTCCCCCAGCGCTCTGCTCCTGTCTCCGATGCACTGACTCTCCGGAGAAATTCCATCATCTCTTCAGCTGATTCACATGCTGATTGATGGAATAAGGAGCAACAGCCCCTCCTCCACCAATGCATTCACCGCAGATGCAGACAGCAGAGGCAGCGGTGACAGCGGGCGGTCGGGTGAGGGAGGGCTTGGTGTTGCTTTTGGGCCTCTGTTTACAGCCCCTCGGCTGTCTCGATCGATGAGCTGGACTGGAGCAGCCAGAAGGCCGGATGTGGCCTGTGGGCCGCACTTTGCCTAGTGTGCTCTAGTAATGGCAATTCTTGCCAGACTTTTTTAATGGGATAATTACTGTAAATGCATAATCCAACCAATCTTAGGCACATGAAGAAGGCAGGTCCAAAAGTTAGGAGCCGAGTCTGCACTGGAAATGAGGATGTGCAAACATGATCTATCACCGCACAGTGAATCTATTAATTTTTCTGGATTTTTTCTTATCATTGCGGCAGTCTGCAAATGCTGACTTATTGTAGGTGGTTATTTATGCCCTCGTTATGGTTCTTGTACAAGTGCCGATCTCTGCCATGCCAATACCACCACATGTGAGTGTGGCCTTGTGCCGTGTGCAAGTCATGGATAAAAAATTAGCATGCAAGTTTGAGTCTGGGAACATCATGGCATCCTTGTACTGTTCATGACTAAAGGGTTTTCCCACGAACAAAAGTTGATTTTAATCAATAGATCTTGGAATAATAATTTCCACAATTGGATGTATTTAACCCCTTCACCCCGAAGACTGTTTTCACCTTCCTGCCCAGGTCAATTTTTACAATTCTGACCAGTGTCGATTTATGAGATCATAACTCTGGAACGCTTCAATGGATCCCACTGATTCTGAGACTGTTTTCTCGTGACATATTGTACTGTATGAAAATGGTAAAAATTATGTGATATAACTTGCGTTTATTTGTGAAAAGAATTTGGCAAAAATGTTGAAAATTTCGCAATTTTCAAACTTTTAATTTTTACCGTATACTCTGAAATTAGAGATTTATATCGATAAGATAGTTAATAAATATCATTTCCCCCCACGTGTCTACATTACATCAGCACTATTTTTGAAACATAATTTTTTTTGTCAGGAAGTTATAAGGGTTAAAAGTTGACCAGAGATTTCTCATTTTTACAACAAAATTAGCAAAAGCACCTCACATTTCAAGTGACTGTGAGGGAGGGGCCTATATGACAGTAAATACCCAAACGTGACATCGTTCTAGAAACTGCACCCCTCAAGGTGCGCAAAGCCACATTCAAGAAGTTTATTAACCCTTCAGGAGCTTCACAGGAATTTTTGGAATGTGGAAGGAAATAGTAATCATTTACTTTTCTTTCACAAAATTTTTCCTTTAGACCTAATTTAATTTAGGTTTGCAAGGGTAACAGAAGAAAATGGACCATATAATTTGTTGTGCAATTTCTCCTGAGCATGCCTATACCCCACATGTGGGGGAAATCTACTGTTTGGGCACACGGCAGGGTTCAGAAGGGAAGGAGCATCATTTGACTTTTTGAATGTGAAATTTGCTGGCATAATTATCGTTTGCGATGTCGCGTTTGAAGAGCCACTGATGTGCCTAAACAGTGGAAACCCCCACAAGTGACCCCATTTTGGAAACCGGGCCCCTTAGGGAACTTATCTAGGTGTGTATTGAGCACCTTGAACCCACAGGTGCCTGACAGAAGATTATAACGTAGAGCCGTGAAAATAAAAAAAATCACATTTTTCCCTCAAAAATCTTTTTTAGCTCCAAATTTTGTATTTTCATAAGGTAAAAGGAGAAAATGGACCCCAAAATTTGTTGTGCAACTTCTCCTGAGTTTACCAATACCCCATGTGTTGTCAAAAACTACTACAGAGCTCAGAAGGGAAGAAACACCGTATTATAGTGCAGATCTTGATGCGCTTGTTTGAGGGTGCCATGTTACATTGGCAGAGCCCCTGAGGTGCCAAAACAGCAGAACCCCCCCGTAAGTGACCCCATTTTGCAAACTAAACCTCTCAATGAATTCATCTAGGGGTGCAGTGATTGTATTGATACCACAGGTGTGTCACAGACGTTTATACCATTGGGCAGTGAAGATAAAATAAAAATTTTCATACTGGGAAATGAGTAAAAATGGTACCACAATTTGTCCCACAATTTCTACTAAACGTTGCAATATCCCATATGTGGCAGTACAGTACTACTTAGCTATACGGAGAGACTCGGGAGGGACGGAGCGCTATTTGCCTCCTGGAACCCAGATTTTCCTGGACTAGTTTGTGGATTCCATATAAAGAGCCCCTAAGTGATAGAAAAGCAGAATCCCCCCTCAAGTGACCCCATTTTGGAAATTATACCCCTTGGGAATTTATCTACAGATGTAGTGATGATTTTGACTTGTTTCTAGAAACAAGTAGCAGTGGATTCTGCTGAGTGAAAATTGCAAACTGCTGTTGTAGTGACCAACTTATGCTTCTGGAGACACGCACCTGTAAATTAGGCGGGCTATCATCACTACAGAAATGCCAAACGTGGGTGTTAAAGGGCCACTGTCACCCCCCTCCAGCCGTTATAAACTAAAAGAACCACCTTGTGCAGCAGTAATGCTGCATTCTAACAAGGTGGCTCTTTTAGTTTTAGGTTCAAGTATTCCCAAAATAAAGCGTTTAGAAACTTATCCAAAATACCTGTCTTTAGCCAGGGAGGTGGGTCCTCCCTCCCCAGCTTGAACCGCTACTCTGCCGTCACTCAAATCTTCAGGGGCTTTCAGCGCCACCCCCGCCGCGCTTTTTTCTCTTCAAAACCGGCGCCTGCCCTGTGTATAAGCTCTGGCCGTGTGACGTCCCAGCCAGGCTTGCAGACTGCGCCTGTGCGGCGAGTGCGGCCACCCACCTTGGGAATCCCAGCCCCGCAGTGTGTTATGCATTATGCAGAGTACGGGGCTGGGATTCATAAGCAGGGCGGCCGCACAGGCGCAGTCTGCAAGCCTGGCTGTGACGTCAGACGGCCAGAGCTCTCTGCGCCTGCACCAAACAGCGATACACAGCGCAGGCGCCTGATTTCAGGGGTAAACAGCGCTGAGGGGCGGTACCCGGCACCCCTGAAGATTTGAGTGACGGCAATGTGGCGTTACAAGCAGGGGGGTGAGGACCTGCCTCCCTGGCGAAAGAAAGGTATGTTGGCGAAAATATAAAACGCTTTATTTTAGTAATACATGCACCAAAAACTAAAAGAGCCACCTTGTTAGAATGCAGCATTACTGCTGCACAAGGTGGCTCTTTTAGTTTATAACGGCTGGAGGGGGTGACAGTGGCCCTTTAAATGTGATTTAGACACACTGGGGCACACATTAAAAAATGCTTTTATTGCTATAATTTTTCCATATTTCGGCCAACAGAGTCATGTGAAGTCTTGCTTTTTGACGTACGAACTGACGTTTTTATTGGTACCATTTGCAGAGTATCACATCAGGATCTGACAGGCAGAGAAAGAGGCATGTCAGCGCTTGTTCTCAGCAGGTGTTCACATGCCACCTTCCCTGAAGGACCCAGGGCCATCTTGTGGCCAGAGTTCTCCATGGAGACCATCAGGACAACGCGACCGCATCGCGTTGTCCTGATGGAAGCGCGCAGGGAACTGATTCCCTATGTGATGCTCCTCTATGCCACTGTCACTACTGAGCGGAGGCCCACGCGATCGTGCCGCCATACATATACTGCTGTTTGCGGGAATGCAGAGCAGTATATGTACAGCGCATGTCGGGAAGGGATTAAATAAAATGTTCCTGTGCTGAGGTAATGTAATAAATGTGCCCCTGCTGTGTACGATCATGCAGGGACATGGTCTGATCATACCACAGCTCCTGAGCAGGGGTTGGGAAGAAGCTTTTAGTATACAGACATTACAGCAGGGGATCACAAGTGATATTTTTATGAGGTAAAACATTTCACTCCCTGTTTGTAAACAATGTTTAACTTCAAAGAGAATCATTTGCGATCCCCACAAATTTGAACCCCACTTGTCACACCTACAGGGCATGTGGGAAGAGCTGGGTAAAGCGCCAGAATTGGCTCATCTAATAGATGTGCCTTTTCTTGGTGGCTGCGGGCTACTATTTTTAGGCTGTTGGGGGGGTTTCAATATCCATGGCCCCTTACTAGCCTGAGAATACCAGCCCCCAGCTGTCTGCTTTAGCAAAGCTGATTGTCAAAAATTGAGGAGGCACCACCCTGTTTTTCAAAATTATTTATTGAAATACAGTGTGTCCGAAAAGTCATGGTGCACTTTTGACCAGTCAAGGGAAAGCAACAAAAAACGATAGAAATTTGAAACCTGCTCCAAAGTAAAGAATAACACTCACAGTTTCTTACCTATTCAGTGCAGTTCGATGTGGGCTCCATTTATTGACCTACACACATCCAAACGATAGTGAAGTTCTTGCCACACAAGGGTAAGGATGTCTGGTGTAACAGAGTGAATAACGTCTGTGATTCTCTGTTTTAAGTGATTAATGTTGTTGATATGTTCAATGTACACATCGTGGTGGCCATGGCTTGACAGAACCCCGGCCTATCCACCACCGGGGGAATGTTCTATCCAGAAACTCATGAACAATGGTGGTGTAGTGTGGAGGAGCGTCGTCCTGATGAAAGATGATACCTTCTGGAAATTGTGGCACTGCATACAATTCCAACATGTCAAAAACGTATGTGTTTGCCGCGAAAAAAAATGAGCCTATCACCTTATCATGCATCAGGCCACACCACAGGTTCACTTTAGGGGTGTTACGTTTGTACTCAATGTAGGCATGAGGATATTCAGCAGCCCATATTCGGACCTTATGGCCATGAACATATCCACAGATATGGAAGGTTGCCACATCGCTAAACACAATTTTTCTGCAAAAATCTTGCATCATTGTCGATCTCATAAAGCATATTTGTAGCAAACGCGCATCGTTTGGGTCTATCCGCCGGTTTGATGGCGTGCAACAGCCGCAATTTGTACCCCGTAAAACAGAGGCATTTCTTTAACACCTTATGAACTGTAGTCTTGTAGTCTTGTTTGGGTGTATTTGTTGAGCATACGCACGCACAGATTTTTCAGGGCTCCTTAGGTAGCTATCCTGTATAGCCTCTACAGACTCGTCACTGACTGAAGCCTGCCAGAACGGGGTTTCACCAAACTGCCGGTTTCCTTTAACTGCTTATCCCACCGAGTAATGTTATTCCTGTGTGGTGGCGCTTCGTTATAAACGCACCGTTATTCACGTAGCACTTTGGTCATGGATTTGAATTTAGCGAGCCACAGAACACACTGAACTTTCCTCTGTACCTTTCACATCTCGACTGGCATGGAAAACCACACAGCTGGCATAAGCTTGTGGTTGCATGATGTCACAGACCTGGCAGTGTATTAATCAGAGTTCAGTTTATCAGGGGTTAATCTGACTGGGGGCTCAGCGAGAGCTTAACCCCTTCACCCCCGGAGCTTTTTTCGTTTTTCACTCCCCTTATTTCCAGAGCCATTACTTTTTTATTTTTCCGTCAATATGGCCATGGGAGGGCTTATTTTTTTGCAGGACGAGTTGTACTTTTGAATGACACCATTGGTTTTACCATGTTGTGTAACAGAAAACGGGAAAAAAATTCCAAGTGCGATGAAATTGCAAAAAAAGTGCAATCTCTCACTAGTTTTTTGTTTGGCTTTTTTGCCAGGTTCACTAAATGCTAAAACTAACCTGCCATTACGATTCTCCAGGTCATTATGAGTTCATAGACACCAAACATGTCTAGGTTCTCTTTTATCTAAGTGGTAAAAAAAAATTCCAAAGTTTGCTTAAAAAAAAAAAAAAAAAAAAAAAAAAAAAAATTGCGCAATTTTCCGATAACGGTAGCGTCTCCAATTTTCGTGATCTGGGGTCGGGTTAGGGCTTATTTTTTGCGTGCCGAGCTGACATTTTTAATGATACCATTTTGGTGTAGGTACATTCTTTTGATCGCCCTTTATTGCATTTTAATGCAATGTTGCGGCGACCAAAAAAACGTAATTTTGGAGTTTTGATTTTTTTTTCTCGCTACGCCATATAGCAATCAGGTTAATCCTTTGTTTTTATTGATAGATCGGGCGATTCTGAACGCGGCGATAACAAATATATGTATGTTTGATTTATTTTTTTTGTTTTATTTTGATTGGGGCAAAAGGGGGGTGATTTGAACTTTAATATATTTTTTTATTTTTTTATAGTTTTAAACACCTTTTTTTTTTTAAATTTTGGCATTCTTCAATAGTCTCCATAGGAGGCTTGAAGCATGCACATCTCGATCGGCTCTGCTACATAGAGGTGAAGTACAGATCACCTCTATGTAGCAGAAATGCAGGGTTGCTTTGAACGCCGACCACAGGGTGGCGCTCAAAGCAATCGGCCATCAACAACCATAGAGGTCTCGAGACCTCTGGTTGTTATGGCAATGCACCGATGACCCCCGGTCATGTGACGGGGGTCAGCGGTGCGAGCACTCCCGGCCGTGCTTGAGCGCTAGTTAAATGCCGCTGTCAGCGTTTGACAGCGGCATTTAACTAGTTAAAGGGCGCGGGTGGATCGCGATTCCACTCGCGCTCATTGCGCGCACATGTCAGCTGTACAAAACAGCTGACGTGTCGCGGCTTTGAGGTGGGCTCACTGCCGGATCCCACCTCAAAGCGGGGGTTCTGCCAGCTGACGTACTATTCCGTCAGCTGGCAGAAAGTGGTTAATTGAGTTTGTGTTGTTTGATTGGTTCTTGTTATCTCTCCTCATGAACAGGTCTGATATGATTGGGCCAGAGAAAGGGCGCCAAAATGAAAACTATAAATAGATCCTGTGACTGATCAAAAGTGCACCATGACTTTACGGACACACTGTAATTAAAAAATATAGCGTGGGGACCCCTCTATTCTTGATAACCAGCCTTGCTAACTCTGACAACTGAGGGTTGAAGTCCCCAGCTGTCAGTTTTGCCTGTCTGGTTATCAAAAATACATGGGAACCCACGCCGTTTTTTAAATTTATTTCTAGCACAGGTGTCGGCTGATGAATACTCCCATAAGCCACCGGCTACTCTCGCTGTTATTAGCGGCAACAGGTTTAGTCTGATGGGAGTAGTAGTATCATCGGCCGTCGTCTGCTTGCAGATGTTGTCCTTGGTGGGATTTGAACCCAGGACTCCAGCGATGCAGAGCTGCAGTGCTAACCACTGAGCTACTGTGCTGCCTTCTCTCAATGTTATCACTTGAAAATTACATTAATCATACTCCCTTGCTAGCGCTGATCGCTGCCAGAGCAGGGGAGAATGATGAGAGTGGTCTTCAGCACCAGCGCCAGGGAACAACGCTAACAGTATTGCTGCTTCCCAGGCGCCGGTGCCACACATGTGCCACAAACATTACACACACGGCACAGATATCTCTGATACTGGTTTTTCCAGTACCAGTAATATCAGGACGTGTGAAACAGGCTTTAGTGTTTTTTTTATTTTTTGGAGTTTGTCTCCAATAGCTTTCTGAAAAGGTTAAAGGGAATCTGTCACCAGGTTTTTCCAACCCATATGAGAGCTGCATGATGTAGAGGCAGAGACTGTGATTCCAGCAATGCATCACTTGCTCGCCTGCTTGCTGTTATTTTGATGAAATCACTGTGTTATCTGTTGCAGATCTCTGAATACTGGGCTCTGTAAAACATCCCAACCACTGATTGGCAACTTTACATGTACACTGTGCATAGGCAAATCGGGGGCGGGGGGGGGGGGGGGGGTGCGGATATACAGATCTCATGATTATGGTTGACTACATAGCCGCAGCTTTACTAGTCCTCTAATGATAATCTCCTGTTGATAAAAATAGTGATTTCATCAACCTACAGCAAACACCCCAGTAACTGACACATCACTGGAATCCGGTTCTCTGCCCTTACATTATGCTACTCTCAGACTAGGTGGCAAAAACCTAGTGACTGATTCCCTTTATTCAAGTGATAGATGTGAGTAGATCAACTTGCAATCAATTATGGCTTTTTAGACTGTATTAAAAACCTTTCTGTTCTGGGTAGAAGACAAGTGCTGCGACACTTGCTCAATTGAAGAAAGCTAAGTGCATATTAGGAAGGAAAGAAAGGAAAGCCGTTCATACAGATATTGCCTCCAGTGAATGAAATATTTGATAACTGAACACTTATTTCAGCCTTAGAATCTCAGCTGCAATCTGTGTAGGATTTCTGTCAGCGACTGGTTTGTGGAAGAATATTTCCTCCCACTGGATACATTATAGCAGGGTATATTCAGGTTGACATCTGCCAAGCCCACCTAGAAAGCAATGCGAAGCCTTTTGTACAGGACTGCATTATATGAGCAGCAAAATAAATCATTGTAATTTATAATGTATTGGTTTAATGAAAAAATTACATTGTATTATTATCATTATTTAACGGCCTTCTGCTTGATCTCGAGTCATGGCGAATTCATGGATGAACGTTCTGTAGGAATATCGATCTTGTGGAAGCCTAGAAAGGTCCACCAGGGTCTTCTCCTCTGTTAACTTGATAGTATCATGTCATTGGGCTGCTGGTCTTCCTCTTCTCCTTGTTCCTTCTATTCTTCTAACCATGATGTTGTTCTCCAGTAATTGCTCTCTTCATATGATGTGTCCAAGGTAGTCAAGTTGTAGTTTGGTGATCCTTGCTTCAAGTGACGTCTGGCTTGATTTATCCCAAAATTGCCCAAAATTTTGACTGTAGGCCACACACCCTTGACACCATCTGAAACAATTAAGTTTCTCGGTCTCATCAGACCACAGGACATGTTTCCAGTAATCCATGTCCTTAGCCTGCTTGTCTTCAGCAAACTGTTTAGGGGCTTTCTTGTGCATCATCTTTAGAAGAGGCTTCCTTCTTGGACAACAGTCAAGCAGACCAATTTGGTGCAGTGTATGGTCTGAGCACTGACCGGCTGACCCCCAAGCCCTTTAAACTCTGCAGCAAAGACAGCAGCACTCATACATCTATTTTGAAAAGACAACCTTTGGATATGACGCTGAGCAAGTGCACTCAACTTGTTTGGTTGACGATGTTGAGAACTGTTCTGAGTGAAACCTGTCTTGTTAAACTGATATATCGTCTTGGCCACCATGCTGTATCTTAGTGTCAGGGTGTTGGCAATCTTCTTATAGCCTAGGCCATCTTTATGTAGAGCAACAATTCCTTTTTGCAGATCCTCGGAGAGTTCTTTGCCATGAGGTGCCATGTTGAACTTCCAGTGATCCGTTTGTGGGATCGATAACACTAAATATAACACAGCTGCTCCCCATTCACACCTGAGACCTTGTAACGTTAATGAGACTCATGACACTAGGGCGGAAAAATGGCTACTTCAGCCATGTCCTGTGAAAAGATCTAATTAAATATTTACAAAAATGTGAGGGGTATTTGAGGATATTTAATGTGTTAACATTTTTGTTAAAAATTTGGCTGGTAATATTTGGGCACTAAATACCCATATTATTTGAACACGGTATGTGTCATTAGTTGGCTGGGATATTGATTAATTTTTATTTGATTTTTGTACACAATATTTGAGCACTATATCTTGCTATTTGTGCTCTGAATTTTGATGTTATTTTACAGTGGGGATGGAAAGAATCCAGACCCCTTTAAATTTTCACTCTGTTTCATTGCAGCCATTTGGGAAATTCAAAAAAGTTCATTATTTTCACATTAATGTACACTCTGCACCCCATCTTGACTGAAAAAAAAACAGAAATCTAGTAATTTTTGCAAATTTAATAAAAAAAGAGAAACAGAAATATCACATGGTCATAAGTATTCAGACCCTTTGCTCAGACACTC
Source organism: Ranitomeya variabilis (assembly GCF_051348905.1). Classification (NCBI taxonomy): domain Eukaryota; kingdom Metazoa; phylum Chordata; class Amphibia; order Anura; family Dendrobatidae; genus Ranitomeya; species Ranitomeya variabilis. The sequence continues at coordinate 898,011,513 of NC_135233.1, forward strand.
ATATTTAAGTCACATGCTGTCCATTTCCTTGTGATCCTCCTTGAGATGGTTCTACTCCTTCATTGGAGTCCAGCTGTGTTTAATTAAACTGATAGGACTTGATTTGGAAAGCCATATACCTGTTTATTTAAGACCTCACAGCTCACAGTGTATGTCAGACAAGGAACTGGCCAAGGAGCTCAGAGGCAGAATTGTGGCAAGGCAGAGATCTGGCCAAGGTTACAACAGAATTTCTGCAGTACTCAAGGTTCCAAAGAGCACAGTGGCCTCCATAATCCTTAAATGGAAGGAAACTTCTTTTCTTTTTGCAAACCTAAAAAAAAAAAAAATATGGACATGTGAAAATCCTATAGACTATGATGGGTATGTGTCCAGTCCATGAAAAACATATCTATATCTATCTATCTATCTATCTATCTATCTATCTATCTATCTATCTATCTATCTATCTATCTATCTATCTATCTCTCTCTATATATATATATATATATATATGTGTTATGTTGGTGCGCTGCCAAAAACATTAACAAGGATGCGGTAATTAACCCCTTTCTGCCATTGGACATATTATTCTGTCCATGTGGGGTGGGCCCTACTTCCCATGGACGGAATAGTACGTCCAGCCGCGCTCACGGGGGGAGCGCGGCACATCGCAGCCGGGTGTCAGCTGACTATCGCAGCTGACATCCGGCATTATGTGCCAGGAGCGGTCACGAACCGCTCCTGGCACATTAATCCCTGGAACGCTGCGATCAAAGATGATCGCAGCGTTCCGGCGGCACAGGGAAGCATCGCGCAGGGAGGGGGCTCCCTGCGTGCTTCCCTGAGACCCTCGGAGCAATGCGATGTGATTGCGTTGCTCCGAGGGTCTCCTACCTCCTCCTCCCTGCAGGCCCGAATCCAAAATGGGGCCTTCCGGGTCCTGCAGGGAGGTGGCTTTCAAGCGCCTGCTCAGAGCAGGCGCCGGGAAGCCTCCCTGCAGTGCCTCTCAGATCGCTGATCTGACACAGTGCACTGCAAAGTGTCAGATCACCGATCTGATCATATATATAGTGATGTGTAAATAAATCACGTATGCACCACCGTGAAGGTGCCAAGGTAGGTTTCCACACCGTGTAACACTAAATAAATAAAACCTGGCACTCAACTTAAGGTGAATCTCCTTTTATTTTGGCAAAGGAGAATTTAAATTCTCCTTTGCCAAAATAAAAGGAGATTCACCTTAAGTTGAGTGCCAGGTTTCATATATATAGTGATGTCCCCCCTGGGGAAATGTAAAAAAAACCCAAACTTTTACATGTGTAAAAAAAAAAAAAAACCTATATAAATAAAAAAATATATATATTGTTCCAATAAATACATTTCTTTAAATAAAACAAAAACAAAAGTACACATATTTAGTATTGCCGCGTCCATAACGACCCGACCTATAAAACTGTCCCACTAGTTAACCCCTTCAGTGAACACCGTAAAAAAAAAAAAAAGGCAAAAAAACGACGCTTTATTATCATACCGACAAACAAAAAGTGGAATAACACGCAATCAAAAAGACGGATATAAATAACCATGGTACCGCTGAAAACGTCATCTTGTCCCGCAAAAAACGAGCCGCCATACAGCGTCATCAACGAAAAAATAAAAAAGTTCTCAGAATAAAGCGATGCAAAACTAATTATTTTTTATATAAAATAGTTTTTATTGTATAAAAGCGCCAAAACATAAAAAAATATATAAATGAGGTATTGCTGTAATCGTTCTGACCCAAAGAATAAAACTGCGTTATCAATTTTACCAAACGCGGAACGGTATAAGCGCCCCCCCAAAAAGAAAATCTTGAATAGCTTGTTCTTGTTCATTCTACCTCACAAAAATCGGAATAAAAAGCGATCAAAAATGTCACGTGCCCGAAAATGGTGCCAATAAAAACGACAACTCGTCCCGCAAAAAACAAGACCTCACATGACTCTGTGGACCAAAATATGGAAAAATTATAGCTCTCAAAATGTGGATACGCAAAAACTATTTTTTTGCAATAAAAAGCGTCTTTTAGTGTGTGACAGCTGCCAATCATAAAAATCCGCTAAAAAACCCGCTATAAAAGTAAATCAAACCCCCCTTCATCACCCCCTTAGTTAGGGAAAAATAATAAAATTGAAAAAAATGTATTTATTTCCATTTTCCCATTAGGGCTAGGGTTGGGGCTAAAGTTAGGGTTAGGGTTGAGGCTAAAGTTAGGGTTGGGGCTAAAGTTAGGGTTTGGATTGGGGTTGGGATTAGCGTTAGGGGTGTGGTTATGGTTAGGGTTGGGTTTAGGGTTAGGGGTGTGTTTGGATTAGGGTTTCAGTTATAATTGGGGGGTTTCCACTGTTTAGGCACATCAGGAGCTCTCCAAACGCGACATGGCGTCCGATCTCAATTCCAGCCAATTTTGCGTTGAAAAAGTAAAACAGTGCTCCTTCCCTTCCGAGCTCTCCCGTGCGCCCAAACAGAGGTTTGCCCCAACATATTCTCATACTCAGGACAAATTAGACAACAACTTTTGGGGTCCAATTTCACCTGTTACCCTTGGGAAAATACAAAACCGGGGGCTAAAAAATAATTTTTGTGGAAAAAAAAAAAGGATTTTTTTATTTTTACGGCTCTTTGTTATAAATTGTAGTGAAACACTTGGGGGTTCAAAGTTCTCACAACACATCTAAATAAGTTCCTTTGGGGTCTAGTTTCCAATGTGGGGTCACTTGTGGGGGGTTTCTGTTTAGGTACACCAGGGGCTCTGCAAATGCAACGTGACGCCTGCAGACCAATCCCTCTAAGTCTGCATTCCAAACGGTGCTCCTTCCCTTCCGAGCTCTGCCATGCGCCCAAATGGTGGTTCCCCCCCACATATAGGTATCAGCGTACTTGGGACAAATTGGACAAAAACTTTTGGGGTCTAATTTCTCTTGTTACCCTTGGGAAAATACAAAACTGGGGGCTAAAAAATAATTTATGTGGAAAAAAATGAGTTTTTATTTTCACAGCTCTGCGTTATAAACTGTAGTGAAACACTTGGGGGTGCAAAGTGTTCACCACACATCTAGCTAAGTTCCTTAGGGGGTCTACTTTCCAAAATGGTGTCACTTGTGGGGGGTTTCAATGTTTAGGCACATTAGGGGCTCTCCAAACGCTACATGGGGTCCTATGTTAATTCCAGTCAATTTTGCATTGAAAAGTCAAATGGCGCTCCTTCCCTTCTGAGCTCTGCCATGCGCCCAAACAGTGGTTTACCCCCACATATGGGGTATCAGCATACTCAGAACAAATTGTGCAACAGCCTTTGGGGTCCAATTTCTCCTGTTACTCTTGGTAAAATGAAACAAATTGGAGCTAAATTAAATTTTTTTTAAACATTCCAAAAATTCCTGTGAAACACCTGAAGGGGTAATAAACTTCTTGAATGTGGTTTTGAGCACCTTGGGGGGTGCAGTTTTTAGAATGGTGTCACACTTGGGTATTTTCTATCATATAGACCCCTCAAAGTGACTTCAAATGTGATGTGTTCCCCCCAAAAAAATGGTGTTGTAAAAATGAGAAATTGCTGGTCAAAATTTAACCCTTTTAACTCCCTAACAAAAAAACATTTTGGTTCCAAAATTGTGCTGATGTAAAGTAGACATGTGGGAAATTTTACTTATTAAGTATTTTGTGTGACAAAATGCAGGTGATATGAAATAAATTTTACCACTAACATGAAGTACAATATGTCACGAGAAAGCAATGTCAAAATCACTGGGATCCGTGGAAGCGTTCCAGAGTTATAACCTCATAAAGGGACAGTGGTCTAAATTGTAAAAATTGGCCCGGTCATTAACGTGCAAACCACCCTTGGGGGGTAAAGGGGTTAAAATAAGTACCTTTTTATTTAGAATCGAAATCACAAACTGATCGGCTCCGGACCGGAGCCTTCATCAGTTGATGTGTGGTAGGTGTGCAAAGATGCTGTTTAACTACACATTTATGTGGGAATGACCGATAAATTATTGTTTTAACGTATAAAGGTATCTAATATTAAAATATAATTAATATATGTAACATGATGAAGTATTTAAAAAAAAAAAAAAATAGAGAGTTATGTACGTTCAAGAAGGAAAATTGGAGTTTTTTTTTTAGGATGTAAAATGAATCCCTTCACCACCCAAGGATGTTTTCACTTTCATCATGACCTCGCTTAATTTTACAATTCTGACCACTGTCACTTTGTGGTAATAACTCTTAAAGGGAACCTATCACCCCGTTTTTTAAAGATTAGATAAAAATAGTGTGAAATAGGGGCAGAGCTGGGCTTTACATTAGTGCCTCTTTGGTGCCTTTACACCCCCGTTAGGCTGCCGAAATACCTTAGTGAAGTGTCCGTTTTGTCCTGTCACTCAAGCTGGTCAGGTCGGATGGGCGTGGTCACAGCGCTGTTTGTCCCCCAGGATCCTGCTCATCATTACGTTGGTGGCGTAGTGGTGTGCGCATGTCCAGCAGATGAATCCACTGCCCAGGAGATGAATAACGGCGCGGTCTTCGCTATTCAGCCGTTTACCGGTGGGCGCGGCCATCTTTCCTGTGGCCGTGCCTGCGCAGATGGAGCGCTCTGCTGCCCGGGGCTTCAGGAAAATGGCCGCGGGATTCCGCGATCTCCATCTGCGCACGCGCGGAATCCTGCGGCCATTTTCCTGAAGCCCCGGGCAGCAGAGCGCTCCATCTGCGCAGGCGCGGCCACAGGAAAGATGGCCGCGCCCACCGGTAAACGGCTGAATAGCGAAGACCGCGCCGTAATTCATCTCCTGGGCAGTGGATTCATCTGCTGGACATGCGCACACCACTACGCCACCAACGTAATGATGAGCAGGATCCTGGGGGACAAACAGCGCTGTGACCACGCCCATCCGACCTGACCAGCTTGAGTGACAGGACAAAACGGACACTTCACTAAGGTATTTCGGCAGCCTAACGGGGGTGTAAAGGCACCAAAGAGGCACTAATGTAAAGCCCAGCTCTGCCCCTATTTCACACTATTTTTATCTAATCTTTAAAAAACGGGGTGATAGGTTCCCTTTAAATCCTTCAACGTATTCCACTGATTCTGAGATTTTTTTTCGTGACATATTGTACTTCATAATAGTGATAAAATTTGTATGATATGACGCGTATATTTATGAGAAAATTTTTATGCCCTTAAATTAAAGAGATATTTTACACAAAATAGTTAAAAAATAACATTTCCCACATTAGTCAATAGTTAGAAACACCGCGCTACAAGTGCCTAGACAGAGACAGAGTTGCCTACTCACTCAATCAACCGTAACCATAAGCAACCATAAACTTCTGATTGATATACACTACCCGTGCATATACTCTACAGATTAACTATCAATCAATCCTTACTAGCATAGATAGATAATTTAGCAACCAACCAATCTGTACCGTTTTGTGTCACTCACAGAGTAATCCCACATAGGTCGCCCCAATGTGGTTGAATAATAAGTTTTTATATATTGCATATTCCGGGGTTCACGTACCTTATGGTTCACAAGGGGTGATTCCCTGTACCTTTCAGTTTGCTAGATGGACTTATTAAACAACACAGGCCCCACTGGACGCCCGTGGAATTGGCAAAGGGTGCCCCGTCTGTCCGTGCGATGCTGGATTGATGAGTGTTCTGAACGGCTTGGGTAGTGAGCGTGCACCGTCCGGTGGTGTACGCAAAGTGCAGGGATGTGCTGCTAGTCCGTGCAGAGCCAGAGACGTCCCGGCCAATGGCGTCCCTGGTTACACGGAAAAAAAGATGGCCGACACAGCTAGGCAACGTGTGACATCACTGGCCTACGGAGCCTCACTGAGGCCAAGAATAAGCAACGCGTTTCAAAGTGTAACACACTTCTTCATCAGGGTTACAGCCTTATGTTTGCTGCCCAAGCACCTTTCTGTGTGCTTTTAACTACCCTTGTGCCGACTTAAAACCACCGCACTCATAAACTTCATTATAAACAAGAATTAAAAGTTAAAACCAAAGAATTATAAATAAATAAAATGCCATGTGTAGCAGTCTCAAACAGCCCCAATTGTTTGTTTTACTAATTTTTATATATATATATATATATATATATATATATATATACAGTATATAAGGCTATATTGCAATTCACTTGCAATGGTGTTTAAAAGGCATACAATTCCAAATCACAGTGAAGTCCTTTAGGGGTTAAGCTATCCAGGGTAAATATCCCTTGGGATTCCATTCTAGACATTTGTTTGAGGAAGTTCCCCCCTCTCCGGTTTGGGTGTTCAACCTGAATACCACAAAACTGTACTCCTTTTAGGGATTGTCCATGTTTATCTTTAAAATGGCATGAGAGGGGGTGTCCTGTGAACCCTTTTAGGATATTTCTGCAATGTTCCTTTATACGCACCCTAAGTTGTCTTTTTGCATGACCAATATACAATTTCTTACACAGGCATCTGATGAAATAAATAACCCCCCCCCATAGTATAACATGATATATAATCTCTAATGACAAATTCCTTTGTTCCATCTGAATCTGAGAATGTTAATTGTCTTGTTTTTTTAAAATTGGTATGCGTGCATCCGTAACATCCCCCACACGGTAGCAATCCTATTTTAGATTGGTTGGAAGCTGTTTGCCTATCTAGTTTTCCCGTGAGGATCATTTTGGTTGTGGGGGCTATTAGGTGGCCTAAGGACTGAGCCCTCCTGTATATAAACCTAGGGTCAGTGGGGAGATACTCCTCTACCACCTTATCATTTTGTAGAACTGGCCAGTGTTTGCGCAATATATTGACAAATTTTTTTATGTCCCGCATGAAACTGCATTATAAATGATAAATTGAGGATTTGTTGCTGCAGATTACCATTATTTGGATTCTCAGTTTTGTTTCCTTCCTCATTTGTTATTTATTTTCTTCATTAAGGATTACCTTGTTAGTAAGACTACCTCTTTTTGTGTTTTCTCCAACAATGGTGTATAATACCCTTTTTCTAGAAATTGTTGGGTTAGATGATATGCTTCTTTATTAAAATCAACCAAGTTTGTACAATTTCATCTTATTCTAGTGTATTGGTTTTTTGGTATGTTAGTTAGCCACACTGGTAGGTGGAAACTTGTAATATGAATGAAACTGTTCGAGTCGATTTTTTTTCGATAGCACTTGGTGTGTAACTGGTTATGTTCCACATAGATATTTAAGTCTAAAAAATTAACATTCGTAGTGCGGGTGCTCGGTGTAAATTCTAGGCCATACTGATTACTATTGAGACCCGAAATAAAAGCACTTAGGTCATTCTGGGAGCCCTCCCACACGAAAAAAATGTCATCAATAAACCGACGCCAAACTACTAAGCCTGGATATCATAGCCTAGCATTCTGAATGTGCGACTGTTCCCATCCAGCGACATATAAGTTCCCGTAGCTGGGCGCAAATCTTGTCCCTATCACGGTCCCCCACGTTTGGATGTAATATTGGCCTTCATATAGAAAATAGTTATGTTGCAATATAAACTTGATACAATCCAGTATGTATTGGATTTGTACTTCAGAATATGTGTTTAGGCCCTGCAGGAAATGTTCGACTGCTTGGCACACTTTTTCCTGATTAATGACCGTGTATAATGACTTAATGTCTAGGGTGCCTAATATATAGTTGTTTTTCCACTTGATTTTTTACAAAACCTCTAGTGTATGACCTGTATCTTTCAGGTAGGCTGGTATTAGTTTCATGCATTTCTGAAGATGAACATCCACACACCTTGATAAGTTAGCTGTTAAACTATTAATTCCCGATATAATTGGCATACCAGGGGGACTTGTTATATTCTTATGGAGTTTTGGAATATGGTAAAAGATCGCCCTACTGGGGTTCTTGTTCATAATATAAAGAAATTATTTTTTATTTAGAATGCCCATAGATTTACCTCTCTGGGTCAAGATATTCGGTTTACTGATGTAATGGGTGGCAGGATCGTGGCTTAATTTCTTATAAGTGACCTGATCTCCTAAAAGTCTATAATAGATTCCTGATGATACATGGTAAGACTAAGTACCACAATACCTCCACCTTTAACAGCAGGCCAAACAACAATATTATAATTTGCCTGTAGATCTTTAATCGCCTTCCTTTCTTGTGGATTTAGGTTATGCGGTACATAGTTGGAATTTCTTTGATTAAGTTTCCTTATATCTCTCGATACCAACGTATCAAAAGTATGAAAGGCATTTGAATATTCTTGGATCGGGTTAAACATTGACGGGTTAGGTAAGAAAGTGTGAACAAAACTAGATGTGTCATAGCGGTTGCACTTAGTGGATACTTGCTTTTTCTTAATAAATTATTTTTTAAGAGCTAGATTCCGTAAATATTTTTTCATACTGATGTATAAATTAAATGGCTTAGCTTCCTTAGTTGGTGCAAACTTGAGCCCTTTTTGTAAAAGGCAGATTTCATTCTCTGATAATTCATATGGACTAAGATTATATATTCGTTGTGGAAGGTTACTTGAGTTTTTTAGTTCCTTTTTGGAGAGCTTCCCCCTCCTTTTGCCTTTTTTTGTTTTGCGGGTCTGGCCGGAAAAAAATCCCTGAAATACCAGCAGCACTTGTCCTTTTACAGGTGTGGAGCCAGTGTGTTTATTATTAACTAGATGGTGGCCCTGGTGGCCCGATTCTAACGCATCGGGTATTCTAGAATATGCATGTCCACATAGTATATTGCCCAGCCACGTAGTATATTGCCCAGTCACGTAGTATGTTGCCCAGCCACGTAGTATATTGCCCAGCCACATAGTATATTGCCCAGCCACGTAGTATATTGCCCAGCCACGTAGTATATTGTCCAGGCACGTAGTATATTGCCAAGTCACATAGTATATTGCCCAGCGACGTATATTGCCCAGCGACGTATATTGCCCAGCGACGTAGTATATTGCCCAATTACGTAGTATATTGCCCAGCGACGTAGTATATTGCCCAGTTACGTAGTATATTGCCCAGTGACGTAGTATACAGCACAGAGCCACGTAGTATATTGCACAGCGAAGTAGTATACAGCACAGAGCCACGTAGTATATTGGCCAGTCACGTAGTATATTGCCCAGCCACGTTTGTCACAGGTTAAAAAATAAACATATACTCACCTTTCCGAGGGCCCCTTGTAGTCCACATCAGCTTCCGGTCCCAGGGTTTGTCTGAGCGCAGGACCTGTGATGACGTCGCGGTCACATGACCGTGTAGCGGTCACATGACCGTGACGTCACGTCAGGTCCTTTCCGCGCAGGACTTGTGATGACGTCGCGGTCACATGACCGTGACGTCATGGCAGGTCCTTCTGCCATACCATCTTTGCCCCTGCTACCTGCAACGGAAGATGGCGGGCGGCGCGAGCGGCTCAGCGGACTACAGAGGGTGAGTATAGCAGGTTTTTTTTTTTTATTTATTATTTTTAACATTACATTTTGTACTATTGATGCCGCATAGGCAGCATCAATAGTACAAAGTTGGGGACACACAGGGTTAATAGCGGCGGTAACGGAGTGCGTTACCTGCGGCATAACGCGGTCCGTTACCACCGGCATTAACCCTGTATGAGCGGTGACCGGAGGGGTGTATGCGGGTGCCGGGCAGTGAGTGCGGGGAGTAAGGAGCGGCCATTTTTTTCCGGACTGTGAGCGTCGCTGATTGGTCGCGGCAGCCATGACAGGCAGCTGGCGAGACCAATCAGCGAACGAATAACCGCGACAGACAGACAGAAGGACAGACAGACGGAAGTACCCTTAGACAATTATATAGTAGACTAGCTGTTTCCAGCCAGCTAATGCTCGGCACGATCATTGCTATCTAAATAGGCTTTCACACTAGCGTCGGCACGGGGCCGTCGCTATGCGTCGGCCCGACGTGCCAACGCGCGTTGTGAAAATAATGCCCGACGTGGGCACAGTCTTACGACGCTTCCGCTGCCCCATTGTAGTGTCCGGGGAGGAGGGGGCGGAGTTTCGACCGCGCATGCGTGGTCGAAAATGGCGGACACGAAGCGCAAAAAAAGTTACATGTAACTTTTTTTGTGCCGGCGGTCCGCAAAAACATGACACAATCGTCGCACGACGGTTGCTAAGTGTGGCCATGCGTCGCTAATGTAAGTCTATGGGGAAAAACGCATCCTGCAGACAACTTTGCAGGATGCGTTTTTTCTCCTAAACGACGCATTGTGACATATTCAAAACGACGCTAGTGTGAAAGTAGCCTTAATGGTACCTTCACACTAAGCGACGCTGCAGCGATACAGACAACGATGCCGATCGCTGCAGCGTCGCTGTTTGGTCGCTGGAGAGCTGTCACACAGACAGCTCTCCAGCGACCAACGATGCCGAGGTCCCCGGGTAACCAGGGTAAACATCAGGTTGCTAAGCGCAGGGCCGCGCTTAGTAACCCGATGTTTACCCTGGTTACCAGTGTAAAATGTAAAAAAACAAACACTACATACTTACATTCGCGTCCCCCGGCGTCCGCTTCCTGCACTGACTGTGAGTGCCGGCCCTAACAGCAGAGCGGTGACGTCACCGCTGTGCTGTGCTTTCACTTTACGGCCGGCGCTCACTCAGTGCAGGAAGCGGACGGCGGGGGACGCGAAGGTGAGTATGTAGTGTTTGTTTTTTTTACATTTTACACTGGTAACCAGGGTAAACATCGGGTTACTAAGCGCGGCCCTGCGCTTAGTAACCCGATATTTACCCTGGTTACCATTGTAAAACATCGCTGGTATCGTTGCTTTTGCTGTCAAACACAATGATACACGGCGATCTGACGACCAAATAAAGTTCTGAACTTTAATCAACGACCAGCGATATCACAGCAGGATCCTGATCGCTGCTGCGTGTCAAACACAACGATATCGCTAGCCAGGACGCTGCAACGTGACGGATCGCTAGCGATATCGTTTAGTGTGACGGTACCTTAACACTGCTAGTGATTAAACTAAAGTAAATAATGACAACATTCAATAGCGCTTACGCAGGTGCTAAATTAACTTAAAATGAAGTTAATAACAATAATAATCATTAAAAATCTGAATAATACTAATAATACATTTTATTCACAGTGCAAAATCAAAAACAAACTGGATTCAGTAAGATCTGCGTTTTTATTCATTCCAGCATCTAAACAAATTTCATAATGAAACATAAATTAAGTTAAAATTTCTCTGTAAACACAATTAAATTGTGGGGACGGAGCCTCGTGTGGTAATGTGTGAGGACAGAGCCTCGTATGGTAATGTGTGGGGACAGAGCCTCGTGTGGTAATGTGTGAGGACGGAGCCTAGTGTGGTAATGTGTGGGGACAGAGCCTCGTGTGGTAATGTGTGAGGATGGAGCCTCGTGTGGTAATGTGTGGGGACAGAGCCTCGTGTGGTAATGTGTGGGGAACGGAGCCTCGTGTGGTAATGTGTGGGGAACGGAGCCTCGTGTGGTAATGTGTGGGGAACGGAGCCTCGTGTGGTAATGTGTGGGGAACGGAGCCTCGTGTGGTAATGTGTGGGGAACGGAGCCTCGTGTGGTAATGTGTGAGGATGGAGCTTCGTATGGTAATGTGTGGGGACAGAGCCTCGTGTGGTAATGTGTGAGGATGGAGCCTCGTATGGTAATGTGTGGGGACAGAGCCTAGTGTGGTAATGTGTGGGGACAGAGCCTAGTGTGGTAATGTGTGGGGACGCAGCCTCGTGTGGTAATGTGTGAGGATGGAGCTTCGTGTGGTATTGTGTGGGGACAGAGCCTCGTGTGGTAATGTGTGAGGACGGAGTCTAGTGTGGTAATGTGTGGGGACAGAGCCTAGTGTGGTAATGTGTGAGGATGGAGCCTCGTGTGGTAATGTGTGGGGACAGAGCCTCGTGTGGTAATGTGTGGGGAACGGAGCCTCGTGTGGTAATGTGTGGGGAACGGAGCCTCGTGTGGTAATGTGTGGGGAACGGAGCCTCGTGTGGTAATGTGTGAGGATGGAGCCTCGTATGGTAATGTGTGGGGACAGAGCCTAGTGTGGTAATGTGTGGAGACGCAGCCTTGTGTGGTAATGTGTGAGGATGGAGCCTCATGTGGTAATGTGTGGAGATGGAGCCTCGTGTGGTAATGTGGGGGGGACGGAGCCTCGTGTGGAAATGTGTGGGTACGGAGCCTCGTGTGGTAATGTGTGGGGACGGAGCCTTGTGTGGTAATGTGGTGGGGGTGGCATTATGTGGTAATGTGGTGGGGGGCGGGATTATCTGTGGTAATGTGGTGGGGGGCGGGATTATGTGTGGTGATGTGATGGGGGCGGGATTATGTGTGGTGATGTGTTGCGCCGACGCATTGTGACGGATTCAAAAAATTGGAAGTGTGAAAGAGGCCTTACTTAGATCATTATACTCCTGAAATGCTATTTCTGTATTCTCGGCCTTCAGGATTTTGAACGCACTTTTTTTTTTTTTTTTAGTCCGATTAAACTTTTTAGTGTCTTATTTATTCACTAGATGGTGGCCCGATTCTAACGTATCGGGTATTCTAGAATATGTAGTATATAACACAACCGACGTAGTATATAACATAGCTACGTAGTATATAACAGAGCTACGTAGTATGTAACACAGCGTATGTAGTATATAGCAGAGCAACGTAGTATATAACACAGCCACGTAGTACATAACATAGCCACGTAGTGTATTGCACAGGTATGTAGTATATTGGTCAGCCACATAGTACATAACATAGCCACGTAGTGTATTGCACAGGTATGTAGTTTATTGGTCAGCCACGTAGTATATTGTAGAGCCACGTAGTATATTGCACAGGCACGTAGTATATTGCACAGCCACGTAGTATATAACACAGCCACGTAGTATATAACACAGTCACGTAGTGTGTAACAGCCACGTAGTGTATTGCACAGCTACATAGTGTATTGCACAGCGATGTAGTATATAGCAGAGCCACGTAGTATATAACATAGCCACGTAGTATATTGTAGAGGCACATAGTATATAACAGAGCCACGTAGTATATTGCACATTCGACGTAGTATATAACAGAACCGACACAGCCACATGGTATATTGCACAGCTACGTAGTATATAACACAGCACGTAGTATATTACACAGCCACGTAGTATATTGGACAGTCACGTTGTATATTGCACAGTCACGTTGTCTATTACCCAGTTACATAGTGTATAGCACAGAGATGTAATATATAACAGAGCCCATGCAGTATGTAACACAGCCCACATAGTATATAGCAATGTGGGCACTATATGCGTGGTAAAAAAAAAAAGACTTAAAATATAAAATACACATATACTCACCTTCCGAAGGCCCCTTGAAGTCCTGGTGCCAGTGTGCGGTGCGCGCAGCAGCTTCCGGTCCCAGGGTTGGTATGAGCACAGGACTTGTGATGACGTCGCGGTCACATGACCGTGACGTCATGGCAGGTCCTTCTCGCATAGCATCCTTGGCACTGGAATCTGCCGCTTGCACTGCCGAGGACAGCCGCGACGTCGGAAGGTGAGAATAACCTTTTTTTTATTATTATTTGTAACATTAGATCTTTTTACTATTGATGCTGCATACGCAGCATCAATAATAAAAAGTTGGGGACACACAGGGTTAATAGCAACGTTAAAGGAGTGCATTACCCGCGGCATAACACGGTCCGTTAACGCTGCCATTAACCCTGTGTGATCGCTCAGCGCTGACTGCAGGGCAGTAAAGCAGCGGCCATTTTGCTGCCAGACTATGGCCGTCGCTGATTGGTCGTGGGCGTTTTGCCATGACCAATCAGCGACTTGGATTTTCATGACAGACAGAGGCTGCAACCAATGAATATCCGCAACAGACAGACAGAAAGACAGACAGAAAGACGGAAGTGACCCTTAGATAATTATATAGTAGATAATGGTTTCTTTTTATTCTTCGAAATTTTATTACCAGAGGGTATAAGTAGGATTCTAGTAGCATATCCTTAAAAATGCCCAATTTATGTTCTGTATCCGTAGTTACCATGACATGGTCCCAGTCTACATGTTTAAGTTCTTACCTTAATTTGTTAAAATCAGCTTTCCTAAAATTCGAGGTTTTTGCATTTCCGCTTTTGAATGTTTGATTGAAAATTACATTGAAACTTACCATATTTTGGTCACTGCTTTCCAAATGCTCCCAGACCTGTAGATCTGAAATTTTCTGGTCTATGTGACAGAATCAGATCCAGCAGATTACCTCCCCTGGTCAGTTCATCTACCAACTGAGAGAGGTAATTGTCCTGAATTGCGGATAAGAACAAGCAGCTTTTAGCACAACCAGAAGATGTATGTCCCATTGTCTGGACAGTTAACCCCTTAAGCCCCGAGGGTGGTTTGCACATTAATGACCGGGCCAATTTTTACAATTCTGACCACTGTCCCTTTATGAGGTTATAACTCTGGAACGCGTCAACGGATCTTGGCGATTCTGACAGTGTTTTCTCATGACATATTGTACTTCATGATAGTGGTAAAATTTATTCGATATAACTTGCATTTATTTGTGAAAAAAATGGAAATTTGGTGAAAATTTTGAAAATTTCGCAATTTTCCAACTTTGAATTTTTATGCCCTTAAATCACAGAGATATGTCACGCAAAATACTTAATAAGTAACATTTCCCACATGTCTAATTTACATCAGCACAATTTTTTTTGTTAGGGAGTTATAAGGGTTAAAAGTTGACCAGCAATTTCCCCTTTTTACAACACCATTTTTTTTTAGGGACCACATCTCATTTGAAGTCATTTTGAGGGGTCTATATGATAGTAAATACCCAAGTGTGACAACATTCTAAAAACTGCACCCCTCAAGGTGCTCAAAACCACATTCAAGAAGTTTATTAACCCTTCAGGTGTTTCACAGGAATTTTTGGAATGTTTAAATAAAAATGAACATTTAACTTTTTTACACAAAAAATTTATTTCAGCTCCAATTTGTTTTATTTTACCAAGGGTAACAGGAGAAAATGGACCCCAAAAGTTGTTGTACAATTTGTCCTGAGTACGCCGATACCCCATATGTGGGGGTAAACCACTGTTTGGGCGCATGGCAGAGCTCGGAAGGAAAGGAGCGCCATTTTACTTTTCAATGCAAAATTGACTGGAATTGAGATGGGACGCCATGTTGCGTTTGGAGAGCCCGATGTGCGTAAACATTGAAACCTCCCACAAGTGACACCATTTTGGAAAGGAGACCCCCTAAGGAACTTATCTAGATGTGTGGTGAGCACTTTGACCCACCAAATGCTTCACAGAAGTTTATAATGCAGAGACGTAAAAATAAAAAATCATATTTTTTCACAAAAATGATCTTTTCGCCCCCAATTTTTTATTTTCCAAGGGTAAGAGAAGAAATTGGACCCCAAAAATTGTTGTGCAATTTGTACTGAGTACGCTGATACCCCATATGTGGGTGTAAACCATTGTTTGGGCGCATGGCAGAGCTTGGAAGGGAAGGAGTGCCATTTGACTTTTCAATGCAAAATTGACTGGAATTGAGATGGGACGCCATGTTGCGTTTGGAGAGCCCCTGATGTGCCTAAACATTGAAACCCCCCACAAGTGACACCATTTTGGAAAGTAGACCCCTTAAGGAACTTATCTGGATGTGTGGTGAGCACTTTGACCCAAGAAGTGCTTCACAGAAGTTTAGAATACAGAGCCGTAAAAATAAAAAATCATATTTTTTCACGAAAATGATCTTTTCACCCCCAGTTTTTTATTTTCCTAAGGGTAAGAGAAGAAATTGTACCCCAAAAGTTGTTGTGCAATTTGTCCTGAGTACACTGATACCCGATATGTGGGGGTAAACGACTGTTTGGGCGCATGGCAGAGCTCGGAAGGGAAGGAGCGCCGTTTGACTTTTCAATGCAAAATTGACTGGAATTGAGATGGGACACCATGTCGCGTTTGGAGAGCCCCTGATGTGCCTAAACATTAAAACCCCCGACAAGTGACACCATTTTGGAAAGTAGACCCCCTAAGGAACTTATCTAGATGTGTTTTGAGAGCTTTGAACCCCCAAGTCTTTCACTACAGTTTATAACGCAGAGCAGTGAAAACAAAAATTATTTTTTTCACAAAAATGATTTATTAGCCCCCAGTTTTGTATTTTCCCAAGGGTAACAGGAGAAATTGGACCGCAAAAGTTGTTGTCCAATTTGTCCTGAGTACGGTGATACCCCGTATGTAGGGGGGAACCACTGTTTGGGCGCATGGCAGAGCTCGGAAGGGAAGGAGCCCCATTTGGAATGCAGACTTAGATGGATTGGTCTGCAGGCGTCACGTTGCATTTGTAGTGCCCCTGATGTACCCAAACAGTACAAACCCCCCACAAGTGACCCCATATTGGAAACTAGACCTCCCAGGGAACTTATCTAGATGTGTTTTGAGAGCTTTGAACCCCCAAGTGTTTCACTACAGTTTATAATGCAGAGCCGTGAAAATAAAAATTCTTTTTTTTTCACTAAAATGATTTATTAGCCCCCAGTTTTGTATTTTCCGAAGGGTAACAGGAGAAATTGGACCCCAAAAGTTGTTGTCCAATTTTTCCTGAGTACTCTGATACCCCGTATGTGGGGGGGGAACCACTGTTTGGGCGCATGGCAGAGCTCGGAAGGGAAGGAGCGCCATTTGGAATGCAGACTTAGATGGATTGGTCTGCAGGCATCACGTTGCATTTGTAGAGCCCCTGATGTACCCAAACAGTAGAAACCCCCCACAAGTGACCCCATATTGGAAACTAGACCTCCCCAGGAACTTATCTAGATATGTTGTGAGAACTTTGAACCCCCAAGTGTTTCACTACAGTTTACAACGCAGAGCCGTGAAAATAAAAAATCTTTTTTTTCCCACAAAAATGATTTTTAGCCCCCCAAATTTTTATTTTCCCAAGGATAACAAGAGAACTTGGACCCCAAAAGTTGTTGTCCAATTTGTCCCGAGTACACTGATACCCGATATGTTGGGGTAAACCCCTGTTTGGGCGCACGGGAGAGCTCGGAAGGGAAGGAGCACTGTTTTACTTTTTCAACGCAGAATTGGCTGGAATTGAGATCGGACGCCATGTCGCGCTTGGAGAGCCCCTGATGTGCCTGAACAGTGGAAACTCCCCAATTCTACCTGAAACCCTAATCCAAACACAGCCCTAACCCTAATCCCAACGGTAACCCTAACCACACCCCTAACCCTGACACACTCCTAACCCTAATCCCAACCGTAAATGTAATCCAAACCCTAACTTTAGCCCCAACCCTAACCCTAACTTTAGCTCCAACCCCAGCCCCAACCCTAGCCCTAACCCTAGCCCTAATCCTAATGGGAAAATGGAAATAAATACATTTTTTTAATTTTATTATTTTTCCCTAACTAAGGGGGTGATGAAGGGGGGTTTGATTTACTTTTATAGCGTTTTTTTATATCGGATTTTTATGATTGGCAGCTGTCACACACTAAAAGACGCTTTTTATAGCAAAAAAGTTTTTGCGTCTCCACATTTTGAGAGCTATAATTTTTCCATATTTTGGTCCACAGAGTCATGTGAGGTCTTGTTTTTTGCGGGACGAGTTGACGTTTTTATTGTTAACATTTTCGGGCACATGACATTTTTTGATCGCTTTTTATTCTGATTTTTGTGAGGCAGAATGACCAAAAACCAGCTATTCATGAATTTCTTTTGGGGGAGGCGTTTATACCGTTCCGCGGTATAATTGATAAAGCAGTTTTATTCGTCGGGTCAGTACGATTACAGCGATATCTCATATCATTTTTTTGTGTTTTGGCGCTTTTATACGATAAAAGCTATTTTATAGAAAAAATAATTATTTTGGCATCGCTTTATTCTGAGGACTATAACTTTTTTTATTTTTTTGCTTATGATGCTGTATGGTGGCTTGTTTTTTGCGGGACAAGATGATGTTTTCAGCGGTACCATGGTTATTTATATCCATCTTTTTGATTGCGTGTTATTCCACTTTTTGTTCAGCGGTATGATAATAAAGTGTTGTTTTTTGGCTCCTTTTTTTTTTTTTTTTTCTTACGGTGTTCACTGAAGGGGTTAACTAGTGGGACAGTTTTATAGGTTGGGTCGTTACGGACGCGGCGATACTAAATATGTTTACTTTTATTTTATTTATTTGTTTATTTAAAGAAAAGTATTTATGGGAATAACATTATTTTTTTTTCTTTATTTAGGAATTTTTTCTTTTTTTTTTTTTTACACATGTGGATTTTTTTTTTTAACTTTTTTACTTTGTCCCGGGGGGACATCACATATCGCTGATCTGACAGTTTGCACAGCACTCTGTCAGATAAGCGATCTGACTGACAGCGCTGCAGGCTTACCAGCGCCTGCACTGGACCCGAAAGTAGTCCCTGCAGGACCCGGATGCAGCCCCGCGGCCATTTTGGATCCGGGGCCTGCAGGGATAGGAGGTAAGAGACGCTCGGAGCAACGCGATCACATCGCGTTGCTCCGGGGGTCTCAGGGAAGCCCGCAGGGAGCCCCCTCCCTGCGCGATGCTTCCCTATACCGCCGGAACACTGCGATCATGTTTGATCGCAGTGTGCCAGGGGTTAATGTGCCGGGGGCGGTCCGTGACCGGATGTCAGCTGCCGTGAGCGCAGCCGATCGCATATGACGTATTAAGTCCCAGGTCACCTCGACGGGATAGTACGTCATATGGGATTAAGGGGTTAAAATCCCCCATAATAAGGACCCTATTATTATTTGCTGCCTTTTTAATTTGATGAAGCATTTCCTCCTCTACCTGCTCAGCTATATAAGGAGGCTTGTGGCAAACTCCAGTTAGCAGCTTTCCATTATAGCTGTCCCCATGTACCGGTACATTTACCCATACTGACTCGACATTGTTGCAGCGCCCCCAAATGTCGTTGTTGAGCACTGGTCTCAAGTTAGATTTAATAAAAATACACACGCCTCCAAAGTTGAAGATTTCATTTTCAGACAGTCTAAAATTGTGCCAAATTTATTAGGTGGGGAGGTCCTTTGGATTCATTTGACACAGTCTTAATAAATTGGACCCATAATTTGTAAAACAACCCTGAAGCTGGCTGTAGATATGAGGGAAATGTTGTCAGAAACCTTTTTTATTATTTTACAAGTTTATTCACATAAATTGCATTCACCCTTTCAAATATCTTGTTGGATTTTTTTTCAGTTTGTAGTCAGCTATAACCAGAATTTGATGGTGCAATCAGATATCAATAAAATAATGTATACCCTATTCTGTGGCTAAGCGGGCAGGACATCTGCAATGAATTTATGTTCTCCCTGTGTTTGCATTGGTTTCCTCCCAGCTCTCCGGTTTCCTCCCAGCTCTCCGGTTTCCTCCCACACTCCAAAGACATACTGATAGGGAATTTAGATTGTGAGCCCCAATGGGGACAGTGATTATAATGTCTGTAAAGCGCTGTGGAATTAATGGTGCTATATACGGTGGGTACGGAATGTATTCAGATTCCTTTAAATTTTTCACTCTTTGTTTCACTGCTGCCATTTGGTAAATTCAAAAAAGTTCTTTTTGTTCTCATTAATGCACATCTTGACTGAATAAAAAAACAGAAATGTAGAAATGTAGAAATTTTTGCAAATTTATTAAAAAAGAAAAACTGAAACATCAGATGGTCAACGTATTCAGACCCTTTGCTCAGTATTGAGTAGAAGCACCCTTTTGAGCTAGTACAGCCATGAGTCTTCTTGGGAATGATGCAGCAAGTTTTTCACACCTGGATTTGGGGATGCTCTGCCATTCTTCCTTGCAGATCCTCTCCAGTTCCGTCAGGTTGGATGGTGAACGTTGGTGGACAGTCATTTCCAGGTCCCTCCAGAGATGCTCAATTGGGTTTAGGTCAGGGCTCTGGCTGGGCCAGTCAAGAATGGTCACAGAGTTGTTCTCAAGCCACTCCTTTGTTATTTTAGCTGTGGGTTAAGGGTCATTGTCTTGTTGGAATGTGAACCTTCTGCCAAGTCTGAGATCTAGAGCACTCTGGAAGAGGTTTTCATCCAGGATATCTCTGTACTTGGCCACATTCATGATTCCTTCAATGACAACCAGTCGTCCTGTCTCTGCAGCTGAAAAACACCCCCATAGCATGATGCTGCCACCGCCATGTTTCACTGTTGGGAATTGTATTGGGCAGGTGATGAGCAGTGCATGGTTTTCTCCACACATACCGCTTAGAATTATCACCAAAAATGTCTATATTCATCTCATCAAACCAGAGAATCTTATTTCTCATAGTCTGGGAATCCTTCATGTGTTTTTTAGGAAACTCTATGCAGGCTTTCATATGTCTTGCACTGAGGAGAGGCTCCCGTCGGGCCACTCTGCCATAAAAGTACGACTTGTGGAGGGCTGCAGTGGTAGTTGACTTTGTGGAACTTTCTCCCATCTCCCTACTGCATCTCTGGAGCTCAGCCACAGTGATCTTGGGGTTCTTCTTGACCTCTCTCACCAAGGCTCTTCTCCCACGACTGCTCAGTTTGGCTGGATGGCCGGGTCTAGGAAAACTTCTTGTGGTCCCAACCGTCTTCCATTTAAGGATTATAAAGGCCACTGAGCTCTTAGGAACCTTGAATACTGCAGAAATTCTTTTGCAACCTTGGCCAGATCTGTGCCTTGCCACAATTCTGTCTCTGAGCTCCTTGGCCAGTTCCTTTGACCTCATGATTCTCATTTGGTCTGACATGCACTGTGAGCTGTGAGGCCTTATACAGACAGGTGTGTGCCTTTCCAAATCAAGTCCTATCACTTTAATTAAACACCAGCTGGACTCCAATGAAGAAGTAGAACCATCTCAAAGAGGATCACAAGGAAATGGACAGCATGTGGCTTAAATTTGAGTGTCTGAGCAAAGGGTCTGAATACTTATGACCATGTGATATTTCCGCTTTTCTTTTTTATTACATTTGCAAAGATTTCTACATTTCTGTTTTTTTTTCAGTCAAGATGGGGTGCAGAGTGGACATTAATGTGAAATAAATGACCCTTTTTGAATTTACCAAATGGCTGCAATGAAACAATGAGTGAAGGGAGATAAGGGATCTGAATACTTTCCATACCCACTGTAAGTGACTAAAATAAATAAACAGCTCAGCAGAGTGGCTCAGTGGTTAGCACTGTTGCTTTGCACCGCTGGGGTCCTGGGTTCGAATGCCACCAAAGAGAACATCTGCAATGATTTTATGTTCTCCCAGTGTTTGTGTGGGTTTTCTCCTAGTTCTCTGGTTTCCTCCTACATTCCAAAGACCTACTGATAGGGAATCTAGATTGTGAGCCCCAATGGGGGCAGTGATTGTGTCTGTAAAGTGCTGTGGATTTAATGCCGCTATATAAGTGAGTAAAATAAATAAAATATTCTATTAATCAGCTCAAGACGAGGCCATTTTTCCCCATTTCCCCATGATGCGTGGGCTATAATCCTTATGCTATTTTCATCCTTTTTTTTTTTCCAATGTCAGTGAGACAATAGTTAACTTTTCAAAATTTTAATGACCACATAGGATCTCAGAAATACAAATTCTGAAAATGTGTTTTACTTTTATATATCAGACGCAGGTATTTTTTGACAGGTACAGTGCTAGTATCAGCAATTTTTTTTCCTTCTGCTTTTTATTTCACATGTTGTGCCCCACCCCTATACAATCAAAAAAGACCTTTGGGGAGCATTAAAATACTTGTTATTTTCCATATTACTGGGGCAGGTATATTAGCCCCAGTTACAGTGGAAATTCTGTCTCCTGGCTGAACAACAGAGCTGACTGGGTCTTCTAGGACCAAGCAGCTCTTCTCTACCTACAGCAGGCGCTCACATGACCGCTATTTTTTTCTTTTACTCAACGCATGCGCAATAGTGCAGACTCGGCGCGTGCGCACTTGTGCCGACTGTGTAAGCCTTCACTGCAGGCATGGCGCCTGCGCATTTGTACTCTCGGACCGCGACACTGTTTTCCTACCTCATTTCCGTTTAATCCGGCATGTCGCACAGCCGTTTTGAATCCTCTAGTCTCGGTACGTACACTTAATCTCAGCAGCGCTTTAGACCTGACACTTCTGACCCTGACAAAGCCACCGTGTGTGGCGACACGCGTTGGGCTTTGCAGCCCCATGGACCCTATCTGAATCTCTGACAACTGCTCTGGTCTGGTGCTTCTTATCGCACTTGCACTTTAATCACGGCACTCTCTCCGCTGCTATGGAAATCCTGCTTTCTTCTATTGTCATCATGGCTGGTCGTGCTCAATAGGTAGTATCTACTAAACTCTTTGCAAGTACAGGTTGTAATTTCCACCTTTACCTGATATATGGGAACATAGCTACAGCTTGGCATTATGGCATGTATGACTTATACTAGGATGATCATAATTTTGGAGGCTTTTTAAAATGCATTTTTATCCATCTTTTGCACTTAAGCATTTATTATAATGCAGCAGCTCGGAAATCTATATATCGGATAATGTTATTTGATTACTAAAAATTTGACAAGAACAGGTCTATCTTGAAAATCGACCATTATTTTGAGTGGTGAACAACTCTCCTTACCAGATGCCAAACCATCCAATTTTATCATCAGACCATTTGCTGTTATACTTTTCTGTTCTTATGGTGTTTTGACATTTAATCCCTTAGTGACAAGCGCCAATTTGGTACTTAATGACCGAGCCAATTTTTACAATTCTGACCACTGTCACTTTATGAGGTAATAACTCTGGAACGCTTTAACAGATCCCGCTGATTCTGAGATTGTTTTTTCGTGACATATTGTGCTTCATGTAAGTGGTAACATTTCTTCAATATACTTGCGATTATTTATGAAAAAAACGGAATTTTTTATGAAAAAAACAGCAATTTCTCATTTTTACAACATCATTTTTTTTAGGGACCACATCACATTTGAAGTCATTTTGAGGGGTCTATATGATAGAAAATAACCAAGTGTGACACCATTCTAAAAACTGCACCCCTCAAGGTGCTCAAAACCACATTCAAGAAGTTTATTAACCCTTCAGGTGTTTCACAGAAACTGAAACAATGTGGAAGGAAAAAGTGAACATTTAACTTTTTTTTGCAAACATTTTACTTCAGAACCATTTTTTTTTACTTTCACAAGTGTAAAAACAGAAATTTAACCATAAATTTTGTTGTGCAATTTCTCCTGAATACGCCGATACCCCATATGTGGGGGTAAACCACTGTTTGGGCGCACCGCAGACCTTGGAAGAGAAGGAGCGCCGTTTGACTTTTTCAATGGAGAATTGGCTTGAATTGAGATCGGATGCCATGTCACGTTTAGAGAGCCACTGATGTGCCTAAACAGTGGAAACGCTCCACAAGTGACACCATTTTGGAAATTAGACCCCTTAAGGAACTTAGCTAGATGTGTGGTGAGCACTTTGAGCCCCCAAGTGCTTCACAGAAGTTTACAACGTAGAGCTGTGAAAATAAAAAATCGCATTTGTTTACACAAAAATGATCTTTTCGCCCACAAATTCTTATTTCCACAAGGTTAACAGGAGAAATTAGACCACAAAAGTTGTTGTGCAATTTCTCCTGAGTACGTCGATACCCCATATGTGGGGGTAAACCACTGTTTGGGCGCACCGCAGAGCTTGGAAGAGAAGGAGCGCCGTTTTACTTTTTCAATGTAGAATTGGCTGGAATTGAGATCGGACGCCATGTTGCGTTTGGAGAGCCCCTGATGTGCCTAAACAGTAGAAACCCCCCACAAGTGACACCATTTTGGAAACTAGACCCCTTAAGAAACTTATATAGATGTGTGGTGAGCACTTTAAACCCCCAAGTGCTTCACAGAAATTTATTAAGTAGAGCCGTGAAAATAAAAAATCCTTTTTTTTTCCTCAAAAATGATTTTTTAGCCTGCAATTTTTTATTTTCTCAAGGGCAACAGGAGACATTGGACCCCAAAATCTGTTGACAGTTTGTCCTGAGTATGCTGATACCCCATATGTGGGGGGGGGGCACTGTTTGGGCACCCATCGGGGCTCGGAAGGGAAGGAGCGCCGCTTGGAATGCAGACTTTGATGGGATAGTCTGCGGGCGTCATGTTGCATTTGCAGAGCTCCTGATGTACCTAAAGAGTAGAAACCCCCCACAAGTGACCCCATTTTGGAAACTAGACCCCCCAAAGAGCTTATCTAGATGTGTGGTGAGCACTATGAACCCCCAACTGCTTCACAGAAGTTTATAATGTAGAGCCATGAAAATAAAAAAAAAATCATATTTTTTCCACAAAAAGGATCTTTTCACCCCCAAATTTTTACTTTCACAAGGGTAACAGGAGAAATTGGACACCAAAATTTATTGTGCAATTTATGCTGAGTAGGCTGATACCCCATATGGGTGGGTAAACCACTGTTTTGGCGCATGGCAGAGCTCGGAAGGGAAGGAGCGCCGTTTTGGAATGCAGACTTTGATAGAATGGTCTGCGGGTGTTATGTTGCGTTTGCAGAGCCCCTGATGTACCTAAACAGTAGAAACCCCCCACAAGTGACCCAATTTTGGAAACTAGACCCCCCAAGGAACTTATCTAGATGTGTGGTGAGAACTTTGAATGCCCAAGTGCTTCACAGACGTTTATAATGCAAAGTCGTGAAAATAAAAAATATTTTTGTTTTCCACAAAAAATATTTTTTAGCCCCCAAGTTTTTATTGTCACAAGGGTAACAAGAGAAATAGGACGCCAAAAGTTGTTGTCCAATTTGTCCTGAGTATGCTGGTTCCCCATGTGTGTGGGGGACCACTGTTTGGGTGCACGGCAGAGCTCGGAAGGGAAGGAGCGCCATTTTGGAATGCAGACTTTGATAGAATGGTCTGCAG
This sequence comes from Ranitomeya variabilis, assembly GCF_051348905.1. Lineage (NCBI taxonomy): Eukaryota > Metazoa > Chordata > Amphibia > Anura > Dendrobatidae > Ranitomeya > Ranitomeya variabilis. The sequence goes on from NC_135233.1 coordinate 898,036,447, forward strand.
GCATTATGTTGCGTTTGCAGAGCCCCTGATGTACCTAAAGAGTAGAAACCCCCCACAAGTGACCCCATTTTGGAAACTAGACCCCCCAAGGAACTTATCTAGATGTGTGGTGAGAACTTTGAATGCCCAAGTGCTTCACAGAAGTTTATAATGCAGTCGTGAAAATAAAAAATATTTTTTTTTCCACAAAACATTTTTTAGCCCCCAAGTTTTTATTTTCACACAGGTAACAGGAGAAATTGGACCCCAAACGTTGTTGTCCAATTTATCCTGAGTACGCTGATGCCCCATATGTGGGGGTAAACCACTGTTTGGGCGCATAGCAGAGCTCAGAAGGGAGGGAGCACCATTTGACTTTTTGAGCGCAAAATTGGCTGTCGTGTTTGGAGACCCCATGATGTACCTAAACAGTGGAAACCCCCCAATTCTAACTCCATCCCTAACCCCAAACACCTCTAACCCTAATCCCAACCCGATCCATAATCCTAATCACAACCCTAACCCCAAAACAACCCTAATCTCAACCCTAACCATAACCCTAATCAAAACCCTAAATCCAACACACCCTTAATCCTAATCTCAACACTAACCTAACCCAAACCTAACCCTAATGCCAACCCTAATCCCAACTCTAACCCTAACTTTAGCCGCAACCCTAGCCCTAACTTTAGCCGCAACCGTAGCCCTAACTTTAGCCCCAACTCTAACCCTAAATTTAGCCCCAACCCCAAATTTAGCCCCAACCCTAAGTTTAGCCCCAACCCTAAATTTAGCCCCAACTCCTCTAGCTGCCGGCCGGCAGATCATGGTGGGCGCACTGTGCATGCGCCCGCCATTTTCTTACCGGATGAAGAAGCCAGCGGGCAGGAGGGAACGCAGGAGGACCCAAGGACACCGGTAAATATAACAGGGTCCCCGAATCCCCCTATTTCTCTGTCCTCTGATGTGCGATCACATCAGAGGACAGAGAATGACACACTGCTTTTTTTTTTTTTTTGCGGTCGCCGGTAAACAGTTAATTACCGGTGATCGCAAAACAGGGGTCGGTAAAAACTGATCCGATCATGTTCTTTGGGGTCTCGGCTACCCCCGGCAGCCGAGACCCCACAAATCCTTCGGGTGCCGGCCGGCAGGCGCACTGCGCCCACCATTTTTTGCCGGAACAAGATGGTGGCGCCCATTGGGAGCCACGAGGAGCATCGGGGGAGACAGGTGAGTATCGGGGGGCGATCGGGGACCCCATTTCTTTGTCTTCTGATGTGCGATCACATCGGAGGACAGAGAAATTAAAAGGGAAATCGCGTTTTTTTTTCTTTTGCGACCGCCGGTAAACAGTTAATTACCTGCGATCGCAATCCGGGGATCGGTAAAAAACCCCCGAATCATGTTCTCTGGGGTCTCGGCTACCCCCCCGGTAACGAGACCCCCGAGAAAATCCGACTCTGGGGGGCGCTATGCACTTTTTCCACAGCACCGTTAATTAACGACGCTGTGGTTTAAGTACCCTTAACTGCCGCCGTTAAAAGGCGTATCGGCGGTTGTTAAGGGGTTAAACAATTTTGTTGTCTCATGGGGCTATTTTCATCTATTGGGGATGTTTTTTGGCTTTTAATTGTTTTTAATGTTTTTTGGTCTTTAAGCACAGTTGAATAATGTAATTGTTTACACTAATTGGTGATCTCCATGGTAGCATGTTCTTTGCTTTTTTTTTTAACTACTAGTTCTTCACATGCTAAAGGATTGATGCCCTTCATATTTTTGACCTTGACAATGGTGTCCTCCGCTGTTTGTGTATAGAGGTCCTGAGGAGGAAGTGCTGAGCTTCTTGTGCACTGTTTACAAAGCGCTTACAGTCTCTGCCTTCGGTGAGGGCAGTCCGACAGCTGCTTCCACGTGGAAGTTTACATGTGTCTATATTCCAGGCCAGACAGTGCTATGTATACTAAGGTGGTATTGTGCTTTACACCACTCCATCTAACACTTGACATTGTGCTTATTGATGTTAGTCTTCCATGGAGTTGCTAGGCCGTGGAAACCCATCATGAAGTTTTTGTGTTAACTTCAGTGCTAGTGAAGGTTTGGAGTTCTGCAGTTATGGAGTCAGCAGAGGTCCGATGTCTTATTCCAGAGAATTCCATTTTTCTACTCTCCTCCGCTGTGTGTCTCACACTGGTAACTTCCACTTTCCTTTAATATAAGCTGTGAAGGCAGATTCTCGGGGAGATCATTGTCCCGCCCATAGATCTTAACAGCTCATTTACACATTGCAGAGAAATGTATGTTTTTCTTGATAAGTCATCAGATCATAGATAACAAGGTATCATTGTATTCCGCTTCCTATGACCTACATCCCCATATAGATTGCTTAGGACGTACGAACCTACTGACAGACTCCTTTTACATATAGTAGTATGTAAAATACTAAAAAAGGCATATGTGGCACCGTATGTTATAGTCATGAGACCGACGGACGGCCCAGACTTGTGGCTGTAGTATGGACAAGAAAATATGGCCGCTATGGGGTTGTGTGAATTGGACCTACGGTTTTCTTTTTCTCATTGCAAATTCTATGCATTTGTCTCCATGAAGGTTCTAGGGAAATAAAAATGTAATGTTGATTACGCTATCCCACCCTATAAAAAGCCCCAATTTTCCACTTTATGTGCAGTTTGATCTTTATTGTATCAGAAATAAAAGCAGAAGCCCAGCGCTGTGTGATAGGAGCCGCAGGCTCTGGTCACATTCTGCGCTCTATTCTGGATATGTGCACTGGAAAGCTTCCCAATATATACACTAGATATCCATGCGGGCCCTAACAGGACTGTCCTGTAGGAATACTCTCATTTGTGGCAATAGTGAGTAGTGCATAGAAATGATGGTGGTGTACTCCTCTTCCCAGCACACCGAGAGCCTATCAGTGAGCTCTGCCCCAGCCCGAGAGTTCCCAGATTATCTGGCAGCACGTCCCTATGGGCCTAGAACCATGAGACGGGCCACACTGGAGCACTACCCCTAAACAACGCAAGAAATCAAGCTGTCCCATGTACCCAAAAGCGTCACATAAAGCCTCGGCTCCCCCTGAAAAATTAGCCCCGATCCAGTGCAAAAAAAAGTAACTACATTTGGGAAAATGGAGACACAAACCATTTTTTTTTTTTAGTGACTTTGTTAACCCCTTCTGGACATGGCCATATTCCTTTCTGCATAAAGCCAAGTACACATTAGCGTATCTGTGTGCAGAGTATCATCTGCATGCGCAAACGCATTTAAACACATGATGCCAAAAAAAGCTGCGCGCATGAGTTTTTGCGTTGTTTATGCGCATGCGTTCGATATTTCCAGGAGGGGTGTCTCAATCAGTTCCTGGACATGCGCAGTCCGAATTACGCAAGCGCATCGAACACATGGCTTTGCGCACAGTGCGTTCCCATAGACAGTAATGCGATGTTTATACGCACGCGCGTATGTCTGCACTAATTTGACGCCTCAAAAAATGCAGCATGTTGCGTTCGCCGAACACCGCGAAACGACGCATGCAAACGAATGTCCCTGCGTACACAATGTTAAAGATAGGTGACGCAAGACGCATGCGGACAGTACGCAGGGATACGCTGCACACAGACGCTAATGTGAACCCCGCCGAACCTGTAGTGACCCATCACAGCCATAGGAGGCCTTGTGTCATGGGGAAGAGTGCTACTGGCGCATGACTCCATTTGGGATGTCCGGGAAAGCGGGAAAAATCCAAGTGCAGAGAAATTGCAAAAACAGCGCAATTTTCCGCAGCCCCCGCACCCACGGCAGCACACGCCGTGACCAAGGGCAGTTGCCGGCTGAGCTGTTTGGCCTGTGCACACGCAGCGGTTACCCGCCTGTATCCATACACTAATTTGTCTGCCGCTGTTTCTCATGTGGGTGGGGGTCACGTGTGCTGCAGCCATTGTGCACAGGGTCACGTGGGAAGAACTATTGCGTGTACTCGGCTGCCGTCACTTTGACCCCGCCCCGCGTGTTACGTCACTGCTCCATTTCCGGTATCCTCGGTACCCAGACTGCTGCTGGTTATTTGAAGAACAGGAAGCGGCCACCGACGTCACTTCACTGAGCGACACCACCTAACCCGGAAGTGCGACGCGTCCCACGGGCGGTTGTTGTTGAACTCTGTGAGGGTCTGTAACACCCCTCCCCCACTGCCCCTTTCTCTCACCGGCCTGGCTTTATAACCCGGTCACCGCCCGCTGCTGTCTTTGGGGGATATAGCGTGTGACCGGAGAAAGCGGAGCGTGGCTGCACACGTGGTTCCTCCATCACCGCGCGAAGTATGTGTCGGGGCCTGCTGGGGGAAGTGTAACGTCTCTGCGTTTTTCCACAGGAGGCTGACTGCTCCGCCATTAGCGGGGCGCAGCCGAGGCGTGGACACGTGACCTCGGCCGCACGGGGCGGTGAGCTGTCCTTCCTTCCTGGCCCAGTGAGTGCTCGTCCTCTGCCATGCGCTGTGCTCCAGCCTCGTTACACCCGGTGACATGGCGGAGCAGCAGCTGTCACAGCGGAGGGCAGAGCTGTAGCTGCAGGCAGGGGCACAGACCCCACCGCTCCCGAGGATCTGTAGATGGTGGCAGTCGCTGTGGTCCTCCCGGATATTACACTGTATTCACATCATTTGTTTTATTTGATTCAGTTCATGTTAAACTTAGCTGATATCCCAGCCCATATGACCACTGCAGCCAGTCGCTGACGTCGGGAGCGTAGGCCATGAAGGGCTGCAGCGGTAATGAGGGCTCCGACATGAGGCTGAACAGAAGGCTGTCCTGGGTGCTTTACTGCCATTACGATGACCGTTAGTTACGTTGGGCGAGCCCGTTACCAGTTTTGTAGATAGTATTGTTGAATTCCTCCATGTTGTGTCTGCAGCTCCCAAACAGATCTAGGTCTAGCCGAGAAGACAAACAAGTCTATGCTTTAAAGAAGACTCTTCAAGTTTTATACTGGCTCCATCCTGAGAGAGGTTGGAGCACAGAGTTTGCCTAATTTTAGCATCTACAGGTCTTTGAAACAGTATTTATTCCGTGTGAACCTTTCCATAAGCATGTATAAGAAGTCCTGTTTGTAGGTGACACAGCATGTGGAAGGAGGTGCTCTGGTCAGGCAGATGTGTGGCACGGCTCGTCACCCTGAAAACACCATCCCCACTGTCAAACATGGTGGCAGCATCATGCTATGGGGAGGGTTTTCTTCAGCCGGGACAGTGTAGCTGCTCTGGAGCTAAATATGAGGAAATCCTTGAGGCAAAACCTGTTGGAGCCTGCAAAGCACTTGAGACGTAGGCGTAGGTTCACTTTCAGCATAACGACCCTAAACATACTACATGGGCTACAATGGAATGGTTTAGATCAAAGCAGATTAAAAAAAAAAAACTTCCTAAAAATGTGCTACTTTGTATTTTATGTATATCCCATAAAATACATTTAAGTTTGTAGGGCTAACGTGAAAAATAAATGTGGAGAAGTTGATGGGGTATAAATGCTTATTAAGGCCCTGTATGCAAAAAAAAAAAAAAAATAGTACAAGTGTCATCAGTATTCAGAATCTTTTTAATGAGTATTTGGTCAGGGTAATTTTTAGACATTAGTGTTTTGTCAGTGATTTTTACTTAAAAATTACAAAGCTTCCCCTGTCTGTTACAGTATTACTCAAGGACAGCACATGTTATTGTACACTGATGCCATCTGTGTGCAGCCTGTGATTTTCAGGGACCCATAGACTTCTATTGGTTACTTTTTGTCTGTGATTTTAATAAAGAATGGACACAGAGGCTGCAAAAATAACAATGGACATATGAACCAGCCCATAGACTACAATGGATATGTGGTCTGTCTGTGAAAGTCACGGGTAGCATGAGTAAGTGAAAATAAATGAGACCTTCCACTTTTTTTTTGTAATGGACGTCATTGTTTCTGAGATATTAGCTTGAAAAGTGGTGGTGTAAATTTCTCCTGCAACCACAGGGGCAGTAACCAGATACCTCTGAGGACTTGTACCTCCCCACTATCCCAACACTGGCGCTGACCACTCCAAAGCAGACTGTCACATGAGTGGAAAAAAAAACAGAATTACTTCCCCCACTTCCTCCCTAGAAAAATAAAAATAGGGATTCTCATCTTGATCTTGATGAGATGTTGTTAGTCTCACGTGACCCTACTGAGTGATCTTCCCTTTGGCAGTGAGCTTTGAAGCAGCATGATTTAGTGAGTGCAGTGCCTTGTAGCCCACAGGCAATGTGCGGAGTGGTCACCACGTGCATAAAGTCCCTTTTTTGAAGATGAGAGCTCAAAGCTGTCAGCAATCACTTAGGTCTGTGTTGACTGTAAATGCTCTGGAGTGAGAACAAAGCAGGTCGTCATTCTCACAGGAGCAGCCTTCTCTGAGCCATTGTTGGACACATTCTTGTTCTTTTGTGTGTTGCTGCCTGATTATGACTGGATAACATCATACAGGGGGATGAAGAACACGCCTCCAATGAAAACTCTGGTAATCCCCATTTGGACATAAGAAAAAATAACTTATTTGGTGCAAAATATTTAGAGTCCTAAAACTCGCCCAAAAGAGAGGTGAAATAATAATAATAAAGAAACGGGGCTGTGGAGTCGGTAAGCCAAACCTTCAACTCCAAAGCACTGCACTTCTGAGCATCTGCATAAAGTGCAGCACAGATTCATCTCCACTAAAAGCCGAGATCCTTAGATCAGGAACAAAACAGACATTTATAGGACACTTCATAACTTTCCCAGATTCTTATGAAAACATTTACAGCACATCCTGATTGTAATACTGTACCCAACTCCTTTATTTAAGGAGTTGGTCCATTTTTATACCCACTCCACCAAAATGGACACAGACTGACTCCACAGCCCTGAAGAAAAAAGACAAAAAAAATGTTTTATTCTACTATGTGTTGGCATATCACTAGGGAATGCCATGAATAGTTGGGGTCCGATGTCTGGACCACCATCAAACCTAAAAAAAGATTGGGCTTGTTTATACTTTCTCCCACAGCGATTCACCAGCCGGCTATTCAGGCAAAAGCAGCATAGCCCTGTTCAAGGGCCCCGGTGCCATCCTATACAGGTCCTTCCAGCGAGGAGCACCGCTGTGCATGGAAAGTTTAGGGAATCCTTGGTCGTTTCAGATGTTACACCACCAACATTCATAAAGTTATTGCATATCTTGGCAATAACGTTATGAGGAATACGCCTTGAATGACGTGTATATTTCTAAAAGTTCATCTTATTCTGTTTTGACAGGTATCGTGGCCTGCTCTTGTTTTTACACTGGCGCTTGTTTCAGACCATTGCATGAGGTAATAACGATCTTATATTTCATTCTGTTATTACAAACTGGAGCGCACTGTGAGTCCATATCATATGGAAATGTTAGTCTTCCTGTTACTGTGAATTGAGTGCTATATATGCTGGTTTTGTTTGTGTTGAAATGATAAGGTTTTTCCTCTTATGGGATATTTATTTTAGAAATGGCCTTCAAAGAGCCTTTGCCACTTGATATTTATTTTTTTTTTAGCATTTCTCAAACCAGAAGGTTTGGCCATAATGTATAGTCTGCTTCTTCACAATCATTGTTTCAGCGTGGTCTTCTATTTACCTGTGTTATATACCACGTGTGACTACTTCAGCCAAGCACTGGCTTCAACACTATACAGCAAGAGACTGCCAGTGATTGGCTGCAGCAGTCCTGGGGGTTGTGCAGTACATTATCTTTGCTGCCAAGGTAAACAGAACACCAGCAGCGAGGCTCAGGGTAGCGGTGATGGAATGTCTTGGGAGCATGTGGGTAACTAAGTATACATTATTACAGTTGGCTATACTGTTGCAACTTTTTAGTATTAACTGGGACAACCCTTTTAAAGGGAGTGTATCATTGAACAATATGAAACAAAATATATTTAACACCTTCCTGACTTTTGCAGTACATGTACGTCATGGCGATCTCCCACGCACAGGGGTCTGTGCGCCTGCCATCGCTGCCGGGCGTCAGCTGATTCTGACAGCTGACACCCGGCTCTCGGTGCCAGGAATGGTGCCGGCATCACACTTTAAACCCCTAAATGCTGTGATTGGTGCGATCACAGCATTTAGAGAGCAGGCAGAGGGAAGAAAGCCCCTCTGCCCTTGGATCAGAGACGACTCACTGAGGTAATCACTGGGTCCCGATCATTGCCATGGTGATCTGATGTTGTCATGAAGACACCCGGGTCACCTGGCACTAGCAAGTTGGATCATGCGCAGTGCATGATCTAAAGAACTTGTGTCTGCAGCACTCACAGGTATAGCAATGTTGTTGCATTGCGCTATACCTTATAACATATCAGGCTGCAATAAGTTAAAGTCCCATAGTGACAATAAACTTAAAAAAATAAATAAAATGAAAAGTTGTTAAAAAAAAATTATTATTTTTAAAAATCGCATTATAAAAAAGATATAAAATATATATAAACAATAAACTATGAAAACAAACAAAAGAAAGCAATAAAAGTACATATATTTGGAATCACCGTGTCCGGAATGACCCGATCAAAAAGACAAATGTAAATAACAATGGTATAGAATCCATCCGTCTTTGCAAAAATCAAGCTTGCCATACAGCTCCATCAGCCGAAAAATAAGTTATAGCTCTCAGAATAAAGCAATGCAAAAATAATTATTTTTTCTATAAAATAGTTTGTGTAAAAGCGCCAAAACATAAATAAAAGTAAATGTTGTATCGCTGCAATCGTACTGACCCGAAGAATAAAGCTGCTTTTATGAATTTTGCCACAAACTAATCGACATAAAAAAAGCCTTAAGAACAATTCCTGCATTGTTGGTTTTTTTGTTCTGTCTCCCCAAAATCAGAATAGAAAGTGATTAAAAAAATAAAAAAAAATGTCACAAGTCCGAAAATGGTACGACTGTCATCTGAAATATGGAAAAATAACAGCTCACAAACTATCAGGATGCAAAAAAAACCTAGGTTTTGTGAACAAAAAAAGCGTCTTTTAGTGTGACAGCAGGCAAACATAACCCGATATAAATCTGGTATTGCTCTAATCGCTTATACCGCACGAGGACCTGCATAAAAAATAAATAAAACCAATTCTTCACGTGCGTTTTTTTTTAAAATTCTGATTCCCAAAGACCTCAGTAAGGCTCGGCTCACATTTATCCTTCACTGAGCACGTTCACTGGGGTTTCTGTGTAACTCTGAAATACGTGATCCAGACAGGACTTCCGGTAGAAGATTCCCTATGATGGAGACACTGTGGACACTACCTGACCTCTGATACAGCGATGTTTGTCGTTTTTTTTTTTTTTTTTTTAAAATTAGGAATGCCTAAAAGTGCCGCCAGCCACAGTCTGCTCCTCTGGGGGGTTGGGGAGGGAAGACACCACTGAGCGGGGGCCAGACGGAGTCAAGAGTAACTCTGCTGCCTTATTATAGTGAATGGATCCCTTGGGAGTTTCATCTGAACTGCTTCGCTCGGAGATTTAAAGGGATACCCCAATGTAAGTGCTCAGCATAGAGCACAGGATAAATGTGATCCAGATTCTGTAAAATGTTCCCAATAAAAGCTTCAGCTAAATCTATAAAAAAAGCAAGTCCCTATTCATTACTGTCATCTATTAACAGAAATATAGGGGGCGTCCATGTCACTGGTAGCACAAAGGCTCCGGAAAAGCAAAATGGCTCTCACCCCCCCCCCCCCCCCCCCCCCAAAAAAAAAAAAAAAAAAAAAGATTCATCAAATTCTGTGCTCCTAAATCCAAATGCCTCTTCCCTTCTGAACCCCAGTGTGCCTAAACCACTTAGTGTCCACATGTGTGGCATGTCTGTAGCGATAAGAGCCCGCCTAATTTACTAGTGCATGAGCTGGGCACAACGTACTGGTCACTACAACGGCAGTTTGCAATTTTCACTCCGCAACAGCCACTGCTGTTTGTTTCTGGAAAACTATGTAGTCAAAATCGTCACTACACCTGTAGATAAATTCCCAAAGGGCTTTAATTTCCAGAATTGGGTCACTTGAAGGGGTAATTCGGCTCTTCTAGCATTTGGGGGCTCTGCATATTGAATCCGCAAACTACTAACAAAAATTCTGTTCTTCAAGATTCCTCCTGTATATCAGTACTGCTTAGCTGTACAGTGAGACCCGGAGCTCTATTTGCTAATAGCGCTCTCTCCCTCCTGAGTCTCATTGTGTGGCTAAGCAGCACTGGACATCCTCATTTGAGGCATTTCTATAGTTAGCAGAAATTATGGGACATATTTTGGTGTAATTTTTACCCATTTTACTGTGTGACAATGTAAAATCTAAAACAAAATTTTGGTGGTAAAAATATAATTTAATTTTTTTCTTCATTGCCCAATGGTGTAACATTTTGTGACCCACTTGTGTTGTCCATATGATTGCTGCCCCCCTAGATGAAATTTGTTGAGAGATTGTTTTGTTAAATGGGGTTTCTTATGGGGAATTCTGCTGTTCTGGCATCTCAGGGACACAGCCAGTGACATGGGACCTTCAAACCAGTCCAGCAAAATGTGAACTCCAATATGGGGTTTCTTCCCATCTGAGCTTTGAACTGTGGCTCAAAAGTAGTTTTCGACCACATATGGGGTATTGGCTTACACAGGAGAAATTGCACAACAAACTTTGTTGTCCATTTTCTCCTGCAATCCTTCTGAAAATAAAAAAAAAAATTGGGGCTAAAATAACCTTTTTGTTGGAAAAATGTGATACTTTTTTGGTTCACTGGTCTACGTTATAAACCTGTGAAGCAGCTGGGAGTTTAAGGTGCTCACCTCATCTAGATACATTCCTTAAAGGGCATCTGTTACCTAATTTTTCACACATAAGATGCAGCCACTGCGATTAGGGGCTTATCTACAGCATTCTGTAATGTCGTAGATAAGCCCCCCAATGTAACCTGAAGGATAAGAAAAACAGGCTATATTATATTCACCGGTGGGGCGGTCTGGATCCGGCGCCTCCCCTCTTCATGTGATGACGTCCTCTTCCTTGCTTCTGTCGCGGCCCCTGTGCAGGCGTAATTCTCTGCCCTGTTGAGGGCAGAGCAAAGTACTGCAGTGCACAGGTGCCGGGAAAGGTCAGAGGCCCAGCACCTATGCACTGCAGGACTTTACTCTGCCCTCAACTGGGCAAATCAGTATGCCTGCGCAGGAGTCGCGACAGAAGCAAGGAAGATGACGACATCTTATGAAGATGGGAGGCCCATCGGACCCGAACCGGGACCGCCCCTGGGTGAGCATAATGTAGCTTGTTTTTTCTGATCTTTCAGGTTACGTCGGGGGCTTATCTACAGCATTACAGAATTATTATTATTATTACACCATTTATTCCATAGTGATTTACATGTGAGAAGGGGTATGCATAGTAAAAAACAAAGTACAATATAATCTTATTCAATACAGGTCACGACTGGTACAGGAGAGAGGACCCTGCCCCCGAGGGCTCACAATCTACAAGGGATGGGTGAGGATACAGTAGGTGAGGGTAGAGCTGGTTGTGCAGCGGTTTGGTCTATCAGTGGTTACTGCAGGTTGTAGGCTTGTCAGAAGAGGTGAGCCTTCAGGTTCTTTTTGAAGGTTTCCACGGTAGGCAAGAGTCTGATATGTTGTGGTAGAGAGTTCGAGTATGGGGGGAGGCATGGGAGAAATCTTGTATGTGATTTGTGAGAAGAGGAGATAAGAGTGGAATATAAAAGAATGCTGTAGATAAGTCCCTAATGGTGGTGGCCGCATCTTATATGTGAAAAATTAGGTGACAGATTCCCTTTTAGGGGTCTAGCTTCAAAAATGGTGTCACTTGTGGGCGATTTCCACTGTTTAGGCACCTCAGGGGCTCTCCAAATGCAACATGGCATCTGCTAATTATTCCAGTAAATCTTACATTCAAAAAGTCAAATGGTGCCCTTCTGAGCCCTGCTGTGTGCCCGTTGTTTTCCCCCATGTATTGGGTATCGGCACGCTCATGATAAATTGCACAACATATTTTGGGGTCCATTTTTACCTGTTATCATACTTTAGATCCAAACTTTTATTTTGTAACATTTTTCTGACTAAGTTAAATGTTCATTTTTTTTTTCCTTTTATATATTCTAAAAATTCCTGTGAAACACCTAAAGAGTTAATAAACTTCTTGATTGTGTGTTTGAGCACCTTGAGGGGGTGCAGTTTTTAGAATAGTCACTTTTGGGTATTTTCTGTCATATAGGCTCCTCAAAGTCACTTCAAATGTGATGTGGTCCCTTAAAAAAAAAAAATTGTAAATTTTGTTGGAAAAATGAGAAATCAGCTGGTCGACTTCTAACCCTTATACCTTTGTAACAAAAAAAGTTTAAAAAATTGTGCTGTTGTGAAGTAGACATGGGATATGTTATTTAACTGTTTTGTGTGACATAACTCTGGAAAGCTTCAACTTATCCCACTTAAATCAGAGATTAGGAGTTATTACCACATAAAGTGACACTGGCCAGAATTGTAAAATTTGACCTGATCATAAAAGGTGAAAACCGGTTCGGAGGTGAAGGGGTTGTGTTTTTTTTTTTTTGTTTAGCGCTGTGGTCCCTAAACTTTCCTACCCCGAGTCCCATTTCCAGAAACCCCGGAGCCCCCTGATTAGTGACATTCATTTCCTACTCTCCCTCTTCCGGACTCTAGTGACACACAGAGGCCCCATTACTGGTATAATGACAGCTAATGATGAGCGAATATACTCATTGCTTGGGTTTTCCAGAGCACGCTCGGGTGGTCCGAGTATTTGTTCGTGTTCGGAGATTTAGTTTTCCTTGCCGCAGCTAGATGATTTGCGACTACTAGACAGCTTGATTACACGTGGGGATTCCCTAGCAACCAGGCAACCCCCACATGTACTGAGGCTGGCTAATTGCTGTAAATCATTCAGCTGAGTCAACAAAAACTATATCTCTGAGCAGTCATAAATACTCGGAGATCACCCGAGCAACGAGTATATTCGCTCATCACAAATGACAGCCAAAGCTTCCCCATAGAAATCACATCGGAGTTCCAACCTTTAGTTTTCTCTCATTAGACAATCCCACCAACCATCACATCCAGCTTCAAGCATCTCTTCTGACTGGCAGAAGACCAGTATATGCTAGTGATCACAAAAGTTACCTTTTGGACACCTGCTCTAAAAAGCTGAATTCCAGACCTTGTGCTAATAGATCTTTAACCCCTTCCCGACCTTTGACGCCACGTAGGCGTCATGAAAACCCGTGCCAATCCGACCCATGACGCCTATGTGGCGTCATGGAATGATCGCGTCCCTGCAGATCGGGTGAAAGGGTTAACTCCAATTTCACCCGATCTGCAGGGACAGGGGGAGTGGTACTTCAGCCCAGGGGGGGGCGGCTTCACCCCCCCGTGGCTACGATCGCTCTGATTGGCAGTTTCACTCTCAACAGCCAATCAGAGCGATTTGTAATATTTCACCTAAAATACTGGTGAAATATTACAATCCAGCCATGGCCGATGCTGCAATATCATCGGCCATGGCTGGAAACACTGATGTGACCCCCCACCCCACCGATCGCCCCCCCCCCCCCAAGCCACCGATCTGTGGTCCGCTCCCCCCCTGTCTGCTCCCCCCGTGCTCCTATGCCACCCCCCCATGCTCCGACGCCCCCCCGTGCGCCGGTCTCCACCCCCTTATCCTTACCGAGGCTCCCGGTGTCCATCCGTCTTCTCCATGGGCGACGCCATCTTCCAAAATGGCGGGCGCATGCGCAGTGCGCCCGCCGAATCTGCCGGCCGGCAGATTCGTTCCAGATAGGTTTTATCACAGTGATCAAATTATATCACAGTGATCAAAATAAAAAAAAATAGTAAATGACCCCCCCTTTATCACCCCCATAGGTAGGGACAATAATATAAAAAAAGAAATTATTTTTTTTTCTTTTTCCACTAGGGTTAGGGTTAGAACTAGGGGTAGGGTTAGGGCATGTGCACACAGTGCGGATTTGGCCGCGGATCCGCAGCGGATTGGCCGCTGCGAATTCGTAGCAGTTTTCCATCAGGTTTACAGTATCATGTACACCTATGGAAAACCAAATCCGCTGTGCCCATGGTGCGGAAAATTCCGTGCGGAAACGCTGCGTTGTATTTTCCGCAGCTTGTCAATTCTTTGTGCGGATTCCGCAGCGTTTTACACCTGTTCCTCAATAGGAATCCGCAGGTGAAATCCGCACAAAAAAACACTGGAAATCCGCTGTAAATCTGCAGGTAAAACGCAGTGCCTTTTACCTGCAGATTTTTCAAAAATCGTGCGGAAAAATCTCTCACGAATCCGCAACGTGGGCACATAGCCTTAGGGTTAGGGTTGGAATTAGAGTTAGGGTTGGAATTAGGGCTAGGGTTGGAAATAGGGTTAAGATTAGGCTTGTGGTTAGGGTTACGGATAGGGTTAGGAGTGTGTTGGGGTTACAGTTGTGGTTAGGGTTGGGGTTAGGGTTAGGGTTGGGATTAGGGTTAGGGTTGGGATTAGGGTTACGGGTGTGTTGGGGTTAGGGTTGTGGTTAGGGGTGTGTTGGGGTTAGGGTTGTGATTAGGGTTAGGGCTACAGTTGGGATTAGGGTTAGGGGTGTGTTGGGGTTAGTGTTGAAGTTAGAATTGAGGGGTTTCCACTGTTTGGGCACATCAGGGGTCTCCAAACGCAACATGGCACCACCATTGATTCCAGCCAATCTTGCGTTCAAAAAGTCAAATGGTGCTCCCTCCCTTCCAAGCCCCGACGTGCGCCCAAACAGTGGTTTACCCCCACGTATGGGGTACCAGCGTACTCAGGACAAACTGGGCAACAACTGTTGGGGTCCAATTTCCCCTGTTACCCTTGCAAAAATAAAAAATTACTTGCTAAAACACAATTTTTGAGGAAAGAACAATTATTTTTTATTTTCACGGCTCTGCGTTATAAACTTCTGTGAAGCACTTGGGGGTTCAACGTGCTCACCACACATCTAGATAAGTTCCTTGGGGGGTCTAGTTTCCAAAATGGGGTCACTTGTGGGGGGTTTCTACTGTTTAGGCACATCAGTGGCTCTGCAAACGTAACATGATGCCTGCAGACCAATCCATCAAAGTCTGCATTCCAAAACGTCACTACTTACCTTCCGAGCCCTGACGTGCGCCCAAACAGTGGTTTACCCCCACATATGGGGTACCAGCATACTCACAACAAACTGGACAACAAATATTGGGGTCCAATTTCTCCTGTTATTCTTGTGAAAATAAAAAATTGCTTGCTAAAACATCTTTTTTGAGGAAAGAAAAATGATATTTTATTTTCACGGCTCTGCGTTGTAAACTTCTGTGAAGCACTTGGGGGTTGAACGTGCTCACCACACATCTAGATAAGTTCCTTGGGGGGTCTAGTTTCCAAAATGGGGTCACTTGTGGGGGGTTTCTACTGTTTAGGCACATCAGTAGCTCTGCAAACGTAACATGATGCCTGCAGACCAATCCATCAAAGTCTGCATTCCAAAACGTCACTACTTCCCTTCCGAGCCCCGGCATCTGCCCAAACAGTGGTTTACCCCCACAAATGGGGTATCAGCATACTCAGGAGAAACTGGTCAACAACTCTTGGGGTCAAATTTCTCCTGTTACCCTTGGGAAAATTAAAAAATTCTGGGCTAAAAAAATATTTTTGAGGAAAGGAAACACATTTATTATTTTCACGGCTCTGCGTTATAAACTTCTGTGAAGCACTTGGGGGTTCAAAGTGCTCACCACACATCTAGATAAGTTCCCTTGGGGGTCTAGTTTCCAAAATGGGGTCACTTGTGGGGAGTTCCTACTGTTTAGGCACATCAGGGGCTCTGCAAATGCAACCTGACACCCGCAGAGCATTCCATCAAAGTCTGCATTTCAAAACGTCACTACTTCCCTTCCGAACCCCGACGTGTGACAAAACCAGTGGTTTACCCCCACATATGGGGTATCATCGTACTCAGGACAAACTGGACAACAACATT
The DNA here is from genome assembly GCF_051348905.1 of Ranitomeya variabilis. Lineage (NCBI taxonomy): Eukaryota > Metazoa > Chordata > Amphibia > Anura > Dendrobatidae > Ranitomeya > Ranitomeya variabilis. The sequence goes on from NC_135233.1 coordinate 898,052,511, forward strand.
TGGGGTCCAATTTCTCCTATTACCCTTGGGAAAATAAAAAATTCCGGGCCAAAAATCATTTTTGAGGAAAGAAAAATTATTTTTTATTTTCACGGCTCTGCGTTGTAAACTTCTGTGAAGCACCTGGGGGTTTTAAGTGCTCACTATGCATCTAGATAAGTTCCTTGGGGGGTCTAGTTTCCAAAATGGGGTCACTTGTAGGGGAGCTCCAATGTTTAGGCACACAGGGGCTCTCCAAACGTGACATGGTGTCCGCTAGTGATGGAGATCATTTTTCATTCAAAAAGTCAAATGGCGCTCCTTCCCTTCTGAGCCTTACCATGTGCCCAAACAGTGGTTTACCCCCACATGTGAGGTATCGGTGTACTCAGGAGAAATTGTCCAACAAATTTTAGGATCCATTTTATCCTGTTGCCCATGTGAAAATGAAAAAATTGAGGCTAAAATAATTTTTTTGGGAAAAAAAAAGTACTTTTTCATTTTTACGGATCAATTTGTGAAGCACCTGGGGGTTTAAAGTGCTCACTATGCATCTAGATAAGTTCCTTGGGGGGTCTAGTTTCCAAAATGGGGTCACTTGTGGGGGAGCTCCAATGTTTAGGCACACGGGGGCTCTCCAAACGCGACATGGTGTCCGCTAAAGATTGGAGCCAATTTTTCATTCAAAAAGTCAAATGGCGCTCCTTCCTTTCCGAGCCCTGCCGTGCGCCCAAACAGTGCGGCCGTGCGCCCAAACAGTGGTTTACCTCCACATATGAGGTATCAGCGTACTCAGGACAAATTGGACAACAACGTTCGTGGTCCAGTTTCTCCTTTTACCCTTGGGGAAAATAAAAAAATTGTTGCTAAAAGATCATTTTTGTGACTAAAAAGTTAAATGTTAATTTTTTACTTCCATGTTGCTTCTGCTGCTGTGAAACACCTGAAGGGTTAATAAACTTCTTGAATGTGGTTTTGAGCACCTTGAGGGGTGCAGTTTTTAGAATGGTGTCACTTTTGGGTATTTTCAGCCATATAGACCCCTCAAACTGACTTCAAATGTGAGGTGGTCCCTAAAAAAAATGGTTTTGTAAATTTTGTTGTAAAAATGAGAAATCACTGGTCAAATTTTAACCCTTATAACTTCCTAGCAAAAAAAAAATTTGATTACAAAATTGTGCTGATGTAAAGTAGACATGTGGGAAATGTTATTTATTAACTATTTTGTGTCACATAACTCTCTGGTTTAACAGAATAAAAATTCAAAATGTGAAAATTGCGAAATTTTCAAAATTTTTGCCAAATTTCCGTTTTTTTCACAAATAAACTCAGAAATTATCGACCTAAATTTACCACTAACATGAAGCCCAATATGTCACGAAAAAACAATCTCAGAATCGCTAGGATCCGTTGAAGCGTTCCTGAATTATTACCTCATAAAGGGACACTGGTCAGAATTGCAAAAAACGGCCAGGTCATTAAGGCCAAAATAGGCTGGGTCATGAAGGGGTTAAAAAAAAAAAAAAAAAAGTAAATGGTAAATTAAAAAGCTGCTTCCAATCTCGGCAATTCTGAAAATTTTTCAAAGTTATCACCACATAAAGTGAGAAGTCGGCACTTAAAAATGGGTTTCTGTCGGTAAGGGAGCCTAGAGCTACTTTTGCTGTGAAAACTCATTAAAAGTTTGAGATGGGGCTTTTTACTTTTGTGCTAATTTTCTTAGTCTTTATCAAAGGGGCAATTCTCATGTGAGTAGCTGGAGATGTCTTGTGGCTACTCTTCATTTTTAGCACTGTTTCATTGGTACATACTGCTGTTGCTGACGGTGGCATTTAATGCATGCAAACCTGGGGTTGGTGGGTTGCATGTGACCGTGCTGCAGTATATAGTATAAGCAATTAAAGGTTTAAGTCCCCTAAAGCACTACAGAATACAGTAAAGAACAGTTTTTAATCATGGAAAAATGCAAGTTATCACCCCTCCCCATTAAAATCAAGAAAATACCGAATGTGTGTATTTATAAGGGCTGTGGAGCCTGTAAGACAAACCTGACTCCTCAATTTCTGACTCCCGACTCCACAGCCCTGGTGTGTGTGTATGTATGCATGTGGGTACAGAAAGTATTCAGACCCCTTTAGATTTTTCACTCTTTTTTGAATTTACCAAATGGCTGCAATGACCCAGTTTTTTTTTTTTTTCACATTAATGTACACTCTGCACCCCATCTTGACTGAAAAAAAACAAAAAACAGAAATGTAGAATTTTTTGCATTGAAAACTGAAATATCACATGGTCATAAGTATTCAGACCCTTTTCTCAGACACTCATATGTAAGTCACATGCTGTCCATTTCCTTGTGGTCCTTCTTGAGATAGCTGGACTCCAATGAAGGAGTAGAACTATGTTTAATTAAAGTGATAGGACTTGATTTGGAAAGGCACACACCTGTCTATATAAGACCTCACAGTGCATAACTAAACTAAGACTAAATGAGAATCATGAGGTCAAAGGAACTGGCCAAGCAGCTTGGAGACAGAATTGTGGCAAGGCACAGATCTGGCCAAGGTTACAACAGTATTTCTGCAGTACTCGAGGTTCCTAAGAGCACAGTGTTTTCCATAATCATTAAATGGAAGAAGTGCCATTTGTTTTTTTTGCAGCAAAAGGAGGGAATATCCACAAATATGACCTTGAGAGGTTAATATGGTGTAAATTTGTGTTGCGGTTAACTCTTTCAGGTAACAGTCACTATTGGTATTTGTAAGCCAAAACCAGGAGTCGGTGATAAATACAGAAGTGGTGCATATGTTTCTGTTGCACTTTTCCTCAGATTGTTCCACTCCTGGTTTTGACTTACAAATGTTGACCAAATAATAGTGTGACAATAACCTAAGGCTTTTGGTGTGTTTTTGAAGTATTATTATTATTATTATAGCGCCATTTATTCCATGGCTCTTTACATGTGAGGAGGGGTATACATAAATAAAAACAAGTACAATAATCTTAAACAATACAAGTCACGACTGGTACAGGAGGAGTGAGGACCCTGAACGCGAGGGCTCACAATCTACAAGGGTTAGGTGAGGATAGAGCTGGTCGTGCATCGGTTTGGTTGATCGGTGATTACTGCAGGTTGTAGGCTTGTCAGAAGAGGTAGGTCTTCAGGTTCTTTTTGAAGGTTTCGATGGTAGGTGAGAGTCTGATGTGTTGTGGTAGAGGGTTCCAGAGTAGGGGTGATGCGCGAGAGAAATCTTGTATACGATTGTGGGAAGAGGAGATAAGAGGGGAGTAGCGGAGGAGATCCTGTGAGGATCGGAGGTTGCGTGTAGGTAAGTACTGGGAGACGAGGTCACAGATGTATGGAGGAGACAGGTTGTGGATGGCTTTGTTTTGTTAATGCTTAGGCTTTTGTACTGGAGTCTCTGGGTAAGGCTGCCGTCACACTAGCAGTATTTGGTCAGTATTTTACATCAGTATTTGTAAGCCAAAACCAGGAGTGGGTTATAAATGCAGAAGTGGTGCATATGTTTCTATTATAGTTTTCCTCTAATTGTAAGCCAAAACCAGGAGTGGAACAAATACTGATGTAAAATACTGACCAAATACTGCTAGTGTGATGGCAGCCTAATAGGGAGCCAGTGAAGGGATTGACAGAGGGGAGAGGCCGGGAATAGTGGGGGGACAGGTGGATTAGTTGGGCAGCTGAGTTTAGAATAGATTGGAGGGGTGCGAGAGTGTTAGAGGGGAGGCCACAGAGCAGGAGGTTACAGTAGACGAGGCGGGAGATAAGGGCATGGACTAGGGTTTTTGCAGATTCTTGGTTTAGGAATGTACGGATCCGTGAAATATTTTTGAGTTGAAGGCGGCAGGAAGTGGAAAGGGCTTGGATATGCGGTTTGAAGGAGAGATCTGTGTCAAGGATTACCCCGAGGCAGCGAGCTTGTGGGACTGGGCAGCTGTTTACTGTAATGGATAGGTTCGCTAGGGGAGGGGGGGGTCGCGTGAGATGGGGGGGAAAGACGATGAATTCTGTTTTGTCCATGTTAAGTTTTAGAAATCTAGCGGAGAAGAAGGATGAAATACCGGACAGACGTTGAGGTAGAAAAATTTCTGCACTTAAATTACATTACTTGTATTTTTTCAAGTTTTTTTACTTGTTTGACTCTGTTTTTGTCGATGTGTAATGAGTTTAAGAAAGCTGCTTTGTTTTGGTACTTCTTGCTTTGTTTACTTTAACAAATCTTTATTGCTTTACTTGGGTGCAGATTTCATGCATTTTTGATGCTTTTCCAGTGCAGAAATTCCCTAAAAACGCATGCGCGCAATGTGTTCTAATGTAAGACGATGGGAAAAACTCTGCATACCTGTAAGAGAAATTGACATACTGCGCATTTGAAACACACCACAACAGGTTTTTTTGCTACCCCATCTGAAAGGAAGGGCTGAAAAATGTATGTAGGGGGCCCGACTTTATGAATCAGTAAAAAAAACAAACAAAAAAAACCCTTAAATCAAATGAGCATAATGATGTGAAGACCCTGATTCCAATGATGTTTCTTAATGGGTATATATATAATTTTTTTTTTTTTTTTTAAATTGCTGTTTTCTCTGCTGCAGATCAACCAGTGCTCTGACTGCTGAGCTCTGTATAACCCTGCCCACACCTCCTCGGAACCACAGCTTTCTGTGTACGTTGCATAGGCAGAAAGCTGCCAATCGGTGGGGATGGGGTTATACAGAGCTCATGAACATGGAGGACTACTTGCCAGCAGGTTACTTGTCCCCAGTGATGATCTCCTGCTAATAAAGCTGTGATCTCATAGATTGTAAGCTTGCGATGAGGGCCCTCACTCCTTTTGGTTTCTGTTCTATGTACGGTAATTATTGTTGTGCTGTAATGTCCTTGGCTGTACAAGTCCCCTCTAAATGCAAAGTTGTTTGGAATATGATGGTGCTATAGAAATAAAATTATTTTATCAATATTGCAGCAAATATACCAATTACTGACACGTTGATGGAATCTGGGTCTTGTCCCAACGTCCTGCTCTCAGGTGAGGTAGCAAAAGCCTGGTGAGAAATTCCCTTTTAATATGTCGCTAACTAATAAAGTATAGAAATTGCAAAGTCTTGCAGCTTTCTTTCTGGTCGCTGAGCTCCATAATGAACTGTGGGGTCCTGTTCTGTAGACATCACTTCTCAGCATGGCTTTATTCAGAAAGTGTTACACGTGAATGATTTTTGCTTTGTTCATGATGACCATTCTCGGAAGCATTCTTATAACCCTTGGCCTAAAATACTGCATTTTGTACATCCTATAATAACCATATGTGGAAGATTTCTGCCAAGATTGTAACTGATGGTTCGTGCTGCTTTGTCATTCTTAAAGGGAATTTGTCACCATATTTGGCCTATCTAAATTACTAATATACAGGTTGTAGAATGCAGGGGAAAATGCCTCTCATATCATATGTCTTGTTGATAAATCATCTGTTATCACTTCATGTAAATGAGTTCTTCCAGGCTCTGGGGAGGACATTGCCTGGAAGATAACTCTGCCTCCAGAGCTTATTTTACACGAAGGGGACTTACCAGTGTGAGACAAGTAACTTACACAGAAGAGGAGAATTTCACTTTGTATTCTTGCAAATGCATGTTTTGCTTCTCTCTAAGCTATTGTACTGTGTGCCTGCGAGATGGAAGCTGAGAGGAACCTGCAGATGTCAGGTATAATCACACACAGCTCTGCAGTGAGATCAGGAGAGCGGCCATTACACATCACACTGGTAACTCACCCTTCATGTGAAATATGCTATGTAGACAGTTACCTTCCCATCACCGTCCTCCCCAGAACCTGGCAGAGGTCATTTATGTAAAGTGATAAAAGATAATTCTCAACAAGGCATCTGATATGAGGCATAAAGGCAGGGCCCTCTCCAGGCGAAAGCGTCTGTGAGTCCCTTAACACATACCACAATTCATGATGCACAGATATGGCAGAGAAGTATAGGTATAGTACAATGCCAAAGAGTTCACTTACTTTTTACATTACATGAGTGATATTTATTGCAAATTCTAAAATGGGTCAGAAACCGGACAGTATAGTCCTCCATACAGTATTATGGGCACCACATAGTGCTCCATACAGAATGAGCCCAATATATTGCTCCTTATAGTGTAGTGAGCCACAAATATTGCTCCATACAGTGAGCCCCATATAATACTCCACACAGTATAATGGACCCCATGTAATACTCCACACAGTATAATGGACCCCATGTAATACTCCACACAGTATAATGGACCCCATGTAATACTCCACACAGTATAATGGACCCCATGTAATACTCCACACAGTATAATGGACCCCATGTAATACTTCACACAGTATAATGGACCCCATGTAATACTCCACACAGTATAATGGACCCATGTAATACTCCACACAGTATAATGGACCCCATGTAATACTCCACACAGTATAATGGACCCCATGTAATACTCCACACAGTATAATGGACCCCATGTAATACTCCACACAGTATAATGGACCCCATGTAATACTCCACACAGTATAATGGACCCCATGTAATACTCCACACAGTATAATGGACCCCATGTAATACTCCACACAGTATAATGGACCCCATGTAATACTCCACACAGTATAATGGACCCCATGTAATACTCCACACAGTATAATGGACCCCATGTAATACTCCACACAGTATAATGGACCCCATGTAATACTCCACACAGTATAATGGACCCCATGTAATACTCCACACAGTATAATGGACCCCATGTAATACTCCACACAGTATAATGGACCCCATGTAATACTCCACACAGTATAATGGACCCCATGTAATACTCCACACAGTATAATGGACCCCATGTAATACTCCACACAGTATAATGGACCCCATGTAATACTCCACACAGTATAATGGACCCCATGTAATACTCCACACAGTATAATGGACCCCATGTAATACTCCACACAGTATAATGGACCCCATGTAATACTCCACACAGTATAATGGACCCCATGTAATACTCCACACAGTATAATGGACCCCATGTAATACTCCACACAGTATAATGGACCCCATGTAATACTCCACACAGTATAATGGACCCCATGTAATACTCCACACAGTATAATGGACCCCATGTAATACTCCACACAGTATAATGGACCCCATGTAATACTCCACACAGTATAATGGACCCCATGTAATACTCCACACAGTATAATGGACCCCATGTAATACTCCACACAGTATAATGGACCCCATGTAATACTCCACACAGTATAATGGACCCCATGTAATACTCCACACAGTATAATGGACCCCATGTAATACTCCACACAGTATAATGGACCCCATGTAATACTCCACACAGTATAATGGACCCCATGTAATACTCTACACAGTATAATGGACCCCATGTAATACTCCACACAGTATAATGAGCCCCATGTAATACTCCACACAGTATAATGAGCCCCATATATTGCTCCAAACAGTATATGAAGGGTCCCAAATATTGCTCCATATATGCTGTTTCCCATATATTGCTCCATACATTTAAAAAAAAAAACAAACCTCTGCTCTGCTGTGGACTCCTCAGCGTTGCGGTCTTCCGGCTCTCTGCACTGTGACTGTTCAGGCAGATGGAGCACAGTAGTGACGTCATTGTGCCTTCTCACCTGAAACACTACAGTCGGGAGACGCGGAAGGCGCTGCAGCGGAGGAGCGGGGAGAGGTAAGTATTGCAAGTACTGGGGCCCTGAGCAAGGGAAGGTGGCACTCGCGGGCACTGCCACAAGGCCCCCATAGCACCAGTATCCCCACCTGCTCTGGGCCCTGGCACTTTCCTGGGTGCTGACACTGGGCCTGCATACAGGAATCGCTCTCCTCAGCTGTCTCTAACTTGTATATGTTTAAAAAAAAAAAAAATTCTAGAAAATACCAGTGGCTGTGATGGCATATCTGAATACACTGGAAATCTTCTGGATTACAGCAGGAAAAATGTTTCTAAAAAAATAACCATTGGAATGTATATCCTAAAGAACCTGGTGAAATGCCCCTGAAGCCAAATTTGGGATCAGTAGAACACTGGAAACTATTGCTTCTCGAATTGAATGCTGCCACTTGTAGCTAATCCACGTGGCGGCATACGTAGTTCCCTCACACTGTATATTCTACTGTATTGGCCTGTGCCCGTGACGCTGTATAAAAACTCCTAATGTGTCAGTCGGCCATATCATTACGTTCCTGCCAGATGTAAAAATACAGATGCCATGGGTCTTTAATTGATATGGTAACTCCTTTTCCAACTTGCAGTAAAGGCACTGTTGTCCGCTCACTGACACTAGTAGGTTTGCTCCATAAGGAAAGGTTCCTGTAATCTTATCTTGTCTGTATTATGGCTGCCGTCTCTAGACCCCATACCCTCAAATATAAAGGGAAACCTATGAATATGACTGCTTACAGCAAGGCGATTTCCAAAATCCCGTGTGTGAGGTGTCTCCAAGCACCACAACATGTAAGGCTCAGTATCTAGGTTTCCCAGTATATTGTCCTACATTTGCACATGTTGAAGTAAGGCCTTGGCATCCATGCTTGCCTGTGGATTGTGTGGCATGAGCGGTCAGCAGTGGCCCCGCAGTTCTAGTCCTTCTGGCCAGGAGGCCACATCACTTCCTTTTGTGTTCCCCCAACAATGGGCAGGTTCTGATTGTACCCTTGACTGTGGAAAGCGTCCTTGCAGTGGTCCTCTGCTCTCGGCAGCTTGTTTACACTGGCATGTTGCGGGAGGCTGCCAGCTGCTTATTGAACCAACAGGAGATTCCAGGAACAAATGAACCTTTTCTGTGAAGGCAGCGTAAATCCAGCAAGTTTACTTCTGAACGTGACTGTGTGTTTTTAATTAACTACGCATTTGTAACTCGCAGTATAGACGCAAGTATCTGGCACTGCAGTAAAGTCATTCCTAACGTCTGTCTGAAGCCGCTCAAAGGGGTTGTCTAACGTTAAAATGGTATTTTTGCATAAGGTTTCTGATGTATAAAATGGCAAACAAAGCATGTACTGTCTCCTGCTGGGTCTACTCTGCCTCTGCGCCATTTCTTCGATCTCTGGTGGGCTACAGCAATGATGTAACATTTATGGCACATGTGAATAGCTAATGTATTTACTTTTATTAGTTTCAATGATGAGGATGTCTTGTCAAGACAGTCTGTGTATATGTCCTATTGGAGCATATGGATGTCGTAAAGGACCACTTCTGTCAGTTGCTGCGGCAGACCCTATCAGTCCAAGCCTTAAGTGGTTGAATAGCTGACATGCATTGCTGTGATGCCAGCCACTACTTCCACGGCTGGTAACAGCTGATCACGGGGTGTGAGAAACCCTGGACGCTGAGTGAGGCCAGTTTGTAAGCAGACCACCAGATTTGGACTGACCTACTTGGTCTCCTGACCAAAACTCATAATGTTCTGTATGCCCATGAGACTGCTGTGGTCACTTACATTGTAGTAGTGTTTGGCATTTGCCATCCTATGGGCTGAAGAAAGTTTTTAAAGAGGAAAATCCTTTTTACAAAGCGGTAGAACTGTCCTTTGTGTGTGATACAGCTGTATTTGTGTGTATTGAATAGTGGTGATTTTTATGTGCATGTGTGGCTGAATTTTACATTTTGAAACTATTGGTTGCCACTGAATGTTTTGCTCCTGGTGAAGAAAAACGTTGTTTATCCTGTGAATTTGTATTTTGTTATACCTGTCCCTGATGAACCACATACCTTGTCCACTTCACTGGTTCTCCTTCCATCCTCCATGGCTCTAGACAGGATGTGTTTCACATGCTGGGCAGCAGATATCTGGTAGAAACCTGATCATTCAGTGTCTCCTCAGCAGATCATGGTGTGTTGTATGTGAAGAGAGGAAAATTACATGACTACCGTGCAGTAGAGGGTCATGCAGGCAGCTGTTGATAGTCAGTGATGAGAAGAGGTAAATTATGTAACTAGTCCTTTACGGTGGTTATCCAACCTAAGGCCGCACAGCAGAATAACTACTGTGCTGCACAGAGCTGTGCTGTAAAAAGAAAATGGCCTACTACTGAGCTTTAGGGCCCACGCGGACAAGCCCGAAAATGGGATGTTTGCTACCTGATTATAAATTGGACAGCACATTGACCAATGTTTATTCAATGGGGATCAACAGATGATTTTTCTCGTGGTCTGACTGTCCCTGGCAAAAAAAAATCTCTGCATGCGCTGCCTTCTACTGAGCCACAGATGAGACTCGCCCATTGGTCTCTGGGTACGTTTTTAAAAGCGAGGGGGAAAGAAAAAAAATTCTGTTCCTGCACAAAAACATCATCTGTGTGGCATCAGATTTTTACCGATTATTTGTATTATGAACCTAAAAACTTTTTTTTTTTTTGGGCAGCTATCTGAAAACTAATCTCGCACAGATGTCATATGAATGAAAATTAGTTGAAAATCATCTTATTTTTTTGGATAATACTCAGACAATTTTTCATAAGGGTTCGTCTGTAGCTGGCCATTTTTTTTTTTTTTTCTTTGCTTATATTCTCAAAAAAAATCTGTGTTTTGACATTTTTAATAAACGGCTTTCATTCCTCCCCATTATCATAAACCTATTCACAAGAATGTATAGCCAAAAGGGAGGTAAAGCAATGTAAGTCTTTATTGAAAACCTATACAAAGATTAATTAGGGCACAGTGGGCAAACACTATATAGGTGTCAGTCACATAGCAGGGACCCTCAGAAAAGGAGCACAGAGTCGATCTGAACAGATTGTCTCACTGTCATGAATGGCTACATCAGGGGTACATCTCAGTCAGGGCTGTGGAGTCTGTAAGGCTACTTTCACACTAGCGTCGGGCCCGGCCCATCGCAGTGCGTCGGGCCGAGGTTACCGACGCTAGCGTTCTCTGCGCCGCACAACGGGGGCAGCGGATGCATTTTTCCAGCGCATCCGCTGCCCCATTGTGAGGCGCGGGGAGGTTGGGGCGGAGCGGACCGTCGGCAGCAAAAAAAGTTACATGTAGCGTTTTTTGCAGCCGACGGTCCACCCCAATACGGCGCAACCGTCGCACGACGGTTGCGACGTGTCAATGCGTCGCTAATGTTAGTCAATGGGAAAAAAACGCATCCTGCAAGCACTTTTGCAGGATGCGTTTTTTTGCCAAAACGACGCATTGCGACGTATTGTAAAAAACGCGTGAAAGTAGCCTAAGCCAAACCTCCGACTCCCGACTCAGTCCACAACCCTGATCTCAATCCTGTTTTTTAGGGATTCAGATAGAAGCCACCAACCTAGCAGAACCTAGTCTGTTCCAGGCCTGAGCTGCTAGTAGTATAGTAGTATTCTGCCCATCAATTACTCCTTGACGTGGTTTTTTACTCTGTGGCAAACAAATCTGTGCTCATCAGTTTTTGTGCTCCTTTCCGAATGAGGACAGCTTTGGAGGCATTGTGCGGCTGGTCATCACACAGATTTTGCTGCTGAATATGCAATAACATCTGCATAAGCATAAATGTGAGGGTGTAACCAATAGGGGTGTCTCTTCTCTCCTAAAAGTTTAAGGGGAAGATATGGCTCTATTGTTTCTTATTCCCTGGTGTTTCAGTCCAGCAATTTGCTTCTTGTGATTTTTTTTTTTTTTTTTTTTGTTACTAATTTAGGGTTTTGTTAAATATTGAACCCCCTTTTTAGAGGGGATTTCTTCCTTCTTGTCCTCTCTGCTGTGAGGTAGTATGAAGACTGAATGCATAACTGGAGGCTTGCATAGTTGTCATAGCAACTGCTTCAGAACTTGATGATGACCTTTGGATACCGTCTCCCATTTCTATCCAGATCAAGCATATTCTCTAAATCTAGTCAGAGGCGCCATGAATCATATGTAAGCCTGGCTGTACTGTATTTCTGAAGTGTTCTTCTCGGATTAGCAGAGACTAAGGCTACGTTCACATTTGCGTTGTGCGCCGCAGCGTCGGCGCCGCAACGCACAACGCAAACAAAAACGCAGCAAAACGCATGCACAACGCTGCGTTTTGCGCCGCATGCGTCCTTTTTTTTTATTGATTTTGGACGCAGCAAAAATGCAACTTGCTGCGTCCTCTGCGCCCGGACGCGGGCGCCGCAGGGACGCATGCGGCGCAAAACGCAAGTGCGACGCATGTCCATGCGCCCCCATGTTAAATATAGGGGCGCATGACGCATGCGGCGACGCTGCGGCGCCCGACGCTGCGGCGCAGACCGCAAATGTGAACGTAGACTTACTGAAGAGTCCCTCACACAGTGCTGCCTGGGGTAGGTGGGAAGGCCTAACAACCAGGAAATACAGGATCCAAGCAGCGCTGTTACCATAGACTTTACAGTGCGCTCATATCGGATGTGTTGTTGCAGAGAAATCATCTTTTTATCGCTTTTTATATAAGTGACCTCTTTCCAGGCTTAGGGCAGAGGGTGCCTGGCGATAACGCTGCCCCCAGAGCTTACCGTATTTTAAATACAAGGGGCAGTTGCCAGTAAGATGTGTAATGGTTCCCACTGTTACCAGTGTGTTGTGTAATCACCGCTCTCAGCTCTCCTGATACTGACACATCTGCAGGTTCCTCTCAGCTTCCATCTCACAGGCAGACAGGGCTGCAATATTGTTGCATTACAGCAGAGAGAAGCAAAACATGTTTGCAAGAAGACACATCTGTGTTGGTTACTTGTCTCACACTGGGAACGCCTCCATATAAAACAATATCTGGAGGCAGAGTTATCTCCAGGCACTGTCCGCCCCTGAGCCTCAAAGAGGTCACTTATATAAAGTGATAAAAGATGATTTCTCAGCAACAACACATTTTATGAGACACACAGGGCGGACTGTTTTCAGCAGTTTATAGCCTGTATGCCCGTATTAATAGTTTAGCATTCTGACTTCCAGCAAGTCAGAAGCTGCACTCACAAAATGGTGCAGGGGGACCGGAGCGGCACCGAAAAAAACCGACTATGACAGAGTGAGTGTATCCCGGGGGCAGGGGACTTCCATTTAGAGTGCTATTCCAGTGCTGGAAAAGAAACGCTGGAGTGGAGCTTTAATTCTACTCAATATTAAATTATATTAATTTTGTTAATTTTAATAGAAGAAGAATTAATTTCAGCCTGTTGGTTCCACAATTACGGTCTCTCATAACCCCTCAGAAGAATGGATTGCTCGCCACTGGTCTAAAGGGATTGTCAACCCTCCCTTTAGGCCAGGGGCGAGCAATTCATTCTTCTGAGGGGTTACGACAGTAATTGTGGGACCAATAGGCTGAAATTAATTCTTCTTCTATTAATATTAGCATAAAATTAACTTAAAAATAATATAAAATGAATTGTCATGTGCACTGTGCTCCTGCACAGTCAGGGCAGATGTTCAGGCCTGAGACTTTTTTTTTTCAGACCGGGCTTGTTCTAGGCAAGTGAGTGCTATAAATGAAGCTAAGGTGAGGTGTGTGGCATTGTGATTAACCACTTTTCAACGGAGACCTACTGGTATGTCATATGCCAAGTCCTCTACCCTTACAGGTTCGGAGCCCGCATTTTTGCTGGTAGACGATGGTGGTTTTTCAGCCATTATCTGCCTCTTACAGCCGGGAGCAAGGCATTGACTGACAGCAACTTTTAGCAGATTATCAATGTTGGCGACATTTACAGCGCACAGGAGATGCGCTGTTCTAACCACCCATCTGCGCCAACCGCTTGCCATAACAGCCTGGGGTCTGCTGAATACCCCTGCGCCTGACATGGCATAACAGTAGTCTTACGGAAGTGAACCTGTGATTTTTGCAATATTGTTATATTGCTGTATAGTGCAATCAATCAAACGATCACTAGTTCATACAAAATAAAGAAATTAAAACGTTGTTAAAAATGTAAGAATACTATAAGTTTTAATCTCCCCAGTTTCCCTCCCAAAAAAAAGTTTTTTTTTTTGTGTTTTTTTTTTTTAACCCCTTCATGACCCAGCCTATTTTGGCCTTAATGACCTTGCCGTTTTTTGAAATTCTGACCAGTGTCCCTTTATGAGGTAATAACTCAGGAACGCTTCAACGGATCCTAGCGATTCTGAGATTGTTTTTTCGTGACATATTGGGCTTCATGTTAGTGGTAAATTTAGGTCGATAATTTCTGAGTTTATTTGTGAAAAAAACGGAAATTTGGCAAAAAAATTGAAAATTTCGCAATTTTCACATTTTGAATTTTTATTCTGTTAAACCAGAGAGTTATGTGACACAAAATAGTTAATAAATAACGTTTCCCACATGTCTACTTTACATCAGCACAATTTTGGAAACAATTTTTTTTTTTGCTAGGAAGTTATAAGGGTTAAAATTTGACCAGTGATTTCTCATTTTTACAACAAAATTTACAAAACCATTTTTTTTAGGGACCACCTCACATTTGAAGTCATTTTGAGGGTTCTATATGGCTGAAAATACCCAAAAGTGACACCATTCTAAAAACTGCACCCCTCAAGGTGCTCAAAACCACATTCAAGAAGTTTATTAACCCTTTAGGTGTTTCACAGCAGCAGAAGCAACATGGAAGTAAAAAATGAACATTTAACTTTTTAGTCACAAAAATGATCTTTTAGCAACAATTTTTTTATTTTCCCAGCGGTAAAAGGAGAAACTGGACCACGAACGTTGTTGTCCAATTTGTCCTGAGTACGCTGATACCTCATATGTGGGGGTAAACCACTGTTTGGGCGCACGGCAGGGCTCGGAAGGGAAGGAGCGCCATTTGACTTTTTGAATGAAAAATTGGCTCCAATCTTTAGCGGACACCATGTCACGTTTGGAGAGCCCCCGTCTGCCTAAACATTGGAGCTCCCCCACAAGTGACCCCATTTTGGAAACTAGACCCCCCAAGGAACTTATCTAGAAGCATAGTGAGCACTTTAAACCCCCAGGTGCTTCACAAATTGATCCGTAAAAATGAAAAAGTACTTTTTTTTCACAAAAAAATTATTTTAGCCTCAATTTTTTCATTTTCACATGGGCAACAGGATAAAATGGATCCTAAATTTTGTTGGGCAATTTCTCCTGAGTACACCAATACCTCACATGTGGGGGTAAACCACTGTTTGGGCACATGGTAAGGCTCGGAAGGGAAGGAGCGCCATTTGACTTTTTGAATGAAAAATTATCTCCATCGTTAGCGGACACCATGTCGCGTTTGGAAAGCCCCTGTGTGCCTAAACATTGGAGCTCCTCCACAAGTGACCCCATTTTGGAAACTAGACCCCCCAAGGAACTCATCTAGAGGCATAGTGAGCACTTTAAACCCCCAGGTGCTTCACAAATTGATCCGCAAAAATGAAAAAGTACTTTTTTTTCACACAATTTCTTTTAGCCTCAATTCTTTCATTTTCACATGGGCAACAGGATAAAATGGATCCTAAAATTTGTTGGGCAATTTCTCCTGAGTATGCCGATACCTCATATGTGGGGGTAAACCACTGTTTGGGTGCACGGCAAGGCTCGGAAGGGGAGGCGTCCCATTTGACTTTTTGAATGGAAAATTAGCTCCAATCGTTAGCGGACACCATGTCGCGTTTGGAGAGCCCCTGTGTGCCTAAACATTGGAGCTCCCCTACAAGTGACCCCATTTTGGAAACTAGACCCCCCAAGGAACTTATCTAGATGCATAGTGAGCACTTATAACCCCCAGGTGCTCCACAGAAGTTTATAACGCAGAGCCGTGAAAATAAAAAAATAAATTTTCTTTCCTCAAAAATGATTTTTAGCCCAGAATTTTTTATTTTCCCAAGGGTAATAGGAGAAATTGGACCCCAAATTTTGTTGTCCAGTTTGTCCTGAGTACGGTGATACCCCATATGTGGGGGTAAACCACTGTTTGGGCACACGGCAGGGCTCGGAAGGGAAGGCACGCCATTTGGCTTTTTGAATGGAAAATTAGCTCCAATCATTAGCGGACACCATGTCGCGTTTGGAGAGCCCCTGTGTGCCTAAACATTGGAGCTCCCGCACAAGTGACCCCATTTTGGAAACTAGACCTCCCAAGGAACTAATCTAGATGTGTGGTGAGCACTTTGAACCCCCAAGTGCTTCTCAGAAGTTTATAACGCAGAGCCGTGAAAATAAAAAATGTTTCCTTTCCTCAAAAATATTTTTTAGCCCAGAATTTTTTTATTTTTGCAAGAGTAACAGGAGAAATTGGACCCCAAAAGTTGTTGACCAGTTTCTCCTGAGTACGCTGATACCCCATATGTGGGGGTAAACCACTGTTTTGGCACACGTCGGGGTTCGGAAGGGAAGTAGTGACGTTTTGAAATGCAGACTTTGATGGAATGCTCTGCGGGCATCAGGTTGCGTTTGCAGAGCCCCTGATGTGCCTAAACAGTAGGAAATCCCCACAAGTGACTCCATTTTGGAAACTAGACCCCCAAGGGAACTTATCTAGATGTGTGGTGAGCACTTTGAACCCCCAAATGCTTCACAGAAGTTTATAACGCAGAGCCGTGAAAATAATAAATGTGTTTCCTTTCCTCAAAAATATTTTTTTAGCCCAGAATTTTTTATTTTTGCAAGAGTAACAGGAGAAATTGGACCCCAAAAGTTGTTGTCCAGTTTCTCCTGAGTACGCTGATACCCCATATGTGGGGGTAAACCACTGTTTGGGCACATGCCGGGGCTCGGAAGGGAAGTAGTGACGTTTTGGAATGCAGACTTTGATGGAATGGTCTGCGGGCGTCACATTGCATTTGCAGAGTCCCTGATGTGCCTAAACAGTAGAAACACCCCACAAGTGACCCCATTTTGGAAACTAGACCCCCCAAGGAACTTATCTAGATGTGTGGTGAGCACGTTCAACCCCCAAGTGCTTCACAGAAGTTTACAACGCAGAGCCGTGAAAATAAAAAATCATTTTTCTTTCCTCAAAAAAGATGTTTTAGCAAGCAATTTTTTATTTTCACAAGGGTAACAGGAGAATTTGGACCCCAATATTTGTTGCCCAGTTTGTTGTGAGTATGCTGATACCCCATATGTGGGGGTAAACCACTGTTTGGGCGCACGTCAGGGCTCGGAAGGGAAGTAGTGACATTTGAAATGCAGACTTTGATGGAATGGTCTGCGGGCGTCACATTGCATTTGCAGAGTCCCTGATGTGCCTAAACAGTAGAAACACCTCACAAGTGACCCCATTTTGGAAACTAGACCCCCGAAGGAACTTATCTAGATGTGTGGTGAGCACTTTCAACCCCCAAGTGCTTCACAGAAGTTTATAACGCAGAGCCGTGAAAATAAAAAATAATTGTTCTTTCCTCAAAAATTATGTTTTAGCAAGTAATTTTTTATTTTTGCAAGGGTAACAGGAGAAATTGGACCCCAACAGTTGTTGCCCAGTTTGTCCTGAGTACGCTGGTACCCCAAATGTGGGGGTAAACCACTGTTTGGGCGCACGTCGGGGCTTGGAAGGGAGGGAGCACCATTTGACTTTTTGAATGCAAGATTGGCTGGAATCAATGGTGGCGCCATGTTGCGTTTGGAGACCCCTGATGTGCCTAAACAGTGGAAACCCCTCAATTCTAACTTCAACACTAACCCCAACACACCCCTAATCCTAATCCCAACTGTAGCCATAACCCTAATCACAAACCTAACCCCAACACACCCCTAACCACAACCCTAACCGCAACACACCCGTAACCCTAATTCCAACCCTAATCCTAACCCTAATCCCAACCGTAGCCCTAATCCCAACCCTAACCACAACTGTAACCCCAACACACCCCTAACCCTATCCGTAACCCTAACCACAAGCCTAATCTTAACCCTATTTCAAACCCTAGCCCTAATTCCAACCCTAACTCTAATTCCAACCCTAACCCTAAGGCTATGTGCCCACGTTGCGAATTCGTGTGAGATTTTTCCGCACGATTTTTGAAAAATCTGCAGGTAAAAGGCACTGCGTTTTACCTGCGGATTTACAGCAGATTTCCAGTGTTTTTTTGTGCGGATTTCACCTGCGGATTCCTATTGAGGAACAGGTGTAAAACGCTGCGGAATCCGCACAAAGAATTGACATGCTGCGGAAAATACAACGCAGCGTTTCTGCACGGAATTTTCCGCACCATGGGCACAGCGGATTTGGTTTTCCTTAGGTGTACATGGTACTGTAAACCTGATGGAAAACTGCTTCGAATTCGCAGCGGCCAATCCGCTGCGGATCCGCGGCCAATCCGCTGCGGATCCGCGGCCAATCCGCTGCGGATCCGCGGCCAATCCGCTGCGGATCCGCGGCCAATCCCCTGCGGATCCGCTGTCAATCCGCTGCGGATCCGCGGCCGATCCGCTGCGGATCCGCTGCGGATCCGCGGCCGATCCGCTGCGGATCCGCTGCCGATCCGCTGCGGATCCGCTGCCGATCCGCGGCCCATCCGCTGCGGATCCGCTGCCAATCCGCTGCGGATCCGCGGCCGATCCGCTGCCGATCCGCTGCCGATCCGCGGCCGATCCGTTGCCGATCCGCGGCCGATCCGCTGCCGATCCGCTGCGGATCCGCGGCCGATCCGCTCTGTGTGCACATGCCATAACCCTACCCGTAACCCTAACCCTACCCCTAACCCTACCCCTAGTTCTAACCCTAGTTCTAATCCTAACCCTAGTGGAAAAAAAAAAAAAAAAAATTCTTTATTTTATTATTGTCCCTATGGGGGTGATAAAGGGGGGGGGGTGTTATTTATTATTTTTTTATTTTGATCGCTGTGATAGAACCTACCACAGCGATCAAAATGTACCTGTAAGGAATCTGCCGACTGGCAGATTCGGCGGGCGCACTGAGCATGCGCCCGCCATTTTCCAACATGGCGGCGCCCAGCGAGGAGACGGCCGGACACCGGGAGGATCGGTAAGTATGAAGGGGTGGTGGGGGGGTGGATCGGAGCACGGGGGGGGGGGGAACGGAGCACAGGGGGGGTGGGTCTGGGCAAGGAGGGAGCGGACAGGAGGACGGGGGAGCCGGCAGGCGGACGGAGGGGACCGGACCCCATAACGGAGGACGGGGGGGGGCGATCGGTGGGCGTGGGGGGGGGCACTTCAGTATTTCCAGCCATGGCCGATGATATTGCAGCATCGGCCATGGCTGGATTGTAATATTTCACCAGTTTTTTAGGTGAAATATTACAAATCGCTCTGATTGGCAGTTTCACTTTCAACAGCCAATCAGAGCGATCGTAGCCACGGGGGGGTGAAGCCACCCCCCCTGGGCTGAAGTACCACTCCCCCTCTCCCTGCAGATCGGGTAAAATAGGAGTTAACCCCTTCACCCGATCTGCAGGGACGCGATCATTCCATGACGCCACATAGGCATCATGGGTCGGATTGGCACGGGTTTTCATGACGCCTACGTGGCGTCATGGGTCGGGAAGGGGTTAAAGGGAACCGGTCACCCCCAAAATCGAAGGTGTGCTAAGCCCACCAACATCAGGGGCTTATCTACAGCATTCTGTAATACTGTAGATAAGCCCCTGATGTATCCTGAAAGATGAGAAAAAGAGGTTAGATTATACTCACCCAAGTGGAGAAGTCCATTACCTTTTATGTACTAGGGTACAACAAGATGTTAATAGTTAAAGGTTTTTTTTTTAATCCCGTTCTTGTATTCTGCATGCTATAAAAATTGTAGTTGATTATCTGCTAATTATCAGTTCGACACTGCTCCTCTACCGCTGACCAAGCACTTGTTTCCTCTCGGACTTTTTTAACATAGCCAATAAATGGCTTCAACAGTGAGAGGTTGGTCAGTGTTCGTCAGGCAGAGAGAAGTGTGCAGCTGTGCAGTTCTTTTGGTGATTTCAGTGATTGGGAAGCACAATGTTTTAAGTACTCTTCGATCAATAATGCAAACCTGTCAGCAGGATTTTGCTAAGTAAACTACAGGCATTGTCAGGATGGCAGTGTTAAACTGATTAAAATGATACCTGGGGTGAAGAAATCTGTCTTGTGGTTCTTGTGTAATCTGTTAGAAGTTTTCAGTTAATGAGATGCCTATGCTTTGGCGTGGGACTGTAGGCAGTCTTATCTTCCTGCTCTAGGCTAGAGAAACCAAGGAAAGACCTGCCCGCAGACCACCCCGAAGCACAAACCGTCTATCTGTATGATGAGGAACATGTTTGTGCTTTGGGGTAGCCTGTGGGCAGGTTTTTCCTTGTTTTCTTTGGCCTAGAGCAGGAAGATGAGACTGCCTACAGTCCCACCCCAGAGCACGAGCATCTCATAAACTGAAAACTTGTAACATAGATTACACAAGAACCACAAGATGGATTTCTTCATCCCAGGTATCATTTTAATCAGTTTAATACTGCCAACCTGACAATGCCTTTAGTTTAATTGGCATAATCCCGCTGAGAAGTTCGCTTTAAGGAAGCAAATTGCGAATAAGATGTAAACTCTTCTAGCAAGTTTTCTTCCTTGCTAAAATTCCTTAACCTCAAAAAATTACGGTCTTCAATTCCTGTATGATAACAGAATGGATAAGTGCGAGGCTTCCCATATAGATCTGTGAATGGAAGTACGCCCTTGTAACCACTGGATTGCCTACAGCCACCTTTATAACCACACTGTATATATTGTAGGATTTCTATATAAACCTTTTTTTCAATCTTGTGTTTTCCAGGTAACTCACATTTACGTTCTGCAGCCATTGCTCTCAGACGATTGGGAAATTATCGGTTTTCTCTGGTGAGTTGATGAATATGAAGCTTTTTTTAGTGTTGCATTTTGCCATTTTTAAATCTGTTTTTGCTCAATCTCTCCCTTATTGAAATAAAGGTAAGCCACCTAATAATGTAACTGTTGCATGTATAGATATTGCTGTTCATGTCAGGCCCTGTCCCCAGTGGGGCACAGTCTAATTTTTCAGAGATAGAAAAGTTCTCTTTAACCCCTTACTGAAATAACTTACATTTATGTCATATGCTTGCTCCCTGACATTGATGCAGGGTCAGAAACCTAGCCTTCATCTTTCCCAGCAGATGAGTATGATATTTGTCTCATGATATTTGCCACCCTTTTCCTCTAACAGGATTTTCAGCTTACGGGGAACAGCAAGTTGTGCAAAAAATACTGAAATATTTAACAGTTGGAAATGTGCATTCAAAAGTTTAGAGGCTCACAAGTTCCTAAGGGTGCATTTTAGATAGAGAGGGATATATAAAAAATTGATTAACCTTTCATGTTATTCACAGGAACTGAAGTAATGTAGAAAAAATAAACATTTACATTTTTTGCCATTTTTTTTTTTTCCACACTGGTAACATGAGTAAATGGACCCCAAAATTTGTTGTGCAATTTCTCCTGAGCATGCCAATTCACCATATGTGGGGGATATCTACTGTTTGGGCACACGGCAGGGCTTGGAAGGGAAGGAGCGCCATTTGACTTATTTTAAAGCAAAACTTGCTGGAATCCTTAGTGGATGCCATGTCACATTTGGTGAGTTCCTGATGTGCCTAAAAAATAGAACCCCTTCCCCCACAAGTGGCCACATTTTGGAAACTAGACCGCTCAAGGAATGTATCTAGATGTGTGGTGAGCATCTTGAATCCCCAGGTGCTTCACAGAAGTTTAGGAGTTTATAACTTTGAACTGTGAAAAAAAAAAAAATAAATAAATCACATTTTTCCCACACAGAGTACAGGAGAAATTGCACCATAAAATTTGTTGGTGCAATTTCTCAGGAGTACACAGATACCCGTTATGTAGCCAATACCCCATATGTGGTCAAAATCTACTTTTGAGGCACAGTTCAAAGCTCAGATGGTAAGAAGGGCCATATTGGAGTTCAGATTTTGCTGGAATGGTTTGAGGGTGCCATGTCACATTCGCAGGGCTCCTGAGGTGCCAGAACAGCAGAACTTACCACAACCAGCCCCACCCACCCCACAAGTGACGTCGTTTTACAATCTATACCTCTGTGAATTTATCTAGGGTGCAGTGATCATGTTGACGCTACAGGTGCCTCACAGAAATAAATGTATAGTATTGGGTGGTAACACGGTACCAAGATATATACCGTTTATACTCTAGTATAAGCCGACCCGAGTATAAGCTGAGACCCCTAATTTTGCCACAAAAAACTGGGAAAACTTAATGACTCTAGTATAAGCCTAGAGTGAAAAATGCAGCAGCTACCGGTAAATGTCAAAAATAAAAATAGATACCAATAAAAGTAAAATTAATTGAGATATCAGTAGGTTAAGTATTTTTGAATATCCATATTGAATCAGGAGCCCCATATAATGCTCAATACAGTTCATGATGGGCCCCATAAGATGCTCCATATTAAAATATATAATAATAATATATATATATATAATGCTGCACAAATGTTGATAAGATGCTCCATAGACACATTTGCCCCATACAGTGCTGCACAAAGGTTAATAATGACCACATAAGATGCTCCATACAGACATTTGCCCCATATAATGCTGCACAAATGCTGATTATGGCCCCATAAGTTGCTCCACAGACTATTATGCCCCATATGCTGTTGCTGCGATTAAAAAACAAAAAAACATTCTCGACGCTCAGGCCCCCTGCACTTGCTATAGTCGCCTTTCCCCTTTCCACCACCGCACGCCGCTGTGTCTTCCTCGTCCTTTGCACTAACGCTCAGGCAGAGGGTGCGCACTAACCACGTCATCGTGCCCTCTGACCTGAGCGTCACAGGCATATGACGCGGAAGACGGCGCCCAGCGGTGGAACGAGGAGAGGTGAATATCTCCGTGCTCCCCCCTCCCCATTATACTCACATGCTCCCGTTGCGGTCCCTGGCAGCTTCTCTGATGGACACTCCGGGCGCGGCAGCTCTTCCAGCTCTGAGCGGTCACCGATACCGCTCATTACAATAATGAATATGCGGCTCCACCCCTATGAGGGTGGAGTCGCTTCCATATTCATTACTGCAATGAGCAGTACCACGTGACCGCTCAACGCTGGAAGAAGCTGTCAGCGCCCGGAGACCATCGGAGATGCAGGGACCGCGCCGTGAGTATGTCACAGCTGCCGACCGACCCCCCCCCCCCATCCCCTTCACCGGGACAATGAATCGAGCATAAGCCAGGAGGGGCACTTTCAGCCTAAAAAAAATGGGATGAAAATCTTGGCTTATACTCGAGTATATATGGTATCTTTCCTGTACCATTTGGGTGGTGAAGAACATTTTTTTTTTTTTTTTTAACTGCTAACTTGTTTTGGCCCCAAATTTTAAATTTTTATAAGGGCTAATAGAAGAAATTGCACAACGAACTGAGAGGCGGTCCATTTTTAACTGAATACGTCAATACCCTATATACAGGTGCATCTCACAAAATTGGAATGTCATCGAAAAGTTCATTTACTTCCGTTCTTCAATACAAAAAGTGAAACTCCTTTATTAGAGAGTCATTACAGAGTGATGTACTTCAAGTGTTTCTGTTAATGTTTATGATTATGGCTTACAGCCAATCAAATCTCATATGTCATTATTTCAGTAAATTAGAAAACGTTTATAACTCCAGCTTGAAAAATGTTTTTAAAATCTGAAATGTTGGCCTACTGAAATGTATATTCACTAAATGCATTCAGTAGGCGATCAGTCTGTGGCACTGCTAAGGTGTTATGGAAGCCCATGTTGTTTTGATAGCAGCCTTCAGCTCGTCTGCATTGTTGGGTCTGGTGTCTCTCATCTTCCTCTTGACAATACCCCTTAGATTCTCCTATGGGGTTTAGGTCAGGCGAGTTTGCTGGCCAATCAAGCACAGTGATGCTGTTGTTTTTAAACCAGGCATTGGTACTTTTGGCAGTGTGAAAAGGTGCCAAGTCCTGCTGGAGAAGGAAATTTCCATCTCCAAAAAGCTTGTCGGCAGAGGGAAGCATGAAGTGCTCTAACATTTCCTGGTAGATGGCTACACTGACTTTGGTCTTGATAAAACACTGGACCTACACCAGCAGATGACATGGCTCCCCAAACCATCATGGATTGTTGAAACTTCACACTAGACCTCAAGCAGCTTGGATCGTTTGTTTCTCCACTCCTCCCCCAGACTCTGGGAGTTCCTAAGGAGCCACTTTTCTTTTCCAGAGACTGCGCTACCAGTTACATGGAAGCCCCCTATATTTCCGCTTTTATTGAAAACATTCCATTTTACATAACATTTGGGATCACATTTAACCTGTGCTCCACACTGATCTTACATTAAGGGTTTCCATCTCAGGCTATGTGCACACGTTGCGGATTTGACGCTGCGGATCTGCAGCTGTTTTCCATGCGTTGTACAGTACCATGTAAACGTATGGAAAACAAAATCCGCAGTGCTCATGCTGCAGGAAAAAAACGCACCGAAACGCAGCAGTGTTTTTTCCGCACCATGTCAATTCTTTGTGCGGATTCCGCAGCGGTTTACACCTGCTCCTCAATAGGAATCCGCTGGTTGTAAAACCGCAGGTGGAATCCGCACAAAAACCGCGGTAAATCCGCAGTGCGGATTTTGCAAAAACACGAATCCGCAACGTGTGCACATAGCCTAAATCTCCGAATGACGGGACTCAGACGAAATCCCTGAGGGACACATTCACTGTCATGAGGCAGCAGAATTACTCTGGACTCCATCTGGCCTCTGTTCAACGGTATCTCTTTTCAGAGGTGCACAAAACTGTTGCCGACAGCACTATTATGCACTCCTAATCATAGGCAAGACAGTGTCCAAACTGTCTCCATCTGCCTATTCATAGGGAATCTTCGAGGTTCTGTTTGCATCACGTATTTCAGAGATTTCCACATAAAACCCCGTTGTAAGTGCTCAGTGCAGAGCGTGTGATAAATGTGCACCAAGGCCTACTGCAATCTTTTTGAGGCAGAATAAACAAATCCATTTTCGAGCACATACTATTTTTTTATCGCTTTCTATTGTTATTAGAGCGAGTGTTTGTCTAGGCCTGTGTGTGCACAGTTTAACGAATCGGCATACTGTAGTGGTGTTACTGGTGCTGAAGCTGAACCGTCATACTAACAGCCCTTCTAAGGGCTAATTGTTTGCTTTGTCTATATCACATACATTCTGCCTTTAGTCTAGAGAGTGAGAGGGAGTTTCAGGAGCAGGGAGAGTGGCTGAATACAGTCTCAAGGCAGGGATTAGGGCTTTGCATTCTGTTACTGAATAATGTAGCTGGGGCTGTTGACCACATTTTTATTTTTTGGCGTGAAAAAATTAACTGTCATTCGTAGAGTAAAAGGTGCTTGTGGTTATACAACACTCCCAAAAAGTGTTATTCCATTACTTATCCATAGAGTATTACTTGCTTTGTGGTACATAACGGTGGTATTAAACTCCAAAAAAAAAAAAGCTTGGGCTGTTGCAGATGCCAATTATTTTTTTTTTATAATTAATAATAAAGTTTTGGTTTCAAGAGACGTATTAGAATTAGGAAATGCGTCAGGCGTGTGGTAAGGGACGTGGAAGTGCTGACAATGGTGCCTGCAGACACCGAGGATGTGGGGCAGGTGCGACTACGCCGGTCGCTGGGGCAGGTGCGACTACGCCGGTCGCTGGAGCACAAGCAAACACGCCCATCCAAGACACATGGGTTCCTGTACCATTTTGCAGGGACGCACAGTACACCACTTCTGAAGTCTGAGCAATGCGAACAGGTTGGTTGGATAGCAAATAATGCTTCCAGCATGCTTGGCAGCGCCACCCAGTCTTCCACACAGTCCAGTATGGCCAACCAAAAGTCTGAATAACTAAAACCTTTCAGGCTGAAATGCAGCATTCTATAATGCTGTATATAAACCCCCAACCCGACCTGTAAGAGAAGAAAAAATGCTTTTGTTCCGAGGAGTGTCACTCTTCATTCGACGCCTCCCATCTTCTTGTGATGCCGTTCTTTCTTGGTTTGTGGGGATGACTCATCCACAGAATTCTCATTGTCATCTCCCTCCTAAGCAGGCGTACTTCTGTGCCTTGTTTAGGGCAGAGCAAAGTACTGCAGTTCTCAGACGCCGGGAAAAGTCAGAGCCCCGTCGCACTGCAGTACTTTGCTCTGCTCTCAACAGGAACGTGATGCCAAGAGGACTTCTGTGGATGATGCAGGCACGTGGCATTTACATGAACCAAGAAAGACTGCATCGCAGGAAGATGGGAGTTGCCGGACCAAGAAGTGCGACACCCCTCAGACCGGACCACCCTGCAGATGAGTTTGTTTTGCTTTTACAAGTCTAGTTGGGGGGGGCTTATATACCGCATTATAGAATGCATTATATCAGCCCTGAAAGGTGGTGGCCGTAATTCATAGCCAAACCTGGTGACAGATTTGCTTTAAAGGAATAACAAATCAGACAGATCCGTGGCTTTTGCTGCTGAACCTCCAACCAGGCATATGAGTTTTTGAAAATAGGCAGAACCTGGTGGCAGCTGTGAAACTTGGCAAGTTCAATACGTGGCACACATTCTCAACTTGGTAGTTCAGCAGTTTCTGAAAACCATACCCAGATTTGCCAGAGCTTCTGGTCAATATACGGAGCGTCAGCGACCATTTCCATGAGACAGGGAGATTCTACCCAACCCCGCCTCATCTCATCTGGTCAGTGGCTTGTGTAACAATGAGGAAGAACATTAGCTGTTGGCTAGTACCCACACAACTACCTTCTCATCTCTCCTACATGGATAGGAATGAGGAGGAGCTGGATAGTAGTCGTGGTGGGGACATGGAAGTGTTGGCTGTAAGGAGCTTGGCACATTTGGCAGACCATATGTATCGCTGCCTTTCCCGTGACCCTCACTTTACATTCATTTTGGCAAAAAGAGTACTGGTTGTTCACCCTGCTAGAGCCACACTACAAGGAGAGTTGCATCTTTTCGTCTCTTTTCTTGCCCATCTGAGGAGGCGAGGGAGGTACGCGGTCAGAGGCCTGGGCCAATTTCATGACGCTATCCCGGCGTCCAGGGCCTGATGAGCGGGTGTTTTTAAAGATGGTCAAGCAATACCTGGCTGACCAAATCGGTGTACTCCCTTATTCCTCTGTGACATTCACTATTGGGTCTCAAAGCTGGACACCTGGCATGTGCTGTGCCTCTATGCCTTGGAGGTGTTGTGCTGCCCTCCCACAAGCGTCTTATCTGAGTGGGTTTTTAGTGCCGCCGGTGTAGCTGTAAGGCTATGTGCACACATTCAGGCTTTTTAATGGGTTTTTTTCGCATCTTTTTCTGCGGGAAAAACACTTAAAAAACGCATGCTTGCGCATCCCATTCTGCAATTTTTGTGCACATGATGCGGTTTTTTTTCCGCCCCCAAAAAACCGCATCGCTATAAAAAACACAGCATGTTCATTAATTTTGCGGATTTTTTCACGTTTTTTTCCCCCCTATTTAATGCATTGGGAAGCCCCGGGAAAAAAAGGCACAAACGCGAGAAAAGCACGAAAACAAACACATGCAGATTTCTTGCAGAAAATGTCCGGTTTTGTTCAGGAAATTTCTGCAAGAAATCCTGACGTGTGCGCATAGCCTAACAAGACAGTTGCTTTAGCCTGTCAACAGAGAATGCTGACAGGCTCACTCTGATAAAAATGAACAAAGTCTGGAATAGCCCCTACTTTTCCACACCACCAGATGACATGAAGTGTTTTTAATCTTCAATATTTGATTGAGGCCCGCCAGTTGTTGCCTTCAAGGGTGTATGGATGACCCTCCTTAGATTGTTTTTTTTTTGTTTTTTTCTGGCTCTTCAGTGTGCAGAGCCTTTGAGTGTAGAAGTGTCACAACTGTACTTTGCTAACAATATTTGAATGAGGCTCTCCAGTTGGTGCCTTCAAAGGTGTATGGATGACCCTGCTGAAATTTTTTTTGACATGCTTTGCACTTACTACTAGACTCATAAAGGCTATGCACTACCACTACTAGACTCATTAAGGCTATGCACTACCACTACATGACAATTTGAACAGAATATGTATGAGGCCATTCTTAGTCTAATCTGAGGCCACCTTTCATAAAAATTTTGGCAGTGTTTTCATAGATTACACTGAAATTTCCAATTTTTTAATAAGTTTGTTTTGATTTACTTATTTTATATATATTTTAATAGTTAGCCTTATAGTTTTAATCCATCCTTTCCTCAATCGTCAACTTACTAACATTATTGTGCATGCCCTCATCATCTCCCGCCTTGACTACTGCAACATTCTTTTCTGTGGCCTCCCTGCAAACACCCTTGCACCTCTCCAGTCCATCCTTAACCCTCCGTCAGGGGCAATATGTTTCATAACGAGTTTAGGGGCATTGCGCCTGTCCGGCACTGGCTAGAAAATTGGCTATATTTTCCTTTTTTAAAAATTTCAATGCTCTAAAAGTGATCAGTTACCTTAACCCCTTCGTGCCATGCGCCGTACTAGTACGGCGCTGCCGGCACTGCATTAGTGCCAGCCGCAGTACTAGTACGGCGCATCGATCACCGCGGTCTCGCGCTGAGCGCCGCGGTGATCGGGTGCGGGTGTCAGCTGTATATGACAGCTGACACCCCGCAGCAATGCCCACGATCGGCGCTATCGCCGATCGCGGGCATTTAACCCCTCTGATGCCGCTGTCAATAGTGACAGCGGCATAGAGGGGGATCGCGCAGGGACGGGGGCTCCCTGCGCTCTCCCACCGGAGCAGCGCGATGAGATCGCGCTGCTCCGGTGACCTGGAAGGAGTCCCCGGATCCAAGATGGCCGCGGGACTCCTTCCGGGTCATGAGATGACCCTGCTTGCCGGCGCCTGCTGAGAGCTGCTGAGTGCAGGCGCCGGCAAGCCTCTGCAAAGTGCCTGTCAGATCACCGATCTGTGATGTCCCCCCCTGGGACAAAGTAAAAAAGTGAAAAAAAAAATGTCCACATGTGTAAAAAAAAAAAAAAAAAAAAATCCTAAATAAAGGAAAAAAAAAAAAAAAATATTCCCATAAATACATTTCTTTATCTAAATAAAAAATCACACAATAAAAGTACACATTTAGTATCGCCGCGTCCGTAACGACCCCACCTATAAAACTATATCACTAGTTAACCCCTTCAGTGAACACCGTAAAAAAAAAGAGGCAAAAAACGCTTTATTCTCATACCGCCAAACAAAAAGTGGAATAACACGCGATCAAAAAGACGGATATAAATAACCATGGTACCACTGAAAACGTCATCTTGTCCCGCAAAAAAAAAGCCACCATACAGCATCATCAGCAGAAAAATAAAAAAGTTATAGCTCTCAGAATAAAGCGATGCAAAAACAATTTATTTTTTATATAAAATAGTTTTTATTGTGTAAAAGCGGCAAAACATTAAAAAATTACATAAATGAGGTATCGCTGTAATCGTACTGACCCGAAGAATAAAACTGCTTTATCCTTTTTACCAAACGCGGAACGGTATAAACGCCCCCCCCAAAAGAATTTCAGGAATTGCTGGTTTTTGTTCATTCCGCCTCCCAAAAATCGGAATAAAAAGCGATCAAAAAATGTCATGTGCCCGAAAATGGTACCAATAAAAACGTCAACTCGTCTCACAAAAAACAAGATCTCACATGACTCTGTGGACCAAAATATGGAAAAATTCTAGCTCTCAAAATATGGTGATGCAAAAACTATTTTTTGCAATAAAAAGCGTCTTTTAGTGTGTGATGGCTGCCAATCATAAAAATCCGCCCAAAAAACGCCATAAAAGTAAATCAAATCCCCCTTCATCACGCCCTTAGTTAGGGAAAAATAATAAAATTTAAAAAAATATATTTATTTCCATTTTCCCGTTAGGCTACTCTCACACTAGCGTCGGTACGGGGCCGTCGCGCTGCGTCGGCCCGACATACCGACGCATACTGTGCAAGCGCCGCACAACAGGGGCAGCGGATGCTGTTTTTCCACGCATCCGCTGCCCCATTGTGAGGTGCGGTGAGGTGGGGGCGGAGTTCCAGCCGCGCATGCGCGGTCGGAAATGGTGGACCGTCGGCACAAAAAAAGTTACATGTAACGTTTTTTGCTGCCGGCGGTCCGCCACAACACTACGCAACCGTCGCACGACGGTTGCGACGTGTGTCAATACGTCGCTAATGTTAGTCTATGGGGAAAAAACGCATCCTGCAGATGACTTTGCAGGATGCGTTTTTTCGCCAAAACGACGCATTGCGACGTATGCAAAAAAACGCTAGTGTGACAGTAGCGCTAGGGTTAGGACTAGGGTTAGGGTTGGGGTTAGGGCTAGGGTTAGGGCTGGGGTTAGGGTTGGGGTTAGGGTTTCAGTTAGAATTGGGGAGTTTCCACTGTTTAGGCACATCAGGGGCTCTCCAAACGCGACATGGCGTCCGATCTCAATTCCAGCCAATTCTGGTTTGAAAAACTAAAACAGTGCTCCTTCCCTTCCGAGTTCTCCTGTGCGCCCAAACAGTGGTTCCCCCCAATGTATGGGGTATCAGCATACTCAGGACAAATTGGACAACAACTTTTGTTGTCCAATTTCTCCTGTTACCCTTGGGAAAATAAAAACGTGGGGGCAAAAATATAATTTTCGTGGAAAAATTTTTTTTTATTTTCGCGGCTCTGCGTGATAAACTGTAGTGAAACACTTGTTGGTTCAAAGTTCTCACAACACATCTAGATAAGTTCCGTGGGGGGTCTAGTTTCCAATATGGGGTCACTTGTCGGGGGTTTCTACTGTTTAGGTTCATCAGGGGCTCTGCAAATGCAACGTGACACCTGCAGACCAATCCATCTAAGTCTGCATTTCAAACGGCGCTCCTTCCCTTCCGAGCTCTGCCGTGCGCCCAAACAGTGGTTCCCCCCAATGTATTGGGTATCAGCGTACTCAGGACAAATTGGCCAATAACTTTTGTGGTCCAATTTCTCCTGTTACCCTTGGGGAAAAAAAAATTGCGGGCTAAAACATCATTTTGTGGAAAGAAAAAATGATTTTTTAATTTTCACAGCGCTACATTCTAAACTTTAGTAAAACAATTGGGGGTTAAAAGTGCTCACCACACATCTAGATAAGTTCCTTAGGGGGTCTTCTTTCCAAAATGGTGTCACTTGTGGGGGTTTCCACTGTTTAGGCACGTCAGGGGCTCTCCAAACACGACATGGGTTCCGATCTCAATTCCAGCAAATCTTGCATTGAAAACTCAAATGGCGCTCCTTCCCTTCCGAGCTCTGCCATGCGCCCAAACAGTGGTTTATCCCCATATATGAAGTATCAGCGTACTCAGGACAAATTGCACAACAACTTTTGGGAGTCCAATTTATCCTGTTACCCTTGGGAAAATAAAAAATTTGGGGCAAAAAGATCATTTTTTGTGAAAATTAATATGAATTTTTTTTTACGGCTCTACATTATAAACTTCTGTGAAGCACTTGGAGGTTGAAAGTGCTCACCACACATCTAGATTAGTTCCTTAGAGGGTCTACTTTCCAAAATGGTGTCACTTGTGGGGGTTTCCACTGTTTTAGGCACATCAGGGGCTCTCCAATCGCGACATGGGTTCCTATCTCAATTCCAGCAAATCTTGCATTGAAAAGTCAAATGGCGCTCCTTCCCTTCCGAGCTTTGCTATGTGCCCAATCAATGGTTTACCCCAACATGTGGGGGGTATCAGCGTACTCGGGACAAATTGTACAACAACTTTTTTGGTCCAATTTCTCCTGTTACCCTTGGTAAAATAAAACAAATTGGATCTGAAGTAAAAATTTTGTGAAAAAAAAGTTAAATGTTCAATTTTTTTTTAAACATTCCAAAAATTCCTGTGAAGCACCTAAAGGGTTAATAAACTTTTTGAATGTGGTTTTGAGTACCTTGAGGGGTGCAGTTTTTAGAATGGTGTCACTTTTGGGCATTTTCTGTCATATAGACCCCTCAAAGTCACTTCAAGTGTGAGGTGGTCCGTATAAAAAATGATTTTGCAAATTTTGTTGCAAAAATGAGAAATCGCTGGTCAACTTTTAACCCTTAACTCCCTAACAAAAAAATTGTTTCCAAAATTGTGCTGATGTAAAGCAGACATGTGGGAAATGTTGTTTATTATTATTATTATTATTATTATTATTATTGTTTATTTATATAGCACCATTAATTCCATGGTGCTGTACATGAGAAGGGGTTACATCAAAATACAAATATCACTTACAGTAAACAAAACTAACAATGACAGACTGGTACAGCGGGAAGAGGACCCTGCCCTTGCGGGCTTACAATCTACAGGATTAGTTTATTAACTATATTATGAGATATAACTCTCTAATTTAAGGGCATAAAAACTAAAAGTTTGAAAATTGCTAAGTTTTCATAATTTTCGACAAATTTTTGTTTTTTTCACAAATAAATGCAAGTCATATCGAAGAAGTTTTACCACTATCATGAAGTACAATATGTCACGAGAAAACAATCTCAGAATCAGCGGGATCCGTTGAAGCGTTTTAGAGTTATGACCTCATAAAGTGACAGTGGTCAGAATTGTAAAAATTGGCCCTGTCACTTAGGTGAAAACAGGCTTCGGGGTGAAGGGGTTAATAGGAATGTAATAAATGAGAATACACATAATCAGGTGGAAAAAAAAATGTTTAATAACCAGAAAAGTAATATGATTCTATGTCTTGAGCATCCTCCTCACTGTCTCCATCTTGATCTGTATCAGACACATCTGGACATTCTTCCACATCATCTTCTGAATCAATGTCACGTTCTTCCCCTAAATCTTCTAGCTGTAAGGGGTCTGTCTCATCATCAAGCAGTATATTTTGCACTTGCTCAACATGAAGGGCATTGGACAAGTCAAATATTCTCCTCGCCATTTCAGAAGAAAAGCTGAAGCAAGAGAGAGAATGTGTTAGGGCGCAATGTGCCTGAGAAGCACACTCTTATTTCTAACAAAACTTTCTATGACAAATCCACAAATTTAGCACTAGCTATTCATAAAACAAGCTAAAAAAACAATTGGGATGAATAAAAACCGCAAATTCTAACCATCAAAGGTGTGACGCATTCAGGGGCAATGAGCCGGAGAAGCCAGAACACTGATATCTGATCTCCTGCAGCTCTGCAGCACAAGAGGCTTCTCAGGTTTCACACAGCCTTTAGGGTATGTGCACACGTCCGGATTTCTTGCAGAAATTTCCTGAAGAAAACCGGAAATTTTCTGCAAGAAATCCGCATTTTTTTTTTTTGCGTTTTTTTTCCGTTTTTTTCGCGGTTTTTTTTTAGCATTCTGCAAGCGTAATTAGCTTGCAGAATGCTAAAGTTTTCCAAGCGATCTGTAGCATCGCTTGGAAAACTGACTGACAAGTTGGTCACACTTGTCAAACATACTGTTTGACAAGTGTGACCAACTTTTTACTATAGATGCTGCTTATGCAGCATCTATAGTAAAAGAATGTTTAAAAATAATAAAAAAAATAAAAAAAAGCTTATACTCACCTGCAGACCTCAGCGGCGTCCGTTCCGTATAGATGGTGTGTGCGCGCAGGACCTTCCATGACGTCGCGGTCACGTGAGCGGTCACATGACCGGTCTCGACCAATCACAGGACCGTGACGTCATCGCAGGTCCTTCACCGCACACCAGCTACAGGAACCGAAGCGGGAGCATGCACCTGAGAGGCGGGAAGACATCGAAGGGGAGTATATCACTATTTTTTATTTTAATTATTTTTTTTTTACTACTTATATGGTGCCCAGTCCGTGGAGGAGAGTCTCCTCTCCTCCACCCTGGGTACCAACCGCACATAATCTGCTTACTTCCCGCATGGTGTGCACAGCCCCGTGCGGGAAGTAAGCAGATCAATGGACTCCTAGGTGTGCGGAATCCCCGCAATTCCGCATTTTTAATGAACATGTTGCTTTTTTTTCCGTGATGCGATTTTTTCGCGGAAAAAATCGCAACATTTGCACAAAAAATGCGGAATACACTGTAAATAGGAGGCATATGTAAGCGGTTTTTTCGCGTTTTTATCACGTTTTTATAGCGAAAAAACGCAAAAAATCCTGACATGTGCACATACCCTTAAAGTTAGGAAGGTACTGGGAGGAGGGTGTTACCCAGACAAACCACTGAAAATAGAGAAATGAAACTAAGTGAGCTGCGCCTGTCAGATCAGTTGCCCCTGACAGAGGGTTAACTCTGCTGCCCGACTAATTCATCTCTCTCCTCGCTACTCCTCCACTCCCCCCCCCCCCCCCCCCCCCCCTCCCTGCAAATCTCTTCACTGGCTCCCATTCCCTCAGCGTATCCAGTTCAAATTACTAATACTGACCTACAAAGCCATCCACAACCTGTCTCCTCCATATATCTCTGAACTAATCTCTCGATATCTTCCCTCACGTAATCTCCGGTCCTCCCAAGACCTCCTACTCTCCTCCACACTTATTCGCTCCTCACCCAACCGCCTTCAAGACTTCACCCGAATATCCCCCATCCTCTGGAATTCTGTGCTCAAACACGTTCGACTATCAACCACATTCGGATGCTTCAGACGGAACCTGAAAACTCACCTCTTCAGAAAAGCCTACAGCCTGCACTGACCCCGCTGCCTCCTCACCACTACCGAAGCTACCGCCCCACCAACACTGGAGCTGCTGCAACCCCCAACCTACTGTGTCCTTCCCCATAATCCTGTAGAATGTAGGCCCACAAGGGCAGGGTCCTCGCCCCTCTGTACCAGTCTGTAATTGTTAGTTTTACTGTAAGTGATATCTGTAATTTGTATGTAACCCCTTCTCATGTACAGCACCATGGAATCAATGGTGCTATATAAATAAATAATAATAATATACAAGTCATGCAGAAAAGAATGTTTCTTAACCTTTTTCTTTCCCTGTAAACTTCAATTTCCAATTGTGGAATGTTTTATCACTACTTAGTGTAGTAAAAGTGTGACACCAATGTTTTCTGACTCCAAGATTGCTGCTGAGCTGCTTCCAGGGGTCTTCCCCATGCTGTTGTCCCACAATTCTGCATTTATTCCATTCTTTTCAGACCAAACTCGCACGTCTCAATAAATAGCTTGGTGATGTAACCGTTGGCTCAGTAGCGCCAACCATGTATGCTGCCCGTCATAAATAAAAAATGTGAATTCTTTCTTGGTGTTTTTTTTTTGTTCTGCGCGATCCTGGCGTGTACACTGTATGTGCTTACAAACTAGAACTTGCTTTGTGCCGAAAGATAATTTTTTTTTTATTTCACTCCTAGGAAATAATTGCAGTTTGCTGTGACCTCATGGTTTAAGTGGGCATAAAGATGAGTATAAGCAGTGATGAGGTCAATTTCCTGGTATACAGATATTTGCAAGAATCAGGTGCGTAACTTTAGTAGGGGTAAGTACTCGCATAGTGGAAAGGCTACAGATTTTCCTTCTAGCCTTGCAGGTGGAAAAGCGGCAGCAAGTAACAACAAAGTGGATGAGCTCTTTTAATGGAGAAAACAAAATTTGACACGGTTTCCCCGAAAATAAGACCTCTTGTATATTAGTTTTCGCTCCCAAAAGATTGGTTAGGGCTTGTCTTCAGGGGATGCCTTTATTTATTTTTTTCCATAAATGACAATCCTTGTTTATTCTTGGAAAAAAAACAAAAACATTTACCGGTATTCCAAGCTAATCATGTCATCACACACATGCTGCACATACACGTGTGCACATACCAGACTAGTTTTTCTAGACTCTAGCTGTTAAAGTACCTTTGACACATGACCCTAATGTCAGCAGAGGTAATCTTAAGGGTGCCCTGGGCATATTTAAAAAATCCTATAAAATTATGCTAGGGCTTTTTTGGGGGGGTAACATTGTAGATGTGGAATCCATGAGGATTCATTCGGATTGGTCATTCCTCTGTTAAGATTCGATCATGGCGGTATTGTGGGCAGAGCTGTGGTTGTATGCTGCCGCCGTAGTAGGGTCACAAGCGGTGGAACGACTCCTGTCTGTGTTTTGTGTTTTGACCATATTTTTTTCTGCAATTTTTCTTTTCCAGGATTTTCCCATTCCGCCTTTACGTTTGGTATAGAAAGCCATATCAGCCAGTCCAATATCAATGGTGCCCTGGTGCCACCTGCTGCTTTAATCTCTATTATTCAGAAAGGATTGCAGTATGTGGAAGCCGAAGTTAGCATTAACGAGGTAAGCTACTTATTTTTTGTATTTTTTTCCCCAAAAACGTTATTAATGACTGTTCATGACCAAGCCATTTTGCATTTCGGTTTTCTCCTTTCATTCTTCCAAGAGACAGAACTTGTCTATTTCTGCCGTTATCATGAGCTTGATTTATTTTTATTTTTTTTGCTGAAAAAGTTGTTTTTGAATGACGCCGTTCATTTTGCAGTAAACTGGAAAATATTCCTAGTTTGATGTTTTGTTTTAAGGGGGTGGGAATGTTCTTGAGCTATGTGCCCACGTTCATGAATAGTAGCGTTTTGTGCGCAGCGTATTTTCGTTGAATCCAAAGTCCTGGGTTCTAATAAACGTGTGTGTTTAGGTTACTATGCGGATTTACAGCATCTAATGACCGTCTATTGGCATCGGAGACTAGCGTCTCCCCTACCGAAATTGACATGCTGCGGCTCGTAACTCCTCACACCGGGTGAGTTTAATGAGCATTAAATAGAAGCACAGTGGGCATGAGATTCCTAGAAATCCCATCCACTGTTCTTGTAATGTAGAACAGTGCGGCGAAAATGATGCTATTCCTGTCCTGTGATGGGCGCACAGCCTTATTTTCTATTTTATTACAAAATAAAAACTATCATTGGTAGCCAGTGTGATCCTCCTGCGATCTGTCTCCTGTGATGTGTGCTGGCTGCTGTGTGACCTGTGATAGCAGCATTTTTTTATTTTTTTTTCATCCTGCACTGAACATTCGTGCTATTCCCAAGGCCGCAGCGCTCTGATCTATATTGCTGCTAAGTCTGCTCCAAGGGCATTTATTTTTTTTATATAGGGCTGGGGTCACACTTGCGAGTGTGATGCGAGAAACTCACGCATCAATACCCAGCACTCGGACCAGAGCGTGCGGCTGCTTAGAAATACATGCAGCCGCACACTCCCGTCCCAAGTGCCGGCGGCAGTGCCGGGTATTGATGCGAGCAACTCGCATCACACTCACAAGTGTGACCCCAGCCTTATACTATTAATAGTAGAGAGTAGCTTTATAAGTAAGGAGGTAGTGTTTTTCTTCTGCCAAAAAAAATAAGAAATTACCGGGTAACTTCTTAGCTAGTGCATTAGGGGAGCGTATATAAGTGTTGGTGACGTCCGTTTCACAAGTCCCACACAATACACGTGTAAAAGCACCACTTACACACACATCCCCAGTGTTTTGAAGAATAATATAAAAACAGCCCATTCGTCACAGACGTTATTCACCATAGGAGGCATGCACTTTCCTGGGATCAGGCAGTGAGGTAGATCCCACATTTCTCGCTCTTCCTCCTCATCTAGTGAGGAGGGACCCCCAAGTTGGCGCCCTAGTACCCAGGCAACCTTTACAGTAGTCGATCCCATATGGGCTCCACTCCCAGAAAATTGAGCCTGCTATTCCATATTTCATGGGTAGCTTAGGAATACAGTTTGACATTACAGGCCTCACTGAATTGACTTTTTCAAATTTATTTATTTTTTTAGCAAGGAAATAAGTCCTTGGTGGCCCAGGCAAATTTGGATAGCCATAAGTTGTTTTTTTCATCCAAAATCCCAAGTCATCATCTGACGCATTTACAGGGGTAAATCTGGCATAAGTGACAGTTTGGGGCATTGTGCTGCATATGGGCATAGTCAGAATACCAGAGCTTTGGCATTATTATTATTATTATTTGGCAGATATTCTCTGCAATACACAGATATTGCGTATGGCCATGACAAGTACACAGTTTGAAGCAACTCAAAAATGTTTGCTTTATAGTGATAATTCAGAAAATTCCTGCCCAGTAAGAGGGCCAGGTACGGAATTAAACTGTGCGAGAGTACCTCAGGGTACACCCACAGATCTGGGGTCTAGGGGACACCCAGATTGACCCCCCCCTCCCCTGAATATCCTCCTGTCCTGAGGGTGTGTGGGAAAATTGTGTGGGAATTGCTGCACCCACTGCTGGATAAGGGTTATCCCCTCTACATAACTTACACCAGCATCTTGCTCTTCAAGACCCGTTGCCAGTTACAGGTGCATCTAGGTAGTCAAATTTACCGCACACTCTGATGAATGCAGTTTCTTTTTATTCAAGTGCAGGTAACATCAACTCAGAGCAAACATAATGTGCAAGTTTATAAATACAACATACAACGTTTCGACCCGGTCCCGGGTCTTGTTCACAAATGTCGCTCTGTAGTGAGGGGAAGAAATGAGCATTCTGTTAGTTAAAACATACAAACAAATTATATTTACATACATACAATAAATCAAGAGGCGCAAAATAGATGACTCGGTTGACTACATTGGAGTAGCAGCAGCAAATATAATGTGCATGTCACAACATAGTTATAAGAATGTGTTCTCAGGCATGGGTCCATATTACGTCAGCGATCAAATAAAATAAGTATCAAGGCAGATACACAGATTAGCAAAGAGACAAAATGGGGCTCTCAGTTAATAAGGGCCAGGGCTGATTCATGCGGGAGGGTTAGGTTACTGTTGCACCTGAGAGGAGATGGAAGAGTTAAATATAGGAAAATCTACCTTTTTATTATGCTGAGCCTGTCAGTAAGAGGTAATGGTGGTCCCTGGTGGGATAAGGCAGAGAAATTTGTCCTGGAAGGTAAAGTAATTGGGTACCTGGAGGATGCCCCGAAAGTATTCCCTTGTTAGTAAGTCTGTTGCCTATAAAGATTACCTTGGCTCTGGTATCCTGGTGTGTGCACCTGCTCCACTGATGTGTGAGCCGTGGCGGTGGCCATTTCTACCAGCTATTTAAGGGATGCAAGGGAATGGGGTCTGTGACCTCGCTCCTTGTCCAGGTGTCGTGTGCACAATGGCGCTGTGGATGTGTAACTAAAATAAAAAATGCATCCTGGAGAGGGCGGAGCAAGGATGACGCAGGTGTCATGTGAAATCACGTCACCCATGGGGCGTAGGCAAGATGACATCGGTGTCGTGATAGTTACACGTCACGTGACCAGGTTGTTACAGGAGCGTGTGACGCTTGTATGTGCTTCCTGCTGGCCCTGAATTGCGGACTTGAAAGGGATGTAATACTTTAAAGAATCTAGGAGCAATGGTGTGTAGATGAGCATATGGAGATGAGTAAAAGAAAATAAGGAAATGGCGATGAAGGCAATTGTAGAGGTCAAGAACAAGCTCAGCCCAGTGCTATATGGTGTGGGGACATAGAAAAGGGAGGGCGATGGTTATGTTGGTCATTTTGAGAGAGGATAAGTGAAGGGAGAGACCGTGTGTGGGTAGGAAAAGAGGAAGATAAACGAAAGCAAGGAACAGAAAAGGAAGTCACAAGTGTGAGTAATTTACCCTGTAAAGGCAACAAGGGTGAGAGAGGAAGGTTCCTTTGGACCGTGGTCTAGCTGATCTTTATGGGAGGCACAAATATTAGTTAGGATAATAAATCTAATTCTCTGAGGCCCAAGGGGGGCAGGGTCTGGAGTTTATGAATCCGGAAGGCCTCCCTTTGAGAATTTGAATGTGATTGTCCCCACAGTGAGGACACTTGTTCCAGAACTTGGAAATGTAGTTGTGATACTAGCTTTGGAAAAGTGGAGTGGAAGAGGTAACCAAGTCTTGCCACAGGGAGTGGTGGACTTGTGGCTGGCTATACGGTCTAACATGAAGAAGAGCCCGCAGGGGTATTTGACGATATAATCCACAGTTGAACTTGCATGTATAAAATCCCTTGATGGGGATTGAATGTCCTGTCCTGGGGTGTAAGACCTCACTAGATTTTATAACATTAGAACAAGCCTTACAACTGAGACAGTGGAATGTGCCCATTCTTCTACTGCCTAGGAATTGTTGGGTGGGTAACAGTTTAGTGATGCCTATGTCTGCTCTGACTAGGTTGTCTTTAAATTACCAGCATGCAGGCTTAACAGGAGACCCCAAAACATTAACCCCTTTACCCCCAAGGGTGGTTTGCACGTTAATGACCGGGCCAATTTTTACAATTCTGACCACTGTCCCTTTATGAAGTTATAACTCTGGAACGCTTCAACGGATCCCAGTGATTCTGACACTGTTTTCTCGTGACATATTGTACTTCATGATAGTGGTAAAATTTATTTGATATTACCTGCGTTTGTGAAAAAAATGGAAATTTGGTGAAAATTTTGAAAATTTTGCAATTTTCCAACTTTGTATTTTTATGCAATTAAATCACAGAGATATGTCACACAAAATATTTAAGTAACATTTCCCACATGTCTACTTTACATAAGCACAATTTTGGAACCAACATTTTATTTTGTTAGGGAGTTATAAGGGTTAAAAGTTGACCAGCAATTTCTCATTTTTACAACTCCATTTTTTTTTTAGGGACCACATCTCATTTGAAGTCATTTTGAGGGGTCTATATGATAGAAAATACCCAAGTGTGACACCATTCTAAAAACTGCACCCTTCAAGGTGCTCAAAACCACATTCAAGAAGTTTATTAACCCTTCAGGTGTTTCACAGGAATTTTTGGAACGTTTAAATAAAAATGAACATTTAACTTTTTTTCGCAAAAAATTTAATTCAGCTCCAATTTGTTTTATTTTACCAAGGGTAACAGGAGAAAATAGACCGCAAAAGTTGTTGTACAATTTGTCCTGAGTACGCCGATACCCCATATGTGGGGGTAAACCACTGTTTGGGCACATGACAGAGCTCGGAAGCGAAGGAGCGCCATTTGACTTTTCAATGCAAAATTGACTGGAATTCAGATGGGACGCCATGTTGCGTTTGAAGAGCCACTGATGTGCCTAAACATTAAAACCCCCACAAGTGACACCATTTTGGAAAGTAGACCCCCTAAGGAACTTATCTAGAGGTGTGGGGAGCACTTTGACCCACCAAGTGCTTCACAGAAGTTTATAATGCAGAACCGTAAAAATAAAAAAATCATATTTTTTCACAAAAATTATCTTTTCGCCCCCAATTTTTTATTTTCCCAAGGGTAAGAGAAGAAATTGGACCCTAAAAGTTGTTGTACAATTTGTCCTGAGTATGCTGATACCCAATATGTGGGGGTAAACCACTGTTTGGGCGCATGGGAGAGCTCGGAAGGGAAGGAGCGCCGTTTGACTTTTCAATGCAAAATTGACAGGAATTGAGATGGGACGCCATGTTGCATTTGGAGAGCCACTGGTGTGCCTAAACATTGAAACCCCCCCACAAGTGACACCATTTTGGAAAGTAAACCCCCTAAGGAACTTATCTAGAGGTGTGGTGAGCACTTTGACCCACCAAGGGCTTCACAAAAGTTTATAATGCAGAGCCGTAAAAATAAAACAATTTTTGTGGGAAAATTTTTTTATTTTTTAGCCCCCAGTTTTGTATTTTCCCGAGGGTAACAGGAGAAATTGGACCCCAAAAGTTGTTGTCCAATTTGTCCTGAGTACTTTGATACCCCATATGTGGGGTGGAGCCACCGTTTGGGCGCATGGGAGGGCTCGGAAGGGAAGGAGCGCCATTTGGAATGCAGACTTAGATGGAATGGTCTGCAGGCGTCACATTGCGTTTGCAGAGCCCCTAATGTACCTAAACAGTAGAAACCCCCGACAAGTGACCCCATATTGGAAACTAGACCCCCCAAGGAACTTATCTAGATGTGTTGTGAGAACTTTGAACCCCCAAGTGTTTCACTACAGTTTATAACGCAGAGCCGTGAAAATAAAAAATCCTTTTTTTTCCCACAAAAATTATTTTTTAGCCCCCAGTTTTGTATTTTCCCAAGGGTAACAGGAGAAATTGGACCCCAAAAGTTGTTGTCCAATTTGTCCTGAGTACGCTGATACCCCATATGTTGGGGAAAACCCCTGTTTGGGCACACGAGAGAGCTCGGAAAGGAGGGAGCACTGTTTTACTTTTTCAACACAGAATTGGCTGGAATTGAGATCGGACGCCATGTCGCGTTTGGAGAGCCCCTGATGTGCCTAAACAGTGGAAACCCCCCAATTATAACTGAAACCCTAATCCAAACACATCCCTAACCCTAATCCCAACGGTAACCCTAACCACACCTCTATCCCAGACACACCCCTAACCCTAATCCCAACCCTATTCCCAACCGTAAATGTAATCCAAACCCTAACCCTAACTTTAGCCCCAACCCTAACTGTAGCCTTAACCCTAGCCCTAACCCTAATGGGGAAAATGAAAATAAATACTTTTTTTTATTTTTTTTATTTTTCCCTAACTAAGGGGGTGATAAAGGGTGGTTTGATTTACTTTTATAGCGGGTTTTTTTTAGCGGATTTTTATGATTGGCAGCCGTCACACACTGAAAGACGCGCGCATCATGTTATAGTGTAAGATCGGTGATCTGACACTTTGCTGTGCACGGTGTCAGATCACCGATCTGACGTGCACTTTTTCTATGCTTCCCGGCGCCTGCTCTGAGCAGGCGCAGTGAAGCCACCTCCCTGCAGGACCCGGATGCTGCGGCCATCTTGGATCCGGGCCTGCAAGGAGGAGGAGGAGGTAAGAGACCCTCGCAGCAACGCGATCACATCGCGTTGCTCCGGGGGTCTCAGGGAAGCCCGCAGGGAGCCCCCTCCCTGCGCGATGCTTCCCTATACCGCCGGCACACCGCGATCATGTTTGATCGCGGTGTGCCAGGGGTTAATGTGCCAGGGGCGGTCCGTGACCGCTCCTGGCACATAGTGCCGGATGTCAGCTACGATAGGCAGCTGACACCCGGCCGCGATCGGCCGCGCTCCCCCCGTGAGCGCCGCCGATCGCTCTGGACGTACTATCCCGTCGGTGGTCATACGGGCCCACCCCACCTCGACGGGATAGTACGTCCAATGTCAGAAAGGGGTTAAAGGCTTCAATGGATGGATAAGCACGGTGTAGAAGTGGTCAGTGTTTGCAGATGATCATATGAATTTGGGGCATGAGGGGGTGATGGGTGTAGACTAAAGATATTCGTTCTTGTTTTCTGTCTTGGGTGCGTACTGATGATGTGGTCATAGTCCTGTTTTTTTTTTGTTTTGTTTTTTTCTTCTTTTCTTTCTTTGGACCTTCTCACAGTATTCGGGTTTATCGGAAAAAAGGTTGTGTCCATAGATGGCTTCTGAGCCCGCTCGGAATTTTGTTCTCTCTATGGTATAATGCAAGAGTGGTGCAATGAAGGTCAAACAAGACTAATTGACATCCGAACTAGAGACTGCGAGAAAGATGTAATTAGCTGTTGTTTTAACCCCTTAATGACAGCCAATACGTCTTTTAACTGACCTGAGATATAAGAGAATAGCCTCTCCATAGATGTGACAATCCAGCAGCTGTCGGCTGTACACTATAGCTGACAACTTGCTGTATCAGCCACGATCAGTGTTTGCACCATCCAAATCTGTTTAACCCCTTAGATGCTGCTGTCAATAGTGACTACATCTTTATAAATGGTTAAAAGAGTGTGAGGGCTTCCTCTTTATCCAAATTGGTGCCCTCAGATCATGATTTTGTGGTCCTGACGTTTGCCATGGCAATTCATGACCAAATAGTGGCCTTAGAGTCTGACTGCTGTAGTAATCTGTTCAGAAGTTAGTGACATTTAGGTGGTAAAAATACACATTTTGATTTGTCATGTCACTTTGCATTAATTCCTGTAAGACACCTGAAGGGTTGGTTAACAAACTAACTGATAGCAGTTTTCAATTTGTCAGGGGGTACTGTTTTTAAAATATCACTTTTGGGGGTTTTCTAATATATAGGACCCCTAAAGTCACTTCAAACATGGATAAGTCCTTAAAAAAAGAAATTTTGTTAATTTCCTTGAAAATAAGAAAAATTGCTGCTACATTTTTAAACCTCATAAAATGCTAACAAAACAAAATAACATTTTACAAATGGTGCTGATATAAAGCCGATATGTGGGAAATGTTTATTAATGGTTCGCTGTGGTATGACCATCTGGATTAAAGAGATAATCATTCAAATTTAGAAGAGTTCAAATTTTTTAAAATTTTTCTGACATTTTATAAATAAACACAAAACATATTGACCTAAATTTACCATTATCATAAAGTATAATGTGTCATGAA
Source organism: Ranitomeya variabilis (assembly GCF_051348905.1). Taxonomy (NCBI): domain Eukaryota; kingdom Metazoa; phylum Chordata; class Amphibia; order Anura; family Dendrobatidae; genus Ranitomeya; species Ranitomeya variabilis. The sequence continues at coordinate 898,096,755 of NC_135233.1, forward strand.
AAAACAGTCTCAAAATCACTGGGATTTGTTGAAGCGTTGCAGAGTTATTACCACATAAAGTGACACTGGTCAGATTTAAAAAAAAATGTGGCTCCGTCACTAAGGGGTTAAGGAAATCGCTGGAGGTTGTGACAAGCCACAAGATGTTGTTCATGGTCGTGGTGTCATACGGTTACAGGTTCGACAGCCAAGCAGGCTAAGCAATAGAAGGAAATTTGTGTGTACACAGTGAAGGCGAAGTGCAGGTGGAAGGAGGTTATTAGCCCCTGGGACATCTAGGTAGTCAAATTCACTGCACACTCTCTTGAATGCAATTTCTTTTTATTCAAGTGCAGGTAACATTAGCTCTGACCAAACATAAAGTGCAGAGTTACAGGTGCATGAGGCACCGTGCAAAAAAAAAAAAAATCAGAGAGGCCTCCCTATGCCACTAATTGGGCAAATGCTGAGAGAGTGCGAAAACAGAGCCCAGTGCAGCAAGAGCATTCTGGTAGTCAAGTATAAGGACAAGCGGGATTATCCTGATCTTGACACCCATACACTGGCGACAACCACTCCCTTGTTAATGTCAGCGGTACCACAACACACAAAAGTCCCAAAGCCAGATTGTATTGTGGATTCTAATTTGTACATGGGGGTCGATCTCTCAGATCAGGTCCTCAAACCATACAGTGCCATTCAAAAAGCAAAAGTATGGTACAAAAAATTGGCTGCGCACTTTGTACAGATGGCACTGTACAATTCTTTTGTTGGTTTTGATCTGCAGGCAATAAGAGGACCTTCCTTCAGTTTCAGGAGGTAGTCATCAAGGCCCTAATGTTTGGCGCTCACGATGGAAAGGGTCCCAGTACTTCTGAAACGGATAGTGCCCATTTTGTCCCAGATTGACATTTTCAAGCAGAAGTTCCCCAAACGGCCAAGAAGGAAAGAACACAAAAAAGGTGCAGCATAATGCTCCAAAGGAAAATCCGAAAAGACCCAATTTACTATTGTGAAACCTGGCCTTCGCATTAAGGATTTCTTCAAAGCGTACCACACGTCCATAAATTAATAAATGTTGACGCAACACACTATTATAGTCTGATGTATGATCGACAACTTACACATACCACCACATTATAAATTCATACACCAGTAAAACCAAAAGCATTATCATTGCTATAACTATGCCGCTAGATAAATTCCTTCAGGGGTGTAGTTTCCAAAATGGTGTCACTTGTGGGTGATTTCCACCATTAGACATATCAAGGGCTCTCCATATGTGACCTGGCACATGCAGACCATTTCACCACAGTCTGCGCTCCAAACCGTGCACACAAACAGTATTTTTCCATCACATTTCCGGTATATCTGTACTCCAGCAAAAATGGACTCTAAAATTGATGTGCAATTTCTCTTATTACCCTTGTGAAAATAAAAAGAAAAATTGATCTGAATTAAAAATTGTGAGAAAAAAAAAAGTTAAATGTTCATTTTTTTTTTCCCCTTTATGCACCTAAATGGTTAATAAACTTCTTGAATGTGGTTTTGAGCACCTTAAGAAGTGCAATTTAGAATGGTGTCACTTTTGTGTATTGTCTGTCATATACACCCCTCAGTCACTTCAAATGTGATGTCCCAAAAAAAAAAAAAAAAGTTGGAAAAATGAGAACGCTGGAAAACTTTTATCCCTTCCTGACAACATTTTTTTTTCCCAAAATTGTTTTGATGTAAAGTAGAAAAGTAGACATATGGGAAATGTTACTTATGAACTATTTTGTCTGACATAACTCTCTAAGGGCATACAAATGAAAAATTTGAAAACTGAGAAATTTTCCAAATTGTCACCAAATTTCCGATCTCTTTACAAATGCAAATAATATTGAACAAATTTTACCACTGTCATGAAGTACAATATGGCACGAGAAAACCTTCTCCAAATTGGTGGGATCCGTTAAAGTGCTTCCTTTGTCCTCTTTGGGGACTTGAAACTGGGATTAATTGATTGCTTGTGCGGTATACTGTATTTTGTTTATATAGTTAAAATTAAGGGCCAAAGAGGGGGCTTCATAGGAGGACTAAAATGGCAGTTATGGGGGCGGTAAGTAGACCTCTGACTGCTTAGATCCCATCACAGGAGGTTAGTGGGAGTCCATGCATGCAAGCAGTTGGGTGCGTTCCAACATAAATGCTGCTGTCAGAGATTGACAGTGGCGTTTAAAGGGTTAACAGCCACGCTTATAGTTTTGTTCTGTAATAGGCATCAGCCAAATATGGTGGAGGCTCAGCTCCTAAGCCTCCTCCACACGTGTGGATCCCACTCCAGGTTGTTAATTCACGTCCTAATGCGGGAATGGGGTAAATGCTACGGTAAGTTTGACATCGATATTTAACTGGATAAACCGCAGCAGTCAGAGCAAGCTGCAGTCTCTGTTGTTAGGCTACGTTCACATTTGCGTTCGGCGAAGCAGCGTCGGGTGCTGCAGCGTCGCCGCATGCGTCATGCACCCCTATATTTAACATGGGGGCGCATGGACATGCGTTGCATTTGCTTTTTGTGACGCATGCGTCGCTGTGGTGCATGCGTCAGGGCGCAGAGAACGCAGCAAGTTGCAGTTTTTTTTCTGCGCCCAAAACCATGCAAAAGTGGACGCATGTGTCAAAAAACGCTGCGTTGTGCATGCGTTCACATTTGCGTTGTGCGTTGCGTCGCCGACGCTGCGGGGCACAACGCAAATGTGAACGTAGCCTTAGACATGTGCAGGCAAGTAGTTGGTATGATGCAGGGTCCCTGTGTAATAAAGCCAGTGTTCCTGTACCTGCTCTATACCCTTGCATCAGACATGCGACGTTCTATTATGTCACATGTTGGGAAATGGTTAATGACTTCCACCTGATCGTGAGATTGGAGTTCCCAAAGTCCCACATGCACATAGTGTGACACGTGACCACAACTCCCCTCCATTGAGCTGACAGCTCAGCTGTCTGTCAGTCCTCTAAGTGATTGAAGTGGGCGTCTCATATGTGCACTCACAATTCTTTCACACAGGAGACTCTGATACTCTGGGAGTCCCAGTGGTCAGACCTCCAGCAATCGTATGGATAAGTGAGAAGTTTGTGGGCAAACCCCTTTTAAACATCTAATGAGACCCACCAAGGGACACTTGCATTGGGCAAATCGTCTTCCATGTGTAAACCCTCGGCATGTCGGATCCTACTTGTGTGTGGTGCAAAACTTGTCCTAGAACGGTATGCTGTAGGCCAGGATCAGACAGGGCTTTCTAAGCCTTGAGATCCACTGACCTGGACGTCAGTGATCACCTCCTGGAAACAGATTCAGGAAATATTATCATGAAAATAGGATTTCCTGACTCCAGTGTGATCAGATACTGAAGGTGCAATGATGAGAAATTGGTGAGCCACGGCGTGATCTTTAGAAACTGTTATTGAGGAGGTGTTCTGACCTCATCTAATATGTAACACCCTAAAGCCTCTTTTCATTTGCAATAGAACAGCTGTTTCCTGAAGTCTTATGTTTAAGTTTGTTTCTTGTCTCCTCTAGGATGGCACGCTCTTTGACGGGAGGCCAATTGAGTCTCTCTCCCTGATTGATGCGGTTATGCCTGATGTTGTACAGACGAGGCAGCAAGCATATAGGGACAAACTTGCACAACAGCAAGCTGCCGCGGCAGCTGCTGCTGCCGCAGCTGCAGCCGCTGCATCAGCAAATAACCAACAGCCGTCTACAAAGAATGGAGAAAATGCAGCGAATGGGGAGGAGAATGGAGGACATGCACTGCCAAGTGAGTGAACTCAGAAACTGGCCTGAAATGTGATCATTTGTATGTCTTACAAGAAAACACAACTATAGAAACCTACAGTAGTGCCCAAGTTGGGTCACAATTTTTTATTTTTTTTTATTTTTTACTTCTTTGTTAGTCCGCTTAGAGAACTTGGTGTGCAGTCTACAGCGATACCACAGCATCACTGCATGTAGCAGAAATCACGGTGTCGTTTGAAGCCCGGCCACAAGCCCCTATACATCACCATTCATTTGGAGATGTAAATGGGAGACACATTATGGAGGATAATCTAACAGGCACCTTTTGGTGCACTCATTTGGTCTACTGGTGGCTCTCCGTGTTTTGCCAATATTAAGTAAAGGTACCGTCACACTAGGCGATATCGCCAGCGATCCGTGACGTTGCAGCGACCTGGATAGCGATATCGCTGTATTTGACACGCAGCAGCGATCTGGATCCCGCTGTGAAATCGCTGGTCGCTGCTAGAAGGTCTGCACTTTATTTGGTCGCTAGGTCGCCGTGTATCGCCGTGTTTGACAGCAAAAGCAAGGATACCAGCGATATTTTACACTGGTAACCAGGGTAAACATCGGGTTACTAAGCGCAGGGCCGCGCTTAGTAACCCGATGTTTACCCTGGTTACCAGCGTAAAAGTTAAAAAAACAAACAGCACATACTCACCTGCGCGTCCCCCAGCCTCTGCTTCCTGACACTGACTGAGCGCCGGCCCTAAACTGAAAGTGAAAGCACAGCGGTGACGTCACCGCTGTGCTGTTAGGGCCGGAGCTCAGTCAGTGTCAGGAAGCAGAGGCTGGGGGACGCGCTGGTGAGTATGTGCTGTTTGTTTTTTTAACTTTTACACTGGTAACCAGGGTAAACATCGGGTTACTAAGCGCGGCCCTGCGCTTAGCAACCCGATGTTTACCCTGGTTACCCGGGGACCTCGGCATCGTTGGTCGCTGGAGAGCGGTCTGTGTGACAGCTCTCCAGCGACCAAACAGCGACGCTGCAGCGATCGGCATCGCTGTCGCTATCGCTGCAGCGTCGCTTAATGTGACGGTACCTTTAAAGGTATATTTTAAAATGTCTAAGCCAAATTTAACAATGCTTTAATCCATTTCTTACATCTTATTTTTCTTTAAAAAAGATAAAAACCTACTGCAGATAAAGTAGGGGAGAAAAGTGTTAACATTTTAGTGTCCACTGCAACGTTGTGTTTCTGCACAATTTTCAAGAAGTCTGTTAAAACAGCCATTACCTGGCTAGAATAACTAAGGCATCCAGCAAATACATTTATGTTGCAATTTTTATCATGTATAAAAAAAGTGCTAAATTCTACATTTAATGAGTGGCAATCAACTCCTTAATCTCCCGATATTTTATAACATTGGGAAGAGAGCTAATTCCATAAAAAGTAGCAATTGGCGCAAAAACCTAACATTGATGTGTGACAATTGTTACGTTAGTTTCTGGCTTTAATCTAACACTGGGAAGTCTACTACTATGCATAAAAAGGTGCGCTGGTGTGATTTGTGCCAAATTTATCTGGAAGATGTGGCATTTGATAAATATGGAGTGGCAGAATGAAAAAAAAGTGACAGCGACTACAATAATTTAGCACAAATTAAAGCGACACTTCACGCTGGTCTCGTTCCCTCATCTTTTGACCCCGACTTTTGACTGAAAGTCTAATTTAACAGCATAATCTCTCAATGCAAGCCTATGAGCATCGTTTTGCCTCTCATAGGCTTACATTGAGTTGTGACTTTCGGATTGCTTGAGCAAACACTAGAGCGAGCCAGCACGTCATAAAGTGCAGGAGACAGATGGGAGCTGCGCTGATAACAGATGAATACGGCAGCTGGTAAGTATGAGTAGGGGCAGGAAGCATTGATTACTAGCGCCACTTCAGCACTGCAATAAAATACAAACACTGAAGTGATGCGTTAGCTCCTCACATTTATGAACAGTTTATCTTTTGTAATTCAAAATGTATTAGAACAATTTATGCCATTTACCATTCAGTGAAAACTTTACTTGATCTGCAGCACACATGAAACCGGTAGGATGCCATGTTTGCATTGTGTTGTCACTCTTTATTGTGTTTACATGGAATTCTTTGATGCAGATTTTGGAGCAAAAGGCCATATGAAAAAATCAATTTTTAACCCCTTCGCGCGGCAGCCCATTTTCGTCTTTGCGTTTTTGTTTTTCGCTCCCTTTTTCCCAGATCCATAACTTTTTTTTTTCCGTCAATATGGCCATGTGAGAGCTTGTTTTTTGTTCACCAAATGCTAAAACTGACCTGCCAATATGAATCTCCAGGTCATTACGAGTTCATAGACACCAAACATGTTTAGGTTCTTTAAGTGGTGAAAAAATCCAAAGTTTAGTTTAAAAAAAAAAAAAAAAAGTCACCATTGTGCATATCCGATCTTTTAATCGCCAGTTTTGCATTTTAAGGCAATGTCATGCAACAAAAAAAAACTTATGGCGTTTTGACTTTTTTCTCGCTACGCCATTTAGTGATCAGGTTAATTCTTTTTTTTTTTTTTTTTTATTGATTTTGGGCGATCCTGAACGCGGCAATACTGGATATGTGTATGTTTGATTTTATTATTGTTTTAATTTGAAAAGGGCGAAAGGGGGGTGATTTAAACTCTATATATGTTTTTAAAATTTTTAACACCTTTCTAACTTCAGAAGGGATAGTACGTCTGAGGTCAGATCCCCTACTTTGATGCAGGGCTCCGGCGATGAGCCCACATCAAAGCCGGAACATGTCAGCTGTTTTGTACAGCTGACATGTGCCCGCAATGGCGGCGGGTGGAATCGCGATTCACCCACCGCTATTAACTAGTTAAATGCCGCTATCAAACGCTGACAGCGGCACTTAACTACCGCTTCTGGCCATCGGGCCAGAAATGAGCGCATCGCTGACCCTCGTCACATGATCGGGGGTCAGCGATGCATCGGAATAACAACCAGGGGTCTCTATGGTTGTTGATGCCGGATTGCTGTGGTCGGTGCTCACAGCAATGCAGGAATTCGGCTACATAGGAGCGATCTGTGCTTTGCGTTGTGGCAGCTTCTAGCATGGCAAAAATAAAAAGTTTAAAAAAATATATATAAAAGTTTAAATCACTGCCCCTTTCGCCCCATTCAAAATAAAACAATAAAAAAAATCAAATATACACATATTTGGTATCGCCGCGTTCAGAATCGCCTGATTTATCCATAAAAGAAAAGGATTAACCTGATCGCTAAACGGCGTAGCGAGAAAAAAATTTGAAACTCCAGATTTGCGTTTTTTGGGTCACCGCGACATTGCATTAAAATGCAGTAACGGGCGATCAACAGATCGTATCTGCACCAAAATGATATAATTAAAAACGTCAGCTCAGAACGCAAAAGATAAGCAATCACCCAACCCTAGATCACGAAAAATGGAGACGCTATGGGTATCGGCAAATGGCGCAATTTTTTATTTATTTTTTTTTGTCAAGTTTTAAAAAAAAAATTTCACCACTTAGATAAAAAAGAACCTAGGCATGTTTGTTGTCCATGAACTCGTAATGACCTGGAGAATCAAAATGGCAGGTTAGTTTTAGCATTTATTGAACCTAGCAAAAAAGCCAAACAAAAAACCTGCATGGGATTGCACTTTTTTTGCAATTTCACCACACTTGGAATTTTTTTCCCTATTTTCTAGTACATGACATGGTAAAACCAATGGTGTCATTCAAAAGTGCAACTCGTCCCGCAAAGAATAAGCCCTCACATGGCCATATCGACGTAAAAATAAAAGTTATGGGTCTGGGAAGGAGGGGAGCGAAAAACAAAAATACCCCGGGTCATGAAAGGTGTTTTTTTTTTTTTTTGTTTTTTTTTACTTTTGGCATGCTTCAATAGTCTCCATGGAAAACTAGAAGCTGCCATAATCCGATCGGCTCTGCTACATACAGTCGAAGATCAGATCGCCTCTATGTAGCAGAATACCTCACTTTTCTATGACCACTGGGCTGCGCTCATAGCAAGCCGGCAGTTACGACCATAGCGGTCTCCAGGAGACCTCTGGTTGTCATGCCCACCCACCGGTGACCCGCGTTGGACAGCGGCATTTAATGGGTTAATAGCTGCGGGTGGATCGTGATTCCACCCACAGCTGGATCGCGATTCCATCCACAGCTGTAGAATGAAATTTCCATCTCCATAAAGCTTGTCAGCAGAGGGAAGCATGAAGTGATCTAAAATTTCCTGGTAGACGGCTGCCCTGACTTTGGTCTTGATTAAAACACAGTGGAGCTACACCAGCAGATGACATGGCTCCCCAAACCATCACTGATTGTGGAAACCTCACACTAGACCTCAAGCAGCTTGGACTGTGTGCCTCTCCACTCTTCCTCCAGATTCTGGGACCTCGATTTCCAAGGTCTAGTGTGAAGTTTCCACAATCAGTGATGGTTTGGGGAGCCATGTCTTCTCCTGGTGTAGGTCCACTGTGTTTTATCAAGACCAAAGTCAGCAGAGTCATCTACCAGGAAATTTTAGAGCACTTCATGCTTCCTTCCCTCTGCTGACAAGCTTTTTGGGAGATGGAAATTTCATTCTCCAGCAGGCACCTGTCCTCACTAGTAAAAGTACCAACGCCTGGTTTAAAACCAACAGTATCACTTTTTTATTGGCCAGCAAACTCTCCTGACCTTAACCACATAGAGAATCTTACCCAACCAGACCCCACAATGCAGATGAGCTGAAGGCTGCTATCAAAGCAACCTGGGCTTCTATAACATGTCAGCAGTGCCACAGGCTGATCTCCTCCGTGCCACGCCGCATTGATGCAAAAGGAGCCCCGACCAAGTATCGAGTGCATTTACTGAACATACATTTCAGTAGGCCAACATTTCGGGTTTTAAAATCACTTTTTCAAGCTGGTGTTATCAAGTATTCTAATTTACGGAGATGGAATGTTAGTCAAGAGTTTCCTAGCATGGATGTGACCATTTCCTCAGGAAGTTCAGCATAGCTGCATTGCCAGGGCATGAAATTCTGCTTATAACTGGGAAGTGAGGACCTTCTTTGTCTTTCCAATGAGCTCTATCTAAATGATGTCTTCAGCTACAGCCTCTGAGAAGTGGAATATCTGTGCTCTTCTGTGGTCTCCACTCACATGTAGGGATTGTGAGAATAAAGCCGGGCCGATGGGAGAGATCCATGGCTAAACGCCAGTCGGATATTTTATTCTGCTGTTGTATAACTGACGTGTTGCAGGTAGTAAATGGCAGGTGTGGACTCTTATAATGAAATGTATCACTAATTAAAGTCCTAAGCTTCAATCCAGGAAATGTTTCCTTTTATGATGTAGTTTCCAGTATTGCGCAGTAAAAAAAGTGGCGTGTGCAAAAGGTAAATGTTCAGGTGGCGCTCCAGTCTGCCCGTCCACATTGTGCTGAAGAGTGTGGAGAAGACACTAGGTGGCTGGGATAACTGGTGGAGCAGGTGATCTTTATTATGGGGGCTTAATGATTGGAAATGGGGAAACTTCGTTCTAAGCCAAATGTACTTGGTCTCAGATAAAGGCAGATTTTCTCTGCTGTACTTTGCGACAAGAAATTAATAATAACAAAATCCCTCATCAGTTAGTGGGTGACGGGAGCTGTGGAGTCACCATCATTATCTTTGATAAGTTTATTTAGCAGACCATAGAGGGAAGGATAATCCATGTTGTTTGAGCAGTTCTAGTTGGTGCTGGCTCTAGAATAAAATGCAGGAGCGCTAAGGAGCCATGTGGAAGCAGAATTACATGGGAGCTACCGTACTGTGAGAGGTGCAGTGTGTGACAGTCAGGGGTGCAGTCATAGAGGAATCAAAGAACGGCAGTGCTGCTTTGGGAGTGAATGTGGGGGTATTCTTCAAGCATTGCTTCTGGGGAGGAGCGAGTTTCTGTTTATGCATGGTGCAATGAAATATATCACTTTTTTTTTTTTTTTTTTTTTTTCCTGTCCGATTCATGTTAAGTGCCTTGAAATACATTGTGAAGCATTTGAAGGGTACACTAAAGGACATGTATACTTCTAAGGAGGTCTTCTCACGGGTCTGTATATGAAGCCCTAACTAGTACTTCAGAGAGATCTGCTCTTGTTGATGTAAGTTTCCAGAATGACATCTGTGGCATTAAGACACTGATGGTACAGTGCCACCCAGTGGTCAGATGGTGTAAGCTGTGATTTATCATTATAAAACATGAGGTCCAAGGTAATGTTTTCTATTGAAATGTACTTAAGTTCTTGTTTGTATTTGTATAGGCCTTCGGGAACATGTATAACATTTTGAATCCTTCATTAGATAAAAAGCAATAATTGTGATACATTTTAGGAAGTAGAGTCCATCAGTTGTATGAAGATTTCTATTTTCTGTAGTTAATGGAAATATAAAAGTTACTTATTAATCATATGTGGGCAAGAAGCACAAATCTACATACTTGCTCTCAGGATCATCGGTCTCCTCCTAGGCAGTAAGCTGGTAATACTTCCCACCTTATGGATCTGGCCTGTGAGAGCCAACTGCCCGCGATTAGTGGCGAGATTTGTGAGGTCCTCCTACATACGTCAAAATGAAACTTTTAGAAAGTCTTTGACTACGCAACAATCAAAAGCTAGACCGTGCATTCATCTGTGTGTGAGGCCACGATCATACTTGACATAAGGGTCTAGCTGTTAATTGTAGGGTAGTGGATGAATTTGGTTTTAATTTTTTTTTTTTTCTCTCTAAAGGTTTCATTTTGACGTCCCACAATATTCACCCTGATACCTTAATTTGCTTGGGTTGGAGTTCAGTTTCTCTTTATAATTTGCAGTTCTAATCTCCCATATTATTATTATTTTTTTTTTTTTGCAGATAACCACACAGACATGATGGAAGTCGATGGAGATGTAGAAATCCCATCCAGCAAGGCAGTGGTTTTACGTGGTCATGAGTCCGAAGTGTTCATTTGTGCCTGGAACCCAGTTAGTGATCTTCTAGCCTCAGGGTAGGATTCTTAAAGTACTGCTGTGTATTACTGGGCTTTTTACATGGAACACGTGTATTACCTATGCAAAGGATTGGAGAAAAGTGTCTGACGCTGGGGATCGAGCAGTGTTCCATCTCCCAATTTCTTCTCACCTAGAAAAGGATTGAATGGTGCAGCATAAGAACAAATGCATTCTGCTGCTAGTTTCATTCGTCATCCGTGGTAATGCCGGAGACGGCCTGTTACTCCATAGGACATAGAGCGGCAGCTTATATGTATAGCTATCTTATTGTATTCAGTCTTCTGTGCTGTGGAGGAAAGGAGGTTCAGGAACCCTTTTCTAGTGATAGGTGGGAGACTCGGCAATCAGACGTGTTTTTCTTTTTTTTTTTTATTATGAACTTTGATACATTTTAGTAGGACAACACCTGCAATCTTGCTTCCCGACTTCTTCCTTACCTGAGGGTAAGGTTGTGCTTTAGAAGATTTGACAGTTTGTGCCAGCAGCATTGTCACCTCACTGGTCTGGTCGGTGCGGTCTCCTATGCTGCATCCAAAGGCAGATTTGCCTCTACAGGATCGGCAAACTGCAAATAGACTGAAGCTGGTGGAATGCAGCCAGCTTCAGAGCACTGCAGCAAGCTTTAACCCCTTCATTACATGCACCATACAGTACAGCGCATGTCATGTCTCCCCCTTTGATGTGGGAGGAGTCTGTGGTCGTCGCTCATAGTAAGTCAATAATTCTGCTACATACAGGCGATCTGATCATCCCCTGTATGTAGTGGAGCTGATGGGTTATGGCAGCTTCTAGTAGTCTCCCATAGAGACTATTGAAACATGCCAAAAGTTAAAAAAAAATACAAAAGTTCAAATCACCCCCCCTTTCACCCCATTCAAAGTAAAAAAAAAACAAAACAAAACATACACATATTTGGTATCGCCGCATTCAGAATCGTCCGATCTATGACTATAAAAAATTTTTTTTACCTGATCACTAAATGGCGTAACAAGGAAAAAAGTAAAAACGCTAGAATTACTGTTTTTTTTGGTCGCTGCAACATTGCATTAAAATGCAATAACGGGCGATCAAAATATCGTATCTGCACCAAAATGGTGTAATTGAAAATGTCAGCTCAGTATGCAAAAAATAAGCCCTCACCTGACCCCAGATCACAAAAAATGGAGACGCTACTTGTATGGGAAAATGCCAAATTTTTTTTTTTTATTTTTTTTTTTTTTTACAAACTTTGGAATTTTTTTTCACCACTTAAATAAAAAAAAGAACCTAGACATATTTGGTGTCTATGAACTTGTAATGACCTGGAGAATCATAATGGCAGATCAGTTTTAGAATGTGGTAAACATGGTAAACAAAAAATTCAAAAAACAGTTGTGGAATTGCACTGTTTTTGCAATTTCACCGCGCTTGGAATTTTGTTTACCGTTTTTCAGTACGATATGGTAAAACCAATGGTGTTGTTCAAAAGTACAACTTGTCCTGCAAAAAACAAGCCCTCACAAGGCCATATTGACCAAAAATAAAAAAGTTATGGCTCTGGGAAGGAGGGGAGCGATAAACAAGAAGCGCAAAAATGAAACCGGCTCCGTCATGAAGGGGTTAAAGGGAACCTGTCAGCAGCATTTTACTAAGTAAAGTACGTACAGGGCCATACTGCACTTATCCGAAACGCACGTCGGAGCTATTCTGACCATCCAGGTAACCTTCCTTACATAGACATCCTTCCTATTTGCCTATACAAACCCTTACATGCAATTGTCATTTCTTTTATTTTGCTCTCCGATTATTGTTTCAGTGATTTTCCTTTGTTTTGTTTTCTCTTCTACACAATTACCTGTATTACAGCCCTTGCAAATGTGCCATTGTTCACTAACCCCACTTTATCCTACAGCTGTGCTCACTCCTATTCAGCTACTGTTTCTCTATACACTAGATGGAGGCCCGCTGCTATCACATCGGCAGGGCGGTAATGTCACGATGGGGGCAGGCTTTCTCATTTGCCTGCTAGTGGCGTCGACTTTGTGTCCTTGCTGCTTTCCTTTCATTGTCATTGGCGTACTTTTTAGGAGGAGCCATGTTGGCGTTGATATTTGCTTTTTAAAGGGGGTTTTCCCACAAACGCAAGCTCATTTTAAAATTTGTCTGTGTCTGACCGTGTGCGGAACATACCACAGCTCCTGGGCAGGGGAGGAAGCAAAAGACAATACTGACATTACAGCAGGAGATCACAGAGGATACATTTTGTGAGGTAAAATATTGTTTATAAAGTCAGTAAAATATTTTGCCTGACAAAATGAATCCTCTGTTACTGTAATGTCAGTATTATCTTTTGCTTCCTCCCCTGCCCAGTAGATGTGGTATGCTCCGTACACGGTCAGACAATTTTTTAAACGAACTTTCGTTCGTGGGAAAACCCCTATAATGTGACCGGCTTCCTCTGCCTGTAGACATGTCGCGCTTCTGCCGCCGGGATCAGCCGAATGATTCACTGCGCCTGCAAGTAATTCGCAGACAGATAGCGGTGGTCACATTGAAACTGCGCATGCGCTCCTCCTGTACAAAGATGGCGGTCAGCGAATCAGTCGCGACGGTGTGGTGGTACCGTACAAGATGCTGCGTATGGCATATATACAGTGTGGTGTGCGTATGGCGTATACAGTGTGTATGTGTGGTGCATACAGCGTATACAGTGGGTGTGGTGCGACTGTGTTCTGGTGGTACCGCGCAAGAGGCTGGTACCACCATCAGTTTGCATATTGAGACACACATCACTTGGGTCTCCCAATATGGAGGTCGGTGAACTTCTACCGCTTGGAATTCTGGGATCTGGATGGAACAGGATGTGAAGACCTTACAAGGTAAGTATTTATTAAGAAGCTCTATCTCCTTAGCCAGATATGCATCTGACTACTGTGTGCCTATAGCTCGTCCCTTACTATAGCTCGTTGCCTCGTCTTTACTTCATCCACAGATTTAATACCAATGTATACCTCTTCATGCCATTGGCACAATTCATGTATCAATCTTTGTGATGCTTTATTGACTTTACCTTACAGGTTCATATCTGCCATATCATTTATGCATTTTTCTATGTCATCAAGCCCTGTAATAGTAATAGGAAGGTTATTGTGACTATACCTTACACTGCTGTGGTCTCCCTATTTGGTCAAGACATATTTCCAAATTTTTTATGTATTATCATGTATACATTAGTGCAGGCACTCTATTGCTTTTAGTGCCACTTTTTACCATTTTGTGTCTATTTTTACCCTTCTAAGGATTTTCTTGTTCTGTTTTTTATTTGGACCTTATGTTGGGCATTTTCCTCCTCATCCGTGTATCCTAATCCATTTATATGTCCACTATCAAGTATATACTGTATATGTGTGCACACTTTACTGTCTATTTTACCTTTTAATATAGTGATATAAAGTATATACTTTTGCTGTGCTTTCTGTACTTTACTTAGTAAAATGCTGCCGACAGGCTCTTTAAAATATAGAGCATACAAGCGAACACTCCTTGCTTAGGAAGCCGACCACCTCTGATGGGCTGCAGTGGTTGGTGGTAACTTGGGCAACAGGCTGTAAAATTAGAATTTCTCCAGATTTACATGCTTGTTGCAATTTTTTTTCCTATTTTATCAAGATGGAACAACCAGTTTAATTTCCATCCTAAAAAATATCCTTAACCACCAATTTAAATGTAGCCAACACTCATAATTCTTGGGAACAGGCATACTGATATAGATTTTACAGTGAATATGGGTGTGTGAAAAGGGTTGCCCAGTACTATTGATTGTATGGTAAGGGGGGGTAAGAGTTTACCGACACAGTTACTAACTACCTGCTTTTTCTGTCCTCCGACAATCTTCTCCAACTCGCATAGCTGACGGACCGCTCCTGTCGGCAATTTTCCTGCTTACCAAAGAAGTCACTTCGACAGTAGCTTCTCTTTAGCTCTTTTGTCAACGGGGCGTCACTGTTAACATCCTGCTGATTGACAGCCGACTCCCTGCTGCCTGACTACGAGGCACTGGCTGTCAATGAGCATGATGTCGGTGGACTGGAAGAGAGAACTGCTCTGTTGACGTGAGGTCAAAGGAAGCAGCAGTCGCTGTGTGAGCTGAAGCAGATTATGCCGCATAGGGTGAAATGTGAACAAAGGGTAAAATCTGTAGAGGCATCCGTAGTAATAATTCAAGTGCTGCATACTTCACATAAATAGGCTAAAAAAATATTTCTTTGCTTATTTAAGAATGTGTAGAACCTGAAACTGTTTATAATTGGCTCATCTTGCTCTCCACTCTCCTCTCGGGCTTAATTTGATAGGTCAGGAGATTCAACAGCCAGGATATGGAATCTTAGTGAGAACAGCACTGGGGCATCTACGCAGCTGGTCCTTAGACACTGTATACGAGAAGGGGGACAAGATGTTCCTAGCAACAAGGATGTAACCTCTTTAGATTGGAATGTAAGTATACTTTTTCACATTTAAAATGAAAAACGTTGTCAAAACTTGACTTGATTTTTACGTATTTTTTTCTGCAAACCTAAGGCCCCCATACAAATTAAACTATTGTTGGTCAAACGCAACCATAGCATCGGGCTTGGCCAACAGTCTGTGTATGTGGGACTTTCTGATCATCGCCTGTCAGGGAAGGGTCGAGAGTTAAGGACATGACATGTCCAATTTTGTACAGCTGATCCTTTTGTTCTCGGTGAGCTAAAACGCCGGAGGAGCAGTCTGGCAGAGAACACGGGAACGGTCGGTACAGTGATTGGATGAGTCCGGAGATATGGCTGCCGACTGATCGATCGGCCAACCCATTGTTTTTCCCACAGCTAGCTATTGTGTATGGGGCTTATAAGCAAAAGCTGCCCCCTCCCACTAATCAGATATAGTGACCTGTCCGAAGGATGAGTCAAGAGATTTTTTTTTTTTTCTTTATTTTTACCCCTCACTTTCCGTCTACAGGCCAAACACACCTTCCCCTCCACCTCACCCAAAGAAAAATACATTAATGCACCTGAGCACAAAAGTACTAAAACTTTTAACTGCTTTTATGGAAAAAATAAACCGAGATCTTGATGTGCTGTGACTAGGGTTGCTAGATCCGATCATGTAAAATCGGAATTATACCGATTTTCACTATGATCGGAATCCCGATCTTTGAATGTGATCGGAAATGGGAAGTGCGTTTTTTTTTTTTTTTTTTTTTGCACAATGCTTGTGATTGACACATGAACCACCCAATGAAGAGCCTGTGTAGTGTGGGCACATCCAGTTCGGGGGGGGGGGGGGGGGGAGGGGGGAGAGTGTGGGCAGAGACTGTGCGTGTCTGTGTGTGCGGGCGGGGTCTGTGCGGGACCGTCGGATGTCTGTGCGGGCCTGCCGGATGTCTGTGCGGGCCTGCCGGGGGGGCCTCTCGGGGGGGTCTGTGCGGGCCTCTCTGGGGTCTTTGTGTGTGTGTGCAGGCATCGTCCGATGGGACTACAAGTCCCATCGGGCTATGCCTCCTACAATGACAGTGATTGACACATTAGCCAATGATGGGACAGTAATAGTCCCATCATCCGACTAATGTGTTGAATGTAAAAAAAAAAAAAAAACATACATACATACATACATACATACATACATACATACATACATACATACATACATACATGCTACATACATACATACATGCTACATGCATACATGCTGCATGCATACATACATGCTGCATACATACATACATGCTGCATACATACATGCTGCATACAGCATACTACATTGATATGTACGTACGTACATACATACATACATACATACATACATACATACATACATACATACATACATACATACATACATACATACTACACTGATTGACACATGAACCACCCAATGAAGAGCCTGTGTAGTGTGGGCACATCCAGTTCGGGGGGGGGGGGGGGGGGGAGAGTGTGGGCGGAGACTGTGCGTGTCTGTGTGTGCGGGCGGGGTCTGTGCGGGACCGTCGGATGTCTGTGCGGGCCTGCCGGATGTCTGTGCGGGCCTGCCGGGGGGGCCTCTCGGGGGGTCTGTGCGGGCCTCTCGGGGGGGTCTGTGCGGGCCTCTCGGGGGTCTTTGTGTGTGTGTGCAGGCATCGTCCGATGGGACTACAAGTCCCATCGGGCTATGCCTCCTACAATGACAGTGATTGACACATTAGCCAATGATGGGACAGTAATAGTCCCATCATCCGACTAATGTGTTGAATGTAAAAAAAAAACATACATACATGCTACATACATACATACATACATACATACATACATACATACATACATACATACATACATGCTACATACATACATGCTACATACATACATGCTACATACATACATGCTACATACATACATGCTACATACATACATGCTACATACATACATGCTACATACATACATGCTACATACATACATGCTACATACATACATGCTACATACATACATGCTACATACATACATGCTACATACATACATGCTACATACATACATGCTACATACATACATGCTACATACATACATGCTACATACATACATGCTACATACATACATGCTACATACATACATGCTACATACATACATGCTACATACATACATGCTGCATACATACATGCTGCATACATACATGCTGCATACATACATGCTGCATACATACATGCTGCATACATACATGCTGCATACATACATGCTGCATACATACATGCTGCATACATACATGCTGCATACATACATGCTGCATACATACATGCTGCATACATACATGCTGCATACATACATGCTGCATACAGCATACTACATTGATATGTACATACATACATACATACATACATACATACATACATACATACATACTTACATACTTACATACTTACATACTTACATACTTACATACTTACATACTTACATACATACATACATACTAACTACACTGATTGACACATGAACCACCCAATGAAGAGCCTGTGTAGTGTGGGCACATCCAGTTGGGGAGGGGGGGGGAAGAGCGTGGGCAGTGCTAGGGCGGAGATTGTGCGTGTCTGTGCGGGCCTGTCGGGTGTCTGTGCGGGCCTATCCATTATTAATCCTAGAGTAGTGAAAGAGTTAAAAACAAAATGAAGACACAGCAATTCCGCTCTGTAGACTAGACAGAGAGGCGTCTTCTCCTCGCCTGCCGACCTGCAGTGACAAGCCTCTGCTTACATCCGTGGCTTTTAAAGTGTGTTTTTCTGTGACATTTTGCAGCGTTTCAGAGTCAAACATACCTGGCTCTGTTCATACAGCCAGTGCCTGATGCATATAGCCCACGGATTGTGTGGTTCTTGTCATACAGCCAGTGCCTGATGCATACTGCCCACGGATTGTGTGGTTCTTGTCATACAGCCAGTGCCTGATGCATACTGCCCACGGATTGTGTGGCTCTGTTCATACAGCCAGTGCCTGATGCATACTGCCCACGGATTGTGTGGCTCTGTTCATACAGCCAGTGCCTGATGCATACTGCCCATGGATTGTGTGGCTCTGTTCATACAGCCAGTGCCTGATGCATACTACCCACGGATTGTGTGGTTCTGTTCATACAGCCAGTACCTGATGCATACTGCCCACGGATTGTGTAGCTCTGTTCATACAGCCAGTGCCTGATGCATACTGCCCACGGATTGTGTAGCTCTGTTCATACAGCCAGTGCCTGATGCATACTGCCCACGGATTGTGTAGCATGTTTCGCGTCAGGTCCTTTTGAACCCCTTCACCCCCAAGGGTGGTTTGCACGTTAATGACCAGGCCAATTTTTACAATTCTGACCACTGTCCCTTTATGAGGTTATAACTCTGGAACGCTTCAACAGATCTTGGCGATTCTGACATTGTTTTCTCGTGACATATTGTACTTCATGATAGTGGTAAAATTTCGTTGATATAACTTGCGTTTATTTGTTAAAAAAACGGATATTTGGCGAAAATTTTGAAAATTTCGCAATTTTCCAACTTTGAATTTTTATGCCCTTAAATCACAGACATGTCACGCAAAATACTTAATAAGTAACCTTTCCCACATGTCTACTTTACATCAGCACAATTTTGGAACCAAATTTTTTTTTTTTGTTATTGAGTTATAAGGGTTAAAAATTGACCACCAATTTCTCATTTTTACAACACCATTTTTTTTCAGGGACCACATCTCATTTGAAGTCATTTTGAGGGGTCTATATGACAGAAAATACCCAAGTGTGACACCATTCTAAAAACTGCACCCCTCAAGGTGCTCAAAACCACATTCAAGAAATTTATTAACCCTTCAGGTGTTTCACAGGAATTTTTGGAATGTTTGAAAAAAAGTTAAATGTTCATTTTTATTTACACAAAATTTATTTCCGCTCCAATTTGTTTTATTTTACCAAGGGTAACAGGAGAAAATGGACCCCAAAAGTTGTTGTACAATTTGTCCTGAGTACGCTAATACCCCATATGAGGGGGTAAACCACTGTTTGGGCGCATGGCAGAGCTCGGAAGGAAAGGAGCGCCATTTGACTTTTCAATGCAAAATTGACTGGAATTGACATGGGACGCCATGTTGCGTTTGGAGAGCCCCTGATGTGCCTAAACATTGAAAACCCCCACAAGTGACACCATTTTGGACAGTAGACCCCTTAAGGAACTTATCTAGATGTGTGGTGAGCACTTTGACCCAACAAGTGCTTCACAGAAGTTTATAATGCAGAGCCGTAAAAATAAAAAATCATATTTGTTCACAAAAATGATCTTTTCGCCCTCATTTTTTTATTTTCCCAAGGGTAAGAAAAGAAATTAGACCACAAAAGTTGTTGTGCAATTTGTCCTGAGTACGACGATACCCCATATGTGGGGGTAAACCACTGTTTGGGCGCATAGCAGAGCTCGGAAGGGAAGGAGCGCTATTTTACTTTTCAATGCAAAATTGACTGGAATTAAGATGGGACGCCATGTTGCGTTTGGAGAGCCCCTGATGTGCCTAAACATTAAAACCCCCCACAAGTGACACCATTTTGGAAAGTAGACCCCCTTAGGAACTTATCTAGATGTGTTTTGAGAGCTTTGAACCCCCAAGTGTTTCAGTACAGCTTATAACGCAGAGCCGTGAAAATAAAAATTCCTCTTTTTTTTCGCAGAAATGATTTTTTTAGCCCCCAGCTTTGTGTTTTTACAAGGGTAACATAATAAATTGGACGCCAAAAGTTGTTGTCCAATTTGTCCTGTGTACGCTGATACCCCATATGTGGGGGTAAACCACTGTTTGGGCGCATGGCAGAGCTCGGAAGGGAAGGAGCGCCGTTTGGAATGCAGACTTAGATGGATTGGTCTGCAGGCGTCGCGTTGCATTTGCAGAGCCCCTGATGTACCTAAACAGTAGAAACCCCCCACAAGTGACCTCATATTGGAAATTAGACCCCCCAAGGAACTTATCTAGATGGGGGTTCAAAGTTTTCACAACACAAGTGTTTCACTACAGTTTACAACGCAGAGCCGTGAAAATAAAAAATCTTTTTCCCACAAAACTTATTTTTTAGCCCCCAGTTTTGTATTTTCCCAAGGGTAACAGGAGAAATTGGACCCCAAAAGATGTTGTCCAATTTGTCCTGAGTACGCCGATACCCCATATGATGGGGTAAACCCCTGTTTGGGTACACGGGAGAGCTCTGAAGGGAAGGAGCACTTTTACTTTTTCAACGCAGAATTGTCTGGAATTGAGATCGGATGCCATGTCCCGTTTGGAGAGCCCCTGATGTGCCTAAACAGTGGAAACCCCCCAATTATAACTGAAACCCTAATCCAAACACACCCCTTACCCTAATCCAAACAGTAACCCTAACCACACCCCTAACCCTGACACACCCCTAATCCCAACCCTATTCCCAACCGTAAATGTAATCCAAACCCTAACTTTAGCCACAACCCTAACTGTAGCCTTAACCCTAGCCCTAGCAATAACCCTAGCCCTAACCCTAGCAATAACCCTAACCCTAATGGGAAAATGGAAATAAATAAATTTTTTTTATTTTTTTATTTTTCCCTAACTAAGGGGGTGATGAAGGGGGGTTTGATTTACTTTTATAGCGGGTTATTTAGCGGATTTTTATGATTGGCTGCCGTCACACACTGAAAGACGCTTTTTATTGCAAAAAATATTTTTTGCGTTACCACATTTTGAAAGCTATAATTTTTCCATATTTGAGTCCACAGAGTCATGTGAGGTCTTGTTTTTTGCGGGACGAGTTGACGTTTTTATTGGTAACATTTTCGGGCACATGACATTTTTTGATCGCTTTTTATTCTGATTTTTGTGAGGCAGAATGATCAAAAACCAGCTATTCATGAATTTCTTTTGGGGGAGGCGTTTATACCGTTCCGCGTTCGGTAAAATTGATAAAGCAGTTTTATTCTTCGGGTCAGTACGATTACAGCGATATCTCATTTATATCATTTTTTTATGTTTTGGCGCTTTTATACGATAAAAGCTATTTTATAGAAAAAATAATTATTTTGGTATCGCTTTATTCTCAGGACTATAACTTTTTTATTTTTTTGCTGATGATGCTGTATGGCGGCTCGTTTTTTGCGGGACAAGATGACGTTTTCAGCGGTACCATGGTTATTTATATCTGTCTTTTTGATCACGTGTTATTCCACTTTTTGTTCGGCGATATGGTAATAAAGCGTTTTTTTGCCTCGTGTTTTTTTTTTTTTTTTTTTCCTCATGGTGTTTACTGAAGGGGTTAACTAGTGGGACAGTTTTATAGGTTGGGTCGTTACGGACGCGGCGATACTAAATATGTGTACTTTTATTATTTTTTTTTTTATTATTTAGGTAAAGAAATGTATTTATGGGAATAATATTTTATTTTTTTTCTTTATTTAGGAATTTATTTTTAATTTATTTTTTTACACGTGGAAATTTTTTTTTTTTTAACTTTTTTACTTTGTCCCAGGGGGGGACATTACAGATCGGTGATCTGACAGTGTGCACAGCACTCTGTCAGATCGGCGATCTGCTGTGCAGGGCTGCAGGCTTACCAGCGCCTGCTCTGAGCAGGCACTCGGTAAGCCACCTCCCTCCCTGCAAGACCCGGATGCCGCGGCCATCTTAGATCCGGGACCTGCGGCGAGGAGGGAGGTAGGAGACCCTCGGAGCAACGCGATCACATCGCGTTGCTGCGGGGGGCTCAGGGGAGCCCCCTCCCTGCGCGATGCTTCCCTATACCGCCGGTACACCGCGATCATGTTTGATCGCGGTGTGCCGGGGGTTAATGTGCCGGGGGCGGTCCGTGACCGCTCCTGGCACATAGTGCCGGATGTCAGCTGCGATATGCAGCTGACACCCGGCCGCGATCGGCCGCCCTCCCCCCGTGAGCGCGGCCGATCGCGTATGACGTACTATCCCGTCGGTGGTCAATCGGGCCCACCCCACCTCGACGGGATAGTACGTCAGATGTCAGAAAGGGGTTAATATGGATGTAATTGTAATAAAATGTAGCATACGATTAAGCCCTATTGAAAATCTAGTAGCCGAGCTGTTGAATGCTAGGTTCGTTTAATCCAGATCAGTCACTGATTTCAGCATACCGCAAGTGTTAGTTGAGACAGATCAGTGACATGTTTTAAACTAGTAACATTTAAAGGGGTTTTACACTTTCGGTAAGATAAATCCTAAACCTGCACCATGTCAGCAGCTCACATCACCCCTGCAGCTAGTCACTGAGCGACTAATGCTGTCTACTTCTACCAAGCCACTGAGCTCAGTGATTTTCATATTTTACATGGCTGGAAATCTTTGGGGACTTTTAAAAGTGGAAAAGCAGTATAACGAAGATTACCATTTGTACAGTACTGAAAATTCCATACAAGGCTATGAGATGGTCTAGATCAGAGGTCTCAAACTGCATTCCTCGAGGGCTGCAAACAGGTCATGTTTTCAGGATTTCCTTGTATTGCACAGGTGATCATTTAATCACCTTCAGAGAATGATTCCAGCACCTTGTGCAATGTTAAGGAAATCTTGAAAACACATATGGTTTGAGACCTCTGGTCTAGATTGATTTTTGTATGAATTTAATCTGCATTTGTGCGGGCTCTTTATATTTTTACTTGTCTTTTCACGTTAATAGAGTGAAGGAACACTTTTAGCCACCGGGTCTTATGACGGCTTTGCCAGAATATGGACGAAAGACGGTAAGCAATGCAAGTGTTGCTTGGAACGAGCTATGATGTGATTCATTTATATCCGGACATCTAAAGATCAGTGATTGCTTCTCTTCTAAAATGGGTTATGGGGATGAGCTGACATGAACATTCATAATTGTCGTCTTTATTTCATACCTCTACTATGGTTATGCCCAAGCATTATTTTCTTTAACTTCCAGGAAATCTTGCGAGCACCTTGGGGCAACATAAAGGACCCATATTTGCATTGAAATGGAACAAGAAAGGAAACTTTATTTTAAGTGCAGGAGTTGACAAGGTACTCTTTTCCATAATGCTAAATAGTGTTTTTACTAATTGGTGTGACAATGGGCAATCAGATTTCCAAATTTAAAGGGGTTAGCTGGGACATTTTTTTCCCTCATGGGGCGAAGAACTGACAGGCAGGTTGGCTACATGCATATTTTGCCCACTGCCGGCTCAGTGATCGCAGATTGTTCCCGAAAAAATATTGCTTGCTCATTTGACCTCACATCAACAGATGCAGCTCTTCCATGACTGCCGATTATCATGCTGATTGACAGCCGCTCCCTCCAGTTACGCAGTGAGGAGCCAGGTATCAATCATCAGGTCATCAGCAGAAAAGAAACTGCTGCTCGATCAGTCTGTGACCCCTCTGAGCTGGCAGAGATCAGCGCCAGGAAGGTAGTTAGCAGCTACCTGCCTGTAAGTTCTTGTGCCTATAAGAAATGAAGTGGAACTGGTTAACCCCTTCAATATTTACAGCTATGCCATAAGTACTAGTAGTCAATAAGTCGGCAATACTTGTATGTAACATACATTCCTCAGTACAGAAACCTGCAGCACCATGAAGGAAAAGTCCTTGAGTTGTAGAAATCACAGGAACAACAGACATGTTAGTTTACATGTAAATCATGGAAATACATTTTTCAAAATCTCTAAATGTATTTATTATTGACTGATCAGAAATCCAAGCGCTTACAGGAATTTGCTTTTATTAATAGTTATTAGAGTGGTTGTCCACTACATGCACAATCCCTTTGTAAAATAACACGTGTACTTTCCTCCGGCGCCGTTCCAGCAGTGTCGGCACTGGCTCTCCTGGGGATCACGTAACACTGGCCGCAGTGATCTCATGGCACAGTGCTTACTTCGCTCTCCCTGACTTCGGATGACTCGCATACTTTCCCCCCAGATGTTAGTGATTCGTCCAGATTCTCCTAGGAGCTTGCTCAACAATGTGTCAGACCGAATGCTTGCCATTTGTTTGTTTTTTACCCTACAAAACAAAGCAAAATTGTGAATGCAGCTCAGGCCTCAATTACAGGCTAACACAGGACTGATTCCATATTAATAACTTGGTAAGAACAGTTTTTTTTGTTTTCTTTACAGACAACAATAATCTGGGACGCACACACAGGGGAAGCAAAACAGCAGTTTCCTTTCCATTCCGGTAAAAATATACTGTATACATGAACAAAACCAAAACCCGAGCCGATCTGTAAGTGGCTAATGGAAGGGTTAATGAGGAAAATTGTAAACTTACATGGCATCCATTGAAGTTAGTCATCATAAACTCGAAAGAAAACCTGGCTGTATGCTGTCACAGGGCAGAGATGGTGATGGGGAATCCTTTTTGATGTGTTTAATTGTTTTTCATAATGCACCACCTCCTCAGACTGTACTAGGTGTAATGCAGGGAATCCTTTTCTTTTTTTCTTTTTTTTTTGCAATGTTTCATTATAGAGAACCTGCCAGGTCCTATAATGCTGTTAAGCTTCAGATATAGGGTTAATTTGCATGCTGATGGCATTATGAGAAAGCCCAGTTGCTGTACTGAAAGTGTCACCTGGGAGAAAATGAACTTTATATCTCCCAGAGACCCCGGCCTTGGGGCCCACTCTAGTCAGCGCTCACACAGTATAACATTGCCCCTGCATTAACTGACAGCCGGATCAGCAGTACATCAGTACAGAGCTGGCTATCAGTCAGTGCCGGGCCGGGCTACCTCAGAATCCAGGTTAGGTTTACTTGTATAAGCTACATGTTAACCTGATTTGTTATTCCCCCTTGTGTTTCCAGCACCAGCATTGGATGTGGACTGGCAAAGTAACAATACATTTGCATCGTGCAGTACAGACATGTGTATCCACGTCTGCAAACTGGGACAAGACAGGCCAATAAAAACATTCCAGGGACATACAGTAAGTGTTACTCTTTAGCCAGTAGGGTTGTCCAGATTTATTTCTCGGTGTAAAATCTAATCCTAATTTATGAAATTGGCTTCCAATTATAACGGGAGCCCTCAACATTGTGCCAGATGAGTTACACAATGAATCTCACCGCTGTATGCTAGACCCCTATAACTTACAGTGGGGTCCATCTTAATCTGCCAAGATGTTCTGTTTTTCTTCAGTGTGCTATTCAGTTTTCTTCATCTAGCCTTAAAGGGAAGGTGCCATCAAAAAAAATTTTTTTACAGCAATTGTAAAAATGTAAAGAATTAATGTTTAAATTTTCTTAAAAAATATTTTCATTTGTTTATAATTTAGTAAAATATGAAAAAAATTTGAAAAGTTTTGGAATTTCCACTTTTAAACACTAGGGGGAGCAGCTGCTGAAATTTCAGAAAAACCTAGTGTACAACTAGCTCACATTACTGCACTGCAGTAATTATGGGCGGAGTCTGCTGACGTGTGTGATGTCTCCTCTCCTCCCCTTCTATGTGTTTGCTAAGGGATAAGAGGATGATATTCAGGAACCCAGTGAGCAGCCATTTTGTTGGTGACTGCAGAGTAAGGCTGCCGTCACACTAGCAGTATTTTGGTCAGTATTTTACCTCAGTATTTGTAGCCAAAACCAGGAGTGGAACAATTAGAATGAAAAGTATAACAGAAACATATGCACCACTTCTGCATTTATCACCCACTCCTGGTTTTGGCTTACAAATACTGAGGTAAAATACTGACCAAATACTGCTAGTGTGACAGCAGCCTTATACTGACAAGTAGACAGTCACCGAGGATGGCAGGCAGCAAGGATTCTGGGAGATATGTGGTGGAGGGAGCAGGGTGACAGCAGCACAGAGTATTTCAGGAGAGCAGTGTGCTGGTCTATGGGGGGGCACCATGTTCAGCCAGGGATTGTACATAGAGCGCTGTCTTTTATACACATGGATGGACCGTCTGCTCCACAGAAATCCAAGAAACATTTCTGCGGATTGATGGCCTGTTCTGATCCAGACGCTGCATGCAAAGACCCCAATCCCCTCCTCAGATCCTGTCTTCTCCATCCTGTCCTGGCAATGTGTGAAAGTGAGGCGACAGGCGAAGTACGGGGTGACGCTGGGAAGGAAATGTAGCCATATAGTAACGATAAAAATGAGACCCCTCTCTTCAGCTGCCTCACCAGCCCTGACTGCACCTAACTGGAGGTCATGCTGCCCCCTCTATTACCCCAGACCCGCGTGCAGGTGCTCAGCCAGAACCACCATAGAATGGGCCCGCTTTCTGAAGATAATACGGTCATAGTGTTCTCACAGAATACCGCCATATAGATCACACACAATACTATCAAATAGATCACACAATACTGTCATACAGTTCTCACATAATACCACCATATAGATCACACATAATACCGCCATATAATTCTCACCAAGTACTGCCACATAGATCACACATCCACAATATAGTTCTCATATACCACCGTCATTTAGTTTTTACATCATTCCACAACACTGATCAAACATAATATTGCCATATAGATCACATATAATACCGTCACATAGATCACACAATACTTGGCGGCATAATGTGTGATATTATATATATATATATATATATATATATATATATATATATATATATATATATATTATAATATCCCGGCATAATGTGTGGTCTTTATGGGAGTAATATGTGATAAATATATATATAGCGGCATTATACGTGATCCATATGGTATTGTACTGCTCTAGGGAGGTGAGAGACGTATGGTGGAAGGAGCAGGGTGACAGGAGCACAGTATTTCAGGAGAGCAGTATACTGGTCTATGGGTGGGAGGGTGTGCTCACACTCACACGCTCCCAACTGTATACTTATAGCCTTTACTGGCTATTAAAATGGGGGACACCCCCCAAAAAAAGAAGTGGGGCCCCCTATAATTAATAACCATCAAATATTATGCAGACAGCTGCGGGCTTACATTAATAGCCTAGGAAGGGGCCATGGATACTGTCCCCCCCCAGGCTAAAAACATCAGCTCTCAGCCGCCTTTTACATGCGACTTTTCTGGCGCTTTGCCTGGCAATTTCCACTTGCCCTGTAGCGGTAGCAAGTGGGGTTCATATTTGTGGGGTTAATGTCACCTTCATATTGTCCGGTGACATCAAGCCCACGGCTTAGTAATGGAGAGGCGTCTATAAGGCACCCATCCATTACTAATCCTATAGTTGTATTGTAAATAAAGACTCGGCCAGAATAAAGTTTTTTATTAATCTTTTTTAAACCATACCGAATGCGTAATCCTCGACTCCCTCATCTCCCACAGCAAAAATAATAAACCACAATGGGGAAAGACACGCAGGGGGGAGAGGAGTGCATAGGAGAGGATTAGATACTTGCTGCTGAGCCGTGTATCTAATCCTGTCCTGTGTGATACCGACTGCTGAGCCGTGTATCTAATCCTGTCCTGTGATACCGACTGCTGAGCCGTGTATCTAATCCTGTCCTGTGTGATACTGACTGCTGAGGACACAGTACACGGGACAGGATTAGCTACCCAGGACTAGATTAGCTACACAGGACAGAGGTAGCAGTGGTAGGTGTATATAGAGGCAGGTAGCAGTGGTATATAGAGGCAGATAGTGGTATACAGAGGCAGGCAGCAGTGGTATACAGAGGCAGGCAGGCAGTGGTATACAGAGGCAGGCAGGCAGTGGTATACAGAGGCAGGCAGACAGTGGTATACAGAGGCAGGCAGACAGTGGTATACAAAGGCAGGCAGACAGTGGTATACAGAGGCAGGCAGACAGTGGTATACAGAGGCAGGCAGACAGTGGTATACAGAGGCAGGCAGACAGTGGTATACAGAGGCAGGCAGACAGTGGTATACAGAGGCAGGCAGACAGTGGTATACAGAGGCAGGCAGACAGTGGTATACAGAGGCAGGCAGACAGTGGTATACAGAGGCAGGCAGACAGTGGTATACAGAGGCAGGCAGACAGTGGTATACAGAGGCAGGCAGACAGTGGTATACAGAGGCAGGCAGACAGTGGTATACAGAGGCAGGCAGACAGTGGTATACAGAGGCAGGCAGACAGTGGTATACAGAGGCAGGCAGACAGTGGTATACAGAGGCAGGCAGACAGTGGTATACAGAGGCAGGCAGACAGTGGTATACAGAGGCAGGCAGGCAGTGGTATACAGAGGCAGGCAGGCAGTGGTATACAGAGGCAGGCAGGCAGTGGTATACAGAGGCAGGCAGTGGTATACAGAGGCAGGCAGTGGTATACAGAGGCAGGCAGTGGTATACAGAGGCAGGCAGTGGTATACAGAGGCAGGCAGGCAGTGGTATACAGAGGCAGACAGGCAGTGGTATACAGAGGCAGGCAGGGGTATACAGAGGCAGGCAAGCAGTGGTATACAGAGGCAGGCAGGCAGTGGTATACAGAGGCAGGCAAGCAGGGGTATACAGAGGCAGGCAGGCAGTGGTATACAGAGGCAGACAGTGGTATACAGAGGCAGGCAGGCAGTGGTATACAGAGGCAGGCAAGCAGTGGTATACAGAGGCAGGCAGGCAGTGGTATACAGAGGCAGGCAGTGGTATACAGAGGCAGGCAGTGGTATACAGAGGCAGGCAGTGGTATACAGAGGCAGGCAGGCAGTGGTATACAGAGGCAGACAGGCAGTGGTATACAGAGGCAGGCAGGGGTATACAGAGGCAGGCAGTGGTATACAGAGGCAGGCAGGCAGTGGTATACAGAGGCAGGCAGGGGTATACAGAGGCAGGCAGTGGTATACAGAGGCAGGCAGGCAGTGGTATACAGAGGCAGGCAGTGGTATACAGAGGCAGGCAGGCAGGGGTATACAGAGGCAGGCAGGCAGTGGTATACAGAGGCAGGCAGGGGTATACAGAGGCAGGCAGGCAGTGCTAGGTGGTATATAGGGGCTGGTAGCAGTGGTAGATGCATAAGAAAATAAAAACGCTGTACTTACCTTCCGTCCTCTCCCAGGAAGTGCTGAGTCATGTTCAGGGCAGAGCAGTGCGACGATCTCCCTGCTCTGCTCTGAACAGGTCGGTAGTGAGCAGTGATTGCAGCCTGTAATGTAATACTAAGTACAGGCTACAATCACAGCTCCTCGCTGCAGATACTTACCCTGGACCCTCGGCAGCAGCTTCTCCCTGGCAGCTCCTGCCATCGCACGCACTGAGCTGTGTGTGCGATGGCAGAGGGAAATAAACAAAATGGCCGCGATCTCCTCTCACAGCTGTGACGCGGCAGCTCAGTGGGCGTGGCCAAGTCACAGCTGAGAGGCAGGAGATGCGGTCGGAGTCCGACCGTTGGCTCCTATGTCCATGGCTGCCGTAAGTGAGGTGTGCAAGTGTCGTGCCCAGACACTTACACCCACACTAATGAAAATGGCGGCCTCCAGTGGTGAATGTAAAAGTGAATAAATAAAAAAGTATGAAAGAGGTACATTTACTTTTGTATTAAAAATAATTGATTGTATAATCAATAATTATTAATACAAAAACTAAAATCACGGCACCCTCCCTTTAAACCTGATACAGAACCTCTGAGCGGAGCTTTGGTCTCTTATGGAAGCCATTCCTAAAACATTACCAAAGTCATTTCACTTCCACCCTAAAAGGAGTGTTTCAGAGTAGACCTGCCGTGTGTGGTGGGCTATCTATTGGGGTGGCCAGCATGTGACACTACACTGCTACAGGGATATTGTGGTGCCGGGAGTGGCTTTTCCCTGTGATGACCGAGGATTGCAGTCATCTACAGAACAAAAAATCTAAAAAAAAAAAGTAAATACCGATTTTTGTTTCTATGCTGTTTATATTGTTCCTACTGTAACCTGAATTTTCTTCTTTTTCTAGAATGAAGTGAATGCAATAAAGTGGGATCCCACTGGTAATCTTCTAGCATCTTGCTCTGATGACATGACATTAAAGGTACATATGCAGTCGACATGCATTTCTTGGTCTGTAAATAAGGGTACTGTCACACAGTGCAATTTTGATCGCTACGACGGCACGATCCGTGACGTCACAGCGTCGTATGATTATCGCTCCAGCGTCGTAGACTGCGGTCACACTTTGCAATCACGGCGCTGGAGCGATGCCGAAGTCCCCGGGTAACCAGGGTAAACATCGGGTTACTAAGCGCAGGGCCGCGCTTAGTAACCCGATGTTTACCGTGGTTACCAGCGTAAAAGTAAAAAAAACGTACATACTCACCATCTGATGTCCGTCAGGTCTCTTGCCGTCTGCTTCCTGCTGTGACTGAGTGCCGCCGTACAGTGAGAGCACAGCACAGCAGTGACGTCACCGCTGTGATCTGCTCTCACTTTCCGGCCGGCAGACAGTCAGAGCGGGAAGCGGACGGCAAGGGACCTGACGGACATCAGATGGTGAGTATGTACGGTTTGTTTTTTTTTACTTTTACGCTGGTAACCACGGTAAACATCGGGTTACTAAGCGCGGCCCTGCGCTTAGTAACCCGATGTTTACCCTGGTTACCAGCGAACGCATCGCTGGATCGCTGTCACACACAACGATCCAGCGATGACAGCGGGAGATCCAGCGACGAAAGAAAGTTTCAAACGATCTGCTACGACGTACGATTCTCAGCAGGGTCCCTGATCGCAGTAGCGTGTCAGACACTGCGAGATCGTAACGATATCGCTAGAACGTCACGAATCGTGCCGTCGTAGCGATCAAAATTGCACTGTGTGACAGTACCCTAACATTGCATACATTTCACATGTGATTTGTGCCTATAGTCACAGCCAGAAACAGTATTCAGGAGCTGAAATTACATTATAATTAACTAAAAAATTAGCTTATCCAGGCATTTGCATTTTGTTACCGCACCAGCAATATATTGTTTGAAAAATGTGTATACATCTAAATAAACATATACACTTTGAATTGCAGATCTGGAGCATGAAGCAAGACAGTTGTGTTCATGACTTACAAGCACACAACAAGGAGATATACACCATCAAATGGAGCCCCACTGGGCCAGGAACAAACAACCCAAATGCTAATCTAATGTTGGCTAGGTAACTTGCATTTCTGTACGTCTGTAGATTTCCATAGTAATGTTTTTTTATAAACTCAATGTCTGTTTTGTTTTTACAGTGCGTCATTTGATTCTACAGTTAGGTTGTGGGATGTAGACAGAGGGATCTGCATTCACACCCTGACTAAACATCAGGAACCAGTGTACAGTGTAGCCTTTAGTCCGGATGGCCGGTACTTGGCCAGTGGTTCCTTTGACAAATGTGTACACATCTGGAACACACAGGTAGGACACAAAGAATATAGCGTAAAAGCATCAGCACGACCTATGAGAATTCCATTTGAACTCGCATTTTATTAGTTTTTTGTTGTCACGTACAAGTAGCAATCTGATACTGTGCTCAAAATCCCCCATAAAGATATTCTAGCTGCCTGCAGCCATGACGTGTCAATTTGTGATTCATGTTAGTGAGGTTATTGGCTATAGTGGCTATATTGTTAAAAATTGTTACAAGTTTGACAACTAGAGTTAATAAAGTCCCTTATGAGGAAATCATACGGACATTGAATAAGAGTGATCTGGAGTTCTGGTTTAGAATAACTGAACCTTGATCAAAATGGAGATTCAGTGCTGGTGGAGCGGAGTCACAGGGGGTGTTTGGTGGTCCTGTGATATGACCCAGACTGGTGTGCAGGTTCGGTAGTGCTGCGGGACTCCAACGACCTTTTCTGAAAGCCCGGAGGCTGTGAATGCGCAGATTGAGATGTCGGGAGACTTCTCGTTGCCGAGATATCAATCTGCGCATGCGTCGCCTCCAGCAGCCATTTTCCCGGAGGCCACCACATCGAGGCGATGGAAGTGAGTGGGCTCCGGGCTTTCACAAAATGTTGCCGGAGCGCCCGCACCGCTGATCCTGCCGCAGCGGGATGGGAGTGAGATCATCTACCTGCAGCGTCGAACCACAGGAAGAATCGCCCGACTCCTGCTTCCACCTCGCTAATTCCAAGTTCTGTATATTCTGACTATAAGATGCACCCCTGTTTTCCCCCACATTTTTTGGGGGGAACTAGGTGCATCTTATAGTCCGAAAAATACGGTACCTCCAATTAGAAATGTAGGATAGTTTTTCTTATTTTATGACTCTTTCCTCATGTGCAGGATACCTTAAGTCCTGCAATGTCTGCATATGCGGAAAGACTCAACGAATCAAAATAACTATACTAAATTTCTAATTGGAGGGATATACAAATATTATTACACCTACTACATATTGGGATGGGATTTTGGAGATGGAAAGGCCCCTTTAACACAAAAATCTGATTCATGCATTGTCATTTTGCACATGAGCTGGCAATTACCATCCTCTTGTAGTAAGTAGTTTACCATCTAGGCAATATATGGAAATTTAAATTGTGAGCCCCAATGGGCACAATGATATCTCCAAATAACTACGAAATTAATGGCACTATATAAGTGAGTAAAAAGTGTCCAATCTTTCCTTAAATCGAACCTGTCAGCAGGATTTTCCTAAGTAAATTAAAAGACCGTGTCAGGTCGGCGCCATTGTACTGATTACAATGATACCTTGGTTGATGAAATTTGTCTTGTTTGCTCATTCTTTATTTGTAGTTTTAAGCTATTGTAATTCTTGTGCTCTTGGGCGGCCTGTGGGGAATGGGTTTTGTTTTTGTGCTCTGTTCACAAATTCATCCTCTTGGATTTGACAGGTCACTGATCCTTCTGTAACCTCCCTCCTATTTTACATACTTCATATAACTTCATATAATAGTGTTGGCTTTGAAAAAAAATTACCTTCAGCAAAATGGCGCCTGCGCAGTAGCATATATCGCTTACTGATTACTGCACGTGGTGTGCCACCACCATTTTGCTGCAGCCAATTTTTTTTCTCCAACAAAATGGCTGCGCTTGCGCAGTAGATCTATCGTAAAATCGATAAAAGCTGGTGCTTCCGGCACCAGTTTATTGGATCAAGAAGAGAAAATTTGGCTCCAGCAAGATGGCGCATGCACAGTAGAATCGATCGGTAAGTGATGGATGCTGTGGCATCGGTGCCATTTTGCTGGAGGTAATTTTTTTTTGAAGGATCAGTGACTTGTCATAAGCCCAAGAAGATGAATATGAGAAAAATCACCCCCCAAAAAAACACCATTCCCCACAGGCCACCCCGGAGCATGAGAATCTCAAAGGGAACCGGTCGCCCCCAAAATGGAAGGTGAGCTAAGGCCACCAGCTTCAGGGGCTTATCTACAGCATTCTTTAATGCTGTAGATAAGCCCCCGATGTTACCTAAAAGATGAGAAAAAGGTTAGATTATACTCACCCAGGGGCGGTCCCGGTCCGGTTCTGGTCCGATGGGTGTTGCGGTCCGTGGCCTCCCATCTTCATCAGATGACGTCCTTTTCTGGTCTTCACGCTGCGGCTCCGGCGTACTTTGTCTGCCCTTTTGAGGGCTGAGCAAAGTACTGCAGTGCGCAGGCGCCGGGCCCCTTTGACCTTTTCCGGCAC
Organism: Ranitomeya variabilis; assembly: GCF_051348905.1. Lineage (NCBI taxonomy): Eukaryota > Metazoa > Chordata > Amphibia > Anura > Dendrobatidae > Ranitomeya > Ranitomeya variabilis. The sequence continues at coordinate 898,130,580 of NC_135233.1, forward strand.
CTTCGCACTGCAGTACTTTGCTCTGCCCTCAACAGGGTAGGCAAAGTATGCCGGAGCCGCAGCGTGAAGACCAGAAGAGGACGTCATCTGATGAAGATAGGAGGCCCCGGACCGCGACACCCATCGGACCAGGACCGCCCCTGGGTGAGTATAATCTAACCTTTTTCTCATCTTTCAGGATACATCTGGGGCTTATCTACAGCATTACAGAATGCTGTAGATAATCCCCTGATGCCGGTGGGCTTAGCTCACCTTCCATTTTGGGGGTGACAGGTTCCCTTTAACTGAAAATTACAAGTAAAAATTAAACAATCTCAAGATGAATTTCATCACCCAGATATCATTTTAATCAGTGTAATGGTGCCAACCTTATAATGTGTAGTTTACTGAGCAAAATCCTACTGACAGGTTCGCTTTAAGGTTGATTATGCTAGCTAGGGAAAAGCAAGAAGTGGTCGCCCGCACTCCGTGTTCCTGTGTGCTGTTCATGGAGGAAGTATAAATGGAAATGCAAAGAATCCCAGCACTCTGCAAACAGCTGCTACTCAATACTGTGTGAATCAAAGCAAATCCATAGACGTTTCAGCCCATCCCAGACTTTTATCAATAATAAGTTGATAGATAAATTCATAACAGCCTGGGATGGGCTGAAACCTCTATGGATTTGCTTTGATTGCAGTAAAACTACTACTATTCAATATGTGAGTGCGGGATTATCTGCCTTTCTGGTTATGCTCCCTAATCCATTGACGGGCTTCAGTTCACATAACCACTGGGTGGCCACACACAGTGATGGCATTTACATCTTGTGAAAGTATCACAAAATCCTGTCTGTTTTAGAGGCTGGTAATCTCGAGCTTCTCTTGTCTTATGTCAAGACTAAGGCTGTGTGCCCACGTTGTGTTTTTTTTATGCGTTTCCACCGTGTTTTTGCGGAAGTGCTTAAAAAAAGCTTAAAAACCACATTCCCATGCAATCCTATGGGATTCCGCAGTTGCTGTGCCCATGCTGTGGATTTTCCCGCTGCGGAATCGCATGGCAGTAAAATCCGCAGCACGTTCATTATTTCATGCGTAAAGTGAGCGCTTCATATGCGGATGGTACCCAATCTGAAGGAGAGGAGACTCTCCTCCAGGCCCTAGGTACCATATTCCTGTAAAAAAAAAAGGGATATACTTACCTTCTGATGGCCCCCGGAGTCCTCTCAGCGGTGCATGCGGCGGCTTCCGTTCCCAGGGATGCATTGCACGAAGGACCTGGGATGACGTCACGGTCACAAGACACTGACTTCACAAAGGTCCTTAGCGCAAAGCATCCCTGGGAACGGAACGTACCGGGAGCGCCGCTGAGGAGATCTGGGGTCGCCGGAAGGTGAGAACCATATTTATTATTTTTAACATTCTTTCTTTTACTATTGATGCTGCATGGGCAATAGTAAAAAGTTGGTCACACTTGTCAAGCATTATGCTTGTGTGACCAACCTGTCAATCACTTTTCCAAGCGATGCTTCAAATCGCTTGGAAAAGCGCAAGCATTCTGCAAGCTAAAAACGCTTGTGTTTTGCAGGAAAACGCATGCGAATGCCGCATGCATTTTACCCGCAGCAGGGAGTTGCGGAAATGCTGTGGACATTTCCACAGCATTTCTGCAATGTGGGCACATAGCCTTACTGTAAGGAAGCTCGTGTCTGAATGTCATGTTCTCTCCATTTGAACAATTAATAAGTGTAGTCATTTTTTCTTTATCTCCCACCTTTCTTTTCATTAGACGGGTGCATTAGTTCACAGCTATCGGGGAACAGGGGGTATATTTGAAGTATGTTGGAATGCAGCAGGAGACAAAGTTGGGGCAAGTGCATCAGATGGTTCAGTAAGTATGATCATGTTGCATTTTTCGAAGTACAAGTATCTCTCAAGATTCATGAATCTTCCTATTTTACCAAGAAGTGTAGTGGAAGGCAATTGGGGGAAATAAAAGCATTCCTATACAACATAGGGCCTTATTCACACTGCTGTTCTGTGGGCACATTTTATTTGAATTACATATGCAAACCTTGGCCGGACTGTGGGTTTTATATCCTAAACGAAGAGTATCGTAGGAATCTGATTCTTACTAGTTCAGAACAGTAGACTTGCCATCAGGCGAGAACTTACGGTCAAAAAATGGAAGGTAGAATTCACACACATTTTGGCAGTGAGTAATGTCTCTAGAAAATGGTCTTCAGAAAACGACCTACTGTGTTTTTATGCTAAATGTGCTTTTGTTTTTTTTTCTTAAGTTTTGTATATAATTTTTTTTTTTTTTTATATTCCAATGTGCATTAAAAGAAAGGTGTTGCAATTTTCACAATGGCCACTAGGGCTTTTATAGACTCATACCTTGTGTTCTTTCAGGAAATCTAGCAATAGACACTAACTCAGACCCTGTCTTTTGTATTGAAGCATCTAATGAAGGGAGGGCAAGCTGAGTCAGCTGCGACCTCCCCTATCGAGATTGGTTATCATCTATAAAATGGACAGGTTTGCAATTGGAAATGAGGCTGCAATACGTTGAAATACCAGCCTCAAACCATGGTTTAGATTATATACTGCGAAATTGGTTTAAAATGTCAGATTATTTGAAATCTTGTGTTTTTACAGTTAAAATATTTATATATTTTTTTTCTATTAGGTTTGTGTGTTAGACCTACGAAAATAGCGCTACTGGTTGGAAGCCATGGACCGACTATGAATGTGTACATAGCCAAATGACTGTCCCTGACCCATGTACTGCTATAGTCCCATCTAACCATGGCCAGTCCACTACAGCCAAACTGAAATTAATACTATACATAGATATTTAAAATGGAAATTGAAAACCAATCCCTGCAAAATGTTGCACCTCAAAGAGGACAAAGTTCTTGTGACATCTGGTGAATGTGTGCTGGGATCTTTCTTCACAACATCTGGAGGAGAGGAGAGCAGCGGACAAGCATTCATACAGAACTTAAATGTACCAAATTTGGAAGATGGTCAATATGAATTCAACATGTTTTAATTTCCCCATCCTCAGTGTATTGTTTGTGTTTTTATCTTTTTTTAAAAAAAACAAAACAAAAAAACCGTTTGCATATACAGAGAACACAAGATGTTAAATCAAGCAATAGTTTGTTCTTGGCTTTGAAACATTATAGTTGGGGCATACAAAGAAATATCCGATGGCTGCATAAAATAACCCATATTTCTATCTTGTTTATTTCCCTCTACTTCTGCTTTGTATACAGTAATTTAGTTTCCTCGCAGGTATAGGATGATGGGCATAACTTGGTACACACTTCTGATAAATGTGCGGCATAAAAATGCCTACAACACATAAAAATAAGTCACCCTTGATTCAGAGATGCCAGCTTAAGGTAAATTTCTGTATGGTGATGTGGCTGAATGCTTACTTGGGACATAACTCTGCCAAAACCGAAGGGCACAAATAAAGACCAGACAGCGGACACAATTTGTGTCTGTTTCTTTAGACCATAAACCTATTATGGTTTCCTTGTGCACTATTGTGATATGAGCAAAACACCTCCCCTCTCATTTTCCCTGTTTTTAGATTTTTACTTAGTAAATGAATGTCATTCGCTATTTTTTTCTGACTGGGATCATTTTACTGCAAGCTAGGAATATTCAGTTCTAATGAATCAGGAGTCCTCTGATTCCAAAGTAAAGGACATATTGACTAATTGTCATACCTGTGCATACTTCGATCAGTAACATAGGACATTTTCGCATTTCATCACACTCACTTGGTTGTAAGCCTTATTTTTCTTGCAGGTTTGAGACTTCAGTCTTGGCAAATCTACAGCTCCAAGTTTTAAAACCCTACACAACCATACATATTCCACACAGGCCATACATGTTCTTGCTGCTATTAAAATAGTAACATCGCCTGCTCCCCTGCCATTTAGATTTTATAATGATTTTCATATGTAAAAATATATATTAGAAAGTTAAAAATAAAAAGAGAAAAAAAAAAGAATCTTGCCACCACCCTCAAAGCATAGTTGAGCTATGCTCCCTGTTTTCAGAAAAGTTTGGTGGTTGGGCTGTTAACAATGTTCTAATGCATAATTGTAAATCGACTGAGCATGATTTGTCACAAGCCTTTTACCTGATTTTTTTTTTTTTTTTATTAAAAATGTAGAAAATATAACCACTTTTGGACCATAAAGATCTGTATGACTGGAGCAATTGTAGAGCAATGTATTGCAGAGGATGACACGGATGCTGTGGATGCGTACTACACTAGATTTCTCAGTTTTCATCCTAGATTGGTGGTTCTGTAGTTCAGTTCTCCTATCTGAAAATCTTACCTGATGGTTTTACTTTACCGTTTTGTTTTTTTTCCCTTCTCCTTGTAGGTTCTGCTCTGCATATTTGGGGACATTTATAAAATCTGTGGGAGGTGTGCATATCAAGCCGGTCTGCTTTAATTTTTAATTTGCAGTAGAGAAAATAAATGTTTATATTAGCGGTCAACACTTTACGTTGCACAAGTTTTCGGTAAGGCTACTTTCATACTAGCGTCGTTCGACGCACATCGCAATGCGTCGCTTTGGAAAAATAAACGCATCCTGCAAAGTTGCCCGCAGGATGCGTTTTTTTCTCCATACACTTGCATTAGCGACGGATTGCCACAAGTCGCATCCGTCATGCGACGGATGCGTCGTGTTTTGGCGGACCGTCGGCACAAAAAAAGTTCCATGTAATGTTTTTTTGTGCGTCGTGTCTGCCACTTTCGACCGCGCATGCGTGGCCGAAACTCCGCCCCCTCCTCCCCGGAACTCACAATGGGGCAGCGGATGCGTTGTAAAACTGCATATGCTGCCCCCGTTGCACACTGTCCGTCGGGCCAACGGTTTGCGACGGCCCGTACCGATGGACTAGTGTGAAAGTAGCCTAAAGGGGTTGTCTGGACTAAAATTGCAAGTCTACAGTCACTCTGTGCGACTGCAGGCTTGTGAATCCTCACATCAAGCACACTGGGAGTATGCATATCTGCCCCTGGTGCCGCAGAATCCTCAGTCATATTCCAACTAGATGGGCAAGGCCAGACAGTGTCTAGTTGGAATGTGGCCTGGAGAATGTAAATTACATACTTGTGGTCACGTGATGGTTGCTCCCAGCACCTTAGAATCCTCAGCCTGTAGTGCATATCCTAGGAGGATTCACAAGTCGGCAGTCATACTGACTGCAGATTTCTAATTTAAGGGCTCTCACAGACGTGTGTGTATGTGTAAAAAAAAATATATATATTTTTTTCTGATGGCACTGTGACCAATGGTGCAGTTCTGATGCACTTTTTTTTTTTTTCTTTTTTTTTTCTTCCATGCAGAATGTAATCATGAAGAAAATTAATATCTGCATCTTCTCCAGTGTGCTCTTGATTCTCTTATCTGACACACTGTTGACACTCGGATCAAAATCAGATCGGTGTAATTTGCACAATCGTCCTGATTCCCGCGGATAAGAGAATCTACTGCTGTCTGATCCCAGGCTTAGACTGGACAACCCCTTTAATATTCTCCAATATGTTCTGTAAGGGCAGATCCTATCAGGTTTATTTGCCTTCAGGTAGCACAACAAGATAGCAGTAGTTATTCTTCCCCCTCCAAAAAAAAAAATGGACGAAGTGAAAAAATGGCAGCCGTGCAACTGTTAGCATTGCATAGAAAAATGGCATAATTCCTGCCTAAAGCTGCCATTTTATTTAGGGATTCTTGGTTATCCGTTAAGTTTCAGATCATTTTTTCTTAGCAAAGGTTTTCGATTCCAGCTCTAAGTACCTTGAACCTAATAAGTAGAATTTTAAAAGCAAACAAAGTATTACTCGCTACCTCTATATCTAGTATATTTTAGCAAGTTTTCCTTCTATATTAAAATTGTATTGGAGCGTTTTTTCTTATTAGGTGAAGCTGAGGTTTAAGTGGATCACTTTGCTAATGGTCATAGTTATATTTTTTTACCACAATTTTCATGCTCTACTCCCCCTCCTTTGTCCTAATACCGCTACAACATACTTCTGTTTTTACTTTTATGTTCTTATTTTGCTGCTTCGCTATTTTATGGCAGTGACAGTGGCTAATGTCAACTTTTTTATAAAACGTCCAACTTTTCTAGACAATATTTTCAATATTCCAGTTTTTTTTTTGTTTTGTTTTTAGTCCTGAATGCAATCTGACTGATAGAATTGGCGCAGTGATAGAAAAGTGAAGCGAGCGGACATTCAGGAATGGGTACAGAAGTTTTTCTGACATTTATTTGGTGTAGGGTGCGGTCTTCTAACAGACACCAACTTTTTTTTTTTTTTTCATATTCTAAAGATTTGTAAGGAAATAAATGTTAAAGTATACATGCCTATGTACAACGGTTTCATGCTATATGATGTACTCCTGTAGTATAATAATGGATGCCAACCTTATGTTTTAAAAAAACGTGGACACACTGAATAGTTTGACTACATCACAAATTGAATATTGCTTTTATATTGGCACTTCAGCTGTTTGTAGTATGAATGAGTTGTCTCTTTTGTCTTTTTCTTCCCTTCCACCTTCTTATATTAGTACCTTAGCCCATGTCCTGGCTCCTAACCCTTCTACAGTGGCGCTCATAATTTTGTAACTGTGCATTGAAGGCACCTAAAATGGTTTACAATTTCTTTGCTAAAACATACCAGTTCCAATGCAGCCATCATTGGATACAAAGAAATACAGACTAAAATATATTTTACATTTTTAAGGCTATAATGCAAAAGTATTAGCATACCGGTGAAATCCAGTCAAAAAATTCTCTGTATACTTGTGATGAATTTCTTGTTCCTAAACCTGCAAATTTTGGGATCTAATTCTGGGAGCCCATCAGCAGCACTGAAGTCACGAGTCTGCATCATTTCTTGTGCTATTCAACTATCAAATGACATGAACCAGCCCACTGCAGTTTTTGTCCATGTTAAATACTTTTATTGTTTGGTTTTCATAATGTGTCTAACAGATGACTTTGGTGTTCTGTACTGTCCTGGACCATTTTAATTACACTTTTGATGTTATTTGGTTCTACATCATAAGTTTTTCCTGGTTCCCATCCTGACTTAACCTTGTTTCTTTTTTTTTTTTTATATATTTTTTTGTTCCATTTTCCTTTTGCATTGTATTGCTCTGACAAATGTAATTTGAATCAGATCTGAAAGAGGTCCAGAATAAAATATATTTTGATATTATTTTTCTGTTTTATTTTCTAATAAATGAAACATTTTGTGGGTAAGATAATGCTTGGAATAGGGAGCCACATTCATAGACTAATGACGCAATAACTGTTTTTAGCCACAGCTGTTAATGGGTTCTGTCTGGCATTAAGGGTATGTGTCCACGTTCAGGATTGCATCAGGATTTGGTCAGGATTTTTCATCAGTATTTGTAAGCCAAAACCAGGAGTGGGTGATAAATGCAAAAGTGGTGCATATGTTTCTGTTATACTTTTCCTCTAATTGTTCCAGTCCTGGTTTTGGCTTACAAATACTGATGAAAAATCCTGACCAAATCCTGATGCAATCCTGAACGTGGACACATACCCTAATACTAAGCTGTATTGGAGTGCACGGTGCTGAGCTGCAGTAACGGACATAACCTTTGTTAGGGAAAAAGCAGCCATATATTTCTAATCTTGTATTATGCCTCTAATGGGGTTGTCCAGTCTCACGATTCTGCAGTTATAGTGACTGCAGGCTCTCTTCTGACATTATGCAATGTACACACTGAGTTCTCCGCGCGGGTCATGGTCACTTGACCACATGTATGTGATTTGTAGTCTTGCAGTCATATATCAACTGATCTCCTCCGGCTTCTCTCCATAGAAGCCAATTGATGAGTCAAGACTGCACACGACTGCATATATGCGATAACATGTTTTGTTTTGTGACCACCCACGCATACACGGAAAGCGTGTTGGTGTGCGCATTAAATATCTCTCCTGACCATCTGCCAGCCGGCTCCCTCATACACATTAGATCGTCGGCCGAGCCTGTCTGTATCGGTGTAATTAGCCCACTATAGTGTATGTATGGGATCCTTAGTAGTCTTTGCTAGAGCTTCTATTCTGGCTCAACAGTGATGGGCCAAGACCCTAAATGTCTCCTCAAGCTGTCTGGTCCAGCAGTTTGGACTATTCCACTTGGGTGTAGCTCGCCTTCAATCTGTCTTGCACCATGCTCATCTCTGTAGTACAGCAGAGCCGAGTGTGCCCTGAGATGAAAGCTGCAAGAGGTGATAGTGAAACATTGCTCTGCTGTTCTCTACACAGTAGATGGTGAGGGGAACAAAGCTCTGTATCATGACCTGTCTCGTGCAGAAAGATCCATTTCTTTCATTCTCTGCGGGGTGCGTCCTTACCATTTTTATTCCCTTCCCGTATGGTGCCTCCTGCTGAACCTTATGCAAGGGAAAACTGCTTGGCCCCAGAAAAGAATTTCTGCTAATGTCCCCTTGAACTTAAAAAATGATAACCTAAACCTTACAAGCAAATATCTCTACAATGAAGATGAGAATTTAAAAAAACCTACAATCATTTATTCAGCTCTGCAGCCTGTATGGCCAGTTTAACGTGTTCCAAGTGGTAAAAGGTCCTCACTATCGCTATAATCCATACTAAGCACCTCTTACATAACTATAGGATTCCCCTAGGGAATGAGGACTTTGCATTGACAGCCTTCAAGCTACATTACCCTTTAGGGTGTTGCGATCACCCTTGTCCAAAACCCACGTTTCGTTTAACATAACTACATTAAATGTGTGAAGCCTAGACAGCATATTGGTGTCGTTCCCTCTGGTTTTATTATTCTGAAGTATGTTCCATTATTCACCCTCCCTCCAAAAGGTAAATATCTTCATACTTAATAGGTAAAAAGTGCAGAGATTCACGAGTGCATCCAGAGTGAAGATGGGTGTATGTTCCCTGGGTCTTCATTCATGCAACACATTTTAAAGTCGGGCTGATGCCTTCATCGGAAGAAACCTCTAAACAGCACCCTCCCCCGCCCGCCCCCCCCCCCCCCCCCCCCCACACCCGACTGAGTTTTTTTTATCCGTGTGCAATTAAACGCTTTTATAAGAATATTTTTGGGGTATCCTTTTTCAAGGAATCTCCTTTCCAATATCTGGAGTAAAGTTCTAGTGGCCACTAGAAAGATAGAAACCCTAAAAATATTTTTAAAGATGTTTAATCGCACACAATTTGTCAGAATGCCTTGCCAAAAAAGCAACAAGTACATTAGGAAACGATAAGATCACATCTGAACCTGATGACAGCAAATTCAAATACAGCTTTATGATGTCCTTAAACTAAAATCAGAACGGAGGATTAGCCTTTTTCTCAGAATTAAAGAGGTCTTCAATACAGCAATTCTAAATGTAAATGCTGCTTGATTATAAAGCATGGCTGCTCAACTTTCACCTCGATGACCACCAGAGAGACCTTTAATATTAATCAGTCTTTAATTGTGGAACATCCTTTTGTGATTGATCTGCTTGAATGTAATTGTAATCTACAGTATATGGGAAAGACCACACAACCTTTGTTGTAGCATAAATACATAAAGCACTGTTCAAAACCTCATTTTTCATATTCTATCTAGACATTTTTTATCGGAACACAAAGACCACACAAGTCACTATATTAGAACACATACCTGATAACATTACAAATAGAGATCAGAAACTAAGAAATCGAGAGTCCTACTAGACTTTCAAGTTATTCACATTGGCACCTGTAAGGTTAAACAAAACCATATCTCCAGTTCCTGCAGATCCACAGTTAGGTGTCCCCAATTATGCAAAATAAAAAAGGGAAAACTATTTTTTTTTTCTTTTGAAAGGATTTTTTTTATATACAAATATAAGACCTCACACGTACAAGGGCTTCTCACAAAATTAGATCATCAAAAGGTTAATTTATTTCAGTTCTTCAATACAAAAAGTGAATCTCATTTATTGAGTCATTACAAACAGGGTGATCTATTTCAAGTGTTTATTTCTGTTAATGTTGATGATTATGGCTTACAGCCAATGAAAACCCTAAAGTCATCATCTCAGTAAATCAGAATACTTTACAACACCAGCTTGAAAAATTATTTTAAAATCCGAAATGTTGGCCTACTGAGATGAATGTTCAGTAAATGCACTCAATACTTGGTTGGGGCTCCTTTTACATCAGTTGCTGCATCAATGAGGCATGGCATGGAGGCGATCAGCCTGTGGCACTGCTGAGGTGTTATGGAAGCCCAGGTTGCTTTGACTGCAGCATTCAGCTTGTCTGCATTGTTGGGTCTGGTGTCTCTCATGTTCCTCTTGACAATACTCCATAGATTCTCTGAGGTTAAGGTCAGGCGAGTTTGCTGGCCAATCAAGCACAGTGATAGTTGTTTTTAAAGGGAACCTGTCACCTCATTTATGAGCTGCTGCCACTGCCTTTCAGGGCTTATTTACAGCATTCTAGATTGCTGTAGATAAGCCCCCAATCTAACCTGAAAGAAGAAAAACAAGTTATATTATACTCACCTGGGGGCGGTCCGGTCTGATGGGCGTCGCAGGTTCGGTGCCTCCCATCTTCATGCGATGTCGTCATCTTCCTTGCTTCTTGTCATGGCTCTTGCTCAGGCCTACTGATCTGCCCTGTTGAGGGCAAAGCCAAACATTGCAGTGCACAGGGCTTCCCTGACCTTTCCTGTCGCACTGCAGTACTGTGCTCTGCCCTCAACAGGGCCGATCAGTGCGCCTGCGCAGGAGCCACAACACGAAGCAAGGTAGATGACATTGTATGAAAATGGGAGGCGCTGGACCTGTGACGCCCATTGGATTGGACCGCCCCCGGGTGAGTATAATAAAACTTGTTTTTCTTACCTTTCAGGTTAGATCGGTGGCTTACTACAGCATTCTAGAATGCCGTAGATAAGTCCTGAAAGGCAGTGGCTGCAGCTCATACCTCAAAAATGAGGTGACGGGTTCCCTTTAAACCAGGAATTGGTATTTATGGCAGTGTGGGCAGGTGCCAAGTCCTGCTGGAGAATTACATTTCTATCTCCAGAAAGCTTGTCTGCAGAGGGAAGTATGAAGTGCTCTAAAATTTCCTGGTAGATGGTTGCGCTGACTTTGGTCTTGATAAAACACCGTGGACCTACACCAGCAGATGACATGGCTCCCCAAACCATCACCGATTGTGGAAACTTCACACTAGACCTCAAGCAGCTTGGATTGTGTGCCTCTCCACTCTTCCTCCAGACTCCGGGGCGTTGATTTCCAAATGAAATGCAAAATGTACTTTCATTTGAAAACACCTTGGACCACTTAGCAACAGTCCAGTTCTTTTTCTCCTTGGCCCAGGTAAGACGCTTCTGGTGTTGTCTATTGGTCATGAGTGGCTTGACACAAGGAATATGACACTTGTAGCCCATGTCCTGGATAAGTCTGTGTATGGTGGCTCCAGCAGCAGTCCACTCCTTGTGAATCTCCCCCAAATTTTTGAATGGCCTTTTCTTAACAATCCTTTTAAGGCTGCGGTTATCCCGATTGCTTGTGCCCTTTTTCTAACACACTTTTTCCTTCCACTTAACTTTCTATTAGTATGCTTGGATACAGCACTCTGAACAGCCAGCTTCTTTAGCAATGACCTTTTGTGGCTTATCCTTGTGGAATGTGTCAATGACTGCCTTCTGAAAATCTGTCAAGTCAGGAGTCTTCCCCATGATTGTGGAGCCTACTGAAACAGACTAAGGCTGGTTTCACATTTGCAGTTGTGTCCGCAGCGTTTCTGATGCATACATCCCCATGCGTCTTGATTTCATATCTTCAACATTGTAGATGCAGGTGCATGCGTATTTTCGCGATGTGCGGCTGGGCGTGGCTGAAGCACCATGTTAGAATTTCTTTGGCGTCAAATTTCCGCCACCATACGCATGCGGATGCTTGCTGAAGGAGTGCGTCAAAACAACGCATTACAGTCTATGGGAACGCAAGGACATGCGTTCGCTTGCATTTGCACAAGGGTCTATATACAGAAATCCTATGAGCCACACCCATTGTGTCAAGGAAATTCTTAAAAAATGTTTTCATACCAAACGCATGCGCATAAACAACGCGGATGCGTGCAAACATTGCTTTTTTTTTTATCCGTCATGCGTAAGTTGATGCGGATAAAAAACGCAGCGTTATGCGTTTTGCCATGTGTTTGCGGTTGCGTACGAAACGCTGTGGCCTCAGCCGCAAATGTGAACCTAGCCTAAGGGACCTGTTAAAAAGCTTACGAAGCCTTTGCAGGTGTTTTTTTGTTAATTATTCTAATTTATTGAGATAATGACTTGGGTTTTCATTGGCTGTAAGTCATAAACATCAACATAAACACTTGAAATAGATCACTCTGTAATGACTATAATATTAGATTCACTTTTTGTATTGAATATCTGAAATTAACTTTTTGCTGCTATTCTGATTTAGTGAGAAGCACTTGCATACTCAACACAATTCACATTTTATATGCAACATGTGCTTCTTCGCTGCAAATTCTAAATGTGACTTATTTATTTTTTTAAGCTGTGTAGTAGTTTATATAAGAGCAACAATTTATACACGGGAGGTGGCTCTGTATAACATACCTTACCTGGTGGTGTGAGTCCGACTTTAAAATATGTTGTACAAATGCATAAAGATCCTGAGAACATACACCTTTGTCATCACTCAGCACTAGCGCTGATGAATCCTGTTTTGTTTGAATACGTTTGTTTCCACCAGCGTGAGAGACAGTGGACGGCATTGTACCTGGTCACAACGCTGGCAGGTGAGCACACACAATCCTAAGGCTACGTTCACACTAAGAAACAATCAGTATTTGGTCAGTATTTTCCATCAGTATTTGTAAGCCAAAACCAGGAGTGGAACAATCAGAGGAAAAGTCTAATAGAAACACATCACTACTTCTGTATTTTTGGCCCAATTCTGGTTGTCTTTAAATACTGGTGTGAAACACTGACCAAATTGTTGTGAATTCCGTCTGGGTTCCCTCTGGTGGCCTTTAGCGATACTGCGGGTCTGGAGCTGGGCTCAGCTGCCTCATTTCCTGCTATGCTGGTTCCTATTTAACTCCACCTGGACCTTTATTTGTTGCCTGCTGTCGTTGTATTCAGTACTGGTTCTGACCTCTCCTGGATTTTCCTGGTGACCTGTCTATTTCTGAGAAGCTAAGTCTTGCTAGTTCTTTTTGCTCATTGTTTCCTTGAATATGTTTCTCAGTATATGATGTGTTCAGTCCAGCTTGCTTATATGTGATTTTTCGCTTGCTGGTAGCTCTGGGGAGCAGAAGTGCGCCCCTCACACCGTGAGTCGGTGTGGGGGTTCTTGTACTTTCTGCGTGGATAGTTTTTGATAGTTTTTGTACCGACCGCACAGATCCCTGCTATCTTCTGTCTATTTAGTGTTAGCGGGCCTCATTTGCTTAAACCTGTTTTTCATTCCTACGTTTGTATTTTCCCCTTAACTCACCGTTATTATTTGTGGGGGGCTGTCTAAAACTTTGGGGTTATTTCTCTGAGGCAAGTGAGGCTTTGCTTTCTCTCTAGGGGTAGCTAGTTTCTCAGGCTGTGAAGAGGCGTCTAGGTTTTTAGGTAACGCTCCACGGCTGCCTTTAGTGTGTGTGGATAGAATCAGGATTGCGGTCGGTATAGTTCCACATTCCCGGAGCTTGTCCTACTATTCAGGTTTACCTATCAGGTCAGTTTGGTGATCCTACCACCGGATCATAACACCAAATACTGAGTGTGATCGTAGCCTTATATTGAGGGTAACACAATTGGAGTTCCTTTTCTAAAAGGTAAACATTATTGCAAGAATATCAAGGGGCACAACGACTGAGGGCTTGCTCACGCAAGCGTATAACACAGTTGAGTGCTATCCAATGTTTTATTGCATGGCACTTGGCCCAATGTTATACTTGTTTTTTTTTTTCCCCCATGCGGTATGAGAACAATTGCAACATGTTTCTAGTGCATCCAATAATCTGATCACAGACACCCATGCAAGTCTGGGTGCATGTGAAACATCAAACTGCACTCAGATGTCATCCAAATGCAGTCTGATGTACGTACACAGACCATGGAGAAATTACGTTCTCAATCTTCTCCGCACCTTTGCTGCAATTTTCTTATGTGAAAGAATCGCAGCATGGTAAGATGACACTCAGATCAAACTCTTGATAGTTTGAGCTGAGTGTCTTTGCCATAATCGACTCGATTCTATGTGGCCCTGGCCTAACAGTGACTGCACGGATCAATGCTTTATGGGCCCGTAGCGGGCCCCAATCAGTTCCCTCATCCACTAATGTATCATGTACTGGTCTGCTTAGTGTATTTATTTTATTTTTTTATCTGCAGGAGATTGCCACTTGAGGACTAGTAAACCTGCTGCCAGGTACTACAACCCCCCCCCCAAGACTGGCAGCTTTCTTCCTATGTACAGTTTGTGGAGAAAGCTGCCAATCAGTGATGTGGGTGGGGTGATATAGAGCTCAGCGTTCAGTGATACAGCTATTGGTCTGAAGTATAGGGCAAGGTTCAGTTTTTAGGGACACTGAGGACTCAAAATTAATGTTTTCAGTTACAAAGATGTGCACATTTTCCAACTCTTTAAAGAATTTTTTTTTTTTTTTTATCTCTTCTTGGGTATTATTGGTTTCTGGGCCCTGAGATTTCACAAAACAAGGTGCAGAAGCATGACACATGAGCATGTGTAGTGTGGTGCATGGACTCAATAGAAAGTCTGACACTTGGATTATTTCCATTCTTAAAGAATCACTCATCCCATCAATGTTTTTATCCTTATAATATATTTGTCATATTGCACTGCTCAAAAAAATAAAAGGAACACTAAAATCCCACATTCTAGATATCACTGAATGAAATATTCCAGTTGTAAATCTTTATTCATTACATAGGGAAATGTGTTGAGAACAATAAAACCTAAAAATGATCAATGTAAATCACAGCTAATATCCCACGGAGGTCTGGAGTTGGAATGATACTCAAAATCAAAGTGGAAAATGAAGTTGCAGGCTGATCCAACATCAGTGGAAATGCCTCAAGACAAGGAAATGATGCTCAGTAGTGTGTGTGGCCTCCACGTGCTTGTATGGCCTCCCTATAATGCCAGGGCATGCTCCTGATGAGGCGGCGGATGGTCTCCTGAGGGATCTCCTCCCAGACCTGGACTAAAGCATCGGCCAACTCCTGGACAGTCTGTGGTGCAACGTGATGTTGGTGGATGGTGCGAGACATGATGTCCCAGATGTGTTCAATCGGATTCAGGTCTGGGGAATGGGCAGGCCAGACGATAGCTTCAATGCCTTCATCTTGCAGGAACTGCTGACACACTCCAGCCACATGAGGTCTGGCATTGTCCTGCTGTAGGAGGAACCCAGGGCCAACTGTACCAGCATATGGTCTCACAAGGGGTCTGAGGAGCTGATCTCGGTACCTAATGGTAGTCAGGCTACCTCTGGCGAGCACATGGAGGGCTGTGCGGCCCTCCAAAGAAATGCCACCCCACACCATTACTGACCCACTGCCAACAGGTCATGCTGAAGGATGTTGCAGACAGCAGATCGCTCTCCACGGTCTCTCCAGACTGTCACGTGTGCTCAGTGTGAACCTGCTTTCATCTGTGAAAGGGTGCCAGTGGTGAATTTGCCAATCCTGGTGTTCTGTTGCAAATCCCAAGCATCCTGCACGTTGTTGGGCTGTGAGCACAACCCCCATCTGTGGACATCGGGCACTCAGACCTCATGGAGTCGGTTTCTAACCGTTTATGCAGACTCATGCACATTTGTGGCCTGCTGGAGGTCATTTTGCAGGGCTCTGGCAGTGCTTCTGTTCCTCCTTGCACAAAGGCTGAGGTAGCGGTCCTGCTGCTGGGTTGTTGCCCTCTTACGGCCCCCTCCACGTCTCCTGGTGTACTGGCCTGTCTCCTGGTAGCGCTTCCAGCTTCTGGACACTACGCTGACAGACACAGCAAACCTTGCCACAGCTCGCATCATGTGCCATCCTGGATGAGCTGCACTACCTGAGACACTTGTGTGGGTTGTAGAGTCCATCTCATGCTACCACGAGTGTGAAAGCACAACCAACATTCAAAAGTAACCAAAACACCAGCCAGAAAGCATTGGTACCGAGATGTGTTATGTGGTGTCCACCTGCAGAACCACTCCTTTATTGAGGGTGTCTTGATAATTGCCAATAATTTCCATATGTTGTCTATTCCATTTGCACAACAGCATGTGAAATTGATTGTCAAACAGTGTTGCTTCCTAAGTGGACGGTTTGATTTACTTGGAGTTATATTCTGTTTAAGTGTTCCCTTTATTTTTTTGAGCAGTGTATTATATAGCAATGTTTACTTACAATTGCTCATTTTGCCTTTCTACCCAGCTAATTCTTCTCCCTTTCTCTATGACATCATGTGATTAAAAACTGACTAGCTGAATCCTTCTAAGCTGTATGCAGAAACAGGAACTCTTATCCCTGCATGAGTCATCACCACTCTCCAACTCCTGACCCAGCTGCCCTGCTCCTCCCCTTTGCCAGGAACTTTGTAGTGATGACTTGTATAAGGAAAAGAGGCAACCTGTTGCCACATAGAGCTTAGAAGGATTCAGCTAGTCTGTTATTAATCATGCAATGTTATAGATCTAATGGAAAAGAGAAGAATTAGCTGGGTAGAAAGGCAAAATGAGCAATTGTTAGTACACAGAGGTGCATAACGTTTTTGATGCGAGTGCTTCTTTAATTTTGAGTGTAACAACACAATACAAATGTGAATGGTTCCTGACTTTATATTTCACAGATGTGCAATTTTCATAGCTTTCTCCATGTATCTTTTTCCTAGAATGGCTTCTAATTTAATTTGCTGTTTATTCTGTACATATAAATACATGTAGAGGACTGATGTATAAAGAATCTGACGTACGGCATCAGGAAGGTCTGATAATTATACACTCTTTCAATTAATTACCAAGCCAAAGGCAAGCAAACACTAACGACTATAAAAAGCTCTTTCGGCATTAGCCTTTAATGAGTTCATTTAAAGCGATCAAGCAGCTCATTTTGGAAATCATGGTCTGTGTTTAATCATATCCAATCAGATTTAATAATTACATCCTGAACTCAAGCCATTGTTAAGTGTGAAATTACCATAAAATTGCAATTGTTAAACATAGATGTTTTGCCTAGGTTTTACAAGCCTCTAAACACTAAAGTAAGTGCACTGCTTGCGTTTTCTGAAGTACCTTTGTGAGATGTCAGGATTTTCCCATTTACTACTTCTAATCAGTTGCTGGGATATTGTACTGTTAACATGGCTAAATGAACAATGTTTACTGCAGCATCAAGACAATTTGCAATTAGAGAGCTTTGCTTCATTAGGCAAAGATATCCCTGTAAATAAACTGCAATAGTTTTTTTTTTCTTGCTGCAGTTATTTTCATGAGCATCATTTCAATAGTGTACTGTTTATTAGCGATGCCTCTGCAACCACATAATGAGCTGGAGTTATGTTATTCAAGATGGCGCTGCGTTGCGATAAATCTCGTTTCGTCCTTTATACGCCTAAACGTAAGGGTGCTGTAGAGCAATCAATTGTATCATTAATGTACCGTAGTTATCGAAGTACATCAGTATTGTGATTTCCCCTGTTATTGACAAAAAAATCACAATATATTATTGGAGTAAAGGGGACAACAGAAAAATATATTTTTTAAATTCTTTATTAAGAGCATGAAGCTGTACGAAACCTAAAGGTGTTTGCCACCTACAAGGAAAGATTCTGCCTCTACGTTAGGCTAGGGCCACTTGGCGATGTGTGGTGTGACACTGAATCGCAGCGGCACATTTCAAATTTAGATATGATTTCCTATGGTGTGGCATTGTGTCCTGTGACATACTAAGGCTGGGTTCACATTACGTTCTGGCAGTCCGTTAGACAGACTGCTTTACACGTGGCATGTGGTGTAACGCAGTCCGTTAACGCCGCCATTAAACTATTTCGGGCGCTTCGCTATCACACGCCCAAAATGGGCATGCGCTAGCGATGTGCCATCATTGAGTGACGGACCCTGGGATGCGGGCTGCGGCGTTTCTGGGTCTGTCACTGCTAGCGCAGATAGAGCATCTGCTAGCTCTATCTGCGCTAGCGCAATTGAATTTCGGCACTTGCGTTAACGCAGCCCGTTTAACGCATGTGTTGAACGGGCTGCATTAACGCTATGTGAACCTAGCCTTAGACAGTGATGGCGGACCTTTTCGAGACAAAGTGCCTAAACAACCCAAAACCCACTTATTTATCTCAAAGTGCCAAAATGGCAACCTAACCTGAATACTATGGTTTTAGTTTAGGAAAAAACAATTTGTGCAGAGAGCAGACTGGGACAGGAGCAGGGTTACCAGACTGCAGATATAAAAGAATATGCTCCCCCATCCTGCTATATGCCCTTGATCATGATATATCTTTCCCCAATCCATGTAGATGCCCCTAATCCTGGTATATACTCCCCTATCCTTGTATATGTCACCCCATCATTTTATATATGCCCCCATCCTGCCGGAGCCACTGTTTAAAGCACAGAAAAAAATAGGTGCTGCTAGGGACATGATTACTGAATAACACAGCCATCCTCTGCTGGGTATAGGATGGGCTCCGGCTACTTTCACATATCAAATTTTTTGCATCAGGCACAATCTGGCGAATTTTCAAAAAAAAACATCCGTTTTTTTCTCATAGAGTTATATTAGCGCCGAATTGTGTCTGATGTCCCAACGTTTCATCTGTTTTTTGCCCGTCCGGAGGCCGTAGAAAACGTCCAGAGGAACTTTTTTTGTTGCGGCGAAAAACCTGATGGCAACCGAATTGGCACCATCTGGCTTTTCTGACAATGGATGCCTATGGGAGCCGGATGTGGCACATGGCGATATCCGGCGCCAGAGTCCGGCCTCCAAACTGCGCATGCCCTGTTCTCTCTCTCTCTCTTTTTACTATTGATGCTGCCTATGCATCGCGAAGAGCAGGAAGGCTGCAGGGGACGCCGGAAGGCGAGAATATCACGATTTTTTTTTACATTATATCTTCTACACTAATTGCGCCGGATCCAGCAATCCCTCCCACCACCGGATTATGCGTGATGGCGCGAGACGGATGCGTGAAAGTAGCCTTAGGGTCTAAGCTTGCTCCATACAGCTGCTCCTGACTTGCATTTGTACAGAAGATGTCTGGAAGATGTTAAAGAAGTCCTTTCACCTTGTCTGTCACACAGCACTTCATATATATTATACTCCCCTAGCAATTCGGC
The DNA here is from genome assembly GCF_051348905.1 of Ranitomeya variabilis. NCBI lineage: Eukaryota > Metazoa > Chordata > Amphibia > Anura > Dendrobatidae > Ranitomeya > Ranitomeya variabilis. The sequence goes on from NC_135233.1 coordinate 898,149,980, forward strand.
AATATTTTCTTCATTTAGACAACATCTTGAATTTCAGATTTCACTTTGATTTATTCCCTTCCATGTTCTATTAAACCCATAATGCATCACATGGGCATCTAATGTCAGTACCATCCCTGTCCTGGTAACAGTGTGATTATCCTTCCCTGCATATTCCCATAAATAAGCTAATAGAATCAGGAACGCTGAACTGTTATCCTCTTCATTACGACTGACAGGAGCTGACTAATCATTTAAAAACATCTCAATAAATAAATATTTATGGTGTAGGACCCTGGTAAGCTCCTGACAATACGTTAACATTTCACAGAAGAACAGCACTTCACTTATCGAATAAGAGTTGAAATACTTTATTTTGTGATACAAATTCCTACATTCATGTAATAAAACAGCATGGCCACCTGCTGATCAGTATGTCCCAGGGAAACAACAACCCAGACCAAAGACTCTTAACTTTTACCAGCAGATCTATGCTTTCTTTAATACCTCATATACTTGGTGAAAGGGTATAAAATCTGAAAGGTTACTCTATTTTGTACCATCTCTAAGCAATGTGAATCTTTGAAATGCAAGTATCACAAAATAAAGTGATTGAAACCTATTAGTTCCAAGGTAAGTTATGTTCCTCTTTGAAATATTCAAGGAGCTGACTAATCATCATCAGTATCTGTGGAAACCGTTTCTATCCAAAGTGTACCTCCAAAGGAGGACTTCTGTACTATAGTCCATGCAGTTTAATCATACTAGAAGCTCTGGTCACTAAGATGATGACTACCTACAGAAATATTTAAAGTTATGGAAATTCCAATGGCTTACCATGTTACATGATCTAACTAAAGGGAATAAGTGGTGAATGTTCACATATAAAGGAAGAACAAGGTTATACTAGAGTAGCTACTCGGGATAACCGGTAAATCCAAATACTGCAACTGACCCTGACGATTCCTATACAGACTAGAGATCCTGATCCTGCAGCCTCTATTGGTTCCTGTGTGAGCGGAGATCGCTCACACCACAGACTAGAAGATGGCAACTCGGACCTCGGCTGCCTAAAAGGTCGTCAAGCGCATCACATTCCTCCTAAAGAACTGGAGGGCAGAGCAGAGTGTGTGCTGAAAAATGGAAAAATCCCTGAGTAAATTAAACCACAAAATACAAACTAAAGTATAACGTATGTAGTGTTAGAAACTAGGCCGCCTACTTCCTAAAAAGAAACAGGATAGTTGCAGGTTAAAGAACAGAAACAGCAAGGAGAAAAACCCTAGCTGGAATTTCACTGACTGGCTTTACGCTACAGCAGAATATCTAAACAGCCACAAGAAACTATCACCAGCAGGAAATGCCAGCAAGGGGACAAACTATAAAGCCGCACCCAAACGGTGATAGGGCAGACAAATGAAAACGCCTGTATTACGCTAAACCGACTGCAGCAACAATAACAGAACCTAAACACCCAAAAAAAAGGTGTGTCTGCTGTGGCTCTGCAGATAAAGAAGCTACCCACAAATCACAGGCTCAAGTGTTTGAACCCAGGAGCATGACATATGTAATATACAGTATATATTCACATTATTGATGAGCGATCGTGCTTTGATAATGTGTTATCTGAGCATGCTCGGATGTTATCCGACTATCTTGGGCGTGCTCGAATAATATTTTTGAGTACCTGCGGCTGCATGTTTTGCGGCGGTAGACAGCTGCAACACATGCGGTGATTGGCTAACAAACGGGCAATCCCTGCAGGTATTTTGGCAATCTACCGCCGCAAAACATGCAACCGCAGGTGCTCAAAAATATCCAAGCACATCCAAGATACTTTGATAACACCCGAGCATGCTCGGATAACACGTTATCTGATCACGTTCGCTCATCACTAATACACATATATTTCAGGGGACTAGGTGCAGAATGAAACAAAAAAACATGAAGTGCTACTTTAAAGATGTTGTCTAACAAAGCTGAAGCCTTTTATATATGAGTAATGCTACTTTACACAATATCTTATAAGTAGTTGAGCGAATTTGCTCTGGTCCCTGCTTATTTGGAAAGCTATAGCGCTTACCGAATAAGCTGCAGAGGGAACCCGGATACATGGAGCGCGCCGGCTGATCAGTTGTTCGGCGCCGCAGCTGCATGTGTCAAGTACAACACATGCATGGAGAGCTCAACAAACAGGCTCTCTATGTATGTGTCGTGACAGTGAAACAGACGCGACACATGCAGCTGCAGCCCCAAACAACTGATCCGCCAGAGCGATCCAGGAAGTCAGGTTCCCTCTACAGCTTATTCAGTAGGCGCTATAGCTCCCAAATAAGCAGGGACCAGAGCAAATTCGCTCATCCCTACTTGTAAGAGTAACTAAACTTTTAAAAAAGTATGGTATAATCATCATTGTTTTAATTGCTGGGGGTGCAGGGAATCACAGATCACTTAAATAAAGGGGCATCTCCACTAATCCTGATGCCCTGTGTGCCATGTGTTTTGTCACCAAGCCTGCATCGAGTCCTACTGGTGGTGCATGGGACCCGCTACTCCATAATATAATTTCTCATATACAATTCCATTACTATATCTCAAAAAAAATTGACAGCATCACCTTGATTAAAAAGTGTAATAATTATGTTTCTTACTGTAACAAAGCTTTTATTGCTCATCTTGTGTATATAGCTCACACCTATGATTGACGTGTGCACTGTTCATGGTTTTCTTAGGGGGTCCACCATATGTAGATTAGACTCAAATACTCAAAAACATAATGAGAAGACGACCTTCCATTCAGGTTATGTGACCTGAGATTGACCAGTATGGGCTGTATGCATGACAAATAAATGTCTTTGTACAGACGAGATACCTGTATTACAAAGGCACTAGCAGGTCTTCCATACTTGATCTGTATGCAAGATGCTTCCTCTTTTGTTCCTGGCGCTATTATATACACTACATTCTACTGGGAGATTGTACTGGCAAAAAATCGTTCTTTTATCCTTCTTCAAAGGACAGAGATGAGTGCAGTTTTTATGTCCCCAGGCAGCTGACCCTAAGAAATGATACCATTAAACATTTCAAACATAATAGAAGAGAGGGCGGGCTGCAAAGCATAAAAAAGGATTCAATTGGAAAGATGTCTATTCTGGATGTGTTCCCTGCAGGTACACACTTAATGGTGCTTTCGATATCCTGCAGGCTAAAGATACATTTATCTTTTACTATCGTCTTGGAAATAAATTTTACCTCTGTCTACTAATATTCCCGGGCAGTCAAATTTATTTTGGTAAACAAACTCTGGGGGACGAATATCTAGGTGCGATGTATATAATTTCTTGTGTGACTTTGTGAGTCTTTACATGATGCCAAACGCGAGTTTCTCCGCAGTTGGATAAGTTACAATCGATGGCTTATTTTTTTTGTAAAAATATAAAACAGTGTGTTTGTAACCCTTTGAGGACCAAGGGACATATTTGTCTCATTGTTTTAAAATGAAACCAGTTTGATTAAATGAAGTTACAGTCCTTAAAGGGTAAAGTCTTTCAGGATGTAGCTATTTTTCTCTCCAATCACTGCATTCTAAAAGTCATAAAATACATTAGTCCATCTAAGTAGCATGGGGAGGGCTTATTTTGGTTTAGTCATTGGCTGAAGCGGTCAGGTGACGTGAGCAGTGTGTCGTCAGAAAAATATCAGATGATGCGCTGCTCAGTCACCTGCCCGCTGCGGTCAATCACAGGCCGCAGTGAGTCTCATTCCTGGTGAAATGGTGATGTCTCCTCTTCCTGTTTCAGTGTACTGGATCCAGTTAGGTGCGGGTAGGTGAGTAGCACTTACTTTTCACACATCCAAACAATTGGAGAACCTTTCATTTTGCCCAGACAATACCAATTTGCTTTTTAAATGGCTAGGCGCTGTTCTGCAGTACGCTGGAGCGACCCGTATACAGATTATAAAGCTGTGACGATGTGCTCCTTACATTGTTTATAGCTGCCGGAGCTGATCGGTGGGGGTGCCTGTCATCGGACCCCCATCAAACTGATATTGATGATCTACCGGATAGGTCATCGATATCATAGTAATGAACAGCCGCTTTAACCTTGCAGCAAATAACTTCATACACACTTGATATTTCATGAGCACGGGATGGCAGTCAGTTGCAAGGATTGAGAAAAAACATAATTATCATCCAGCTATAGAAAATGGTTGAATATTATTTTCAATATGTGAACTGGATTAATCTTTTATGTTATTATAGTACAAACTACATTGGATATTCTAACTATAGCAGGGTTCTAAACCCCACATATTCATTCTGCAGAGGACTTCAAGGAGTTTGACTACAATAATTAGTATTTGCTCCACTTATTATTACAATTTGCCAATTCATGATCTTACAGAAAATTGATTTTCACAGATCATTCAGGGAATTGTCCGTGGTGCCAATTTTCTAGAATTTTGTTTAAGAGAAAAAAAAAAGATTTGAATCGTGTCAGCCACTGAGTGGAAAATTTTGGACAGCCATCAGTTTTTAGATATTTGTAAAATACCACATAATGATGATACATAGCAAGTTTCCAAGACTCTTTAGATCTCTTCATCTGGAATCATTTTGTGTATATAGGCTTCTCTTTAGAATTCATATTGAACCATGCCTGATGAAGAGAACTTGCTATGTGTTATCATCACTTTAGTTACTAATTAAAAGGACTCACGTACTGAAGACTCTGAAATTTAATCTCTTATTTGGTACCAACCAGTGTATTCTGGGGCCTAGTTTCATCTATCATCAATGGCACCAGCACATCCCAATTGCATCAGCTTGAGTGCCATAATTAGAAAGCACATTACTTTTCAGAACATAAAGAAGCACTCCCACTAAGTTTTTGATATGTGTATAAATGCATGTAATGTAATGAGAGTGTATTAATATACTCTCCTACCACTGCTCTCGCCGGTGTCCAGCGTAGTTCTTCTCGGTGACGTCACCACTCTGCAGACACTCTGGGTTATGCTGCGTTCTGTGTGTCCTGGAAATGAATTTTACAATGAGAGTCTATGGCGTCCCAGAACGAGATCTCATAGGCTTTCACTGTAAAAGACACTTCTGGCTCACACATAGAGCATAAATTGAGCCAGCTATTTGCAAGCGATGACATCTCTGAGAGGCAGAGAAGAACGGCACTGGACAACGGAGAGAGCAGCAGTAGATGAGTATATTCACACACTTGCACTACATTATATGCACATCATAGTGACGGCGTCTGTGCCCTCTGACTCTCTCTCGTCCTTCCAAGCCTGCCGCTGAACGGGGTGTGCAGGTCCCCGGGCACTGTGCTTAGGGCATTCTTTCACACTTCACCCTCTCTGAAATGGGTTGTTCACGTCCTCCTAAAAGTGTCCCCAGTCAATTGCTGGAGGAGACTTACTATTTAAGGCACCTCCTCCGGCATGGAGGTGCCTATTCAATGTTGTAAGTTTGTTCTTAAACAATCTGGTTAATTCTCAGGTCCCAGTGCTCGTATTCCTGTATACATACCTGTCTATAAACCGTCCCTTCCAGCCTGTCTTTCAGCCGTGCCCACCTGCCTGTCTCTCAGCTCTGCTTGCCTGCTTGTGAGTCAGCTGGCCCAGCCTGCACCTGCCAGTCCTCATCTTAGTCAGCTGGTCCAGTCTGCATCCATAGTTCCCATGTTCTTACAGCGCCTGCCTGCATCCACTGTACCGTCCTTTGGGCTGTCCCAGCTACCCGTCTCTAGGGGTCAGCAGCCATTTACCCAAGGTCAGTCCTGGTGTAGCACCTGGTCTACCTCACTTGTCTCTCCTTGGATCATGGTATCGTAAGCCGCTGTGTATCAGGTTGGATTAGTTGGGGCTCCTAGTTACTCCCCTCCAGGCTTTCCTTAGGTTTGCACAGGCCAAGGAATCTGCTGTACCTGGAGGTCTCCTGCCAGAAGGAGAAGCAGGATAAAATGCTCTCCTATCTACAGTACTGTAACCACGTGTCTGGATGCATTCACAATTTTGGGGGCACCCACAGTTACTCAAGCTGTGACCACCTCAGCCATGATCTAACAGCCTGCTAGCTATGTGCCTGGTTCTGGACCCCATCTGTCCATGCCCCCACGCCATGGGGAATACCCTGCCCTAACCTCACAGTGGGCCAGTATGATGTATGATTCCACACACTTTCGTCTGAAATTGTCTGGAATAACGAAGCTCTTGTGGCCACCTTCTGGGGAGGGCCTTTCTGGGCAAATCAAAGATGAGCTGGCCGGTCGTGACATACCCTCACTGGATGACCTGGTTTCTCTGTCTACACGGATTGACATCAGGTTCCAGGAGCGCTCCAGGGAGGTGACCTATGAGAGAAGACCCTTACGCCTGGCACCTACCTTTCAAAAGCCAGTCTGTGATCAAACCTCATCATTCTCCCCAGATCCTATGAAAGTGGACCAGATGACAATGGTCATACCAAGCATAGGTGCTTCTATTGTGACAGTTCCGAGCATGTCATCTTCTCCTGCCCTGAGCGACTGATCAACTCCAGAACCTAGGGTCTGTTGGAGAGGTCACTCTGCACAAGAATTACCCCTCCTTCACTGTCACTGACAGTAACTGTTTGTCGTGACTATATCCTTTTTTGTTGAATCAGCCTACCTGGACTCTGGGTCTGCAGGTAATTTTATCCAACTGGCGCGGTCCAATGTCTACAGGATCCATTGCTGGTTTCATTGGTGCATGGATGACCCCTCTCCGAGGCCATCCTTTCCATCTTCGAACCAGTGGAACTTCCAGTAGGAATGCTGCTTCCTCTTTATGTACTGTCCCGTTTATCTCACCCTCTGCTTCTAGGTCTGCCATGGCTGCAAAAACATGAGCCAGACCTGGACTGGAAGTCCGGAGAACTACTCCGCTGGGGTCAAATCTGTTACTAGATTTGCTTTTCTCCCGTTCGTCCTGCCCAACCTCCGACCTCTGCTGTTGATTTGCCTGGTTTGTCTGCAGCATATTGGACATACACGGATGTCTTTGACAAGAAAGAGGCTGAGACTTTGCCAGTTGATAGGCCGTATGACTGTCCAATTGACCTTCTGCCTGGCGCATCTCCTCCACAAGGCCAAATCTATTTCGTCACAGGCTAAGACTCGTGCCATGTCCGAATATATATATATATATATATATATATATATATATATATATAAACCTTAAACACATTGATGAGCCCTCCAAAACAATTGCGGTCGCTCCATTGCACTTGTCTTCCCTCCAGTAAGACTTTCGAAGCTGAACCCGATAGGAAGCGGGGTTTCCTCTGGGGTCACTCCACTAAGCTGGTTGGCCATGCCGGACAGAAGAAGATGGTTCTCCTCATTTTTCAACACTATTTGTGGCCACTCCTGCTCAAAGACATTGTGGATTTTGTCTCTGCCTGTCCCTCATGTTCCCAAAACAAATCTCCCAAGCAACTTCCCACTGGTCGGTTGCTTCCCTTGCCCATGTTATCTGCTCCCTGGCAGCATATTGCTATGAATTTTATCACTGATCTGCCAGTATCGGCCAGGAGTACTATCATCTGGGTGGTTGTGGATCGCTTCTCCAAGATGGCCCACTTCACTCCGCTATCTGGTCTTCCCTCTGCGCCAGTGCTGGCAAAATAATTTATTGTACATATTTCCCGCCTCCACATTGTCTCTCATAGAGGTGTCCAGTTTACCTCTTCTGGAGGGCCACCTGTAAGCTACTGAATGTTACCTTGGATTTCTCATCTTCTTACAATCCTCAGTCCAATGGTAAAGCAGATCATGGCCTATTTCCTCCAGAACTTTGTCAATGCTCATCATAGCTAGTGGGCTGAAATCCTGCCTTGGGCCGAGTTCTCATAAAATAACAATGTGAGCTAATCTTATGCCAAATCTCTGTTTTTTTGTGGTCGACAGTCGACATCCTAAAACCCTGTTTCCTGTGTCTACCACCTCAGATATTTTGGCTGCTGTTTCCCTCGTAAAGAATTTTCAGAGATCTGGGAGGACACCAAATCATCCTCCAAGTGGATGAAAAGACACACGGACAAGAGACGTCTGGATTTGCCTCTATTTCATCCTGGAGATAAAATGCTGTGTCGTCACACAGACCTTATCTTAATTAACCAGGCGTCTATTCTCTGTAAGCCAGGAGTCATTGACTGTTATGTATATGTTGACTTTTTAATTTATGTGTTTCTTTCTTTTTTCTCGTTCTGGTGTACAGCAATCTTCAAGTCTGACCACAGATTCTCAATTGCATTAAGGCCTAGACTTTGACTAGGCCACTTCAAAACATTTACACATTTCCCCTTGAACCATTCACGTGTTGCTTTAGCAGTATGCTTTGGGTCATTGTCTTGTTGAAATGTGAACAACCGTCCCAGTCTTAAATCACTGACAGACTAAACACAGGTTTTACACAAAAATATGCCGATATTTTGTGTCATCGACATCCCCACAGCATGATGCTGTCACCACCATGTTTCATTGTGGGAATGATGTTCTTGGGGTGATGAGCTATGTTGGTTTAGTGCCAGACATTGTGTTTACCTCTGTGGGCAAAAAGTTCAATTATGGTCTCATCTGATGACAGCACCTTCCTCCATACATTTGGGGAGTCCCTCACATGTCTTTTGACAAACTCAAAATGAGCCTTACAATTTTTGTGTATAAAAGATTTTTTCTGCCCACTCTTCCATAAAGGCCACCTCTATGGAGTGTATGACTTATTGTGGTCTTATGGACAGATACTCCAGTCTCTGCTTGGGAACTCTGCAGCTCCTTCAGGGTTACTTTTGTTCTCTGTGCTGCCTCTCTGATTAATGCCCTCCTTGACTGAGCTGAGAGTTTTAATGGGCGGTCTTTTCTCGGCAGGTTTGTTGTGGTACCATGTTCTTTCCATTTGATGATAATGGATTTGATAGTGCTCCGGGGGATTATCAGAGATTGGGATATTTTTTTAAAACCCAGCCCTTACTTGTACTTCTCAACAACTTTGACCCTTTGTTTTGCAATCTCTTTGGTCTACATGGTGTTGTTTGCTTAGTGGTACTTCTTGCTTAACCCCTTCACCACCTTGCGTTTTTCCATTTTTGTGCTTTTGTTTTTTTGCTCCCCTTCTTCCCAGAGCCATAACTTTTTTATTTTTTGTCAATATTGTCATATGAGGGCTTGTTTTTTGTGGGAAAAGTTGTACTTTTGAATGACACCATTGATTTTTCCATATAGTGTGCTGGAAAATGGAAAAAAATTACAAGTGCGGTGAAATTGCAAAAAAAAAAATCCACAATTGTTTTTTGGGTTTTTTATTTTCCGTGCTCACAAAATGCTGAAACTGTCTTGCCACTATGATTCTCCAGGTCTGTACAAGTACGCCAATAACAAATATGTATAGTTTTTTTATTTTTGTGAAAGAAAAATCCAAACTTTGTAGGAAAACAAAAAATGTCACAATTTTATGAGCCCCTTGGCGTCACCATTTTTTCGGGATTTGGGGCTGGGTGAGGGCTTATTTGTTGTGCACCGAGCTGAATTTTTGTTGATACCATGTTTGGGTTAATACAATGTTTTGATCGCATTTTATTGCCAAAAAAAGTAATTCTGGCTTTCGCTTTCCTTTCTCGTTACCCCTTTTACCAATCGGATTCATTTACTTTATATATTGATAGAGCGGACATTTCTGAATTAAGCTATACCAAATATGTGTATTTTTAATTGTTTTATTTTGAATGTTGAAAAAGAGGGGTGACGAAGTTTTTTTAATTTAATCTACTATATACTGTAATTGTCTAAGGGTCACTTCCGTCTGTCTGTCTGTCCTTCTGTCTGTCACGGATATTCATTGGTGGCGGCCTCTGTCTGTCATGGAATCCAAGTCGCTGATTGGTCGTGGCAAAACGCCCACGACCATTGCCATGACCAATCAGCGACGCGCACAGTCCAGAAGAAAATGGCCGCTCCTTACTCCCCGCACTCACTGCCCGGTGCCCGCATACACCCCTCCGGTCACCGCTCACACAGGGTTAATGCCGGCGATAATGGACTGCGTTATGCCGCGGGTAACGCACTCCGTTACCGCTGCTATTAACCCTGTGTGACCAAGTTTTTTACTATTGACGCAGCCTATGCAGCGTCAATAGTAAAAAACATCTAATGTTAAAAATAATTAAAAAAATAAAAAATGATTATATACTCACCTACGCCGCCTTTCCCGCTCCTCACGATGCAAGCGGCACGTTCCGGTGGTAAGGATGGTCTGGCAGAAGGACCTGCCATGACGTCACGGTCATGTGACCGCGACGTCATCACACGTCCTGCGCGGAAAGGACCTGCCGTGATGTCACGGTCATGTGACTGCGACACGGTCATGTGACCGCGACGTCATCACAGGTCCTGCGCGACAAAGGACCTGCCGTGATGTCACGGTCATGTGACTGACACGCATGCGTTGTGTATTCCTATATTTAACATTAGGAATGCAAGTTTGCGTTTTGCCACGTTTGACGACGCATGCGTCGTTTCGTCGTCTGCGGTTTGGCGCGGTGAACGCTACATGTAGTAATTTTAGAGGCATCAATTTGCCGCCTAGAAACGTATGCGGTTGTTAGCGGTAGAAATGCGCCAAAAAAACGCATTGCTGTCTATGTGAACGCATGCGGTCGCAAACACATGCGTTTGCATGCGTTCGTGAGTGCATTCGTTGCACCAGATAAAAACATGTCTAGACACTGATTAGCCACCCCCCACATATAAGGTGATAAAGGGAGGGAGTGGACAGTTGCAGGTCACTATGCAGCAGACAGAGAAGCTTTCCAGACGCAGCAGAGCAGACACTGGAAGGAATCTACACTCAGAACAATGTGAGTATATCCTAGCCAATGCCTTTATTTTCTATTTTCTGTCTCTACATGTCCTAATTTCTTGCATTTCTTTCTTTCTGCATGCATCAGAATGTCTTCTTCTTCTGATGAGGAGCAACGTCCTGGGCTTTCTGAAGTAGAACATGTCAGTGAAGTGAGTACTCACCTCCTCAGATTGGTAAGTATTCACTGTCACATCTACACATATGACAATTTTTGTTTTTCATTTTTTTAGAGCACTTCTTCTACTGCGGCAGAGGCTGGGCAGGAGCAGCGGGGTCACGGACAGGTGTCAAGGCGGCAGCGTGTAAGTATACAAGGCTGACTGTTTACTGTATCCTTACTTTAGTATTCTTGAATCTTCCTTTCTGTACTTTACTCTTTCTTTACAATTTTCTTCTGGACTCCTTTTGTATCTTGACTTTCCTTATTCATGCCATTTCTCATCCTCTGTTTTCTTTCTTTTCTTTATGTTAATGTATCCAACATTAATGTCTTTATTTAATTTTTAGGTTCCAGAACGGGATGGAGACCTCATAGAAAATGACCTCCTCATCTCCCTTGTCCAGGAGTGAGTCTCGTTGTGGGACACCTGGGTTCCGCAGCACTCGGAGAATGTGACGATCCGGCGCCTATGGAATGAGGTGGCCAAAGCGATGTGGGATGGCTGGGACAATGCCCCGACTCAGGTCCGAACTGCATTTGGTAAGTATTGCAATGCAGTGTGAAGCAGCAGAGGCCTTGGCCGTGCTCACACAACTGTGTGTGATGAGAGACAGTCTCAGGAGTTTCTCTCATCACACACAGTTGTGTGAGCACGGCCAAAAGTCCATTGTCTAACCATTATGTTTTTTTTCAACAGTGGGCAGAGTCAAAACACGTTGGCGTTCGATGAAGGACCGCTTCAACAAGGACCTGCGTCAAGAGAGCCGTGTTCCCAGTGGTTCTGGAGCAAGGATCCGAAAGTCCAAATACCATCGCATTCTGGCATTTTTAAGACCGGTCCTTGCCCAGAGAATATAAGTATTTCTCCCGTGCATTAGGTTGTGTTCTATTGCCATAATCTGTATGTTTCTATTCCACAGGAGTTGGCGTCTGGTTAATTTTTGGTATTAATTTTTTTTCCTTTTTTCACAGCACATGGAGCAGCACTGTTGGCCCAGGTTCTGGAGCGGTCCTTCATCAGACAGCCACAGACCCGTCCCAGCCATCCAGCAGCGCTGCAGCAAGTGGGCCTGCCACACAAACTGGAGACCAGGAAGCTGGTCCATCAGGTCTTCCCCTTTCCCAGTCCTCTGCCTCTGCCCCTTTTTTTTTGAGCTCGTCCCGGCAGCGGCAGAGGGCATTGGACAGGTCCCTCATGCCCGAGTTTTTGCACTTGAGCTCGGTTTTTCACGAAGGACTCAAGGCTTTGGGTGACTGAATGGATATTTCACTTAGCCACATGAATACACGTATCCAGGAGGTCACCAAAAGCCTTGACCAAGTAAAAGCCGACCTCCAGAGGCCAGCACATCATTTTTTTAACCAAATTGAGCAGGGCATGTCGGAACACCAGTAGTGTAGCATCGGGCCCATTCATCAAACTCAATCTGACAGGCCCCTATCAAAATGTATCAAAAGGGTGTAACCCCTCCTCCCCGCCCTGTCAGCATCCGTCCCTCCTTGTCTGGCTGTCAGCTTTTGATACAGTATGATATTGTTTGATACAGTGCTTATTATCCTAGTATTTGTTTTAATTAGATTTTGATATTATTAGTTTGATACAGCGATTGTATTCTGTAATCAGGTCACTGTGTTTTATCCTGAGCACATATAGTGCAAAATTGTGTTTTATAATACACCATACCGTTTTATATATTTTATATCCTAGTTGTGCATTTATTTGACACGGTGATTCTCATTTTTACACGTGGTTTATAACACCAATCTCATTATATGGGGGCATATTATGTATATGTCCATGTTACAACACCCGCAAGTATGAAGCGGTGTGTTTGATACGTTTATAAAAGCAGAGACACGATATTGTAAAAGTTTAAAAGATTTTATTGTTGCAAAATAAACACAGCTCAAAGACATTTCAATACTATAAAAAATTCTTACAGAGTATAAAAGCATAAACATTAAATAGTAGAATGATCATACATCAACTCACTTCTTACAAAATAAATAAATAGTATCACAAGTACAATGAACATACATCATTACACTTCTTACAAAATAAATAATATACTGTTACACGCCATGTACAGCATTTATCCACTACATTCTTTACATCGTGAGCCACATGGCTTGTAGCATCGGTAGAGACCTTTTTTTAGGTAGCAGAGTTCCGCGTGTGGTACCTAATGGTGGGGAATGTAAAGATTGAATTGTACGTGGCGTCGGGGTTAACTTCTGTGGAGTAGATACAGCGTGTGTCTCGCTGCTGGAAATTTTTAATTCATCTAAAAGCTTCCTAGTAGTGGGATTACCCACAACTGTAGACTGTATATTTAGCTCGGCCATAGCCTGCATAAATGAATCCCAACCCGGAGGTAAATTCCGGCCGGTCAGAGCATGACTCTGTGTTGTACTACGTACCAAGTCCAGTAAGTTAGACCCTGGTATTACGGCTCCTTTGAAAATTAATTCGGCTTTATTATTCCAGGCTGTAACATTTTTATTCTGCAATAACCTGTTTAGTAAAAATTCAGCGTTCTTTTTATATCTTTGGTTTATATGACTGACAATTTCAGCGACCTCTTGATTTTTATCAGAGTTGGTATTTGGCAATTGTTGCTGACCAGGATCAGGAGTGCTAACGATATTTAAAGCCGTTACTTCTTTTGAGCTGTGCCTCGTATGTACCAAGTAGCATTGTAGCACGGAGCTATACATTTTAATTTTCACATCATCGGGAATGTCACGGCGTTGTAAAACGGCGCTAATTTCACCATCAAGGTGACGAATAACACTGTCGTGTATGTTATCTGTAGTACTGGGCCTTAGTTTGTCTAGCTCCTGTTTGGCCACTAGATACATTTTCTCTGTATGCTCCATTATCTTCCTGCGAGCAGGCTTGTTATTATTGGAATTGCAAAAGCTAAAAGAGGGCCGATAAACCCGCCGGCCTGCTTTAGTAGCCGCTTCTTTTTCTTTATGGACTGAGATCTGTCGCTCAGGGTTCTTATAGCTTTACGCCACTTCTTTAATATGCCTTTTTGGCGCTCTTTCAGAGGAATCCTGCCTTTTAAGATGTTTAAAGCAATCTCGCCTATGGCTGTAATTAAATCATTGCTTGCATTGCGCAAAATAGACTTTCGTACAGCGGGGGTTGCTTTCACCAGAGTTTTTAAGAGCGCCCAGTTACGGCGGAGTCTCTCAGACATCTTTACATCACAACGCCCACAGCGTAGAATGTCTGATAGCGGGTAAAATTCACTTTTTAGAAGTGTTTTTCTTTTGAACATAGACAGCAGGCAACGCTGGTGGAAACAACCCGGTCCTTAAGCGCAGATCCTCAGGGGTATTAGCTCTCAAATCTACAAGCAAATACCCATAAGGCTCCCGCGTGGCATCCTCAAAAGCTTCTAGGAAAAAAACATGTTTTTCCGGGATACATCTGACGAGCTAGAGTTAAAATTTGTAATTTATCTCGGGGGTTATTAAAAAGCACCATGTACTTTGTGTTTAAATTTATCGTGCGGCTTTTCTTACCCTGACAAAATATGTTTTGTACCAGGTAGAAAATGCTGAGATTTCTGTGGTGCACATACTTGGTAAAGGCTTTTTCTATCTCACAATTTTCACTAGCACTCTCCATGAGGTCATCAACAATAGCCAAATTCACCTTCTCCGGCGGGAATAATTCGTCATCTACGAATGTATTCGTCAGACCCTCCACAAATCTGGCGTTGGGAAAAGAGAGAGAGATTTCATCATATAGTTTTTGCCAACACAAATAAAACCAAACAATATTATCAGGTTTCTGAGAAAAATTAGTTTCAATATTATATAGCAGTTGTTTTACAAAATAGCTCTTTCCAGAATTAGATGGCCCTGCTAGAATGCATGAGAATGGGTGTTGCAGCCGTGTATCCATCACCACAATACTCGATTAATACCCAAAAGGTAAGGTTGTCAAATCGTCTAATAGTCGACTCTTTGTATAAACACACTTTTGTGTTTTGCGTAATGGCCTTGTTTCAATATCCCAGTACTTTTTATTTCTCACAATGGACGGTTGTTGTACGACAATACGTTTCTGAGTTTCTGTGGCAGAATTGCGCGGGTAGTCCAGAACTAGATCTTTTAGACTGCTGAAATTAATAGATTGAGAGTTACCGACATTTAGTGTTATCCCCTTAACTTTTAAGACAGTTTTACCGGTGTTGAGTTTGTATCCGTAAGTTTTGGGCCCCGCGGATACAAATTCTGTGATGTGTGTACCATCGGGTATTTCACTGGTCAGCTCCCCCAGGTAATCGCCTAAAGGCAGCTGCCACTCACCATCTCTCTGTACAAAAATAACTGAATCTGTGTCGTGATAAAGGCACCTCTCCTGCAGCCGGTCCAGAAGCGAATAGAGCTCTAGCCGCGCATACGCTGTTGTAAAACACGCTATAAAAATGTTTGTGTTTTTGTTGAGTGTGTGGTGACCTTTTGCATATTTCCAGTTAATGGTTGCAGTGTCATCATCAAGGAAATGTAACATCGAAATGTCATAGTAAGGCAGGAACAAATACTTAAAAAGCTCATCTGGATCCCTAAGGCCATGTTCACACTTTGCGGTTTTTACCGCGGATCCATGGCGATTTTGATGCTGCGGGTCTGCAGCAGTTTCCATAGCGTTTACATTAACATGGAAACCCTATGGAAACCGCAAACCGCAGTGCACATGCTGCGGGAAAAACTGCGCAGAAACGCAGCGGTTTACAACCCGCAGCATGTCACTTCTTTGTGCAGAATCGCAGCGATTCTGCACCCATAGAAATGCATTGATCCGCTAACTTCCCGCATGGGGCTGTGCCCATGATGCGGGAAGTAAGCGGATAATGTGCGGTTGCTACCCGGGGTGGAGGAGAGGAGAGTCTCCTCCAGGCCTTGGGAAGCATAAATAGTGTAAAAAAAAAGAATTAAAATAAAAAATGATGCTATACTCACCTCTCAGCGCTGCACGCGGCCGGCCGGTCTGGTTGCTGTGCGAGCAGTACCTGCGGTGACGTCGCGGTCACATGACCGTGATGATGCCGCGGTCACATGACCGTGACGTCACGAAGGTCCTTCTCGACACAGCATCTTTGGAACCGGACCGCCGCGTGCAGCACCGAGGAAATCCGGATATCGGAGGGTGAGTATAACCAATTTTTATTATTTTTACCATTACTATTGATGCTGCATATTGCTGCATATGCAGCATCAATAGTATAGGAGTAATCCCGCAGCGGAAATCGCAAAACAAACCGCGATAAATCTGCAGGGATAACCGCAGCGGTTTTGCCCTGCAGATTTATCAATTCCACTGCGGGAGAACCCGCAGAGCACGCCGCAGAGTGTGCACATAGCCTTACAATGCTGGTACATGATAGATTAGATCTTTGAGCAAACTTTCCCCATAAAGAATTTAAGAAAAGCTTGGAGATCTGTCTCTTAGCAGGATTGACCGCTATATTTTCAGGCCGTAATTGGACACCTTCTTTTTCAAGAAAGGAGTCAATGTACTGCCTTTTCTTGTCGTCATCAGTGCACCAGCTAGGATAACCAGAGGCTTCCTGCTTATCCCTAAGATGTAATTTATTGTAGGGAGCAAACAGTTCATCAGTGGTTTTAGGAAAATGCCATATTTCATAGATGTGCGCGATCCGATACCCTTTTTCTATGGCCATCTCGAGCTCTATAGTGCACCAGGTGCCTGTCAGGGCACGTTCTTCATCACTATGAGCACAAACACCTGCCTGGGAATTTACAGCGCAAGTGTAGCAAAGGGGAAACATTAATTTTTTGTTGAGTTTTACCGGTAGAACTGGAAAAAATAAATCTCTCGGCGGGTAGACCTTGACTTTAGCAATGCCAAAGTATTTTTTAATGAATCCAAAATTGTCATAGATGATGACTGGATGACCTACAGGGTATGTTTAGTTTTGTTTACAAAGGGGTACAGACTGGTGAAATCGTAGTAATGTAAAGTCTCCCCTTCTTCCAGATGGTGATAGAGCTTAATGGCGTTAGTTCGCCCGCCATAAAGCACGGGGTTCTAAAGGAACGGGGAATTCCATCTGGCGGAGAAATGCTTGAAGGTTAGAATCATTTTCAACCATTTCATTCCAATCATGCTCCCACATCACTCTTACTGTGTACCCGCAGCACTTGCAAGTAACGCTTTTTAGCTAAACAGGTGTAATATAACTGGCCATAGGACGTGTTTGTGACCTTATTCGTGTCATTTTCATTATAGCACATGGGACAACCGTGGTAAAAACAACCCTGAAATTTTGGATTCTTTAAAAAATACTTTGGCATTGCTAAAGTCAAGGTCTACCCGCCGAGAGATTTATTTTTTCCAGTTCTACCGGTAAAACTCAACAAAAAATTAATGTTTCCCCTTTGCTACACTTGCGCTGTAAATTCCCAGGCAGGTGTTTGTGCTCATAGTGATGAAGAACGTGCCCTGACAGGCACCTGGTGCACTATAGAGCTCGAGATGGCCATAGAAAAAGGGTATCGGATCGCACACATCTATGAAATATGGCATTTTCCTAAAACCACTGATGAACTGTTTGCTCCCTACATTAAATTACATCTTAGGCTACTTTCAGACATAGCGCATTTTTGAGCGCTATTTTGCGGGCGCTTTTCAAAAATGCGCAATGTCATTTTCGTCTGCCGGCAAAGTGAATGAGAAATTCACTTTGCCGTTCAGACACACCGCAAAAAAACGCGGCGCTTTTGTCTGCAAACACGCCGGCGTAAAAAGAATTGACATGTCAATTCTTTACGCAGCGGCGTGTCTGCGTATCCCCCTAGGGCCCCATATTAACGTGCACACACAGCGCCTTTGTCCTGGGTGTCGGCGTCTTTGTACGGAGGGGTTGACACCCAGGACCGGACGTGACGTCGGACAGGAAGAGGGAAGCCCCCGCCCCCCAGTGAAGCAGCATGGAGTGTGAGTGTGTGTGTGTGTGTGTGTGTGTGTGTGTGTAGCGACGCTGCAGCGATAGCGACAACGATGCCGATCGCTGCAGCGTCGCTGTTTGATCGCTGGAGAGCTGTCACACAGACCGCTCTCCAGCGACCAAGGATGCCGAGGTCCCCGGGTAACCAGGGTAAACATCGGGTTACTAAGCGCAGGGCCGCGCTTAGTAACCCGATGTTTACCCTGGTTACCAGCGTAAAAGTAAAAAAAACAAACAGTACATGCTCACCTGCGCGTCCCCCAGCGTCTGCTTCCTGACACTGACTGAGCTCCGGCCTTAACAGCACAGCGGTGACGTCACCGCTCTGCTTTCACTTTCACTTTAGGGCCGGCGCTCAGTCACTTTGATACGTGGCACTTTGATACGTGGCACGTGGCACTGAAATATGTGGCACTGAAATATGTGGCACGTGGCACTTTGATACGTGGCACGTGTCACTTAAATACGTGGCACGTGGCACTTTGATACGTGGCACTTTGATACGTGGCACGTGGCACTTTGATACGTGGCACTTTGATACGTGGCACGTGGCACTTTGATACGTGGCACTGAAATATGTGGCACGTGGCACTTTGATACGTGGCACGTGGCACTTTGATACGTGGCACGTGGCACTTTGATACGTGGCACTGAAATACGTGGCACGTGGCACTTTGATACGTGGCACGTGGCACTTTGATACGTGGCACTGAAATACGTGGCACGTGGCACTTAAATACGTGGCACGTGGCACTTAAATACGTGGCACTGAAATACGTGGCACTGAAATACGTGGCACGTGGCACTGAAATACGTGGCACGTGGCACTGAAATACGTGGCACTGAAATACGTGGCACTTAAATACGTGGCACTTAGGCTATGTTCACATTTGCGTTGTGCGCCGCATGCGTCCTTTTTTTGATTGATTTTGGACGCAGCAAAAATGCAACTTGCTGCGTCCTCTGCGGCCGGATGCGTGCGCTGCAGTGACGCATGCGGCCGGCGCAAAACGCAAGTGCGACGCATGTCCATGCGCCCCCATGTTAAATATAGGGGCGCATGACGCATGCGGCGCCCGACGCTGCGGCGCAGAGCGCAAATGTGAACGTAGACTTAAATAGCTAGATAGAGCTGGATCCGCGGGCTGTGATCTGGCCTACGCTCAGCACTCTGCGGAGCGCTGTCATTCAAAACACGTCCACTCATTTTGGTGTTTAGTCCCAAAATGGAGGATGGAAGAAGAAAAGGGTTGGACAAGGAAATGACATCATTTCTTTTTTTTCCCCCCACTGCAGTTAAAGCTTTATTTGTGTCAAACACAGACAATCTGCAGAGAAAACTGCATAAAAAACCGCACTAAAAACCGCATCAAAAACCGCATCAAAAACGCACCAAAAACGCACCTGCGTTTTCTGCCAAGAGCTGCGGTTTTTGTCCTGAAAAAAAAGGATTGAAATCAGGATCGTGTGAACATACCCTTACCGTACAGGGTTACGAGGGGGGGCGTCTGACTGACGCCTGCCCGCCCTAGTAACCTGGGGTTAGTGACAGTGGGGTTAGTAAACCCCAGCTGATGTCTGTTCCGCTTGCTGAGGCGTCTTTGGCTCAAGGCCATTGCAGCTGGCAGAATCGACATGATGTTAACTCCAGTGTGTATTGTATTCTGAGTCATAAAGACAGGAAATGACCTCAATGACTTTTTTTTTTTCCCCTTTTTTTTTTTTTCAAACAAACTTTATTTTCAGTACACAATGCTGAAAAAAACGCAGCTGCAAAAAACGCAGCAAAAAACGCTGTGTGTGAAAGCAGCTGCGTTTTTTGCCTGCGTAAAAAAACGCAGGTAAAGCAGCAGCAAAATACGCGCGCGTAAAAATACGCAGCAAATATGCTGTGTGTGAAAGTAGCCTTAGGGATAAGCAGGAAGCCTCTGGTTATCCTAGCTGGTGCACTGATGACGACAAGAAAAGGCAGTACATTGACTCCTTTCTTGAAAAAGAAGGTGTCCAATTACGGCCTGAAAATATAGCTGTCAATCCTGCTAAGAGACAGATCTCCAAGCTTTTCTTAAATTCTTTATGGGGAAAGTTTGCTCAGAGATCTAATCTATCATGTACCAGCATTGTTAGGGATCCAGATGAGCTTTTTAAGTATTTGTTCCTGCCTTACTATGACATTTCGATGTTACATTTCCTTGATGATGACACTGCAACCATTAACTGGAAATATGCAAAAGGTCACCACACACTCAACAAAAACACAAACATTTTTATAGCGTGTTTTACAACAGCGTATGCGCGGCTAGAGCTCTATTCGCTTCTGGACCGGCTGCAGGAGAGGTGCCTTTATCACGACACAGGTTCAGTTATTTTTGTACAGAGAGATGGTGAGTGGCAACCGCCTTTAGGCGATTACCTGGGGGAGCTGACCAGTGAAATACCCGATGGTACACACATCACAGAATTTGTATCCGCGGGGCCCAAAACTTACGGATACAAACTCAACACCGGTAGAACTGTCTTAAAAGTTAAGGGGATAACACTAAATGTCGGTAACTCTCAATCTATTAATTTCAGCAGTCTAAAAGATCTAGTTCTGGACTACCCGCGCAATTCTGCCACAGAAACTCAGAAACGTATTGTCGTACAACAACCGTGCATTGTGAGAAATAAAAAGTACTGGGATATTGAAACAAGGCCATTACGCAAAACACAAAAGTGTGTTTATACAAAGCGTCGACTATTAGACGATTTCACAACCTTACCTTTTGGGTATTAATCGAGTATTGTGGTGATGGATACACGGCTGCAACACCCATTCTCATGCATTCTAGCAGGGCCATCTAATTCTGGAAAGAGCTATTTTGTAAAACAACTGCTATATAATATTGAAACTAATTTTTCTCAGAAACCTGATAATATTGTTTGGTTTTATTCGTGTTGGCAAAAACTATATGATGAAATCTCTCTCTTTTCCCAACGCCAGATTTGTGGAGGGTCTGCCGAATACATTCGTAGATGACGAATTATTCCTGCCGGAGAAGGTGAATTTGGCTATTGTTGATGACCTCATGGAGAGTGCTAGTGAAAATTGTGAGATAGAAAAAGCCTTTACCAAGTATGTGCACCACAGAAATCTCAGCATTTTCTACCTGGTACAAAATATATTTTGTCAGGGTAAGAAAAGCCGCACGATAAATTTAAACACAAAGTACATGGTGCTTTTTAATAACCCCCGAGATAAATTACAAATTTTAACTCTAGCTCGTCAGATGTATCCCGGAAAAACACGTTTTTTCCTAGAAGCTTTTGAGGATGCCACGCGGGAGCCTTATGGGTATTTGCTTGTAGATTTGAGAGCTAATACCCCTGAGGATCTGCGCTTAAGGACCGGGTTGTTTCCACCAGCGTTGCCTGCTGTCTATGTTCAAAAGAAAAACACTTCTAAAAAGTGAATTTTACCCGCTATCAGACATTCTACGCTGTGGGCGTTGTGATGTAAAGATGTCTGAGAGACTCCGCCGTAACTGGGCGCTCTTAAAAACTCTGGTGAAAGCAACCCCCGCTGTACGAAAGTCTATTTTGCGCAACGCAAGCAATGATTTAATTACAGCCATAGGCGAGATTGCTTTAAACATCTTAAAAGGCAGGATTCCTCTGAAAGAGCGCCAAAAAGGCATATTAAAGAAGTGGCGTAAAGCTATAAGAACCCTGAGCGACAGATCTCAGTCCATAAAGAAAAAGAAGCGTCTACTAAAGCAGGCCGGCGGGTTTATCGGCCCTCTTTTAGCTTTTGCAATTCCAATAATAACAAGCCTGCTCGCAGGAAGATAATGGAGCATACAGAGAAAATGTATCTAGTGGCCAAACAGGAGCTAGACAAACTAAGGCCCAGTACTACAGATAACATACGCGACAGTGTTATTCGTCGCCTTGATGGTGAAATTAGCGCCATTTTACAATGCCGTGACATTCCCGATGATGTGAAAATTAAAATGTATAGCTCTGTGCTACAACGCTACTTGGTACATACGAGGCACAGCTCAAAAGAAGTAACGGCTTTAAATATCGTTAGCACTCCTGATCCTGGTCAGCAACAATTGCCAAATACCGACTCTGGTAAAAATCAAGAGGTCGCTGAAATTGTCAGTCATATAAACCAAAGATATAAAAAGAACGCTGAATTTTTACTAAACAGGTTATTGCAGAATAAAAATGTTACAGCCTGGAATAATAAAGCCGAATTTATTTTCAAAGGAGCCGTAATACCAGGGTCTAACTTACTGGACTTGGTACGTAGTACAACACAGAGTCATGCTCTGACCGGCCGGAATTTACCTCCGGGTTGGGATTCATTTATGCAGGCTATGGCCGAGCTAAATATACAGTCTACAGTTGTGGGTAATCCCACTACTAGGAAGCTTTTAGATGAATTAAAAATTTCCAGCAGCGAGACACACGCTGTATCTACTCCACAGAAGTTAACCCGACGCCACGTACAATTCAATCTTTACATTCCCCACCATTAGGTACCACACGCGGAACTCTGCTACCTAAAAAAAGGTCTCTACTGATGCTACAAGCCATGTGGCTCACGATGTAAAGAATGTAGTGGATAAATGCTGTACATGGCGTGTAACAGTATATTATTTATTTTGTAAGAAGTGTAATGATGTATGTTCATTGTACTTGTGATACTATTTATTTATTTTGTAAGAAGTGAGTTGATGTATGATCATTCTACTATTTAATGTTTATGCTTTTATACTCTGTAAGAATTTTTTATAGTATTGAAATGTCTTTGAGCTGTGTTTATTTTGCAACAATAAAATCTTTTAAACTTTTACAATATCGTGTCTCTGCTTTTATAAACGTATCAAACACACCGCTTCATACTTGCGGGTGTTGTAACATGGACATATACATAATATGCCCCCATATAATGAGATTGGTGTTATAAACCACGTGTAAAAATGAGAATCACCGTGTCAAATAAATACAATTATTAAGCTGTTCCATCCTCCATGTCCACATGGATAGTCCTTCACTGAACCCTGCTTATACAGGTACTATACCGATGATCAGGTTTTAAATACATCAGATAGGGATTCTATACATTAGTTAGGACTGCTCTATAAGGGTATACCTTGACGATTTGGTGGAGCAGCTTAGTATACATTTTTTTGCAAAAAAACGTATCAACTAAATACCCTGTTTTCTTTACATCTTTTGACTAGCACTTGCTGATTACTGTGATTTTTTTTTTTTTTTTTTTTTTTTTACAACAGAGTATTTTTGACCTCACTGTGCTCTTTTGTGTCTTCAAGTTTTCTGGTGGTGTGAACAGGTTCCTACAGACTTGTTCAATGTGCAAGTGGCCCATGTGTTTCTGGTTCTATAATTGTTCTCTTGTTTCTACAAGACTGGGGAGTCCACCACTCCTCTGTGGGTCATTTGCATTTAAGCTGTTCCATCCTCCATGTCCACATGGATAGTCCTTCTCTGAACCCTGCTTATACAGGTACTATACCGATGATCAGGTTTTAAATACATCAGATAGGGATTCTATACATTAGTTAGGACTGCTCTATAAGGGTATACCTTGACGATTTGGTGGAGCAGCTTAGTATACATTTTTTTGCAAAAAAACGTATCAACTAAATACCCTGTTTTCTTTACATCTTTTGACTAGCACTTGCTGATTACTGTGATTTTTTTTTTTTTTTTTACAACAGAGTATTTTTGACCTCACTGTGCTCTTTTGTGTCTTCAAGTTTTCTGGTGGTGTGAACAGGTTCCTACAGACTTGTTCAATGTGCAAGTGGCCCATGTGTTTCTGGTTCTATAATTGTTCTCTTGTTTCTACAAGACTGGGGAGTCCACCACTCCTCTGTGGGTCATTTGCATTTAAGCTGTTCCATCCTCCATGTCCACATGGATAGTCCTTCTCTGAACCCTGCTTATACAGGTACTATACCGATGATCAGGTTTTAAATACATCAGATAGGGATTCTATACATTAGTTAGGACTGCTCTATAAGGGTATACCTTGACGATTTGGTGGAGCAGCTTAGTATACATTTTTTTGCAAAAAAACGTATCAACTAAATACCCTGTTTTCTTTACATCTTTTGACTAGCACTTGCTGATTACTGTGATTTTTTTTTTTTTTACAACAGAGTATTTTTGACCTCACTGTGCTCTTTTGTGTCTTCAAGTTTTCTGGTGGTGTGAACAGGTTCCTACAGACTTGTTCAATGTGCAAGTGGCCCATGTGTTTCTGGTTCAAATAAATACACGACTAGGATATAAAATATATAAAAT
Organism: Ranitomeya variabilis; assembly: GCF_051348905.1. Taxonomy (NCBI): domain Eukaryota; kingdom Metazoa; phylum Chordata; class Amphibia; order Anura; family Dendrobatidae; genus Ranitomeya; species Ranitomeya variabilis. The sequence continues at coordinate 898,174,328 of NC_135233.1, forward strand.
GGTATGGTGTATTATAAAACACAATTTTGTACTATATGTGCTCAGAATAAAACACAGTGACCTGATTACAGAATGCAATCGCTGTATCAAACTAATAATATCAAAATCTAATTAAAACAAATACTAGGATAATAAGCACTGTATCAAACAATATCATACTGTATCAAAAGCTGACAGCCAGACAAGGAGGGACAGATGCTGACAGGGCGGGGAGGAGGGGTTACACCCTTTTGATACATTTTGATAGGGGCGGGGCACCTGTCAGATTGAGTTTGACGAATGGGCCCGATGCTACACTAGTAACACCTTATGCCTGATCTCCAGCTGAGTGTCATGCAGGCCTGCAACGCTGCTTACGTGCAGGCTATGCAGCAGAGTCAGTATTTTCAGCAGACTGTGGCGGCATATCCACCTGTGCCTTCACTGTCATGATTAACCTCAATGCCGACCTCTGCTGCATACCACTGCACGGCTACGTCTATTCCTAGCACTGCTGGACACCACTACAGCACCACCACCATGCTGAGTGCTGTAGGACAGCCCACCGCCACCACCATGACAACCGCTGCTCCTGCTTGGACCTCCTCCACTGACACCACGATGCAGCAGCAGGACCCTGGCATGGCCTTCCATACCGCCACCACGATGCAGCAGAACCCTGGTATGGCCTTCTGTACCGCCACCACCACAATGCAGCAGGACCCTGGCATGGCCTTCCGTACCGCCACCACCACCACCATGCAGCAGGACCCAGGCATGGCCTTCTGCTCTACAAGCGCTATGGACTCTGGCATGGCTGCAGGCTTTACAAGCGCTATGGACTCTGGCATGGCTGCAGGCTCTATGAGCACTATGGACTCTGGCATGGCTGCATGATCTACGAGCACTATGGACTCTGGCATGGCCTTCCACTCTACGAGCACTATGGACTCTGGCATGGCTGCACGATCTACGAGCACTATGGACTCTAGCATGGCCTTCCGCTCTACGAGCACTATGGACTCTGGCATGGCCTTCCGCTCTACGAGCACTATGGACTCTGGCATGGCCTCCCGCTCTATGAGCACTATGTACTCTAGCATGGCTGCATGCTCTACGAGCACTATGGACTCTGGCATGGCTGCACGCTTTGCGAGCACTATGGACTCTAGTACAGTGCAGCCAGACCCTGACAGGTCATCAGCCACTACCATGCCATGACATATGAGCCCACCAAGGCTTCCCAGAACCCGGAGATCCCAGAAAGGGAAAAAAAAATTAAAAACAGCGTACTCTTAGTATTCCTCCCCCCTCACCTCCCAGTGTGTCTGTAATGTCAGGTTTGTCTCAACCTTCCAGTGCGTCTCAGGCCTCTCATGTGTCAAGCCCTATCCCCGAACTACCAGACCACACAAGTTTCATTGCCCCTTCTCCTGCCACCTCTGCGTCGTCCACAGTTAGCCAGGTCTCACAGCTTCACCCCCCCGTTTCCATCACTCTACCCCAAGCAGGCGCAGTTAAATAAAAAGTTTGTGTATAACAAAATAAATAATATTGTTTTTTGCCCCCAATTATGTGTGGTTTAATTGTGTATTTCACCGCCGTCAACACACACCGTGCGCCGAACAGTTAATTTTTTGGCCACATCATAGCTCCAGTAGTTAGCAAGAAAAAGATTACAGCTTTGTGTGTCTTTAGTATAGAGATATGATGTGGGCCAAAAATACTTGTATTATCTCCATAATCTCTTCCTTCTGCTTAGTCTGTGACTAGTGTTGCAGACTGAAGAGAAAATGGTGGAAATACAATGCAGAACTATACTCAACAGGTTAGGTGTCCAAAAACTCGTTAGGACACCTGACCTTGTGAGTAGAGAACTGCCTTGTATAACCTCCATTTTCTCTTCTGTGTACGTAATCTATTTCACACAAAGTGAAGGGACGATGGCGGTCATACAAGGCATATCTATGCTCACCTGGACATGTGTCAAAAATAGTGAATTCATGAGGCTGTTATATGTGCATGATGAATTCATTATTTCTGACACCTGACTTGATGAGTATAGATCTGTTTTGTATGACAGCCATTGTCTCTTCAGTCTGTGTCCAATGGATACTGCAGAACAGAATCAGGACGCAATGATGTCAACAACCTTACCACTAAAACAACATGGCTGCCATCACACTAGCAGTATGTGGTCAGTATTTTATATCAGTATTTGTAAGCCAAAACAAGGATTGGAACAATTATAGGAAAATTATAATGTTAACATATCTAGCACCTCAGCCTTTATCACCCACTCCTGGTTTTGGATTACAAATACTGATATTAAATACAGACCAAATACTGTTAGTGTGAGGACAGCCTGGGTTTGTAAAGGAAATACATAGGAGACACGGTCAAGACACCAAAAAATAAAGTTTATTAACGAGAAATATTGGTAACATTTAAGAAAATAACTGGTACAGATAAAATCCCAAAAGGACATTTAGACAACATTGTCCTGCCATGACACACGTCCAATATCCGAATCAAAAACGGTAGCAAATTGGTACCACATGTGGCCAACTTCAGCTGTTGACCGCAGCGGGTGATGCTGGTAATCTGGCAATGGGTTTCCAACTGGTTCATCCAGTTCAATGTTGGGCCGCTCCTTAGCCATTATGTAATTGTGCAGAACCACACAGGCTTTGACCACCTTGTCGAGTGTCTCCATTTTTAGATTAATGGCTGATGCAAGAATGCGCCATTTTGAGACTAGAATCCCAAAGGTACAATCTACTGTTCTTCGGGCCCTGGTCAGTCTGTAGTTAAAAATCCTTTTAGTGTGGTTCAAGTCCTGACTGGAATATGGCTTCAGTAGGTTTTCACACATCTGAAAGGCCTCATCACCAACCATAACAAATGGCATTGGTGGACCTTGAGTGTTGGGGAGAGGTCGTGGCCATGGAAAATTAAAATTTTTGCCATACACACGGCGGCCCATATCAGAGTTCTTAAAAGTCTGTGAATCGTTGCCATGGCCAAAAGCTCCAATGTCCACGGCGATGAAGCGACAGTCCGCATCGGCTATTGCCATGAGCACAACAGAAAAATATTTTTTATAATTGAAGTACTTCGATCCTGTTCTGGCTGGTTTGATAATGCGGATGTGCTTTCCATCCACCGCTCCCAAACAGTTGGGGAAATCACACACTCCAGAATTTTTCAGCAATTGCCATCCACATGTCCGCGGTGGGTAGGGGTATAAACTCATCCCGGAGTACATTCCACAAATTCCGGCAGGTGTCCGCAACTATTCCAGACAGGGTGGATATTCCAAGCCGGTATTGGAAGTGGAGGGATGATAAACTTTCTCCGGTTGCCAGAAATCTGGAAGAAAAAAAACAAAAAAACAATTACAATCAATTCTATTTATGGTGTTATTATGCTAAAGACATAAAGGAAAATACCCAAAAAAATATGTCAGAGCACCCAAAATTAGCACTGCCATTGGTTTAGATTTGTTACGTACCTTAATGTAACCAGCAGACGTTCCTCTGGTGGAATTGCTCTACAGAGCTGGGTGTCCTGTCTCCGTATGGCTCCTTGGACACGAGCAAGCAAATCCCGGAACGAGTCTTGAGACATCCTTGTATATTCCGGAAATTGCTGCGGGTTGGCATTAAGCTCGCCATACAGCGTGTGATAGGCTCCACGGCTCTCACGTAATTCAATAATGGGGTGTCTTCAAAAACGCCTACGACATCTCCTTCTCCATTTTTCGCGATTTCTGTCTTGCTCCCAAGCAAACCCACAGGCAAGAAACAGCTTGATGCTTAAATCCAGGTTGAAATAAAAGCTCTCCATGTGAAGATCCATCATGACACAGGATACAGGAGCAAAATCTGAAGATTTCAGCTGTTCAAGGGTCTATATAAAGATATCCCATAATACACGCCCTCTGTAGTTACATTGGCGGTGTCTGGTTATCTTGATTTTTCTCCTGTAAAATTTGTCACCATGCGCACCAAAACACAAACACAGGAAAAAACGCATAGAAAAGCATGCAAATGCTGCGTTTTTTTAACCGCATGCATTTCCGCATGCTTCTAAAAAACGCCGCGTTTGTACGTGTTTATATACGTTTTTTCCTCCACTTGCAGATGCGGATTAAACGCTGCGGATTCTAACGCAAATGTGAAACTAGCCTTAGTATTGATAGCCTTTTGATAGCATTATTGTGAGCTGAATTGGTATAAAGTGTAAAGGGTATTTCCATTTCAGAACACCATTTTACTATGTATGTATGAATAGAATTTACATGGAACTTGAGTACAGGTCCTGAGATTAGTACCAGCCAGAGCTGTATTCACAGTTCTGCTGGATGCTGCTATAAACAGCTGACAAGCTTGTGAGCAGACACGTTTCTAACAGCTGTATCGAGCTCCTATTATTCAGTGGCACAGTTAGTTTTTCCTATATCACATTACTGTACATTGCCTGGTATAAGGATGATACTTCCTAAAATATAATCACCAGATCGAAATCTATGCAGACAGCCAGGGAAAATGCTTCATTTAAAGCCTGCGGGGTTGTGAATGCAGCTCTAAACTAAAATATAGGCCGGAATGTCAGAACAGTACAAGATAGGGAAAGCAATGTATTTTTAAAGTTACTTAGATTAAAATAGGAATCAGTAACTGGCTGTTCGTCCAGAGATTCCTCAAAAGGAATGATATGGAAATCTTCTATTGTATGTGTCACACCTTAAAGATGCCTGTGTCTGAATTGGCAGGAGCTGCATACTAAGGACACATACCAACTCTGCCAGAATCGTTTATGACAGGAGAAGAAATAAATCTTCTCCCTAGCTGGCTGACTGAGCACAGAGGACTGAGGCTGGAGAAAAAAAAATATTTGTGCTCAGTCAGCCAAGATTCATTACAGTCCCTCTCCTGTAGCTCAACATACTGCTCCTGTCAGTTCAGACACAGGTCTCGGGAGTTGTGTTTCTTCAGACCAGACTGCATCCCGTCCTGACACATGACTAGGAAGGGCTACCGTCTGAATTATGGGATGGGACTATTATATTACATTCTTGGAGAATCCCTTCAACGTTTTTGCTACATGTATTACTAATATTCAGCATCTTCCTGCAGTGATCCAAGAACAACACGGTCACTGCAGCACTACACCCATTTTCTCCCCACCAAATAGTTTTCTGCCCTAACAATGGTTGAGAATGCCACAGTATGTGAACATGGCTATTCCACTTTCAAAGTATCTGTTGTGAATTCTGCTTTTGGGCTCCCTCCGGTGGTTGTAGGTGGTAATGCAGTTGCCCCTGAGTTGCAGTCCTGGTCAGGTGTATCTGCTGATTGCAGTTCTGACTGGGGTATTTAGGCGTGCAGGATTCATTAGTCCTTGCCAGTTGTCAATTGTTGGGAGGTGTTGGACCTCTGCTTGGTTCCTCCTGCCTTTCTGCCAAATCAGCAAAGATAAGTGTCTGTTTTTTTTTCCTGTGGCACACATGCTATGTGCTTCACAATTCAGTGCTATTCTTTGTGTTTTCTTGTCCAGCTTAGATTGTGTCAGTATTTTCTCAGTCTTGTTGGATTCTCTGGAGTGGCAGATATACATTCCATGTCTTTAGTTAGATTGTGGAACTTTTTGTATTATCTGCTGTGGATATTTTTGGAAGGGTTTTAATACTGACCGCCTAGTAATCTGTCCTATCCTTTCCTATTTAGCTAGAGTGGCCTCTTTTGCTAAATCCTGTTTTCTACCTGCGTGTGTCTATTCTTCTCCTACTCACAGTCATTATTCGTGGGGGGCTGCATATCCTTTGGGGGTCTGCTCTGAGGCAAGGTAGCATTCCTATTTCCATCTATAGGGGTATTTAGTCCTCTGGCTGTGTTGAGATGTGTCTAGGGTATGTTAGGCACACCCCACGGCTACTTCTAGTTGCGGTGTTAGTTCAGGATTTGCGGTCAGTACAGGTTCCACCGACTCCAGAGAAAGTTTCATGCGGCTCCAAGGTCACCAGATCACAACAGTACAACTGGCCAATAATGAGTTAAATGCATCTCAGAAGAAGGGAAGAAAGGTGTTGAGCCATTTTTTTTCTGCAGTCTGTTTTGTCTTCTCTTCCCTCTTTATTTATGGGTGGCTGAGGAGTCTTGTGCCAGCATGGATGTTCAGGAATTAGCTTCTCATGTAGACCAGCTTGCTGCTAGGGTACAGGATATTTCTGATTATATTGTTCAGACTCCTGCTTTAGAGCCGAAGATTCCTACTCCTGATTTGTTTTTTGGTGATAGGTCCAAATTTTGGGGTTTTAAAAACAATTGTAAACTGTTTTTTGCTCTGAGACCGCGATCCTCCGGTGATTCCATTCAGCAGGTTAAAATTGTCATCTCCCTGCTGCGTGGCGATCCACAGGATTGGGCATTTTCCCTGGAATCTGGGAATCCGGCCTTGCTTAATGTAGATTCCTTTTTTCAGGCTTTAGGATTATTATATGATGAACCGAATTCTGTGGATCAAGCGGAGAAAACCTTGTTGGCCCTGTCTCAGGGTCAAGAGGCGGCAGAATTGTATTGTCAGAAATTTAGAAAATGGTCTGTGTTGACTAAATGGAATGATGATGCTTTGGCGGCAATTTTCAGAAAGGGTCTTTCTGAATCCGTTAAAGATGTTATGGTGGGGTTTCCCATGCCTTCCGGTCTGAGTGATTCTATGTCTCTGGCCATTCAGATTGATCGGCGTTTGCGGGAGCGTCAAACTGTGCGCGCTGTGGCGTCGTCCTTAGAGCAAAGTCCTGAGCCAATGCAGTGTGATAGGATTTTGTCTAGAACAGAACGACAAGGATTCAGACGTCAGAATAGGTTGTGTTATTATTGTGGCGACGCTTCTCATTTCATTTCAGTCTGCCCTAAGCGGACAAAAAGGATCGCTAGTTCATTTACTATCAGTACTGTACAACCTAAATTTCTGTTATCGGTGTCCTTGATCTGCTCATTGTCATCATTTTCTGTCATGGCGTTTGTGGATTCAGGCGCCGCCTTGAACTTAATGGATTTTGAGTTTGCCAGGCGTTGTGGTTTTCCCTTGCAGCCTTTGCAGAACCCTATTCCTTTAAGGGGGATTGATGCTACACCTTTGGCTAAAAATAAGCCCCAGTTTTGGACACAGGTGACCATGTGCATGGCGCCAGCCCATCAGGAAGATTGTCGTTTTCTGGTGTCGCATAATTTACATGACGCTATCGTGCTGGGTTTTCCATGGTTGCAGGTACATAATCCTGTGTTGGATTGGAAATCTATGTCTGTGACTAGTTGGGTTGTCAGGGGGTTCATAATGATGTTCCTTTGATGTCAATCTCCTTTTCTTCCTCTTCTGAAATTCCAGAGTTTTTGTCTGATTTTCAGGATGTATTCGATGAGCCCAAGTCCAGTTCCCTTCCACCGCACAGGGACTGTGATTGTGCTATTGACTTGATTCCAGGCTGTAAGTTTCCTAAGGGCCGACTTTTCAACCTGTCTGTGCCTGAACATACCGCCATGCGGAGTTATGTTAAGGAGTCTTTGGAGAAAGGGCATATTCGGCCATCTTCTTCACCGTTGGGAGCAGGTTTTTTTTTGTTGCTAAGAAGGATGGCTCCTTGAGACCTTTTATTGATTATCGCCTCTTGAATAAGATCACGGTCAAGTTTCAATACCCTTTACCTTTGCTTTCCGATTTGTTTGCTAGGATTAAGGGGGCTAGTTGGTTTACGAAGATTGACCTTCAGGGGGCATATAATCTTGTTCGTATTAAGCAGGGTGATGAATGGAAAACTGCGTTTAATACGCCCGAAGGCCATTTTGAATACCTTGTGATGCCATTCGGGCTCACTAACGCTCCATCTGTTTTTCAATCCTTCATGCATGATATCTTCCGGACTTATATTGATAAATTCTTGATTGTATATTTGGACGATATTTTGATTTTTTCTGATGATTGGAAGTCTCATGTGGAACAGGTCAGGATGGTATTTCAGATCCTTCGTGACAATGCCTTGTTTGTGAAGGGGTCTAAGTGTCTCTTTGGGGTGCAGAAGGTTTCTTTTTTGGGCTTTATTTTTTCTCCCTCATCTATGGAGATGGATCCGGTTAAGGTTCAGGCCATTCATGATTGGATTCAACCCACATCCGTGAAGAGCCTTCAGAAATTTTTGGGTTTTGCAAATTTTTATCGCCGTTTCATTGCTAACTTCTCCAGCGTGGTTAAACCCTTGACTGATTTGACGAAAAAAGGCGCTGATGTGGCGAATTGGTCCTCTGCGGTTGTCTCTGCCTTTCAGGAGCTTAAACGCCGATTTACTTCTGCTCCGGTGTTGCGCCAACCAGATGTTTCTCTTCCGTTTCAGGTTGAGATTGATGCTTCTGAGATTGGGGCAGGGGCCATTTTGTCTCAGAGGGATTCTGTTGGTTCTTTGATGAAACTGTGTGCCTTCTTCTCCCGCAAGTTTTCGCCTGCTGAACGCAATTATGATGTCGGCAATCGGGAGTTGTTGGCTATGAAGTGGGCGATTGAGGAGTGGCGACATTGGCTTGAGGGAGCTAAGCACCGTATTGTGGTCCTGACCGATCATAAGAATTTGATTTACCTCGAGTCTGCCAAACGGCTGAGTCCTAGACAGGCTCGATGGTCCTTGTTTTTTTCCCGTTTTGATTTCGTGGTTTCGTATCTTCCAGGTTCTAAGAATATTAAGGCTGATGCCCTTTCTAGGAGTTTTTTGCCTGATTCTCCTGAGGTCCTTGAACCGGTCGGCATTCTGAAAGAAGGGGTGGTCCTTTCTGCCATTTCCCCTGATTTACGGCGGGTTCTTCAGGAATTTCAGGCTGATAGACCTGACCGCTGTCCTGTGGGGAAATTGTTTGTTCCTGACAGATGGACTAGTAGAGTGATTTCTGAGGTTCATTGTTCTGTGTTGGCTGGTCATCCTGGTATTTTTGGTACCAGAGATTTGGTTGGTAGGTCCTTCTGGTGGCCTTCGTTGTCATGTGATGTGCGTTCTTTTGTGCAGTCCTGTGGGACTTGTGCACGGGCCAAGCCTTGTTGTTCCCATGCTAGTGGGTTACTTTTGCCATTGCCGGTCCCTGAGAGGCCCTGGACGCATATTTCTATGGATTTTATTTCTGATCTTCCGGTTTCCCAGAGGATGTCGGTTATCTGGGTTGTTTGTGACCGGTTTTCTAAGATGGTTCATTTGGTGCCTTTGCCTAAATTGCCTTCCTCTTCAGAGTTGGTTCCGTTGTTTTTTCAGCATGTGGTTCGTTTGCATGGTATTCCGGAGAATATTGTGTCCGACAGAGGTTCCCAGTTTGTTTCTAGGTTTTGGCGGGCCTTTTGTGCTAGGCTGGGCATTGATTTGTCTTTTTCTTCTGCATTTCATCCTCAGACAAATGGCCAGACTGAGCGAACTAATCAGACTTTGGAGACTTATTTGAGATGCTTGTGTCTGCCGATCAGGATGATTGGGTGGCCTTTTTGCCGTTGGCCGAGTTTGCCCTTAATAATCGGGCTAGTTCGGCTACTTTGGTTTCGCCTTTTTTTTGTAATTTTGGTTTTCATCCTCGTTTTTCTTCTGGGCAGGTTGAGCGTTCTGACTGTCCTGGTGTGGATTCTGTGGTTGACAGGTTGCAGCAGATTTGGGCTCATGTGGTGGACAATTTGGTGTTGTCTCAGGAGGAGGCTCAACGTTTTGCTAACCGTCGTCGGTGTGTTGGTTCCCGGCTTCGGGTTGGGGATTTGGTTTGGTTGTCTTCCCGTCATGTTCCTATGAAGGTCTCTTCCCCTAAGTTTAAGCCTCGGTTTATTGGTCCTTATTGGATTTCTGAGATTATTAATCCGGTGTCTTTTCGATTGGCGCTTCCGGCCTCTTTTGTTATCCATAATGTCTTCCATAGATCTTTATTGCAGAAATATGTGGTGCCCGCTGTTCCCTCTGTTGATCCTCCAGCCCCTGTTTTGGTTGATGGGGAGTTGGAGTGTGTGGTTGAGAAGATTTTGGATTCTCGTTTTTCGAGGCGGAGGCTTCAGTACCTTGTCAAATGGAAGGGTTATGGCCAGGAGGATAATTCTTGGGTTTTTGCTTCTGATGTCCATGCTGCTGATTTGGTTCATGCTTTTCATCTGGCTCGTCCTGATCGGCCTGGGGGCTCTGGTGAGGGTTCGGTGACCCCTCCTCAAGGGGGGGGTACTGTTGTGAATTCTGCTTTTGGGCTCCCTCCGGTGGTTGTAGGTGGTAATGCAGTTGCCCCTGAGTTGCAGTCCTGGTCAGGTGTATCTGCTGATTGCAGTTCTGACTGGGGTATTTAGGCATGCAGGATTCATTAGTCCTTGCCAGTTGTCAATTGTTGTTGGGAGGTGTTGGACCTCTGCTTGGTTCCTCCTGCCTTTCTGCCAAATCAGCAAAGATAAGTGTCTGTTTTTTTTTTCCTGTGGCACACATGCTATGTGCTTCACAATTCAGTGCTATTCTTTGTGTTTTCTTGTCCAGCTTAGATTGTGTCAGTATTTTCTCAGTCATGTTGGATTCTCTGGAGTGGCAGATATACATTCCATGTCTTTAGTTAGATTGTGGAACTTTTTGTATTATCTGCTGTGGATATTTTTGGAAGGGTTTTAATACTGACCGCCTAGTAATCTGTCCTATCCTTTCCTATTTAGCTAGAGTGGCCTCTTTTGCTAAATCCTGTTTTCTACCTGCGTGTGTCTATTCTTCTCCTACTCACAGTTATTATTCGTGGGGGCTGCCTATCCTTTGGGGGTCTGCTCTGAGGCAAGGTAGCATTCCTATTTCCATCTATAGGGGTATTTAGTCCTCCGGCTGTGTCGAGGTGTCTAGGGTATGTTAGGCACACCCCACGGCTACTTCTGTTTGCGGTGTTAGTTTAGGATTTGCGGTCAGTACAGGTTCCACCGACTCCAGAGAAAGATTCATGCAGCTCCAAGGTCACCAGATCACAACAGTATCTGAGCCACAAGGTTTCAGATTGAGGGAATCTATTAATAACATTAACTCCCCCTGTTAGCACCATGTCCGATCCCTGCTCTGACAGGCAGGATCTCTGACGTGTCACTTCAATCACCCGCGCTGTGGTCGGTGCTTCCCATCCACATGCTCCCGTCCTCTTAAAGGGTCAGCGCGTGCACTAGCTATTTCCTCCCCAGCCAATGGCTGTGGAGCATTATGTATATATTGCTTCCTCCCCACCGGGGAGGTGCCTGAGCAAGCTTCCTGTTCTGCAGTCTAAATTGTGTAAGGTTGCGTACCAGTCCTTGCTGCACTCTGGTGCAGATCCTGCATGCTGCACTTTTGTACAGATTCTGCCTGCTGCACTCTGGTGCAGATCCTGTCTCCTGCACTCTGATGCAGACCCTGTCTGCTGCACTCTGACACACACTCTGCCTGTTGCACTCTGATACATATTCTGTCTGCTGCACTCTGATTCAAACTCTGCCTGCTGCACTCTGATTCAAACTCTGCCTGCTGCACCATCCAGTCTGTCATTCTGGGTCCAGCTGCTGAGTGTCTGTTGGTATGTCCTGGAGTGGCACCTGGCATTCATCGGGAGCCAAGTCTAACCTCACCATTAGAGGCTCTAGTGAACAGTCCGTTGCTCGCTTTGTCACGCCCCCACCAGGCTCTCTGCGGTCCGAGGCACAATGATTCCACAAACCACGTCAGCCACTGCATATATGGTTTAGCATGTATCCATCTATTATTATTATTATTATTATTATTTATTTATATAGCACCATTAATTCCATGGTGCTGTACATGAGAAAGGGGTTACAAACAGAGTTACAGATATAATTTACAGTAAACACGTTTACAGTGACAGACTGGTACAGAGGGGAGAGAGGACCCTGTCCTTGCGGACTTACATTCTATGGGATAGTGGGGAAGAGACAGAAGGTCAGAGGTGCTGCAGCTCTGGCGGTGGTGAGGCGGCTGCTCTGGCGATGGCGAGGCGGCAGAATGGTTATTGCAGGCTGTAGGCTTTCTTGAAGAGATGGGTTTTCACGTTCCTTCTGAAGGATCCGAGGGTGGTGGATAGTCGGACGTGTTGAGGCATGGAATTCCAGAGGATGGGGGATATTCGGGAGAAATCTTGGAGGCGGTTGTGTGAGGAATGAATAAGTGTGGAGGAGAGTAGGAGGTCTTGGGAGGATCGGAGATTACGTGAGGGAAGGTATTGGGAGATTAGTTCAGAGATATAGGGAGGGGACAGGTTGTGGATGGCTTTGTAGATCAGTGTTAGTAGTTTGAACTGGATTCGTTGGGGAATTGGGAGCCAGTGGAGAAATTTGCAGAGGGGAGAAGCAGGGGAGTAGCGAGGAGAGAGGTGGATTAGCCGGGCAGCAGAGTTGAGGACAGACTGGAGTGGTGCAAGAGAGTTAGTGGGGAGGCCACAGAGGAGGGTGTTGCAGTAGTCGAGGCGGGAGATGATGAGGGCATGCACAAGAGTTTTGGTAGATTGTGGGCTGAGGAAGGGACGGATTCTGGCAATATTTTTGAGTTGGAGGCGACAGGAGGTGGCAAGAGTTTGGACGTGCAGTTTGAAGGACAGAGTCGAGAGTTACCCCGAGGCAGCAGATTTCAGGTGCGGGAGAGAGCGTGATGCCGTTTACCATAATAGATAGGTCAGGTAGGGGGGATACGTGAGATGGGGGAAAGATAATGAGTTCGGTTTTGTCTACATTGAGTTTTAGGAAGTGAGAGGTGAAGAAGGAGGATATGGCTGACAGACACTTCGGGATTCTGGACAGCAGAGAGGTGACATCTGGGCCAGAGAGGTAGATCTGAGTGTCGTCCGCATACAGGTGGTACTGGAAGCCATGGGACTTTATGAGTTGTCCTAGGCCAAGGGTATAGATGGAAAAAAGTAGGGGCCCTAGGACAGAGCCTTGAAGGACTCCAACAGAGAGAGGGCGGGATGAGGAGGTGGTGTGGGAGTGGGAAACACTAAATGAAGACATTTATGTCTTCTTTTACAGCTTTCCCATGTAATCAGAAGGTTAATTCATAGGAAAATGAGAAGCTCAGTGCTGTGGGTGTGGCAGAGCATCTATTAAGTCTTTGCCTCCGCAGACTGTTTCCCAGCATCAATTAATACAGAATTAAGGATATATACATCCATCATACTTAAAGTCATATATAGAAATATAGGAGGTACCCACTATTGTATCATATCCAGACTATTACCACCATTATAGAAGTAGAGAGATATATACATAAATCATTATTAGATTATATAAATAGATTTTTAGTCTTTGTTGAATCACACAAGTAGACAAACAGAAGGCATAACCAACCCATAAAAAACCCTATTAGAAAAAGAGATTGAATGGGCAGTGTGGTTTAAAGATTGAATACTCAGCGCTATTATTGACACTATTTATGACATATGGATATCACAAAACATTAAACCTCCAGGTACATAAAAAAGAGAAAAGTACATTTTCATAAATCTGACATACAAACTAATGGTCTAACTATAAATACATATCCATCATACAGTATTGCAATAGTATTACTAAACTGAAGAAAGTAAATAGTCCAGATAACAGTATTGGTCAGGCATGCCCCATACATAAGGGGGTATCATAGTAGGCAGCCATGTATAAAATAAACAAAAAGTTAGCCATAGTATATAATAATATAGACCATGTGCCATAGCGCTAAACCACACTGCCCAGTACCCCAACATTTCGCATATAGCCTCTTTAGTTTGAATGATAGCCCACTGCCTGTATGACATCAGGCACCAGGCAAGAAAATCGGACAGTTAGCTACAGTGGAGGAAATAAGTATTTGATCCCTTGCTGATTTTGTAAGTTTGCCCACTGACAAAGACATGAACAGTCTATACTTTTAAGGGTAGGTTAATTTTAACATTGAGAGATAGAATATCAAACATAAAATCCAGAAAATTGCATTGTATAAATTTTATACAGTACAGACCAAAAGTTTGGACACACCTTCTCATTTAAAGATTTTTCTGTATTTTCATGACTATGAAAATTGTACATTCACACTGAAGGCATCAAAACTATGAATTAACACATGTGGAATTATATACTTAACAAAAAAGTGTGAAACAACTGAAATTATGTCTTATATTCTAGGTTCTTCAAAGTAGCCACGTTTTGGGGCGTGGCTTGAGCCTGAAGCATGAGGATGTAGTTTCAGGAGCTCCAGAGACAATCATCCCAATCCGACTAAAAAAGCGACATTAATCAAGCCATCCAGCCCCAAAAGTGTTTGGGAATGGTCCAGGACACAGTCTAGCCCCTTTTTGGACGTTTATTTTCCAAATCTGAGGACTTTAGAAGCTGAGGCCTACAACGCTGGTGCAACACTGAGGCCGGGACCTAGATTTCCCCAGCTTGCCGGCTGCAGTGTAACCACGCCTCCTCACACACAGTGAGGCGCTTTTAGTACTGAGAAGGTACATCGTAGCAAGTGGCCTAACCGGGTCCCCCTGACATCGGGACCGCCGAGATTGAGGTGAGACAGCCGCTGCAGAAGCGTCTTCCTCCCTCCTTCACAGCGCTCGGCAGCGGCGAGATCAAAGGCCCCCAGCCCGCGCCGCGGCTAGACATAGTGAGCGCTGAGCCTCCTGACCCGTACCGCAGCTGGGCGCGGTGAAGAGGCAGCTAACCGGAGGCTCCGACCGGAGCAAGAAGCCCTGCTGGACCCCTGCCACGCCGGAGTCCCCGACCCAAAAAGGAGACAACCGCTGCGGGGAACGCCGCCTCCTCCTTCCCTCCACTCGCTGTGACAGACAGCGCGGCGGTCACAGATCCTCGCTGCCTGCGCCGCAGCCAGGCACAGCGAGGCGACACAACACCGGAGCGCCGGCTGGAGCTAGAAGCAGGAGCTGCAGTGAGAGGCGTCTCCTCTTCCCCCTGCTGTGACCAGCGGAGCTGCGCGGGGACCAAAGAGCCTACCAGCACGTGCAGTACCTAAGCACGTTGAAGCGGCTGAAGTGCAGAGGCTGTATAAACATCGGCGAAGGTACTCACCGGAAGACACCCGCCATAAGAGGTCCGCAACCAGGCAGAGACATCACCGGAGCCCTTGGAACCGGAGGTAAGAGCTCCTCCTCCCGGTCCTGGCACTCGGCCAATAGACCCTCCTCAGACAGATAGCTGCAGCGTCGCGCCCACAGCTAACATCGACGACAGCCCAGCGCTTAACGAAGCCCCAGCAATTTATTTTACAACGCATCAGCGACTTATCCATGACGCTCCAGCGATTTTCCTAAAACGCACCAGCGCACTACTCCACTCCAGCGCTATAATTAGTACGCTACTACAGTTCAATTGGAGGTCTCCCTTCCCTCTCTCTACAGGCACATATAAGTGTCATTGAGCCATATTACAACCGCCAAGACTGCAGCAATAGCGGCGGCTCCCACACCGGGTCATCCGGTATCAACTTGTTATTTCACAACGTTTGTAGCAGAGAAAATACAATAACTGCGGCAGGACTGCCCTTAAGCTCATTCCTATAACACAAGAAGAAACCTACTGTCGACGACAATCACTATGAGTTCCTCTAAAGCAAAAGGAGGTTCCCAACCCCAATACTCACCAAAATCGCAAAACACTGTTAAGCAGAATAAACTCTATAGCAGTTATAAGCCACACAGGGACCAAGCAAACCTTATCAGTCCTCTTAAATCTAGGTCTCCTCCAAGAGACTTAAATCATCGTCCAGAAATTAATAGGAAAACTAAAATGGACGGAAATCCCCTCTCATCAGATAAAATGGATTCATCCTTTTCTTCTAAAAGAAGCATGCCGGGAGCAACTAGTGAAAAATATGAGGACCTAAAAGATCTTAGTGAGTCAGAGGACTCCTCAAACGACTATAGCCCTAATAGGAGCCCAGACAAACATAGAGCCAGAAGAGAGAGCCCTGTAAGAACTCAGTCTGCTACGAATCCGCAGAACCAAGACACCCCAACAGATCTCATCGACAGGTTTAGTATAATGTTAGATAAAAAATTTCAAATACAGAAGCAAGAAATTAATGAACAATTTGTGAAGTTTTGTGAGAAAGTCGATAAACAATTGGAAAGCCATGAAAAAAGGATTCAAAAATTAGAAAAAGGAGCTGCTGAATCATCAGTTGACTTAGAATATATTTCAGCAGAAGTCCATAAATTGAGAATAAAAATGGCAGACATCGAGGATAGGGGGCGCCGGAATAATATAAAGATCAGAGGGCTTCCGGAGACAATAACACAGGAAGATCTTTCAAACCATATCCAAGATATCTTCAAAACTGCAATTCCGGACCTGACTCCTTCTGACCTCATCATTGATAGGGCACACAGACTTCCTCGACCCCCTAGAATAGCATCGGACGTCCCAAGGGATACCATCTTGAGAATCCACTTTTACCATACTAAGGAGAAAATCCTTAACTACCTGAGAATAAATAAATTCTTCCCTGAACCGTACAAGGACTTAAAAGTTTTCCCGGACCTGTCTAAAGATACGTTAGAGGGCCGAAAGGAATTCAATAGAGTTACCTCGATCCTCAGGGAAGAAAAGATACCCTACAAGTGGGGCTTCCCCCTAAAACTGTTGGTGAACTTTAGAGGACGGACCATCCCAATCCATTCTCCAGGTGATGGAATGGACTTCATTCATTCGATTAAAGAAACTTTCACCAGAGCCAAAGAATGAAAAAGCTGTTTATATCGCTACAAATGGGGATATGCTGGCTTTGATTTTCAGCTATTTGGATGTTGTCTCTGTTTTCCTTCCACAGGAGCTCCTTGCTTAGAGGTGGTAGTATCTCTTTGGGTCTACCTGAGCATCTGTTTTATATTACTATACATTGCTAATTATTTTTTCTTTGCAGGATATAGATTATATCGTTATATTCTGAGCACCAGTTTTTATTAACCTACTAATCTAAGCAACTTTACCACTGCTTATTTTTCAGTTATTTCACAGATAAGATAATGGAGCTGAACGTAGTTTCATATAACGTCAGGGGTCTTAACAATCCGAGGAAAAGACACGCCCTCTGGAAAGAGCTGATCAGGTCCAAGGCTAACATCATATGCATCCAGGAATCTAAATTTCTCGAAGGTAATCATCCATACTTCTCACACCACAAATTCCCTCATATTTTTGAGGCATGCAATACAAAGAAAAAAGCAGGGGTACTAACAATAATAGAGAGCTCCACCCCATTCGAAGCATTAGATGAATATAAGGATAATAAGGGTCGTTTTCACATCCTGACATGCAAAATTAATGACCAGGAATGCACACTAGCCAACATCTACGCACCGAACACAGGTCAAATACCTTTCTTGAATAAGGTCATGAAGAAAATTGAGGAAGTCAGGAGAGGGTATTTGTTTCTGCTGGGTGATTTTAATATCACCCCAGACAACAAATTGGATTCATCTTCAAAAACTAGGCCTAATGCGGATTACCTCAATGCTTGGTTGGATAAGAATGAGGTATTTGACACCTTCAGGTGCCTAAATTCAAATTCCAGAGAGTACACTCACTTCTCAGATGCACACCAGACAGCCTCGCGAATCGACTTGATTCTTATCGATATTTATTCCTTGACCAAAATTAAAGAAGTTTCAATCGGGGATAGAACAATGTCTGATCATGCCCCAGTCACCGGTAAAACTATAATAGGTCCCCCTCTTCTAAATACTAAACTCTGGAGATGCAGTTCAAAAATCCTGCACAATCCAGTAAGTAAATCAATAATACAAAAAGCCATAACTAACTACTTTGATGACAACAAACCTGAAATGACAAACCCCTGCAATAACTGGTGTGCCCATAAGGCAGTAATTAGAGGAGTGATTATGGGCTTAGCCTCAAAAGAGAAAAAAGAGTCTAGGAAAAAAATTCAAAACTTATCAAACAAAATCCGAGAAATGGAAAGCAAGTCACTTAAATTTACCACACCCCCCCAAAACTTTCAGACTGAACTATCTAAACTGAGAACGGAACTTAGAGAGATACTATTCTCAACATATGATGCCATTGTGAAAATGTCGAACTACAAACATTACACTTCCCATAACAGACCAACTAAATTTATGGCCAACAAAATTAAAAAGAAAAGAATTAACAATAGGATTAACAGAATCAACAAATTGGACGGGACGGGAAAAATTTCACACCCAAAAGAAGTAGCGAATGAGTTCGCAAAATTCTACTCAAAACTCTATAACATCAATCCCAAACAAAACGACCCCATAGATAAATTAGGAAAAATTAACAAAATCAAAACATTTTTGTCACAAATAAATCTTCCTACCCTAACATCAGACGAACTCACCTCCCTTAAAGCCCCAATTACCCCGGATGAGATAGAAAGTGTAATCAAGGAAATCGGCCTTCATAAATCTCCTGGCCCTGATGGGTTCACAAACGCCTATTATAAAGCCTTCCCAGGTGTTCTCTCACCACACTTGGCAGAAGTCTTTAACTATGTTTTTCAGGGAGGATCCTTTCCTCAGGAGATGCTGATGGCTACGGTGTCAGTTATTCCAAAATCCAAAGGTGATCCCGAGGCTATAGAAAATTTTAGACCTATTTCCTTGATTAACGTGGACTTAAAGATATACTCAAAAATTTTAGCAGACAGGATTAGCCTTATTCTTCCAAGACTGATACCCAATGATCAGATGGGATTTGTGAAAGGAAGGCAACCGGCAGATGCAACTAGGAGGATTATTGACATTATGAGCTTGGCTAGGAAAAACAAGATACCCCTAGCCCTATTGTCTCTTGACGCCGAGAAGGCCTTTGACAGGGTCGATTGGGACTTTCTGAGAGAGAGCTTAATTAAATTCGGGTTCGACGAATCTATGATATCATACATCATGGCCCTATACTCGGAGCCTAAGGCTAGCATCTGCTGCAATTGCCAAATCTCGGATCCCTTCTGTATCAACAATGGTACCAGACAGGGTTGCCCCCTCTCACCTATCCTATTTAATATAGCTATAGAACCCCTAGCTGAACTAATAAGATCTAACAACAAAATTACGGGCATCTCCACCTACACTAGACACCATAAAATTACACTTTTCGCGGATGACTTAATTTTAACCTTGTCAAACCCAGAAACTTCTATCCCCGAGGTGTTACTAAATATCGAAAAATTCTCTACACTTTCAAATTTCAAAATAAATGAAGTCAAATCTAATATCCTACCCTTAGGCCTAGACAACGACCAAATTCAAACCATAAAAAAATCAACTATGTTGAACTGGTGTGATAAAGAATTTACATACTTAGGCATTTTGATAAACAAAACCATGAAAGGGACAATAAAATCAAATTTCAAACTTTTAAGCGAGATAATAAGCAAAGAGAACATCACTCATAGAGACAACACTTTATCATGGTGGGGTAGGACTCTTACAATGGGACTTTTCATCTTACCAAAACTCCTCTATGTTCTTAGGTGTATTCCCCTTCCATTCTCAGACACCGGCTTCACTCATCTACAAACACAGATTAAGGCATTCATTTGGAATTCAAAAAAACCAAGAACAGCCACTCAAACCCTATACAAAAGGAAAACAAATGGTGGGATCAATATCCCAAACCTCAAAGCACATTACCACACCCTACTAATAAAGCAAAGTATCCACTGGCTCCAAAATACAGATCCTCCGGTATGGATGGATTTAGAGATGGCAATAAACAACAACTGTCATCCAAAATCAATCATTCACAAAGCTCTTTTTAACAACCTTCCAAACTCTGTATCACACCCCCTTTTTCAGGCGGTGGCCAAAGCTTGGAATAAACTATCTTACCAGAAAAAAGGCCTAAAACATTCAGATATCCTAAAAGACATTCCCATCTCCTTGGTATATTCTATAACCAATCAAACCCTCCCCAAGATATGGGCAGATTCAAAAATTAAAAAAATAGGAGATATATATTCGGACCAGACATTTGTAAATTTTCAAACCCTAAAAAGCAAATTTGGCATACACACATCCTCCTTTATGGAGTTCATGATTCTTAAAAAGAACATAGGGTCTTTCTTGGGAGACAAACCAAAATTCTCAGAATCTTCAATCAAATTACTTAATAACATCGGTCACCGTATATTTTGGAGCCATAAATTTATTTATAATAATTTCAATTCAGACTTTAATTTATCCAAAAGCCCCCCAATGATTAAGTGGGAACAAGACTTAAAGGACACATACGAAATTGAGGATTGGGAGGAGGCTTTCGCCACTTCCTATCAATCAACTCTTTCCATGTCTCTCCAAGAAACCCATTTTAAGGTGATCTCACGGTGGTACTACACCCCAAACAGGTTAGCACACATAAGATCAATAAACTCCTCTCAATGTTGGAGAGGATGCGGTCAAAAAGGAGACATGATGCACGTATTCTGGAGCTGCCCAATGGTAAATCCTCTCTGGAAAAAACTTTCTAGAGAAGTCATCAGTAAACTTACCAACGCTCTCTTCACTTTACAACCTCAAAATGCTCTGCTGTCTATTGGACTTGATCAGCTCGATCATAACTTAAAATTAACTATAATTCATATATGTCTAGTGGTGAAAAACTATATTGCTTTTCATTGGAAGAGTCAACAATTACCATCATTAAAAGATATCATACTAAGAGTCTCTCAGCACAGATCTCATGAGTTCCATTTTTCAATAGCAAATAACCAGTGTTCAAAATTCATGGAAAAATGGTCCAGATGGGACAAAATATTTCCTACCCCGATTACTTGAAATGTTAGACAAGTTCAAGCTCCATTTATCATTCACTAAGAGATTATCTTGATTCCTGTTTTATATGGTGCTAATTTCCATTCTTGGTTTCATTCCAAGACGTTTATTAACATGCTTGAAAGAATCTGTAAATAGTTCTTGTTATCATATTTGTTCTATACAATATTACTGTATGATCATCAATATACCCCATTGTTAGGGGTTTTGTTTTTCCCTACCTCCATACTCCTCCCCCTCCCCTCCTCCCCTTCCTGATTTATCCTTCCCGGTTAAAGTTTAAAATTTAATAAAATATTTTGAAAGCAAAGTAGCCACGTTTTGCTTTGATAAGTAGTACAAAAAAAAAACGGCACTCAACTTTGTAATGAGAAGAAGTGGATAATTTATTGTATCACAAGTCAGTAAACGTTTCGGTCACATAAAGGGACCTTCATCAGTAACTGTAAAGAGTACATATACATATACCATAATCAATTACATGGTCAGGATACTATGAAAAACATACTCAAAAAATCCTGCGTATGGGAGTATATATGATAAGATAAGAAAGAACGAACTGGGTGGGTGATTACCTGTGGGGTGGCTGTCATCGCGGTGTCCACCGCTGTAGTGCCGTTATGTCTAAAAGGAACCCCATCTTATAGTGGTAGAGGGCGGGAGGGAGAAATCAGCCGGAAACAGCTGAGCTCAAGTAGCAGCGTGTTTACCAGCGTCTGGCCGCAATGAATTAAGGGCGGAAGTGACGTGCCGGTCTTAGCTGTGCATGTCACAAGAGAACAAGCTGTGTGAGGGAGGGGCGGAGACTGCCAGTGGGAGTGACAAGCCGGAAATGGCTGTATGTGTCACAGGAGCACATACATTAGATCGCCATGTTGGAGGAGGCAAAATATAGAAGTCACTGAGGTGCACAACTAAGCTATTGTAGAATGAAAAAGTACAGCGATGCTGTGAGCGATGTGTTGGCATGCAAATGTGCGGGAATAAAGGTGAAATTAGCGGGATAGTGTTTTGCTGAGTATTTACCGGCAACAGTAGTACTGCCGCCATGTTGGGGAAGGCAAGCATGTAAGAATCCCTGTAATATACTAACTTACTCTGTAAAAAGGAAACTATGTGGACATAAAGGAAAACCACATATTACAACATGGTAAAGCTGTGAAAAGTGGAACAAAGGAATTATATATAGATGAAAAGACCACAGCAAGTGGACGTGACTATCCAGAGCAAGGTGATAGCAGGCGGATAAGATGGTGCTCGTGATCCGTTGTGCTGATAGATCAGTAAAGACGACTCTAGAAGAACAGAAAAAGACACATTAGTAGCAATACAGGATAATGTCAACGTTTATCATACAAATGCCATCAATTCATAATCACGATTAAGACCTTTGGGGGCGAGAGTTTCCAGGGTGTGAATCCAGAAGGCCTCTCTCTTTTTCAGTAGATTGATTCTATCACCGCCTCTCCTTGGTGGCGGTACGCTATCTATAACCTGATATTTTAATTGTGAAACCGTATGGCCCTGTATGGGGAAATGGTATGGGATTGGCAGGAGTAGATTCTTGCAACGAATGGTAGATTTGTGTTTGGAGATTCTATCTCTAACCAATTGAGTGGTTTCCCCTACATAGAGTAGCCCACATGGGCATTTGATAAGATACACAATGTAAGAGGACTCACAGGTAAAGAAGTTATTGATGTGGAATGTTTTACCGGATCTGGGGTGTTGAAAGGTACTCCCTTTCTGTATGTTGTTACATTGTGCACAACAAAGGCACGGGAATGTACCTGTTTTGGTTGATAGAAAAACTTGTTTTCGTTGGACCTTAGACCCAATGTTTGCCTTCACTACGTTGTCTCTTAAGTTAGGTGGTCTTTTGAAGCATGGCAAGAATGGTTCCTTAAATTCGGGTATATCAGGATGGGCTGTGGATAAAAGGTGCCAGTGTTTCCTGATAGCTGTATGTAAGATGAAGGAGAAGGGGTGATACGAGTGTACAAAGGGAATCCGTTTGCCTGGGTCCATTTTAGAGGTTCTGGGTGGGGGGGTCTTTGGATTGTGTCAAAACTGTGGGGGGATAACCCCTCTCCAGAAATTTAGTGGTCATACTCTGGAGTCGTATATCGAACAATGACTTGTCAGGAACTATGCGCTTGACCCGTTGGAATTGTGATATGGGAATGGACCATTTAGTGGAGGGGGGGTGAAAGCTCTGATAATGTAGCATGCTGTTTCTATCTGTAGGTTTAGAAAAGAGGTCAGTAGTCAGTAATCCCTGTGAGTCTTTGAGTACCATGGTGTCCAGGAAATTGATGGCATGTTGGTCATGATTAATAGTGAATTTGATACCGGGCCAGGCGTCGTTAAGAAAGAGGAAGAATTCTTGCAAGGACTCCAATGAGCCACCCCAGACGCAAAATATATCATCTATGTATCGTTTCCACAGGGAGACATCATTAATAAATAGGGAATGTTTCTAGATGATGGAAGTTTCAAACTCTGCCATGTATGTATTGGCGTACGGGGGTGCTACATTGGAGCCCATTGCGGTCCCCCATGTCTGCAGATAGAAGGTATCCTGGAAAAGAAAAAAGTTGTTGTAAAGTACAGTAGACAATAATTCCACACATAGGTTGATTTGATCGGTTTCAAGACCTGCGGTGGTAAGGGAGTGATGTACCGAGTTGATGTCATTAAGGTGGGGAATAGAGGTATACAGGTCCTTAACATCGAATGTTACCAGAAAGGTATTGGGGGGTACCCTGTGCAGATTCCTAACACATTGTAGAAATTCACCAGTATCCAAGATAAACGAAGGTGATGTTTGAGTGATTGGTGTCAGGATCTTTTCGAGGTATATTGATAGTGGGGAAAGGATGGAGTCAGTAGAAGCCACTATCGGCCTTTCTGGGGGGTTTGACAAATTTTTGTGTATTTTCGGTAAGGTGTAGAATACCGGTGTGATAGGATTTTTCTTTCTAAGGAAATCACTAGTTTTGAGATCTATGATTCCCAAGTGAGAGTATTTGGTTATGATGGCTTCTATTTTGCTCCTGACCTCTGCGGAAGGGAACCTCGGGAGTTGGTTATAGATTGATGTATCATTTAACTGTCGATGTATCTCCGATATATATTGTGCCTTATCCATTACAACAAGTGCACCCCCCTTATCCGCCGGTTTGATGACCAGGTTAGTATCCTTCTGCAATGTGACCAATGCCTGGTGTTCCGCAGGGGAGAGATTGGAGGGATAATGCAGCCTACCTTTCTCTATGTCATCCCGTATGGTATGGAAGGAATCCTGAATAAAGCTGATGAAGGTCTCCACGGCATGGGAGCTCTGGGGTGGGTGGAAAGTGCTCTTAGTACGGAGGCCTAATTTGGTGACAGACATGGGGTTGGTACAGGGGGGTAGGGGGATAGTGGGAGAGGCAGAAAAATGAGCTTTTAGCCTAAGTAGGCGAAAAAAGCATTGCAAGTCCATCTCTAAATCAAACGTTTTGCACTGGTAAGATGGACAAAAAGATAGACCTTTCTGTAATACACTTAGTTCCGCAACACCCAGAGACCTGGAAGAGATATTGACCACTAATGATTCAGTACCTTGGATCTCGTGATCCACATTTGGTCCGTGGTGTCCCTTCTTGTTGTTGCCCCGTCGGGTTTTCTTTTTGAAAAGCGGCGTCGTTCTCCTAAAAAAAGGGCCGAGGTGGAGGTGGAAGGAAGAAGGCCTCTCTCTTGCTCTGAGCCCGAGGTGGAGTAGTCTGTAGAGGATCTTTGGTTGCATGAAGATTGACATCTGGGTGTAGAGCTGGCGTGCCATCGATACACCTGGTTTGTCTCGTAGTCTATGGTGTCACGAGAGAACTTACTGCGTTTGTGATTCTCGGTATACCTCTTGTGTAGATCGATACGTTCTTGGATCTGGGCCCTCAGGGTGCTCAGTTCTTCTGTAGTGCCGGTAGTGGTGAGCTGTGTCTCGATACTTTTGATTACAGCTGCGTTGGTAGCGATGGCTTTATGGAGATGTTCTAGGGTGAGTGTTATCAAATCAAACAAACATTTATTAAGTATCTGTTCAAACTTAAGGCAAAAATCAGGACAGTCACTGAATAAGGTCGGACGTAGAGGAACTCGGAGCCCTCGAGGAATCCTTTTAACCCAAAAGTACTTGGAAAGGGTGGCGCAGTGCAATTCTATGTTGACTTGGTGTCTGAGTGCTCTTTCAAGGTCACGTCCACGTGTCTCACGTGGAGGAATTTTTTGGAAATCACTGGAAAGGGTGGACTGTGCCAATATAGAGGAACTCTCTTCATTATTATAAGAAAAAGTGGGAGGACATAGCCATAAAGGTGTGCCACACGTATGGGAAGCAGCTATAACAGATTAACGTGTGCACAACCTGAGAAGGTGCACGGGTAGGTTCCCAAACCGTAATCACAAGTAGTACAAAAATACACGGCACTCAACTTTGTAATAAGATGAAGGGGATAATTTATTGTATCCCAAGTCAGTAAACGTTTCGGTCACATAAAGGGACCTTCATCAGTAACTGTAAAGAGTACATATACATATACCATAATCAATTACATGGTCAGGATACTATGAAAAACAAAAAGAAAAAAAATAAACAAAGTATATACAAAACATACGCAAAAAATCCTATGCATATGTGTATGGCAGCAAAGGCATAGTGTGGAGAGTGCTGGTGCTGAAGAGAAACACTTATAGTGGCACAGTAACTGGAGATTAGTGAAAAGCTACATACCGTAAACTGGGATAAAGAGTGGATACAGGTGGCTATAAAGCCTACCTAAAAATGAAAAAGTCTAGTAAGAGTGAGGTCAGGGTAATATAGTAAATGGAGAGATGCTGGTGAATGTGCACCTACCAGAAATGCCTCCAGTATCACACTGGATATTATAGAAGATGAATTGTAGCCTAAAGAGAGTAAAAAATGCTGTAATGAACCCTGGTATGGGAGTATATATGATAAGATAAGAAAGAACGAACTGGGTGGGTGATTACCTGTGGGGTGGCTGTCATCGCGGTGTCCACCGCTGTAGTGCCGTTATGTCTAAAAGGAACCCCATCTTATAGTGGTAGAGGGCGGGAGGGAGTAATCAGCCGGAAACAGTTGAGCTCAAGTAGCAGCGTGTTTACCAGCATCTGGCCGCAGTGAATTATGGGCGGAAGTGACATGCCGGTCTTAGCTGTGCATGTCACAAGGGTACAAGCGTTTCACTGCTGTGTGAGGGAGGGGCGGAGACTGCCAGTGGGAGTGACAAGCCGGAAATGGCTGTATGTGTCACAGGAGCACATACATTAGACCGCCATGTTGGAGGAGGCAAAATATAGAAGTCACTGAGGTGCACAACTAAGCTATTGTAGAATGAAAAAGTACAGCGATGCTGTGAGTGATGTGTTGGCATGCAAATGTGCCGGAATAAAGGTGAAATTAGCGGGCTAGTGTTTTGCTGAGTATTTACCGGCAACAGTAGTACCGCCGCCATGTTGGGGAGGGCAAGCATGTAAGAATCCCTGTAATATACTAACTTACTCTGTAAAAAGGAAACTATGTGGACATAAAGGAAAACCACATATTACAACATGGTAAAGCTGTGAAAAGTGGAACAAAGGAATTATATATAGATGAAAAGACCACAGCAAGTGGACGTGACTATCCAGAGCAAGTAGGTTTTTTTTTACTACTTGTGATTACGGTTTGGGAACCTACCCGTGCACCTTCTCAGGTTGTGCACACATTAATCTGTTAAACCTTTTGCTTTGATGACTGCTTTGCACATTCTTGGCATTCTCTTGATGAGTGTGGCGAAACGGGGTCAGTGGGTGCTTTCGTCCGCTGGCCCGGCTGTCTTTAGCAAGACTGCATGGACCACGTCTTATACCACTGAACGCCCGCTCTATCTCCCCATGGGCAATACACTACACAGACAACACAGGGTTAAGGTAAAACAGGGTGGCAATACTTTATTGAACCACAACACACAATAGCAAACAGAACAATCCCACCATGGCTGGAATTGTTTGGTTACATGGGCGCATATAAAATATCACTGCGTCTCCACGTATTTCCAGTATGACACGATGTCAGAGCTCCCAGGGTCACAGGGGCGCATTTAAAAGATCACTGCGTCTCCATGTATTTCCAGTATGACATGATGTCAGAGCTCCCAGGGTCGCTACTCCATCTGTGGATGAACGCACAGAGAAGGGGTAACGACAAGCATGGGGAGATGACCAAGAACTGTCCATAGAGTCCATACAAGGTCCAAAGCCAGTTGACATGATGTCAGAGCTCCCAGGGTCGCTACTCCATTTGTGGATGAACGCACAGAGAAGGGGTAACGACAAGCATAGGGAGATGACCAAGAACTTTCGATAGAGTCCATACAAGGTCCAAAGCCAGTTGACACGAGAGTCACCACCTGGCTTATCTGACCATCTCCATGGAACCAGGCGACCAGCGGGTCCCAACCCTGGCTTTCTCCAAACATATCCATGGTGCAGAGATGGTCACTGGATCAGATCTGTGTCCTTCCCACCGGAGCCGAAAACCCCTAGGTTGTATCCTATAGAATCCTAGATCAGTGTCCCTCATGATGGTGCCATGATAAATTGGCTGTAGTCCTTTCTCTTGTCTGTTGGGTGGTTTGCAGAATGTCTGACTGATAGCTCTGTATTACTTCAGACTCCCAGGATCTGATCTCTGAGTCTTTTTATACCCAAGGCATGTAAGCTATTTTTAGAATTAGGGTACCGTCACACAGTGCCATTTTCATCGCTACGACGGTACGATTCGTGACGTTCTAGCGATATCGTTACGATATCGCAGTGTCTGACACGCAGCAGCGATCAGGGACCCTGCTGAGAATCGTACGTCGTAGCAGATCGTTTGGAACTTTCTTTCGTCGCTTGATCACCCGCTGACATCACTGGATCGTTGTGTGTGACACCGATCCAGCGATGTGTTCGCTTGTAACCAGGGTAAACATCGGGTAACTAAGCGCAGGGCCGCGCTTAGTAACCCGATGTTTACCGTGGTTACCAGCGTAAACGTAAAAAAAACAAACAGTACATACTCACATTCCGGTGTCTGTCCTCCGGCGTCTCAGCTTCTCTGCACTGTGAGCGCCTGCCGGCCGGAAAGCGAGCACAGCGGTGACGTCTGACGTCACCGCTCTGCTTTCCGGCTATGGTGCTTACACAGTGCAGAGAAGCTGAGACGCCGGGGGACAGACACCGGAATGTAAGTATGTACTGTTTGTTTTTTTTACGTTTACGCTGGTAACCAGGGTAAACATCGGGTTACTAAGCGCGGCCCTGCGCTTAGTAACCCGATGTTTACCCTGGTTACCCGGGGACTTCGGCATCGCTCCAGCGCCGTGATTGCAAAGTATGACCGCAGTCTACGACGCTGGAGCGATAATCATACGACGCTGCGACGTCACGGATCGTGCCGTCGTAGCGACGAAAATGGCACTGTGTGATGGTACCCTTACCCAGGGTCTTTCAGTCCAACATCAAGATAAGGTAAACAATGGTGATGGGATTAAATAGCACTATTAGCATATAAGCACACATCAATAAACAAAGCTTAACACACTCAATGTACAGTCACTATTACAGACTTAGGGCCCCTTCACACTGGTCGATTCTGCTACGATTACGACGCATTTGCGTCATATTCGACATCGCAGTACGAGCTCGTAGCCAGCGGTCACACTCTACGATGTTAACGCTTTTTCTGACGTAGTTGCGATGTGAACGTCACGCGTCGCAATCGCTACCCTTCACACCGCCATAGTCCTACGACTCCGAGCGTGACGTATTACCAGCATGGGCGTACTAAAACGTCACGCCCAATCAGGAGACAGGTATGCGGAAGCCCAACCCACGTAGTCGCATTACGAGCTCGTATGACCGCCGTCACATACTACGATTTCGACCGCCACAGCGAGACATTTACGACGAAAGAAAGTTCTGCTCTTTCTTTCACATCGTACGATGCTGGGCTGCGTCGCAAATCGTAACGCCATGTCACACTTTGCAACCTCGGAACGAGGACGGATAAACGTCACAAATCGAACGCTCGTTCAGACTTTGATTGCACAGTGTGAAGGGGCCCTAAGGGTACTGTCACACAGTGGCACTTTTGTCGCTACGACGGTACGATCCGTGACGTTCCAGCGATATCCATACGATATCGCTGTGTCTGACACGCAGCAGCGATCAGGGATCCTGCTGAGAATCGTACGTCGTAGCAGATCGTTTGGAACTTTCTTTCGTCGCTGGATCTCCCGCTGTCATCGCTGGATCGTTGTGTGTGACAGCGATCCAGCGATGCGTTCGCTTGTAACCAGGGTAAACATCGGGTTACTAAGCGCAGGGCCGCGCTTAGTAACCCGATGTTTACCCTGGTTACAAGCGTAAAAGTAAAAAAAAACAAACACTACATACTTACATTCCGGTGTCTGTCCCCCGGCGTTCTGCTTCTCTGCACTGTGAGCGCCGGCCAGCCGGAAAGCGAGCACAGCGGTAACGCGGTGACGTCACCGCTGTGCTTTCCGGCTGGCGCAGACACAGTGGAGAGAAGCAGAACGCAGCAGCAGCTGAGACGCCGGGGGACAGACACCGGAATGTAAGTATGTACTGTTTGTTTTTTTTACGTTTACGCTGGTAACCAGGGTAAACATCGGGTTACTAAGCGCGGCCCTGCGCTTAGTAACCCGATGTTTACCCTGGTTACCCGGGGACTTCGGCATCGCTCCAGCGCCGTGATTGCAAAGTGTGACCGCAGTCTACGACGCTGGAGCGATAATCATACGACGCTGCGACGTCACGGATCGTGCCGTCGTAGCGACGAAAATGGCACTGTGTGACGGTACCCTTACCCAGGGTCTTTCAGTCCAACATCAAGATAAGGTAAACAATGGTGATGGGATTAAATAGCACTATTAGCATATAAGCACACATCAATAAACAAAGCTTAACACACTCAATGTACAGTCACTATTACAGACTAAGGGTACTGTCACACAGTGGCACTTTTGTCGCTACGACGGTACGATCCGTGACGTTCCAGCGATATCCATACGATATCGCTGTGTCTGACACGCAGCAGCGATCAGGGATCCTGCTGAGAATCGTACGTCGTAGCAGATCGTTTGGAACTTTCTTTCGTCGCTGGATCTCCCGCTGTCATCGCTGGATCGTTGTGTGTGACAGCGATCCAGCGATGCGTTCGCTTGTAACCAGGGTAAACATCGGGTTACTAAGCGCAGGGCCGCGCTTAGTAACCCGATGTTTACCCTGGTTACAAGCGTAAAAGTAAAAAAAAACAAACACTACATACTTACATTCCGGTGTCTGTCCCCTGGCGTTCTGCTTCTCTGCACTTTGAGCGCCGGCCAGCCGGAAAGCGAGCACAGCGGTAATGCGGTGACGTCACCGCTGTGCTTTCCGGCTGGCGCAGACACAGTGGAGAGAAGCAGAATGCCGGGGGACAGACACCGGAATGTGAGTATGTACGGTTTGTTTTTTTTTACTTTTACGCTTGTAACCACGGTAAACATCGGGTTACTAAGCGCGGCCCTGCGTTTAGTAACCCGATGTTTACCCTGGTTACCCGGGGACTTCGGCATCGTTGGTCGCTGGAGAGCTGTCTGTGTGACAGCTCCCCAGCGACCACACAACCACTTACCAACGATCACGGCCAGGTCGTATCGCAGGTCGTGATCGTTGGTAAATCGTATAGTGTGACAGTACCCTTACACAGTATGTGAGATAGTATATCAGTTGGCAAGACTGTCTTCTTGACCCACCAGACATAAACACTTAAATTTACAAGCCAATAGACAGATAAAAAGCCATTTTTTTTGGATTTGCAAAAACATGGTTGTCTGGGAAATTAAGATACAAGCTGGTTTCTTCACAATGAGCTTCAAGAGGTAGTCAACGGGAATGGTTTTCACTTCA
Source organism: Ranitomeya variabilis (assembly GCF_051348905.1). Classification (NCBI taxonomy): domain Eukaryota; kingdom Metazoa; phylum Chordata; class Amphibia; order Anura; family Dendrobatidae; genus Ranitomeya; species Ranitomeya variabilis. The sequence goes on from NC_135233.1 coordinate 898,205,116, forward strand.
CAGGTGTGCCCTGTCAGGTTTAATAAGTGGGATTTCTTGCCTTATAAATGGGGTTGGGACCATCAGTTGTGTTGTGCAGAAGTCTGGTGGATACACAGCTAATAGTCCTACTAAATAGACTGTTAGAATTTGTATTATGGCAAGAAAAAAGCAGCTAAGTAAAGAAAAATGAGTGGCTATCATTACTTTAAGAAATGAAGGTCAGTCAGTCCGAAAAATTGGGAAAACTTTGAAAGTGTCCCCAAGTGCAGTGGCAAAAACCATCAAGCGCTACAAAGAAACTGGCTCACATGAGGACTGCCCCAGGAAAGGAAGACCAAGAGTCACCTCTGCTTCTGAGGATAAGTTTATCTGAGTCACCAGCCTCAGAAATCGCAGGTTAACAGCAGCTGATTAGAGACCAGGTTAATGCCACACAGAGTTCTAGCAGCAGACATATCTCTACAACAACTGTTAAGAGGAGACTTTGTGCAGCAGGCCTTCATAGTAAAATAGCTGCTAGGAAACCACTGCTAAGGACAGGCAACAAGCAGAAGAGACTTGTTTGGGCTAAAGAACACAAGGAATGGACATTAGAGCAGTGGAAATCAGTGGAGTCCAAATTTGAGATCTTTGGTTCCAACCACTGTGTCTTTATGCGAAGCAGAAAAGGTGAATGGATGAACTCTACATGCCTGGTTCCCACCGTGAAGCATGGAGGATAAGGTGTGATGGTGTGGGGGTGCTTTGCTGGAGACACTGTTGGCGATTTATTCAAAATTGTAGGCATACTGAACCAGCTTGGCTACCACAGCATCTTGCAGCGGCATGCTATTCCATCCGGTTTGCGTTTAGTTGGACCATCATTTATTTTTCAACCGGACAATGACCGCAAACACACCTCCAGGCTGTGTAAGGGCTATTTGACCAAGAAGGAGAGTGATGGGGTGCTACGCCAGATGACCTGGCCTCCACAGTCACCAGACCTGAATCCAATCGAGATGGTTTGGGGTGAGCTGGACCACAGAGTGAAGGCAAAAGGGCCAACAAGTGTTAAGCATCTCTGAGAACTCCTTCAAGATTGTTGGAAGACCATTCCTGGTGACTACCTCTTGAAGCTCATCAAGAGAATGCCAAGATTGTACAAAGCAGTCATCAAAGCAAAAGGTGGCTACTTTGAAGAACCTAGAATATAAGACATAATTTCAGTTGTTTCCACACTTTTTTTGTTAAGTATATAATTCCACATATGTTAATTCATAGTTTTGATGCCTTCAGTGTGAATGTACAATTTTCATAGTCATGAAAATACAGAAAAATCTTTAAATGAGAAGGTGTGTCCAAACTTTTGGTCTGTACTGTAAATGTATTTGCAATTTGCAGTAAGAAATAAGTATTTGATCCCTCTGGCAAACAAGACTTGGTGACAAAACCCTTGTTGGCAAGCACAGCAGTCAGACCTTTTTTTTGGTTGATGATGAGGTTTGTGCACATGTCAGGAGGAATTTTGTTCCACTCCTCTTTGCAGACCATTTGTAAATCATTAAGATTTTGAGGCTGTCACTTGGCAACTCGGAGCTTCAACTCCCTCCATAAGTTTTCTATGGAATTAAGATCTGGAGACTGGCTAGGCCACTCCATGACCCTAATGTGGTTCTTTTTGAGCCACTCCTTTGTTGCCTTGGCTGTATGTTTTGGGTCATAGTCTTGCTGGAAGACCCAGCCACGGCCCATTTTTAATGTCTTGTCAGAGGGAAGGAGGTTGTCACTCAGAATTTTACAGTACATGGCTCCATCCATTCTCCCACTGATGTGGTGAAGTAGTCCTGTGCCCTTAGCAGAGAAACACAACCAAAACATAATGTTTCCACTTCCATGCTTGACAGTTGGGATGGTGTTCTTTGGGTAAAAGGCAGCATTCCTCTTCCTCCAAACACGGCGAGTTGAGTTAATGCCAAAGACCTCAATTTTTGTCTCATCTGACCACAGCACCTTCTCCCAATCACTCACAGAATCATTCAAGTCAAGATGGGGTGCAGAGTGTACATTAATGAAAAAAAAAATGAACTTTTTTTTAATTTACCAAATGGCTGCAATGAAACAAAGAGTGAAAAATTTAAAGGGGTCTGAATACTTTCCGTACCCACTGTATTTTTGTTAAGGAGTACCCTAACATCTTACTGCAGCCCTGTTTTAAGCCTCATGGTGGCCATAGTGTCAGTGTATAGCCAATACACGTTGGTATCCATGAGTCCTAACATAACAGAGTTTTCGTGATTTACACTTGTGACTACCTCTGTGGCTCAGTCATCTCCTGCATGCAGAGAGAATGATCTCTAAAGTATTTGAACGTGTGCTGGGTACTTGCAGTACCCTTACAGAAGAAGATAAAAATGGGAAGGAGATATAAATCACATGACCAATGCTATCTTAAGAGCAAAGGACGCTAAAGTCCAATGCTTTCACACTGACACTATAGCTCCGAGGAGCCTGAAACTGTGTACCCATGCTGAATGAATCTGTATACCTGTGCTGATTGAACTCTGCCTGCCTTGACCTTTACTTGTGTACTTGTGCTGAGTAAACTCTGTGCGCCCTGACCTTTATCTGTGTACCCATGCTGATTGAACTCTGAGGGTCCTGACCTTTTTCTGTGTTCCGATGCTGATTGAACTCTGCTTGCCCTGACCTTTATCTATGTATCTGTGCTGATTTTACTGTGCCTGTCCTGACTTTTGTGTACTCCTGCTGATTGAATGCTACAATGTATGTGCTCTGACCTTTATCTGTGTACACATGCTGATTGAACTCTCTAGCCCTGACCTTTATCTGTGTACCGCTGTGGATTGAACTCTGTTGGTCCTGACCTTTATTTGTGTATGCATGCTGATTGAACTCTGCGAACCTTGACCTTAACCTGTGTACTAGCGCTGCTTGAACTCTGCATGCTCTGACCTTCATCTGTGTACTCGTGCTACTTGATTTTTGCATTCCTTTGCATTCACCCATGGTAATTGAGCTCTGCGAGCCTTGAACTTTATCTGCGTATAACCATGTTGATAAAACGTTACCTGCTCTGACCTTTATCTGTGTAGTCGTGCTGATTGGACTCTACGTCCACTGACCTTTATCTGCGTACTTGTACTGATTGAACTCTGTGCTCCCTGATCTTGGATTAAATGACTATGATTGTGGCATACTTCATACTTGTTGTTCTTCTCATTTTGACACCATTTGCAAGTCACCAGCAGTTTGCCTTTACAGACAAAATCTCTTAGATTTCATCCTGTAGTTTAGCCCTCAGTTAAATCCAATAATCACACAATGGGTTTTCTCCGTGACCCAAGGTTAGATTGTGACATTGCCTCTTTGCAATTTAGTTGACTTGTCATAAACATTTTTCTAAGATGTGACGATCCGATTGATATACCGTATTCACAAGTTGTGGTATATGTACAGAACAACTGTGTTAATACTGCGGCTGGTTTTCCCTACATCACATTAGTTTTTCATTTTCACATTTAACAGACCATGTAAAGAAGAGCAAACACAAAGTGTGAAGATATTTAAAGTTTACTGTTTAAATTGTTTTTCAGATTATTTTGCTTAAAAAATCCCACATGAAACAGATGAAAAGTCCGTATGTTTCCATATCACAGACATTTATTATAAAAAAAAAAAGGAAAGCTTTTATTGGCTGGCGAGAGAACTGAAAGCAGAGACGCAGACAACGGCAAAACTGTGACAAACAGCCAGACAATGGTATTCTGGTCTTTTGTAGATGCGCTGAACTGACATTTTAGCATAGACGATTATAAATTCTCCATGCCAACAATGAAGTTTAATTACTCATTAAGTTAGAGAGCTGTAACAACAAAGAGATTCAAAGTAATTGCTCCGCTGACATTCATGCAGAAAATGTTTTCAAAACATAGATGACGTGGAAAATATTGCTCAAGGCCGGCATTATGGATGCCTTTTGGAAAACTAGTCAGAGAACCTTGATTGCATCTGTTTCCACCATTTACTGCCATAACCACCACCAGCTAAATATGCTTCTAACATTCGTGGATGGTTTCTCTCCTGTGCTATATTGTGATATTGCTATAAATATTACAATACTGTATGTTTTATATCTAGGCTTTAGTTACATGTTGTATTTTTTCAATGTATCAGCTTTGTTATTTCATTACCTATGAGCTATGAATGTATTATGTATTATGCTACGGCTTAGTACAGAACCGGTCGTGTAATTATCAGGGACACAGCTACTCACGGCTTCACAATTATACATTATTTATCCATGTCATGTCATACCAGGGTAGGCGCTTGGCTTTTCCCTCACTCAGGGCAAATATTCAGTTTGGAATTTTAATTCCTTCCCAACCTACAGCTTAAATTTACATAAAGTTTCCCTGACTATTAAAGATTCATGTAGAAAAAGTTTCAGAGTTCATCAATTGTGCTCTAATTGGTGACCTCTAAAGCAAAAATTAACACATTAGCCTCTAATCACACAGGCATCATAATAGGTTGCTTTTTTATAAGTAGATTCCCCTTCCTTCCCAGTTATGCCCAAGTCTCATATTATCAGAATACTCAATGCACCACTCCAGTGTTTTTTATTTATTTCAATGCTGGAGTTGTGCCATTAATCTAAGGTCCCTGCACCTAGTATTATACTCACCAGCGGCTGTATTCAGCTCTTCACAGTGCCACTCCGCTTCCATATTGTGACCCTAAGTCAGATGTAACGGTCACAAGCTGTCAATTTAAGTCGATGAAAGCCTCATTCAGGCCTCATTCAGGCTGTCATAGACTTACATTTAGTAGTGACTTTCAGCTCATCCAGCAAACACTGGAACGATTCGGCAGGTCACAACCTGGAGAAGACGGACTGGAGAGAAGCAGATAACGGATAAAGACGGCGGCTGGTCAGTATAATATTAGGTGTAGGGAACTTAGATTAGTGACTAGAGATGAGCGATCCTGAACTGTACAGTTCAGTATTCCTATGAGAGAGGTACCAAAACCCAAACTTCCACAGGTCCAATCATCCTTATCAATTACGCAACTCCAGTAGTAAAATTTTTAAAAACCCTGCTGGAGTGGTGCTTCAAGCACATGCACAATTGAACACATTCATGTCTGCTAGGCTTGGGCAACTTTTAGAACTTTTCTAATGACTTTCTTGTATCATATGTTGCTCAATAAAATAATATTTTTTTAATTAATTTTTACTATCGTACTTGTTGTTGTGTAGGATTTAGATTCATTTGGGAGGACCTTTTAATGTATGATCTATTTATAGAATTCTACTTCCTAAAAGTAGGAGAAAGTTAGTGAAAAATTCCCAAGTGTGGCACTCTATACACCAAACATACTGTCCTACATATATATACAAAGGAACTTATGCTGTATACATACCATATACATACCAGAATTAGGTAGGTGTAACTTAGGAAGTAGGGCATCTGCCTATCTTCTTTGAAAAAACTATATTTCCTCTTTATGAATGCCCAATACTTTAAAGGGGTGGTCCCCTTTGAGAAAATCTTGGTTCCTGGCACAATTTGTTATAAAACCCCCCAAAGATTACACCCAGGTCCACTACTAAGTCTCCACCGCTGTGTCCGGTATAGGCAGCGGTACTGACATCACATTGCAAGCACTACAGCCAATCAGTGAGCTCAGCGACTCTGAGAGGGACGTTTGGTCAACATAACCAGAACTGCTGAGCTCACTAATTGGCTGCTATGCTGTTGACTTGATGTCAACATCAAAGCCAGCGCTGGACAATGGGAGTAGTGACAGAGACTTAAGGTACCGTTACACTAAACGATTTACCAACGATCACGACCAGCGATACAACCTGGCCGTGATCGTTGGTAAGTCGTTGTGTGGTCGCTGGGGAGTTGTCACACAGACAGCTCTCTCCAGCGACCAACGATCAGGGGAAGGACTTCGGCATCGTTGAAACTGTCTTCAACGATGCCAAAGTCCCCCTACAGCACCCGGGTAACCAGGGTAAACATCGGGTTACTAAGTGCAGGGCCGCGCTTAGTAACCCAATATTCACCCTGGTTACCATTGTAAAAGTTAAAAAAAAACAGTACATACTCACATTCTGATGTCTGTCACGTCCCCCGGCGTCCACAGGGTTAAAACTGCTTTCGGCAGGAGCGCTTGCTATGCTGCGCTGCTGCCGAGAGCTTCCCTGCACTGAATGTGTCAGCGCCGGCAGAGCACTGCGGTGACGTCACCGCTGTGCTCTGCTTTACGGCCGGCACTGACCCAGTCAGTGCAGGAAGCTCTCGGCAGCAGCGCAGCATTAGCAAGCGCTCCTGCCGAAAGCAGTTTTAACCCTGTGGACGCCGGGGGACGTGACAGACATCAGAATTTGAGTATGTAGTGTTTTTTTTTAACTTTTACAATGGTAACCAGGGTAAATATTGGGTTACTAAGCGTGGCCCTGTGCTTAGTAACCCGATGTTTACCCTGGTTACAAGTGAACACATCGCTGGATCGGCGTCACACACGCCGATCCAGTGATGACAGCGGGTGATCAGCGACGAAATAAAGTTCTGGACTTCTAGCTCCGACCAGCGATATCACAGCAGGATCCTGATCGCTGCTGCGTGTCAAACACAACAAGATCGCTATCCAGGACGCTGCAACGTCATGGATCGCTGTCGTTCTCATTGGAAAGTTGCTCAGTGTGAAGGTACCTTAAGCGTTAGATCCGGGGATGATGAGTAAAGCATGGCTTGTTTTTTTATTTAAAACTTTGCCCTGAAACCAAGATTTTCTGAAAGGGTAAGAACCCTTTAAAGGGAACCTGTCACCCCCAAAATCGAAGGTGAGCTTAGCCCCCCAGCATCAGGGGCTTATCTACAGCATTCTGGAATGCTGTAGATAAGCCCCCGATGTATCCTAAAAGATGAGAAAAAGAGGTTAGATTATATTCACCCAGGGGCGGTCCCGCTGAGGTGGGCATCGCGGTCCGGTCCGGGGCCTCCCATCTTCTTACGATGACGTCCTCTTCTTGTCTCCACGCTGCGGCTCTGGCGCAGGCGTACTTTGTCTTCTTTGTTGAGGGCAGAGCAAAGTACTGCAGTGTGCAGGCACCGGGAAAGGTCAGAGAGACCTGATGCCTGCGCACTGCAGTACTTTGCTCTGCCCTCAACAGGGTAGACAAAGTACACCTGTGCTGGAGCCACAGCGTGAAGACCAGAAGAGGACGTCATCTGATGAACATAGGAGGAGCCGGACCGGACCGCGACACCCATCGGACTGGACCGGGACCAGGACCACCCCTGGGTGAGTATAATCTAACCTCTTTTTCTCATCTTTTAGGATACATCGGGACTTATCTACAGCATTACAGAATGCTGTAGATAAGCCCCTGATGCCAGTGGGCTTAGCTCACCTTCGATTTTGGGGGTGACAGGTTTCCTTTAATGTTGCTTGACCTTTTACAAAATTAAAATAATTTTTTGCATAATATGCGCAGACAGGTTTGCGCTATACTATAATACTGTACTCAGCTTTGAGTGCTTTGTACTGACATTTCGTGACATAGATGAACTGACCAATCGTTTCTGGTTTGTGAAGAATGTGAATTACTTTTTTATTCTTTATAAAGGTCAAATATATACAAATTGTATACAATAAGGTCAGGTTTCTCCTTCAAAGAAATGGGGGAAAAAAACATAGATTTTTTTAACGATATCCATAAAACGTGTAACCGACAAAAAAACTTGAAAACAGAAGTAAAGGGAAAATAAAGCTGAATAGCAGTCCCTTGAGTTGTAAATGAGAATACTGCTGCTCTTTGAGCTTAACTTACTCTTTCTTCAGGAGGATAAAGCAATTAAACAGTATAATCCTTTTACAGCAAGAATTAATGGGTTTAGGTACATTGATTAGACTTCATTTTTCACTTGAGACTCTTGACTATTTCCCTGATCAGCAGATCTTTTTTTCTGACAAATATCACAAACTGCTTTGGTCTGAAGAAGATACTTATAAAGTCTTAAAAGCTCTTTTATAAACTGGCAGATTAGTAATTCTCTGTAGAGTTCATTCAAAAGTATCATATACAAAAGATGTATTTCACAACTTCTTTGTAAGTGTTCATTCACGGACTGCGGAGTTAATACAAATGTGAGTTTGGCATTGTGATGCATTTTACGATGAATTATTCTTGTGCTTTTTTAATTATGCAATATTTAGAACAATTTGTCATCATTTTCTATAGCTCGTCAGTTAATTGTATACATTTTTCTAATAAACAGTGTTGCAGATGGTAATAAGTTATACTCAACCCAGCTGTGATACGCTGAATGAAATTACCCACAGTCTGTGCATGTGGCTGGGGACAATATATACAGGCAGTGGCGACTTCTCTTTCAGATGTTCCTCAATCATTGGATCTATATATTTCCATCGTGCTTGACATGCTGACATGTTGCCTAAGGATACCTACAGTATTTTTTCACTCAATTGAAGGAGAATGGCAGTCAGTTTCCTCACATTCATTGATTTAGCGGCTCAACCACCTATGTCCATTTACTGATTCAACATCTTGAGCTCTGGTCGATATTTTTGTGTATATCACTTCTAGATAGTAAGTTACCAATGGAAAACTGGCTTGATGAGCATCAAAAACTGTGTTTTAATCATTGTTGAGTTTGTAGGGTTAATTGAGATCAAGCATACTAGTTTGTACACTTGGTCCTCTTCAAAACTACAAATGGTTAACCCCCTACTGATATGGCAATTTTTCCTTTTTTGGGGGTTTTCGTTTTCCCTCTCCTTTTTGCAAGAGCCATAACTTTTTTATTTTATTTTTCCATCGACATAGCCATATGAGGGATTGCTTCTGTGAAGTAGTACTTTTGAGTGGCACCAATCATTTTATCATATGATATATTGGAAAATGGGAAAAGAATTACAAGTGTGTTGAAATTGCCAAAAAAGCACAATTCAAATTGCTTTTTGCTTTACTTACATTGTTCATTACACTTCTCCATGTCATTACGATACCAATCATGCATAGATTTTTTTTTACTGTTGAAAAAAATTCTGAAATTTGTGAAAGAAAAATAAAAGTGTTTATGTTGGCATTTTCTGAGACCTTTACATTTTTAGTCTATAGAGCTGAGTGGGGGCTTGCTTTTTGTGCCCTGAGTTGACATATTTATTGAACTATTGGTTGGCTCTTATATCATTTATTTGCAGTGTTGCAGCTGGACAACTCCTGGATGGAGTCTCAATGATGTGAAACCCGGAGAACAATCTCCAACATGGATAGTACTGAGAGATTTTTTTAATGGACCTGGATTTTGGGTCCAGGTTTAAGAAATGGCCACTAGAGCTGAGTGGGACTGGCTGTTCCCATACCTCCAGTTCCAGGCCTTGGAGTGGCCTATTTAAGGCAGTCCAGCTGCCCCATTCAAGGTATGAGTGTGGGATTAGGGAAGAACTCTAATGATGGTTAATCTCTCCAATCTCGGAATCACATGCATTGGGAGCTCAAGCAGCTTTAAATGCTTTCACTAAAAATGCAACTATTCACCTCCAGCACAGATGACACTCTGAGCTGTCTCAGCTGCCTTTTTTAGGTATGTAAGGCCTGGTCTTGAGATTATGGGAGCGACCTTTCCCACCCATACTCTCTAATCACTCCTAAGGGTACCGTCACACAGTGCAATTTTGATCGCTACGACGGTACGATTCGTGACGTTCTAGCGATATCGTTACGATATCGCAGTGTCTGACATGCAGCAGCGATCAGGGATCCTGCTGAGAATCGTACGTCGTAGCAGATCGTTTGGAACTTTCTTTCGTCGCTTGATCACCCACTGACATCGCTGGATCGTTGTGTGTGACACCGATCCAGCGATGTGTTCGCTTGTAACCAGGGTAAACATCGGGTAACTAAGTGCAGGGCCGCGCTTAGTAACCCGATGTTTACCGTGGTTACCAGCGTAAAAGTAAAAAAAAACAAACCATACATGCTCACCATCTGATGTCCGTCCGGTCCCTTGCCGTCCGCTTCCCGCTCTGACTGTCTGCCGGCCGGAAAGTGAGAGCAGATCACAGCGGTGACGTCACCGCTGCACTCTGCTCTCACTGTACGGCCGGATCTGTCAGAGCAGGAAGCGGACGGCAAGGGACCGGACGGACATCAGATGGTGAGCATGTACGGTTTGTTTTTTTTTACTTTTACGCTGGTAACCACGGTAAACATCGGGTTACTAAGCGCGGCCCTGCGCTTAGTAACCCGATGTTTACCCTGGTTACCCGGGGACTTCGGCATCGCTCCAGCGCCGTAATTGCAACGTGTGACCGCAGTCTACGACGCTGGAGCGATAATCATACGATCGCTGCGACGTCACGGATCGTGCCGTCGTAGCGATCAAAATTGCACTGTGTGACGGTACCCTAAATCTCAGGCCCAGATTCAACTAAAAACAAACTACTCAGTAAACTAGTGTTAATGGTACAGACTTCACAGGATTTACATCACCAAGACTAGCTGCCTCTGTTATACATACATGCTTTCAACAACTTTACCTGGAGCCTTCTAACAAAATATATATAAAAAATTAAAACAACAGCTATTTTTTAAGATCTAGCACGTGACTCCAACCATGAGGTTTGCAAATACTGGTTCTTGTGTTTATAAATAGTCCCCCATGAATACTAAAGAAGTCTTTATCAGGTAAGAAAACAAAGAACATTGTTTTGGGAAAGTGAAAGGGAACATATTTTAACCATTCATACTTGAAACTCTAACCGGGGAGTGATTACAACGCACTCACTGTATAATAGGTGGTGGTCATATTCTTTCATTACACTGCACTGCATACTGAAAGCAAATGGCTACAAGGGGGGATATAAGGTACTTTTCTCCCTGCAGCCTCTACTTCAGTCAGGCAAGATTTTAAAGTTTAAAATCAAGTAATTCCTTGATCCTGCTGTGGCAGTACCTGTCCCATCCTGTATTCTTGGGTCATTCTTTGCATCCCTTGATGTAGTCACATTGATGATAAAATCCATATACATTATTTGTGTGATACTATGAATTTTCTATGTGCAAACTAGCGTTTGATATTTCAAATAAATACTGTTATTTTGTAATATATTGGCAAATTTTGGACTCTTTTTCTCTCCTGCGATGATAATGTGCTTGAGTCGCCATTGAAATATGTATATGGTAATTTATGACTAATATTTTTCTTGTTTATAAGATTTTAAAGTTACCTGCAGGTTTACCCTATATCTGCAAGGGTATGTAACATAACATAACATAGTAACATAGTTACCAAGGTTGAAGGAAGACTTTAAGGCCATCTAGTTCAACCCATAGCCTAACCTAACATGCCCTAACATGTTGATCCAGAGGAAGGCAAAAAAAAACCATGTGGCAAAGAGTAAGCTCCACATTGGGGAAAAAAATTCCTTCCCGACTCCACATACGGCAATTAGACTAGTTCCCTGGATCAAGGAATCTAGTATATATAACCTGTAACATTATACCTTTCAAGAAAGGCATCCAGTCCCCTCTTAAATTTAAGTAATGAATCACTCATTACAACATCATACGGCAGAGAGTTCCATAGTCTCACTGCTCTTACAGTAAAGAATCCGCGTCTGTTATTATGCTTAAACCTTCTTTCCTCCAGACGTAGAGGATGCCCTCTTGTCCCTGTCTCAGGTCTATGGTTAAAAAGATCATCAGAAAGGTCTTTGTACTGTCCTCTCATATATTTATACATTAAAATAGGATCACCCCTTAGCCTTCATTTTTCCAAACTAAACAGCCCCAAGTGTAATAACCTATCTTGGTATTGCAGACCCCCCAGTCCTCTAATAACCTTGGTCGCTCTTCTCTGCACCCGCTCTAGTTCAGCTATGTCTTTCTTATACACCGGAGACCAGAACTGTGCACAGTATTCTAAGTGTGGTCGAACTAGTGACTTGTATAGAGGTAAAATTATGTTCTCCTCATGAGCATCTATGCCTCTTTTAATGCATCCCATTATTTTATTTGCCTTTGTAGCAGCTGCCTGACACTGGCCACTAAATGTGAGTTTGTCATCCACCCATACTCCCAGGTCTTTTTCATTGACGGTTTTGCCCAGAGTTTTAGAATTAAGCACATAATTATGCATCTTATTACTTACCCAAGTGCATGACCTTACATTTATCCCCATTAAAGCTCATTTGCTCATTAACACCACAATAGCTGTAGCTTTGGAATCTGCTGCCCCACTTACACATACCAAAGCTTGCAAAATCAACAGACAGCCCTGGCACACCAGCCTGACTAAAGAACTGAGGCGAGCTTCCAGGGCTGCTGAGCGCAGATGGAAAAGATCCCACTCCAACGACCACTTAATCGCATTCAAACAGTCCCTCACTACTTTCAAGACTGCACTCGCCACAGCTAAACAAACCTACTTCTCATCTCTCATATCCTCCCTGTCTCACAACCCTAAACAGTTATTCAACACCTTCAATTCTCTCCTCCGTCCCCCAGCACCTCCTCCCTCCTCACTTATCTCTGCTGAAGACTTTGCCTCATTCTTCAAGCAGAAGATTGATAACATCAGAGACAGTTTTGGTCAACAAGCCCCAGAGCCCTTCCTCCCAGCTTCCCTACCCTCCACCTCCAAAACCAACTACTCCTCCATTACAGAAGATCAACTCGCCACTCTACTCTCAAGATCGCATCTCACCACCTGTGCACTTGACCCGCTCCCATCCCACCTCATCCCAAACCTCACCACAATCTTCATCCCAACCCTAACCCATCTCTTCAACCTATCACTAACAACTGGTGTTTTCCCCTCAAGCTTTAAACATGCCTCCATCACACCTATCCTCAAAAAGCCCTCTCTTGACCCATCCTCTGTATCTAGCTATCGCCCTATATCACTTCTCCCCTATGCCTCCAAACTACTGGAACAACACGTCTACCTTGAACTGTCCTCCCATCTCTCTTCTTGCTCCCTCTTTGACCGCTTACAATCTGGCTTCCGGTCACACCATTCCACTGAAACTGCGCTAACTAAGGTCACCAACGACCTCTTAACCGCCAAGAGCAAGCGACACTACTCTGTTCTCCTCCTCCTCGACCTGTCGGCTGCCTTTGACACAGTGGACCATTCCCTATTATTACAGACCCTCTCATCCCTTGGCATCACAGACTTGGCCCTATCCTGGATCTCCTCATACCTAACAGACCGGACATTCAACATCTCCCACTCACACACCACCTCCTCATCTCGCCCCCTCTCTGTCGGAGTCCCACAAGGTTCAGTCCTTGGGCCCCTGCTCTTCTCCATTTACACCTTTGGCCTGGGACAGCTCATAGAATCTCATGGCTTTCAGTATCACCTCTATGCTGATGACACACAGATCTACATCTCTGGACCAGATATCACCTCCCTACTAACCAGAATCCCTCAATGTCTGTCCACTATTTCATCCTTCTTCTCCGCTAAATTTCTGAAACTTAACATGGACAAAACAGAATTCATCATCTTTCCCCCATCTCACGTGACCCCCCCCAACGAACCTATCCATTACAGTAAATGGCTGCCCACTCTCCCCAGTCCCACAAGCTCGCTGCCTCGGGGTTATCCTTGACGCTGATCTCTCCTTCAAACCACATATCCAAGCCCTTTCCACTTCCTGCCGACTTCAACTCAAAAATATTGCACGAATCCGTTCATTCCTCAACCAAGAATCTGCAAAAACCCTAGTCCATGCCCTCATCATCTCTCGCCTTGACTACTGCAACCTCCTGCTCTGTGGCCTCCCCTCAAACACTCTCGCACCCCTCCAATCTATTCTAAACTCTGCTGCCCGACTAATCCACCTGTCCCCCCGCTATTCTCCGGCCTCTCCCCTCTGTCAATCCCTTCACTGGCTCCCCATTGCCCAGAGACTCCAGTACAAAACCCTAACCATGACGTACAAAGCCATCCACAACCTGTCTCCTCCTTACATCTGTGACCTCATCTCCCGGTACTTTCCTACACGCAACCTCCGATCCTCACAAGATCTCCTTCTCTACTCCCCTCTTATCTCCTCTTCCCACAATCGTATACAAGATTTCTCTCGCGTATCACCCCTACTCTGGAACCCTCTACCACAACACATCAGACTCTCGCCCACCATCGAAACCTTCAAAAAGAATCTGAAGACCCACCTCTTCCGACAAGCCTACAACCTGCAGTAACCACCGATCGACCAAACCGCTGCATGACCAGCTCTACCCTCACCTACTGTATCCTCACCCATCCCTTGTAGATTGTGAGCCTTCGCGGGCAGGGTCCTCTCTCCTACTGTACCTATTATGACTTGTATTGTTCAAGATTATTGTACTTGTTTTTATTATGTATACCCCTCCTCACTTGTAAAGCGCCATGGAATAAATGGCGCTATAACAATAAATAATAATAATAATTTGCCATTTATCAGCCCAATCTTCTAGTTTACATAAATTATCCTGTAATGTAAAATTGTCCTCCTCTGTATTGATTACCCTGCAAAGTTTAGTGTCATCTGCAAATATTGAAATTCTACTCTGTATGCCCCCTACAAGGTCATTAATAAATATGCTAAAAAAAGAGGGCCCAATACTGACCCCTGTGGTACCCCACTGCTAACCGTGACCCAGTCCGAGTGTGCTCCATTAATAACCACCCTTTGTTTCCTATCCCTGAGCCAGCTCTTAACCCACTTACACATATTTTCCCTTATCCCCATTATTCGCATTTTATGTATCAACCTTTTGTGTGGCACCGTATCAAAAGCTTTTGAAAAGTCCATATACACTACGTCCACTGGGTTCCCTTGGTCCAGTCCGGAACTTACCTCTTAATAGAAATTGATCAGATTAGTCTGACATGAACGGTCCCTAGTAAACCCATGCTGATACTGGGTCATGAGGTTATTCCTCTTCAGATACTCCAGTATAGCATCCCTTAGAATGCCCTCCAGGATTTTACCCACAGTAGAGGTTAAGCTTACTGGCCTATAATTTCCGAGTTCAGTTTTTGGGGTGTATCCCATCCGGGCCCGGAGATTTGTCAATTTTAGTGATTTTTAGACGCCGCCGTACTTCCTGCTGGGTTAAGCAGGTGACACTTAATGGGAAATTTTTGTTATCACTGATCATATTGGCTGCCATGGCATTTTCTTGTGTAAATACTGATGAAAAAAAGTCATTTAGCATATTAGCTTTTTTCCTCATCCACCATTTCACCCAGACTATTTTTAAGGGGGCCATCACTATCATTTTTTAGTTTCTTACTATTTACGTAGTTAAAGAATATTTTGAGATTATTTTTACTCTTTCTGGCAATGAGTCTCTCTGTCTCAATTTTTGCTGCCTTGATTTGCTTTTTACAGAATTTATTTAATTTTCTATATTTATTTAATGCCTCATCATTACCTACTTCCTTTAATTCTCTAAATGCTTTCTTTTTGTCACTTATTGCGCCCCTTACAGCTCTATTTAGCCATATTGTTTTCCTCCTATTTCTAGTATGTTTATTCCCATACGGTATATACCGTGCACAGGCCCTATCCAGGATGCTAACAAACGTCGTCTCAGGATATCGTCCCAGTTAATTGCACCAAGATCCTCTCTCATCCGTTGGAAATTTGCCCTCCTGAAGTTTAGTGTCCTTGTAACCCCTCTACTACACATCTTATTAAAGGATACATGAAAACTTATTATTTTGTGATCACTATTCCCCAAGTGACCCCCAACTCTTATATTTGCTATGCGGTCTGGCCTGTGGGTTAATATTAGGTCTAGCAATGCCCCCCTTCTTGTTTGGTCCTGAACCAGTTGTGAAAGGTAATTGTCTCTCATAGTTGTCAAAAACCGATTACCTTTGCTGGAACTGCAGGTTTCTGTTCCCCAATCTATTACAGGGTAGTTGAAGTCCCCCATAATAATGACTTCTCCTTGAGTCGCAGCTTCATCTATTTGCTTTATGAGGATATTCTCCATTGCTTCCATTATTTTTGGAGACTTATAACTAACCCCTATAAGTAATTTATTATTTTTCCCCCTCCCCTTATCTCCACCCACAGGGACATTTTCTTTAGATTCATCTATATTATCACGCCGGATGGGTTTTAGGCCGGTTTCACACGTCAGTGGCTCCGGTACGTGTGGTGACAATTTCCTCACGTACCGGAGACACTGACTCACGTAGACACATTAAAATCAATGTGTCTCTGCACATGTCAGCGTGTTTTCACGGACTGTGTGTCCGTTTGAAAAACACGGAGACATGTCAGTGTTCGTGGGAGCGCACGTATCACACGGACCCATTAAAGTCAATGGGTCCGTGTAAAACACGTTCCGCACACAGATGCTGTTTGTGTGCCGTCCGTGTGCCGTGCAGGAGACAGCGCTACAGTAAGCGCTGTCCCCCCAGCTTGTGGTGCTGAAGCTGCCATTCATTTCTTCTCCAGCAGCGTTCGCTGGAGAGAAAATATGAAAAATCTTTTTTTTTTGTGCTTCAAATAAAGATCCCTGTCACCACCCCCCTCACCCATAGGGGTGGAGCCGCATATTCATCACTGTAATGAGCGGTACCACGTGACCGCTCATACAGGAAGAAGCTGCGGCGCTGAGAGGAAGCAGCGAGGGAGCCGGGTGAGTATTTTATTTCCAGCAGGCGGGCGCACAGGGGGTGGGAGGGGGATGGTGACAGGGATCTTTATTTGAAACACACACACAAAAAAAATGATTTTTCATATCTTCTCTCCAGCGAACGCTGCTGGAGAGAAGAAATGAATGGCGGCTTCAGCACCAGATGCAGGGGACAGCGCTTATCTCTAGCACTGTCTCCTGCACGGTCTGTGTGGTACCCAGTCGGCAGATGGGCGGCACACGGCTGCTGCACGTGTGCCACACTGATGTGCCACGTGAGCACACGGACACACGGATAACTCCGGTACTGATTTTTCCGGTACCGGAATTATCTGGACGTGTGAGACTGGCCTTAAGGACGATTTTACATATAGACACACCCCTCCTCCTCGCTTATCCATTCGGTCATTTCTGAACAGACTATAGCCCTGCAAGTTAACAGCCCAGTCATGGTTCTCATCCACATTTTCAAAACTGTGATTTTCTGTATCATGACAATAGGCTTCTATCTTTGGAGGATTTGTTTAGGTACTAAATAAATTGCATGTGCATGGATTTGTTCATAAACAAAACTATATAACGGTGGTCTACCAAGCTTGGCCCAAGTAACTTTCTCTCCCATTGAATCTAATATTCTTATTATAGTTTTTTTTGCATGCATTGAAGTCTTAATTATGGTGATGGTATAGATTAAATTTTTGAAATCTGACCAGTGTCACTTTATGTGGTAATAACTCTGGAACGCTTCAACATATCCCAGTGATTTTGAGACTGTTTTTCTGTAACACATTATACTTTATGATAATGGAAATTTAGGTCGATATGTTTTGTGTTTATTTATAAAAAATATCAGAAATTTGAGAAAAATGTTAAAAAATTAGCAATTTTCAAACTTTGAATGATTATCCCTTTAATCCAGATAGTCGTAGCACACAAAAACATTAATAAATAACATTTCCCACATGTCGACTTTACATCAGCACCATTTGTAAAAGGTTATTTTATTTTGTTAGCATTTTAGGAGGTTTAAAAATGTAGCAGTAATTTTTCATTTTTTCAAGGAAATTTACAAAATTTATTTTTTAGGGACCTATCCATGTTTAAAGTGCCTTTAGTGGACCCATATATTGGGAAACCCCCAAAAGTGATACTATTTTAAAAACAGCACCCCCTGACATATTGAAAACTGCTGTCAGGTAGTTTATTAACCCCTTTGTGCCATGCGCCGTACTAGTACGGCGCTGCCGGCACTGCATTAGTGCCAGCCGCAGTACTAGTACGGCGCCCCGATCACCGCGGTCTCGCGCTGAGCGCCGCGGTGATCGGGTGCGGTTGTCAGCTGTATATGACAGCTGACACCCCGCAGCAATGCCCACGATCGGCGCTATCGCCGATCGCGGGCATTTAACCCCTCTGATGCCGCTGTCAATAGTGACAGCGGCATAGAGGGGGATCGCGCAGGGACGGGGGCTCCCTGCGCTCTCCCACCGGAGCAGCGCAATGAAATCGCGCTGCTCCGGTGACCTGGAAGGAGTCCCCGGATCCAAGATAGCCGCGGGACTCCTTCCGGGTCATCAGATGACCCTGCTTGCCGGCGTCTGCTGAGAATTCCTCATAGCAGGCGCCGGCAAGCCTCTGCAAAGTGCCTGTCAGATCGGTGATCTGACAGAGTGCTGTGCACACTATCAGATCACCAATCTGTGATGTCCCCCCCTGGGATAAAGTAAAAAAGTTAAAAAAAAAAATGTCCACATGTGTAAAAAAAAAGAAAAAAAAAATCCTAAATAAAGAAAAAAAAAAATATTCCCATAAATACATTTCTTTATCTAAATAAAAAAAAAATCACACAATAAAAGTACACATATTTAGTATCGCCGCGTCCGTAACGACCCCACCTATAAAACTATATCACTAGTTAACCCCTTCAGTGAACACCGTAAAAAAAAAAAAAAAAGGAGGCAAAAAACAACGCTTTATTCTCATACCGCCAAACAAAAAGTGGAATAACACGCGATCAAAAAGACGGATATAAATAACCATGGTACCGCTGAAAACATCATCTTGTCCCGCAAAAAAAAAGCCACCATACAGCATCATCAGCAGAAAAATAAAAAAAGTTATAGCTCTCAGAATAAAGCGATGCAAAGACAATTATTTTTTATATAAAATAGTTTTTATTGTGTAAAAGCGGCAAAACATAAAAAAATTACATAAATGAGGTATCGCTGTAATCGTACTGACCCAAAGAATAAAACTGCTTTATCTTTTTTACCAAACGTGGAACGGTATAAACGCCCCCCCTAAAAGAATTTCAGGAATTGCTGGTCTTTGTTCATTCCGCCTCCCAAAAATTGGAATAAAAAGCGATCAAAAAATGTCATGTGCCCAAAAATGGTACCAATAAAAACGTCAACTCGTCCCGCAAAAAACAAGATCTCACATGACTCTGTGGACTCAAATATGGAAAAATTATAGCTCTCAAAATGTGGTGATGCAAAAACTATTTTTTGCAATAAAAAGCGTCTTTTAGTGTGTGATGGCTGCCAACCATAAAAATCCGCCCAAAAAACGCTATAAAAGTAAATCAAATCCCCCTTCATCACCCACTTAGTTAGGGAAAAATAATAAAATTTTAAAAAATATATTTATTTCCATTTTCCCGTTAGGCTACTTTCACACTAGCGTCGGTACGGGGCCGTCGCGCTGCGTCGGCCCGACGTACCGACGCATACTGTGCAAGCGCCGCACAATGGGGGCAGCGGATGCTGTTTTTCCACGCATCCGCTGCCCCATTGTGAGGTGCGGGGAGGTGGGGGCAGAGTTCCAGCCGCACATGCGCGGTCGGAAATGGTGGACCGTCGGCACAAAAAAAGTTACATGTAACATTTTTTGCTGCCGGCGGTCCGCCACAACACGACGCAACCGTCACACGACGGTTGCGACGTGTGTCAATACGTCGCCAATGTTAGTCTATGGGGAAAAAACGCATCCTGCAGATGACTTTGCAGGATGCGTTTTTTCGCCAAAACAACGCATTGCGACGTATGCAAAAAAACGCTAGTGTGAAAGTAGCGCTAGGGTTAGGACTAGGGTTAGGGTTGGGGTTAGGGATAGGGCTGGGGTTAGGGCTAGGGTTAGGGCTGGGGTTAGGGTTGGGGTTAGGGTTTCAGTTAGAATTGGGGAGTTTCCACTGTGTAAGCACATCAGGGGCTCTCCAAATGCGACATGGCGTCCGATCTCAATTCCAGCCAATTCTGCTTTGAAAAACTAAAACAGTGCTCCTTCCCTTCCGAGTTCTCCTGTGCGCCCAAACAGTGGTTTCCCCCAACATATGGGGTATTAGCGTTCTCAGGACAAGTTGGACAACAACTTTTGGGGTCCAATTTGTCCTGTTACCCTTGGGAAAATAAAAACGTGGGGGCTAAAATATAATTTTCGTGGAAAAAAATATATTTTTTATTTTCGCGGCTCTGCGTTATAAACTGTAGTGAAACACTTGTTGGTTCAAAGTTCTCACAACACATCTAGATAAGTTCCGTGGGGGGTCTAGTTTCCAATATGGGGTCACTTGTGGGGGGTTTCTACTGTTTAGGTACATCAGGGGCTCTGCAAATGCAACATGACACCTGCAGACCAATCCATCTAAGTCTGCATTTCAAAAGGCGCTCCTTCCCTTCCGAGCTCTGCCGTGCGCCCAAACAGTGGTTCCCCCCAATGTATGGGGTATCAGCATACTCAGGACAAATTGGACAATAACTTTTGTGGTCCAATTTCTCCTGTTACCCTTGGGAAAAAAAAATTGCGGGCTAAAACATCATTTTGTGGAAAGAACAAATGATTTTGTAATTTTCACAGTGCTACATTCTAAACTTTAGTGAAACAATTGGAGGTTCAAAGTGGTCACCACACATCTAGATTAGTTCCTTAGAGGGTCTACTTTCCAAAATGGTGTCACTTGTGGGGGTTTCCACTGTTTAGGCACGTCAGGGGCTCTCCAAACACGACATGGGTTCCGATCTCAATTCCAGCCAATTTTGCATTGAAAAGTCAAATGGCGCTCCTTCCCTTCCGAGCTCTGCCATGTGCCCAAACATTGGTTTACCCCAATATGTGGGGTATCGGCGTACTCAGTACAAATTGTACAACAACTTTTTTGGTCCAATTTCTCCTGTTACCCTTGGTAAAATAAAACAAATTGGATCTGAAGTAAAAATTTTGTGAAAAAAAAGTTAAATGTTCAATTTTTTTTAAACATTCCAAAAATTCCTGTGAAGCACCTGAAGGGTTAATAAACTTTTTGAATGTGGTTTTGACTACCTTGAGGGGTGCAGTTTTTAGAATGGTGTCACTTTTGGGCATTTTCTGTCATATAGACCCCTCAAAGTCACTTCAAGTGTGAGGTGGTCCGTAAAAAAAATGGTTTTGCAAATTTTGTTGCAAAAATGAGAAATCGCTGGTCAACTTTTAACCCTTATAACTCCCTAACAAAAAAAAATTATGTTTCCAAAATTGTGCTGATGTAAAGCAGACATGTGGGAAATGTTGTTTATTAACTATATTATGAGATATAACTCTCTAATTTAAGGGCATAAAAACTAAAAGTTTGAAAATTGCTAAATTTTCATAATTTTCGACAAATTTTTGTTTTTTTCACAAATAAATGCAAGTCATATCGAAGAAGTTTTACCACTATCATGAAGTACAATATGTCACGAGAAAACAATCTCAGAATCAGCAGGATCCGTTGAAGCGTTTCAGAGTTATGACCTCATAAAGTGACAGTGGTCAAAATTGTAAAAATTGGCCCTGTCACTTAGGTGAAAACAGGCTTCGGGGTGAAGGGGTTAACCCTTCAGGTGCTGTTCAGGAATTAATGCAAAGTGGCTTGACAGAAATGAAAAAGTGTATTTTTACCACCTAAATGCCTCTAACTTCTGAACAGGTTACAACAGCCGTCAGACTCTAAGGCCGCTATTTGGTCATGAATTGCCATGGCAAACATCAGGACCACACAGTCGTGATCTGAGGGCACCAATTGGGATAAAGAGGAAGCCCTCACTCTGTTAACCATTTATAATGATGTAGTCACTATTGACAGCAGCATCTAAAGGGTTTAACAGATTTGGACGGTGCCAACACTGATCGTGGCTGATGCAGCAAGTTGTCAGCTATAGTGGACAGCCGACAGCTGCTGGATTGTCTCCTGTATGGAGAGGCTATTCTCTTATAGCTCAGGTCAGTTAAAAGACGTATTGGCGGTCATTAAGGGGTTAATATGTAAGATCATTGTATCATTAAATCACACGTTTATTTATTTGCTCTATGTATTGTTCACTTATGTTCACATCGTGCATATTTAAGTGTTGTAGTATTAAATAGTTTTGTTTTTTTTCAACTCCATTTTATAGCACCGTATTAATGTCAAATGTCACAGGTGAGGAAGGCTAGCGCAAACTGTTGTTTATTGTGCATAGAGCCTTTGGGATGTTCAGATAAAGGGATTAGTTTGATGTTTAAATGCGATTCTTCTGTCACTGATTGATTGCTGTGGCAGACATCCTAAAAAAGATGCTTGCCTTCAGGAATGTGACCTGCACTACATTGTCTGTGCTGAAAGGTTTATGTTTCACATATTAACCCACTTGCTTCATATTGAGTTTCTCATGTCTGCACCTTCATGACAAAGGCACCTTCAAAGGATTTACAGCAACATTAAAAGGAACCTGTCACTGGATTCATGTTACCCAAACCATAGGCAGCTGGTATCTGAGCCTGGTTCACGACTGCAGCCAGTTAGGCTATATTTGTCTCTCAAATGCTTTGGCATTTCAGAAAAAAATTAGTTTAAAGATCTGAAAGATCTGGCAAGTAAGCATAGGAAAAGATGAGACTAGTCTTGTGCCAACCCTGTCTGACTTTTCTCCACTCTGCTACACGTGATTGACACTAAGTGCACACATGAGTAAGGCCTGTCAATCACCTGGAGTGGCGCTGGATTAGTCTGATCTCTCCCTATCGTCCCCGGCCTGCTCATCAAGCTTTATTTTCAAAATATACCCATCTGCAAACATGCAGCAAATCTCTCATTCATGGTTCAGATAGCAAGAATAGAGTACGTTTCCCTTTAACCCCTTTACCCCGAGGCCAATTTCCGCTTTTTTTTTTGTTTTTTTGCTCCTCTTATTCCCAGAGCCATAACTTTTTTTTTTCCCATAAATATGTCCATATGAGGGCTTGGTTTTGCGGGAGGAGATGTTCTTTTGAACGACACCATTGATTTTACCATATAGTGTACTGGAAAACCAGAAAAAAAAAATCAAGTGCTGTGAAATTGCAAAAAAAAGTGCAATTCCAAAATTGGTTTTGGATTTTTTTTTACCATGTTAATTAAATGCTAAAACTGACAATCCATTATGATTCTCCAGGTCATTACAAGTTCGTAGATACCAAATATGTATAGATTGCTTTTTTTTCAAGTGGTGAAAAAATTAAAAATTTGTAAAAAAAAAAAAGTACCATTTTCTCTATTTTTTGGGATCTCAGGCTGGGTGAGGGCTTATTTATTGCGCACCAGGCTAATGTTTTTTATCAATACCATTTTGGAGTAGATACAGTGTTTTAATCGCCTGTTATTGAATTTTATAGCAATGTTGTGGCAACCAAAAAAATGTAATTCTGGCTTTTTGATTTTTTTTCTCATTACTTTGTTTACCTATTGAATGAATTGTTTATATATTTTGATAGATCCAACGCGTCGATACCAAATATGTTTGTTTTAATTTTTTTAATTGTTTATTTTGAATGGAGCTAAAGGGGGGTGATCTGAACTTTTGTATTATTTTTATATTTAAAACATTTTTTTTCCTACTTTATACCTCCTTCCATAGTCCCTTTAGGAGACTTGAAGCTGCAATCTTCAGTCCTGCACCTTCAGCACTGCCATATACAGCAGAATTGATCATCTGCTTTGAACGCTGGCCACGGCAATCATGTTAAATGCGGCTGTTAGAGATCGACAGCAGCATTTAACATATTATCAGCAGCAGGTGGATCGCGATTCTACCTGTGGCTGTTAGGGGCACATTTTACCCGATGAAATCAGCTGTCATGTGCTGGAAAAGATGCGGGCTCAGTGCCTGAGCCCGCATTAAAGTGGAAAACATGACATATGATGTCATAATATGTCATATGTCATGAAGGGGTTAAATTATACTGTTCATTAAAGAAGTGGCTTCATCTGCTAATGTAGTAGTAACATTTGTACAGGAATGTCCATACATATTGGCTAAACTGCCCAACCAGTTATACACTGCTCAAAAAAATAAAGGGAACACTAAAATACCACATTCTAGATATCACTGAATGAAATATTTCAGTAGCAAATCTTTATTCATTACATGGTAGAATGTGTTGAGAACAATAAATGTAAATTTAAATGTAAATCAAAATGAATAAATGATACTCAAAATCAAAGTGGAAAATCAAATTACTGGCTGATCCATCTTCAGTGGAAATGCCTCAAGACAAGGAAACGATGTTCAGTTGTGTGTGTGTTGCCTCCATGTGCCTGTATGACCTCCCTACAATGCCTGGGCATGCTCTTGATGAGGCATATGGTCTCACAAGGGGTCTGAGGATCTCATCTTGGTACCTAATGGCAGCCAGGATACCTCTGGCGAGCACATAGAGGCCAGTGTGGCCCTCCAAAAAAATGCCACCCCACACCATTACTGACCCACTGCCAAACCGGTCATGCTGAAGGATGTTGCAGGAAGCAGATCACTCTCCACGGTATCTCCAGACTCTGTCACGTCTGTCACATATGCTCAGTGTGAACCTGCTTTCATCTGTGAAGAGCACAGGGCGCCAGATGCGCATTTGCCAATCGTGGTGTTCTGTGGCAAATGCCAAGCGTCCTGCACAGTGTTGGGCTGTGAGCACAACCCCCATCTGTGGATGTCGGGCACTCAGACCATCCTCATGAAGTCAGTTCCTAACTGTTTGTGCAGACGCATGCACATTTGTGGCCTGCTGGAGGTCATTTTGCAGGGCTCTGGCAGTGCTTCTCTTGTTCCTTCTTGCACAAAGGCTGAGGTATCGGTCCTGCTGCTGGGTTGTTGCCCTCCTACTGCCCCCTCTATGTCTCCTGGTGTACTGGCCTGTCTCCTGGTAGCGCCTCCAGCCTCTGGACACTATGCTGACAGACAAAGCAAACCTTCTTGCCACAGCTCGCATTGATGTGCCAGCCTGGATGAGCTGCACTACCTGAGCCACTTGTGTGGGTTGTAGAGTCCGTCTCATGCTATCAAGAGTGTGAAAGCACAGCCAACATTCAAAAGTGACCAAAACACCAGCCAGAAAGCATTGGTACTGAGATGTGGTCTGTGGACCCCACCTGCAGAACCACTCCTTTTTTGAGTATGTCTTGATAATTGCCAATAATTTCCATCTGTTGTCTATTCCATTTGCACAACAGCATGTGAAATTGATTGTCAAACAGTGTTGATTCCTAAGTGGACAGTTTGATTTCACAGAAGTTTGATTTACTTGGAGTTATATTCTGTTGTTTAAGTGTTCCCTTTATTTGTTTGAGCAGTGTACATAGCAAAATGGTACATTACAGCAATATCCCTTTAATCTGACTTTTGACAAGCCAGGAGGTCTAAGGGTATGTGCACACGGTGCAGATTTGTCTGCAGAATTTTCTGCACAGAATCTGCATCTCTTGGCAGAAAACGCAGGTAAAAATCTGAGCGTTTTTGATGCATTTTTTATGCATTTTTGCTGCGGTTTTCTGTAATGCCGTAGATAAGCCCCCGATGTAACCTGAAAGATAAGAAAAACAAGTTAGATTACACTCACCCAGGGGCGGTCCATTGTGGTCCGGGTCCGATGGGCGTCGCAGGTCCAGGTCTGGCGTCTCCCATCTTCATACGATGATGTCCTCTTCCTTGCTTCTGTTGTGACTCCTGTGCAGGCGTAATTCTCTGCCTTGTTGTAGGCAGAGCAAAGTACTGCAGTGCGCAGGCGCCGGGAAGGGTCAGAGGCCCGGCGCCTGCGCACTGCAGTACTTTACGTTGCCATCAACAGGGCAAATCAGTACACCTGTGCAGGAGCCACAACAGGAGCAAGGATGATGACGACATTATATGAAGATAGGATGCATGGGACCCGGACCTGCGATGCCCATCGGACCCGGACCGAACCGGGACTGCCCCTCGGCGAGTATAATCTAACTTGTTTTTCTTATCTTTCAGGTTACATCGACGGCTTATCTAGAGCATTACAGAGTGCTGTAATTAAGCCCCTGATGGCAGAGGCTGCAGTTTACAGAGCCAAAATGAGGTGACAGATTCCCTTTAACTGTGACTAGTCAGTAAGAATGGTCAAGGAATCCAAGGTCAGAAATCAGGAGGATACATCGTAAACAGAAGGAAGAGACAAAAGTGTAGTCAGGTAACGTTCTAAGGTCAGAGTTCTGGGAGGATAACGGATTAGAGCTGAAGGGGTTAAACAGGCAAATGGTCAGACTGGAGTCCAACAACAGATCAAGCATACAGAACTTTTGGCACAGGAGAACAAATATCACAATCTGAATGTAAGTCTGGCAGAGTTTTGGGAGGCACAGCTTAGTTAAGTAGCATAACAATTACACTTGGAGGCAGCAGACGCCTCACAGTCTCAGATTGGAAAGTTGAATTGTCAATGAACACACTGACAACTCAGCACGCCCCTGTACCAGATTGGATGGCCAAGCTGTCAATCAAAGTACTGACAGCTTCAGCACACCCCTATACCAGATTGGACGGCCGAGCTGTCAGTAAAGGTACCGTCACACTTAGCGACGCTGCAGCGATATAGACAACGAGCCGATCGCTGCAGCGTCGCTGTTTAGGTCGCTGGGAAGCTGTCACACAGACAGCTCTCTCCAGCGACCAACGATCAGGGGAACGACTTCGGCATCGTTGAAACTGTCTTCAACAATGCCGAAGTCCCCCTGCAGCACCCGGGTAACCAGGGCAAACATCGGGTTACTAAGTGCAGGGCCGCGCTTAGTAACCCGATATTTACCCTGGTTACCATTGTAAAAGTAAAAAAAAACACTACATACTCACCTTCTGATGTCTGTCACGTCCCCCAGCTTCCACAGGGTTAAACTGCTTTCGGCAGGAGCGCTGCTAATGCTGCGCTGCTGCCGAGAGCTTCCCTGCACTGAATGTGTCAGCGCTGGCACCCGGCAGTAACAGCGGTGACGTCACCGCTGTGCTCTGCTTTACGGCCGGTACTGACAGTCAGTGCAGGGAAGCTCTCGGCAGCAGCGCAGCATTAGCAAGCACTCCTGCCGAAAGCAGTTTAACCCTGTGGACGCCGGGGGACGTGACAGACATCAGAAGGTGAGTATGTAGTATTTTTTTTTACTTTTACAATGGTAACCAGGGTAAATATCGGGTTACTAAGCGCGGCCCTGCACTTAGTAACCCGATATTTACCCTGGTTACCATTGTAAAACATTGCAGGCATCGTTGCTTTTGCTGTCAAACACGACGATACACACCGATCTGACGACCAAATAAAGTTCTAGACTTCTAGCTCCAACCAGCGATATCACAGCAGGATCCAGATCGCTGCTGCGTGTCAAACACAACGAGATCGCTATCCAGGATGCTGCAACGTCACGGATCGCTGTCGTTCTCGTTGTAAAGTCGCTCAGTGTGAAGGTACCTTAACTGCGTCCCAGACACACTGAGGGGTGGAACCGTGACATTAATATGAAAATCTAAAACAAGTCTCTATTTGGTGTGATCGCCCTTTGCAATCAAAACAGCATCAAAGCAACAATTTTTCCATGTAGAGTTGCGTATAGTTTTTGAAGGAACTACATGCAAGTTACATTGGTCAGTGTGCGGTCTGATTTTTACTCAGACCGCACATCTGTATAATACACTTGTCTGTAGAAGCACTTAAAAGCAATTCTTCATTCCATAATGCACATGAACGGTGACTTTTAAAGAAAAAAAAAACAAAAACAACCCAACATGTTTCAAATGGAAAAACAACCCTTTCTCATTGAATAATAAACTCTAACTAACCATAAAACCTACTTTTACCCCAGGAAACGACAGGAGAGCCCTCCCATCCAACATGAGATATCAGTTAAACTCAGTGGCGGCTAACATTAAACACAGATAAATGTTTTTTTTCTCATTAAATCTTAATAGTAACATTTATTATGAAGGAAACTGAGTTAAATAGCATGATAAATAATACGGCACACGAAGCCTTAGTGCAATACATATCAAAACATGATATAGTACAAATGTGTGTGAACAAAGACGAGAATGGAATTATTAGGAATTAAGAGAGTGTTGCCAAAAGAAAAAAGCAAAATGTTATACTTGTGCTTATAATGATCAAGTATTATATGGAAATGAATGGAAGTGAAAGGCTGTTATCCTTTCTTTAGGATTAGAACATATTGTAACATCGGATCCCCAAGTCCTGCATCAATTTGCGTTAAAGAACGTAAATGTACATGAGCTTCATACTGTTTTGATGGTCTTGTAATTATTGGTCATACAGGTAGATGAGAATAAGACCCCCTATTGTATGGTGCACCATTTTTTCCACTTACTCTTCATTATGTTGTTTGGAGTCTCACATTTATTTCTTTGGGTGGGCCGACTTACATAATAATTCACACCAAGGGAATAACATGCTTGATCTTGAAAGAAGAGAAACTAGAGAAGAGAAATCATTTATTTCACAAGCCATCAACTTGCACATTCAGGTAGAAGAATGACTGGATATTTCTGATTGATAGATATATTGTATAGGTTCCTTGGGGACTGGCGTTAAGAAAAACTGATATACGGCATTTCTAGCTATCAGTTCAGAGATCATATGAAGAGGGAATGTAATAAATCTGACATAAAGAAATATATATCATCAAAGAATTCAATTATACATTCAACTCAATTGTTAGTATGCTACCATTATCTTTCTCATGGTCCTACCTTCTTTGCATATCTTCACAAATGTGTTGGTTCTTCTTTCACGGGGACCATATTCATTACTATGTATACTTGTATTTAATACCTTGCACTAAGTATGGATTCTGATGAGACAGGACAGACAATTTGCGAAGATTTGCATCTGGATAAACCTGATTACAAGGAATCCACAGGATCCTCCCTGATTTGAAGTCTGTGTGTTAGTAATTACGATACTTCAGGATTTTTGTCTTCTCACTAGTAGTTTAACTGTTGGGAGGTTGTAATCATTCAGTATCTGCCTAAATTCCTCAGAACACCCTGGTATTTTTCTTGATTACTTGTCTATGCTGAACTTATAGTCCAGGATGTAGTTTAGTTGCTTTTTCAAACCCCTCAACCTTAGGACAACTGAGAATCAGCTCCTCAACCAAGTTTGTGTCCTGGTCAGAGGAGGCTGGGACAGTAAATAGTATCATTTCAGTCAGCATAATGTATAGTATTAGTTATCCTATGTAATGTATTACATATATTGGGGGGGGGGGCAGTGTGTATACACAATGTATAGATCTATTTATTGGAGGGGTCCAGTGAAGGTTCTTTATTACAGATATGGCTCCGCCTGAGATCAGGAGCAACAGGAGATAATCCCATTCCATATGGCCAGTACAGTTTTGAGATACAAACACAGATCAGCCGTAGGCCACGTATGCACAAACATATTTTACCTTCACCTCACAGCTAGTGTCCTGAGTGCTTTCAAAAATTCTGGTCTAAATTTCATTCTTGTCCTGATTTTAACCAATATGGTTGGCGCAATAATAGAACTGTTACTGTCGGTTCCCATATGGGCATGCAGCACATGATAATCCTGTTCAATTTTTTTTTTCCGATAACCACATTTTTGTGCAAGTCTGAAAAAAGATGAATTCTGCTAAGATGGAGACCAGACACTGTCCACAGTAACTCCATCAGATTCATCCATGCAAATTTGAGATGAGCGGATCTGACGAATTCTCCAAAACCAACCGATTTTACTAGGAAATTCGATTCAAAGTTAATTTATTCTCCACAAAATGAATGTCTCTTATTATGCTCTTGAGTCTGGAGAGACCCCATGAATAATAAACTTAAGGCCGGTTTCACACGTCAGTGGCTCCGGTACGTGAGGTGACAGTTTCCTCACGTACCGGAGCCACTGACACACGTAGACACATTAAAATCAATGCATCTGTGCAGATGTCATTGATTTTTTGCGGACCGTGTCTCCGTGTGCCAAACACGGAGACATGTCAGTGTTCGTGGGAGCGCACGTATTACACGGACCCATTAAAGTCAATGGGTCCGTGTAAAACACGTACCGCACACAGACGTTCTCCGTGTGCCGTGCAGGAGACAGCGCTCCAGTAAGCGCTGTCCCCCCCACATGGTGCTGATTCATATCTTCTGTGCAGCAGCGTTTGCTGTAAAGAAGATATGAATAATCCATTTTTTTAGTGGTATTTCGTGTTTAAAATAAAGCTCCATGTCCCCACCCCCTGTGCGCCCCCCGCTGTTCTGAAAATACTCACCCGGCTCCCTCGTTGGCTGTCGCTGCTTCCTGTCCTGGCCGCACCTTCTACTGTATGCGGTCACGTAGGGCCGCCGATTACAGTCATGAATATGCGGCTCCACCTCCCATAGGGGTGGAGCCGCATATTCATTACTGTAAATGAAAGGCCCCACGTGACCGCATACAGGAGAAGCTGCGACCAGGACAGGACACTGCGAGGGAGGCGGGTGAGTATTTTCAGAACAGCGGGGGGGGGGGGGGGGCGCACAGGGTGTGGGGACATGTTCTGCTGCACAGAAGATATGAATCGCGGCTTCAGCACGATGCAGGGGACAGCGCTAAACTTTAGTGCTGTCTCTCCTGCACGGTCCGTGTGGTACCCAGGCGGCACACGGCTGCCGCACGTGTGCCACACGGATGGCCTACGTGAGCTCACGGACACACGGACACGGATAACTCTGGTACCGATTTTTTCCGGTACCGGAATTATCTGGACGTGTGAGACTGGCCTAAGATGTAGGAAAAAAATAAAAAAAACTACGAATACTCAACTTCGCTGCTCATTGACCCTTGTAAGTCCTCACCTTTTCTTACAGTCACCCTAGCCTAAAACTCTGGTCATCTTCATATTCAATCCAGGATGTCACTTCACATGCACAGGGATGTTCTAGCCTGAAGTGCCAACTGTAAAGTTGCAACAAACATCCTGACCACACGATGTCGCTGTGATGTTACAACACGCACACATAGAGATGTCCTAAGCCCGGATGTAGATGGAAGGCCCAGCCTAGCCGGAAAAGGTCCTGAGTTTCAGCATGCGGTGGCAGAAAGAAGAGTCTTCGAGGACTGTATGGGGGAGAGTGGGCAGCAGAGGTGCTCGGAAGGTGAGCCATGAGAGGTATTCATTTTTTTTTAACCTTTTGCCAGCCCTCTGTAGTTCAGTAAAATTGTGTCCAGCCAGCCACCATCTTGCTAAATGAGTGCAGCGAAAATTACAAAGATATCAGTATTCTTGAGAATAAGGATTTTTGTCAAATTTGAGAAGGATTCAAATCCACTCTAATAAATTCGTCCATCTGTATTGGGAACAGCTCTGTCAGGTTTCCTGCTTTTCGGAGATTCCGACAGTAACTCTGGCATAGTGCTCAGCGGAGAGCACTGTCTGAGAGGAGACCTAGCCTTAGGATAATGTTTCAGTTATACTGTATGATTTATCATTTGTTATGTGCCTGCGAGAACAATATCATTGAAAGCTGCCATAGTAAAGGACGTCTCACACATGGGGCCCAGTTCATCAAAACTTTTACACCAGTATTCTGAAGTAAAAAGCGTTGAAAAGTCACCTAATTTTGGAGCCTCTTGAGGCTGCACTACTTTTTGAATTTCACACAATTTTTAACCCCTTAATCCCATATGACGTACTATCCCATCAAGGTGACCTGGGACTTAATTCCCAGTGACGGGATAACACGTCATAGCGATCGGCCGCGCTCACGGGGGGAGCGTGGCCGATCGCGGCCGGGTGTCAGCTGCCTATCGCAGCTGACATCCGGCACTATGTGCCAGGAGCGGTCACGGACCGCCCCCGGCACATTAACCCCCGGCACACCGCGATCAAACATGATAGCGGTGTACCGGCGGTACAGGGAAGCATCGCGCAGGGAGGGGGCTCCCTGCGTGCTTCCCTGAGATGATCGGTACAAGGGAATGTACTCACCTTGTACCGAGCGTCTCCTCCCTGCAGGCCCCAGATCCAAAATGGCCACGGGGCTGCATCCGGGTCCTGCAGAGAGTACTTCTGGGTGCCGTGCAGGCGCTGGTAAGCCGGCAGCGATGTGAATGAGATCGCCGATCTGATAGAGTGCTATGCAAACTATTAGATCGGCGATCTGTGATGTCCCCCCCTGGGACAAAGTAAAAAAAAAAAAATTTCCAGGTGTGTAAAAAAAAAAAAAAAAAATTCCTAAATAAAAAAGAAAAAAAAATATTATTCCCATAAATACATTTCTTTATCTAAAAAAAAAAAAAAAAAAACAGCAATAAAAGTACACATATTTAGTATCGCCCCGTCCGTAACGATCCACCCTATAAAACTCTCCCACTAGTGAACCCCTTCAGTGAACACCGTAAGAAAAAAAAACGAGCCAAAAAACAACGCTTTATTATCATACCGCCGAAAAAAAGTGAAATAACACGCGATCAAAAAGATGGATAAAAAAACGAGCCACCAAATAGCATCATAACCAAAAAAATAAAAAAGTTATAGTCCTCAGAATAAAGCGATGCCAAAATAATTATTTTTTCTATAAAGTAGCTTTTATCGTATAAAAGCGCCAAAACATAAATGAGATATCGCTGTAATCGTACTGACCCAACGAATAAAACTGCTTTATCAATTTTACCAAACGTGGAATGGTATAAACGCCTCCCACAAAAGAAATTCATGAATAGCTGGTTTTTGGTCATTCTGCTTCACAAAAATCGGAATAAAAAGTGATCAAAAACTGTCACATGTCCGAAAATGTTACCAATAAAAACGTCAACTTGTCCCGCAAAAAACAAGACCTCACATGACTCTGTGGACCAAAATACGGAAAAATTATAGGTCTCAAAATGTGGAGACGCAAAAACTTTTTTGCTATTAAAAGCGTCTTTTAGTGTGTGACAGCTGCCAATCATAAAAATCCGATATAAAAATGTTATAAAAGTAAATCAAACCCCCCTTCATCACCCCCTTAGTTAGGGAAAAATAATAAAATTAAAAAAATGTATTTATTTCCATTTTCCCATTAGGGCTAGGGTTAGGGCTAGGGTTAGGGCTAGGGTTAGGGCTAGGGCTAGGGTTAGGGCTAGGTTTAGGGTTGGGGCTAGGGTTGGAGCTAAAGTTAGGGTTGGGGCTAAAGTTAGGGTTAGGGTTGGGGCTAAAGTTAGGGTTAGGGTTTGGATTACATTTACGGTTGGGATTATTGTTGGGATTAGAATTAGGGGTGTGTCAGGGTTAGGGGTGTGGTTAGGGTTACAGTTGGGATTAGGGTTAGGGGTGTGTTTGGATTAGTTTCAGGTAGAATTGGGGAGTTTCCACTGTTCAGGCACATCAGGGGCTCTCCAAACGCGACATGGCGTCCAATCTCAATTCCAGACAATTCTGCGTTGAAAAAGTAAAACAGTGCTCCTTCCCTTCCGAGCTCTCCCGTGCGCCCAAACAGGGGTTTACCCCAACATATGGGGCATCAGCGTACTCGGGACAAATTGGACAACAACTTTTGGGGTCCAAGTTCTCGTTATCTCTGGGAAAATAAAAATTTGGGGGGCTAAAAATCATTTTTGTGGGAAAAAAAGGATTTTTTATTTTCACGGCACTGCGTTGTAAACTGTAGTGAAACACTTGGGGGTTCAAAGTTCTCACAACACATCTAGATAAGTTCCTTGGGAGGTCTAGTTTCCAATATGGGGTCACTTATGGGGGTTTATACTGTTTGGGTACATCAGGGGCTCTGCAAATGCAACATGATGCCTGCAGACCAATCCATCTAAGTCTGCATTCCAAATGGCGCTTCTTCCCTTCCGAGCTCTGCCATGCGCCCAAACAGTGGTTCCCCCCCACATATGGGGTATCAGCGTACTCAGGACAAATTGGACAACAACTTTTGTGGTCCAATTTATCCTGTTACCGTTGTGAAAATACAAAACTGGGGGCTAAAAAATCATTTTTCTGAAAAAAAAAGAATTTTTAGTTTCACGGCTCTGCGTTATAAACTGTAGTGAAACACTTGGGGGTTCAAAGCTCTCAAAACACATCAAGATAAGTTCCTTAGGGGGTCTACTTTCCAAAATGGTGTCACTTGTGGGGGGGTTTAATGTTTAGGCACATCAGGGGCTCTCCAAAAGCGACATGGTGTCCCATCTCAATTCCAGTCAATTTTGCATTGAAAAGTCAAATGGCGCTCCTTCTCTTCCGAGCTCTGCTATGCGCCCAAACAGTGGTTTACCTCCACATATGGGGTATCGTTGTACTCAGGATAAATTGCACAACAACTTTTGTGGTCTAATTTCTTCTCTTACCCTTGGGAAAATAAAACATTGGGGGCAAAAAATCATTTTTGTGAAAAAATATGATTTTTTATTTTTACGGCTCTGCATTATAAACTTCTGTGAAGCACTTGTTGGGTCAAAGTGCTCACCACACATCTAGATAAGTTCCTTAAGGGGTCTACTTTCCAAAATGGTGTCACTTGTGGGGGGTGTCAATGTTTAAGCACATTAGGGGCTCTCCAAACGCAACATGGCGTCTCATCTCAATTCCAGTCACTTTTGCATTGAAAAGTCAAATGGCGCTCCTTCGCTTCCGAGCCCTGTCATGTGCCCAAAAAGTGGTTTACCCCCACATATGGGGTATCGGCGTACTCAGGACAAATTGTACAACATCTTTTGGGGTCCATTTTCTCCTGTTACCCTTGGTAAAATAAAACAAATTGGAGCTGAAGTAAATTTTGTGTGAAAAAAAGTTAAATGTTCATTTTTATTTAAACATTCCAAAAATTCCTGTGAAACACCTGAAGGGTTAATAAACTTCTTGAATGTGGCTTTGAGCACCTTGAGGGGTGCAGTTTTTAGAATGGTGTCACACTTGGGTATTTTCTATCATATAGACCCCTCAAAATGACTTCAAATGAGATGTGGTCCCTAAAACAAATGGGGTTGTAAAAATGAGAAATTGCTGGTCAACTTTTAACCCTTATAACTCCCTAACAAAAAAAAATTTTGGTTCCAAAATTGTGCTGATGTAAAGTAGACATGTGGGAAATGTTACTTATTAAGTATTTTGCGTGACATATCTCTGTGATTTATAAACACAAGTTATATCGAATAAATTTTACCACTATCATGAAGTACAATATCTCATGAGAAAACAGTGTCAGAATCGCCAAGATCCGTTGAAGCATTGCAGAGTTATAACCTCATAAAGGGACAGTGGTCAGAATTGTAAAAATTGGCCCGGTCATTAACGTGCAAACCACCCTCGGGGCTTAAGGGGTTAAACAGGTCAGACAAAGTGGGCAGAGCTGGGGCGTGACGGGAGCGTGATGACAGCCACTTATCAAGTTCATGATGAACGACGGCATTCACTATGCCATAAATCTCCCTCCAGCAGGGACTAGAACAGGACTTGTGGCGAGGCCCACTCAGAGGTGTACTGTACACCAATTGTCATGAATCAGGAGTGTCTGATTCGAGCACATCTCCTTGCCAAGGCCAGCGTGAACAATGCCGGTCTTGATGAATCGGGCCCATGCTGTTCTGTTGTTTCCTTGTGATCTATCCATTTTTGGATTGTCTACACAAATACAGTAGAAGTGAACCAACCATCCTTTACCGCCTTGCAGTTGGAGCATTGCAGAGCTGTCTTTTGATATAATAGAAAATGAAAAATTGTAGTTTGGCTCCGAGATTGAACATAAGGCTAGAATGGCTCTGTTGTATTTTGTACAATCCGATTCCTTGAGAAAACTGCTTTATTGCAATTCCCGTCCCTATCTGCTGCATGCATGTCTTTACACGTTGGTGCTCACCTCTGATTTCTGTATACATAGTTCTTAGTGTATCTCATCCATATTACTCATTTCATCTGAATGCTAACGTTACTAGAACTTTTGCTTTTCTATCTCATTGTTTTCTCCTGTTGACAGCTCTAAGAGTCTTTGGACTTTCAGTAAGTTTCATTGATTTGATCCCTAGTTTTTTTTGGCTCCGCTTTAAATTTGACAGTTAACAATAACCTAGCGGTAAGATAGCCAAGGGGCTTCTTGCAGGAAGACCAATTAATTCCTTATTGCACGGCGTCCATGGTACCAATCTAGGCTCTCATTAGGTTATATGCCCCAGGTTAGCCCCTCTAAAGCTGCTAATACAGGAAAGCTCACAGTGGATGCTACAGGATTTGGCTGACCATGAGTGCAGGTACATATTATGTAATATTATATTCATGTTACTAGATTATAGCTTTTTTGAGAATTGCACAACTGGTTAAAATATCAATATTTTTTAGTTAAGTAAAAGAACTGACCTTTATTTGGGTAAATCAAGGCAGTAAGATGTCTCATTACTGAAAGCATACTCTTTTTGATAATACATCCCAAAGTGCTCATCCGATGTAACGGATTCCTTCTGAATTTCTGCAGTATCCCCCTGTGAACAATAGATGGCGCTAAGGTTTTAGGTTTACAGTCTGAGGACATTGCAGACATTTTATTGATCGTAACTCAGAGCTTATAATGGTGCTTAGAAATGTGATTTTATAATAGCCGGGAATTATAACATATCTAATTATCGCTATCAAATGGGTTTGGTCCATTGAAAACTTAATCAGTAGAATTCACAATACAGGTAATATGGATACAGAATGCTATAGAAGCATTGCTATCAACATTACAATTTAATGGAATATTGTGCTCTGTATTCTGCTTGTTAAATGGTATAACTTATATTTATACTTTCACACAGCGCAATTAACTGTAACAGAAGAGTATGATTATAGATGCATTTTCCCGCAATTATATGCAGAGAACAACAAAAAAGAAAAATAAGTGTGAATTTTGTTGACAAAAACGATAGGATATATATACCGTAAGTATACAGTGACAAATAAGCTGTGAGAAAAGCGTCCACAATTCTGCACTAGAGCTACGAGAAATAATATAGAGCACAGCGAGTAACAAGCTCATATGTTCCATAATTATCAGCTCTCAGCATCAGCTGCACCTTCAATTAATCTGACAAAATATGAATAATTAGTTATTGTACAATAAGTTTTCACGAAAAAAAAATTAAGATCAAGTTGTCTAGAAATTCAGCTATTTTAGAGGAGCCACACTGTATATTTTCATGTTTTTGGGGTTCTCTTCTGATTTCATAGATGTGAACGTGGCAGTGTCCTATAGCAGTGAGAACAGTGTGTTTCCTATAGGGCCCCAGCCTCAGAACAGCTGTGTGCCGCAGGTTGGAAATATTCGTTTCCTGGAGCACAGCTTTTAGGGGAGAACACCGCTGTGAGGACAGGTACATTTCACCATCTGTATACAGGATGCAGTGCCCGGACTGATCGGTCCTTCAGTCTGAACTTACCCCATCATTAACTCATATGAGGATGTAGGTTCAGGTCAGGAGATCCATGATCAGTCCAGTCATTGCGATCTGTATACAGTTCATGAAATATGTCCATCTGAATGTGGCTTTATACAGAATGTGATGGACCAGGACATGAAAAGAACCCTTTGTATACCTCCAATTGGAGAGTTATTAGGGCGCCATTAACCTCCAAGGGCGCCTTACTACATAACCCTTAAACAGGGGCGTTGATGAGCCGCCTAGAAGGCTTATGTCAGCCATACTCATCACTGCTCTGCACTGAGTAACTTAACCATTTCTAAATTTGTGAAACAATACAAAAAGGCTTTACTGATATAAAAGGAGGCAAACAGTCATTCACAGAGCAGTGGAAACACTATCACAAGAATCAACTGTAACTAATTGAGGTTATCTTTCCTGGGTTTATTTCTTCCCACAATAATGAATATGTATAAATAGTTTTATAATAGTTTTAACAAACTTTGCATGACTCAATAGTACAGGCAAATGTAAGACAGTTTGTATAATATCTGAACAAGACATTCTGCTTGTTTCCTCACTTATGAGCCACTTACCCACTCTCACTTGCCTCTTGAACTCCCCATCCACAGCTTGAAGGGGTTGTCTGGTCTTGGTCTGGTTTCACATTTGCGGATGAGGGCTCTGCGGAGGGCTGCGTACTTCCTCCGTTAAACCCAGCCCAGTGCTGCACCTCTTTCTTCAGCTCCGCCTACGTCAGCATGTGTCCTGCATACCCTATCTTTAACATTGGGTATGCAGGCCATGCGGATGTATGCGGATGCCTCCGCATGCATCGTTGTGATGCTGCGCCAACCTGTGTCAAACGCAACATGTTGCATTTTGTTGCGGTCGGCGCAGCGTCAAAACGACGCATGCAGAGGCATCCGCATACATCCGCATGGCCTGCATACCCAATGTTAAAGATAGGGTACGCAAGGAGCATGTGACGTAGGCGGAGCTGAAGAAATAGGTGTGTCAGTGGGCGGGGCTTAACGGAGGAACTACGCAGCCCTCCGCAAAACCCTCGTCCGCAAATGTGAAACCAGTTTTAAACTACAAGTCTGAAGTCACTTTATATGACTTGTGAATCCTTAGATCACCCGCACAGCATGCTGTGAGAATTTTCTGGTGCAGGCAGCGAGAGGTCATGTGAACATACATGATTCAAGTCACATAATGGCCAAAATGTAGTATTAACACTTATGTGCACACCCTTGACAGCCTATTCTGAAACAAAAGGTAGGCTTTAATATCCTAGATTAAATAAGTACCCACCTCTGAAGAAGAAAATAAAAATGTGTGGAAAGATGCTTATGCTGCTTATGTACAGGCTAATCAAGAGGCCAAACCATGATTGTTAGTCAGACAATGAATGATTTACTCACACAAGTCCCGATAACAGCTCTCCTGAGCGCTCTCATTGAGCTGGGGCCATTATTGTTTTCTTTCAGTGGATGAGGATCTGTCTTTTTCACGTGAAGGTCATCATCGGCACTAGACTCTTTACACGACATGACTCTGAACTTTACATTGCTTGTATACCCTTTATAAGTGGTTACACTTTGGAAGGCCCTACTACAAGAAGCAATAGTGTAAAAACAACAGAAAGGTGAAAAAAATAAGATCCCTGTATATTTTTATATATATTTTAGTTATTCTAAAGGTCTTGGTCAGACATCATATGGTGAAATTGTTGGCATGCATGATTAGGTAGGAGGATGATGAATGAAGCTACAGAGGATATTACATGTATAACGATTTCAATTAAGTAATCAATCAGTAAAGCTGGTTTCACACTTGCGTTGGGCAGAGCTGCGGAGGGCTGCGTAGTTCCTCCATTAAGCCCCACCTACTGCTGCACCTCTTCCATTCAGCTCCGCCTGTGTCAGCATATGTCCTGCGTACCTATCGTTAACATTGGGTACACAGGCCATGCGAATGTATACGGATGCCTCCGCATGCATTGTTTTGACGCTGCTCCAAACTGCAACGAACGCAACATGTTGCATTTTGTTGTGGTCGCGCAGCATCAGAATGGTGCATGCAGAGGCATCCGCATACATTCACATGGCCTGCATACCCAATGTTAAAGATAGGTGCGCAGGACGCATGCCAAAGTTGGAGTAGCTGAATGGAA
This sequence comes from Ranitomeya variabilis, assembly GCF_051348905.1. Taxonomy (NCBI): domain Eukaryota; kingdom Metazoa; phylum Chordata; class Amphibia; order Anura; family Dendrobatidae; genus Ranitomeya; species Ranitomeya variabilis. Next base: position 898,244,613 of record NC_135233.1, read on the forward strand.
GAGGTGCAGCAGTCGGCGGGGCCTAACGGAGGAACCACGCAGTCCTCCGCAGCTCTGCCCTACGCAAGTGTAAAACCAGCCTAAGATCTGATTTTGTTCTAAACATGTTGGTGTTTTTGATAGATCTTTCTTATATAAGAATAAAGCTGAAACAGTCTGGGTACTGGATGAATCGCCTTTTGCACATTCCTGTGTGGAACTCTTAAAATTTAGGAATGGTGTGTCCTCCTGAATAGTTCCCCTTTAAAAGAGATAATTACAAAGCAATGCTAGGGTTCTTTCACACATCAGTGTGTCTAGTATGTGTGGTGACAGCTTTCACACATACCGGAGACACACAGGTAGACCCATTCAATGGAATGGGTCTGTGCAGATGTCAGTATGTCTCCATAGACCATGTGTCCGTGGGTAAAATATGCTGACATGTCCGTTTTTTAAAAGCAGCATGGTCCTCAAAACGTTCCACACACTTACACACTGAAGACATCCATATGTCATCAGTGTGATACGTACTGGCACCTGGGAAGCAGTGGTACTGTTAGCTCTGTTCCCCGGTGCCGAGTGCTGAAGACTGCTCTTATTATTCTCCCCTGCTCCTGCAGTATTAATAATTGAAAAAACAGCGTGGGGTCCCTCCCTTTTTTGAGAACCAGCTTTGCTAAAGCAGACAGCTGGGGGATGATATTCTCAGGCTGGTAAGCTGCCATGGATATTGCCCCCAGCCCAAAAATAGCAGCCCAAAGCCACCCAGAAATGGTGCATCTATTAGATGCCCCAATTCTGTAGCTTTGCTACATCTTCTCACTTGCCCTGTGGCCAGGGCCATATTTGCCACTAGGCACTTGTTTTTGTTGTTGTTTTTTTTATAATTAAAGTCCGGAGTCACCGCCCGCCCACCTGCCCACCTCCCTCCTTGCAGACATAATACTCGCCTTTCTCCTCTGCTCCAAAAGTCCCTGCATATCTGTCCCGGCGCTGCAGCTTCTTCCTGTGTGAGTGGTCACCTGGTACTGCTCATTAAGGTCATGATTATGGATGGGACAGAGATGCAGGGACTTTCAGGGCGGAGGAGAAAAGTGAATATGACAAGGGAGGGAGGGAGAAGGACGAGAGGAGGACGAGAGGATGGGAAGAGGACGGGAGATGGATGGGGGAGCCATGCATACAAGATGGGGGGGAACCGAGCCTTGCATACAAGATTGGAGGGGGGAGCAGAGCCATACATACAAGATGGGAGGGGGGAGCAGAGCCATACATACATGATGGGAGGGGGGAGCAGATCCATGCATACAAGATGGGAGGGGGGGAGCAGAGCCATACATACAAGATGGGATGGGGGAGCAGAGCCATACATACAAGATGAGAGGAGGGAGCAGAGCCATACATACAAGATGGGATGGGGGAGCAGAGCCATACATACAAGATGGGAAGGGGGAGCAGAGCCATACATACAAGATGGGAGGGGGGAGCAGAGCCATACATACAAGATGGGGGCATGTATGAAGAAACAATTTGGGACAATGAGGGCATGTATGAGGAAACAGTACAGGGGAATGGGGGGCATATCTGAGGAAACAGTATGGGGGATGGGTGCAGACACTATGAGGAGCGAATGGGGGAATGTATGTGGACACAGTATGAGTAGCGATGTGAAAAATGTATGTGGACAGAGTTCAGGGAGTGAGGGAGATGGGATGTGTGGTAAGAGCCAAACGTAACTGCAGCATGCAGGAAGATTACTATCAGGAGGTTGAGAACATCAAGGACAGACTCACACAGAGAGGATATAGCCAATGGCACTTACAAAGAGCTGAAAAAATAGTTGCACAAAGACCGCGCTTTAAATCTAAACAAAATAAAGGCACACGTCCCACAAACCCTATTACTGTGGTCTTTCAGTACAGCAATCAATTCTCTTTGATCAGTAAACTGATCAGAGATAATTTGAATATTCTGAAAGAAGATCCAGATATAGCTGAAATTCTTAAAAGTGGATGTAGAATTGTATCTAGAAAAGCACCCTCCCTGGGTTCCAGCCTGTCACCGAGTTCTTTGGATACTCCCCATACCCAGTCTGCTAATTGGCTTAGTACTAAGGGCTTCCATAAATGTGGGGCCACAACTTGCAAAATCTGCAAATTTTCAAAAAAATGTCTTGACTTCACTGATGCTGGCAATCAGAAAACGTACACAATTAAAATTTTTCTGAATTGCAATACAAAGAACGTAGTTTACATCATGGAATGCACCGCCTGCCACCTGAAATATGTTGGCAGTACTATACGCCCACTGAAGACGAGAATACGGGAACACATTTATGATGTAGAGAATGTCAACATGAATAGGAATACATCCCAGGTCTCACAACACTTTATTAATCAACATCAATCTAATTTGGAGTCACTGAGAGTCTATGCGATTGAAAAAACGCACAAACCGTTCAGAGGAGGAGACACAGAGGTTATTTTGAGAAATAGAGAAACCTGGTGGATCTTTAAACTCGGGACCAGAACACCACATGGTCTTAACAAAAGGAAGGATATTATGCTCTTTTATTAATCTTTTCCTTTATATATATAATAGTAAAAAAATGTAATTTTGGTTTTGTTTTGTTTTTTTTTTTTCTCTCGGCAGGTCCTTATTTATAGTCCAAGTATAGATCCTGTCCTCATAATGTGGCTTTTCACTTCTGTTCCAGTGATTGAACTTCTTACAGGCGGTCTAACATGACTCGCTTGGCCCCTTGGTCTCCACCTCAGAGCATTTAACTACTAGTCCATTTATATGTCCATTCAGATTCTTTGAACAGAAGAGTCCGCATTGTAACTTATCTACATAATGCTTTGAATTAATTCCCAGCTTTTACTCTATATAATATATAGCGCTAGGTCTTTTGTTTAAATATAATTTTTTTTTTTTTTTTTTTTTTTGGGGGGGGGGGGGTTTGTTGCCAGCATAGAATACCAGGTTACAATGTGGACATTGCTTAGGATTAAGCTTGCTCTTATATCTGATGTCAGATTATTCTGACGAAATTCATCATTCTCATATAATTGTGTTAAATTATATTCTGTATTTCTGCAGTAATAATTTTTTCTAATAATTTACAATTGTGTGATCAACATTCTGTATTCCCATCTAGCCATTTTATTTGTTTTTGTGTTTTCTGTCTTGTCTTATATCTTGCTCTGCATGCACTCACATGTGTTTTTACTTTTTCAACAATTATAATTATGCTAATCAACTGCAGCACCGGTGTGTTCACCGGATCTTGGTATAAGGCTACGTTCACACGTTCCTTTTTTTCATCCTTTTTTTTTCAGGTCCTGTTTTGAAAAACCGCAGCTAAATTCAGCGCTGATTTTAGCTGCGGTTTTTGATCCTTTTTCTTCTGCGGATTCCACTGCGGGTTTCCAAATGCAGTTTCCTATTGGGGCTGCTGGAAACCCGCTGCGGAATCCGCAGAAAGAATTGACATGGTACTTCTTTTTTCTGCAGGCAAAACCGCTGCGGATTTGCCTGTGGAAAAAAGGATCGTCGGCACAGCGGGTCCTGTTTTCCATTGGGTTACATTGTACTGTAACCTACATGGAAAACTGCTGCGGATCCGCAGTGCAAATCCGCTGCGGATCCGCAGCAAAAACCGCACCGTGTGAACATAGCCTAAAGGTATGAGACAAATCTTATAACAGATATCATGATTAAGGGTGCTCTGTCACCAGAAACGCGTTGATACTGTTTTTATTTCTGTTGTTGCTGATGTTTTTATCCTCCACATATATTATTGAAGTGAATAAAGGAACGACACGTTTTTTTCACTATTTCGTTGGATTTTCCTTTTTTCTTTGATCCCTCCACGCCCTGACACAGCGGTTCCGTGCTCCGAATATTCAGAGATGTCAACTATGGTGAGCTGGACTTTGCTTTGTTTTATTATAGATGGGATGTGTGCAGACAAAGAATGTGGAGAAGGGGGTATGTGTGAGCATGCAGTATAGAATGTGAGGGGGTAAATATATGAGGAGACAGTATGGTGAACAGGGGGATGTGTGAGGAGACAGTATGGGGGAAAAAAGTGAGTGGGCACAGAATAGAAACTGAGTAGTGGGGGTGTAGCATGGAGGGACAGTGTAAGGGCACAGCCAGGAGGGGACAGTATACCAAGGAGGGAGAAGTGTGATGAGAGAGTACGGGAGGACACAGTATGAGAGGACAGTATGAAGAGGGTGCTGGTATGGAAAGAAGAGGTCAGTGTGAAGAGCATGTACCATAAGAGGGACAGTGTGGGGGTCATATTTTGTGCAGACAATATAATGAGGGGCAATTTTTTATACAGGAGCATCATGTGGAGAAGATGGAACTCTGCAGAGATGGCTGTGGATGAGAAAACTCATCATGGGGTCTGGACAAGATGAAGAAAAGAAGGAGACTCCAGAGATGATGTCATCTATAAGGTACCTGGATGTAAATGTTATTTGTGATACTAACTAACTCTCATGTTTTTATTTATTTTAGGAGCATTAAAGGGAATGTCCAGATTTGTGATGATTCTGCAGTCATTCTTTGTGACTGCAGACTTCTGAATTTTCACAGTGCGCACTGCAAGCTGTCAGGATTCTCTTGTGCTGGCGATTTACATACATGTGGTCACATGCTGACTAGACATGTGTGGCCTCAGTCAATGAAAATGAACTGAGTGAGGCTGGGCACGTCTAGTCGGAATGTGGTCAGAAATGTACAAATCACATACTTGTGCTGACATGACTGTCCACCGGCCAGGGAGAATCCTAAAAGTGTGCAGTGAGTTTGGAGCGGCCTCCAAACGCAGGGCAGTGGGGTACTCGGAACCGGGTCCCTTGGTCTCGGTTCTAGGGGTGTCACGGTGGCCTGACCCAGTCCGTGGCCCTGCTAAGGGGCACCCAAATAAAGGTGTAGGTGAGAGTTTGTCAAGTGTTCGTGACGCCACCTGTGGTATTCGGTCAGGGTGACCGCTGCTAGGGGTCTGCTGGGGTGATGGAATGGCAGCTAGATGGTGTAATTTCCCACAGGTGAAGTATGTCCCCAGGGCTTCCCTTGATGAGTAGATGGTAATAGTGTACGTCGCAGTAAATAAAAAGGACACAGGGTTGCAGTCTCTTTACCTTTTTACTGAAGGCTTCGGCATCCCCAATCCAGAGCACTGCTAACAGGGCTGGCTGAGACCGTCCGGTCCGAAGGCACATCCAGGGTTCCCTTTGCAGGTGGAAATCAGTAACCTTCCTACTAGTGCCTGTATGTTGTAGTACTTCCCTGCTGAGCACCATGGGATAGTCCTCACAACTGTCGTGTATGTTTCTGTTCTTTCTCTCCGTCTCCCAGATGGTTTGGATAGGATGACCCGTATGACGGGGTAGGCCTGGAGTTATTTTATAGGGACCATAGAGACGCCCCTCTCCCACAATTGCCTCCGTTGTCTTCATTAGGTGTAAAGGTGAGACAGCCAACCTAGAGTTAACTGCCCTGCCGTAGTTGAAAGTAATGTGTAGAGCCTATTACTTCCTCGGCGTTCCGGCCGCCAGCTACGCGCCTCAGAAGGATGTTGCCGATCTTGGGGCACGACTCCTCCTGGTTCTATCTCCTTTGTGCTGTGATCTCGTTTCTCACTTCTCCACAATATACTTCGCTTCGTGTCCTTTCTTAGGATGCCGCCGCAATGAGATGCAGGCGCGGCTCCGTAACGATCTGTCTCGTGCTAGGCCACTGCCAGGATCCCACCCCTGATAGGGACCTCCCTGAGTCTTCCCAAGCAACTCTCTCTCTCACTAGATGTTACCTGGGCAAAACCCAGTCAGCTTCTCTCTAACTTCCTATCTGTGATACCTGGTCAGGTGAACTCCTTTAGTGCCATCAGACGTACCATCACTCCCCCTTGTGGAAGAGCGACAATACTGCAACGACCAGGACTCTGGGGCGCTGCACATTCGTTGTGAAAATTCAGAAGCCTGCAATGTCAGGATTCAGCTCTGCAGGTTCCAGCAGTCATCACATGGACACTTCACTCATATGTGATTTTCATACTTATGGTCCTGTAGCAACGAGCTTCTCTTCCTGATTCTCTGTTTTTCACTGAACATTGAGAGCATTAGGGAGAGCAGCTTGTGGGCACATGACTAAGTTTGCAAATCGCATATGTCCTGGGGGGGGAACCAAACTGAATTCTTGCCCCGGGTGCCAGAAACCCTAGATACAGCTCGCGGCGGTATGCTACTGCGAGCGGCGATTACCAGGTCCGGTGTAGGGATGTCTGTGCACAGGCAGTGAGGCAGGGACCGAGGGTGTGAACAGAGAGGATGGAGACCCGGAGACTGCCCGTCCCAGTCTATGCCGTAGCCTGGAGCCCTCATTATTATAGGAATATGTCAGTTAATAAATTGTTTTTCTAAAGCTTTATAGTGTAGTTTTAGGTCAGGGAGGGATGGTTAGGGATGAGCTAGCAAGGTGCAGGGACAGGTAGTGATGGCTACTTGCGGACATGTGCAGCACTTGCGGTTTTGCACTTGCCGTGAGACAAAAAAAACACTGCTAGCAGCGTTTTTTCCATTGCTGCAAGTACCACATTTGCCGGATCGCGGCAAAACCGCAAGTGCCGCACATGTCCGCAAGTCCCATAGAAAATAAATGAGGCCAAACGCACTGTTGTCGTAAGTGATCCATTACGCGGGAGATGCAGAATAATTGCTGCAACAGGCTACTTTCACATCAGCGATTATTGCCAAAGTCACTGCCGATAGTGTCATACTCACCAATGGGGGAGGCAGCACTAAAAGTGCCCAGGGCAGCAGAAACTCTAAATACGGCCCTGCCTGTGGCAGTGGCAAGTGGGGTTCATATCTGTAGGGTTGATGTCACCTTTGTATTGTCTGTATTTGTATTTGTATTGGGCTAGAAATAAGACTAAACACACTTTTCTTTTTTTGCTTAAAAATAACAAACACAGTTATACTCACCTAACGCCTAATTCTATTGAAGCCCTTGTTTCCTGTAATAAAACAACCATAAAAAAACCCACTGGACTCAAATACATACAAAAACCGGTTATTTCAATGAACAAAATGCAAGTTTCATTGAAACATTTTTCCACAAATAGAAATCGACCTGATCATCTCCTGCTCTAGAATAACCTGACTGCAGATCAAATACTGTTTTCAAAATGACAGGTTCCCTTTAACAAATGAGACATTTAATAATTGTGTAATGTACCTCAGGTCTCTGTTCTCTTGATTGAAGCCACACTCCAAGGTTGAGCTACCTCACACAGGCCTTACTAGACAGAGAAAATGATGTTCAGAAACCAGCTCACCTCCTCGGTCCTAGGCGTGCAGGAGTAGGGAAGCCGTGTGACCACCCATGTGTAGAAGGTTGCTTACTAGACCATTCCCACCTCACTCCATTCCAATGGTCCAGCAAAGAACATATTCTCTGAAACCCTGGCCAAGCACAACTGATTGGAGCCCACTTCTCCGTATTCAGACCATGTACTTAAGATGATTATTTTTTTTCTCATTTCCATTTTGCCCAGTGCCCACTTCTCCAGAGCATAAGCCATGTTACCCACTCCAGAGAGGGCTCTTGTCCACTGCACCACACAAATAAATTCAGTTCATGTGTTGCAATAGGAGGTACATGGTTCACCATCACAATGCTTCATTACACTCATGGTGGTTCTACAACTAATTTAAATGCTTCTTGCCAGATTTTTCACAGATAACAGTTGATCAGTGATGTGTCTGACATAATAGAAACAGCACTTCATTAAAGGACATTTCTAATAATTAAGGATCATCCATAAACTAGAACCCTTTTAAAGATATAATGCAGTGTAAAATAAAGTCAAAGTTAAATAAGCTAAATATAAAGAAACTGGCATACCTCACAACCAATCTGAGTTTAAATTGGATTGAAAAAAATCCAAAATAACCTTAAAGGGAATGTCACCAAGTTTTTGCTACTTCATCTGAGAGCAGCAAAATTTAGTGGCAGAGACTCTGATTCCAGCATTGTGCTACTTACAGGATTGTTTGCTGCAGTTTTGATAAAAGTTTTATCTGCTGCAGATCTACCTCTTCTCTGAAGCTGAGCTCTGTACAACCCCGCCTACACCACTGATTGGTAGTTTTCTATGTGCATAGGCAGAAAGCTGCCAATCAGTGGAGGGGGTGGGGTTACATAGAGCTTATGAATGTGGAGGATTACATGGCAGCAGGTTTAATAGTTCTCTAGTGATAATCAACTGCTGCTAAAACAATGATTTTATCAAAACTACAGGAAGCAAACCCAGTAAGTGACATATCACTAGAATCAGGGTCTCTGTTTCTACATTATGCTGCTCTCAGAAGACAAAAACCTGGTGACTGATTCCCTTTCAAAGGGGCAATTCTTTGTATGTTTGGTGGATGTTACTGGGTGGCTCAATTGTAGGGCTGAAAATGTCTTAGAGGTGTGGATTCATATGTTTGGAGTGTGGAAACTGTTCTTCAGTGTCATTTTTACCAAAGGCTGAGTTTATTACAGAAAAGAGGAGCACTAAAGATAGAAGATGAAATGTCAGATTGTTAGACTGCACTGTGGACCCCAAATATCCCCAGATGTACCGCCTCACCCCACGGCCACTGTTCTGTGCCACTGCACGTTATTTTGCATAAATGATCTTTTTTTAATCGCTGGCACTAAAGTAGTCAGAATAGTGTCTGGATATGATAAAGTGTTTGCAGATTTAGAGTTTAAACCAACGTGAATAAACAACCTGAGATGTTTCTCTGCCATGCTTGAATTTCTCAGTCAGACCTGCGTGTATTTGCTAGAAGGTCACACGCTCTATGAAGATGTTTTGCTTTCTCTACCTCAGCAGCTTGTATTTTTTTTTTTTTTAAGAAGACCTTTCGAGAGAGCGAAAGAGAATGTTAGTCAGGAGGTGAACAGAATTTTAAAATATCTTCCTGATGGATTCCTGTTGTCACAGTTCTGTGTGTCTGAAGGTAGCGACTCCGCTTGTCATACCATCAGCTAACACTTCTTTTTCACCTTTATAGTCGCCTCGCTATGTATTCCCTATTTGATGCTGTGTTTGCTTTGCAGCTAGTAGGCTTGTCGCTTTGGATTTATTCTAAAAGGCTGGAAAAAAAACATTTATTAGGTAGTTAAGAACCTTTTAGAAAATTAGTATTCACAAAGCAGTTTCATTTTGAGACAGAATCCAATAAATGTCTGACTTACTGTAAAGCTTTGATATCTCTGGCACGCTGCCACTTATGTTATATGTAATCTTAAGATATATTTCAGGCCCGCTACAAGATGAATGTAAATTAGATCCGTACCTTCACAGACTCCATTTGCTGATGCAGCAATACTCTAAATAAAGTTAGTGATAAATGGAGTGTAAGAAATATGTTTTTATGTAAATAGTTTTTTTTTATACGATACATGGTAGACAGTTTGATCTCTATGGTCGCTGCTCCTGAAAGCTACGTGATCAATGTTTAATTTCTCACAATTTGTAGGAAAAGTTGTTTAATTGCTTTTAATTAAACGGTTTAAAAATTAACAAATTTTGTGTAGGAAGCAGATCTTAAATAGAAAAAAAGAGAAAGAAGAAAGATAAACTATAACTTTATTTATTAACCCCTTAATGATCTGATATGTACATTTTCATTACATGCCGCATGTGAAGTGTATTGGGTGGCTTTAACAGCAGTGACCAGAGCTACAGTGGGGAAAAAAGTATTTAGTCAGCCACCAATTGTGCAAGTTCTCCCACTTAAAAAGATGAGAGAGGCTTGTAATTGACATCATAGGTAGACCACAACTATGAGAGTCAAAGTGAGAAAACAAATCCAGAAAATCACCTTCTCTGATTTGGCAAGATTTTTTTTTGCAAAATATGGTGGAAAATAAGTATTTGGCCATTAACAAAAGGTCATCTCAATATTTTGTTATTTATCCTTTGTTGGCAATGACATAGGTCAAACGTTTTCTGTACATCTTTACAAGGTTGACACACACTGTTGGTGGTATGTTGGCCCATTGCTCCATGCGGATCTCCTCTAGATCAGTGATGTTTTGGGCCTGTCCCTGGGCAACACGGACTTTCAACTCTCTCCAAAGGTTTTCTATGGGGTTGAGATCTGGAGACTGGCTAGGCCACTCCCGGACATTCATATGCTTCTTACGAAGCCTTCATTGCCCTGGCAGTGTGTTTGGGATCATTATCATGCTCAAAGACCCATCCATGTTTCATCTTCAATGCCCTTGGAAGGAGGTTTGCACTCAAAATCTTATGATACATGGCCCCATTCATTCTTTCATGTACATGGATCAGTCGTCCTGGTCCCTTTGCAGAGAAACAGCCCCAAAGCATGATGTTGCCACCCCCATGCTTCACAGTAGGTATGGTGTTCTTTGAATGCAACTCAACATTTTGTCTCCTCCAAACACGATGAGTTTTGTTTCTACCAAACAGTTCTACTTTGGTTTCATCAGACTATATGACATTCTCCCAATACTCTTCTGGATAATCCAAATGCTCTCTAGCAAACCTCAGATGGGCCCGGACATATACTGGCTTAAGCAGGGGGACACATCTGGCACTGCAGGATTTGAGTTCCTGGCAGCATAGTGTGTTACTGATGGTAGCCTTTGTTACAGTGGTCCCAGCTCTATGCAGGTCATTCGTTTGCTCACCATTTTTGTGATCATTTTGACCCCACGGGATGAGATCTTGCATGGAGCCCCAGATCGAGGGAGATTATCAGTGGTCTTATATGTCTTCCATTTTCTTACTATTGCTCTCACAGTTGATTTCAGCACACCAAGCTCCTTGCCTATTGCAGATTCAGTCTTCTCAGCCTGGTGCATGGCTACAATTTTGTTTCTGATGTCCTTCGACAGCTCTTTGGTCTTCATCATAGTGGAGTTCGGAGTGTGACTGTTTGAGGTTGTGGACAGGTGTCTTTTATACTGATAACAAGTTCAAACAGGTGCCATTACTACAGGCAATGAGTGGAGAACAGAGGAGCCTCTTAAAGACGTTACAGGTCAGTGAGAGCCAGAAATACTTATTTTCTACCATAATTTGCAAAAAAATCTTGCCAAATCATACAAGGTGATTTTTTGGATTTGTTTTCTCACTTTTGACCCTCATAGCTGTGGTCTACCTATGATGTCAATTACAGGCCTCTCTCATCTTTTTAAGTGGGAGAACTTGCACAATTGGTGGCCGAATATTTTTTTCCCCACTGTAGCTCCGAGTGATGCCATTTAAACATTTAAATTTCTCTATGAAACACTGACAGAGGCATTTACACTGCTCACGTTGCGATCTCGGGGAGCTGTTGGATTACCATGGCCTACCAATGGTCCCATTAGCTGCTGTTTTTATCCTCCTGTTAAGTGTAGTTTTGGGCTGGGCTTCAAATTAGAACATCAGTTACAGTATTTACTGCAAGTCATTAATATTTATTTTGCTCACTTTTATAGCACCATGAATTCCACAGCACTTTACAGATATTATTATCATCACTGTCCCCATTGAGGCTCACAATCTAGATTGCCTATCATTGTATGTTTGGAGTCTGGGAGGAAACCGGAAAACCCAGAGGAAACCCACACAAACACGGGGAGAACATACAAACTCCTTGCAAATGTTGTCGTTGGTGGGATTTGAACCCAGGACTTCAATTCTGCAAGGTTCAAGGGCACAGAGCCACCATGCTGCCCATAATATATTAATATTGTAATATATAGTAGTAAAAACGATCTAACAATAGGTAACCTGAAACTCTAATGTGCACTAAACAATAAAGTAAGAATAAAAAATAGAACTATAAAAGATATTAATAAATATATATCTAAAAGTTGTAATTACACCCATTTTCCCAGTGTAAAAGTAAAAAAAAATAAACATATTTGGTATCACGATATCTGTAAAAGTCTGATCTATGAAAACATAAAATTTTTTAAACTGTACGCTAAATGCTAAAAAGAAAAAAAAAAGAAAATGCCAGAATTAGCAGAGAATCTGTCTCCAGAACTTATTTTTACCTTTTGCGCCACAGCCTGTTTTCACCTTCGTGACCAGACCAATTTTAACAATTCTAACCACTTTATGTGGTAATAATTCTGGAACGCTTCATCGGATCCCAGTAATTCTAAAGTTTTTTTGTTACATATTCTACTTGATGATAATGGTAACATTTTTCTGATATGACTTGCGTTTATTTCTGAAAATATCAGAAATTTTGGAAAAATGTTTTAAATTTCACAATTTTCAAACTTTTAATCTTTATGCCCTTAAAGGGAACCTGTCACCCCCAAAATCGAAGAAGAGCTAAGCCCACCAGCATCACGGGCTTATCTACAGCATTCTGGAATGCTGTAGATAACCCCCGATGTATCCTGAAAGATGAGAAAAAGAGGTTAGATTATACTCACCCGCCCCTGGATGAGTATAATCTGAATGCTGTATATAAGCCCCTGATGCTAGTGGGCTTAGCTCATCTTCGATTTTGGGGGTGACAGGTTCCCTTTAACCCAAAGAGTTGTGTCACACAAAATGGTATATAAATAACATTTACCACATATCTACTTTATAGTGAGGTCAATTTTGAAACTTTTTTTTTCATAGGAAGTTATAAGGGTTAAAAGTTTTCCAACAACAATTACAAAACCATTTTTATAGGGACCACCTCAGATTTGAAGTGACTTTGAGGGGCCTGTAACAGAAAATACCCAAAAGTGACACCATCCTAAAAACTTCACCCCTCAAACTGCTCAAAAACCACAATCAAAAAAGTTTATTAACCCTTCAAGTGCTTCACAGGAACTAAAGCAATGTGGAAGAAAAAAATTAAAGTGTTACTATTTCCCACAAAAATGTTACTTTAACCCCAAATTTTGCATTTTCACAAGAGTAACTGGATAAAATAAACCATAAAATTTGTTGTGCAATTTCACCTGAGTACATCAATAGCCCATATGTGGTGGAAAATTTAGGGAAGGGAATGAGAGTCATTTGACTTTTAGAAAGCAAAATTGTCTGGAATCAATGACGGACGTCATAGCACGTTTGGAGAGCCCCTGATGTGCCTAAAGAGTCGAAACCCTTAGGCTGCCGTCACACTAACAGTATTAGGTCAGTATTTTACATCAGTATTTGTAAGCCAAAACCAGGAGTGGAACAATAGAGGAAAAGTATAAGAGAAACATATGCACCACTTCTGTATTTATCACCCACTCCTGGTTTTGGCTTACAAATACTAATGTAAAATACTGACCAAATACTGCTAGTGTGACGGCAGCCTTACAAGTGACACCATTTTGGAAACTATACCTCTCTAGGAATTTATCTAGATCTGTGGTGAGCACCTTGAACCCCCAGGTGCCTCACAGTATTTTATAATGTTGAGCCACGAAGATAAGAAAACATTTTTCTCCACAAAAATGTTATTTTAGCCCCAATTTTTTATTTTCACAAGGGTAGCAAGAAAACATTGACCATGCAATATGTTGTGCAATTTCTTCTGAGTATTTCAATACCCCATATGTAATGTAAAACTATTGTTTGGGTGCCTGGCAAAGTTTAGAAGAGAAGGAGCTGTATTATGGCTGGAATAGGTTGTGGATATATTGTCACATTTGAAGAGCCTCTGACATGCCAAAACAACATGCCAAGTAGCCCCATTTTGGAAACTAGACCTCTCAAAGAATTAATATAGGGGAGTAGTGAGTATTTTTAATACAGACTTGTAGAACATTGGGCTAAGTAAATTAAATGTTTTTTTCCACTGAAATGTTGGTTTGACCCCAAGTTTGTAGTTTTCAAAAGAGGTAATAGGAGTAAATGAACATTACAATTTATTACGCAATTTCTCTTGAGTGTGCCAATTTTTGAGGCACAGTGCAAAGCTCAGAAGAGAAATAGTGCCATATTATAGTGCAGATTTTGCTGGTATGGTTTCTTGAACCAATGGAAGAGCCTCTGAGGTGCTATAACAGCAGAACCCCGCCCTTATAAGTGACCCCGTTTTACAAACTATACCTCTTAATGAATTCATCTAGGGATGCAGTGATCATATTGACACCACATGTGTCACAAAATTTTATACAATTGGGCAGTGAAGAACACATGAAGTATGAGCATGCTCCTATTTTGCATGCACATCAACTTTACTCCAGTTCCTTTCTTTCAGTTTAACTTTATGTTTCTGCATTTAGTTCAGGTAAGGGTGTGGCCTCCTTTCCTTTGAGCTGGACATTTTGATATTTGAAAAGCTCATTGCTAGCTGTGTGTCCATGTTTTTCGGGACCCGGTCCTGCTCAGTCATTATTTACAAAGGACGTCACTACGATGCAGGGAAAGGTCTTAATAATAGAGATTAGGACCATCCTGAACTTGGGTACACCTTGACATTGATAGGATGGCTTTTACGGTTATTAAAAATCAAAAATGGTGTTGACCAATGTTATTTATATGCACTATTGCTTTTACTTAGGCTGGTTTCACACTTGCGTTTTGATCTGCATCGTTTTTAAAAAAAACGTAGGTGGTGAAAAAACGCATGTAAACGCATGCAAACGCTGTGTTTTTTAGATGCATGCGTTTTTGCATGCAGAAAAAAAAAGCGCGGCGTTTTGACGCATTTACATGCGTTTTTTCCTGCGTTTGCGTTTTTGAAATGCATGCTGAGAAGTGTGTGACAGCTGCCAATCATCAAAATCAACTAGAAAACCCACTATTAATAGAATTACATAGGGTTAGGGTTAGGATCGTTAGGGTTAGGGGTAGCTTTTTATTAGAAGAATGTCCTGGTCACCAGGTCACTGATAAGCCACCCCCCACCATCAAGGTGATAAAGGGATCCAAACCCTAACCCTACCCCTAACCCTAACCCTAACCCTAGGGATCCAAACCCTAACCCTAACCCTAACCCTAACCCTAGGGATCCAAACCCTAACCCTACCCCTAACCATAACCATAACCCTTGGGATCCTAACCCTAACCCTAACCCTAACCCTAACCCTAGGGATCCAAACCCTAACCCTAACCCTACCCCTAACCCTAACCATAACCCTAGGGATCCTAACCCTAACCCTAACCCTAAGGGTTAGGATCCTAACCCTAACCCTAAGGGTTAGGGTTAGGATCCCTAGGGTTAGGGTTAGGGTTAGGATTCCTAGGGTTATTAAGGATCCTAACCCTAACCGTTACCCTAGGGATCCTAACCCTTAAGGTTAGGGTTAGGATCCTAACCCTTAGGGTTAGGGTTAGGGTTAGGATCCCAAGGGATAGGGTTAGGGTTAGGATCCCTAGGGTTACTACGGATCCTAACGTTAGGGTTAGGGTTAGGATCACTAGTAACCCAAGGGTTAAGGTTAGGGGTTTTTTTTTTTTTGTGTTTTCTTGTGTTTTTCTATAGAAACGCATGCATTTAAAAATGCATGCAAACGCATGTGCTTAAAAACGCATGCGTTTACATAGACAGCAATACATTTTTTTGCGGCAAAAAAACGCCGCTAGAAATTACTACAGGTTGCATTTCTGCAACTAAACGCACGCGTCAAAAAACGCATGCGTTGCCGAAAACGCGTCAAAACGCATGCGTTTTTTAATGTTAAGTATAGAAAAAAAACGCATGCATTTTTTAGCGCTAAAACGCTGCAGATCAAAACGCAAGTGTGAAACCAGCCTTATTTACTTACAGCAGGTACAGAAGTGTTCAAAACCATGGCCAGCCATGCTTTTATGCACGCCTAAAAAGATGGACACCACTGGATCATAGGCTAGACAGAGTCCACAGTGCCTCCATCTGCCTCATTATATAAAATCTTCCATTAGGGTTCTGCCTGAATCATGTATTTCAGAGATTTACATATTAACCCCGGTGCAAGTGCTCAGCGTAAAGTGCAGGATAAATGTGCACCGAGCCTTATTGCGATTTTTGGGAGGTAGAATAAAAAAGTCAAAAGCAGGTGAAGAATTAGTTTTATTTATTGTTCATGCCATTCCTCGTGTAGTACAAGTGATTAGATCACTTTATTCTTCGGGTCGGTGTAATTCCAGCGATACCAGATTTATATCAAGTCTTTATGTTTGGCTGCTGTCACACACTAAATAAGGTTTTTTATACAAAAATAAAAGTTTTTCCATCGCCATATTTTGAGAGGTATAATTTTTCCATATTTCTGCCGACAGAGTAATGTGAGGGCTTGTTTTTTGCAGGACGATCTGACTTTTTATTGGTACTATTTTCAGGCACATGACTTTTTTTATTCCTTTCTATTCCAATTCTTGGGAGGCAGAATGAACAAAAACCATCAATTCAGGTTTTGTTTTTGAGGTTTTTTTTAAGCCGTTCACCATGTGGAAAAACTGATCAGGAGGTTTTTTCTTCAGGTTAGTACGATTAGAACGATACCCTTTATATAATTGTTTTATGTTTTGATGCCTTTACACAAAAAAAATAATTTTAGAAAAAAGAATTGTTTTTGCATCACTTTATTCTGAAAGCTATGACTATTTTTTTCTTCCCTATGAGAACTGTCCTCCTCTGCCTTCATTAACGTCTCACACGGGGGCTCCCGGATTTACCGCCTTGTCAGTGACCATCGCGGTGCGTCCCTCGCTTGCCAAATGACCTTCCGTGATCAGAGCAGCAGCCGCAACAGTGACCCCTTTGAGGAAGTGAACATGCAGCAGTCGCCCGTGTGTTCTGCTGCGGCCCCAGTGCCTGCGCTGTAAGTTTTTTTTTGGGCATGCGCAGTTTGCGCTGCCCTTCGAACTTACAGCGGCGACCAAAAAAATAATTTGGGTGTTTCAAGTCGCCGTTTAGCAATCAGGTTAATCCTTTTTTTTATTGATAGATCGGGCGATTGTGAATGCGGCAATACCAAATATGTGTATATTTGATTTTATTTTTATTGTTTTATTTTGAATGGGGCGAAAGGGGGGTGATTTAAACTTTTATTTTTTTATTTATCTCATATTTTTTAAACATTTTTTTAAACTTTTGCTATGCTTCAATAGCCTCCATGGGAGGCTAGAAGAGAAGCTGGAACAACTGCATTGGCTCTGCTACATAGGAGCGATCATCAGATCGCTCCTATATAGCTGAATTACAGGCTTGCTATGAGTACTGACCACAGGGTGGCACTCACAGCAAGCCAGCATCAACAACCATAGAGGTCTCAGAGACCTCTGGTTGTTATGACGTCGCATCGCTGACCCCGATCTTGTGACTGGAGTCAGCGATGAGCGCATTTCCGATGAGTCAGCGATGAGCGCAGCCGGAAGTGGTAGTTAAATGCCGCTGTCAGCATTTTACAGTGGCACTTAACTAGTTAATAGCAGCAGGTGGATCGCGATTCCACTCGCTGCTATTGCACGCACATGTCAGCTGTTCAAAACAGCTCACATGTCGTGGCTTTGATGTGGGCTCACCGCCAGAGCCCACATCAAAGCAGGGGATCTGACCTCGGACGTACTATCCCATCTGAGGTCAGAAATGGGTTAAGGGGTGCAGGTTTTAGAATGGTGTCACTTTGGGTATTTTCTGCCATATAGGCCCCTCAAAGTCACTTCAAATGTGAGGTGGTCCATAAAAAAATGGTTTTTGCAAATATTGTTGTAAAAATGAGAAATCGCTGGTCAACTTTTAACCCTTATAACAAAAAAAATTGCTTTAAAAATTGTGTAGATGTAAAGTAGACATGTGGGAAATGTTATTTATTAACTATTTTGTGTCATGACTTTCTGATTTAGGGGAATAAAATTTAAAAGTTTAAAAATTGTAAAATTTTCATCAAATTTCCGATTTTTCACAAATAAATGCAAGTCATATCAAAGAAATGTTACCACTATGATGAAGTACAATATATCACGAGAAAACAGTCTCAGAATCAGTGGGATCTATTAAAGTGTTATTACTAGTGTTGAGCGATACCTTTCGATATTTGACAATATCGGTATCGGATTGGATCGGCCGATATTTGAAAAATATCGGATATCGCCGATACCGATACCCGATACCAACGCAAGTCAATGGGACCAAAATTTCGGAATTAAAATAAACCCTTTCTTTCCTTGTAGGTTCATTCTACATGAAGGAAAACAACTAAGAATAATGTAGGATGTATTGGGGGAGGTGGAGGAGACATTAAAGGCATAGAGGTTTAGCCCAGTCAAATGAAATAGCAGGAATTAAATTTTTTTTAAGACGTTTGGAGTTACAAAGATATTGACTATGTTAAGATTTTTTATATTTTGTCAGATATTGATGTTTCACTAATTCCATGCTCTTCACCTTCTTTTTTACTTCTCCGACACTTTCTTCTTCTTCATCCTCAGCAGCAGCATCTTTTACATCTCCTTCTTCTTCACCTTATTCATCTTCTTCTTCACCTTCTTCCTATTATTCTTTTTTGTTACATTCTTCATATTCTTTTTATTAAACTATTCTTCTTCTTCATATTCTACTTCTTCATCATATTCTTATTTGTGACAGGCATTCCTGTAGTTGTTATCTATGAAAGTTTGAAGATTACACCTTCCGTTCTGCCTGTTACAAAAGAGTTACAACAGGATTTGTCCGCGTTCAGTTTGGCCTGCAGCAGCAGGCTTTTTCCAGGGGCACCACGAGGAGGAACGGACTCACCCCCATACACTGCTTATTCTTCTTTTGCTTATAATTTAGGTAATATATTTTGCTCTGATGTTTAGTCTTATGCTTAATGTTGTTCTGCAGCTTCTTGTTCTTCTGCTTCTCGGTCTTCAGGGTCGTCATCTCCAGGGTCATCGTCTCCGGGGTCGTCGTCTTCGGGGTGGTCTACAGGGTCATCGTCTCCAGGATCGTCGTCTCAGGGGTCGTCATCTCTGGGGTCGTCGTCTTAGGGGTGGTCTTCAGGGTCATCGACTTTAGGGTCTTGAACTTGTAAATGTAGAAGAAGGTACAGGAAAGCTGAGGAAATGCAGAGAACCAGCTGACAGTACTGGAACCCAGATGGCTACCCGAAGGTCCAAGAGCCAATGGAACTACCGAGGACCAGCTGACAGTACTGAAACCCGGTTATTAAGCAGGAGGTACCCGTGCCAGAAAGCACTACCAAGGACCAACTGACATTGGTGGAACTCGGATACCCAGAAGGAGGCACCTAAGCCAAAGGCTCTGCCCGGAACCAGCTGACGGTACTGGAACCAGGATAAGGAGCAGAAAGTACAAGAGCAAAAGACACAGCCGAGAACCAGCTGATGGTACTGGAACCCGGATGGGTAGCAGAAGGTACAAGAGCCAATGGAACAACCGAGGACCAGCTGATGTTACTGGAACCCGGTTACTAAGCAGGAGGTACCTGTGCCAGAAAGCACTACCAAGGACCACCTGATGTTGGTGGAACTCGGATACCCAGAAGGAGGCACCTAAGCCAAAGGCTCTGCCCGGAACCAGCTGACGGTACTGGAACCAGGGGAACCTATTCAATATTGTCTTCCTAAGAACCAGCTAATTGTGCTGGAACTCAGATAGGCAGCAGAAGGTCCACAGGAAAAATAAAAGTTGCTAGGCCGTGAGCCCACCATAGTTACTGAAAATTCACAATCCTACAGGGGGAGCTTGTCCTATTGGCACTACGGAACCAGCCTTGATTGCCAGTTCCCGCAGCCCACATAGGAAGCACCTAAACTGCATGCTCCATAGAGTCGGCTAACCCGACCGCAACACGACAGGACAATGTATTGGAGGCAAAGTGTCCTTGACACTACCCGGAAACAGCTGGCATGCTGGAACCAGGCTGGGCAGGAGGGAGTACCCATGCCAAAGACACTTCAGAGCAGCAACTGGCAGTGTTGGAGCCCAGGGATTACATGACAAACAGAGTGTAGGCTGAGGCCTAATTGGAGCAAGTTGAAAGGGAACCTTTAACCCCCCACAGGCGTCAGCAACTAGAAGAGCCACCTTGTGCAGCAGTAATGCTGCACAAGGAAAAGGTGGCTCTTTTAATTATGCTCCTTGCACACGCTGAACGAAACACTTATAAAATTTGGCTCCTCATACCGTGAAACTGTCCTGGAGGTGGGACTTTCCTTCTCAATGAGATGCAGCACAGCTGTCATTCATACCCCCTTGGCGCCGGGCGCAGCCTCCTGAGCGTTGTTTGTTTGGGTACCGGAGTCTGCGCTGTTATGTTATCCCTTGGGCGCAGTTAGCGCTGCCCGTCTTCTGACATCATTTGATGTCAGCCTAACTGCGCCTATGCGGTCGCGCTGCCCAAGATCATGCCCCGCAGTGTCTTCTGATTTATTTACACTGCGGGGCTGGGATTCATGGCCTTGTGCAGTGCATATCTTCGCCTCTCACTCATCTCCTTCTGCCTTCTTCCGACTGTGCGGCGTCAGCTGATCCCTAATCACATGCCATGGCCGTGACGCCGCACAGTCTGAAGAAGGCGTAAGGAGATGAGTGAGAGTCGAAGATATGCACTGCGCATGCCCATGAATCCCAGCCCCACAGTGTCTTCTGATTTATTCACACTGCGGTGCTGGGATACATATCCTTGCACAGTGCATATCTTCGCCTCTCACTCATCTTCTTCTGCCTTCTTCAGACTGTGCGGCGTCAGCTGATCCCTAATCACATGCCACGGCCGTGATGCCACACAGTCTGAAGAAGGTGGAAGGAGATGAGTGAGAGGCGAAGATATGCACTGCGCATGCCCGTGAATCCCAGCCCCGCAGTGTGAATAAATCAGAAGACACTGCGGGGTGTGATCTCGGGCAGGGCGGCCGCACAGGCGCAGCCAGCCTGACAACAAATTATTTCAGAAGACGGGCAGTGCTAGGTCGCAGGACACATTGCCGGATACACAGCAGGGGAGCAGCTGACGTCACTGAACCCCAATAACACGGCAGCAAGTGTTGACTGTGCAAACGGCAATTCCAGGCAGCAACTGGAGGTGTTGGAGCCCAGGGACAGCAGGAGGAGCAGACTTGAGTTATTGCCGCACACACAGCAGGGGAGCAGCTGACGTTACTGAACCCCAATAACACGGCAGCAAGTGTTGACTGTGCAAACGGCACTTCCGGGCAGCAACTGGCAGTGTTGGAGCCCAGGGACAGCAGGAGGAGCAGACTTGAGTTATTGCTGCACACACAGCAGGGGAGCAGCTGGTGTTACTGAGCCCCAATAACAGAGGAGCAACTGTTGACTGTGCAGACAGCACTTCCGGGCAGCAACTGGCGGTGTTGGAGCCCAGGGAAAGCAGGAGGAGCAGACTTGAGTTATTGCCGCACACACAGCAGAGAAGTAGCTGACGTTACTGAACCCCAATAACAGAGGAGCAACTGTTGACTGTGCAGACAGCACTTCCGGGCAGCAACTTGCGGTGTTGGAGCCCAGGGAAAGCAGGAGGAGCAGACTTGAGTTATTGCCGCACACACAGCAGGGGAGCAGCTGGCGTTATTGAACCCTAATAACAGAGGAGCAACTGTTGACTGTGCAGACAGCACTTCCGGGCAGCAAGTGGCGGTGTTGGAGCCCAGGGAATGCAGGAGAAGCAGAGTGTAGGCTGAGGCCTAATTGGAGCAAGTTGAAAGGGAACCTTTAACCCCCCCAGGCATTTGTAACTTAAAGAGCCATCTTGTGCAGCACTAATGCTGCACAAGGAAAAGGTGGCTCTTTTAATTATGCTCCTTGCAAATGCAGAACTAAACACTTATAAAATGTGTCCCCTGATACCGTGAAACCGTCCCGGAGGTGGGAATTTCCTTCGTAATGACACGCAGCACACCTGTCATTCCTTCCCCCTTGGCGCCGGGCACCGCCTCCTCAACGTTGTTTGAATCTGTCACGTAGCCTGCCCTGTTATATTAAACCTTGGCCATGCACAGTTAGCGCTGCCCGTCTTCTGACATCATTTGGTGTCAGGCTGACTACGCCTGTGCGGCCACGCTGCCTGAGATCCTGCCTCGCAGTGTCTTCTGATTTAGTCACACTGCGGGGCTGGGATTCATGGGCATGTGCAGTGCATATCTTCGCTTCTCACTCATCTCCTTCCGCCTTCTTCAGACTGTGCAGCGTCATGGCCATGGCATGTGATTAGGGATCAGCTGATGCCGCACAGTCTGAAGAAGGCGGAAGGAGATGAGTGAGAGGCGAAGGTATGCACTGCGCAAGACCATGAATCCCAGCCCCGCAGTGTGAATAAATCAGAAGACACTGCGAGGCGGGATCTCTGGCAGTGCGGCCGCACAGGCCTGTTGATGTTTGCCACGGCTGTGCTCATATCGGTCGTAACAGGTAAACGTTCACGGGTCCATGTGGAGGTGGACTGTGACGGCTCCTGCAGCGCTGATTCTGAGGAACTTGAGTATGAGGACGAGTCAATGTGTACAGACTGGATTCCTGCAATCCTTGGAGTTGGCAGAACATGTCCTGTGCCACTCGCACGATCTGTACCCAGCTCCACAACGTTTTCCCAATGGGCAGTGAGGGAAAGGTATTGCCCCTGTCCATGGTGACTTGTCTACGCATCGGTGGTGAGGTGGACCTTGCTACTGATGGCGTTCAGTAGTGCGTGTTTTATGTTTCCCTCCACATGCTTTTGCAGGGCAGGAACGGCTTGCCTGCTGAAATAAAAGGGGCTGGGCACATTGTATTGTGGGACTGCCAATGCCATCAAGTTACGGAAGGTGTCAGTCTCCACCAGCCTGAATGACAGCATTTCAAGGGACAGTAGTTTTGCAATGCCAGCATTCAGAGCCTGTGCTCGGGGGTGGTTTGCCGAGACTGGCCACCTTTTCTCCCATGCCATGTGCTACCGATGGCTGTAGACTGGGCTTGGAGTGTGAGGATGACTGGGAACGTTGTGTTGTGGGTGGAATTACACTGGGTCTCTGGACAACAGTGCCAGAGGTTCTTCCATGGCGATCCTGTGAGGAAGCCGAACCAGCTGTGTGTGAGCTGGAGGAAGAGGCAACAACACGAGCTGAAGAGGTGGTAGGTGTTGCTGTAGGTTGGCCTAGGTCTTCAGTGTGTTTTTGTAACTCCACCGCGTGCTTGGTCTGCACATGTTTCCACATATTTGTGGTATTGAGGTTGCTGACAATTTTTCCTCTTTTGACTTTCTGATGACACACCTTGCATTTGACTAAGCAAATGTCATCTGCAACTGTATAAAAAAAGGACCAGGCACTGCAAGTCTTGGGAGTGCCCGTTTTGGCTTTTGGAAGAGGCATGCTCCTAATAGGTGCCAAAGTGGAGGCTACAGGCACCGCAGTCTTCCCCCTCCCTCTCCCTCTTTGGGCCTTTCAGGGAATCTCTTCCTCAGAGCTGCTCCCACCACCTTCCTGCACCTCATGCCACGATGGGTCAAGGACCTCATCATCTACACTACCCTCTTCCACCAACTGCTTCTCCTGGGTAGTCTCGGCAGCACAGTATGCACCGGAAAGTGGCACCTGAGTCTCATCATCAGATGCGTACTGAGGTGTGCTGACCGGAGGCACTGGCCCACCCGTCTCTTCAGAGTCAGAGAGACAAAGCTGTTAGGCATGACTGCATACAGCCTCTTCTTTAATTTCTCCAATGCTGCTTGGCTGGCCCCCTCTTTCCAAGCCAAGGGATTCAGAGAACAGAAGTAGAGATGGCTCCTGTCCTGGGCTCTCTGACTGCCTGGTCAATTTGGCAGGTGGTGAAGAGACAGATGGGTGCTCTTCAGTGCTCTTTGCCTGAGAGGATGTGGCACTAATTGAAGTCGATGCGTTAGCTGCCATCCATCCAACAATGGCTTCAATTTGTTCGTCCCACAGCAGCGGTGCACGGCGAGCTCCTACAAAGCTGTGCATGAAAGACTGTTCCCTGCTAAAACTGGGGGATGATGAGTCACTGGTGCCCGCAGCAGGCACAGAATCCCCACGTCCTCTCCCTGCTCCACCTCCATGCCCACGCCCACGTGCCTTACTCCCTGTCTTCTTCATCTTGGTAGACTGATAAAGATAGGCAGAAAAGTACTAAGGGCTTAGTGTGCTTATTCCTGAAGAGCTACTAACAGGTATAAGGAACACTAATTTTATCAAGTGTGGACTAGACTTTAATATGAGCTAATGTGGCCTACACAACTCTAAAGTGGAGTGTTTGGTGAACTTTATAAACTTTTTGTTTTTTCCGCAGAACAGACTACAGAGTGAGCTGCACTCACACAGAGAGCGTGCAGACAGCCGTAAACGGCACTGCAAGGCCAAGAAAAGCTCCTCTATGTAATCCTATATAGTGTTTTTCCACAATCTAGCAGGATACGGATAGAAAGCCACTAATAGGATAAATTTGAAAAAATGTGCAGCAGGCTGCACTAATTGAGAAACAGACAATGGAACGGTATGAGGCAGTGACGCACCCTGAGCTGACTACAACCGGCTGTGGCGGCAGAACAGACTACAGAATGAGCTGCACTCACAAAGAGGCCATGCAGACAGCCGTAAATGGCGCTGCAAGGCCAAAAAAAGCTCCTCTATGTAATCCTATATAGTGTTTTTCCACAATCTAGCTGGATACGAATGGAAAGCCACTAATAGGATAAATTTGAAAAAATGTGCAGCAGGCCGCACTAATTGAAAAACGGACAATGGAACGGTATGAGGCAGTGACGCACCCTGAGCTGACAACAACCAGCGGTGGCTGAAGAACAGACTACAGAGTGAGCTGCACTCACACAGACACCTTGCATACAGCCGTGAACAGCGCTGCAAGGCAAAAACAAGGTTCTCACACAGCGCTTGCTAAATTAGCCTGGGTAAAGCACAATGAAGCAAATCGCTATCTCTAAACTGGCCCTCAGTCAGAACACAGTGTCCTGTCCCTAACTGAATTTACAGCAGAGTGAACCCAAAATGGTGGCGGCGACTTTTATAGTGCATCATGACATCATTTCAGCAGCCAATCACAGCCATGCCAGTAGTTACATGCCTACCATGCAGAACAGGATGTGCCCACACTTCTAATCATTCCCCATTGGCTGAATTCTGGCTCTTTGAATTATGGGAACTTTCGATTCCGGTATCCGATATACTGAAAGTATCGGCCGATACACAATACTAGCGGTATCGGAATGCTCAACACTAGTTATTACCTCATAAAATGACAGTGGTCAGAATTGTACAAATTGGCCTGGTCAGGAAGGTGAAAACAGGCTTCGGAGTGAAGGGGTTAAAGGGGTTAAAGAACTCTGCTTCTTTGTCCACTTATGAGTAATTTCTTCCTCTCTCCCTGCCTCCTGTACTCATCATTTACTCTGGAAAAAAAACATCTTAACTCTGTATTCCTCAAGAAAAGATGGACATCCATCACAATGTAGTGTTGGATTACACGTTATACTCTATGGAGAGGGCAGATGAGAGGAGGGTCAGAGTGGGAAATCAAGGAGAGGAAGATACAGAAAAAGCACAAAGAACTTTTTAATAAGTCTTTTACTTCAACTCAGTGCTAGAGTCACATGTGCCCTGTCCTATACTGCTATATAATGTCCTCCATGCTGCTGCTTCTGTCTGAGTGCCAACTACGTAAGGACTTAATAACACAGGAATCCCTGGCAGATACAGTCACTTGAATGCATCAGTGCCCATCAGACTCAGCTTGCTGAACAACTAGAGAATTACAGAGACTACAATAGTAACGAAGATCTGCAGAATTATACAGAGGTGATCCGAGGGCGGCCCATTAAATTGAACATGACAGTGTATAATCCCATAACTGGGTTCTACATAGGGGGTTTAGAGTCATCTTGTTAAATTTGTAAGCTGCTGTGCTCCACCACCATTAGGCCACCCTAGGCATTCATTTGATTGTTCCAGTTTTCCAGGTAAAAGCTCGGTAGCTGCACTAGGCGGCTGCACAATTAGTTAAATTATAGTAACGTAGTCAACATTTCGGTGCCTACTGAATGACGCAGCACTGTGGTTCCGTTCAGTTCTGACCTGGTGTGTGTGAATTACCTTGTCACATTTTGTTGGTGATAGAAGCGTAACCATTCTGAGCTTATTAAAGTTCATTTGACAAATTATTTGACAAAATAATTATTTGACAAAAAATTTGACAAATGCTTTCCTTGTCCAGGGCTTTGTTGTATCCTGGGGAGCCCATCCAGGTACAATAACAAGTTCTGTGCAGCAAGCTCCCCCTAGAAGTGAGTGTAGGAGGCCTGGTTGTCATTATTGACCTCTACAGAATGAAGACCTGTATCAGAATAATTAATCCTCAGCCTATGGATATCTTATTATTAAATTATTCAATGTTAAAATGTGAACTTGCTCTTGAAGACAATTTCTGGTAACACTAAGGTGTAACCGGCAAACTTGTGCCTTTTGTTCACACCTGCTTGTGGGGATGGTCTCAGCTTGCATTAAGCTGCAGTGGCAGGGGATATACACTTAAAAGCAGCATTAAGTTTAATAATTGGCATTATTAGCTCAGCAGTCAGAACACATGCTATCATAATCTTCCCCTAAGCCTTTGTATAATGGTATAAGTTACAGAAATGTAGTACTATTATTATTATTACTAATATAATTGTTTTAAAATTACATCGATTGACATGTGTAAAAAGGTTTTATGTGCATAACAACATAATAAAAAGTAAAATTAACATAAGCTTGTTGAAAGATAGACTTAAGGCTAGAAAATACGAGGAAAGGAGAAGAGTAGTTGAGACTATTATTCATTTGGCTGCAGGGTCGGACTAGCCCACTGGAGGACCGGAGGATTCTTCGGTGGGCCCAGGCACTGACATCTACTGGCATACAGGGCTGGCAGCTGCAAGAACCAATGCTGCCCCAAGGGCCCCCAGCCATTGGCGTGTCGCTAATAGCAGCACGCCATCCAGCTGCTATGGGGCCTGTGAGTCAGGAGAGCAGCAACGGTGGAGCACCGGGTAACAGGAGGCAGGAGCCGGCTGCTGCAGCTAAAGCCTGTGCCCGCCACTAAAGAGAAATGAATATTCACTGTTCTCCACGCTCACTTTAATAGCGGGCAGCAGTGCCGGCGTCAGCACCTGGCAAGTGCCAGAGCCCTGAGCAGGTGGAGGCTCACTCGCCATTGGTGACACCGGTGCACTGTGGAGGCCTGGTATCTGTGTTGACAACCGCAAGTGGGCCCCCCCGCTTGCTCAGGGCCCTGGCACTTGTGATACTTACCGCTCCCCACTCCACTGCTGTGACGTCTTCCACGTCTCCTGACTGACGTTCAGGTCAATGGTCGCAATAAGGTCACATCTGTGCACCCTCTGTCTGAACAGTCACAGTTCAGAGAACCAGAAGACGCCGATGCTGAGGAGTCCAGAGCAGAGCAGCGGCCAGCAAGGAGAGGTGAGTATTTCATCTTTTTAATGTTTGTAGCAATATATGGGGACCAATATACACTGGAGCATCATATATGGGGGTCATTACATGTGGCGCATTATATGGGGACTATCATACACTAGAGCATCATATATGGGGCCCATTATACACTGGTACATTATAGGAGATCATCATACACTCGAGCATCATATATGGGGTCCATTATATATGGAGCATTATATGGGGCTTATCATACACTGGAGCATCATAAACTGGAGCATCAAGTGGGGCACATTTTATATGCAGCATCATATGGGGCCCATTATATATGGGCTCATTGTATATGAAGCATTATATGGGGCCTGTTCTGTGTGGAGCATTATATGGGGTCCATTCTGTATCGAGCAATATGTGTGGCCCATCATATACTGTATGTAGCATTATATGGGACTCATTATACTGTATGGAGCAATATACGTGGCTCATTATACTCTATGGGACCCATCATATACTATATGGAGAATTATATAGGGCCCATTATACACTGGAGCATTATGTAGAACCCATCATATACTGTATGGAACATTATATGGGACTCATTATGTATGGAACAATATATGGAGCATTATAAGGGGCTCATTAAACTGTTTGGAGCATTATATTGGGCTCATTATACTGTATGGAGCAATATATGGGGCCCATTATTCTTTATGGAGCATTATATGGGGCCCATTACAGTATGGAGCAATATATGGGGCTCATTATACTGTATAGAGTAAAATATGGGGCCTATTATATACTGTATGGAGCAATATATGGGGCTCATTATTCTATATGGAGCAATATATGGGGCTCATTATTCTGTATGGAGCAATATATGTGACTCATTTACTGTATGTAGCATTATATGAGGTCCATTATTCTGTATGGAGCAATATATGGGACTCAGTATTCTGTATGTAGCAATATTGGGGCCTATTATATACTGTATGGAGCAATATATAGGGCTCATTATTCTGTATGGAGCAATATATGGAGCTCATTATACTGTATGGAGCAATACATGAGGTTCATTACACTGTATGGAGCATTATATGGGGTCCATTATTCTGTATGGAGAAATACATGGGGCTCATTATTCTGTATGGAGCACTATGTGGTTCCCATAATACTGTATGGAGGACTATACAGTTTTTGACCTATTTTTGCATTTACACTAGATATCCCTCATGTAATGTAAGAAGTGAAATCTTTGACATTGCACTATAGCTATCTTTCTCTGCCATATCTGTGCATCATGAAATGTGGTATGTGTTAAAGGGGCCCACTGAGACGCTTTTGACCGTGGCTCACGAAAACCTGGAGCCGGCAATGGGGATGTGGGTAATGTAATAGTATGCAGGTACTGAGTATGTCACCACGGAACAGACAGACCAACAGTTGAGGGGTTTAATAACAGGAATCAGGTTCTCCTCGCAGGGAGGAAGCAATGGAAAATAACTAGCAATAGAACAGTGCAAAAATATGGGAGTCAAACAGTGTAACAGAAGTAAGCACGATTTCTTGAGAAAAGAACACATCAGTCTGATGAGGACTTGATTGAAGGGTCGTCTTCTCCAACGTAGGCACCAAGAAACAGCGGCACTTGTCGTCCCTCTGTTGTCCATGGGCTGAGTAGTCTCTAGGAGCCCGCTGCCTGGGGTTTCGGGAGTTAATGTGATATGCACAGGCTCTGAGTCTTTAGCTTTTACAGCACAGCCTATCCCGGGAAAACGATAATCAGTCTATTATTAAGTCTCTCACCAGGAATCAGGGGCTCTGCACTGTTAAGTCTCTCACCAGGAATCAGGGGCTCTGCACTGTTAAGTCTCTGTACTGATACCGCGGGTACCAGGGGGTCGCAGTCTCTGCACAGGCCAATGTCTCTACACGGGTCTCAAAGCACCTCTCTCCAGTCACAGCAGAGCCTGCTTTCATGTGCTCACAAGATGCAGTCTTTCTGGGCAAGCTCCCTGTATTTTAAACCAAAAAATATAGGAGCTCAAAAAAACCTATCACATATACAGTCATGGCCAAAAGTATTCACACCCCTGCAATTCTGTCAGATAATACTCAGTTTCTTCCTGAAAATGATTGCAAACACAAATTTTTTGGTATTATTATCTTCATTTAATTTGTCTTAAATGAAAAAACACAAAAGAGAATGAAGCAAAAAGCAAAACATTTATCATTTCACACTAAACTCCAAAAATGGGCCAGACAAAAGTATTGGCACCCTCAGCCTAATACTTGGTTGCATAACCTTTAGCCAAAATAACTGCGACCAACCGCTTCCTGTAACCATCAATGAGTTTCTTACGATGCTCTGCTGGAATTTTAGACCATTCTTCTTTGGCAAATTGCTCCAGGTCCCTGATATTTGAAGGGTGCCTTCTCCAAACTGCCATTTTTAGATCTCTCCACAGGTGTTCTATGGGATTCAGGTCTGGACTCATTGCTGGCCACCTTAGAAGTCTCCAGTGCTTTCTCTCAAACCATTTTCTAGTGCTTTTTGAAGTGTGTTTTGGGTCATTGTCCTGCTGGAAGACCCATGACCTCTGAGGGAGACTCCGTTTTCTCACACTGGGCCCTACATTATGCTGCAAAATTTGTTGGTAGTCTTCAGACTTCATAATGCCATGCACACGGTCAAGCAGTCCAGTGCCAGAGGCAGCAAAGCAACCCCAAAACATCAGGGAACCTCCGCCTTGTTTGACTGTAGTGACCGTGTTCTTTTCTTTGAATGCCTCTTTTTTCCTCCTGTAAACTCTATGTTGATGCCTTTGCCCAAAAAGCTCTACTTTTGTCTCATCTGACCAGAGAACATTCTTCCAAAACGTTTTAGGCTTTTTCAGGTAAGTTTTTGCAAACTCCAGCCTGGCTTTTTTATGTCTCGGGGTAAGAAGTGGGGTCTTCCTGGGTCTCCTACCATACAGTCCCTTTTCATTCAGATGCAGACGGATAGTATGGGTTGACGCTGTTGTACCCTCGGACTGCAGGGCAGCTTGAACTTGTTTGGATGTTAGTCGAGGTTCTTTATCCAACATCCGCACAATCTTGCGTTGAAATCTCTTGTAAATTTTTCTTTTCCGTCCAAATCTAGGGAGGTAAGCCACAGTGCCGTGGGCTTTAAACTTCTTGATGACACTGCGCACGGTAGACACAGGAACATTCAGGTCTTTGGAGATGGACTTGTAGCCTTGAGATTGCTCATGCTTCCTCATAATTTGGTTTCTCAAGTCCTTAGACAGTTCTTTGGTCTTCTTTCTTTTCTCCATGCTCAATGTGGTACACGCAAGGACACAGGACAGAGGTTGAGTCAACTTTAATCCATGTCAACTGGCTGCAAGTGTGATTTAGTTATTGCCAACACCTGTTAGGTGCCACAGGTAAGTTACAGGTACTGTTAATTACACAAATTAAAGAAGCATCACATGATTTTTCGAACAGTGCCAATACTTTTGTCCACCCCCTTTTTTATGTTTGGTGTGGAATTATATCCAATTTGGCTTTAGAACAATTCTTTTTGTGTTTTTTCATTTAAGACAAATTAAATGAAGATAATAATACCAAAGAATTTGTGTTTGCAATCATTTTCAGGAAGAAACTGAGTATTATCTGACAGAATTGCAGGGGTGTGAATACTTTTGGCCATGACTGTATAATCAGATCAAATTCAAGCAGACAACAAAATCCTATACCAAAAAGAACACTTGAACAAAAAAAGTAAAAATGACCACATAATCAATCAAATAAATGATTTTATTAGAGACACCAATCTAATTTAACACAAAAACATGATTAAAAAACATATAAAAAATCTAAAAAACAAGGAGAGCAGAGCACCACAAGTAATCCAATTTAATTACCAACATAACAAACGGTACTGTATATATCCAACTAATCATACATAGGGAAAATACGTATTTCATACTCACAATCTCGTTATATCATAAATAATATTAAATAAAGTGCTATAAATATATATCCAAATCCAAATAGTACCAAATAAAGTGCATAGATAAAAGGGTACATGTAGCCCAAAAGTATATCATAAAGTGCACATGTATAAATCACATACAGTGATTCCTAATAAGGGAGTTGCTGAAGCATGATAAATGATATACAGTGATTCCTAATACGAGAGTTACTGAAGCATGATAAGGACATCCATATACCAACCAGAATTCATTTCCCACATGGTGCCACTGCTACCCCACGCTCCAAGAAACAGCAGCACTTGTCGTCCCTCTGTTGTCCGTGGGCTGAGTAGTCTCTAGGAGCCCGCTGCCTGGGGTTTCGTGAGTTAATGTGATATGCACAGGCTCTGAGTCTTTAGCTTTTACAGCACAGCCTATCCCGGGAAAACGATAATCACTCTATTATTAAGTCCCTCACCAGGAATCAGGGGCTCTGCACTGTTAAATCTCTCACCAGGAATCAGGGGCTCTGCACTGTTAAGTCTCTGTACTGATACCGCGGGTACCAGGGGGTTGCAGTCTCTGCACAGGCCAATGTCTCTACACGGGTCTCAAAGCGCCTCTCTCCAGTCACAGCAGAGTCTGCTTTCATGTGCTCACAAGATGCAGTCTTTCTGGGCAATCT
Source organism: Ranitomeya variabilis (assembly GCF_051348905.1). NCBI lineage: Eukaryota > Metazoa > Chordata > Amphibia > Anura > Dendrobatidae > Ranitomeya > Ranitomeya variabilis. Next base: position 898,276,606 of record NC_135233.1, read on the forward strand.
CCCTGTATTTGTCCTCTGACCGGGAGCTCTCTCTCTCCCGGAGTGCAGCTGCACCCTGCTCTGACCGCTGCTCACGCTGCTCATGCTGCTCTGTTCCTTGCGCGTGTGCCTTTCCCACTCTTTACCCGGCTTCCTTCCTGTCCCAGTCTCTAAGTCTGCCCCCTGGGGAACCTGCAGCACAGCTCAATGATTCCAGGCACAGAGCCGAGAAGGTAACCGCCCCCAGACTCTTCTTGTGCTTCACCTCTAGTGTTGAGCGATACCGTCCGATACTTGAAAGTATCGGTATCGGAAAGTATCGGCTGATACCGGCAAAGTATCGGATCTAATCCGATACCGATACCCGATACCAATACAAGTCAATGGGACTCAAGTATCGGACGGTATTCCTGATGGTTCCCAGGGTCTGAAGGAGAGGAAACTCTCCTTCAGGCCCTGGGATCCATATTAATGTGTAAAATAAAGAATTAAAATAAAAAATATTGCTATTCTCACCTCTCCGACGCAGCCTGGACCTCACCGAAGGAACCGGCAGCGTTGTTTGCTTAAAATGCGCGCTTTTACTTCCTTCCGCGACATCACGGCTTGTGATTGGTCGCGTGCCGCCCATGTGGCCGCGACGCGACCAATCACAGCAAGCCGTGACGTAATTTTCAGGTCCTCAATGCCTAATTCTAGGCATTCATGATTTTAAAATTACGTTCTGGCTTGTGATTGGTCGCGTCGCGGTCACATGGGCGACGCGACCAATCACAAGCCGTGACGTCACGGGAGGCAGGAGATGCGCGCATTTTTAAAATTACGTCACGGCTTGTGATTGGTTGCGTGCCGCCCATGTGACCACGACGCGACCAATCACAGCAAGCCGTGACGTAATTTCAGGTCCTGAATGCAGAAATAGGCATCAGGACCTGAAATTACGTCACGGCTTGCTGTGATTGGTCGCGTCGCGGTCACATGGGCGGCACGCAACCAATCACAAGCCGTGACGTAATTTTAAAAATGCGCGCATCTCCTGCCTCCCGTGACGTCACGGCTTGTGATTGGTCGCGTCGCCCATGTGACCGCGACGCGACCAATCACAAGCCGGAACGTAATTTTAAAATCATGAATGCCTAGAATTAGGCATTGAGGACCTGAAAATTACGTCACGGCTTGCTGTGATTGGTCGCGTCGCGGCCACATGGGCGGCACGCGACCAATCACAAGCCGTGACGTCGCGGAAGGAAGTAAAAGCGCGCATTTTAAGCAAACAACGCTGCCGGTTCCCTCGGTGAGGTCCAGGCTGCGTCGGAGAGGTGAGTATAGCAATATTTTTTATTTTAATTCTTTATTTTACACATTAATGTTGTTTCAATACCGATACCCGATACCACAAAAGTATCGGATCTCGGTATCGGAATTCCGATACCCGCAAGTATCGGCCGATACCTGATACTTGCGGTATCGGAATGCTCAACACTATTCACCTCCTTACATTCCCCCCTCTTTCTGCTCGCCATTCCACAGGCGAGATTTTCAGGAGTTCCTGTTGGCAATCTTCCAGTCCTTGCACAATCTGCTGCCAGATGAACTTGTCCTGATTGTAGCGAACAGGGTGTACACCAGCCGTTGTACGTTCAGAGCGTCTCAAATAAGCAGGGGTGGTGGTGTCAACTGCTGTGGGAGGAGTCGAGGCTTCCTCTGATACGTTGGTAGTTTCAGGCACCAGCCCTGTTTCTGGGTTCCCTGGGAGGGATTGGGAGTCTTCCTCGTCTTCCACATCTACATTGATCACTGGTCCAGCAGCCGGTGGGGGCGCTGGACCCAATTGGACTGATTCAGGATCTCTAGACAAACATGGATGCAACATATTCCTGTGCAGTGTGCAGGTGGGAGTCCCCTCTTCCATTTCAGGCTGGACCTCATAAACGGGACCCCTGTTGCCGAGCCGCCACTTCACTCGGTACGGCCTTTTCTCCCACCGGTACTCTAGTTTGTTGTGTGGGCACTTTTCCCTCACTAAGACTTGGTCTCCAGGCCACAGTGCTGTCCCATTTTGAGGAGCTACCTGGTGATGATCCAATTCTTGCAGCCAGTTCTGCACTAGACGTTGAATTGTCCGCAGCCGACGATGATGTTCTTGAACCCAGGAGTACACCCACGTCCGTGGGTAGTCCTCCTCGGGTTCCAGCTCTGCCAGCCCCTTCCCGGGTTGGCCAAAGAACAAAGAGTAGGGGGTGAATCCGGTGGTGCTGTGTTTCCAAATGTTATACGCCCATACCAATTCAGGGACGGACTCAGTCTACTTCACCTTCTGGTCCTCTTCCAGGGTCCCCAGCATTTGAATCAGAGTGCGGTTAAATCTTTCACAAGCCCCATTCCCCTGTGGATGATAAGGGGTGGTCCAGGACTTATCGATTTTGTACAGCTGGTGCAGCTCCTCCATCACTCTTCCGAGGAAGCAGGCCCCTTGATCAGAATGGATGCGCTTTGGACACCCGTACACCTGTATGAAGTGTTTGCAAACTCGGCAGTATGGTCCCGCGTGGGCGTCACTACAGCAAATTTAGTAAAGTGGTCTATCATCACTAAACAGTTCTCATAGCCTTGGTGTGCTGGTCCAATTGTCAAGTAATCTATTGCCAGTAGGTCCATGGGGCCAGAAGACCTCACCGTCTCTGTGGGAGCTCTTTGTTCTGGTGGTTTGACCAGCTCACAACTTCTGCATTGCTGACATACTTTCTCCAGAATGTTCCTTAAGTGGGGATGATAAAATAGGCGCTGTAACCACTGGAAAGTTTTTTCTGGCCCAAAGTGTGCTCCTTTCTCATGTGCTTCCTTAGCCACCTGGTCTATCAAGGACGAGGGAATCACCATCTGCCATACAAGACTGAGTTCTGTTTGCAGGAATACCTTCTGGTACAGGATACCATCCCACAACCGGAGCCTCTCCCACTGGGAGTACTTCAGGTGACATGGACCTCCTCTCGCGCTGATTGGGCATTTGTTCAGACATGACCCACCTTCTCAAATGAGCTAGCCCCGGATCCTCCTGCTGCACTGGGACCCACTCATTTGCTGCTCCAGCAAATTCACACAGGCCTCTTCCTGTTCAATTTCCCTTGCCGCTGCCACCATCCTGGCAGTCTCTCCAAAACCTGGAACCTCCACATCTTCCAGTTCTTCGTCCTGGCTGGGTGCTGGTTTGCGATAGTTTACTCGGGAGAGGGCATCCGCATGAACATTCTCAGCTCCTATTTTATACAAAATTCTGTATTGGAACTTGGCCATTCGGGCTACCCAACGTTGTTCTAGGGCACCTAACTTGGCATTCTCGAGATGGGCCAATGGATTGTTATCGGTGCATACATGAACTTCTGAGCCAGCCAGATATTCCACGAACTTCTCAGTCATTGCCCACACCAGCGCCAACAACTCCAGCTTAAATGAACTGTAATTTTTTGGATTCCTTTCCGAGTCATGCAAAGACCGACTGGCGTATGCAATGACGCGCTCTTTCCCATCCTGCATCTGCGATAGTACGGCCCCAAGGCCCTGCAGGCTCCCATCAGTGTGCAAGATGAATGGTTGTGTGAAGTCAGCGTAGGCCAGCATGGGGTCCTCCGTCAAAGCCTTCTTCAAAGCCAAGAATGCCTCCTCCTGACGCTTCCCCCACTGTATGTTCCTGTTTTTGGTGCAAGAGGGCACTCCCCTCAACAACTCCTGGAGTGGATTATCAAGGTGGGTAAAGTCTTTTACGAAGCGTCTGAAGTATCTTGTGAGTCCCAGGAATGCACGCACATCTTTCACAGTTTTTGGAGTTGGCCACTCTTGTACCACAGCGATATTCTCCTGGGAAGGCCTCACCCCCTCAGCGGAGACAACGTGTCCCAAGTATTCAATCTCGGTACAGAAGAGGTGACATTTCTGGGGTTTCATTTTCAAGCCATACTTCTGTAGCCGACTCAAAACTTGCCCTAGTCTCTGCAGATGCTCCTCAAAGGTGGGGGCAAAGACGATGATATCATCCAAGTAGATAAAAGTGGCTTCAAAGTTCAGGTCTCCCAGACATCTCTCCTTGAGTCACTGAAATGTTCCTGGGGCATTTGCTAGGCCGAAGGGTATCCGGTCCCATTGGAAAGATGAAAGCTGTCTTGGCTCGGGCTTGCTCAAACATGGGCACCTGCCAGTAGCCGCTGGCCAAGTCTAACGTGGAGAAATATCTGGCATTCCCTAGTGCCATCAGGGACTCCTCTATCCTGGGCAGTGGGTACGAGTCCCGCACTGTGCAAGCGTCGAGCTGGCGATAGTCCACACAGAACCGCAAGGACCCGTCTTTCTTTCTCGCCAAGACTATAGGGGCAGCCCACGGGCTGTGACTCTCGCGTATAACTCCCTTCTTCAGCATGTGTGACAGCATTCCCTTCACCTCCTGGTACATCTGTGGGGGTATTTGGCGGTACCATTCCCGGATTGGTGCCGCATGCCCGGTGGGTATCTCGTGGGTGATGGCTGTGGTACGTCCAATGTCATCTTCACCTTTGCCGAACGCCTCCTGAAATTTCTCCAATACGGCAACCACCTGAGGTACCTGATGCGGAGTAAGTTCTGAGAGATCCACCCTCATGCGTTCCAGTATCTGGCACCCTTCTTGCAGTAATCTGGGGTCCGGAGCTGCCTCCGCTTTGATGATCACCAGCCACGGATCTTCTGGCCTTGCGGTCTGCTGTACCACCTCAGTTGGGACCAACTCATTTGGGAGGCCCAGGACTTGAGCGACTTCACTTCTAGGGGGCAAAGTTGTATCTGTCTCCCCCAAATTTATGCAGCACACAAGGACAGTTCCATCCCGCATGGTAGCCAGGGACCGTGTGACCAATATTCCTGACGGCAGCTGGTCGGCTCTGCTGGGCTCAATTTGGACTTCGACCCCTTCCAGCGGGATGCCAGCTCGTATAGGCAAGGGAAGCACCATCTGCCCAGGGGTCAATATTCGATTGACTGAGGCGGGGGCGATGACTTTGCCGAGTTCCTTTCCGTTGCTGTATGCTTCCTGGACCTGGGCAGTCCGTATCAATTGTTGAAAGACCCTTCTCTGGGGGGTTTGGTCCCTCCATTGTTTCTGGAACTGTCCCGGAGACTCGATGAAAACCAGGCTTCCGAGGTCTTTTAACACATTCATGCCCAGGGTCACAGTATGGTCTTTAGCTACCTCTCCATCCACCAGTACCACTCGTCTTCTCCCGAGGTCTTTTCCGCAGACCTCTATGTTCATCCATACCACCCCTGTGACCGGGATGGGCAAGTGATTGGCCGCCATAAGTTTGATCACAGGGCCCCATTCGGGACATAGTGCCTCTGAAGTGACAGCGGAGATATCTCTCAGGCATGGTGGTCACTTGTGAGCTGGTGTCTATTAAGCACCGCACTGCTCTTCCATTGATTTCTGCCCAGACCAGAGGGCACGTGGAAACAAGGCTGTGGGGACTCTTACTCCTCCTCCTCTGTTCTTCACGCTCCGAGCGGTGCCCCTCGAGCTCAGAGCCACTTAGTGTAAAGGATGGCACGGGGATGGTCGGCTCCACCGGGGGCACCATCGAGCAATGTGGCCGGTTTCTCCACAAGTGTAGCATGTAAGAGGGCTTGTCCTCCTGGTAGTTTCACCCTCCATTCGGGGGGCAGCTTCTCTGTCTCGCACCAGAGGGCTGGGCCCTTCTGCCAGAGTTCTTCTGGAGGCCACCATTTCTTCACGGACCTATCTAATCTCCATTCTCTGGTCCTCCACCCACTGGGGGATATTGTCTGTGTTGGTGGTTACCTCCCTGCTCAGCACCCTTCCCACCAGCCCCGTCACTCCCTGTTCTTGTTCTCGCACACGCGCCTTACTGCCAACCTCAGAGAAAGTCATGTCTGGCTTTACTCGCATGCGCTCTCGCAGTGCCTGTTTCATTATTGCGTCATGCAGTCCCATCACCAGCTGATCTCTGAGCACCACATCAACTGACCCAACCCCTACACCGTCCTTTCGTCTTAAAGCAGTGTGAAGCTTTTGTAGGGCATTCATGAATTGGGTCACAGTCTCCCCCTCCCATTGTACCCGGTGAAACGGTCACATGTGAAGTTCCACTACGTCAGTGGGGTCCCCATGCGTCTCCTCAAGTATGCGCAGCACTTTGTCCAGGGTATCTCCCTCCCGGGGGGACCTATGCATGACAGAATCCCGCGCCTCCCCCTCCAGGGCCATTAATGCAATTTCTGCCTCCAGGGCTGGTGTCAAGGGATGCATCCGCATCATTCCCCGGATACGCTCCATCCAACTCCACAGCATTACATTGTTCCCAGTGAACCTTGTTAAATTATTCAACATGGCTCCCAGGGAAATGCTAGACCTGGGAACTTCCCCAGCTGCTTGGTCTGCCCTGTCCACGCTACCGTGTGAGATCCTGCCGACTACGCCAAATGTAATAGTATGCAGGTACTGAGTATGTCACCACAGAACAGACAGACCAACAGTTTAGGGGTTTAATAACAGGAATCAGGTTCTCCTCGCAGGGAGGAAGCAATGGAAAATAACTAGCAATAAAACAGTGCAAAAATATGGGAGTCAAACAGTGTAACAGAAGTAAGCAAGATTTCTTGAGAAAAGAACACTTATCAGTCTCATGAGCACTTGATTGAAGGGTCGTCTTCTCCAAAGTAGGAACCAAGAAACAGCGGCACTTGTCGTCCCTCTGTTGTCCGTGTGCTGAGTAGTCTCTAGGAGCCCACTGCCTGGGGTTTCGGGAGTTAATGTGATATGCACAGGCTCTGAGTCTTTTACAGCACAGCCTATCCCGGGAATACTATGGTCAGTCTATTATTAAGTCTCTTACCAGGAATCAGGGGCTCTGCACTGTTAAGTCTCTGTACTGATACCGCGGGTACCAGGGGGTCGCAGTCTCTGCACGGGCCAATGTCTCTAGACGGGTCTCAAAGCGCCCCTCTCCAGTCACAGCAGAGTCCGCTTTCATGTACTCACAAGATGCAGTCTTTCTGGGTAATCTCCCTGTATTTGTCCTCTGACTGGGAGCTCTCTCTCCTAGAGCGCAGCTGCACCCTGCTCTGACCGCTGCTCATGCTGCTCACACTGCTCTGTTCCATGCGTGTGTGCCTTTCCCGCTCTCTGCCCGGCTTCCTTCCTGTCCCAGTCTCTAAGTCTGCCCCCTGGGGAACTGCAGCACAGCTCAATGGTTCAAGGCACAGAGCCGAGAAGGTAACCGCCCCCTGACTCTTCTTGTGCTTCACCTCCTTACAGTGCCATGCATACCGGGATAGGGATGAGGGGACAATATATACCAGGATAGGGATTGGGGCCATGCATAGCAGGATGGTGAAGAGGGGGCCATGCATGCCATGATGGTGATGAGGGGGTCATGCATACCAGGATGGGGATGAGGGGGCCATTCATACCAGGGTAGGCATGAGGGGGCTATGTACAGTTAGGTCCATATATATTTGGACAGAGACAACATTTTTCTAATTTTGGTTATATACATTACCACAATGAATTTTAAACAAAACAATTCAGATGCAGTTGAAGTTCAGACTTTCAGCTTTCATTTGAGGGTATCCACATTAAAATTGGATGAAGGGTTTAGGAGTTTCAGCTCCTTAACATGTGCCACCCTGTTTTTAAAGGGACCAAAAGTAATTGGACAATTGACTCCAAGGCTATTTCATGGACAGGTGTGGGGCAATCCCTTCGTTATGTCATTCTCAATTAAGCAGATAAAAGGCCTGGAGTTGATTTGAGGTGTGGTGCTTGCGTTTGGAAGGTTTTGCTGTGAAGTAAACATGCAGTCAAAGGAGCTCTCCATGCAGGTGAAACAAGCCATCCTTAAGCTGCGAAAACAGAAAAAACCCATCCAAGAAATTGCTACAATATTAGGAGTGGGAAAATCTACAGTTTGGTACTTCCTGAGAAAGAAAGAAAGCACTGGTGAACTCATCAATGCAAAAAGACCTGGGCGCCCACGGAAGACAACAGTGGTGGAGGATAGAAGAATAATCTCCATGGTGAAGAGAAACCCCTTCACAACAGCCAACCAAGTGAATAACACTCTCCAGGAGGTCGGCGTATCAATATCCAAATCTATCATAAAGAGAAGACTGCATGAAAGTAACTACAGAGGGTTCACTGCACGGTGCAAGCCACTCATAAGTGTCAAGAATAAAAAGGGCTAGACTGGACTTTGCTAAAAAACATCTAAAAAAGCCAGCACAGTTCTGGAAGAACATTCTTTGGACAGATGAAACCAAGATCAACCTCTGCCAGAATTATGGAAAGAGAAAAGTATGGCGAAGGCGTGGTACAGCTCATGATCCAAAGCATAGCACATCATCTGTAAAACACGGCGGAGGCAGTGTGATGGCTTGGGCATGCATGGCTGCCAGTGGCACTGGGTCACTAGTGTTTATTGATGATGTGACACAGGACAGAAGCAGCCGAATGAATTCTGAGGTATTCAGAGACATACTGTGTGCTCAGATCCAGCCAAATGCAGCCAAACTGATTGGTCGTTGTTTCACACTACAGATGGACAATGACCCAAAACATAAAGCCAAAGCAACCCAGGAGTTTATTAAAGCAAAGAAGTGGAATATTCTTGAATGGCCAGGTCAGTCACCTGATCTCAATCCAATTGAGCATGCATTTTACTTGTTAAAGACTAAACTTCAGACAGAAAGGTCCACAAACAGACAGCAACTAAAAACCACCGCAGTGAAGGCCTGGCAGAGCATCAAAAAGGAGGAAACACAGCGTCTGGTGATGTCCATGAGTTCAAGACTTCAGGCAGTCATTGCCAACAAAGGGTTTTCAACCAAGTACTAAAAATGAACATTTTATTTAAAATTATTGAATTTGTCCAATTACTTTTGGTCCCTTTAAAAACAGGGTGGCACATGTTAAGGAGCTGAAACTCCTAAACCCTTCATCCAATTTTAATGTGGATACCCTCAAATGAAAGCTGAAAGTCTGAACTTCAACTGCATCTGAATTGTATTGTTTAAAATACATTGTGGTAATGTCTATAACCAAAATTAGAAAAATGTTGTCTCTGTCCAAATATATATGGACCTAACTGTATATCTGGATTGAGGACATATAGATACACCAGGATGTGGATATTAGTACAGAATTGACCACATTTTTTACTTTATTTTTTTTTCTATTTTCCTCCTCAAAAGCCTAGGTGCGTTTTATGGTCTGGTGCATCTTCTCGTCCGAAAAATACAGTATATAACAGTGAGCGAGCGAGTGAGTACATGGTGGCCATAATACTGTAGGACTGCATTATATTCTATGGGGGGCTGCATTATATTCTATGGGGGGCTGCATTATATTCTATATGGGAGCTACTTTACATTCTATGAGGGGGCTGCATTATATGCTATGGGGGGGCTACGTTATATTCTTTGAGGGATGCCCCAACCCCTTAAATATTATTAAGACAAGTACTACCTTATATTATACCCTGATATTAGCGTGTTTAACCGCACAATTGGTGGTCTCGTATTTATTTCTATGTAGCTACATAGTGGGCCCCAAGAATGATTTTCTCTGATGGTGGGCCCAAGGTACTCCAGTCCCATGCTGTTTGGCTGTGTTACATAGTTCAAAGCAAATGATTCCAGTCATTCATTTTCACCGACAGGGTAGAAAAATATTCCTTGAATGTTGCTGTTTCAATTATAATTCAAAGAATTCTACAATTTATTTTATAACAAAAAAAAGTCCAAAAACAGCTGAATATTTATTACGTCAAATAAATGTGGAAAGCAAGTTGCATTTCAGGAACATGGAGAGAAGAGGCAGCATGCCTCACTACTTCTAAATTAGATCACAAATTTTCCTGGCTGATGGTAGCATCTTAGTGCGCACGCAGAAGGCGAGATCTGAATAAATTACATTTTAATATCCAAGGTTCATTTAGCCATGCTGAGATCACACAGACGCAAATAAATTCACATACATGAATTTGTTGCAGCCCTAAGGACTTTTACCAAAAGAAAAAGTTTAACAGCTGTGGTAGAATCTTTCTGTACTGGAATAAAATCCGCTATTATCCAGGGAGCCAGGTGTGTTAAGAACAAAAACAATGCGCAACACCTTTCTGTTGTTTTCTCTTCACTTTTATCAGTTCCATGGAGAGGACTTTTTATTGTTTTAGTAAAGACTGTGAAGTAGTGTTCATGGGCTTGAATAAATATCAGCACATCTTTGTATAGAACTGTCTAAAGAAGATCCAACATGAAAAATAGTTCTTCAATCTTCATTGTAAAAAATGAAGCAAAGTTTAGGTCACAAAAGCTCTTGATTTGCTGGACTTTTTTTTTTTTTATCTTCCAACCTTTTTTATATGTATATAGATTTTTTAATCTATTTTTTGTACATGGGACGGTCAACTTATCTGGCTGCTATTCTGAGAGTTAAAGACCCCATACACATTAGATATTGGTCGATCAAACAATTGTTTGACCAACATCTAATTCTCCTGATTAGCCAATACACATATGGCACATACCGTAGGAATGCTTGGTCAACCAAGCACTCCTGTGTAGGGTTGAGCGACTTTCATTTTTTTAAGATCGAGTCTGGTTTTGTGAAACCCGATTTAGTCCAGAGTCGAGTCGAGTGAAGTCGGCCGATTATCGCTAAAAGTCGGGGATCGACCGAAACACGAAACCCAATGCAAGTCAATGGGGAAGCATAGCCGGCAGTGAGTGGAGGCCAGGAAAACACCTACAGTGCACATTTTACTGCCAAAAACATCCATTCTTGTTTTCTGAAGCTTGTCAATCTTAATTAACTTTATAATAATAGTTGGGCACTGGAAATTGGGGGTCATTTGGCAAAAGTTGTGGGGGTAGGGCTGGTTCAAGGTTTTAGTGGGCCCAGGAAACATGGACTACGTCATGGCGGTGGAGCAGGGAGAGGTAAGTATTTCAACGTTGCAAGTGCTGTGATCCTGAGCAAGCAGGGGGGGCCCACTCGTTCGCATTGGCACTGGCACAGGGCCCCTCAAAGTACGGCGGTGTGTTTGCATGGCGGGGGCGCCTCCCACCAGCAGCGACACTTTTGCGTACTCTGAGTGGCCCTGTGCCAGTGACGTCGCCAACGAGTATGCCCCCCCACCTGATGAAGGAACCTGCACTTTCATCTGCACCTTCCTCTTTGTCCCTGTGTAAGGTGGTATAATATGCGGGAAGGGGAACCTTACTTTCAGCAGGGTCAGATTCTGGCTGTGTAGAGTACAAGGGGAATGTAGTGGTCTAGGTCAATGTACCAGCAGACTCATCTAGCAGTGGCTGGGCAATGGGCAGGATGATGAGGAAACAGATATAGGGCCAAAGAATAAAGTAGGCTAAATGCAGATCAAAATTGGTAACAGGACTAAACAGGCGGCATTGCTTTGTTCAGTGGAGTAGCAAACCCAAGAGCAGCAGACACTGTTTCAAGGGCCTAACCACACTAGTAGGCCAAATGCAGTTTAATATCTGATAGTATAGGCCGAAAGCCAGAATGTGGAAGCTCAGCTTTGTTCAGTTGAGGACAACACCAGGGAGGGGCAGACACCGTTAGTAGGCCCTAAACACCATTTTGTTTTTTAAAAAACACTTAATGAGAGCCAGAAGGTTGAAGCTCAGCTTTATTCAGTTGAGGGCAACACCAGGGAGGGGCAGACACCGTTAGTAGGCCCTAAACACCATTTTGTTTTTTAAAAAACACTTAATGAGAGCCAGAAGGTTGAAGCTCAGCTTTATTCAGTTGAGGGCAACACCAGGCAGGGGCAGACACCGTTAGTAGGCCGGAACCACCATTTTGTTTTTTAAAAAACACTTAATGAGAGCCAGAAGGTTGAAGCTCAGCTTTATTCAGTTGAGGGCAACACCAGGCAGGGGCAGACACCGTTAGTAGGCCGGAACCAGCAATGTGTTTAAAAACAGCAGTTAATCAGAGCCGGAAGGTAGAAGCTCAGCTTTATTAAGTTGAGGGCAACACCAGGGAGGGGCAGAAGCCGTTAGTAGGCCCTAACCACCATTTTGTTTTTTAAAAAACACTTAATGAGAGCCAGAAGGTTGAAGCTCAGCTTTATTCAGTTGAGGGCAACACCAGGCAGGGGCAGACACCGTTAGTAGGCCGGAACCAGCAATGTGTTTAAAAACAGCAGTTAATCAGAGCCAGAAGGTTGAAGCTCAGCTTTATTCAGTTGAGGGCAACACCAGGCAGGGGCAGACACCGTTAGTAGGCCGGAACCAGCAATGTGTTTAAAAACAGCAGTTAATCAGAGCCGGAAGGTAGAAGCTCAGCTTTATTCAGTTGAGGGCAACACCAGGGAGGGGCAGAAGCCGTTAGTAGGCCCTAACCACCATTTTGTTTTTTAAAAAACACTTAATGAGAGCCAGAAGGTAGAAGCTCAGCTTTATTCAGTTGAGGACAACTTGAATTAGGGACTGCATACAGACTTAGCAGGCTGTCCCCTGTGTGGACCATGCATCCAATACATTAACCCATTGAGCCACAAAGGACACGTAACCTTCCGTGGCCATGCCTACAGGTCCATGTGTCTGTTGTCAGGTGTACCTTTGTCAGTGTAGGCCTATTGGAAGGAGGGACCGCAGACAGGCTTCGAAGGCCTAACACAATAAAATGGGCTGGCTGTAGGCACTTTAAAATTGGTTCCAGGGGTACACGGGCAGCAGTGGTCTGGTCAGTGGAGGCCTAGTGGAAGGAGGGACCGCAGACAGGCTTCGAAGGCCTAAAATAACAAACAATAGGCTCATGGCAGTTTTACAGCGGTTACATGGATACACGGGCAGGCAGCTTGGTGGTGAGTGGAGGAGTATTTAAAGTAGGGACCGCAGACAGGCTATCAAAGGCCTAAAATAACAAACAATAGGCTCATGGCAGTTTTACAGCGGTTACATGGATACACGGGCAGGCAGCTTGGTGGTGAGTGGAGGAGTATTTAAAGTAGGGACCGCAGACAGGCTATCAAAGGCCTAAAATAACAAACAATAGGCTCATGGCAGTTTTACAGCGGTTACATGGATACACGGGCAGGCAGCTGGTGATGAGTGGAGGAGTATTTAAAGTAGGGACCACAGACAGGCTATCAAAGGCCTAAAATAACAAACAATAGGCTCATGGCAGTTTTACAGCGGTTACATGGATACACAGGCAGCTTGGTGGTGAGTGGAGGAGTATTTAAAGTAGGGACCGCAGACAGGCTATCAAAGGCCTAAAATAACAAACAATAGGCTCATGGCAGTTTTACAGCGGTTACATGGATACACGGGCAGGCAGCTTGGTGGTGAGTGGAGGAGTATTTAAAGTAGGGACCGCAGACAGGCTATCAAAGGCCTAAAATAACAAACAATAGGCTCATGGCAGTTTTACATCGGTTACATGGATACACGGGCAGGCAGCTTGGTGGTCAGTGGAGGAGTATTGCAAGGAGTGACCGCAGACAGGCTATCAAAGGCCTAAAATAACAAACAATAGGCTCATGGCAGTTTTACATCGGTTACATGGATACACGGGCAGGCAGCTTGGTGGTCAGTGGAGGAGTATTTAAAGTAGGGACCGCAGACAGGCTATCAAAGGCCTAAAATAACAAACAATAGGCTCATGGCAGTTTTACAGCGGTTACATGGATACACGGGCAGGCAGTTTGGTGGTGAGTGGAGGAGTATTTAAAGTAGGGACCGCAGACAGGCTATCAAAGGCCTAAAATAACAAACAATAGGCTCATGGCAGCTTTACAGCGGTTACATGGATACACGGGCAGGCAGCTGGTGATGAGTGGAGGAGTATTTAAAGTAGGGACCGCAGACAGGCTATCAAAGGCCTAAAATAACAAACAATAGGCTCATGGCAGTTTTACAGCGGTTACATGGATACACGGGCAGGCAGCTTGGTGGTGAGTGGAGGAGTATTTAAAGTAGGGACCGCAGACAGGCTATCAAAGGCCTAAAATAACAAACAATAGGCTCATGGCAGTTTTACATCGGTTACATGGATACACGGGCAGGCAGCTTGGTGGTCAGTGGAGGAGTATTGCAAGGAGTGACCGCAGACAGGCTATCAAAGGCCTAAAATAACAAACAATAGGCTCATGGCAGTTTTACAGCGGTTACATGGATACACGGGCAGGCAGCTTGGTGGTCAGTGGAGGAGTATTTAAAGTAGGGACCGCAGACAGGCTATCAAAGGCCTAAAATAACAAACAATAGGCTCATGGCAGTTTTACAGCGGTTACATGGATACACGGGCAGGCAGCTTGGTGGTGAGTGGAGGAGTATTTAAAGTAGGGACCGCAGACAGGCTATCAAAGGCCTAAAATAACAAACAATAGGCTCATGGCAGTTTTACAGCGGTTACATGGATACACGGGCAGGCAGCTGGTGATGAGTGGAGGAGTATTTAAAGTAAGGACCGCAGACAGGCTATCAAAGGCCTAAAATAACAAACAATAGGCTCATGGCAGTTTTACAGCGGTTACATGGATACACGGGCAGGCAGCTTGGTGGTGAGTGGAGGAGTATTTAAAGTAGGGACCGCAGACAGGCTATCAAAGGCCTAAAATAACAAACAATAGGCTCATGGCAGTTTTACAGCGGTTACATGGATACACAGGCAGCTTGGTGGTGAGTGGAGGAGTATTTAAAGTAGGGACCGCAGACAGGCTATCAAAGGCCTAAAATAACAAACAATAGGCTCATGGCAGTTTTACAGCGGTTACATGGATACACGGGCAGGCAGCTGGTGATGAGTGGAGGAGTATTTAAAGTAGGGACCGCAGACAGGCTATCAAAGGCCTAAAATAACAAACAATAGGCTCATGGCAGTTTTACAGCGGTTACATGGATACACGGGCAGGCAGCTGGTGATGAGTGGAGGAGTATTTAAAGTAGGGACCGCAGACAGGCTATCAAAGGCCTAAAATAACAAACAATAGGCTCATGGCAGCTTTACAGCGGTTACATGGATACACAGGCAGCTTGGTGGTGAGTGGAGGAGTAGTGCAAGGAGTGTCTGTCCCAGTACTCCCAAAATATAAATAGATGTTAATGTCTCGCAAAACAACCAAAACAAAAAAAAAGGTGGCATACTTAGGTACAGGGGTGGGCTCATCTACTGAGTTTCTGACATAGTAATTTGGCAGTAACTATTTAATGGTGCCAATATAGGACACAGACACAGACTACTTTAAGTTGCATCATAGATGTCTACAAATTTGTATTGTCAGTGCCAGACATTGAATGATGTCAGCGAATAGACTAAAGATTGGTGGAGCTGTGCGACATAATTTTGCACGTGGTAGAGCACATTTTGAGCTGGGGTAGGGGGGAACTCTCTTGAGGCCGGCGGGACCGCCCCAGGGCCCCTCATGTTACAACGGTGTGTCTGACGTTGGGTGCGCACCACCACCGCCAGAGACACTACATTGTACTATGAGGGACCCAGTAGCAATGCCGTCAACCAAAAGCGAGCACACCCACCTCTTCAGACAAACAGCAGTCTCACGGGTGCTTGCGCCAAGTCGCGATACCACGGCCCCGTGTGGGGAGTTTTGCCATTTAGGGAGGTGTAAACATGTCGTATGCTGTACAATCAGCTGCAGCAAATTAGACATTAGAAAAGTAATTCACAGGCAAGAGCTTTTCATAGGAAAGCTAGGTGTCGGCCGGGCAAGGTGGGGCAAAAGATTTCGAAATCCAGTTGTGGTTCATTTTAATGAATGTTAGATCGTCAACATTTTGGGTAGCCAGACGAGTCCTTTTTTTGGTTA
The DNA here is from genome assembly GCF_051348905.1 of Ranitomeya variabilis. Lineage (NCBI taxonomy): Eukaryota > Metazoa > Chordata > Amphibia > Anura > Dendrobatidae > Ranitomeya > Ranitomeya variabilis. The sequence goes on from NC_135233.1 coordinate 898,292,424, forward strand.
ATATTGAACCTGCAGCACTGAATACTCTTTCTGATAGGACACTTGCTGCCGGGCAAGCAAGCTCCTGCAATGCATATTCTGCCAATTCTGGCCAGGTGTCTAATTTGGAGGCCCAGTAATCAAATGGGAATGACGGTTGAGGGAGAACATCGATAAGGGATGAAAAATAGTTAGTAACCATACTGGACAAATGTTGTCTCCTGTCACTTTCAATTGATGCAGCAGTACCTGTCCTGTCTGCGGTCATAGCAAAATCACTCCACAACCTGGTCAGAAAACCCCTCTGTCCAACGCCACTTCTGATGTGTGCACCCCTAACACTCCTAGTCTGCTGCCCCCTGGAGCTCGTGTGAGAACGATCACGTGCGCTGTGTGCTGGGAATGCCTGAAGCAAACGGTCAACAAGAGTTGATTGTTTGGTTGCTAATATTAGTTCCAAGTTCTCATGTGGCATAATATTTTGCAATTTGCCTTTATAGCGTGGATCAAGGAGGCAGGCCAACCAGTAATCGTCATCGTTCATCATTTTCGTAATGCGTGTGTCCCTTTTTAGGATACGTAAGGCATAATCCGCCATGTGGGCCAAAGTTCCAGTTGTCAAATCTCCGGTTGTGATTGGTTGAGGGGCAGTTGCAGGCAAATCTACGTCACTTGTGTCCCTCAAAAAACCAGAACCCGGCCGTGACACGCAACCAATTTCCTGTGCCCCCGGGAAAGGTTCGGCATTAAAAATATACTCATCCCCATCATCCTCCTCGTCCTCCACTTCCTCTTCGCCCGCTACCTCGTCCTGTACACTGCCCTGACCAGACAATGGCTGACTGTCATCAAGGCTTTCCTCTTCCTCTGGTGCAGACGCCTGCTCCTTTATGTGCGTCAAACTTTGCATCAGCAGACGCATTAGGGGGATGCTCATGCTTATTACGGCGTTGTCTGCACTAACCAGCCGTGTGCATTCCTCAAAACACTGAAGGACTTGACACATGTCTTGTATCTTAGACCACTGCACACCTGACAACTCCATGTCTGCCATCCTACTGCCTGCCCGTGTATCCTCCCACAAATAAATAACAGCACGCCTCTGTTCGCACAGTCTCTGAAGCATGTGCAGTGTTGAGTTCCACCTTGTTGCAACGTCTATGATTAGGCGATGCTGGGGAAGGTTCAAAGACCGCTGATAGGTCTGCATACGGCTGGCGTGTACAGGCAAACGTCGGATATGTGAGCAAAGTGCACGCACTTTGAGGAGCAGGTCGGAGAACCCAGGATAAGTTTTCAATAAGCACTGCACCACCAGGTTTAAGGTGTGAGCCAGGCAAGGAATGTGTTTCAGTTGGGAAAGGGAGATGGCAGCCATGAAATTCCTTCCGTTATCACTCACTACCTTGCCTGCCTCAAGATCTACTGTGCCCAGCCACGACTGCGTTTCTTGTTGCAAGAACTCGGACAGAACTTCCGCGGTGTGTCTGTTGTCGCCCAAACACTTCATAGCCAATACAGCCTGCTGACGCTTGGCAGTAGCTGGCCCATAATGGGACAACTGGTGTGCAACAGTGTCATCTGCCGATGGAGTGGTTGGCAGACTGCGTTCTGTGGAAGAGCTGTAGCTTCTGCAGGAGGACGAGGAGGAGGAGGAGGAGGGGGTGCGAACGCCTACAGCCAACTGTTTCCTAGACCGTGGGCTAGGCACAACTGTCCCTAAATTGATGTCGCCTGTGGACCCTGCATCCACCACATTCACCCAGTGTGCCGTGATGGACACATAACGTCCCTGGCCATGCCTACTGGTCCATGCATCTGTAGTCAGGTGCACCTTTGTACTCACAGATTGCCTGAGTGCATGGACGATGCGCTGTTTAACATGCTGGTGCAGGGCTGGGATGGCTTTTCTGGAAAAAAAGTGTCGACTGGGTAGCTCGTATCGTGGTTCAGCGTACTCCATCAGGGCTTTGAAAGCTTCGCTTTCAACTAACCAGTAGGGCATCATCTCTAACGAGATTAGTCTAGCTATGTGGGCGTTAAAACCCTGTGTACGCGGATGCGAGGATAAGTACTTCCTTTTTCTAACCAGAGTGTCATGTAGGGTGAGCTGGACTGGAGAGCTGGAGATCGTGGAACTTTCGGGTGTGTCGGTGTACATGGCAGACTGAGAGACGGTTGGAGACGGTATTGTTTCCGCCGGTGCCCTAGATGCAATATTTCCTCCTACAAAACTGGTGGTTCCCTGACCCTGACTGCTTTTGGCTGGCAAAGAAACCTGCACAGATACTGCCGGTGGTGCGGAAAATGGTGGCCTTACAGTGACGGAAGGGATGTTGCGTTGCTGACTAGCTTCATTGGCCGAGGGTGCTACAACCTTAAGGGACGTTTGGTAGTTAGTCCAGGCTTGAAAATGCATGGTGGTTAAGTGTCTATGCATGCAACTAGTATTTAGACTTTTCAGATTCTGACCTCTGCTTAAGCTAGTTGAACATTTTTGACAGATGACTTTGCGCTGATCAGTTGGATGTTGTTTAAAAAAATGCCAGACTGCACTCTTCCTAGACTCGGATCCCTTTTCAGGGATTGCAGACTGAGCTTTAACCGGATGGCCACGCTGTCCTCCAACAGGTTTTGGCTTTGACACGCGTTTTGGGCCAGATACGGGCCCGGCAGATGGAACCTGTTGCGATGTTGATGCCTGCTGCGGCCCCTCCTCCACCTCCGCTTCTGAACTACTGCCGCCTGCACCCTGTTCCCCCAATGGCTGCCAATCGGGGTCAATAACTGGGTCATCTATTACCTCCTCTTCGAGCTCGTGTGCAACTTCGTCTGTGTCACTGTGTCGGTCGGTGGTATAGTGTTCGTGGCGGGGCAACATAGTCTCATCAGGGTCTGATTGTGGATCTGTACCCTGAGAGGGCAATGTGGTGGTCTGAGTCAAAGGAGCAGCATAGTACTCTGGCTGTGGCTGTGCATCAGTGCACTCCATGTCAGAATCTACTTGTAGTGGGCATGGCCTGTTAAATGTTTCACTTTCTAAGCCAGGGATGGTATGTGTAAAGAGCTCCATGGAGTGACCCGTTGTGTCGCCTGCTGCATCCTTCTCTCTTGTTGTAGTTTTTGCTGAGGAGGACAAGGAAGCGACTTGTCCCTGACCGTAAACATCCACAAGCGACGCGCTGCTTTTACATTTACCAGTTTCGGAAGAGGAGGCAAAAGAGCTAGAGGCTGAGTCTGCAATGTAAGCCAAAACTTGCTGTTGCTGCTCCGCCTTTAAAAGCGGTTTTCCTACTCCCAGAAAAGAGAGCGTTCGAGGCCTTGTGTAGCCTGACGACGAAACTGGCTCCACAGCTCCAGACTTAGGTGGAATATTTTTATCCCCACGACCACCTGATGCTCCACTACCACTACCATCATTACCAGCTGACAATGAACGCCCACGACGACCTCTTGCACCAGACTTCCTCATTGTTTTAAAATCTTAACCAAAGTAACTTTATTTGTTGCTGTCAAACAACTTACACGGTGAGCTATAACTTCAGTATGATTTCAATATCCCTTAACAGGTTGGTGAGACCACAAGGAAAATCAGGCACAATGTTACACACTCTGTTTTCTGTGGCACAAAATCACAGAGATGACACACACGCAGGACTGTCACTCAAGCACTAATGTCAATATTAATCTCCCACCTAATTTATTTATTTTTTTTTCTCAGGGAGACTTTAGAAACCAAATAATATTAAAAAAAAAAAAAAAAAAAAAAAAAAGGCTTTCTATGGCCCACAATTAGAGAGAGAGAGGTGGCACACCCAGGAGTCAAGACTGGCGCACAAGCTGAAAGGGCAATATTACTCTCCCACTGTTTTTTTAAGTTTTTTTTCTTTTATTTTCAGGGAGACTTTAGAAACCAAATAATATTAAAAAAACCAAAAAAATAAATAGCCTTTCTATGGCCCACTGAATGAGAGAGAGGTGGCACACCCAGGAGTCAAGACTGGCACACAAGCTGAAAGGGCAATATTACTCTCCCACTGTTTTTTTAGGTATTTTTTTTTTTCAGGGAGACTTTAGAAACCAAATAATAAGAAAAAAAATAAATAAATAAATAGGCTTTCTATAGCCCACTGAATGAGAGATAGCACACACAGCAGTGGCACACAAGCCCTGACTGAGGCCAATATTTTTCTCCCACTGATTGATGTAGTGTTTTTGTGTTGAGGTAGATTTTAGAACACAAATCAAGGAAAAAAAAAAATAAATGCTTTCTATGGCCCACTGAATGAGAGAGAGGTGGCACACCCAGGAGTCAAGACTGGCACACAAGCTGAAAGGGCAATATTACTCTCCCACTGTTTTTTTATGTATTTTTTGTTTTTTAAGGGAGACTTTAGAAACCCAATAATATTTAAAAAAATAAATAAATAGGCTTTCTATGGCCCACTGAATGAGAGAGAGAGGTGGCACACCCAGGAGTCAAGACTGGCACACAAGCTGAAAGGGCAATATTACTCTCCCACTTTTTTTTATGTATTTTTTGTTTTTTAAGGGAGACTTTAGAAACCAAATAATATTAAAAAAAAAAACCAAAAAAAAAAAGGCTTTCTATGGCCCACAATTAGAGAGAGAGAGGTGGCACACCCAGGAGTCAAGACTGGCACACAAGCTGAAAGGGCAATATTACTCTCCCACTGTTTTTTTATGTATTTTTTGTTTTTTAAGGGAGACTTTAGAAACCCAATAATATTTAAAAAAAAAAAAAAAAAGGCTTTCTATGGCCCACAATTAGAGAGAGAGGTGGCACACCCAGGAGTCAAGACTGGCACACAAGCTGAAAGGGCAATATTACTCTCCCACTGTTTTTTTATGTATTTTTTGTTTTTTAAGGGAGACTTTAGAAACCCAATAATATTTAAAAAAAAAAAAAAAAAAAAGGCTTTCTATGGCCCACAATTAGAGAGAGAGAGGTGGCACACCCAGGAGTCAAGACTGGCACACAAGCTGAAAGGGCAATATTACTCTCCCACTGTTTTTTTATGTATTTTTTGTTTTTTAAGGGAGACTTTAGAAACCCAATAATATTTAAAAAAAAAAAAAAAAAAAAAAAAAGGCTTTCTATGGCCCACAATTAGAGAGAGAGGTGGCACACCCAGGAGTCAAGACTGGCACACAAGCTGAAAGGGCAATATTACTCTCCCACTGTTTTTTTATTTATTTTTTTTTTTTTCAGGGAGACTTTAGAAACCAAATAATAAGAAAATAAATAAATAAATAAATAAATAGGCTTTCTATAGCCCACTGAATAAGAGATAGCACACACAGCAGTGGCACACAAGCCCTGACTGAGGCCAATATTTTTCTACCACTGATTGATGTAGTGTTTTTGTGTTGAGGTAGAATTTAGAACACAAATCACGGAAAAAATAAATAGGCTTTCTATGGCCCACTCAGTGAGAGATGGCACACACAGGGATGGCACTGTAGCAGAAATGCCAATCTTAATCTCCCACAAAAAAAAAACAAAAAAAAAAAAACAGGGACTGTCCTACAATTACTATCTCCCTGCAGTAATCTAAGCCAGGTATGGCAGGCAGCAATAGGAGTGGACTGATGCACAAATTAAATAAAAAGTGTGGACAAACAAAAAAGATAGCTGTGCAGAAAGGAACAAGAGGATATGTGCTTTGAAAAAAGCAGTTGGTTTCCACAGTGGCGTACACACAGCAATACAGCTATCACGGAGCCTTCTAGGGCAGCCAATGAGCTACAGCGCTGAGGAAAAAAAAAAAAAATAGCTTCCACTGTTCCTGCACACCGAAGGTGGTGTTGGACAGTGGAAATCGCTACAGCACAAGCGGTTTGGTGGTTAGTGGACCCTGCCTAACGCTCTCCCTGCTTCTGACGAAGCGGCAGCAACCTCTCCCTAAGCTCAGATCAGCAGCAGTAAGATGGCGGTCGGCGGGAACGCCCCTTTATAGCCCCTGTGACGCCGCAGACAGCAAGCCAATCACTGCAATGCCCTTCTCTAAGATGGTGGGGACCAGGATCTATGTCATCACGCTGCCCACACTCTGCGTTCACCTTCATTGGCTGAGAAATGGCGCTTTTCGCGTCATTGAAACGCGACTTTGGCGCGAAAGTCGCGTACCGCATGGCCGACAAGCACAGGGGTCGGATCGGGTTTCATGAGACGCCGACTTAGCCAAAAGTCGGCGACTTTTGAAAATGATCGACCCGTTTCGCTCAACCCTACTCCTGTGTTCTCTACAAGAGAGCTTCTGTCAGACTCCTCTGGAGGCGTTGTTTGGTCTGGGTCTGAACCTTCTCCTACAACCTTTTCCTGTGTCGATAGCTCTTGCATTGCTGGGGGACACAGGTGAAGTCTTGTTTAACATTAGTGTGACAGAAACATTTTGTGCCACCAAGCCAGGGAATCATGACATTTGTTTTAATCAGATCTCTATTTTCTTGGTCAACATATTATTTAAAATCCCAAGCAATTTGTGGCAATCAGTGTTTTCTGATGGTGGTCTGTCCTAATGATACCATACTTCATGATTTAGCTTATGATGCCTGTTGTTGGCTTGGACTGACTTAAAGCTCCATTAGTCTCACATCTCTGATTCTGACCCTTACATCCTGTTATTGATCTCAGCAATCCCCTGTCACTAGTGTGTCAGGTGTGACAGACAGTCATCCTAGATCCGGCTGTAGAAAGTCTTTGTGATTAGCTCAAGCACCTTCTTGATTTTTGCATCTGTTATGGAGCAATGTCCTTCTCCCTCTGGGACCCAACAGTTATCTCCACCTTCTGCTGCTAATCACACCTGTGCTGTAGGTTTAAATACATTCAATTGCTGCAGCATGATGCTGGTGTTAGCTCTTACTTGCCTCTGTCTACAGTAGTTGGAAGTACTAACAGTTGGTTAGTTCCTTCTCAGAAGACCCTTGGAGGATTGCTGGCATGACATTTTGGTTGTCTTCTCAAGCTAAGTGGTCCCCTCATTTTTAGTTGTAGTGGGGACTGACTAGTGCATCCATCCCCTCCCTAACCAAGACATATCTCTAGGGTCAGGAAGGGATTGGATTCCTGCTCAGCAATAGGTGTAGAACCTGTATAGGGATGGTTAGGACAGACAGAGTGATTTGAGATCTGCCTAGGGGGTCTCCATTCCGCACTTCCTTAGTGTTCTGGCTACCCCCTTCCTTATCTCCATTGTTGTGCACTTACTTATCCTTCACCCAGTGTGACATCCCCTGACCTCACCTCTGATTGTTCATTCTGTCCTGCCTCAGCCGTTTCTGTTTTTTTTTTACCAAAGACGACCTCTTCTGCCAGCTTGCTCCAGCGGCCAGCAGCCACTCTGTAGTCTGTAGACATAACCCAGGGGGCCTTAAAATACGTTAAATCATCCTTTTATAGGGTTTAAAGAGTGAAGGCCACAGTCACTTGTGCAAATTCTGTCTGTTAAAGCCCTATTAAGAGATCCCATGTATACAATATGACAGTTATTGGGGAGGGGTGACAGGAGATAAAGAGTAACCAGGGAGAGGAAAGAGACCATTGTGGTCAGTCAACAAAAAAAGCAGATCCTGTCCTCCTTTAATTCTTACAGTGCTTTAATAGTTGGGATTCAGATCCGTTAGGAGTGACAATAATTTTTTTTATTTTAATGTGTCATTGTGGCTTTATACAGTTAGAGGGCATTGAGGTTGGTATTGAGTTGTTGTTGAGGGATTCATCGTTGGTATGGTCTTCACAATTTATGGACAATAATTTGTTGGTGTGGATTAATTTGGGGATATTAGAGAATGCAAGTTGCTGGAATAAGCTTAACCGTTGCAATGTGCATCATGAGCCTGTGCTGCAACTGGGTGTAAAGGTGGCTAAACACAAAGAGATTTGGCATTATTTGGATGCCTCATCTAAAGAGTTCCAAGAACCACTTTGTTGTTGATGATCTATTTTATGTTTATTGGTTTGTAATAGTAAATGCTGCAAATGTATAATTTTAGGTGTGTTACTAAAATGGTGGCAGTGCCCAATCAAATCCAATCTAGGTCTTCAGTCATATGTTCTGTGATATGGTAGAGCAGTTAAGGGATTCCTGGATTGATTAGTGGTGGTTGGATGGCAAGCAGCTAAATTGAAGGGTTAAAGGAATTAATGCGTTAAAGGTAGAAATATTGGTGCCATGCCCTGCGAAGAAGAAAGGGGAATCCAGTTCAACGGCCTGTGAAATGGCTTTATTTGCAAAGTGCTCAGTGGAGGATAAAACAAGACATGAAGGCGATATCAATGAGTTTCAGATGACTAAGCACCCTCATTCATGCTCTGTAACCTGAGAAGAAGTCACTGTGCAGGGGAAGGGAGAGATTGAAAACCATGCCTATCACCAAACAATATAAATATGGGCACATGGAGACTTTTTTGAGGCTTTACAAAAAAAGAGTTTTCAAGTGGAAAGAGCTAGAGAAAAATGCTCCTTCTTTTGGGAAGTATTTTTTAAGCTGTTTTCAAGAATCTTTGAAGCATTTTGAAAGATATTTTTGCCTGACATGTTTATTGCAGGCTTTTTATTGGATGGTGCCTAGTTTGAAGTGTATTTCATCAGTAGTTACTTCAAAGAAATTACATGCACTATATTTTTCAAAATCTGAACAGGAAAAGATGCTCAGAATACTAACCATATGCATGTCAAAGAGGTCTTATAATAGGAATGAATAGGAGTGATAAATAAATCTTTCAAGCTTGGTTTTCAAGTGATTTTTCAGGTGTCTTTTGCAACTGACCTGGTACCAAAAAAAATCCTCAAAAAATGTTGTGTGTACATATCCTAAAGGTTCATTTAGAGAGGCTGGATTCAACCTATGAGTTTTGATTGATTGTACAAGTTGGTTTGTGCCTGCATTATGTTATCACATCTCTTCTTTACTGCGGATGATGTACTACTAATAACTATAATTTATAGGCAATCATAAAGAATAACATGGAAAGCATTTTACTCGATCATGGAGCGATTACAGGCATGTTTTATGGGCCAATAATAGGGAAAGTTCGTTCTTAAAAAATGAACCTTTTAAGCCTCATTGAGGCGTCTGTCTTTTTTTCTCATGCAGGAAAAAATAGACTGATTTCTATCAGTGTAATGGATCAAATTGTCATCAATATTTGGTCAGCATGTAACATTTTTTTAGATCAGTGATTTTCCTCTGTGCAAAACAATCCTGCAATGCCTGGACTTGACCACTGGTCTCCTGACCCAAACTTACAGCCACATATGTGAGCTTTTTGCGATTTTCACAAACCAATAGACTTGCATGGGTGATGGCAATGTGTAATTGTAAAAAAGTGTTTAATACCATACTAGTACATGTAAATGCAACAGAGTTTTCTATTTAATCACAGTGAGTGAAATATTTTTACTGGATATATTAAGCAAAAGAAAACTTGGTAGTGGCAATATCTCAAGGTTACACCAATATATTAAGGCCTTGTTTTACCCATTGGTCATCTGGAGCACTTGCAAGGATTATTGCATCTAGAGAAATATTTTGAACAAATTAATGGTACATTAATAAATAGAAGAACTTAAAACCATACAAGATGAAAGACAATAAATGATTGAATGCCAACAAGACCAAAAACGAACGGCACTGTCTGTGAAACGAGGTTGTCCAGTACTTCGGGCCCAGGTGTTAATAAATAATTATCCTGGCATCAGCCGCACATCAAGATCATAGGTGCTCTTCTAAAAATACACGAAATTCCATAACCGTATGCAAGAAGAAAGAGAAGGCACTCACCGATCTAAAATTTCCAACTTTATTCTGTCTTCATATTAAAAATTCCATGGCCGGAGGAGTATACTGACCCGTGGAAGCGCAAGCACAGTGCGAAACGGCTGTCATCTACTCCTGCTCACAAGAGCTCCAGTCCTCACTCCCCCGGCCATGGAATTTTTAAGACAGAATAAAGTTGGGATTTTTAGATCAGTGAGTGCCTTCTCTTTCTTCTTGCATACAATAAATAATTGAGCTTACATTTAAACCAAATTGTATAGAAAACTTTTAATTCCAATTGGTAAATGATGTGCTGAAAAGGCTGGGAAGTATTAAAACAATTCTTGGTTAAAGGATGTAGGTCATGATACATCTTTTCCAAGGGGATGGTTAGCATGGTCAGATTACAGATTTTGGAAGGGTTATTAGGCACCGTTCAGACCTGCATGTGTCTGCATTGTAAGTAAGTGGTGCTGATGATATGTCACCAAACATCTTACAAGTGGCAAGTATTGTTATTTAGAATAGCACTCGTGCCTGATACCTCCAGGTGCAGCTATGAGGGAGTTGTAGTTTTATCCACATCAATCACTTCTTATAGGGAAATGAGCAGCTCTGGATGGTGCTTGTCAACTCCCACAATGATCTACAATCTTATTAAGCAGACCTCACTTGATAAGTCAACAGAACAGTCTTTCACTCTGAGGTCAGCATTCAGTTTCTCACTGGCCCACCAAGCATTGTAAATGAGCTCCCTGTAGCCCCTATAATTAATATACATACATCTCCACGCTATATCCTCCAGACAACACCGTGTTCTTTCTGGGCCTAGCTTGAAAACTACCTTTTCTGTCTTCTAAAAGTCTCTCATTCATATGTCCAGTCAAAGCATAACTCACACATAGAACGGAGCCACAAGGCAACAAAGTCCATCTAACTGAGAGTTTTTTAACAAGTAATGTGGCACAAAACATGTATACACTGGTGAATATATTACAACCCTAATTACAAAAAAGTTGTGAGGCTGTGTAAAATGTAAAGAAAACAAGAGTGCAATGATATGGAAATCTGTTATAGCCATATTTTATTCATAACAGAACATAAAGCACAGATCTGAAGGTGAAAGTTACAAATGTTTCTATTTCATTTTAAATTTTTTTTTACTCATTTGGAAATTAGTGGCAGCAACACATCACAAAAAAGTTGGGCCAGGGTCATGTCTACCATTGTGTAGCATCACCTCTTCTTTTAACAAATGTAACGGGAGTACTGTACGTAATCGCTTGACAGCTCTAAATTGGCACAGGCTTGGCACTAGCTACTCCAATTTCCATATTTTAGAACTTTCACCATATTGCCTAGGCTACTAGCCACATCTGGAGTGGTGGGTTTCCTTGGCAATGTGCGCATGCCTGTGTAAGGGGGTACAGAGACTGGTTCATGCCCCACATTCTTTACATATGTCCCTGAAAGACTGGTGTATTTCTTGTGGTAATGTTATGTTGTGTAATGCCCTGTATATATACAGTGGGGCAAAAAAGTATTTAGTCAGTCAGCAATAGTGCAAGTTCCACCACTTAAAAAGATGAGAGGCGTCTGTAATTTACATCATAGGTAGACCTCAACTATGGGAGACAAACTGAGAAAAAAAAATCCAGAAAATCACATTGTCTGTTTTTTTAACATTTTATTTGCATATTATGGTGGAAAATAAGTATTTGGTCAGAAACAAAATTTCATCTCAATACTTTGTAATATATCCTTTGTTGGCAATGACAGAGGTCAAACGTTTTCTGTAAGTCTTCACAAGGTTGCCACACACTGTTGTTGGTATGTTGGCCCATTCCTCCATGCAGATCTCCTCTAGAGCAGTGATGTTTTTGCCTTTTCGCTTGGCAACACGGACTTTCAACTCCCTCCAAAGGTTTTCTATAGGGTTGAGATCTGGAGACTGGCTAGGCCACTCCAGGACCTTGAAATGCTTCTTACGAAGCCACTCCTTCATTGCCCTGGCGGTGTGCTTTGGATCATTGTCATGTTGAAAGACCTAGCCACGTTTCATCTTCAATGCCCTTGCTGATGGAAGGAGGTTTGCACTCAAAATCTCACGATTCATGGCCCCATTCATTCTTTCATGTACCCGGATCAGTCGTCCTGGCCCCTTTGCAGAGAAACAGCCCCAAAGCATGATGTTTCCACCACCATACTTTACAGTAGGTATGGTGTTTGATGGATGCAACTCAGTATTCTTTTTCCTCCAAACACGACAAGTTGTGTTTCTACCAAACAGTTCCAGTTTGGTTTCATCAGACCATAGGACATTCTCCCAAAACTCCTCTGGATCATCCAAATGCTCTCTAGCAAACTTCAGACGGGCCCGGACATGTTCTGGCTTAAGCAGTGGGACACGTCTGGCACTGCAGGATCTGAGTCCATGGTGGCGTAGTGTGTTACTTATGGTAGGCCTTGTTACATTGGTCCCAGCTCTCTGCAGTTCATTCACTAGGTCCCCCCTGCGTGGTTCTGGGATTTTTGCTCACCGTTCTTGTGATCATTCTGACCCCACGGGGTGGGATTTTGCGTGGAGCCCCAGATCGAGGGAGATTATCAGTGGTCTTGAATGTCTTCCATTTTCTAATTATTGCTCCCACTGTTGATTTCTTCACTCCAAGCTGGTTGGCTATTGCAGATTCAGTCTTCCCAGCCTGGTGCAGGGCTACAATTTTGTTTCTGGTGTCCTTTGACAGCTCTTTGGTCTTCACCATAGTGGAGTTTGGAGTCAGACTGTTTGAGGGTGTGCACAGGTGTCTTTTTATAATGATAACAAGTTTAAACAGGTGCCATTACTACAGGTAATGAGTGGAGGAAAGAGGAGACTCTTAAAGAAGAAGTTACAGGTCTGTGAGAGCCAGAAATCTTGATTGTTTGTTTCTGACCAAATACTTATTTTCCACCATAATATGCAAATAAAATGTTAAAAAAACAGACAATGTGATTTTCTGGATTTTTTTTTCTCAGTTTGTCTCCCATACTTGAGGTCTACCTATGATGTAAATTACAGACGCCTCTCATCTTTTTAAGTGGTGGAACTTGCACTATTGCTGACTGACTAAATACTTTTTTGCCCCACTGTACATATTACCTCATATGTCTTACAATGCTGCTATAATGTCTAATGTAATGTACATATAATCCTCGTATTATATAAATGTAGTGAAAGTGTAGTATTTAGATTAGCTCACTAGAGGGAGGCATAATAGGATAAGATAGACCAATAGGAGTTAGTTAATTAGGAGGGGTCAACTGGGGGAACTTCCTGAAGTTAGGCAGAGAAGGCTGGGAGTCAGGACAGGGCAGTTGAGTCCTGCAACGTTCAAGCTGGGAGCCCAGCCATCCATGGCCTATGGGCTGAGAGTCACACGCGAATGGAGGAATACAGGGCAGCATCAAGATGGTAGCAGCTAATTTTCTGGGAACTATCCTAAATGTCCGGGGTGAAATGGATGGAGAACTCCTGAAGCGAGTTCGGCTGGTCAGTCAGAAAGCTGCGGTACCAAAGGCGATGGTATGACCCTGTGATATTACTGGAGGAGTGAGGGACAGCACAGGAAAAGGAAAGGTTATGCTTTGTGAAGAATCTTGTGTTATCTTTGTGACTAAACTGGATGAGCTGTGTAAAGAACTTAGTAAAGTTATTTTGTTGGAACTGAATGCAGACTCTGGCTGTCATTATGTGGTGCTTAAAGGAAAAAAGGCCCAGCAGACCGAGATGGACTCTAATGTACAAGTAAGTGGACCACCACATGCCCCACAGAAGGGACAATGTGTTTATAAAGCGGAGGGCCAGGGTGTGCCAGTACTGCCACCCTCAGCCACGACTACCCCCCTGGCCTCCTTTTCACCTGCAAGCTGTTTGCTATGCAGCTTACAAATGCTACTCTGAAGCTTGCTGGATCCAGCCAGTTTCATAGCCACTGCACTTCTGCAATGCTGCAGAGGCATAACTTCCTCTGTGAGCAGCATTGGATAGTACAGTTTCTGCCAGCAGTTTGGCCATGTTTCTGATCTATACTGTCAGTTTTCAGGAGTGCACAACCCACCAGCAATCATAAAGCCAGTGTCAGTATTCCGGGTTTTCCAAGTCACCTTGTGAATGAATTTGCCCTTTGTTAAGATGGAGTTTGCTGTTTTTGTCTGCCCTACTTCCTGTTCGTTTGTTTAAAACCCGGGTCAGGTGTCAGCCTCTTTGCTGGAGTATTCTGATTCTGTTTCTCCTTCAGCTCAGCTGCTGGTTCTGAGTGTGTCTCTACCTCTGGCTCTGGACATTCTCTGCATATGTAGGCTACACTCTCTCTGTTATCATTAGTCTGCTGACTTGGAACTTAACCCTTGGTTCATTCCTCTTGGTAAGAACTGTGTTTTTGGAACTTTGTTTTTGGACTTTGTTTCTGGACTGTGTGTTGCTACTTAATCCTTCATTTACTCCCCCCGGTGGGAGCTTTTGGAACAACACCAGTATAATACTTAAATGTGAACCTGTTTCTGAACTTACCCGTGTTTATGCCACATCTGGGATGAACTTGTGGACTTGTTCTGGAATTCCCTGTGTTTACTTCATACCTGAATTTGACTCTTTCTGCACCAACAGTGTTTGGATCTGCACCACATCACCTGTCACACTCACCTTTTGATCACCTTGTTGAGGACTCTGCCTTAAGAACTCTGCCGATTTGCTGTATATGTTTCAAGGATTTTTTTCCTTCCAGGACACTGTGGGTTATCAGTATATTGTTTTGGGTGTTATTGCTGTTGTACAAATACACTATTTGCACTAAAGAAACCCGTCTCTGTCTGTTCATTGCCCCACGCTATCAGAATCCTTGAGTTCCTACAATAGTATTACAGCCAGAAGGAAGAGGAGTGGTGTGTTCCTATAGAACAAACATAAAACAACTCCTTTTACTGTTTAAATCATCAACTACCATCGTTCCATGAGTTTTACCATACCTGAGGAAGGGACCTAAGAGGTCCCGAAACTTGCTTTGTAACATCATTTATTTTATTTTTGTAAGCCATTAAAAGGTATCATATTCATAGCTGAAAGATTATCTTGTTTTTCACACTGAGAGCATTATTTTTTCAACTGGATAACATGGTACCAAACCCCTTTTCCTTCCATCAGCTTTTGCATATACAGTATGTAGCAGTGGGTACGTCAGAGAAGAGTATGTAGCTTACCTTACTCTATTCTCTTCTAGACCCGACCTCTTTCTTTAACACCACTGAGGACTCCCTCCTATTAAAAATCTTTTCAACCCTTGGTATCACATCCTTTCCTAGATATCTTCTTGGCTCAGAAAATGAACAAACATTTAGCGGACACTTCAACCTCAGATGCCATTCCGCAAAATCTCTGACAACTCCCCACACTACCTACCATGTGACATTGCAATGCCTTTTGACCAGGCCCTGGTGAGACTGCTTCTGCTGCACTCCCTATAGTTACACCCTTGCTAATCTCTTCACCTCTCAATAACTCCCCATTCAGAATTTCTGGATAAGACTTTCTTCTCTGATATGCTTGTTCAAAATGTATTCCATGCACACCCCAAATTCTGGTTCTCACTACTTCAACCTATGAGACACACCCATTCCACCATCCTAACCTTCCAAATCAACCTGAATACTCCTCTTTTGATAAAAGCTTACAACCTGTATTGACCCTGCTCACTCTGAGACTACCTTCACCTACTCTACTGTCTCCTTCTATAATGCTGCTGCAGTGCAGTATAGCGCAACCTCTACCAGGGGATGGTGGTGAGGGAAGAGAGGTTGCACACACAGCGTAACACCACTGAGCAGCAGCACAAGCACCACCAAGTGGTGAAAGAGTGGTCAGACGAGTCGAGTCAGAAACCGTCAGGACAAGAAGTACCAGAGGTCACAGCAATACACGTGGTCAAATACAAGCCAGAAATCAGAGCCAGTTGGGAGCAGATATAACAGAGATGAGAGACAGTAAAACAGGTCAGAAACCAAGCCAGGTCACATACCAAGATGTCCAAGATCAGGGAGAAAACACTGAGACAAAGCGGGAAGGTAGGAAAGGGAAGTCACGGGAACACATTTACGTGGGCAGAGGACAAACACGGTATCAAGGGGTCAGCTGCCCTAGCCTGGAAGCATGAACTATCACTGACATTGGTCTGCAGGACACAGCAGACTGAAATAGCTACACAGCACCCAAAACAAGACAGAGAAGGTTAACCCCTGCATTACAAGACTGGGGAGAATATAACAACAAACAAACCCCGGCCTGGATCATGACACCGTTCATCTCTCCTCATAGATTGTAAGACCTCGTGGGTAGGAAAATGTCCTCTTCTGTAACAGCTAATGGCTGATGTTGTTTATGCTTTCCATAGCTCATTTACCTCATGTATTTAAAGTTCCTATGTTGCTCCTTGAAATCAATCAAGTTTTTGTCACCCCCTGCTAGCAATTAGAAATACTGTATATGTCTTTTTCTGTTGATAAATGGTAAATGCTCATTGTGTAGAAAACCTCTTTATTATTTTCTTTAAAATTAGCATTTGTAATAATATTAAAACCTTCCAAAGCAGTCAGTACCTGGGGCACTATTATTTTGGGTGAACGTCTGACACATCATGGTGACATGTGAGATCTTTTAAATATTCTGTGAAACTATCATCAATCAGAACAAAGGAACAAAAGGAGCCCCCCATTTTTTGTAAACACCGCAATTGATAATGATCTTGTTTCTTAGGAGTTACATGGCCAGAGTCTTTTTTTTATTATCATGGCCACTGCTATAGATGTATGACCATCAATCACTGGGATCACCATGGTATACATGGCATTTTTCAGGAATCATCTCTCATTGGTAATAAGCATGTATGCATTGTGCACCAAATGGTTTTAATTACTTTCCAGGATTTTCAAGCTATTATCTCTCCTAGTGCCCTGTTACACTACCGATCGGCAATGCTTTTACCTGCTATTTATTTAAATCACCATGGTAACAGAAGATGATCAAGTGCATTTGTACTATTGTGATTAATCACTTAGATCAAAGGACATGGTTATTTTCTTGTGTGCTAGACAAACAATGAGAATGTCAATTATGGAAAAAAAAAACAGATCTATCGTCTCGGTGTCGATTTTACTCTTATCCTGCAATTATTTCTGACATCAACATTTTTTTCTAATTTTTCAGAGTACCGTCATTCCAGGTCATTTTCTAGTCATTGTCTGTATTTTTGTATTTTTTTGCCTATCTGCATGCTCAGAATTCACTCAGGATTTCTGCAATCTGTCCCCCAACCCTTCTTCTGATGACTAAGCAAAGGATTCAGACCAATATCTTGGGTGAAGTCCACACACTTTAACTGTCTCAATACTGTGATCAATTAGACTAAAGTAGTGGTAGTTCATAAATCCCTCCTCACCCCATCACAGGATGGTGACATCTTAATGGACACTGTAGGTGGCATTGCCATACTTATTCCCATTAAGGCCTCAGAATAAGTGATGGTAAAATCACAGGTGGTACATCTGAAGGTTTGCAGACATTATGAATTTGCAAACATCTGCTATGTAGGTATCAAGGAAAGCCTATTCCAGAGGTGTAAAGCGTACTTTCCAGGTATCCACTGAGGGTGATGCCATTGTAAAGTGCTGCAGAGAGGTATTCGTGAACGAGCTGCTGTCTTTACAGACAAGGGGTGTCCCAGTCCCAGTGTGCTGTAGTGCTGTAGGGCGTGGGGTGCATCACAGGTCTCCTCTGCCTCTGCACAATGCATGGGACACCGGGTTCTTTGTAACAGCCAAACTTTTAGTAAACAGTCCAAGTTCATCAGGTGGATGCAGGTTACATAGGAAGCAGCAATTTTCACTTCCTTCCTCCTTGGCACAACTCCTGTTCTGCAACACGTTCATTCTGGACTACCCCCAAGCCAGCTGACTCTGTCAGCCTTAGGGATTTGTTGTCCACTCCAGCAGTACACCCAGGACCAGCCACCTTCCCCCCATGTAATTCCATGTCCACCAACCTCATGATGTCAGAAGACCAGAACCACTCCATGGTACCTGGCCTAAACCTTAGGTTTCAGAAGTTATTACTATTATTTATTTATATAGCACCATTGATTCCATGGTGCTGTACATGAGAAAGGGTTACATACAAATTATAGATATTGCTTACAGTAAGCAAACTAACAATTACAGACCGATCCAGAGGGGCAAGGACCCTGCCCTTGCGGGCTTACGTTCTAGAGGATGGTGGGGAAGGAGACAATAGGTTGAGGGTTGCAGGAGCTCCGGTGTTGGTGAGGCGGTAGCTCCGGTGTTGGTGAGGAGGCAGCGGGGTCTGTTCAGGCTGTAGGCTTTCCTGAAGAGGTGGGTTTTCAGGTTCCGTCTGAAGGATCCGAATGTGGTTGATAGTCGGATGTGTTGGGGCAAAGAATTCCAGAGGATGGGGGATATTTGGGAGAAGTCTTGGAGGCTGTTAGGTGAGGAGCAAATAAGTGTGGAGGAGAGGAGGAGGTCTTGGGAGGACCGGAGATGACGTTTGGGAAGATATCGTGAGATTAGTTCAGAGATATATGGAGGAGACAGGTTATTGATGGCTTTGTAGGTCAGTATTAGTAATTTGAACTGGATAAACTGAGGGAATGGGAGCCAGTGAAGAGATTTGCAGAGGGAGGAAGCAGAGGAGTAGCGAGGAGAGAGATGAATTAGTTGGGCAGCAGAGTTAAGGATGGACTGGAGAGGTGCAAGGGTGTTAGCAGGGAGGCCACAGAAAAGGATGTTGCAGTAGTTAAGGCTGGAGATGATAAGGGCAGGCACAAGAATTTTAGTAGATTGACGGTTGAGGAAAGGACAGATTCTGGAGATATTTTTGAGCTGGTGGCAACAGGAGGTGGAAAGAGCTTGGATGTGTGTTTTGAAGGACAGGGCAGAGTCGAGGGTTACTCCGAGGCAGCGGACTTCCGGAAGGCGGGAAAGCATGATGTCCTTTAATGTGATAGATAGGTCAGCTAAGGAAGATCTATGAGATGGAGGAAAGATGATGAGTTCAGATTTGTCCACATTGAGTTTGAGGAAGCGAGAGGAGAGGGAGGAGGATATGGCTGATAGACACTCTGGGATTCTGGACAGCAGGGAGGTGACGTCTGGGCCAGAAAGGTAGATCTGAGTGTCATCAGCATAAAGGTGGTACTGGAATCCATGAGACTTTATGAGTTGTCCCAGGCTGAGTGTATAGATTGAGAAGAGTAGGGGTCCTAGAACAGAGCCTTGGGGGACTCCAACAGAGAGAGGGTGGGATGAGGAGGTAGTGTGGGAGTGAGAGACTGTGAATGTGCAGTTGGAAAAGTATGAGGAGATCCAGGATAGGGCAAGGTCTTGATGCCAAAGGAGGAGAGGATCTGTAGTAGGAGGCAGTGGTCAACTGTGTCGAAAGCAGAGGACAGGTCTAGAAGGCAGAGTACTATTGTCCATTAGCATTGGCTGTAAGTAGGTCATTAGTGATTTTGGTCAGGGCTGTCTGAGTTGAGTGAAGGGGGCGGAGACCAGATTGTAGAGTGTCAAAGAGCAAGTTAGATGAGAGGTGGGAGGAAAGTTCAGCGTGGATGTGGTGCTCCAGGAGTTTGGAAGCGAATGGGAGCAGCGATATTGGGCAATAGCTGGACATAGCTGTTGGATCGAGGGTTGGCTTTTTAAGGATAGGCGTGATTGTGGCATGTTTGAAAGCAGAAGGGAAGGTGCCCGAAGTTAGTGATATGTTGAAGAGGTGGTTTAGGGATGGGATGAGGGTGGTGAGGTTGGGGAGGAGGTGGGATGGGGTCAAGCGCGCAGGTGGTGAGGTGCGATTTAGAGAGGAGGCAATTGATCCCCCCTTCAGTGGTGTTAGATAGGGAGGTTATGGGGTTTGCGCATTGGTCTGGTATACAAAGGGGTTGTGGTGGTTGAACAATGAAGACTTGTTTGGTCGATCTTATTTTTAAAGTGTGTGGCAAAGTCCTAAGCTGAGATGAGGGGGGTTGGAGGAGGCAGTGGGGGCGGAGGAGGGAATTAAAGGTTTTGAATAACTGTTTGGGGTTGTAGGATAGGGAAGATACGAGGGTTGTTATTATTATTATTATTTATTTATATAGCACCATTGATTTCATGGTGCTGTACATGAGAAGGGGTTACATACAAATTACAGATATCACTTAGAGTAAGCAAACTAACAATTACAGACTGATACAGAGGGGTGAGGACCCTTCCCTTGCGGGCTTACATTCTACAGGATGGTGGGGAAGGAGACAGTAGGTTGAGGGTTGCAGCAGCTCCGGTGTTGGTGAAGCGGTAGCTCCGGTAGTGGTGAGGAGGCAACGGGATCAGGCCTATGCTGCCCTAACAACCCACCTGAACCCTTCTCCACACTTCACTTGTTGACACTGAACTTCCTGTAACCAAGAAGTGCCCCCTTTCTTGTTAGCAATAGTACCCTCCCACTGTGCTAATCCTAACCATTTTCTATCTTACCTTATAAGTTGTTATCCTCGTGCTATATTTTATGCTGTATTATATGCTTAAGCTTTATTCACATTATGCATTAACATTTTATATACTTGTACGTCAGTATAATACATTATATCACATTACATTTGACTTGTTACTTAACATATAAAAATACATGACAATATTTACATAGTGCGTCTTCTGTTTTCAGGGCCAGGATCAGGGTAAGAGAATCCACATCTCTACAACATCATCAAGATATCAGAGGGCACAACCCTTAAAAGGGATCATACACAACTTTTACCCTTATCTTTGGGATCAGTCGTCAATATCAGATTGGTGAGGATGCAACACCCAGCACCTCGACGGTTTCAGCTGTTCTTGGTGCCGTTAAATGTATAGTGGCCAGCTCATGGTACTGCAGATCCGCCCTTATTAATTTTTATAGGGGTGAATCTGCAGTATCAGGTTGCAGCCACTATACAGCTAATAGTGCTGTGCTGCTTTGCTTCACAATTGATAACATTTGGCCTCCACAGAATTTGGGAACAGCTGATCGTTGTGTGGGGTGCTCGGTGCCATACCCTCACCCATCTGATATTTTTGACCTATGAAAAGTATAAGTCATCAATATAAAAGTAGTAGACAATCCCTTTAATCTGGCTAGCTGAAAAAATAAATTATATATTTGTAACGGTTAACATTCCCATTATGATAAGTGTGCCTTGAAAGCATTTTTATGGATCCCATTTTCCATATATTCTTTTATAAATCCACATTTATTCACAAGGTGCTTTTAAACAGAAACATACATATGTATCTCTTCCACTACATGCCAAATTACCACAAGAACAGATTAAATCGCCATTCTATAAATCATCTTCCGTGCTCTACAAATACAGCACCTCCATGAATTATGAAAGAGTATTGGCAACAAAAGTTGAATCAAAATAAATTTCTATTGCATCAGCAGAAAAAAAATAAATTAAAACGACTTAGCTTTTCAAGTCGAAAAATAATATTCTCCGAGTTTATATGTATTTTTATTGTGATCTGATTTATTGTAATGGCATTTTGTTGTATTGTCTGAGTTCTTTTTACTTGAGAAGTTTATCCAAAATACATTATTGATAAATTGTATTTGACAGGAAAGTACATCAAATGAAGATGAAGATGTTTATGCTTGAAGGGTGAATGAAAAATGGGACACTTTGAAAATCCAATCTGTGGCGGGACCATTAACATCACTGTTGTTGAGTGGCTATGAGGGGTGCAAGTATTTTTTGTTTAAGTAAATGAAAATATAATCATTGTGTTTAACTCAGGTTGTAGCATGAGGGTGATCTGATGTCTTGTCATCTCCGCATGAGCCAAAGCTTAACTAAATTCAGAAGCTGTTAAAATTCCACCACTCCTATCAGCGATTTAGAGAAATCATGCAGCGCTAATGCTTACATCACAATGTTTCTTCTATGTGCAGCAGATACATCTGCAATATGCCTCTGTCAGCTTGTCTGTTATGATCCTAATGGCAGAGGATCTCTGATATTCCGGCAAGATAGCAAAAATATAAATACTGCTCTAGGGAGGTGGAAACTGGGCTAACCGCAACGTGCCTACGTTGGTTCTAGACGTCTCGAGCCAGCCGGAGAACTGACTACCCCTAGAGAGAAAAAATAAGACCTCACTTGCCTCTAGAGAAATTGAACCCCAAAGATATAGAAAGCCCCCAACAAATAATAACGGTGAGGCAAGAGGAAAGCACAAACGTAGAGATAAACTAGATTCAGCAAAGTGAGGCCCAATAGTCTAAATAGCAGAAAATAGATAGTGGACTATGCGGTTAGCAGAAAACCCTACAAAAACATCCAGGCTGAACATTCAAGAACCCCCACACCGACTGATGGTGTGGAGGGAGAATATCAGCCCCCTAGAGCTTCCAGCGAGTCAGAAAATCAAATGTAAAGCAAGCTGGACAAAAACACTGAATAATGCAAACGATCCAAATTGTACAAAACAGACTTAGCTTTTCTTGCATGAGGCAGACTGAAAGGAATCCGGAGGAGACCATATAGGTCTGGATACAACGATGCCAGGCAAGAGACTGAGTCCAGAGGAGACTTAAATAGGGAACACCCGCTGCTTAACGACACAGCTGGAGCTCAGGCCTGCAACAAGACATGCCTAACACAATACCGTTAGTGACCACCAGAGGGAGCCCAGAAACACAGTTCACAACAGTACCCCCCCTGTCATGGTTCTCAATGGCAAGAGACCATAGTAAAGCATACAAAAGGACTAGCTCTTGGAAGATGGGAACTCGAGCTGACTGTGAGCTAAATCTACCGCACAACTAACAGTGGCTGGGTAGCGTGCCTACGTTTTATCCCTAGACGCCCAGCGCCAGCCGGAGGACTGACTGACCCTAGCAGAGGAAAATACAGACCTGGCTTACCTCTAGAGAAATTTTCCCCAAAAGGCAGACAGTAGCCCCCACATATATTGTCGGTGATTTTAGAGGAAAATGACATACGAAGTATGAAGATAGGTTTAGCAAATTGAGGTCCGCTTACTAGATAGTAGGAAGACAGAAAAGGGAACTTCACAGTCAGCTGAAAACCCTTTCAAAACACCATCCTGAAATTACTTTAAGACTCTAATATCAACTCATGACACCAGAGTGGCAATTTCAGCTCACAAGAGCTTCCAGCCTCAGAGATATTCAAACACAGAGAACTGGAACAAAAATGCAAAACAATCTTAGAACTACAAGTCCAACTTAGCTGATAGTAGTCTAGGAGCAGGAACATGCAACAGAAAGGCTCTGGTAACATTGTAGGCCGGCATAGAAATGACTGAGGAGCAAGGCTAAATAGAAACTCCCACATCCTGATGGAAACAGGTGAACAGAGGAGATGAAGCACACAAGTTCAGTACCACCAGTAACCACCGGGGGAGCCCAGAAACCAAATTAACAACAGTACCCCCCCCTCAAGGAGGGGGCACCGAACCCTCACCAGAACCACCAGGGCGATCAGGATGAGCCCTATGAAAGGCACGGACCAAATCGGAGGCATGAACATCAGAGGCTGTCACCCAAGAATTATCCTCCTGACCGTAGCCCTTCCACTTGACCAAATACTGAAGTCTCCGTCTGGAAACACGGGAGTCCAAGATCTTCTCGACAACGTACTCCAACTCACCCTCAACCAACACCGGAGCAGGAGGCTCAACGGAAGGCACAACCGGTACCTCATACCTGCGCAACAATGACCGATGGAAGACATTATGAATAGAAAAAGATGCAGGGAGGTCCAAACGAAAGGACACAGGGTTAAGAATCTCCAATATCTTGTACAGGCCGATGAACCGAGGCTTAAACTTAGGAGAAGAAACCTTCATAGGGACAAAACGAGAAGACAACCACACCAAGTCCCCAACACAAAGACGAGGACCAGCACGACGACGGCGGTTGGCAAACTGCTGAGTCTTCTCCTGGGACAACTTCAAATTGTCCACCACATGCCCCCAAATCTGATGCAACCTCTCCACCACAGCATCCACTCCAGGACAATCCGAAGACTCCACCTGACCGGAAGAGAAACGAGGATGAAACCCCGAATTACAGAAGAAAGGAGAAACCAAGGTGGCAGAACTAGCCCGGTTATTGAGGGCAAACTCCGCCAAGGGCAAAAAGGCAACCCAATCATCCTGATCCGCAGACACAAAACACCTCAAATAAGTCTCCAAGGTCTGATTAGTTCGCTCGGTCTGGCCATTAGTCTGAGGATGGAAAGCAGACGAAAAAGACAAATCAATGCCCATCCTAGCACAGAACGCTCGCCAAAATCTAGACACGAATTGGGTTCCCCTGTCAGAAACGATATTCTCCGGAATACCATGCAAGCGAACCACATTTTGAAAAAACAGAGGAACCAGCTCGGATGAGGAAGGCAATTTAGGCAAGGGGACCAAATGGACCATCTTAGAGAAACGGTCACACACCACCCAGATGACAGACATCTTCTGAGAAACAGGGAGATCAGAAATAAAATCCATGGAGATGTGAGTCCAAGGCCTCTTCGGAATAGGCAAAGATAACAACAATCCACTAGCCCGAGAACAACAAGGCTTGGCCCGAGCATAAACATCACAAGACTGCACAAAACCTCGCACATCTCGCGACAGGGAAGGCCACCAGAAGGACCTAGCCACCAAATCCCTGGTACCAAAGATTCCAGGATGACCAGCTAACGCAGAAGAATGGACCTCCGAGATGACTCTACTGGTCCAATCATCCGGAACAAACAGTCTACCAGGCGGGCAACGATCAGGTCTATCCGCCTGAAACTCCTGCAAGACCCGTCGCAAGTCTGGGGAAACAGCAGATAATATCACTCCATCCTTAAGGATACCTGTAGGTTCAGAATTACCAGGGGAATCAGGCTCAAAACTCCTAGAAAGGGCATCCGCCTTCACATTTTTAGAACCCGGTAGGTAAGAAACCACAAAATTAAACCGAGAGAAAAATAACGACCAGCGCGCCTGTCTAGGATTCAGGCGCCTGGCAGACTCAAGATAAATCAAATTCTTGTGGTCGGTCAATACCACCACCTGATGTCTAGCCCCCTCAAGCCAATGACGCCACTCCTCAAAAGCCCACTTCATAGCCAAGAGCTCCCGATTACCAATATCATAATTTCGCTCAGCGGGCGAAAATTTACGAGAAAAGAACGCGCAAGGTCTCATCACGGAGCAGTCGGAACTTTTCTGCGACAAAACCGCCCCAGCTCCGATTTCTGAAGCGTCGACCTCAACCTGAAAAGGAAGAGTAACATCAGGCTGACGCAATACAGGGGCGGAAGAAAAGCGGCGCTTAAGCTCCCGAAAGGCCTCCACAGCAGCAGGGGACCAATCAGCAACATCAGCACCCTTCTTAGTCAAATCAGTCAACGGCTTAGCAACATCAGAAAAACCAGTTATAAATCGACGATAAAAATTAGCAAAGCCCAAAAACTTCTGAAGGCTCTTAAGAGAAGAGGGTTGCGTCCAATCACAAATAGCCTGAACCTTGACAAGGTCCATCTCAATGGAAGAGGGGGAAAAAATGTACCCCAAAAACGAAATCTTTTGAACCCCAAAAACACACTTAGAACCCTTTACACACAAGGAATTAGAGCGCAAAACCTGAAAAACCCTCCTGACCTGTTGGACATGAGAGTCCCAGTCATCCGAAAAAATCAAAATATCATCCAGATACACAATCATAAATTTATCCAAATACTCACGGAAAATGTCATGCATAAAAGACTGAAAGACTGAAGGGGCATTTGAAAGACCAAAAGGCATTACTAAATACTCAAAATGGCCCTCAGGCGTATTAAATGCGGTTTTCCACTCATCCCCCTGCTTAATTCGCACTAAATTATACGCCCCACGAAGATCAATCTTAGAGAACCACTTGGCCCCCTTTATTCGAGCAAACAAATCAGTAAGCAGTGGCAAAGGATACTGATATTTAACCGTGATTTTATTCAAAAGCCGATAATCAATACACGGCCTCAAAGAGCCATCTTTTTTAGATACAAAGAAAAAAACGGCTCCTAAGGGAGATGACGAAGGACGAATATGTCCCTTTTCCAAGGACTCCTTAATATATTCCCGCATAGCAGCATGTTCAGGCACAGATAGATTAAATAAACGACCCTTTGGAAACTTACTGCCCGGAATCAGATCTATAGTACAATCGCAATCTCTGTGCGGAGGTAGTGAGCCAAGCTTAGGCTCCTCAAAAACGTCACGATAATCAGATAAAAATTCCGGAATCTCAGAGGGAATAGATGACGAAATGGAAACCAAAGGTACGTCCCCATGAGTCCCCTGACATCCCCAGCTTAACACAGACATTGCTTTCCAGTCGAGGACTGGGTTATGAGATTGCAGCCATGGCAATCCAAGCACCAACACATCATGTAGATTATACAACACAAGGAAGCGAATAATCTCCTGGTGATCCGGGTTAATACGCATAGTTACTTGTGTCCAGTATTGTGGTTTATTACTAGCCAATGGCGTGGAGTCAATACCCTTCAGAGGTATAGGAACTTCCAGAGGCTCTAAATTAAACCCACAGCGTTTGGCAAAGGACCAATCCATAAGACTCAAAGCGGCGCCAGAGTCGACATAGGCGTCCGCGGTAATAGACGATAAAGAGCAAATCAGGGTCACAGATAGAATAAACTTAGACTGTAAAGTGCCAATTGAAACAGACTTATCAACCTTCTTAGTACGTTTAGAGCATGCTGATATAACATGAGTTGAATCACAACAATAGAAGCATAACCCATTTTTTCGCCTAAAATTCTGTCGTTCGCTTCTGGACAGAATTCTATCACATTGCATAATCTCTGGCGCCTTCTCAGTAGACACCGCCAAATGGTGCACAGGTTTGCGCTCCCGCAAACGCCGATCAATCTGAATAGCCATTGTCATGGACTCATTCAGACCTGTAGGCACAGGGAACCCCACCATAACATCTTTAATGGCATCAGAGAGACCCTCTCTGAAATTCGCCGCCAGGGCGCACTCATTCCACTGAGTAAGCACAGACCACTTACGAAATTTTTGGCAGTATATTTCAACCTCATCTTGCCCTTGAGACAGGGCCATCAAGGCTTTTTCAGCCTGAATCTCTAAATGAGGTTCCTCATAAAGCAACCCCAAAGCCAGGAAAAACGCATCCACATTGAGCAACGCAGGATCCCCTGGTGCCAAAGCAAATGCCCAATCCTGAGGGTCGCCCCGGAGCAAGGAAATTACAATCCTGACCTGCTGTGCAGGATCTCCAGCGGAGCGAGATCTCAGAGACAAAAATAATTTACAATTATGTTTGAAATTCTGGAAGCGAGATCTATCCCCGGAGAAAAATTCAGGTAAAGGAATTCTAGGTTCAGATATAGGAGCATGAATTACAAAATCCTGTAAACTTTGAACCTTCATAGCGAGATTATCCAAACCAATAGCTAAACTCTGAGGATCCATTTTAATCAGGTGAAATCAGAACCATTCAAGGATTAGAAGGAGAGAGAGACGAAGGCTGCAGTAAGCAGAGATGCAAGTGAATCAACTAATGAGCAAACTCAGAAAAAAAAAAAAATTCTCTGCAGACTTCTTTTCTCTCCTTTCTTCTGCCAATTATTTTAACTCTTGGCCGGCCAAACTGTCATGGTTCTCAATGGCAAGAGACCGTAGTAAAGCATACAAAAGGACTAGCTCTTGGAAGATGGGAACTCGAGCTGACTGTGAGCTAAACCTACCGCACAACTAACAGTGGCTGGGTAGCGTGCCTACGTTTTATCCCTAGATGCCCAGCGCCAGCCGGAGGACTGACTGACCCTAGCAGAGGAAAATACAGACCTGGCTTACCTCTAGAGAAATTTTCCCCAAAAGGCAGACAGTAGCCCCCACATATATTGTCGGTGATTTTAGAGGAAAATGACATACGAAGTATGAAGATAGGTTTAGCAAATTGAGGTCCGCTTACTAGATAGTAGGAAGACAGAAAAGGGAACTTCACAGTCAGCTGAAAACCCTTTCAAAACACCATCCTGAAATTACTTTAAGACTCTAATATCAACTCATGACACCAGAGTGGCAATTTCAGCTCACAAGAGCTTCCAGCCTCAGAGATATTCAAACACAGAGAACTGGAACAAAAATGCAAAACAATCTTAGGACTACAAGTCCAACTTAGCTGATAGTAGTCTAGGAGCAGGAACATGCAACAGAAAGGCTCTGGTAACATTGTAGGCCGGCATAGAAATGACTGAGGAGCAAGGCTAAATAGAAACTCCCACATCCTGATGGAAACAGGTGAACAGAGGAGATGAAGCACACAAGTTCAGTACCACCAGTAACCACCGGGGGAGCCCAGAAACCAAATTCACAACACCCCCCCTTGAGGAGGGGTCACCGAACCCTCACCAAGACCCCCAGGGCGATCAGGATGAGCAGCGTGAAAGGCATGAACCAAATCAGCCGCATGAACATCAGAGGCGACAACCCAGGAATTATCCTCCTGACCATAGCCTTTCCATTTAACTAAATACTGGAGTTTCCGTCTAGAGATATGAGAATCCAGAATCTTCTCCACCACGTACTCCAACTCGCCCTCAACCAAAACCGGGGCAGGAGGCTCAACAGCAGGAACCATAGGCACCACGTACCGCCGCAACAAGGACCTATGGAACACATTATGAATAGCAAATGACGCTGGAAGGTCCAAGCGAAAAGACACCGGGTTAAGGATTTCCAAAATCTTATAAGGACCGATAAAGCGAGGCTTGAACTTAGGAGAGGAGACTTTCAAAGGAACATGCCGAGAAGACAACCAAACCAAATCCCCAACACGAAGTCGGGGACCCACACCGCGGCGGCGGTTGGCAAAACGCTGGGCCTTGTCCTGTGACAATTTCAAATTGTCCACCACATGGTTCCAAATCCGCTGCAACCTATCCACCACAGAATCAACCCCAGGACAGTCAGAAGGTTCAACCTGGCCCGAGGAGAAACGAGGATGAAAACCAGAGTTGCAGAAAAAGGGTGAAACCAAGGTGGCAGAACTAGCCCAATTATTAAGGGCAAACTCGGCCAGTGGCAAAAAGGTAACCCAGTCGTCCTGATCAGCAGAAACAAAACATCTCAAATAAGTCTCCAACATCTGATTAGTTCGCTCGGTCTGGCCATTAGTCTGAGGATGAAAAGCCGACGAAAAAGACAAATCAATACCCATCTTAGCACAAAAGGATCGCCAGAATCTGGACACAAACTGGGATCCTCTGTCAGATACAATATTCTCAGGGATGCCATGCAAACGATCCACATTCTGAAAGAACAAAGGGACCAAATCAGAGGAGGAAGGCAACTTAGGCAAGGGCACCAAATGGACCATTTTAGAAAAACGATCGCACACCACCCAGATGACAGACATCTTCCGAGATACCGAAAGATCCGAAATGAAATCCATGGAAATGTGCGTCCAAGGCCTCTTTTGGGATAGGCAAGGGTAAAAGCAACCCGCTGGCACGAGAACAGCAAGGTTTAGCCCGAGCACAAATCCCACAGGACTGCACAAAAGAACGCACATCCCGCGACAAGGAAGGCCACCAAAAGGACCTAGCCACCAAATCTCTGGTACCGAAAATCCCAGGATGTCCCGCCAACACCGAAGAATGAACCTCAGAAATAACTCTGCTGGTCCATCCATCAGGGACAAACAATCTCTCCGGTGGACAACGATCAGGCCTATCAGCCTGAAATTTTTGCAGCCCTCGTCGCAAATCTGGGGAAATGGCAGACAAAATCACTCCCTCTCTGAGAATACCAGCCGGCTCAGAGACTCCAGGAGAGTCAGGAACAAAACTCCTAGAAAGTGCATCAGCCTTCACGTTCTTCGAACCAGGCAGGTACGAGACCACAATGTCAAAACGGGAGAAAAACAACGACCAACGAGCCTGTCTAGGATTCAGGCGCTTGGCAGACTCAAGGTAAATCAGATTTTTATGATCAGTCAAGACCACCACACGATGTCTAGCTCCCTCGAGCAAATGTCGCCACTCCTCAAATGCCCACTTCATAGCCAACAACTCCCGATTACCAACATCGTAGTTCCGCTCAGCAGGCGAAAATTTCCTTGAAAAGAAGGCGCATGGCTTCATCACGGAGCCATCAGAACTTTTTTGCGACAAAACAGCCCCTGCACCAATCTCAGAAGCATCAACTTCAACCTGGAAGGGAAGAGAGACATCCGGCTGGCACAAGACTGGCGCTGAAGTAAACCGATGCTTCAGCTCCCGAAAGGCCTCCACGGCCGCAGGAGACCAGTTCGCAACATCAGAACCCTTCTTAGTCATATCCGTCAAAGGTTTAACCACGCTGGAGAAATTAGCGATAAAACGACGGTAAAAATTAGCAAAGCCCAAGAACTTCTGCAGGCTCTTAACAGACGTGGGCTGAGTCCAGTCATGAATGGCACGGACCTTGACTGGGTCCATCTCCACAGTAGAAGGGGAAAAAATAAAACCCAAAAAAGAAACCTTCTGTACCCCAAAGATACATTTTGAGCCCTTCATGTGAAGAGCAGAACAAAAATGGTTACCTCAATGAACCACAAAAAAGAATTTGTGATAAATATTGACCTGTCCATTCAAGGACATTTTAGCTATAGTATGAAATCCTGTTTTTCTTGTCTGTGGAATTGCCTTTGTACTGTTTGTTTGTGAAACTGCCACTTAGGCTTTTGTTTGTAGTGAAACTATCACATAGACGAAACTGTTTTTTCTTTCCTGTTTTGTCTTTTTGTTTAAACATGCAAAACTTGTATAACCACTGAACCTACCGATACAACTATATAAAGAAGGGATAGCACCTTGAAGGCAGGCGTGCTTCAGAGACTTCCCAGTGATACACTATACAAGACGTGTCTTGTGTATTATTTCTGGTGATTCCCCACTTCCAAAGGCTGCTCCGACTGGGTGTGATCCTGACATTTCCTGGCGCCTGAACAGGGACCCGAGGTCTGTGTAATCCTTCAAGAACACCGGCAGAATACGAACGAAAAGAGAATCTGGGATAATGGACGGCAGATGAACAAAAACCTGGCCAGGTAAGAGACACTGTTAGATCTCTTATATCTGCCCTGCACTGTCCGTAAGATTTTCTGTGTCGTGTTCTTTAGCGGGTAGTTCTAGTAGAGGAGGATACCTATAGCTCGGGTCCTTGAACTATTTAGGAATTGATCACCTCACGGAGTACGGCATTGCATGAGAGTGAATGTGAATAAAAGGTGTGTGGAAGTTGGGAATAGCCCTATAAGCCGCCCAGGGTGTTGAAACAGAAGAAGTGACTGTCCCACTGGGCAACGTGGTTGCGTCCTTTCGGGGAGACCTCCGCGCCTATGGTTCAATCTCTGACCCTGTCTTTGACAAAAACCTGGTGACGGATAAGTGTATGATAGTATGAGCCCAGGACAGATAAATTAGCCTGGGACAAGATACGTTGTATGTTCTTTTTCTTTTTCTGTCTGGTTGCATTTGTGTTGTTTGCTATAGGTGTAGGAATCAGGATTTTCTTACATCAACACAGTTTAAACATCCCAGCTCCTTAGGAAGAAGGTAACGAGGTATTCTCATACCCAAACGCCACCTAGGGCAAGAAAAGACATCCTAGCTCCTTAGGAAGAAGGTAACGAGGTATTCTCATACCCAAACGCCACCTAGGGCAAGAAAGCTCAGGATAAGAAAATGGGGAATAAGCAAACAAAGTCGGAACCAGAAGAATTAGATATCTATACTATCATAAAGGAGAGAAGTGGTGAAGATGCCACTAAGGGGCTGAGAAAGATTTTTAGTAAGTTTGGAGTTACTAGGGCAGAAGCTTTTAGTAGAAAAAAATGGGAAGGAATTCAGGAGAAAAAAAAAAAAAGGGCATAATCAGAGACAAGAAATGGATAGATCAGATCCAAGCGTTGATTGATGTCTCTAGGGTAGCAGAAATGCTGTGGTCTGCCCTATTGGAACAAGCATGTGGGCATGACAGCATGTGCATTTAGCTAAACTGATCTATGTGTATGAGGAATCCCTGTGTAATGCAGATTCCCCAAATTTCCACTGCCAGTGTTGTGTGACTAATGTGCAGAGAGTGTGTGCCTTACAGACACAACTGGCAGAGAATGAACAGTATAATGTAGACAGAGAAAAGCAGATTGCTAGTCTTGAATCACAACTGCTGAAAATGAAAAATCATTGTGTTGATATGGAAGCCCAGCTGATTCAGTCTGGGGCTGAGGTCAGAGCTGTGAAGGAAATGGCAGCAGCCAGTGATGCCATTGTTAATCAGTGCAGTGTGGAGCTGGATACTAGTTCCCAACTGATTACTAGTCTGAAAAATATCATCAATGATTTTTCAAATGTGGTGCCTGCCTTCTCTTTGTCTCTGAACACAAGGTCAGATCCCCGACCAATTATGCCCTGTGCAGGGCAAAAAGGGGGGAGTGATGGAAAAGGTGATATATCAAATATTTTATCAAATTTTGATCCAATAATAAAAAGTAATGACAGATATGTGCTGTCTAAATTACAAAGAAAGTTCAAACGTGACATTGTTAAGAGTGCATCCTTAGTAATGGAAGAGTTTAAAAGTTCCAGACAGAGGGAGGTATGTTCTGCCCGGGCCCATAAATCAGGCTTGGCATGTGTTACATGTTATGCCTGTGCTGGCTCCGGCCATATTGCCAGGTACTGCAAATGGCCGGGTACGATGAAGGAGAGGAAATATTATTCTGTGAAATGTTTTAAATGTGGTCACTTTGGACATATTGCAAGGAACTGTTACTGCACAAGTAATTGTGAGAGGCCTAGCAGTATTGTCAGGGAGCACAGGCATTTTCACAGACATAATGGCATTTTCTCTCAGTCTGTCCCAAGCCACGGGCAAACTCCTCAAAATGGCCAATTACAACCAGGGAGGATAGTGAGGTCTTGATGTAAACTCAGATTATAGAGTTTCTATCTGGTCTCTGGTCTTTCATTGTTTCTTTTGTTTTAGCTCCTTTTATTCTTCTTCTATTTGCTAAGTTTGCTCTTTTGTTATTGAAATGAATTGTTAGACCAGTGTGGTTTAGACAGGAGGCAGAAGGGCCTTATCTGAGGTGCAATGTGATTGCAATGATAATAGGATTTGTTAGTTGTTGTTTTTTTTTTTTTTTTTTGCTGTTTTCTATCAGCCCCCCTGTGGTTTTTAACTCCAGGTTTCCATAGAATTCATAATGATAAGAGTAACACAGATCACAGGATAATAGAGTCACATCCATGGATGCTCTGATTTGTTGCTTGAACTAAGATAGGTAGGGAGGTGTGTGTTCACCTAAGCTTTGAAGTTCAGCTGTAAAACTGACTTTGTTTGTTTGTTTTCCTGTGCATCTTAGATTAGATAAAGGGTGTTGTTACGTGAGCTAAGATAGGCGAGTAAGCATGGACAGATAACGGATGTACACGATGGAGTGTCATGTTATACAGTGTGCTGACCTTGAAGTTTGGACGGACAACATGGTTTCGTTCACCTGATGCAGGATACAACTAGAGTCAGTGTACCTTAGCTAAAAGTTTAGTTTTCCTAGGGTGTTAAGTAGCCGCAATTTCACTGTTATTAGATAAAGCTTCTGAGATTGTTCTTGATCACCCACTTCTAGTTCAGACCACTCATGATGTACATGGCATTCTTAACCAGGTCCAACCTAAACATATTTCAATGGCCAGACACCTCCGTCTCCAATGTTCCCTACTACTGCCGCCCAACATTTCCTTTGCCAGGGTTCAGACTCTTAATCTCGCGTCTTTGCTCCCTTTAGAGTCTGAGGGGGGTACCATACCTGAGGAAACTGCACTCTCCAACTCCTTTGACCCATCAGAGTCAATGCATGATTGTGTACAATTAATGGAACAAGAGACTCAGGGCTTACGTAATGTACGTGACAAGCCACTCTGTAATGCTACATTTGAACTTTTCATAGATGGCAGTAGATATGCAGATATGAATGGACAATTTCATACAGGTTATGCGGTAGTAACTCAGCATGAAGTGCTGAAAGCAGAACCTCTCCCTGCTAATCAGTCTGCACAAGAAGCAGAACTTACGGCATTGGTTGAAGCTCTAAAAATAGCCAAAGATCAGACAGCAAACATTTACACTGATTCTAGATATGCACATGGCATTATTTTCGATTTTGGCGTAATATGGAGAGCCAGAGGTTATATGACTGCTTCAGGCCAACCTGTTAAACATGCCTCCCTCATTAGACAGATTCTGGAGGCAGCACAAGAAACTAAAGAAATAGCGGTGATAAAGGTAGCTGCACATGTGAGACTCGACACCGAGGAAGCTAGGGGTAATGATGAAGCCGACAAGGCAGCAAAACAGGCAGCACGTAAACCCTTACATCATGCCCACACACTAGATAACTCTGAAGATGATGAGGAGAGATTGAAGGAAGCTCAGAAACAGGTAGACGACAAAGAACGAGGGCAGTGGCAGAAAAAAGGGGCAGAATATCAGCAAGGATTATGGAAAAAAGGAACTTTGTTGTGTTTACCCAGAGCCTGGTACCCCGCAGTGGCAAGTGACCTCCACCTACCCACGCATGTGTCAGCAAATGGTATGACGCTCAAGGTAAAAGAAAGGTGGTTGGCTCCAGGCTTTGGTAATTTTGCTCGGAACATGTGTGCTGCATGCGCTATATGCCTGGCACACAATCCAGGTCAGGCCATTAAAACCCCAACCAAGCATCATGTAAGACCACTGTATCCCTTTCAAAGACTCCAGATCGACTACATCCAACTTCCTAGGTACAATGGATACGAATATGTGCTTGTGTGTGTGGACATGTTCTCAGGGTGGCCAGAGGCTTATCCAGTTCGTAAAGCCTCAGCAAAAACTACTGCCATTAAAATAGCACATGAACTGATACCCCGTTACGGCATGCCTGAGGTGATCGAGTCAGATAGGGGTACCCATTTTACTGGGGAAATATTCCAGAATGTTATGAAAATGTTGGGAGTAGAAAACCAGTTTCACACTCCGTATCACCCACAGAGTTCAGGTAAAGTGGAAAGATTAAATGGAACAATAAAATTAAAAATCCAGAAGGCCATGGCAGAAACAGGAAAGCCTTGGACCGAGTGTCTACCACTTGCCTTGTATTCCATCCGAAACGCCCCAAGGGGGAAGGCTAAGCTGTCACCACATGAGATTCTTTTTGGTAGAGCAGCAAATTTGGGTTGTTATTTTCCACAACAACTGATGTTGAATACTGAGACTTTAACTACTTATGTACAAGAATTACAAAAACGTTTAACTAAAGTGCATTCGCAAGTTTTTGCTTCCCTTCCAGATCCAGAAAATCTCGAAGGAGGCCACAAGTTGGAACCTGGTGATCAAGTCTACGTGAAAAGACACACCAGAAAGACTCTGGAACCGAGGTTTGACGGACCTTTCCAAGTCCTGTTAACAACTCCGACAGCAGTCAAGCTTGAAGGAAAGGCATCATGGATACATGCAAGCCATTGCAAAAAAGCAGTATAAGACTCATGATATTGATGTTAATAATGTTAACCTCAACGGAGGCATGGGAAAGACTGAATTCTCTAGCCCCTTTGAACAATAGATTCGTACAACATCATAGAAAATTAGTGCATGACTTGTTAAATAATACGCAACCCCTGGCAGATTGTTGGATCTGTACCCATTCACCAGTATCAGCCACAAGTATACCTTTTCTAGCAGTTCCCGTGTCAGCTGAAGAAATATTCGCTTGGCCTAATTGTTCAGACAACCTGGCCAACAACCAACCTGGCAATACTAGACTATGGAATACTACAATCGCCATACCAGTTGTGGGATGGGTAGAATTTCCTTGGTGGCAGGGCAATCTTACAGGAAAAATAGGCAACTTACAATATTTAGCATTCAAGGGAGGAAAATGGGTACCTAGGAATAAGACTGGATTAACTGATTTAGGACAGGTCCCCATTGAAAATCTACAGCTCAGTTTCAGTACAACCACCCCTTCCTCTGATGCTTTCAAACCTACAGTATTGGAAAGATACATACATAATAGAAAATGGGAACATTCCGAGTTGTTCCCCCAAGGTGATGCAAACAGTTGTACAAGTAAGCCGGGGAACCTGGTTTGTAATGAATCCAATGAGTATGTCAACGGAATGCATGTATGTGGGAATCCCGCAGCCGGGTACTGTAGCCCCTTGGGACAAAAACCCTCTTGGTGTATGCTTCAGAATGTATCTAGTTTTGTGGATTTGGCTCACAGATTGGTATTGCAGCACTCAGCTTTGTGGGATCTGCCTGAGGGTACATTTTGGATATGTGGAGAAGGAGCATATAAATGGCTTCCCGTAGGTATAAAGGGTACTTGTACATTAGGACGCCTAACCCCGGCTACTTTCATAATTTCAAATAAACAAGTGAATATGCAAGCCGTGCCCAAGCACACATTGTATAAAAGAGCTGCAGATAACTCACCACGTCCCTCGGGGAGGCCGCATATAGTACAAATGGGAATTCCCAACAAAATTGCTAGTACCATTTTTATTTATCCTATGTTAACACAGATGTGGGATAAATTAGTTAGAGCCACGGATTATCTAGATGACCAGATTTGGGATATATTGGACATATTAAATACTAGTATAGCTGTACAGAATCAGCTTATAATAGTCACTAACCAACATACCCTGGTATTGGATTACCTAACTGCCTCACAAGGGGGTATGTGTCAAATCATCGGACCCACCTGCTGTCATTATATAGACCCGAATAGTACTATGAGTATGAGATTTAAATTAGAAGACGTACAACGACTCAGGGATCAGTATGACAAAGACAATGACCAAAATAAGGATAGCTGGTGGTCAGATACCTTTTCCTTTCTTAACCCGGCCAATTGGTTCAGGGGAATCGGTGGGTGGGTTACCGGGATTATGCAAAGCCTAATACATACAGTTATAGTTATTGTAATTATATATGTATTATTCAAGGTTGTACTCAAGGGTATCTCGGTATACACAAATAAATTTTGTGTAATGGATGCGAGAATATAAAGTTTTTTTGTGGTAATATCACAAAAAGAATGACTAAAATGATCGTCTATATGACAAGGTTTTGAATGGAATATGTCAAAGGGGGGATTGTGAAGAGCAGAACAAAAATGGTTACCTCAATGAACCACAAAAAAGAATTTGTGATAAATATTGACCTGTCCATTCAAGGACATTTTAGCTATAGTATGAAATCCTGTTTTTCTTGTCTGTGGAATTGCCTTTGTACTGTTTGTTTGTGAAACTGCCACTTAGGCTTTTGTTTGTAGTGAAACTATCACATAGATGAAACTGTTTTTTCTTTCCTGTTTTGTCTTTTTGTTTAAACATGCAAAACTTGTATAACCACTGAACCTACCGATACAACTATATAAAGAAGGGATAGCACCTTGAAGGCAGGCGTGCTTCAGAGACTTCCCAGTGATACACTATACAAGACGTGTCTTGTGTATTATTTCTGGTGATTCCCCACTTCCAAAGGCTGCTCCGACTGGGTGTGATCCTGACATTCACAAACAGAGCATTCTCCCGCAGAACCTGAAACACCATCCTGACCTGGTTCACATGGGACTCCCAATCATCAGAAATAACCAAAATATCATCCAGATAAATAATCATAAATTTATACAGATATTTCCGGAAGATGTCATGCATGAAGGACTGAAACACAGAAGGAGCATTAGATAATCCGAAAGGCATCACCAGGTACTCAAAATGACCCTCGGGCGTATTAAATGCCGTTTTCCATTCATCTCCCTGCTTTATGCGCACAAGGTTATACGCACCACGAAGATCTATCTTGGTGAACCAACTGGATCCCTTAATCCGAGCAAACAAATCAGACAACAATGGCAAAGGATACTGAAATTTTACCGTGATCTTACGATAATCAATACAAGGTCTCAGAGACCCGTCTTTCTTGCCCACAAAAAAGAATCCTGCACCAAGAGGGGACGAGGATGGGCGAATATGTCCCTTCTCCAAAGACTCCTTTATATAACTCCGCATCGCGGCATGCTCTGGCACAGATAAATTAAAGAGTCGTCCCTTAGGAAACTTACTACCAGGAATCAAATCTATAGCACAATCACAGTCCCTATGAGGAGGAAGGGCACTGGACCTGGCCTCATTAAATACATCCTGAAAGTCTGACAAAAACTCAGGGATCTCAGAAGGAGTAGAAGAAGCAATAGACACCAATGGAGAATCGCCATGAATCCCCTGACACCCCCAACTAGACACAGTCATAGCTTTCCAATCTAAAACTGGATTATGGGCCTGTAACCATGGCAGACCCAAAACGACAACATCATGCATTTTATGCAGTACCAGAAAACGAATCACCTCCTGATGTACAGGAGTCATGCACATGTTCACTTGCGTCCAATACTGAGGTTTATTCTCTGCCAATGGCGTAGAATCAATTCCTCTAAGAGGAATAGGATTTTCCAAAGGCTCCAGGACAAAACCGCAGCGCTTGGCAAATGACAAATCCATCAGACTTAAAGCAGCACCAGAATCCACAAAAGCCATAACTGAGTAAGAAGATAATGAACAAATTAAAGTCACAGACAAAATAAACTTAAGGTACCTTCACACGAAGCGACGCTGCAGCGTCGCTGTTTGATCGCTGGGGAGCTGTCACACAGACCGCTCTCCAGCGACCAACGATGCCGAGGTCCCCGGGTAACCAGGGTAAACATCGGGTTGCTAAGCGCGGCCCTGCGCTTGGTAACCCGATGTTTACCCTGGTTACTAGTGTAAAACATCGCTGGTATCGTTGCTTTTGCTTTCAAACACAACGATACACGGCGATCGGACGACCAAATAAAGTTCTGGACTTTATTCAGCGACCAGCGACATCACAGCAGGATCGTGATCGCTGCTGCGTGTCAAACTAAACGATATCGCTAGCGAGGACGCTGCAACGTCACGGATCGCTAGCGATATCGTTACAAAGTCGTTTCGTGTGAAGGTACCTTTAGGCTGAAAAGTACCAATGGCGACAGGATTAACTTCTTTTTTTAAACGTTTAGAGCATGCTGAGATAACATGTGTTGAATCACCACAGTAGAAACACAACCCATTTTGACGTCTATGATTTTGTCGCTCGGCTCTGGTCAAAATTCTGTCCAATTGCATAGAATCAGGTGACCGTTCAGACAGCACCGCCAAAGGATTAACAGATTTGCGCTCCCGCAAACGTCGATCAATTTGAATGGCCAGAGCCATTGAATCATTCAGACCTGTAGGGATAGGAAACCCCACCATCACATCTTTAATGGCTTCAGAAAGACCATTTCTGAAATTTGCGGCCAGTGCACACTCATTCCATTGAGTAAGCACGGACCATTTCCGAAATTTTTGGCAATATACCTCAGCTTCGTCCTGACCCTGAGAGATAGCCAGCAACATTTTTTCAGCCTGATTTTCAAGATTAGGCTCCTCATAAAGCAAACCAAGTGCCAGAAAAAACGCATCAACATTCACCAATGCAGGATCTCCTGGCGCCAGAGAGAAGGCCCAATCCTGAGGGTCGCCGCGCAAGAAGGAAATAACAATCTTAACTTGCTGAGCGGAATCACCAGAGGAACGAGGTTTCAGAGACAGAAACAATTTACAATTATTCCTAAAATTCAGGAATTTAGATCTATCTCCAAAAAACGGCTCAGGAATAGGTATTTTTGGTTCAGACATAGGGCTATGGATAACAAAATCCTGAATGCTTTGCACCCTAGCAGCAAGCTGATCCACACTAGAAGTCAGAGTCTGGACATTCATATCTGCAGCAGAGTTTCAGCCACTCAGAGAAAAAGGGGATGGAAGAAGCTAGGCAAACTGCAGCAAAAAAAAACAACTCAGAACTTCTTTTTAATCCCGCTTCTGCGATGCATTAAACATTTTCTTTTGGGCCTGGCATTCTGTTATGATCCTAATGGCAGAGGATCTCTGATATTCCGGCAAGATAGCAAAAATATAAATACTGCTCTAGGGAGGTGGAAACTGGGCTAACCGCATACCTGATCCTAACACAAACAACTAAAAGTAGCCGGTGAACGTGCCTACGTTGGTTCTAGACGTCTCGAGCCAGCCGGAGAACTGACTACCCCTAGAGAGAAAAAATAAGACCTCACTTGCCTCTAGAGAAATTGAACCCCAAAGATATAGAAAGCCCCCAACAAATAATAACGGTGAGGCAAGAGGAAAGCACAAACGTAGAGATGAACTAGATTCAGCAAAGTGAGACCCAATAGTCTAAATAGCAGAAAATAGATAGTGGACTATGCGGTTAGCAGAAAACAGACTTAGCTTTTCTTGCATGAGGCAGACTGAAAGGAATCCGGAGGAGACCATATAGGTCTGGATACAACGATGCCAGGCAAGAGACTGAGTCCAGAGGAGACTTAAATAGGGAACACCCGCTGCTTAACGACACAGCTGGAGCTCAGGCCTGCAACAAGACATGCCTAACACAATACCGTTAGTGACCACCAGAGGGAGCCCAGAAACACAGTTCACAACACTTGTCCTAGCAATGTGAGAAGTGCAGATCTTTGAAAATCGTATCATCCCTTGATTCTCCAAAATGTCAGTTAATTTGATTCACTGGAAATCTCAAACATAACTTATGGATTCTAGCATCATATTAGTTGCAATATTTTAAAGGTGTAAGGTTTAAAGTGGACCTGTCACTTGATAAAAAAATGTTTCTGCCATTTATTTTTTTATTTTATGCTGCCCATTGCAGAAATAGTAACATTTATTCCTTTTGGAGCACAGTAAGTGAAATTTCTGCTTATAGAGCAACTGGGCAACTCTTGAGAGTTTTGTTGGAGGGCGTGCCCTTTTACCCATCCATCTTAGATGTTTCCAATCACAGCTCGGCAGCATCTGAGATTGATAGACTGCTATATCAGATGCTGAGCTATGATTGGCAGCATCTGGGAGGGTGGGGTGAAAGGGCACACCACCGGAGACGACTGTGAAAACCGTCCAGTTGCAGAACGGATTTAACATACTGTGCTCCAAAAGCAACCAATATGAATATCTCTTTAAGGGCTCACTCATATTAGCATAGAAAAAAGAAATACCTCTGTTTAGTAACCAGCTAAGAGAAAGCAAATGACTGTGAGAACTTACTGCAAAGCGTGAAAACCGGCAGTAAGTTCTCACGCTTCAAGAAGTGACGTCAGTAAGATTACCACAGTTTAGGTGCGGTGAACTGTGATAACCTTACTGATGCCACCGCTCATCACAGCAGCCGGGTTCTCGTGCTAAGCATCGTGAGACCTGGCTGCATCTCTAGTCTATGGAGCTTTGTTCTTTGAATGGGGCTCTATAGACTGGATGAAGAAAATGGGGATCATTGTGGGACTCTGTCTATTAATTTTTTATAGTAATAAATGGGTAAAAGAGGGAATTTGTCAGGGAGTGCTTTTTACAAATAAATGATGTTTGTGTGTGTGTTTCTTTCTTTTGACTATGGAGTTATTATTGGGTTCGAGGTTAGTAATGGGGTTGATATCAGACACCCAATTAATAACCCGGTAGTAAAAATTAATAAAGACACACAGAAAAATTCCTTTAATTGAACAAAACACTCCCTGACAAATCCACTCTTTTTCCTATTTATTAATATAAAAATAACAAATTTAAGTAATTTATAATGATGATTTTCCACGATGAACCCTCAACTCTGCTACATCTGATTGCATTGCAGAGCGGTGAAATGATTAATGTGACCGCTCAGTCCAACCACCAGATCACACTTAGCTTAGCGTGAAAACGCAGCTGCATGTGATCAGCGGTAACGTCATTAAGGTCAAACACAGCTGTGTTCTCACGCTAAACTCAGTGTGATCTGGTTGCAGGGCTGAGCGGTCACATTGCTCATGTCGCTGCTCAGCAATGCAACCAGAAGTAGCAGAGTTGGGGGTTCATCATCAGTATGGATTAATGGCGGACAGGTGAAAATTACTTTGATTTTTATTTTTATTTTTATGTTAATAAATGTGAAAAAGAGAGGGGAGTGTTTTGTTAAATTTAAGGACTTTTTCTGTGTGTCTATTAATTTTTGCTATAGGGATAGTAATGGGGGCAGCTGATAGACTCCTCTCAATTACTTTTTAAATATTTTTTTTTATTAATTTTTTGAATAAAAACAAGGAATTGGGAATAGTGGAGGGAGAATATAACAGTGAAGAGTAGGGAAAGGGAATGGAAAGGGATACAATTAAAAAAACAAAAAAAACTAGAGAACCAAATGTAATACAATAGTTCAACAGTAACAAAATGCATAAATACATTTAAATGAGTGCGAAATTTTGGAAGGACAAGTAAATTGCATTTATTTCTTTTATTTGAAAATCTATTAGGAGGTTAAGGAGTATAGAATTTATCAATCCAAATCTTCCATTTTTTCAAGAAATTTTTAATACCACTATTATTTACAGCGAATCTCCACTCCAAAAAATTGTGTTGGTGAATTTGATCTATAATGTCTTCAAATTTAGGGAGATCTGGCTTATTCCACCAAAGCGCTAACATATATTTGACAACAAGAAATATATGAATGATAATGAATTTAACCTGAGGGTCAACTATTTCCATGTCCAGGGAAAAAAGAGCTCTTTGTGGTGTAAGTACAAAATTATCCGTGAGTGAATTAATATAATTAGAAACTTTTGACCATAGAAGTTTTACCTTCGGGCAACTCCATAAAAGATTATATAAATTACCTTGGTGGCCACATTTCCTCCAGCAAGTTGGAGAATAATCCGGAATTATGTGTGCTAATCTAATTGGGGTATAATACCACCTAGTAATTACCTTAAAGTAGGACTCATGTAAAGCTAAAGAAATGGTGGATTTGTAAGTGGTCTTAATAGCATTGTCCCAGCTCTCAGCCTGAAAGGATTTATTGAGGTCAGATTCCCACCTCTTCAAGTAAACATTTTTGAAACCAACACCATCTTTATTGAAAATTCTATAGATGTTGTTTAGGCTCCATATATTTTTATTTTTAATATTGCACAGTAGTAAAACGAGAATATCTAGGTTAAGAGGTTTGCTACCTAGTAGTTTCTGAACACCTTCTTTTAAAATTATATAAGGGATTAATTCAGAAGAGGGAATATTAAATTTTATTTTTAACTCACTAAAAGTGAGGAATTTAGTTCCATCATATATATTACCAATCTTTTTAATTCCTGACTTACTCCAGGAATCGGATAGTGAAAAATTATAAATCGTGGATAATAGTTGAATAGGAAACTTCAAGATTTGTTCGGTTCTGTTAAAGTTCTTCCTTGAAGGTTTGAGCAATAACCTCCAAGCCTGAATAACAGCTCTAAAAATAGGATGAGAGGATTCCCTCTGCTGTCTGTGAAATAAGAAGCTGAAAAAGATGTGTTGAATAGACTGGGGGCTTTTCATTTCATTTTCAATTTGAAACCAGGCTGGATAAGATCTGCCTTCAAACCAATACCAAGTTTGTTTAACTAATGAGGCTAAATAATAAGTATAGAAATTTGGTAACCCAGCCCCACCATTGCGTTTATGTTTACATAGAATATCTAAGGAGATCCTAGCCTTTTTCCTGCCCCATAAAAATGAATGAACCAAGTTTTGGAATTTATAAATAGATTGATATGAAAAGGTAAGAGGGAGGGTCCTGAAAAGATACAAAACCTTGGGCAAAACAAAAGTTTTAATTGTCATTATTCTCCCAAATAAGGACAGTTCAGAATGAGCAAAATGTGTAATGTCACTAGTGATCGATTTTAGAGTTTTTTCTAGGTTGACTTTAATTATATTTTGTAGCTTATTAGAAATAGTTATTCCTAAATATTGTATTTCATCAGTACCCCTAGCGAAGTTTGTCTGTTCTGTTAACTTCCTTATATCAGAGTCCTTCATTTTGAAGGTAAGATATTTTGATTTCTGGGGATTAATCTTAAAGTAAGATATATCAGCAAAAGCCTCAAGTTCCAAAGATAAAGCTTTAATCGAGGTTATAGGGTCCAGAAGCGTGAAAAATAAGTCGTCGGCAAATAACCCTATTTTAAAATGACGAGACTTCCTATTTTAAAATGACTCCCAAAATATCCATATTTGATCTTATTTTTTCTGCTAAAGGCTCCATTGCGAGGACAAACAACAGAGGGGACAAAGGACACCCCTGTCGCGTACCATTGGAGATGGTAAATGGGTCAGACAAAAAATTATTAGAGTATATCCTGGCACTGGGTGCCGACTATAGAGCAAATACAGTAGACAAGAATTTGGAATCGAAGCCAAACTTTTCTAGAGTTGCTTTCAGGTAAGACCAGTTTAGCCTATCAAAGGCTTTCTCAGCATCCAGTGCCAGAAAAACTGCTTGTGAGTTCGTACTGTTGATAATATTCATTAAGTTGATTACTCTTCTGGTCCCGTCCGAGGCCTGGCGACCCTCGGTGAACCCAATCTGATCGTCTACTAGTAAACGTGGGAGGATAGATTTTAGCCTGTCAGCTAATATTTTCGAATATATTTTAGAGTCACTATTGATTAAAGAAATTGGACGATAATTCTGAATCCTTTCAGGATCCCCCCCACGCTTAGGAATCATTATAATTACTGCTTCCTGCATTTCCTTAGGGAAGGAACCTTGGGTGGAGGCTAGATTAAAAATGGGGACTAAATGAGGGGCTAAAATTTTTGAGAAGGATTTATAATAATCATTAGAAAAGCCATCTGGGCCAGGAGTTTTGGGGGATTTTAGTTTATTGATAGTATCGATAATTTCTTTTTCTTTAAATGGGCAGTTGATGGACTCCAAATCAGATGGTGTAATCTTAGGTAAGCTAATACTAGATAGAAAAGAGTTTTTAGAATCTGGATCAATACAAGGGGAATTTGGATCATTTTTTAGGTTATACAGACTATTAAAAAAATCAGCAAATGATTTAACGATATCTTTTGGGTGAATCAAAACCTTACCCGAGGGAGCAATAATTTTAGAAATTCTTTTGTTAATACGATCCTTTTTTATT
Source organism: Ranitomeya variabilis (assembly GCF_051348905.1). NCBI lineage: Eukaryota > Metazoa > Chordata > Amphibia > Anura > Dendrobatidae > Ranitomeya > Ranitomeya variabilis. Next base: position 898,337,419 of record NC_135233.1, read on the forward strand.
TTTGCTAGCATGTACCTGTTAGGTTTATTCAACTTGAACTTTAAAGCTTTTATGACAGAGTCATATTCTTGTAGGATTTCAGATTTTAGTTTTTGCCTTTACTCTAGAATTTCTTTTTGTATACTTGGGGAGGGAACTTGCAAATTATTTTGCTGTGATTCTTTAAAGTGTATTTGGTTCTGCAAATCTACTATTTTTTCCCTGTTTTTCTTTTTATACCTAGCTGCCAATTGAATAAGTCCACCTCTTAGGACGGCCTTGTGAGCATTCCATAATGTGAAAGGGTCAATATTATTAGTTGTATTTTCTTTGAAGTAATTGGATAGAAGAGATTCTATTTCTTGTTTATATTCAGGTATCTTGAATAGGGTTGGGTTACACTTCCATAAATATCTGTTGCCAAGGGAAGGACCTAGTAAAAATTCCACTAACACTGGGGTATGATCAGATAAGGATTTTTTAAGGAATTGAATACTCTTAAATTTGGGGAGGGTGAAGATATTTGATAAGACCAAATCTATGCGAGAGGACGTCTGATGTACGTCAGAAAAGTGTGAAAATTCATGAGAGGAAGAATTAAGACATCTAAAAATGTCAAATAATTCATTATTGATCAGCCATTTTTTTAAAACCGGTGATTTATGACGTACTAGAGATGAAGAGTCCATGGCACTATCTGGAATGATGTTAAAATCTCCTACCCAAATAGTGTCTCCTATTTTGATCTTATCAACTTTTTTTAATAGTTTATTTAAGAAGGAAATTTGATTCTTATTAGGAGCGTACACATTTACCACTGTGCAAGGCTGATTATTCAATAAGCAAGCCAAGATGTGGAACCTGCCAAGATGGTCTGTTATTTCTTTCATCAGCTGAAAAGAAACAATGCCATTTACCATTGTAATGACTCCGGCTTTTTTTTTTTAATGTAGCGACTTAAAAGAATGAGGAAACCTCTTATGATGGAAGACCTGGAAATTATCTTCTATTAGTCTTACCTCCTGTAAACAAATAATCTCCGCATTAGCAAGATTAATTTCCTTCCAGATAGAAAATCTTTTGTTTGGGCTATTAATGCCCCGAACGTTGTATGAAAGAATCTTCATCGGTATTTAAATACAAATAAAGCAAAACTAAGCAGAGAATAGTTAACCTCACTATAACTTGTCAAAAATGTTCAAAAAATTGTGAACCTTAAAGGTTCTCCTGGAGGACACCAAGTAAAAGGGTCTCACCTACGAGGGGGTTTCAACACAAAATTAGTGGCAGAGATCCTCAAAAGACATCTCTGGTTTTGAGGACAATAATTATTTTTAATATTAAAAGGCAAATTTTATATTTAGATTTGGAAAAAGGGACCCTTTTTAGTCGTCCTTGAGGGCCATCTCCTCAAGGAGGAAGTTAATAAATCTAGAACCCTCCTGGGGAGAGCTAATTTGATAGTTTTTACTATTATACCAAACTATTAATTTAGTAGGAAACCCCCACCTATATGGGATGTGTAATTCTCTCAGTTTAGATGTTGTTTCTCTATAACTTCTTCTTTTGTCCATTGTGGCCTTTGAGAAATCTGAAAATAATTTAATGTTATTAAATGGCTCTGGGACGGACCCTCTTTCTCTGATGATTTTAAGGATCTTTTCTTTCATCTCAAAAAAATGTATCCTGAGGATGACATCTCTAGGTTTATCCTTGGGAATCTCCTGGGGACGAGGGAGCCGATGTATGCGATCTATGCTCAACTCTAAATCAGTAAGGTTTGGGATCAGTTGTTTAAACAAATTTTTAGAGTATCCCAAAAGATCTTTCTGGAGAACACTTTCAGGTACACCTCTCAATTTCAAATTGTTTCTTCTATTCCGATCCTCAAGATCAGTTAGTTTATTCTTGAGGGATAAAATTTCAGTTTGGAGAGAAGCATTCTGTTTAGAAAGAGAAGAGGTGTCTTTTTCTATAAGGGTAATTCTTTTTTCGTTTTTTTTGAATCTTAGGTTAAAGCTGGTACAAGTTTCTTGGAGGGTTTTGTTTTGTATCTCAAATCCTATCCTTATGGATTCACTAAAAGACTTAAAAAGAGTGGCAAGAAAACCCTCAGTAGCTTGTCTGTTGGAATTAATATAATCATCTAAATTAATAGCTGGAGGCGAAATCTTTATTGGTAAAGGAGGTTCTGTATGATCTTTCTTAAACCTCTGTCTATCAGGGCTGCCGTTGGGTGAGTGGTCATCCAGAGGAATTATCGAGTCCTCAAGGGAAGGGTCTAATTTGCTTTCCTGACTGACCAAACCCTTTCTTTTAAAGGAACTGGACATATCCATTTCCTCTGTTTTTGGAGCATTCAATATTGGTGGTTTGAACGCCCCTTTATTATTCCCTTTTTGGAGGGGAATGTTAGATTGAGAATTGGAAGGTAAAGATTTCTGGTTACCCTCCTTTTAACAGCATTGCTATATGAAGGGATGTGGGAAGGTCTTCCAGACATGAAATTTTGTTCCCCCTTTCTGTGGGGAGATCTAGATTTTTCAGGACTATGTTGATTTGACATATCCCCACTTGAACTTGACTGAGTATTGCTGTAATGTTTAACACTTGCTCTTCTCCCCGACGACTCCATTTTGGATTAGAATACTTCCAAAATGAGTTTAGCCAAAATAAGGTGTATAGAGTATCACGACAATACAGTACAATTAAATATAATATACCTTATAACTTGTAGAGTAACCTAAGGAATAGAAAGAAACAATATATAATCTTAATATGGCAGATGTTAACTTGTATAGATTTACCCAAGGAGATATATATATATATATATATGTCTCTTATCACTAGAATATATTTCAAACAGTAAAGTTCTATTTTGCGAGTTTATATTTGCGAGTGTATTGCAAACCTGTGCACAGGTAATAATCTTATTATCGTTGTTGCAGTAGTAAGTCACTGATAGTTCTAATAGATTATATATCGATAATAGTTTCCAGGAGAGAGTCCCCACACACACACACAAAAAAAAGAGAAAAACAAGAAAAGGGGATAGATGAATATCACCCCCGGACCAAGTCTCAGATCTTCTTCTGTGGTGTTGCTGAATGTCTTTATATTAATAAAGACACAGTTACACACCCTTTTCCTGAGGAGACCAATAAATCCCTGTAAAAAAAATTGATAAGGCAGATGGTATGAAGATAGGTTTTCAGTAATCTTCCCTCCCTCAGAGGCGCAGTCTGCTTGTTAATGAAGCGTCTATGGAGATGAGAAGCAGCCGGAACTTCTTTACAAGCGCTGTCACTGGTATCAATGCACCCGCTTCCCACCTGAGGTAACTTTCAAAAACAGCATTGTGCCCTTATTTAATTTGGCTATTATAATGCAAAATGCGTCGGGCCAAGCCTGTGACCTCCGCAAATGAAAGAACCTGCACTTGCCTCCAAATTGTTATGTCAATATGTAGATAGAGAGACACAAAAATCAGGACTATTTTTCCTCAAATGCTGTAACCCCGCTCTTGTGGTCCCGTTAATAGCCAAGTTTTAGAGCTTAAATATTCCTTGTGACTCGTTGTAAATACTAGATAATAGTAGAGAAAATGACTGAGGGTCCAGTATATACGTTTTTGTTCAGATAAATAAGCAGTAAATATCCTGTCGCCAGCCTTTGTAAAGCCACGGTTTACCTCAGCTGAGGCAAATGAATAACATTTCTTGAATTAAAGTCTTATACTTGCGTCCAATATGACCAGCCGTATTCAGGAGTTTGTCAAAACACTGGTTAATAATAAAATATCATCCTCTTTTACATTTAGGAGTCGCTTGTTGATGTCTTATTCAGGAGCTCTGAACTCTTGCCTCCTACATTGGCAGAGCTCAAGCCACGCCCCCCCTCCTCTCAATTACTAACCCCTGGGTTAGCTGACATTACTAAGCTGATATGAACCCCAAAAATATTACCCTGCTTGCCAATGCACTGGGGGAAACAGGAAGAACCGGGCAAAGTGCCAAAATTGGTGCATCTAATGGAAGTGCCTTTTCTGTGGCAGCTGCTATTTTTAGACTGGGGAGCGAGAAATATCCATGGGCCTTCCAAGCCCGAAAATACCAGCCCTCTGCTGTCTGCTTTAGCTTGGCTGGTTGTCAAAAAATGGGGTGGACCCCACGCTGTTTTTTTAAATTATTTAAATAGTTATTAAAAAATGACTTGGGGGCCTCTCTATTTTTGATAACCAGAGAACATAAAGCTGACAGCTGAGGGTTGCAGCCCTGCCTTTCTTATAACAAATAGAAAAGACCCCACATATTGTTTTTGGATATATTTATTTTTACTTATACAGTGCATTGGCCAACAGTTACATGGATTTCTGGAAGAAGTCTGTGTTCGGGGTCTGTGCACAGACACTAGGTGTCCTATACGGACCCCGAACTTTACCATATTGGTTCACCCATCACTAATTGTAAGTGCATTTATGCAGGTGATAGACACATATCCATTATTAACCCCAGGGGTTGACGCCAGTTGTGATTTTTGACAAATCACAGCTGTCATCAACCCAACTACCTGTTAGAATCTGTTTTGTTTTTGACCATCCGCCATCTTGTCGTGGTTTTCTGGCTGCTGGTCTTTTTCCCCTGGTGCTGGGTTGTCTTAGGTCAGGTGATTGTATCACCCTTTATTACCCAGTCTATGCTGGACAACAGTGTTCTGGCTAGGTGCTATGATAGCTTTCTGTGTTTGATATTGTGCAGTTCTGGGACGCCCAGTTCTACTATCCTTAGTTTCTGTTTTCTGTTGGTTTCTGCAGCCTTCTCTGTATTTTCTATTAGGAGGTGACCTGTTTCTATACCCAGTCCTTAGATCTTTTAGGGACCTTGTTACAGAACCCCCAGCACCCAGAATATGTTATGCAGTTATTTGTATATATAATAGGTTCCATGTGAGATATGTATCCCTAATGCATCAGCCCACAGGCTGCGCCCCTGGGCAGAGGAGACAAGATATTCCCCTTCTGACCTCTCCCATTTTTGTAATTCCCACAGTAAATATCAGCAGGCTCCGGCCCCCTGCGGCTATTGTAATGTATGTCTGGCCTGCCGCTTTTGAATGGACCTGCCCTCTGTATCTGTTGTTACAAATATTCTGTGTTCTGTGAATAAAGTGTTGTGAGACTGGAAATACATGGAGAAGCAGTCAGCTTTTATATGCTCTCATGTAATCAAGGAATTCCAGCCAGCGTCCTTCATTCAGACTCCAGCCAATGCAAAGTGGACCTCCTGAAACACGGGGTGGTACTGAAAGATGTACCCCAGCTTGGTAGTCCCCGTTACACTGGTGGCAGACAGCGGTATCTGATATCCCTTCTACAGGAGGAAAGGAATGAATGGAAAACAACTACCAGAAGTTAAAGAGGACTACATTAAAAGATCTGGTGGAAGCCCAAGGGTTAATCGCCAGCAACAAAACAAAAGCGGATTTGATAGCAGCCATCATGGAACATGACACTACAGTGCCCCCCAATGTGAACATGGAGGAGACTGAATTCCAGAGGGAGGTAAAGAACAGACTGGCGTTCTATGGCCCAAACCCTGCAGTAGAGATCAAACGAGAGGTGATGGCTGATTTGCGTACTGATCTGAAGGAAAAGATGGCAGAGCAGACCAGGATAGAGCTAGCCAAGATGGAGATGGCAGAGCGGACCAAAGTGGAGCTGACCAAGATGGAGATGGCAGAGTGTAGAGAGGAGAGTCAGCGAGCAGGGGGAGCTCTGGCCTCCGCCCAGGTACCTTCAACAGTAAGCCACAAAAAGATCCAGTATAATGCCTTCCAACAGTTGGGGGAGGCAGAGGAAGACATTGATGGCTTTCTGCAGGACTTTGAGCGGCAGTGTGCCCTTCATCAAGTGAAGCCGGAGGAATGGGTTCAGATTCTGGCCAGCAAGCTGACAGGCCGGGCAGCGGACGCCTATCGCACGGTACCTGATGAGGACTGTATGGACTATGAGCGGATCAAAGAAGTGATCTTGGCCCGGTATGCGCTGACACCAGAGGCATACTGCCAAAAGTTCCACGGACTTATAAAACGAGTAATTGATACCCACTCTGAATGGGCCTGTAAATTACGGCGGTCACTGCTACAGTGGGTACAAGGGAGCCAAGAAACCACTAAGGAGGATGTCCTCCAGCTCATCTTGTTAGAACGATTCTTTAATGGACTAACCCCCGAGACACAGGAATGGCTTCGGGACAGGCGGCCAACGACTCTTGAGGAAGCCGCTCGTCTGGCCGATGAACATCATGATGCCAGGAGGCCTCAGTTGTCTGGATCAAAGATGGTCCCTAGGGGTCCGCCCATGGACCTGGAGGGCCCCAAACCACCGAAGATTGTAGGGGGACCAGCTAGAAACCCAGCTTACCACAGTTCCCCTGGGGTGCGATGCCACACCGGCCGTCAGCTGGGCCACCTGCAAAGACAATGTCCCAACTGGACTCAGCATACCCAGTAGCCAAAGGCGGGAACAGCTACCTTCAGCCAGGCCGCTGTACACTGCTACCAAGGCGAAGTTGACCCGACATTGGGGGCTACGACTAACCAAGGGGTGGAAGAGATGGAGGAAGTGCTGCATGAAGTGGACCCCATGCAGGCAGCCCGGGCAGATAATCGACAACAGCATCGACAGGTCGTGTGGGTTAATGGGAAATGTATGCAGGGACTAAGAGATTCCGGGGCAACTTTGACCCTTGTGAAGCCTCATCTCGTCCAGGACCAAGAGAAGATGGACCGGACAGTGGAAGTCCATGTAGCAGGGGGAGCCATACATCGACTGCCCACTGCCCGAATTCACCTAAACTGGGGAGTCAGGGATGGCCTTGTTGAGGTCGGCTTGATGGAGGATTTGCCCGCAGATGTCTTGCTGGGAAATGACTTGGGGCCCATGTTGTCTGCCTTCTCGGTTGCCCCTCTGGCTGAGACATATCCTGTGACCACCCGGAGACAAGCTCGAGCTGCGGAGGCGAAATCACACTCAGAGGAGGCCCAGGTAAGACATCCCAGCCCTACACGTACTCCCATAGGCAGGCACATTTCTTGGGCCACACCAGATGAATTTAAGAGGGAGTTACTTGAGGATCCTTCATTGGAGGGATATCGTGGGAAGGCACAAGAGGGGAGAGGGGTACTGGAAGGGTAACAGTTTGTATGGAAGCAGGGACTCCTCTACCGGATCACAGAGCAGCACCACACAGGGACGAGCCCCACTATAAAACGACAGCTGGTAGTTCCAAGAAGTACAGGCAGGAGTTACTGCGAATTTCTCATGACATACCCTTGGCCGGGCACTTCAGCGTCAGTCACACCAGGCATCGTCTGACACAAAACTTCTTTTGGCCGGGGGTATCCTATAATGTTCATCAGTACTGCCAGACATGTGACAGTTGCCAGCGCATTGGCAAGAGGGGAGATTGATGCAAGGCCAAATTACGCCCCCTCCCCATTGTGGAGGAACCATTTAGCTGAGTAGCGGTCGATATGATAGGGCCGTTAGCCAAACCCAGTCCATCAGGGAAAAGGTATATACTGACAGTGGTAGATTATGCCACACGGTATCCAGAGGCAGTTGCGTTACCTAACATACTGGCAGAAATGGTGGCGGCTGCCCTGCTCCAGGTTTTCTCATGGGTTGGATTTCCCTGGGAGATTATCTCGGACCAGGGTACCCAGTTTACAGCAGAGGTGACCAACCAACTGTGGAAGCTGTGTGGCGTAAAGTCCATTAGAAGCGCCCCGTACCATCCGCAAACCAATGGGTTGTGTGAACGCTTTAACGGGACGTTAAAACAACTCATTGGGACTTTTAGCAGGACCTACAGGGACTGAAAGAAATTCTTGCCTCACCTCCTGTTTGCCTATCAGGAGGTGCCCCAAGAATCCACAGGGTTCTCCCCTTTTGAACTGGTATATGGGAGACGGGTAAGGGGACCCCTATACTTAGTGCTAGAACACTGGGAAGGGGAGGGCATCATAGAAGGGGTACCTATTGTACCCTATGTGCTGGAATTCCGGGACCGCCTACAGGAGCTGACCCAGGCTGTATGTGGGAACATGCAGGAGGCTCAGCGGCACCAGCGTGTATGGTACGATCGGAGGGCCAGAGAGCGCACCTTGGAAATAGAACAGAAGGTCCTGGTGTTAGAGCCCACTAGACAGAACAAGTTCCAAGCTGCATGGCAGGGACCCTACCAGGTAGTGGGGAAAATAGCCGACCACCTATAATGTCGCCGATTGTGACGACCCCAGGGTTATCCGCATGTTCCACGTGAATATGCTGAAGCCCTACCGGGAGCGCCCTGAAGAGGTAGTGGCCATCTGTGCACCTGAAGCAGAGGATTTAGCCAGACTTCCCTTGCCTGATGTTTTAGGGGAAAGGACTCAGTCTAAAACATGGGACCAGGTACACTTGGGTGAAGACCTAGGTCCCCGGGAGAGACAGCAGGCAGAGGCGTTGTTGAGGCAACGACAGAGGATGTTTTCCGGGAGACCAGGGTACACTCGCCTGGCACAACACAAGGTTGAGACCCAGGATCAGACCCCCCCTGCGACAACCCCCCTTCCGCGTCCCTGAGTGTACGAGAAGGGATGTGACAAGAGATACAAGAGATGTTGCATTTAGGGGTCATTGAAGACTATGATAAAACAATCTTATGGGATATTATTATGTCTGTGGCCGGTTGTTCTTATTTCATGCCATTAATTTTTGTTATATAATATACATATATGTTTTCATTTGTTTTTTGTTTCTATTATTCATCGTTCTTTCACCTAGACGCGTTGCTTGTGTGCGCTGTCCTGGTCCGGGGTTTGTCGCGGCGCCCGGCTACTGCAGTTGCCACGGGGATGACTCAGGCTTCTCCCTCTGGCTGTCTGTAGTGCTGGACGCCGGCGCCGACCCTCTGAGAGCAGGATATCACGGAGCAATGCGCCGACTGGTGTATTATGCTGTTACTATTTTACATATCTGGCTACATGTGACCACAATGTAGCAATTCTATTGGGTGGTTTCGGCAGGTCCTTCCGTGCACTATGCTTATCCTTGCCAGTCACATGACTACATCATGTGACCGCTTATGAGAAATGGCATTGGTGCAACATTTGTAAGGTCCTTCTTTACCTTCTTTATTTCTTACTTCTTGATATGTAAGCAATTTCATACGGTTTCTATTGGTCCTCTGTTCTAACGACACCTCCTACCTCATTATATGCGCAACATGTTAAACAACGGTCCTCCATTAAATGTTAATTGTACGCACTATATAGGGAACTTCTACTGCCGCACTAGCCACGCCTCCTGACGAAGCTCATCGGGCGAAACGCATGTCGAGGCGCCTGGCAGCTCGGCAGCAGGATTCACCCACCTCCAATAGACCAGCTATGGCCACAGGTATAACAAGCTAACATATTATGGTGTCACTTTTTCTAAATTGCTAAGACAGTGGTGCAAACCAGTTAGTTATTGTTATTAACCCTTTAGTCTATTATGACTCAATAGCCATGGCGGTCTAAATATTCGGTATCCCAGATTGGGGCCGCTTATAGGTACTCCATGTGGTGTGGGTTTTTAATCTTGCTTTCGCTGCCTGGCACAGTATTTATATATTTTCTGCTTCTTTTGTCTGCTACTGGTGCTGTTCACAGAATTATTATATATATGATGTTACTGTCTAATATTACACTTAAATAAAGTTTGTTATGTTTATAAACTCTGGTTGTTTTACCTCCATTATGATATATAGTCCTCCTAGAATATTAATTTTGGTATTGGGAGAAATTTGGACTATATTGCTATAGGTTATATGTTCTCATGTTGTTTCGGAGGTATACACTAATTCTGGATGAAAATTTATAGGTTGTGCTCGAAGGCTCCCTTACCTGGGAGTAGGAAAACAGCTTTTAAAGCCGGAGAAGCAGGAAAAAGTGTTGTCTTTCCTTGCTGACTCACCCTCTAGCTCTTTCGCCTCCTCTTCCCAAAGTTCTAAATGTAAGAGCAGCCAGTCGTCAGTGGATGCTCCCGATCAGGAAAAAGACGTTTCCTTGTGTCCTTCTCCCAAACCAAAAGTGAAGGATGCATCAGGCGACACCACAGGTTACTCCATGGAGCTCTTTACACATACCGTGCCTGGGTTAGAAAGGGAAATTGTACAATGCCAATTACAAGAAGAATCGGACATGGAGTGCACTGATGCACAGCCACAGCTAGATTGTGATGTTGTTCCATTGACTCTGATCACTACATTGCCCTCGCAGTTTCCTGAGCAGAATGTGACCCTGATGAGACTATGGTGCCCTGTCCCAAACGCTATAGCACCTTACACGGTGACACTGAGGAAGGTGCACATGACATTGAGGAGGAGGTGATAGATGACCCAGTTGTTGACCCAGATTGGCAGCTATTGGGGGAAGAGGGTGCCGCTGCCACTAGCTCAGAAGCGGAGGAGGATGATCCGCAGCAGCCATCTACATTGCAACAGCTGTCATCTGGCAGGCCCGTATCAGGCCAAAAATGTTTGCGTAAAACAAAAACAGTTTTAGGAGAGTGTGGCAATTCGGTGAAAGTAGCTCAGCGCACAATGCCTAAAAAGGTTTTCAATAGTAGGAAGAGTGTAGTGTAGCAATTTTTTAACCAAGATCAGAATGATCAGTCAAAAGTTATCTGTAAGAAATGCTCAAAGACCTTTAGCAGAGAGAAGAATCTTCAAAATTTAAATACAACGTGCATGCTTAGACATTTAACCAGCATGCACTTGCAAGCCTGGACTAACTACCAAACGTCCCGTACCATTGGTGCACCTGCTCAGAATGAAGGTAGTCAGCAATGCTACATTGCTTCTCTCACTGTAAGCCCACCGGTTAGGACACCACCAGCAGCAAATGTGGAGGTATCGTCGCAAGGCCAAAGCAGTCAGGGAATCACAAGGTTATTCGTAGGAAAGACTGTATGTAGGCCAACAACAAGAATACCATAACAAACTCTCTCTCAATCTGCCATGTCCACCACCACCACCGCTAGTTCCACCATATGCAGCTCTCCAGTCCAGTTCACCCTACAAGAGACTCTCGTTAGGAAAAGAAAGTACTCATCCTCTCATCCGCGTACACAGGATTTGAACGCCCACATTGCTATACTAATCTCATTACAGATGATGCCCTACCATTTGGTTGAAAGCAAAGCTTTCAAAGACCTGATGGCCCACGCAGTACCACGCTATGACCTACCCAGTCACCACTTCTTTGCGAGAAAAGCCATCCCAGCCCTCCACCAGCATGTCAAAGACCGCATTGTCCATGCCTTGAGGCAATCAGTCAGTGGAAAGGTGCACCTCACAACAGATGCATGGACCAGTAGGCATGGCCGGGGACGTTACGTGTCCATAACGGCGCACTGGGTTAAAGTGTAGGATGCAGGGTCCACAGGGGGCAGCCATAGTGGGACAGTTCAGCCTATCCCACAGTCTAAGGAAACAGTTGGCATAAGGCATTCGCCACTCCTCCTCCTCCTCCTCCAGAAGCGAAAGCTCGTGCACAGAGCGCAGTCGCCCTACCACTCCATCTGCAGCTGCCAGTGTTGCACACGGGGTGTCCCATTATCGAACAGCTAGTGGTAAGTGTCAGCAGGCTGTGTTTCAAATGAAGTGTTTGGGTGACACACCGCGGAAGTACTGGTGGAGTACTTGCAGCAACAAACTCAGTCATGGCTGGGCAGTGTACATCTTGAGGCAGGCAAGGTATTCAGTGATAACGGAAGGAATTTTATGGCTGCCATAGCCCTTTCAGAACTGAAACACATACCTTGCCTGGCTCACACCATTAACCTGGTGGTGCAGGGCTTCCTCAAAAATTATCCAAAGTTACCAGCCCTGCTCCTGAAGGTGCGAAGACTTTGCTCGTACATCCGCCGGATGCCCATACACTCCAGCCGTATGCTGAACCATCAGCGATTGCTGAATCTTCCCCAGCACCGCCTAATAATCGACGTTGCAACAAGGTGGAACTCCACACTGCACATGATTCAGAGGCTGTGCGAACAGAGGCGTGCTGTAATTAATTTGTGGGAGGATACACGGGCAGGCACTTGGATGGCAGACATGGAGTTGTCTGGTGTGCAGTGGTCGACGCCATCATAAGCATTGACATCCCACTTATGCGTCTGCTGATGCAAAGTTTGACGCATATTAAGGAGCAGGCGTCTGCAGCCGAGGAGGAGGGAAGCCTTGATGACAGTCAGCCATTGTCTGCTCAGGGAACTGTCCAGGACGAATTGGCGGACGAAGAGGATGAGGAGGAGGATGATGGGGATGGATATGCATGGGAGGAGGATGATTCTCAGGTGGCAATAGAAACTGGTGGCATTGCAAGGTCTGGTACAGGTTTATTGCGGGACACTTGTGATGTTGATTTGCAAGAAAGTGGTCCTCAACCCAGCAGAAACAGTTAATTGACACCTGGAACATTGGCCCACATGGCTGAGTATGCCTTGCGTATCCTAAAAAGGGACCCCCGCATTATTAAAATGATGACCGATGAGGACAACTGGTTGGCCTGCCTCCTGGATACAAGATATAAAGGAAAACTGCAAAATATCATGCCACATGAAAACCTAGGTCAAATATTGGCTACCAAACAAGCAACTCTTGTAGACTGTTTGGTTCAGGCATTCCCAGCACACAGTGGTGGTGATGGTTCTCACACGAGCTGCAGGGGGCAACATGGCAGAGGTGCTAGAGGTGCAGAAATCCGAAGTGGCATTGGACAGAGGGGTTTTATGACAAGGTTATGGAATGATTTTGCAATGACCGCTGACACGACAGGGACAGCTGCATCAATTCAAAGTGACAGGAGACAGCATTTGTCCAGTATGGTTACAAACTACTTTTCCACCCTTATCGATGTTCTCCCTCACAGGTCATTCTCATTTGATTACTGGGCATCTAAACTAGACACCTGGCCTGAATTGCCAGAATATGGATTACAGGACCTCGATTGCCCTGCTGTCAGTGTGCTTTCAGAAAGAGTGTTCAGTGCTGCTGGTTCAATACTGACCGAAAAAAGGACACGTCTGGCTACCAAAAATGTTGATTAGCTAACCTTCATTTAAATTAACCAATCATGGATTTCACATTATTTTGCCCCACCTTCCCCTGCTGACACGTAGCTTGCCTGAAAGATGACTTGCTTTTGGGGGGAGACACAGAACCCCAACTCTGGCCCTGTGATATAACACAACACTATGAACGTAGCAGAAAGTGGCTGCCTGATATACAACGCACTAGCAGTACAGCTGAATATACACTGTGTGAGAATTTGAATCTCCATTTTTTTGGGGGAGACACTGAACCCTAACTCTGGCCCTGTGGTATAACACAACACTATGAACGTGGCAGAAAGTGGCTGCCTGATATACGACGCACTAGCAGTACAGCTGAATATACACTGTGTGAGAATTTTAATCTCCATTTTTTGGGGGGAGACACTGAACCCTAACTCTGGCCCTGTGGTATAACACAACACTATGAACGTGGCAGAAAGTGGCTGCCTGATATACGACGCACTAGCAGTACAGCTGAATATACACTGTGTGAGAATTTGAATCTCCATTTTTTGGGGGGAGACACTGAACCCTAACTCTGGCCCTGTGTTATAACACAACACTATGAACGTGGCAGAAAGTGGCTGGAATTATTATTACAAAAAAAAAAAAAAAGGTACTGCAATAACACACTCCCTAGTCCCTACAATGATCTCAGGACAAGTATGGCAGCAATAAAAAGGACTTCAGAACAAAAAAGTGTGGACAAATAAACAAGACAGGTAACTGTGCAGAAAGGAGCAACAGGATTTTTGCTTTCAAAAAAGAAGTTGGTTTGCACAGCACCGTGCACACAGCTATGCAGCTGATGCACTAAAATACGACCTCCACTGTCCCTGGACAAAAAGGTGGTGTTGGACAGTGGAAATCGCTAGAGCACAAGCGGTTTGGGGGTTAATCTTCCCTCCCTAACTATATCCCTTCTTCTGACGAAGCTGCAGCAACCTCTCCCTATGCTAAGATCGGCAGAAGTAAGATGGCGGTCAGCGTGCACGCCCCTTTATAGCCCCTGTGACGCCGCAGAAAGCAAGCCAATCACTGTCATGCCCTTCTCTAAGATGGTGGGGACCGAGACCTATGTCATCACGCTGCCCACACTCTGCGTCCTCCTTCATTGGATGAAAAACGGCGGTAACAGCGTCATACGAAACGCGACTTTGGCGCTCTGATCGCCGACCGCGTGGCCGATCCCACACTAGGATCGGTTCGGGTTTCATGAAACCCGACTTTGCCTAAAAGTCGGCGATTTATGAAAATAACCGATCCGTTTCGCTCAACGCTAGTGAGGGCCATTATACAGATTAAGGACTAATGTGGGGGCCAATATACAGCTTGGGGACTATTGTAGGGCCGTTATACAACTTGGGGGACTAATGTGGTGCCATTTAACAGCTTGTGGACTAATGAAGGGGCCATTAAATATTTTAGGGACTAATGCAGGGGCCAATACACAGCTTGGTGATAAAACGGGGGCCATTATGGGAGTCATTATGCAGCTCGGGTACTAATGCAGGAGACATTATACAGTGTGTGAGCTAATGTAAGAGCCATTATACAGCTTGAGGATTAATATGGGTGCCATTATATAGTATGGGAGCTAATGTGGGGCCATTATACAGCTTAGGCACTAATGCAGACATCATTGGAAAGTGTGCAAGTTAATATGGTGACCATTATTCTGCTTGGAGACTAATTCAAGAGTCATTATCCAGTTTGGGAATAATGTGGTAACTATTATATAGTTTCGGGATTAATGCTGGGCTATTTTAAAGCTTAGGGACTAATGCAGAGCCGTTATATATTGTGGGATCTAATGTGGAGGCCATTATACAGCTTAGGTGCTAATGCTGGATTCATTATACAGTTTGGGAACTAAGGCCTCTTTCACACTTCAGTTGTTTGGCGTCAGTCTAAAACCGCCATTTTCATCAAATAACGGATCCGTCATTTTTTGTGACGGATCTGTTATTTTCCCCATAGATTTGCATTAGCGACGGATTGTGGCGGATTGTCGTCCGTTCCATCCTCCATGCGACGGATCCGTCGAAATTTGGCGGACGTTGTCTAGACATTGACGGACTTTGTAACGTTTTTTTTCTACGCCTAATTGACGGTCCGCGAGGGATCCATCGCGTCCGCCATTTCATAGAATGGGCGCCTATGGGCGACGGATCCGTCGCGATCTGTCATTTGGCGGATCCGTCGCCCCAATCCGTTTTTTTCAACTGAGCATGCTCCAAAAAGTAGATACTTTTCCCAGACAACCCCAAAACTATATAAACAGGACAGGTGGGCCTCATTTCTCAATGTGTCATCAAGAGAGAACACAGACCCTGCCAGCAAGAGAGAACACAGACCCTGCCAGCAAGAGAGACCCTGCCAGCAAGAGAGACCCTGCCAGCAATAGAGACCCTGCCAGCAAAAGAGAGACCCTGCCTGCAAAAGAGAGACCCTGCCAGCAAGAGAGAGACCCTGCTAGCAGCCATCAAGACCCAGCCTGACACTGCTATGTGAGTACTGCCATCCAGCGTGTGTGTGTGTGTGTGTATGTGTGCCCGCCTTGTTTATTTTTATTTTTCATACTATGCTGGTATTTTGAATGGCTGTGCTGTGACGTGTGTGTATAAATGCCGTGTGATGTGTGTGCCCAACCGCCCACCTTGCATGTTTTTTATTTTTCATACTGTGCTGGTATTTTGAATGGCTGTGCTGTGACGTGTGTGGTGTGTATAAATGCTAAGTGATGTGTGTCCTGCATTTTTTTTAATTTTTCATACATTAACATACTGTACTGGTATTTCAAATAAAGAGCAGTGTAGCTCCTACTTTCCAACCAAAAAAAAAAGAACAAACAAAAAAAAATTGTAATAAAAATTACACAAAACTGTCCGTAGTATGATTTCAAGATAAATGTAAAACTGGTCTATATTCAATAAAGGTGTTTGAGGTTCTATATACAAATGCGGAATGCAAACCTTTGGTATAGAAAATGTTCTGGTTATAGAAAATAGTAACTAGGGTAACCATAATTATCATTTTTGGGTATTGGTATTTTAACTTTGAATAAGGGAAATTTTTTATAAGGTTGAAACTGTGTTTGGAGGAGGGGGTGGGGTAGGTTTACCAACATGCGCATGGCGCATATCAAGATTGAAGTAGTTTTGGTGTTGCTTTCCAGAAATTTTTGGAGGAAACAGGAGGTGGAGGGTTTTGCAGCTTGTACATCAAGCATATCAAGTTACCATTTTTTTTTTTTTTTTTTTTTTTTAGGTGTGGTTAAAAATGTTTTAAGGGGGGGGGGAATGTAATTTGGCATACCAATACATAGTATAGCAGCTTTAAACTCTCTTTATACTTGCAGATTCTAGGGACCAAGGTACCAAGGGACTAGGGACCAAGACAGACGCAAGCAGGCCCCCCAAAGTTTTGAAAACAGAGGTAAGTATAAAGTCCCGAAAAGCTGCGTCTATCCTTTTGTATACTAGCTTAGAACTCTCTTTATACTTGCAGATTCTAGGGACCAAGGGACTAGGGACCAAGGGACCAAGACAGACGCAGGCAGGCCCCCCAAAGTTTTAAAAACATAATGTCTTCTTCTGAGAGCCCCCCCCCCCTCACATCGTCAGCGACCTGAGGTTTTTTTTTTTTCTTGATTAATTTTTTTTGGTACATCTCTGGTTATATGTTTTTGAACCCTATATGTATTTATTCTGTTTTCACAGGAAGATGAAGCAGAGGGGCTTCCAGATGGAGACGGGCAGGGTGCAAAAATGAGAGGAGCGGGAGGGCATAGTGTAAGTTTGCAGAGACAGATCCTCACATAAAACACACTACACCCAACACAAACATTCAGCACAGCCCACACACAGTACATATGCCTCCATCCAAGCACATAATTTATTTATTATTTTTTTTTTTTTATTAGTCTTCACAATCCGGGACTCGACGTAGAGTTCCTCAGAGCACCTCCCATAGTCGTCGGAATGCTAGTCGCGGCGGTCACCGAAGAGTAAGTTCCTTTTTAGGTTTGGTGTTTAGCAAACTGTAAAATTTATGTGGTATAATCTTTCCCTTTTTATTCTTTTTTTTGTTGCTTCACAGCGTGCTCCCGAACAGGATGAGGAAGAGGAGGGCATTGATGTGGACACCCTCATCCAAGCGGTCCAAAGTCGAGAGCCGTTATGGAACATGTCGGACCGCCGCCATGCTGACCAGTTCGTCACCCGACGGCTATGGGAGGAAGTGTGCAGTGTTGTTATTGATAACTGGGAGGAACTCGAAGCTGGGGCCCAGGATCTAGCGCGTAAGTAATCACAATTCATTACTTTATGTTAGCATGATTTAATGTGTTGTATAGTAACCAATTTTTGTTTTATCTTTCCAGGTAACAGGGTTATCGTGCGGTGGCGGTCACTCAGGGATCGCTTCAAGAGGGAGTTCAACAAGGAGATGCAGGCCCCAAGTGGATCTAGAGGACGCAGGAGCAGATACAAATATGCAAGAGCCCTGTCGTTCCTCCGGTCGACGCTGCTGAGCAGAAGGTAAATATTCAACACCACATGTTTTCAGTCAAACTGTTAAAATGTGTAGCCTTCAATTTTTCTTGGCAGCAAGGGCAATTGTGATATCAAGATAATAATTGTTGTTTTTTTTTCTTCTTTAACAGTACTGTCTGCAGCACTCGGGAGCCTGCATCAGAGTTGCACCCCTCTGGAGCGATCTCTCAGGAGTCCGCCACCGGGGAGCACGTCGACCCCTCTGTATCTGTACCTTCCCTTTTGTGTGATCCCTCGGCCCCATCCACCAGCGCTGGAGCAGCAGGGCGGACTTCGTCACTTGAAGCTGCAGGTGATGAATTAGAGTTCCCTTTACCCCACCCCTCTGACACTGCCGCAACATCTAGACCACCTTTGGGGTCAAGACGGCAGTGCCAGAGAGGTCAGGAAAGGAGCTATGCACCTGAGTTTCTGCATCTGAATGCAGCCTTCCAGAATGCCATCAAACTTTTGGGTGAGCAAACATCTGCTGGGTACAATATGGTTAACAAAAGCATACTGGAACTCAGCAGTCGTCTGGATAGGATGCAATCAGATGCAAACCAGTCACCAAGACACTGTTTTTTTCAGTCGGTCCTCAGGCACATGGAAAATCTAACTCCTGACCTGCAGATGCATGTGATGCAAGGCTGCCACACTGCTCTAGTGCAGGCGATGTCCCAAGCCCCTCCACCCACCCTTCATGTTTCAACACCTTTCCCCTCTCAAGTCGCCGTCTATCCTCCAGTCCGTCCTCCTCCCGTCCATCCTCCTCCCGTCCATCCTACTTCTACTCCTTTGCCATACCTTCCTTCCCCCCTCAGTATTTCCCAGTTCCTACCTTCCCCTTTCCATTCTTCCCCTTTAACGTCACCTTTCCCAATCCCACCAATACCTTCACCATACCTCCCACAAACCACATCTGTACCTCAACTCCCTGCCCAACCTCATGTTTTCACCACCCATTCCACTTCTGTTCCTCCCCGTGATGTCATGTCCCCCCCTATCGACGTGGTCCGCCCTGTCAGCCCCTCCGCTACTATCTCCACCCCAAATTATGAAAACCTTTAAAAAATTGTAAATAAATAAAACTTTTTGTGGTTTAAAAACAATTTTATTGTCTCTCTTTTTTTTAAAAAAAACTGTATTAAAACCACCAAGGTTATGGTATAGGTTATGCAATTTTAAAGTACAAAGGTTTTGTAACCAAACAAAAAAATGGTATTTTACAAGTGTGAATCTGTTGACGGGCAGTATGAAATGGTGTAAAAAAAATTTTTTTTACACCATTTCATACTGCCAGTCAACAGATCCTGGAGGAGACATGAAGTAGTCTGCAAAATTGTCCCGCATTCTGGAGACTGCTACTGGACTGCGGAAAGTTGTGTTGTGGTAATCCCGCAAGGTGCTTTCTGACACATTATCCTCCAGGGAAACATGTTCTTTTGATATAACAAAATTGTGAAGTACCACGCAAGCCTTCACCACATCATCGACAGTTTCAGTCTGCAGTTTAATTGCAGTTAGTAGTATTCTCCATTTAGCAGTTAAGATGCCAAAAGCACATTCCACTACTCTTCGTGCTCTGGTTAAGCGGTAATTAAAAATTTTCTTCCTCTGGGTCTGTCCACTACTTCCAAAGGGTTTCAGCAAATGTGGGGAAAGCTGGAAGGCATCATCTCCAACGCAAACAAATGGTAATGGTGGACCGGTGGTTCAAGGGAGAGGTCTAGGGGGCGGAAAGTCAAATGTCTCTCCATACAAACGACCCCCCATTGGTGAGGTTTTAAAGATCTGTGAGTCATTTGCACGTCCATACGCACCGATATCCACAGCGATGAACTTGCAGTGTGCGTCGGCTATGGCCATCAATACAATAGAGAAATACTTCTTATAGTTGAAAAATTCGGATCCAGAGCCAGAAGGTTTGACGATCCTTATATGCTTCCCATCGACTGCTCCGACACAATTTGGGAACTGGCATATTTGTTGAAAATGTTGTGCAATCTCCAGCCACCTCTCCTGTGATGGCTCCGGAATGTATTCTGCTTGTAGGCACTCCCACAATGCCCGGCAGGTATCTCTGATGATCCCTGAGATGGTGGATATCCCAAGCCTAAACTGAAAATGTAGGGATGAGAACGACTCTCCAGTTGCAAGGAATCTGTTAACAAAAGGATAAGACAATAATTAATAAAAACTTCAAAAAACAACATTACAGTTATAAGTCTGATGAATGAGAATCATTAAAAAAAAAACTTACCGAATAGTCACCATGAGACGCTCCGCTGGTGATATGGAGAAGCGCATCTGGGTGTCTCGTCTCCGTATAGAGTCTTCAACATGGCCCAATAAAATTTCGAAGTTTTCGGATTTCATCCTCACATAGTTGAAGAACTTCTGAGGGTTTTCCCTCAGTTCAATGTAAAGTGTGGAAAAAACACCACGGGTCATGCGTTGGGCTGTGATGGGATGGATCCACAGCCTTCTCTTCCGCCGCTGCCGCAGGATGCGCATTCTTTCTTCCTCCTTGTCTCGAACGATGACTGCCAACCGATTTGCCTCAAAAGTAAAATCCGCACAGATCTTCATAATGTTCGCCAGTACTCCTTCTATCCTTGCCACTTTCTCTACAACCTTTCAAAGACGTGGTGTAAATAGTGTTGAGCATTCCGATACCGCAAATATCGGGTATCGGCCGATACTTGCGGTATCGGAATTCCGATACCGAGATCCGATACTTTTGTGGTATCGGAATCGGAAGTTCCCAGTGTATGGTTCCCAGGGTCTGAAGGAGAGGAAACTCTCCTTCAGGCCCTGAGATCCATATCCATGTAAAAAATAAAGAATTAAAATAAAAAATAGGGATATACTCACCCTCTGACGCGCCCTGGTAGTAACCGGCAGCCTGCTTTGCTTAAAATGAGCGCGTTCAGCACCTTCCATGACGTCACGGCTTCTGATTGGTCGCGTACCGCTCATGTGACCGCCACGCGACCAATCACAAGCCGCGACGTCATCCCTCAGGTCCTAAATTCCCTTCTAGGAATTTAGGACCTGAGGGATGACGTCACGGCTTCTGATTGGTCGCATGAGCGGCACGCGACCAATCAGAAGCCGTGACGTCATGGAAGGTACTGAACGCGCTCATTTTAAGCAAAGAAGGCTGCCGGTTCACAGCGGTAAAGTCCAGGCTGCGTCGGAGAGGTGAGTATATCAATATTTTTTATTTTAATTCTTTATTTTACACATTCATATGGATCCCAGGGCCTGAAGGAGAGTTTCCTCTCCTTCAGACCCTGGGAACCATCAGGGATACCTTACAATACTTGAGTCCCATTGACTTGTATTGGTATCGGGTATCGGTATCGGCGAGATCCGATACTTTGCCGGTATCGGCCGATACTTTCCGATACCGATACTTTCAAGTATCGGACGGTATCGCTCAACACTAGGTGTAAATACACAGTATATATACACTCACTGGCCACTTTATTAGGTACACCTGTCCAACTTCCTGTTAACACTTAATTTCTAATCAGCCAATCACATGGCGGCAACTCAGTGCATTTAGGCATGTAGACATGGTCAAGACAATCTCCTGCAGTTCAAACCGAGCATCAGTATGGGGAAGAAAGGTGATTTGAGTGCCTTTGAACGTGGCATGGTTGTTGGTGCCAGAAGGGCTGGTCTGAGTATTTCAGAAACTGCTGATCTACTGGGATTTTCACGCACAACCATCTCTAGGGTTTACAGAGAATGGTCCGAAAAAGAAAAAAAATCCAGTGAGCGGCAGTTTTGTGGGCGGAAATGCCTTGTTGATGCCAGAGGTCAGAGGAGAATGGGCAGACTGGTTCGAGCTGATAGAAAGGCAACAGTGACTCAAATCGCCACCCGTTACAACCAAGGTAGGCCTAAGAGCATCTCTGAACGCACAGTGCGTCGAACTTTGAGGCAGATGGGCTACAGCAGCAGAAGACCACACCGGGTACCACTCCTTTCAGCTAAGAACAGGAAACTGAGGCTACAATTTGTACAAGCTCATCGAAATTGGACAGTAGAAGATTGGAAAAACGTTGCTTGGTCTGATGAGTCTCGATTTCTGCTGCGACATTCGGATGGTAGGGTCAGAATTTGGCGTAAACAACATGAAAGCACGGATCCATCCTGCCTTGTATGGAGCATCTTTGGGATGTGCAGCCGACAAATCTGCGGCAACTGTGTGATGCCATCATGTCAATATGGACCAAAATCTCTGAGGAATGCTTCCAGCACCTTGTTGAATCTATGCCACGAAGAATTGAGGCAGTTCTGAAGGCAAAAGGGGGTCCAACCCGTTACTAGCATGGTGTACCTAATAAAGTGGCCGGTGAGTGTAGTTTTCCAGTAGTTTCCAGTAGCCAATCACATTGAGATCCTCCCTTTTTAAAAAACGGATCCGTCAAAAAACGGATCCAACGGATGCAAAAACGGTCGCAACGGTTCCAATGGATCCGTTTTTGTGACGGATCAGTGTAACTGATCCGTCACAAAAACGGATCCGTTGGTACCGTTTTTTCAACAATTGTGACGGATCCGTCGATCCGTCACGATGTCGGACCTGACTGACGCCAAACAACTGAAGTGTGAAAGAAGCCTAATGTAAAGGCCATTATACAGTTTGAGGACTAATGTGGGGGGCTACTTTCAGTTTGGAAACTAATGTGGGAGCCATTATATAGCTTTGGGGACTAATGCAAGGGTCATTATAAAATGTGGAGACCATTATACAGGTTTGGGACTACTTCAGGGGCTACTATACAGCTTGGGGATTAATGGGAAGACCATTATACAGCTTGGGGACTAATGAAGGGGTAATTCTACATTGTGCGAGCTAATGTGGATGACATCATACAGCTTAGGAACTAATGCAGGGTAAATTATACAGTGTGGGAACTAATGTGGGGGTCATTATACAGCTTAGTGACTAATATAGGGGCCATTATATGGCTTGTGGCCTCATGTGCAGGCCATTATACATTTTAGGGACTAATGTGGGGCCATTATACAGTTTAGGAGCTAATGTAGGGGCCATTATGCAGCATGATAAAATCCAAGTTTATTGTAGAAAAATGAATTAAAAGTGCATGGCAGTTCCAATGTGGCTGAGACCTTTGCGTTTCAACTCCTTAGAGCCTTACTCATGAGAAGGAGCTGAAATGCGTAGGTCTCTGTCACATTGGAACTGCCATGCTCTTTTAATTCATTTTTCTACAATAAACTTGGATTTTATCATATAGACCCGCTGCCTCGCTGGACTTTTGTTCCTCTATTATACAGCATGGGGACTAATGAGGGCCATTATGCAGCACTAGGGCACTAATGTGGGGGTTATTAAGCAGTGTGGGAGCTAATGTGGGACTATTACTGTATATAGTGTGGGAGATAACGTGTGGGTCATTATACAGTTTGGAGTCTAATAAAGGGGTCATATACAGCTTGGGGGCTAATGAGGGGGCCATTATACAGTTTGGGGACTAATGCAGAGGCCTTTATACAGCTTGTGGACTAATGTGGGGCCATTATACAGTATGCAAGCTAATGTGCGGGCCATTATACAGCTTAGGAACTAATGGAGTGGCAATTATATAGTGTGGGAGATTATATGGAGGCCATTACACAGCTTAGGGACAAATGTAGAGACCATCATACGGTGTGGGGACCATTAAATAGCTTGGGGGCAAATGTGGGGGCCATTATTCCGTTTAGTAGCTAATGTGTAAGGCTATTACACAGTTCGGGGGCTAATGCAGAGACCATTATAAAGTTTGGGAGTTCATATGTAGGCCATTATACTCTACAGCTTTGGGCTAATGCAGGGGTCATTATACAGTATATTGGGGGCAGTGGGGACATAATACTATGTTTACGTGAGCTGGGGGTCCACCATACTGTGTACAGCGGAGCTGAGGGCCCATTACACTGTGCATAGGGGAGCTGTGGGCCCACCATACTGTGTATGACTGAGCATTGGGCCCACTATACTGTGTATTGGGGAGCTGTGGGCCCATTACACTGTTTATTGGGCAGATATGGGAACATTATATTGTGTATAGAGGAACTGTGGGTGCATTATACTATGTATAGGGGAGATGTGTGCCCATCATAATGCATATAGAGGAGCTGTACATTGAGGGACTCAGGGGACATTATTAAATGTTAAGTGGGCATTTAACAAGCATTATTATTATAGGGACACTAAGAGTACTGTGACCGTCAAACGTGAACATTATTATTTTCTAGAGGCAAAATGTAGACACTGTTTTTAGGGCACTTGCACAAGGCATTAATATTTTCCAGAGGGCAATTTTACCATCTAGAGGGCACAAAATAGACATTATTACGATGTAAGATGGTGGGCATTATTATGTGGGTCAGTAACAGGAGCTATTATTATACAACACAGCTAGTTCAGTAATAGGGACACATACGGCAACATCGGCTCAGCATTGGGATATCAGCAAGATGAGGAGTCTGTACAGGTTGAAAATAGATGGACATGGTGCTGGAAATGTGAGAAGTCAAATGTGTTTTTGCTTTATTCTCTGCAGTTAAGTTATGGCTGGAAAAGCCGTCATGTCAGTCTGGGCCAGATGGAAAAGATGGGAAAAATGAACAACTCCATAAGAAACAACATCGGCTCTAAGTAACTATCTATAACTGTACTGGAATCTCTTATACATTCTACAGGACCAGGATCTACCACTATATGATCACTGTATGGTTGTAATATATTTCTTGGTCTTTGTAGAGATTTTTTTCGAGTAAGAGCATTGCCATCTGCTGAGGTACCGCTATACCCACAATTAGGGATCAGTTATACCTGGGGGACTCACTCATATGTTTTGCCGCTCTTCCCCTGAGCTGAACCCCTAGCTCTGTCTCTTCTCTACCTTTAATGTATAATTTGATATGAGTGAATTAATTTATGGCGCTTCAAATCTGCTTTGAATTTTAAAAAAGTTCAAATTTGAATTTTTTTGTGATTTGTTTTGCGTAAATCAAGCTAAATGGCATCTAGCTATCCATCATTTTGCTGGACTGTAAAGATTTTGGAAGGACTTATAAAAAAATCTTAAATTAATAAAAAATCTTATACTCCCTTTCCTACCAATTTTGCCACCGCCAGTCCTCCACTCAGACCTACTGTTTTCTGTCTTCTCCTTTATGACCAATTATTGCAGTCACTAAGCCACATGTTGCCATGTGGGGTGCGGCGTACATCAATAATGTACAGGAAATCGATGCCCCGGTCCCGGTGAAGATGTGAAGGTTAGTGAATAGACAAGAACTGGAAGGTCCAAGGAGAGGTGTGAATATGACTTTTAGTTTTTATCCACTTCCCAGCCAAATCAATTTTCTTTAGATTGACTCAAGGCACAACAAATGCTCCACCGTCCCTCTACTCCAGAACTGAGCTAATCTGCAAAAATCAAATTTTAAGGAAATTCATTAAAATCTAGTAATAATCATAATTTTTTCAAGCTATAAAAATAGTTGTTCCTCAATAAATTAAATCGTCTCTCTTTAAGAGAGACCATCAATATTAGGTCAGTGTGGGTCAGACTATTGGCACCCAAATAATCACCTGTAGCATCTTCATTGTTTATATAGGGTTTTATACTGGTTCATACAGCAAACAGAACACTTTTAATAGCAGCTGTGCTCGGCTTTGGTTGTCCCAATCAAATACACTATTTTCCTTCTTTTGAACATGGTGAAATACAATGGCATAATATATCAAAAAAGCTGTTTGAGGCAAGTAGCACATTACTGAACATGACAACACCACAACTCTAGTTTTCTCTGAGCAGCACATCAAATTTCTTCATCACATAGTGTGTTGTCCGTATCGTAGCACTGCTATCACACCTGCCAGGATAATTTCAGACTAGCAGGTATTTGCAAAGATAGAAACCGTTTCTGTCAATTTACCATCCCCGGTGAAGAATGCTTCTTTCTGTTGGCCAGACAAACATAAGAAGGTCTCCAGATGAACTCTTCAAACACTATTTAGATGACTTAATAACAAGTTGCATGAAGTCAGAAAATAATATAATTCACAAGGAGCTTCATAACTCATTTCATGAAACTCTGACACCTTTCATAAATCATAAAAGTTGTTTCAATGTCAAGCGATAGAGAGATGTCACAGTAAAAGTCAGTGCCCCAGACATACCAATTTCTCCTATTATGCAGAGTTAAAGGTTCATTTTAACAAGTGATTTTTCATTCCATGTGCTTTCCATGTGCCAAACAGACTGCACAATGAAAGCACATGGACCAATGCAAGTCAATGGAGTAGCTCAGATGATACTTTTTAGACGTGACAAACTAATGGTCCATGTGTTAAAAAAATTACAGCATGCATTACTATCATCCATTTTTCATTTATCAATGAGTGCCTGTATATACTGCTCAAAATAATGAAGGGAACACTAAAATACCACATCCTATATATCGCTGAATGAAATATTCCAGTTGAAAATCTTTATTAATTACATAATGGAATGCATGGAGAACATTAAAACATAAAAAATGATCAATGTAAATCAAAATTAATATCCCATGGAGGTCTGGATTTGGAATGATTTTCAAAATCAAAGTGTAAAATGAAATTACAGGCTGATGCAACTTCAGTGGAAATGCATCAAGAGTAGGTAATGGTGCTCAACAGTGTGTGTGGCCTCCACATGCCTGCATGACCTCCCTACAGTGCCCGGGCATGGTCCTGATGAGGCGGTGAATGTTCTCCTGAGGGATCTCCTCCCAGACCTGGATTAAAGCATCAGTCAATTCCTAGACAGTCTGTGGTGCAACGTGGCATTAGTGGACGGAACGAGACGAGACGTCCCAGATGTGCTCTATTGTAATCAAGTCTGGGGAACGAGCAGGCCAGTCCATAACATCAATGCCTTCATCATGCAGGAACTGCTGACACATTTCAACCACATTAGGCCCAACATTGTCAAGCAGCAGATGGAACCCAGGGCCAACTGCACCTGCTCATGATGTCACAGTGGGTCTGAGGATCTCATCTCGGTACCTAATGGCAGTAAGGGTACCTCTGGATAGCACATGGAGGGCTGTGCGGCCCTGCAACGAAATGCATAAACACACCATTACTAATTCATTGCCAAATCGGTCATGCTGGAGGATATTGCAGGCAGCAGAACATTCTCCATGGCATTTCCAGACTTTGTCATGTCTGTCACATGTGCTCAGTGTGGACCTGCTCTCATGCATAAAGAGCACAAGATGCCAATGTTGAATCTGCCAATCTTGGTGTTCTCTGTCAAATGCCAATCGCCCTGCACGTTGTCGGGCAGTAAGCGCAACACCCAGATGTGAATGTTGGGCCCTCGTACCACTCTCATGGAGTCTGTTTCTAACAGTTTGAGCAGACACATGGATGTTAGTGGCCTGCTGGAGGTCATTTTGCAGAGCTCTGGAGCTGCTCCTTCTGTTCCTCCTTTCACAAAGGATCATGTAGCAGTCCTGCTTTTGGGTTGTTGCCCTCCTACAGCCCCCTCCACATTCCTGGTGTACTGGCCTGTCTCCTGGTATCTGCTTCATGCACTAGATACTATGCTGACAGACACAGCTACCCTTCTTGCCACAGCTCGCATTGATGTGCCATCCTGGATGAGCTGTACTACCTGAGCAACTTCTGTGGGTTGTAGACATTGCCTCATGCTACTATACCTCTAGAGGTGATAGCAGTGACATAATGCAAAAGTGACCAAGACAACAGCCATAAAGGATGAGAAGAGAGAAATGGTCTGTGGTCACCCCCTGTAAAGCCACTCCTTTACAGGGGTTGCCTATCATTTCTACCTGTTGTTTGTTCCATTTGCACAACAGCAGGAGAAATTGATTCACAATCAGTGTTGCTTCATTACTGGACAGGTTGATTTCACAGAAGTGTGATTGACTTTGAGTTTCATTGTGTTGTTTAAGTGTTCCCTTTAAAGGGACTCTGTCACCTGAATTTGGAGGGAACAATTTTCAGCCATAGAGGTGGGGTTTTCGGGTGTTTGATTCACCCTTTCCTTACCCGCTGGCTGCATGCTGGCTGCAATATTGGATTGAAGTTCATTCTCTGTCCTCCATAGTACATGCCTGCGTAAGGTAAGATTGCCATGTGCAGGCATGTACTACAGAGGACAGAGAATGAACTTCAATCCAATATTGCAGCCAGCATGCAGCCAGCGGGTAAGGAAAGGGTGAATCAAACACCCGAAAACCCCGCCTCTATGGCTGAAAATTGTTCCCTCCAAATTCAGGTGACAGAGTCCCTTTAATTTTTGAGCAGTATATAAACGGATGCTTCTCACAAAATTAGAATATCATCAAAGTTCATTTATTTCAGTTCTTCAAAACAAAAAGTGAAATTCATATATTATAAAGAGCCAATACAGACAGAGCGATCTATTTCAAGTGTTTATTTCTGTTAATGTTGATGATTATGGCTTACAGCCAATGAAAATCCAAACCAAAGGTCATTATCCCAGTAAATTAGAATAATTAACAAAAACACCTGCAAAGGCTTCCTAAGTGTTTAAAAAGGTCCCTAAGGCTGGTTTCACGCTTGCGTTGTGCAGAGCTGCGGAGGGCTGCGTACTTCCTCCATTAAGCCCAGCCCACTGCCACACCTCTTCCATTCAGCTCCACCTACGTCGGCATGCGTCCTGCGTACCTATCTTTAACATTGGGTATGCAGGCCGTGCGAATGTATGTGGATACCTCCGCTTGCATCGTTTTGACACTGCGCCGAACACAACAAAATGCAACATGTTCGATGCAGCATCAAAACGACACATGCGGAGGCATCCGCTTACATTTGCATGGCCTGTGTACCCAATGTTAAAGATAGGTACGCAGGACACATGCTGATGTAGGCGAAGCTGAATGGAAGTGCACTTACTAATGCACACATGATTGCCAACACCTGTAGGCGGCAATCAGGTGGCATTGCAGAGGCTGTCTGGATGGAGAAACATGCATAGTAAGGAATGTAAACCCTAAAATATCTATGGTAACTTACCATTTCCATCTGGTCAAAGTAAATTATTGCGCGTGCACAGTGAGTTAGTCTGCATTCCAAGAGCGTCACAAGTGAGTAAATGTGCTCCACCAAACGGAAATCAAACACTGCACGTGCGCCAAATGGAATATGCGTTCCACAGATATCCAGGTACAAGCGCTTGCATTCCATTAATAGAAATAGTCAGTTATACCGCTGTAATCAACATGTAGACATAAATCAAAGATACAAATAACCATAATGATCAGGATACCACCACATGAAGCAGCAATTAAATGAAAATACATATGAAAAAAAAATGAAAATAACAAAATCCAAAGAAAATACAAAGCTTATCAAAATAAACAAAAAGCCCACCTTAAGGCATTCAAAAACCTGTGAACAGAAGGTCTTCATTGAGACCTGATGGGGTGACCACATCAATCCTGTAGATCCAGCGGGATGCCAACCTCAATAGCTCGCCCCTGCGATCAGTTTTGTGAATATTGGGTGGGATCCTCTGCAAGCCCACTACCTGCAGGCCACGTGTGCTTGCAGAGTGAACCTGCAAAAAATGAGACGTAACTGCGGAGATAGTTTAACCCTTGGCCATATCTTGTTTGGCCAAATGAATGTTCGAGATATGCTGTTGTGTGCATCTGTGTAGTTGCTGGGAGGTCTGACCCACATAAATCTTGGGGCAGGCGCACACAAGAGCATAAATGACATTTTGCGTTCTACAATTTATAAAATTCCTCAAAGCATGGACAGTAGAATCAACAGGGTTAACAAATGAAGAATTTCGTCAAACAAAAGGGCAAACATTGCAATCTCCACAGGGGTACGAGCCCCGTAGCTGATGTCCCGACCCAAACCTTTTAGGAGGTCTTATAATATAGCTTCTAGACACTGCGTCCCGGAGGTTTGGTGCCCATCTGGCTGTCAACATCGGACGTGCTGGCAACAAATCAGAGATCCTTGGGTCAGTCTTTAGAGTACTCCAATTCTTTTTGAAGAGCATCTCAACGTCATTCCACTGATTGTGGAAAGCAGTAATAAATCTCAAATGATTATCTTGACTGCGGGGTGAAGGAGTAAGCAAAGCTTCCCTTGAGGTATTATTTGCTTGCTGATAAGCCCTTGTAATAAAATACTTTGGATATCCCCTAGCACGGAAGCATTTGGTCAAGTCTTTAGATTGCTTGTAGAAATCATGCGTGAATGAGCAATTATGTCAAAGTCTGGAAAATTGTCCAATAGGTATACTACTTTTTAAGTGAGACAGATGGAAACTTCCATAATCCAGTAATCCATTAGTAGCAGTGGTCTTATGGAATAAGTCCGAACAAAGGGAATCACCCTGGCGAAAGAGCCTGAGATCCAGAAAATAAGCAACTGAAGAAGAAATATGAAATGTAATATATATGTTGTGGGCATTGGCATTAAGTGCTCTCTTGTCCCTTGTCCCAGTCCAAATAAAAAAAAAATGTCATCAATAAAGTGTAACCAACAAAAAATATGTGACTGAAACTCCTGCGAGAGGTAGGGCGAAGGAGGGGGCACAGCGTGCACCCATTGCCGTACCAGAGATCTGATGGTAAAAACAAAAATCAAAAATAAAATAATTGTGAGTCAATACAAATTTCAACAAACTGAGAAGAAATGAGTTGTGTCGCAAATCAGAATTCTCATCCGAATTCAAGAAAAAATTGACAGCTTTCAAGCCATGATAGTGTGCAATGCTGGTATACAGTGATTCAACATCGACTGTCACCAGCAATGCCCCCTCGGGTAATTTGAGGTCTTGTAGTTTATGAATCAAAAGTAAAGAGTGCCTCAAATAAGATGACAATTTGAGTACAAACAGTTGAAGATAAAAATCAATGTAGGTGCAGGCTCTCTCGCTAAGGCCCCTGATACCCGAGACAATTGGTCTTCCAGGGGGGCAATAGAGGCTCCTGTGGACCTTCGGTAAAAGATAAAAGGTCAGTATGACAGGTTGCTTCACAAACATGTAATCCTTCTCTCGTTTATCAATGATACCTTCCATGAGGGCGACATTCAAAAGTCGCTCAAATTTGTTATTAAAAATCAAAGTGGGATCGGAAGGTAATTTGTTATAATTGTGAGCATTATTCAGATGTTTGAAAACCTCACCCGTATGCATATCAACCGGCCACAGAACCACGTTGCCCCCCTTATCAGCCTCCTTTATAACAAACTCCTTGTTAGATTTCAAATCAGAAAGGACCCTCCTTTCTTCCATTGATAAATTTTGAGCTCTCGTGTGATTCACAGGTAAAGTCTGGATTTCATTAGTGATGAGCGAGCACTAAAATGCTCGGGTCGAGCAAATTGGAATACTCGGGTACTCGACATGAGCAACGAGCCCAATGTAAATCTATGGGAAACCCGAATACTTTTACCACGATCCCACCGGGGGTCCTTTTAATATCTAAAGACGTCTGAAAATGATGGAAACACTGCTCAAATGACATGGGAACATCAGGGGATCACCTCTGGAAGCATTTCTAACTCTGAGGTCACAGCTGTATGCAATGTTTTCAGAGTTTCACGCCATTTTTACAGGTGTACCAAAAAACATACAAAAATAAATTAAAATGGATTTTGTTGGGAAATATGTTAAGGTACATCCTTTCCAGGGTAATGACTTGTATATAAGGCAAAATAATTAACCCCAGACAAAAATGTTCCTCCACCACTTGGGCTATGTTCACACGCAGTGTTTTTGATGCGTTTTTCAACTTTAACATTGCTTTCAACCAATACAAATGCATTCACTGGGAAATGTCATTGCAACATTTAACAACCCTAGCTGGCCATGTGATGTGTGACACATAAGGATACACATCTTGTTTCATTTATGAAGGAGGGACTCTTAAAATCACAAACCTATTTTTAGAGGGGCATCAGGTGGCGTTATTATACTTAAAGGGCCATTATTAAACAGTGGGTCTCCTATGCTGTTATTGCCTATGCAGTGAGTGGCTGGGCTGCCAACAATTACAATGCACCCCAATACCTTTTCACGAGAGGTATAGTAGGGCTTCCTGAAAAAATGTTGCATTGAAAGCAAGACCTGCTCTGCTACCAAGTCATATGCACCCCGATAAGCCTTTGAACCCAGGTAATGGATGGCGACAGGAAAACTCACTTCACATTCTTCAGTTTGTCCTGCCATGCTGTTTTCTTATGTATTAACTGCAAGGCCTGCTCTGCGACCAAGTCATATGCACCCCAATAAGCCTTTGAACCCAGGTACTGGATGGTCACAGGAAAACCCACTTCACATTCTTCAGTTGGTCCTGCCATACTGTTTTCTTATGTATTAGCTGCAAGGCCTGCCCTGCTACCAAGTCATATACACCCCAATAAGCCTTTGAACCCAGGTAATGGATGGCGACAGGAAAACTCACTTCACATTCTTCAGTTTGTCCTGCCATGCTGTTTTCTTATGTATTAACTGCAAGGCCCGCCCTGCGACCAAGTCATATGCACCCCAATAAGCCTTTGAACCAAGGTACTGGATGGCCACAGGAAAGCCCATTTCACATTATTCAGTTGGTCCTGCCATACTGTTTCCATATGCATTGAATGCAAGGGCTGCCTTGACCCAAATTTGCCCCAATCCCCCTTGGAAGAAACATGGAGGAGGGCCTCATAAAAAAACTGTCCCATTACAAAGGAGGGGCTCTCCTAGACTCGTAATGCCCATACACTAATTGTATGGGCAGACAAACATTTCCCCATGGGGGATACAGTACATTTTTAAAAAAATATTTAATTGGGATCACAGACACCCTTGCCAAAAAATTGACTGTCTGTAGCAGCATGGAACATGTGAACCCTGGTGGTGATCTAGTGTTGGAACATGATTAAGGCCTCATTAAAAACTAGGCCCAATTTAAGGGAGCGGGTCTCCTAGACTTGTAATGCCCATACACTAAGTGTATGGGCTGACAAACATCTCCCCATTGGGGATTCATTTTTAAAACATATTTAACGGGGATCACAGACACCCTTGCCAAAAAAATTGACTGTCTGTTGTTGCACGGAGCACGTGAACCCTGGTGATCTAGTGGTGGAAAATGGTGAGAGGTGGAGGAAAGCCTAATTAAAAACTAGGCCCAATTTAAAGGAGCGGGTCTCCTAGACTTGCAATGCCCATACACTAAATGTATGGTCTGTCAAACATTTCCCCATGGGGGGTAAATTTTAAAAAAATATTTAATGGGTGTCGTAGACACCCTTGCCAAAAAATTGAATGTCTGTAGCAGCACGGAACACGTGAACCCTTGTGATCTAGTGTGGAAAATGATGAGAGGTGAAGGAAGCCCTGGTTAAAAACTAGGCCCAATTTAAAGGAGCCGGTCTGCTTGACTTGTAATGCCTGTCATGGTTCTCAATGGCAAGAGAACGTAGTAAAGCATACAAAAAGGACTAGCTCTTGGAAGATGGGAACTCGAGCTGACTGTGAGCTAAACCTACCGCACAAATAACAGTGGCCGGGTAGCGTGCCTACGTTTTATCCCTAGACGCCCAGCGCCAGCCGGAGAACTGACTGACCCTAGCAGAGGAAAATACAGACCTGGCTTACCTCTAGAGAAATTTTCCCCAAAAGGCAGACAGTAGCCCCCACATATATTGTCGGTGATTTCAGAGGAAATTGACATACGAAGTATGAAGATAGGTTTAGCAAATTGAGGTCCGCTTACTAGATAGTAGGAAGACAGAAAAGGGAACTTCACAGTCAGCTGAAAACCCTTTCAAAACACCATCCTGGAATTACTTTAAGACTCTAATATCAACTCATGACACCAGAGTGGCAATTCCAGCTCACAAGAGCTTCCAGCCTCAGAAATAAACAATCACAGAGAACTGGAACAAAAATGCAAAACAAACTTAGGACTACAAGTCCAACTTAGCTGATAGTAGTCTAGGAGCAGGAACATGCAACAGAAAGGCTTCTGGTAACATTGTTGGCCGGCATAGAAATGACTGAGGAGCAAGGCTAAATAGACAACTCCCACATCCTGATGGAAACAGGTGAACAGAGGCGATGAAGCACACAAGTTCAGTACCACCAGTGACCACCGGGGGAGCCCAGAAACCAAATTCACAACAGTACCCCCCCTCAAGGAGGGGGCACCGAACCCTCACCAGAACCACCAGGGCGATCAGGATGAGCCCTATGAAAGGCACGGACCAAATCGGAGGCATGAACATCAGAGGCTGTCACCCAAGAATTATCCTCCTGACCGTAGCCCTTCCACTTGACCAGATACTGAAGTCTCCGTCTGGAAACACGGGAGTCCAAGATCTTCTCGACAACATACTCCAACTCACCCTCAACCAACACCGGAGCAGGAGGCTCAACGGAAGGCACAACCGGTACCTCATACCTGCGCAACAATGACCGATGGAAGACATTATGAATAGAAAAAGATGCAGGGAGGTCCAAACGAAAGGACACAGGGTTAAGAATCTCCAATATCTTGTACGGGCCGATGAACCGAGGCTTAAACTTAGGAGAAGAAACCTTCATAGGGACAAAACGAGAAGACAACCACACCAAGTCCCCAACACAAAGACGAGGACCAACACAACGACGGCGGTTGGCAAAATGCTGAGTCTTCTCCTGGGACAACTTCAAATTGTCCACCACATGCCCCCAAATCTGATGCAACCTCTCCACCACAGCATCCACTCCAGGACAATCCGAAGACTCCACCTGACCGGAAGAGAAACGAGGATGAAACCCCGAATTACAGAAGAAAGGAGAAACCAAGGTGGCAGAACTAGCCCGATTATTGAGGGCAAACTCCGCCAAGGGCAAAAAGGCAACCCAATCATCCTGATCCGCAGACACAAAACACCTCAAATAAGTCTCCAAGGTCTGATTAGTTCGCTCGGTCTGGCCATTAGTCTGAGGATGGAAAGCAGACGAAAAAGACAAATCAATGCCCATCCTAGCACAGAACGCTCGCCAAAATCTAGACACGAATTGGGTTCCCCTGTCAGACACGATATTCTCCGGAATACCATGCAAGCGAACTACATTTTGAAAAAACAGAGGAACCAACTCGGATGAGGAAGGCAATTTAGGCAAGGGAACCAAATGGACCATCTTAGAGAAACGGTCACACACCACCCAGATGACAGACATCTTCTGAGAAACAGGGAGATCAGAAATAAAATCCATGGAGATGTGAGTCCAAGGCCTCTTCGGAATAGGCAAAGATAACAACAATCCACTAGCCCGAGAACAACAAGGCTTGGCCCGAGCACAAACATCACAAGACTGCACAAAACCTCGCACATCTCGCGACAGGGAAGGCCACCAGAAGGACCTAGCCACCAAATCCCTGGTACCAAAGATTCCAGGATGACCAGCTAACGCAGAAGAATGGACCTCCGATATGACTCTACTGGTCCAATCATCAGGAACAAACATTCTACCAGGCGGGCAACGATCAGGTCTATCCGCCTGAAACTCCTGCAAAACCCGACGCAAGTCTGGGGAAACAGCAGATAATATCACTCCATCCTTAAGGATACCTGTAGGTTCAGAATTACCAGGGGAATCAGGCTCAAAACTCCTAGAAAGGGCATCCGCCTTCACATTTTTAGAACCCGGTAGGTAAGAAACCACAAAATGAAACCGAGAGAAAAATAACGACCAGCGCGCCTGTCTAGGATTCAGGCGCCTGGCAGACTCAAGATAAATCAAATTCTTGTGGTCAGTCAATACCACCACCTGATGTCTAGCCCCCTCAAGCCAATGACGCCACTCCTCAAAAGCCCACTTCATAGCCAAGAGCTCCCGATTACCAATATCATAATTTCGCTCAGCGGGCGAAAATTTACGAGAAAAGAACGCGCAAGGTCTCATCACGGAGCAGTCGGAACTTTTCTGCGACAAAACCGCCCCAGCTCCGATTTCTGAAGCGTCGACCTCAACCTGAAAAGGAAGAGTAACATCAGGCTGACGCAATACAGGGGCGGAAGAAAAGCGGCGCTTAAGCTCCCGAAAGGCCTCCACAGCAGCAGGGGACCAATCAGCAACATCAGCACCCTTCTTAGTCAAATCAGTCAACGGTTTAGCAACATCAGAAAAACCAGTTATAAATCGACGATAAAAATTAGCAAAGCCCAAAAACTTCTGAAGGCTCTTAAGAGAAGAGGTCTGCGTCCAATCACAAATAGCCTGAACCTTGACAGGGTCCATCTCAATGGAAGAGGGGGAAAAAATGTACCCCAAAAACGAAATCTTTTGAACCCCAAAAACGCACTTAGAACCCTTTACACACAAGGAATTAGAGCGCAAAACCTGAAAAACCCTCCTGACCTGTTGGACATGAGAGTCCCAGTCGTCCGAAAAAATCAAAATATCATCCAGATACACAATCATAAATTTATCCAAATATTCACGGAAAATGTCATGCATAAAAGACTGAAAGACTGAAGGGGCATTTGAAAGACCAAAAGGCATTACTAAATACTCAAAATGGCCCTCAGGCGTATTAAATGCGGTTTTCCACTCATCCCCCTGCTTAATTCGCACTAAATTATACGCCCCACGAAGATCAATCTTAGAGAACCACTTGGCCCCCTTTATTCGAGCAAACAAATCAGTAAGCAGTGGCAAAGGATACTGATATTTAACCGTGATTTTATTCAAAAGCCGATAATCAATACACGGCCTCAAAGAGCCATCTTTTTTAGATACAAAGAAAAAACCGGCTCCTAAGGGAGATGACGAAGGACGAATATGTCCCTTTTCCAAGGACTCCTTAATATATTCCCGCATAGCAGCGTGTTCAGGCACAGATAGATTAAATAAACGACCCTTTGGAAACTTACTGCCCGGAATCAGATCTATTGTACAATCGCAATCTCTGTGCGGAGGTAGTGAACCAAGTTTAGGCTCCTCAAAAACGTCACGATAATCAGATAAAAATTCCGGAATCTCAGAGGGAATAGATGACGAAATGGAAACCAAAGGTACGTCCCCATGAGTCCCCTGACATCCCCAGCTTAACACAGACATAGCTTTCCAGTCGAGGACTGGGTTATGAGATTGCAGCCATGGCAATCCAAGCACCAACACATCATGTAGATTATACAACACAAGGAAGCGAATAATCTCCTGGTGATCCAGATTAATACGCATAGTTACTTGTGTCCAGTATTGTGGTTTATTACTAGCCAATGGCGTGGAGTCAATACCCTTCAGAGGTATAGGAACTTCCAGAGGCTCTAAATTAAACCCACAGCGTTTGGCAAAGGACAAATTCATAAGACTCAAAGCGGCGCCAGAGTCGACATAGGCGTCCGCGGTAATAGACGATAAAGAGCAAATCAGGGTCACAGATAGAATAAACTTGGACTGTAAAGTACCAATTGAAACAGACTTATCAACCTTCTTAGTACGTTTAGAGCATGCTGATATAACATGAGTTGAATCGCCACAATAGAAGCATAACCCATTTTTTCGCCTAAAATTCTGTCGTTCGCTTCTGGACAGAATTCTATCACATTGCATAATCTCTGGTGCCCTCTCAGTAGACACCGCCAAATGGTGCACAGGTTTGCGCTCCCGCAAACGCCGATCAATCTGAATAGCCATTGTCATGGACTCATTCAGACCTGCAGGCACAGGGAACCCCACCATAACATCTTTAATGGCATCAGAGAGACCCTCTCTGAAATTCGCCGCCAGGGCGCACTCATTCCACTGAGTAAGCACAGACCACTTATGAAATCTTTGGCAGTATATTTCAGCCTCATCTTGCCCTTGAGACAGGGCCATCAAGGCTTTTTCAGCCTGAATCTCTAAATGAGGTTCCTCATAAAGCAACCCCAAAGCCAGGAAAAACGCATCCACACTGAGCAACGCAGGATCCCCTGGTGCCAAAGCAAATGCCCAATCCTGAGGGTCGCCCCGGAGCAAGGATATTACAATCCTGACCTGCTGTGCAGGATCTCCAGCGGAGCGAGATCTCAGAGACAAAAATAATTTACAATTATGTTTGAAATTCTGGAAGCGAGATCTATCCCCGGAGAAAAATTCAGGCAAAGGTACTCTAGGTTCAGATATAGGAGCATGAATTACAAAATCCTGTAAACTTTGAACCTTCATAGCGAGATTGTTCAGACCTGTAGCTAAACCCTGAGGATCCATTTTCATCAGGTGAAGTCAGAACCATTCAAGGATTAGAAGGAGAGAGAGACGAAGGCTGCAGTAAGCAGAGAAGCTAGTAAATCAACTAATGAGCAAACTCAGAAAAAAAAAAAAAAAATTCTCTGCAGACTTCTTTTCTCTCCTTTCTTCTGCCAATAATTTTAACCCTTGGCTGGCCAAACTGTCATGGTTCTCAATGGCAAGAGAACGTAGTAAAGCATACAAAAAGGACTAGCTCTTGGAAGATGGGAACTCGAGCTGACTGTGAGCTAAACCTACCGCACAAATAACAGTGGCCGGGTAGCGTGCCTACGTTTTATCCCTAGACGCCCAGCGCCAGCCGGAGAACTGACTGACCCTAGCAGAGGAAAATACAGACCTGGCTTACCTCTAGAGAAATGTTCCCCAAAAGGCAGACAGTAGCCCCCACATATATTGTCGGTGATTTCAGAGGAAATTGACATACGAAGTATGAAGATAGGTTTAGCAAATTGAGGTCCGCTTACTAGATAGTAGGAAGACAGAAAAGGGAACTTCACAGTCAGCTGAAAACCCTTTCAAAACACCATCCTGGAATTACTTTAAGACTCTAATATCAACTCATGACACCAGAGTGGCAATTCCAGCTCACAAGAGCTTCCAGCCTCAGAAATAAACAATCACAGAGAACTGGAACAAAAATGCAAAACAAACTTAGGACTACAAGTCCAACTTAGCTGATAGTAGTCTAGGAGCAGGAACATGCAATAGAAAGGCTTCTGGTAACATTGTTGGCCGGCATAGAAATGACTGAGGAGCAAGGCTAAATAGACAACTCCCACATCCTGATGGAAACAGGTGAACAGAGGCGATGAAGCACACAAGTTCAGTACCACCAGTGACCACCGGGGGAGCCCAGAAACCAAATTCACAACAAATGCCCATACACGAAGTGCATGGGCTGACAAATATTTCCCCATGGGGTTAAAGTTTTTAAAAATTATTTATGGGTATCATAGACACCCTTGCCAAAAAATCGAATTGCTGCAGCAGCATGCAACATGTTCACCATGGTGATCTAGTGGTGGAGAATGATAAACATTGATGAAGGCCTCATTAAAAACTTGGCACAATACACACTAGTGCGTGGTTTGTGTACGATGTACAAGATGAGCTGACGAGCAAGATCCTGGGCCCATGGCCAAGCTCGTGTGCAGGAGCAGGCCCCACAAAGACCACTTGGAAATGTATAACAACCCCAAGGACCCCGGCCAGCAGTGAGATCTCAGCAGACAGCGCCTGAGCCTTTGCTCGTTGGAAGAGAGCGAAAGAGAGAGGTCCACCAGCAGCAGCAGCAGCAGAGAGACCATCATCTGAGGTTCTGAAGGTGTCAGCTGGACTTGCAGAAGTGTCTATCGGGGAAAGGGGCAATCGTAGGTGTGACTTCCATGACGTCGGGGTGAACACCCGGCAGACTATCGAACACATCTAAAAATCAAAAGCTGGCACCTCTGGAACCAAGATTGCTCTTGTGACCGACCACATCAAGCTGGTGTCCCGACCACAGAGGGCCCTGTACAAGTATCACGTTGACTTCAACCCTGACATGGAGTCCAAGCATTTGCGGTATGGTCTCCTGTACCAGCATGAAGAAACCATCAGGCAGGCGCGGGTGTTTGATGGAACCGTGTTGTTTTTTACCAAAAAGACTGAATAAGGTCACCGAGGTGTTCAGCCAAACTCGAAATGGAGAAAGCGTGTGGATAACAATCACCCTGACAAAGGAACTTCCACCGACCTCGTCCACCTGCTGCCATTTCTATAACATCATTTTCCGAAGACTCCTGAAGATAATGGATATGAAGCAGATAGGACGCAGGGATTACAACCCGAGCGACGCCACCGAAGTCAGAGCCCACTGACTCGCCATCTGCCTGGGGTTTTCCACCTCCATCCTCCATAACGAGTCCAGCATCATGTTGAGCATTGATGTCAGCCATAAAGTCCTCAGGAACGAGACTGTGAATGACATCATGGGCAGCCTCTACTCTTCATGTGGCCCTCAGAGGTTCCAGGACACCTGCTGCAAGAAGCTGATCAGACAGATCGTCCTCACCAAGTCCAACACTAAAACCTACCATATTTATGAGATCACCTGGAACATGATTACAGCGTCGACCTTCAAGAAGGCAAATGGAAGCGAGATCAGCCTTTTGAACTACTACAGTATAAGAACCAATACTATGAACAAGTGAAAGACATGATCCAGCCGCTATTTGTAAACATCCCCCGGAGGCCCAAGCCAGGAGCCACAGACAGAGCCATCGTACTGGTGCCAGAGTTCTGTAACCTAACAGGCCTGACAGACAGAATGAGAAACGACTTCAACGTCATGAAAACCTGGCTGTTCATACCCGCTTACCACCAGAACAGAGGGAGAGGCAAGTTGGGAAGTTCATAAACTACATACACAAGGATGAGAGCGTTTAGAAAGAGCTACGTGACTGGGGGCTGAATTTCGATACCGAACTGCTACAGTTCAAAGGGAGAATCGCACCTCTGGAAATAAATCATGCAAAAAGACAAATCTGCTGAATATAATCCACAGTTTGCTGATTGGGGTCCCGTCCTGATCAGCCCCGGAGATATGAAAATAGTACGC
This sequence comes from Ranitomeya variabilis, assembly GCF_051348905.1. Lineage (NCBI taxonomy): Eukaryota > Metazoa > Chordata > Amphibia > Anura > Dendrobatidae > Ranitomeya > Ranitomeya variabilis. The sequence continues at coordinate 898,377,988 of NC_135233.1, forward strand.
GGCGACCACTCTTCTGCAGAACCTGTTCAAGATCACACAGCAAATGTGCATCAAGATGAATGGGGCGGTGTTGGTTGAAGTCGAGGACTTTTTTGGGTGATTTTTGGTGAATTTAAAAAAAAAAGAAAAAAAAAGTTGAACAAGGCTAGCAGATAGAACTATGCAAGTTATGCCTGTGAAGCTAAGATTTTTCCACCACAGATACACCAGGCCTCAGCCTGACATAACAGACTGTATACATTGTTTTTGTTTTTTGAGAATTAAGAAAAAAAAAAAGAGTGGAACAAGGCTAGCAGACAGAACTATGCAACTTATGCCTGCGAAGCTACGATTTTTCCACTACAGATACACCAGGCCTCAGCCTTACCTAACAGACTGTATAATTTTTTTTTTTTGAGAATTTAAAGAAAAAAAAACAAAACAGTGGAGTAAGGCTAGCAGACAGAACTATGGAACTTAGGCCTGCGAAGCTATGGTTTTTCCACCACAGACACAACAGGCATCAGCCTGACATAACAGACTGTATAAATTTTTGTTTGTTTTCTGGAGAATTAAAAAAAAAGTTGAACAAGGCTAGCAGAAAGAACTATGCAACTTATGCCTGCGAAGCTACGATTTTTCCACCACAGATACACCAGCCATCAGCCTCAGATAACAGACTGATCTAAATGTAGCCTTGATTTTTTTGCAGAAAAAAACAGAGAAAGGATATGCACTCAAGAGATCAACCTGAATAATATACTTTATTTAAATATCTTATACAAACAAGGCAAAGAAGGTAACAAATTTTAAAAACATTTAAAAACAAAAAAGGCTAGATAGCCCAACCATAATCACCCCAAACGGACCCAACAATACAATGGTGGCAGTGCTCATACATAATATGAGTGGGTTAAATACCAAACTCCGAATACAGAAGCTCTCATAAATCACAGAAATATATATACCTTGCAAAAGGCTGCCAGCTGACCCATCAAAAAAGGCTTGTTAGATAAGATACAGGAGATATAGAGGTGGGTATCCTGTCCCCACAAAGTAGAACACCTATACGTCCTGCCAAACGTATAATTCATACGTTTAAAGTCCACTAACAACAGGGCAACCCCTGGCATATAAACCATGAAAAGTCATGCTGGCCCCACACATCACACGGATATACGACGCTACTGGAGCCCTGAGGAAGACGCTCCAGTAGCGTCGATACGCGTGGGGCCTTCTCACTCCCTCACGGACTTCATTGGGCATTAAACTACTGCTTTGGCAGATCTGACCACCATTAGGGAACTGGTATGCCGGCCGTTTAACCAATTCTTGTATTATTATTGTGGGACACTTTGTCCAGGCTGGGCAGTATATCCGTGTGATGTGTGGGGCCAGCATGACTCTTCATGGTTTATATGCCAGGGGTTGCCCTGTTGTTAGTGCACTTTAAACGTATGAATTATACGTTTGGCAGGACGTATAGGTGTTCTACTTTGTGGGGACAGGATACCCACCTCTATATCTCCTGTATCTTATCTAACAAGCCTTTTTTGATGGGTCAGCTGGCAGTTTTTTGCAAGGTATATATATTTCTGTGATTTATGAGAGCTTCTGTATTCGGAGTTTGGTATTTAACCCACTCATATTATGTATGAGCACTGCCACCATTGTATTGTTGGGTCCGTTTGGGGTGATTATGGTTGGGCTATCTAGCCTTTTTTGTTTTTAAATGTTTTTAAAATTTGTTACCTTCTTTGCCTTGTTTGTATAAGATATTTAAATAAAGTATATTATTCAGGTTGATCTCTTGTGTGTGCATATCCTTTCTCTGTTTTTTTCTGTGTGTTATTTTATATGCACTTGGTAGATCCCTGTTGTATATATTGATGTAGTGCCCGCTATATCTGCTTTTCTTGATTTTTTGGGGCACAACTAAATTGTGGCAGCAAGTTGGCTATGACACACAAAAAAAAGTTTTTTGGCGCACTCACATCTGGTGCTTGGGACAAAAAACAATGGTAGATTTGCATGTTCTTCGATTTCAATAACCTGGCTGTAGTAGGCAACGTGACCAAGCAAATAAATGTTGAAATAAGGGGGCTATGGATTGCTTTAGAATAAAAGGAGCAGGTATCAGGTGAAGAAAAAAAAAGCCACAGAAAGCTACAGCTAGATATATATTAAATAAGCAGCAGCAGACAGTAATGGAGCTTTTGGAGGTATGCAGTGAGAGCTATGTACTCACATAGAGCGCCTGCAGGCCTTGCACTGATGTGGATATGTGTACATAGACTCCCCTGCCTACCTAGCGCTGCAATCTCTGGACCCCCGAAATAGCCCTAAAAAGGACTGCTGGTTTCTCAGGAGTTGTGGACTGAACAGTTGCAGACCAACACTAACTAATAAAAGCACGATTCTGACCCTATCTCAGCAGCAGCTCTCCCTACAATCGCTAAGTCCGGAGCAGAATGCGGTGATCAGGGCGGCACCAGGTCTCTTATAGACCTGATGATGCTGTGCGGCCAGCCAATCACTGTAATACCACAACAAAGATGACTGCGGCATTACAGTGCATGGCTGACAATCCCAGCTCCAGAATTGCAGGGTGGAGACCCGAACTCCCAATGAATAATAACGGAAATACTCGGTGCTCGCCAATTACACCGAGCATAGTGATACTCGGGCAAGTACCGAGTAGTGGCAAGCACGTTCGTTCATCACTAGATTTCATATTTCATAACGTAAAAAAATGTTTTTACTGAAGGCGATAAACATAAAGATGGAGAAGTGGTAGAGGGTGACCTATGAGGGAAAGGTTTCCTACCTGTCGGTACGTATTTTTCCCGTAGTAAGTCAAGTAAATCCAAAAAAACCTGTCTATCAAGGGCAGAGGAAGAATCAGGGAGCAGATCTGGTTTATTGTGTAATGCCCGTAAAACTATTTTCCTACAAAAAAAATAGAAATCCTTAATGATAGTAAATTTATCAGTCACATGCATTGGTGAAAAAGTAAGGCCCCTTTGTAAGACTGACCTTTCAGCTTGTGTGAGAACATGTGATGAGAGATTAATTATTTGTAATTGGTCTCCAGCCATATCTACCCACCGGTTTTCTTCCTCTGCCCTGGGTAATGAAGGGGCAATGCTGTCTGGGGTTTCACCCTTCTTCTGCTACGCCTGGTCCTCTGTCCGTGTCGCTCGTATCTGAGGCTAAAAAATCACTAAGGCTGTGTTCAGACTGTGTGGTAGTTCCAGGGACAATATAGGGTGCGACAGATCTACCATTGCCCCTGTGCCACCACTTAAATACCACCCCCTGCTTATAGTCCTGTCTATAACGTTGAAGTTTTTTCTTTTTGCCTTCAATTATTTCTTTCTCATTCTTCATGATAATCTCTTTTAATTTAGCTTGAAAAGGTTGTATTTGTGTAGTCAAATCAAAACATAAAAGTTGTGTCTCCAAATCCTTGATTTTAAGCTTAAGTGATGTCAACAAGTTATTATCATGCTGTAACAAAAGATTAATCATGATTTTAGAACACTGTGCCAAACCAGTTTCCCACGTGGCTTTGAACGTTGGAGTAACTTCCCAAGCAGGGAATATTTGGACACACAGGCCACGTGGAAAAATTGAGGCTATGTGCACACGTCAGGATTTCTAGCAGAAATTTTCCTGACAAAAACTGGACATTTCTGCCAGAAATCCGCATGCGTTTTTTTCACGTTTTTTCCGCGTTTTTGACGCTTTTTTTGTGCGTTTTTTCATACATTTTTTCCAAATGCATAGAATTGCGGGAAAAACGCGGAAAATCCGCAAAATTAATGAACATGCTGCTTTTTTTACCGCAATGTGTTTTTTTCGCGGAAAAAAATCGCACCATGTGCACAAAACACGCAGGATGCATTCTAAATGATAGAATGCATAATGCATGCATTTTTAATGAGTTTTTATAGCGTTTTTTATTGCAAAAAAAGCGAAAAAAACCACGAAAAAACCTGAACGTGTGCACATACCCTAAAGCCTTCAGGTATTCCTCCAGGCAGCGTATGTTCCACTAAACTCTGGTAATAGATCTATGTGTCTCAATCAATTCTTTTGTCATCAACATTAACAGAAATAAACACTTGAAGTAGATCACTCTGTTTGTAATGACTCTATATATTATACAAGTTTCATTTTTTGTATTGAAGAACTGAAATAAATTAACTTTTGATGGTATTCTAATTTTGTGATATATATTGCCAAGCAAACACTATGTGGGCAGATTTCTGAAAAGTTGCCTGTGCCGCTTATAAGGGTTGTCTTATGAATAAAGTACAATTTAGTCAATAGTTCTTGGAGCAAAAACAAGTTCCACAATTGGATGTGATAAAAAAAGTGCCTCTGCTGAGATAATCTTATAAATGTGCCCCTGCTGTGTAATGGCTGTGTCGGGCCCTCCAGGGACATTGATCATATCACAGTTCCTGGGCAGGGAAGGAAGCAAAAATTATATAGACATTATAGCATGGGATCTCAAATGATTCTTTTTGTGAGGAAAACATTTAATTGCTTGCATTTAAACAATGTTTTACCTCGAAGAAAGAACTAGCTGTGATCCCATGCTGTCCTGTCTGTATACTCTATTTTGCTCCCTCCTCTGCCCAGGAGCTGTGGTACGATCAGACCATGTTCCTGTACGATAAGACACAACCATTGCACAGTACACAGCCCGGGTACATTTATAAGATTATCTCAGCACAGGAACATTTTTTTCAAACACATCCAATTGTGGCAGTTATTATTATTCCAAGGTCTGTTGATTAAAATGAACTTTGTTCATGGGTTAACAACCTCTTTAAGGAATCTGGAGTGTCTCCTGCAAAACACCCTGTCCGCAAGTTGCTTGTTTTTACAAGCATATTGCAATTTTTTACTATTTAATGTAATGAGAAAAACCCTTTAAACTCTCAACAACCCGATAGGTGACAGTTGCTGTTTTATACTAGTGACTGCCAGTCGTAACACAATAACAAAGATAAATATTCAATGGCAGCCAGCGTATTGATGATTAAATATTCCTAGACATTCACGTCATTAAGTAGAATCCAGGATCACCTCTCTCCATTATACAAGTGATTCATTCTCTAGAACGCTAGTTGTGGACGTTCCTGTATTATCGAGCACCTGTGATATTTGTACCTAAATGAAAATCACACTTAAAGAAATGGTGATGTGTGAGACTCTAACAGGCTGCGTCATGTCCCATGTGAGAATTTGCGATGCGAAGAAATCTGCAGTGTTCCTTGTTTCCAAGGTAACAGATCCAACCTATAAATGCTATACAAAACAGAGGAACGTAATCCATCCATCACTGTAACGTGTGGAGGAAGAGAATACAATTATAAATATAAATGTCTTTCCATCTGGTCTATGAAATCTGTCTATGAGATGGTCATGAGATGTGCTATGTACTGGGAAATTACAGTGCGAATCACATAAAGTAATGTATCAGAACAAGGGAAAACATTCTTTGTGCATTCATTGTGACATTATGCTCCTTGTGAGAAGTAGAAATGCTTGAATTTATGCAAAATGAAAATATGTATTTGTATAGAGCCTGTACAATTGCAATAAAGTAGATTATATGGAAAGAGCATGTTTTGTTTATTCTGTGGCCTATTTGGCTGTTTTATAAGATGTGAGCCTAAACCTAATCTGTTCATGTAGAAGCAGGTGAACGTCACCTTCTTGGCTGGTTTGGTGCTTTGCATGCAACGAGTGTGTTTAGGTGCTGGCTAGCTATGCCAGGGTGCTTTCATTTTCATGATTTTTTTTCAACTGATATAAATTTATTTATACATTTATTTGTTTAAGAAATTTGCAAAACTTTTCAATCTGTCAGTCATTGACTTAAACAAATAAATAAAAGAACACGGTCTATGGGCCCAATCCATGAAAGATTTAACACCAGAATTCCAGCGTAAAAGCTGCAAAATTTATGCACAACTTGGACCAAAATTTTGCAACTTATTGTGTTTTCATGCCCCTCTCCTCCAGCTCAGCTGAGATAGGTGTAGCTGGGGTAGGGAGGGGTAAGGCGGGGGGGGGGGGGGGGTTGGCTGTCGGTGGTCGAGTGGGGAGTTGGGGCAATGCCACAGCTTGTCTAATTCATGGTGAGCTGTGCCTACTCCACAAACATTACTCAAGTTCATGAATGGAGTGAGACTGGAGCATGATTCGTGAAGAGGTGTGTACCCTTCATGAATCAAGAGTGTCTGACTCCACAACTCCCCTTCATCAGTTATGCACACCACATTTTAAAAAAGACATTGAAAAACTAGGCAAGTTCAGAGAAGAGCTATCAGAAAGGGGAGCGGACTGCAAACTACGTCCTACAGGGAGTGGTTAAAAGATATGGGAATGTTTAGCTTGCAAAAAATAAGGCCAAGGGGATACTTAATAACTGTCTACAAATATCTGAAGAGATGTCACAGTGTAGAGGGATCATTCTTATTCTCATATGCACATGGAAACACAAGAAGCAATGGAATTAAACTGAAAGGGAGAAAATATAGATTAGATATTAGAAAAAAAGTTTTGACAGTGGGGGTGATAAATGAGTGGAACAGGCTGCCATGAGAGGTCATGAGTTCTCCTTCAATGGAAGTTTTGAAACAGTGGCTGGACAAACATTTGTCTGAGATGGTTTAGTGAATTTTGCATTGAGCACGATGACCCTGGAGGTCCTTTCCAACTACAGTCTTTGATTCTACAGTATGATCAAGCCTGGAGGAAAATTGACAGTCTTGATGAATCAAGCAATATGACTCTGTCTACAATTAAGTCTCGTTAACACAAATGTAGTTTTGGTCCGAGAGCTGTTTGTGAAAAAAATGGACAGCACTCCGACCAATGTTATTCAATGGGGCAGTGCAGAGGAGCATTTTTTTTAGCTGAATGAATCTAGATATGAAAAAGATTGCAGTATGCACAGGTTTCTTCTGTAGATCGGATGAGACTCACTCATTCAAGTCTAGGGGTGTGTAAAAAAATCAGAAATACGGAGACACAGTATAGCATCCAATTTTTACAGATACATTGCAATTCTCTAATATAAATTGTAAATAGTCTTGTCAATTATTAATAGATGCTGCAGTAAAAAACGGATTGCATACATTGTGACTAGTGAACAAAAATTTGTCCACCATTTCTGGATGAAACTCTGAATGGCTATTTATACACTTGTGTCAAACTGTCCTTACTTTGATACATAATGGAGCCTTGACATCTATGCCAGGATAATAGTCATATAAATAGCAAACTTTATTGACTTTTATAGGGCTGGTAGGGGTTCTATGTTGTTTGTAAGGAGGTGGCAGGGACCCTCACGTGCCTCCTCTCTTCTATACATCGAGCACATGTGTCACATGCGGCACTCTGATGGTTCACTAATGTTTTATATGGTTATGTCATCTAGCAATATCATTGTCATATGTTGCATCCTAAATGTGCATGTACTTGTATATATTTAGTTTAGGGACAGAATGAGCAAAACTGCTGGAAGGAGTTAAAAGAGGGATGGTGCAAAGCCTCTGGACTTAGGGAAGGGACATCTTGCTCTTAGAGCAGAGCCCGGGCAGGTTTGCCCAGGGCAGAACATGCACCATAGAAAGGACAGAGGAATAGAAGCTGCCCTAGCTTGACGGGCAGCATTGACGGGCAGCATTGACGGACACTGGCTCAGTGGAATCGTCCCAAGGAGAAGTATGGGGTTTGGTACCAAGACTGGAGCTGGTGTGATGCAGCCTACTGATATCGCAGGGACAGAGGTTGAAATATTGTCTTGTTTGCACCGTGTTCATTAAAGTTTTGCTGTTGGAATAGAACTTTGGCTTGTGGTGTGTTCTGAGACCATGTCCCCTGCAACAGAAGTGAAGGTGTGCTGAAGGTAACTGACTGTACAGCATGACTAAGACGTTCCCTGCCTTTTCATGTGCAAGGTGCCAGGGTGTTCACTGACAGTGACTTAGTAAACTCACCCACGACTACCACCCTGTGCCACCTTGTACATTTGGCATAGTTGGCAGGATCGAATCCACAAGCCCTGCAACTACAGAACTGGTGGAAAATATTCCTGGGAGTTGTGAACTGATGACTGAATTGTGGTCCAAGGTGGCGCCAAGTACTGTCGAGAAGAAAACAGTCAGTGGCGTGAAAATGGAGGGCGATGCCACCCTTCGGGGGCGTGCTAGAGAGAAACTGGTGCCAAGTGGAAGGATGCCGTGGCCTGAGCCAAGGCCACATCCCACTGTGATTAATGACCTCCCAAAAATGGTGCAGGTGAAGAAGAAGCTTCAGCCTTCCCAACATAGTGTGTGGAAACAGGTGGAGCAGTCGGAAGTGACTCTACCCACAAACGGGAAGAGACCAGAAGGCCAAGACAGCGTGTCGGTAGAGGAGACGCCATTGTCTGACAACATGCAGAAGCAAAATACGTCCTAACGTGGTGACATCAGACGCCAGGACTGGAGGCGATCTGTGGCTCGACGGTTGGAAAAGCATGTCAAGGAAGAGGAATATATCACTGGACTGGTGAAACCGGAAATGGCCCACAAGATCTTGGAGGCTGTTCTGAGAGGAGTCATTGCCACCACAGTTCCCGGCTCCAGCGGTTGTGAGAAAAAGATCATCACCGGGTGCGGCGTCAGTGAGTAGGGAACCCACGTCCAACCAGACTGCTACATCTTCTCCTGCCTCCTCACTTCCCACGGCCCCACCATCTTCACCGATTCTTGCTGCTTCTTCCGGCGCATACCCAGAAGAGTCCCAGGTGTGCTCTCCCAAAAAGTTTCGATGGATCCAGGGAGTGATCAATGAGAAGAAGCATCAAAAGCGCCGCATTGTGAAGAAGTTACAGTGCCCCGGCGGGGAAGCTATATCTGACCGGGTGACCATCGGCGTTATCAGGTACTGTAATCCCATGAGGGGTTACGGATTCATTCTGGAGACCGACACTGGATATATGGTATACATAAATGCTGGATTAATTGACTTTAAGGGTCCCCTTCAATTGTGGGACCGAGTCTCCTTTGTAAAGGAGCAAGGGCCTTGAGGGCCTTATGGAATGGCTGTAAGGATGGCCTCCAGTCTGGAGGAAGGATGACCGTGAGAGGCCCAATGTTGCGAGAGGCCGACTGCAATGGTCACAGCCCCTGCAGCTGGACAGGGAGAAGCGACGCCTGGACAGAATGTGGTGGCCGCAGATGCATCACCAGAGCTGGAAGTTCTGGGAGCCATGGGACTGCCTCTGGAGGGGGCACAGAGTAGGAGAAATAGCAGAGACTCCTCTTCTAGTGGATCCTCGACTCACACATACATTGTGGTGCAGGGCCCACGTGCGGCTCATTACTCTCATCAATGGACAAGTATAGACTGATGTGGCCCTGACTGAAAAATTTTTTTTGTGCCATTTGCACCTGAGGAATAAAACGGACTGTTCCATGTCTCTTAAGAGGGCAGTGGGCTCCATATAGCACCACGGACTGGGTGTCAGAGGTTGCCAGTGCTGTTATGAGTAAGGAGCTTCTTGTCTGTTTTCTTTCCACCTTCTCCAAGTTTTAGTTGCACATGTTGGGCACTCCCTGCTGGATTACGGGTATGCAACCCTATAAGGGTTGATCACTGTGGACAGTGTGTGCGGCTGCTTTAAGAACTGAACTGTTTTTAACCTTGAACTTTAGCCTTCTTTTAACCCTGGACTCACCCCTGTTAAAAACAGCCCACCGGTGTTTAATGGGCCCGTAATCTAGTAAAAGGAGGGAGGGGAGAGATCTGTACAGGAGGACCCGAGGAGCGAGCCGGGTCAGGACTATTTGGCACCTTTAAACTGTTGGTACTTGGTACCTTATGTGGATTGGGGTCAGTCAGACCCACTTTAAGAGGAACTGGAACCCTTTGATGCTGGGGCTCCAACCCAGTGAAGCCGAGGTCACGTTAACCCACCGGCGGCATCAAATAAAGACTGTGTTAGTTTTATTGATGTTTTTCCAGATGTTTTATGTTTTCAGGTGCCACCTGTTATGATCTGGTGACCTTGGAGCCGCATAAAACTTTCTCTGGAGTCGGTGGAACCTATACTGACCGCAAATCCTGAACTAACACCGCAACTAGAAGTAGCCGTGGGGTGTGCCTAACATACCCTAGACACCTCGACACAGCCGGAGGACTAAATACCCCTATAGATGGAAATAGGAATGCTACCTTGCCTCAGAGCAGACCCCCAAAGGATAGGCAGCCCCCCATGAATAATGACTGTGAGTAGGAGAAGAATAGACACACGCAGGTAGAACACAGGATATAGCAAAAGAGGCCACTCTAGCTAAATAGGAAAGGATAGGACAGATTACTAGGAGGTCAGTATTAAAACCCTTCCAAAAATATCCACAGCAGATAATACAAAAAGTTCCACAATCTAACTAAAGACATGGAATGTATATCTGCCACTCCAGAGAATCCAACAAGACTGAGAAAATACTGACACAATCTAAGCTGGACAAGAAAACACATAGAATAGCACTGAATTGTGAAGCACACAACATGTGTGCCACAGGAAAAAAAAACCAGACACTTATCTTTGCTGATTTGGCAGAAAGACAGGAGGAACCAGGCAGAGGTCCTACACCTCCCAACAACAATTGACAACTGGCAAGGACTAATGAATCCTGCACGCCTAAATACCCCAGTCAGAACTGCAATCAGCAGATACACCTGACCAGGACTGCAACTTAGGGGCAACTGCATTACCACCTACAACCACCGGAGGGAGCCCAAAAGCAGAATTCACAACAGCCACCATGGTCAAGGACGACCATATTTTAGGAGGGAGGAGTGTAAGGAGGTGGTGGGGATCCTCACGTGCCTCCTCTCTCCTATACATCGAGCACATGTCACATGCGGCACCCTGATGGTTCACTATGTTTTATATGGTTATGTCATCTAGTAATACCATTATCATATGTTGTATCCTAAATGTGCATGTACTTGTATATATTTAGTTTAGGGACAGCATGAGTTAAACTGCTGGGAGGAGTTAAAAGAGGGATGGTGCAAAGCCTCTGGACTTAGGGAAAGCACTTCCTGCTCTTAGAGCAGAGCCTGGGCAGGTTTGTACAGGGCTGGACATGCACCATAGCAAGGAGAGAAGATTCCCCGGTCGGGGGAATAGAAGCTGCCCTAGCTTGATGGGCAGCATGGACGGACACTGGCTCAGCGGGATCCACACAAGGAAAAGTACGGGGTTTGGGACCAGGACTGGAGCTGCTGTGGTGCAGCCTACTGAAGTCACAGGGACACAGCCCGAAATATTGTCTTGTTTGCACCGTGTTCATTAAAGTTTTGCCATTGGAATAGAGCATTGGCTTGTGGTGTGTTCTGAGACTTTGTACCCTGCAACAGAAGCGAACGTGTGCTGAAGGTAACTGACTGCACAGCATGACTGGGACGTCACCTGCCTTTTCATGTGCAAGGTGCTGGGGTGTTCACTGACTGTGACTTAGTAAATTTGGCAACGACTACCACCCCATGCCACCTTCTACATGTTAAAGTTAATATTCAGGCAGATGGAAAGTGCAACAAAACAATGATGGGACCCAGCAGAGAAGTACCATCTGAAGGTTATTTCATACTTCATTGATAGTTTTCAGTGACATCACCATATTGACTTTACATAATTTCCCTACCCAAGTTTTTGTAAACTACTAAATCCAAACATAACTGGGTGAAGGGAATCTGTCAGTTCATCTCTTCATATGGAAATAGTGGTACTATATAACTGCTTGTTCCCCAATAAATATAATTCCTTTTTTTGTAGTGATACGATGTAGAGTTGATTTATGCAAATCCGACTAGAAGTGAACTGAAAGAACTTGCAAGAAGCTGCCCAAGTCTCTTCCAGCCTGCGTTGCATATGGTGTCTCAGCTATATTTCTCATGACTAGCACATCTGATCTCTACAAAAAATGTATCATTTTTATTGGCGAGCAAGTTCCTTTACAGGAACTTTACAGCTACTATTTCTGTATGTTAAAATCCAAGAAGAAAACAAAATAAGTTTATACACTTTTAGTAAGTACATAAGTAAATAGTAATATAACATGTAAATAACATAGGGCACTTAGAGAACACTCTTTTTACCAAAAGAGTAAAATCCATCCTACCGTGACAAATTATACCCAATCGGGACGGTTCTGTCTATATTATATTAATCAGCGATCTGTGATGTCCTCCCCTGGGACAAAGTAAAAAAGTTAAAAAAAAAAAATCCACATGTGTAAAAAAAAAAAAAAAATCCTAAATAAATAAAAAATATATATATATATTATTCCCATAAATACATTTCTTTATCTAAATAAAAAAAACAAAACAATAAAAGTACACATATTTAGTATTGCCACGTCCGTAACAACCCAACCTATAAAACTGTCCCACTAGTTAACCCCTTCAGTGAACACCGTAAGAAAAAAAAACGAGCCAAAAAACAACGCTTTATTATCATACCACCGAACAAAAAGTGGAATAACACGCGATCAAAAAGACGGATATAAATAGCCATGGTACCGCTGAAAATGTCATCTTGTCCCGCAAAAAACGAGCCACCATACAGCATCATAAGCAAAAAAATAAAAAAGTTATAGTCCTCAGAATAAAGCGATGCCAAAATAATTATTTTTTCTATAAAATAGCTTTTATCATATAAAAGCGCAAAAACATAAAAAAAATATAAATGAGATAACACTGTAATTGTACTGACCCAAAGAATAAAACTGCTTCATCCATTTTACCAAACGTGGAACGGTATAAACGCCTCCCCCAAAAGAAATTCATGAATAGCTGGTTCTTTGTCATTCTGCCTCACAAAAATCAGAATAAAAAGTGATCAAAAACTGTCACGTGTCCGAAAATGTTACCAATAAAAACGTCAACTCGTCTCGCAAAAAACAAGACCTCACATGACTCTGTGGACTAAAATATGGAAAAATTATAGGTCTCAAAATGTGGAGACGCAAAAACTTTTTGCTATAAAAAAGCGTCTTTTAGTGTGACGGCTGCCAATCATAAAAATCCTATATAAAAAATATATATATAAACGTAAATCAAACCCCCCTTCATCACCCCCTTAGTTAGTGAAAAATAATAAAATTTTAAAAATGTATTTATTTCCATTTTCCCATTAGGATTAGGGCTAGGGTTAGGGTTAGGGCTAGGGTTAGGGCTAGGGTTAGGGCTAGGGTTAGGGTTAGGGCTAGGGTTAGGGCTAGGGTTAGGGTTAGGGCTAGGGTTAAGGCTAGGGTTAGGGTTGGGGCTAGGGTTGGAGCTAAAGTTAGGGTTAGGGTTGGGGCTAAAGTTAGAGTTAGGGTTGGGGCTAAAGTTAGGATTAGGGTTGGGGCTAAAGTTAGGGTTAGGGTTTGGATTACATTTACAGTTGGGATTAGGGTTGGGATTAGAGTTAGAGGTGTGTCAGGGTTAAGGGTGCGGTTAGGGTTACCGTTGGGATTAGGGTTAGGGGTGTGTTTGGATTAGGGTTTCAGGTAGAATTGGGGATTTTCCACTGTTCAGGCACATCAGGGGCTCTCCAAACACGACATGGCGTCCGATCTCAATTCCAGCCAATTCTGCGTTGAAAAAGTAAAACAGTGCTCCTTCCCTTCCAAGCTCTCCCGTGCGCCCAAACAGGGGTTTACCCCAACATAAGGGGTATCAGCGTACTCGGGACAAATTGGAAAACTTTTGGGGTCCAAGTTCTCTTGTTATCCTTGAGAAAACCAAAATTTGGGGGGCTAAAAATCATTTTTTGGGGAAAATTTTTTTTTTATTTTCACGGCTCTGCGCTGTAAACTGTAGTGAAACACTTGGGGGTTCAAAGTTCTCACAACACATCTAGATAAGTTCCTTGGGAGGTCTAGTTTCCAATATGAGGTCACTTGTGGGGGGTTTGTACTGTTTGGGTACATCAGGGGCTCTGCAAATGCAACGTGACGCCTGCAGACCAATCCATCTAAGTCTGCATTCCAAATGGCGCTCCTTCCCTTCCGAGCTCTGCCATGTGCCCAAACAGTGGTTTCCCCCCCACATACGGGGTATCAGCATACTCAGGACAAATTGCACAACAACTTTTGGGGTACATTTTCTCCTGTTACCCTTGGTAAAATACAAAACTGGGGGCTAATAAATAATTTTTGTGGAAAAATTTTTTTTTTTTATTTTCACGGCTCTGTGTTATAAACTGTAGTGAAACACTTGGAGGTGCAAAGCTCTCAAAACACATCTAGATAAGTTCCTTAGGGGATCTACTTTCCAAAATGGTGTCAGTTGTGGGGGGTTTTAATGTTCAGGCACATCAGGGGCTCTCCAAACGCGACATGGTGTCCCATCTCAATTCCAGTCAATTTTGCATTGAAAAGTCAAACGGCGCTCCTTCCCTTCTGAGTTCTGCCATGCGCCCAAACAGTCGTTTACCCCCACATTTGGGGTATCAGCGTACTCAGGACAAATTGTGCAACAACTTTTGGGGTCCATTTTCTCCTGTTATCCTTGGTAAAATAAAACAAATTGGAGCTGAATATAAATTTTGTGTGAAAAAAAGTTAAATGTTCATTTTTATTTAAACATTCCAAAAATTCCTGTAAAACACATGAAGGGTTAATAAACTTCTTGAATGTGGTTTTGAGCACCTTGAGGGGTGCAGTTTTTAGAATGGTGTCACACTTGGGTATTTTCTATCATATAGACCCCTCAAAATGACTTCAAATGACATGTGGTCCCTAAAAAAAAATGGTGTTGTAAAAATTGCTGGTCAACTTTTAACCCTTATAACTCCCTAACAAAAAAAAAATTTGGTTCTAAAATTGTGCTGATGTAAAGTAGACATGTAGGAAATGTTATTCACTAAGTATTTTGCATGACATATCTCTGTGATTTAAGGCCATAAAAATTCAAGTTGGAAAATTTCGAAATTTTTGAAATTTTCGCCACATTTCCATTTTTTTCACAAATAAATGCAAGTTATATCGAATAAATTTTACCACTATCATGAAGTACAATATGTCTCGAGAAAACTATGTCAGAATCGCCACGATCCGTTGAAGCGTTCCAGAGTTATAACCTCATAAATAGACAGTGGTCAGAATTGTAAAAATTGGCCCGATCATTATCGTGCAAACCACCCTCTGGGCTTAAGGGGTTAATATTAAAACCTTACCATGTTTCAACTGAACACAATGTGAATAAGGTCAGAGCAGGACTGGAGCCCAACTAGGTCAGACACCTGTCCATGGAACAGGTTCAAGCACTTGAAAGGCCTTAGATGACGTCACGGCTTGTGATTGGTCGCGTGGTGGTTACGTGACTGCTCACGCGACCAATTACAAGCCGCGACGTCATCTAAGGTCTTTCAAGCGCTCATTCTTAGGAACGGAAGCTGCCGGTTACATCGGTAAGGTCCAGGCTGCGTCGGAGAGGTGAGTATATCAATATTTTTTATTTTTATTCTTTATTTTACACATTAATATGGATCCCAGGGCCTGAAGGAGAGTTTCCTCTCCTTCAGACCCTGGGAACCATACAGGATACATTCCGATACTTGGTGTCCCATTGACTTGTATTGGTATTGGGTATCGGTATCGGCGATATCCGATACTTTTCGGGTATCGGCCGATACTATCCGATACCGATACTTTCAAGTATCGGACGGTATCGCTCAACACTAATTAAATGCAATAACGGTTATCAAAAAATCATATCTGCACCAAAATGGTATCATTAAAAACGTCAGCTTGGCACGCAAAAAATAAGCCCTCACCCAACCTGAGATCACGAAAAATAGAGACGCTACGTGTATTGAAAAATGGCACAATAATTTTTTGTAATAAAGTTTGGAATTTTTTTTCACCACTTAGATAAAAATAACCTAAACATGTTTGGTGTCTATGAACTCAAAATGTCCTAGAGTGGAGAATCATAATAGCAGGTCATTTTTAGCATTTAGTGAAGCTAGTAAAAAAGCCAAACAAAACACAAGTGTGGATGGCACTTTTTTTGCAATTTCACCGCACTTGGAATTTTTTTCCAGTATTCTAGTACACGACATGGTAAAATAATGATGTCATTCAAAAGTACAATTTGTCCCGCAAAAAACAAGCCCTCAAATGACCATATTGACAGAAAAATAAAAAAGTTATGGCTCTGGGAAGAACGGGAGTGAAAAATGAAAACGCAAAACCGAAAAAAGCTCCGAGGTTAATGGATTAAATTACTTCAGCAACTGAAAACTGAGAATATCAGAAATTTATCATTTTGACACTTTTACGTTTTAACTGCATCATCAATTTAAGGATTGTATGTAGTCGTGGCCAAAAATTTTGAGTCTGACACAAATTTTGGCTTTCGCTGCTTGTGTTTATTGATATTTTAGTCAGATGTTTCTATGGTTGCTGAAGTACAATGATCTGCATTTCATTAGTTTTTATAGTCTTACTGACAAATACACTTCTCGAAACAATAAAGGGAACACTAAAATCTCACATCCTAGATATCACTGAATAAAATATTCCAGTTGTAAATCTGTATTCATTACATGGTGGAATGTGTTGAGAACAATAAAACCTAAAAATTATCAACGTAAATCACAAATAATAACCCACGGAGGTCTGGAGTTGGAATGATGCTTAAAATCAAAGAGGAAAATGAAGTTACAGGCTGATCCAACTTCAGTGGAAATGCCTCAAGACAAGGAAATGATGCTCAGTAGTGTGTGTGGCCTCCAAGTGCCTTTATGACCTCCCTACAAAGCCTGGGCATGCTCCTGATGAGGTGGCAGATGGTCTCCTGAGGAATCTCCTCCCAGACCTGGACTAAAGCATCCTCCAACTAATGGCCACTCTGTGGTGCAACGTGATGTTGGTGGATGGTGCGAGACATGATGTCCCAGATGTGCTCAATTGGATTCAGGTCTGGGGAACAGGCGGGCCAGTCCATAGCTTCAATCCCTTGATCTTGCAGGAACTGCTGACACATTCCAGCCACATGAAGTCTGGCATTGTCATGCATTAGGAGGAACCCTGGGCCAACCGCACCAGCATATGGTCTCACAATGGGTCTAAGGATCCCATCTTGGTACCTAATGGCAGTCAGGCTACTTCTGGCAAGCACATGGAGAGCTGTGCGGCCCTCAAAAGAAATGCCACCCCACACCACTACTGACCCACTGCCAATCCGGTCATGCTGAAGGAGGTTGCAGGCAGCAAATCGCTCTCCACAACGTCTCCAGACTCTGTCACATCTGTCACATGTGCTCAGTGTGAGCCTGCTTTCATCTGTGAAGAGCACAAGGTGCCAGTGGTGAATTTGCCAATCCTGGCGTCCTGTGGCAAATGCCAAGCATCCTGCACAGTGTTGGGCTGTGAGCACAACCCCAATCTTTGGACGTCGGGCACTCAGACCATCCTTATGGAGTTGGTTTCTAATCATTTGTGCAGACACATGCACATTTGTGGCCTGCTGGAGGTAATTTTGCAGGGCTCTGGCAGTGCTCCTCCTGTTCCTCCTTGCACAAAGGCTGAAGCAGCGGTCCTGCTGCTGCTGGGTTGTTGCCCTCCTATGGCCCCATCAACGATTCCTGGTGTACTGGCCTGTCTCCTGGTAGCGCCTCCAACCTCTGGACACTACGCTGACAGACACAGCAAACCTTCTTGCCACAGCTCGTATTGATGTACCATCCTGGATGAGCTGCACTACCTGAGCCACTTGTGTGGGATGTAGAGTCCGTCTCATGCTACCACGAGTGTGAAAGCACAACCAACATTCAAAAGTGACCAAAATATCAACCAGAAAGCATTGGTATTGAGATGTGGTCTGTGGTCCCCACCTTCAGAACCACTCCTTTATTAAGTGTGTCTTGATAATTGCCCAGAATTGCCATCTGTTGTCTATTCCATTTGCACAACAGCATGTGAAATTCATTGTCAAACAATGTTGCATCCTAAGTGGACAGTTTGATTTCACAGAAGTTTGATTTACTTGGAGCTATATTCTGTTGTTTAAGTGTTATTTTTTTGAGCAGTGTAAATCAAGTTTATGTAAAGTTATTGTTTTTACAGGGTTGACCCATATTTTTCAAGACGTCTAAAATTCACTGTGCAGCTGGGCCAAATCCTGACTGATGACAACCCATTCTTACTTAATCAGTGCTTGGAGTTCATCACAATTTCTGAGTTTTGCTTGCACACCCTTTTTTTTGTAATTATACTTCAGTAACCATAGAAATATCTGATGAAAAGATGTCAGAATACTAAAGCAGAACACAAATTTCTTTAAGGAAAAAAATGTTTCAGATCTTGCCTGAAGTGCCAATGGAATAAAAAACAAAACAAGTACAAAACAGTGCTGCTCTAAAGTCATATTTTGACAGCATAGGGCAGCACACATTATCAAAGTAGTATAACATGGCATAAGACTTGAGATGGGAACATATGGCGGCACAACAGGGCACCACAAGTCAGCCTAGACAGCAAGGCATTACGTGAATTTAATTCTTCCAGAAGACACATCTTCGCAGTATAAAACCACAAACACGACAAAAATATGTAGATGAGCTTGTGCATGCAGCATGGTGACTCCATTTAAGCAACAAGATTATTTCAGCAATTGGAGCTATTTTAATTCCATTAATACTTAAATTCTCATTAATAGTCTCCCTGTGTCCTACCCTGAATATGGGAATCAAAGATTTCCTCTCTTGCCCTAATCATATACTGTACAGGTGCCTCTCACAAAATTAGAATATTATCAAAAAGATAATTTATTTCAGTTCTTCAATACAAAAATTGAAACTCATATATTATATAGAGTCATTAAAGAGTGATCTATTTCAAGTGTTTATTTCTGTTAATGTTGATGAGTATGGCTTATAGCCAATGAAAACCCAAAAGTCATTATCTCAGTAAATTAGAAAACTTTATAACACCAGCTTGAAAAATGATTTAAAATCCGAAATCACTCTGATTGTAATGATTCTATATAATACATGAGTTTCGCTTTAAGTATTGAAGAACTGAAATAAGTTAACTTTTTGATGATATTCTAATTTTGTGAGAAGCACCTGTATGTATGCAAACACAAAAGCAAACACAAAATTATAAAATTCAATATTTCCTGCTCTACATTGACTTTAACAGATAGAGGTCGTAAAAGTAAATCAGTAGAACAGGGGTGCCAAAGAAGTAGTAACAGAAATTACATCAGAATTTTGTTAGTTATATTTAGGGAAATGGAATGGTTAAGAAAAAGCAACAACTCTGATGGGAACTTTTGTGAGTGAATGCAGCAAGTTGCACAAAAACATAATAATGATAATGATAAATAACATCAGCAATAATAATAATCCTCACCAACCGTTACACCGATGCCTCTACCTTATGCCAGTCATTACACTGGCTACCCATCCACTCCAGAATCCAGTACAAAACTACTACCCTCATCCACAAAGCACTCCATGGCTCAGCACCACCCTACATCTCCTCTCTGGTCTCAGTCTACCACCCTACCCGTGCCCTCTGCTCTGCTAATGACCTCAGGTTAGCATCCTCAATAATCAGAACCTCCCACTCCCGTCTCCAAGACTTTACACGTGCTGCGCCGATTCTTTGGAATGCACTACCTAGGTTAATACGATTAATCCCCAATCCCCACACTTTTAAGCGTGCCCTAAAAACTCATTTGTTCAGATTGGCCTACCGCCTCAACGCACTAACCTAACTATCTCTGTGTGGCCCATTCAAATAAATAAATAAATAAATAAAATAAATAAATAAAATAAATAAAAAATAAGCAAAACCATAATCAGGTTCCTCGCATCATGTTCTCTTACACTTTATGCAGTTAATAGCCCTCTGTGTCTGTACTGTTACATACTTAGGCAGTTAACTGGTTCATGCAGCTTTATATGAACACCCGAGCCTTACACTTTGGCTGGTCCGAATAACTAAAGCAATTGTTACCATCCACCTCTCGTGTCTCCCCTTTTCCTCATAGTTTGTAAGCTTGCAAGCAGGGCCCTCACTCCTCTTGGTATCTATTTTGAACTGTGATTTCTGTTATGCTGTAATGTCTATTGTCTGTACAAGTCCCCTCTATAATTTGTAAAGCGCTGCGGAATATGTTGGCACTATATAAATAAAATTATTATTATTATTATTATTATTATTAATAATAATAATAATAATAATAATAATAATAGTAATAATAATTGTCATGAAAAAAATCAAAAAACTTGGCACTCAAAAGAATGATATTGAAAACAAAAGTTCCATTTTATTTTGCTTACATAAGTTGAATGTTTTCGGGTTCTCATGTGCACTCCCATGCACTAATACTCCGGGTTTCTTTCACAAATGCATACAGCTTCTGATGAAGGTCTGGGCACAGACCGAAAATGTTCAACTTATGTATGCAAAATAAAATGGAACTTTTGTTTTCAATATCATTTTTTTAGTGCCAAGTTTTTTTGATTATATCAAGATTGGACAGGATACTGTGGCGCCTCATGGTCCTGGCAGTCACAGTGGCATTGCTTTCCTCACGGGGAGAGTGATGTCATGCTTGCAAGCAATGGAAGATTCCTCTTAACAGGTAATTAGCACATACAACACCATTCTGACTCCAGGCCAGAAGGGGGAGCTCTACACCCGTTTTCAGGGGAGCTGCTCTCTGGTCGGGAGGAGGAGTTAGTTGCTATGCAGTTAGGAAGATTTAGACAGTTGGTGCCAGACAGCAGACTGGAGCAGTCTGAGGCAGAAGGATGGGAGAGGGGCCGTACAGCCTGAGGTGCTGTAGCTCCTAGATAGCGAGATACAGAATGATGAACAGCTTTTAGTGAACGTTCCGGAGAGCGAAGCACAGGAGAGTGACAGCAAGGGAGAATAGCTGCGAGAGGGCTACCTCCCTGACAGAGCACAGATACCGGAAACCGGAAGACTGAGGTTATGTCGTACTCTAGGAGGCACAGCAGAAACCAGTAGGACAGCTAGACTACACGTAACCTGTCCGCCCTAATACCCAGGAGACACAGTGCCACATAGAGCCCGGGTCATGATAGAGACCCTGTAAAAAGGCTCAAGTCACCTGTCATGAGGGTTTGTGTCCCACTTCAATAAAGGACAGAGATAACTGAGAGGACCTTGCTAAGAAGCCATAGGCAGTAAGGGACTATAATACCACCGCGCTAAGAGGAAGGCTTTTAACTCCACCTGGTAAAGCTGGACTCTGAACTCGCTTCCAAGCCGGCCGGACCCTGCCTGTACCTGTGATCTGGTGCCCTTGACTGTGGCTGCCTGCTGCCGTCAGTAAACCAGGTAAAAAGACTGAACCACTGCATCCTTCGTTCTTTACTGCACCACTCACCATATTCCATCTATTCATCGGGAGCCCTGGGGACCTACTTCACCTGTGGGAAGTTATGCCATCTGGCTGCCATAACATTACCCCACAGGGCCCCTTTAAGCAGCATTGGTCATCCCTGACCGAATACCATAGGTGGCGACACTAACATGGGCGCCCAGGGCCACGGACCGGGTCCCCCCCACCGTGACAAATCCCTTTAAGTAACGGACCCAGTACCGACTACACCACAGCCCTGGTGGGCATTTCAATACCCTACTTGATCACCTTCCTCATTGCTTTATGAGTGCCGTATGCAATCTATTGCAATAATTCTTATTATTATCACTATTTATTATTAACCCCTTTACCCCCAAGGACATTGTTTTCTCGTGACATATTGTACTTCATTATAGCGGTAACATTTCTTTGATATTACCTGTGTTTATTTGAGAAAAAAATGGAAATTTGGCGAAAATTTTGAAAATTTCGCAATTTTCCAACTTGAATTTTTATACAATTACATCACAGAGATATTTCACACAAAATACTTAATAAGTAACATTTCCCACATGTCTACTTTACATCAGCACAATTTTGGAACCCCAATTTTTTTTTTGTTAGGGAGTTATAAGGGTTAAAAGTTGACCAGCAATTTCTCATTTTTACAACACCATTTTTTTTTAGGGACCACATCTCATTTGAAGTCATTTTGAGGGGTCTATATGATGGAAAATACCCAAGTGTGACACCATTCTAAAAACTGCACCCCTCAAGGTGCTCAAAACCACATTCAAGAAGTTTATTAACCCTTCAGGTGTTTCACAGGAATTTTTGGAATGTTTAAATAAAAATGAACATTTAACATTTTTACACAAAAAATTTACTTCAGCTGCAATTTGTTCTATTTTACAAAGGGTAACAGGAGAAAATGGAACACTAACGTTGTTGTACAATTTGTCCTGAGTATGCTGATACCCCATATGTGGGGGTAAACCACTGTTTGGGCGCATGGCAGAGCTCGGAAGCGAAGGAGCGCCATTTGACTTTTCAATGCAAAATTGACTGGAATTCAGGATGGAACGCCATGTTGCGTTTGGAGAGCCCCTGATGTGACTAAACATTGAAACCCCCCACAAGTGACAACATTTTGGAAAGTAGAACCCCTAAGGAACTTATCTAGATGTGTGGTGAGCACTTTGACCCATTAAGTGATTCACAGAAGTTTATAATGCAGAGCCGTAAAAATAAAAAATCATATTTTTTCACAAAAAGTGATCTTTTTGCCCCCAATTTTTTATTTTCCCAAGGGTAAGAGAAGAAATTGGACACCAAAAGTTGTTGTACAATTTGTCCTGAGTACGCTGATACCCCATATGTGGGGGTAAACCACTGTTTGGGCGCAAGGGAGAGCTCGGCAGGGAAGGAGCGCCATTTGACTTTTCAATGCAAAATTGACTGGAATTCAGACGGGACGCCATGTTGCGTTTGGAGAGCCCCTGATGTGACTATACATTGAAACCCCCACAAGTGACACCATTTTGGAAAGTAGACCCCCTAAGGAACTTATCTAGATGTGTGGTGAGCACTTTGACCCACCAAGTGCTTCACAGAAGTTTATAATGCAGAGCCGTAAAAATAAAAAATCATATTTTTTCACAAAAATGATTTTTTTGCCCCCAATTTTTTATTTTCCCAAGGGTAAGAGAAGAAATTGGACCCAAAATGTTGTTGTCCAATTTGTTCTGAATACGCTGATACCTCATATGTGGGGGTAAACCACTGTTTGGGCACATAGCAGAGCTCAGTAGGGAAGGAGCGCCATTTGACTTTTCAATGCAAAATTGACTGGAATTGAGATGGGACGCCATGTTGCGTTTGGAGAGCCACTGATGTGCCTAAACATTGAAACCCCCCACAACTAACACCATTTTGGAAATTAGACCCCCTAAGGAACTCATCTAGATGTGTTGTGAGAGCTTTGAACTCCCAAGTGTTTCACTACAGTTTATAACTCAGAGCCGTGAAAATAAAAATTATTTTTTCCCCCCAAAAAAATATTTTTTAGCCCCCAGTTTTGTATTTTCCCAAGAGTAACAGGAGAAATTGGACCGCAAAAGTTGTTGTCCAATTTGTCCTGAGTACGCTGATACCCCATATGTGGGGGAGAACCACCGTTTGGGCGCATGGGAGAGCTCAGAAGTGATGGAGCACCCTTTGGAATGCAGACTTAGATGGAATGGTCTGCAGGCGTCACGTTGCATTTGCAGAGTCCCTAATGTACCTAAACCATAGAAACCCCCCACAAGTGACCCCATATTGGAAACTAGACCCCCCAAGGAACTTATTTAGATGTGTTGTGAGAACTTTGAACCCCCAAGTGTTTCACTACAGTTTATAACGCAGAGCCGTGAAAATAAAAAATCCTTTTTTTTCCACAAAAATTATTTTTTAGCCCCCAGTTTTGTATTTTTCCAAGGTAAACAGTGTAAATTGAACTCCAAAAGTTGTTGTCCAATTTGTCCTGAGTACGCTGATACCCAATATGTGGGGGGAACCACTGTTTGGGCGCATGGCAGAGCTCGGAAGGGAAGGAGCTTCATTTGGAATGTAGACTTAGATGGAATGGTCTGCAGGCGTCACGTTGCATTTGCAGAGCCCCTGATGTAACTAAACAGTAGAAACCCCCCATAAGTGACCCCATATTGGAAACTAGACCCCCGAAGGAACGTATCTAGATGTGTACCAGGAGAAATTGGACCCAAAAGTTGTTGTCCAATGTGTCCTGAGTACGCTAATACCCCATATGTTGGGGTAAACCCCAGTTTGTGCGCACGTGAGAGCTCTGAAGGGAAAGAGCACTGTTTTACTTTTTCAATGCAGAATTGGCTGGAATTAAGATCGGACGCAATGTCGCATTTGGAGAGCCCCTGATGTGCCTAAACAGTGGAATCCCCCCAATTATAACTGAAACCCTAATCCAAACACACCCCTAACCCTAATCTCAACTGTAACCCTAACCACACCCCTAACCCTGACACACCCCTAACCCTAATCCCAACCCTATTCCCAACTGTAAATGTAATCCAAACCCTAACCCTAACTTTAGCCCCAACCCTAACTTTAGCCCCAACCCTAACTTTAGCCCCAACCCTAACCCTAACTGTAGCCCTAACCCTAGCCCCCAACCCTAGCCCTAACCATAACCCTAGCCCTAACCCTAACCCTAGCCCTAGCCCTAACCCTAGCCCTAACCCTAGCCCTAGCCCTAACCCTAGCCCTAACCCTAACCCTTGCCCTATCCCTAGCCCTAACCCTAACCCTAACCCTAACCCTAGCCCTAACCCTAGCCCTAACCCTAACCCTAGCCCTAACCTTAACCCTAGCCCTAACCCTAACCCTAGCCCTAACCCTAGCCCTAATCCTAGCCCTAACCCTAACCCTAATGGGAAAATGGAAATACATTTTTTAAATTTTTTAATTTTTCGTAACTAAGGGGGTGATGAAGGGGGGGTTTGATTTACTATTTATAGCGGGTTTTCTAGCGAATTTTTATGATTGGCAGCCGTCACACACTAAAAGACGCTTTTTATTGCAAAAAATGTTTTTTGCGTTACCACATTTTGAGTGCTATAATTTTTCCATATTTTGGTCCAGAGAGTCATGTGAGGTCTTGTTTTTTGCAGGATGAGTTGACATTTTTATTGGTAACATTTTCGGGCACATTACATTTTTTGATCGCTTTTTATTCCGATTTTTGTGTGGCAGAATGACCAAAAACCAGCTATTCATGAATTTCTTTTGGGGAGGGCGCTTATACCTTTCTGCGTTTGGTAAAATGGATAAAGCAGTTTTATTCTTCGGGTCAGTACGATTTCAGCGGTACCTCATTTATATTTTTTTTATGTTTTGGCGCTTTTCTACGATAAAAACTATTTTATAGAAAAAATAATTATATTTGCATCGCTTTATTCTGAGGACTATAACTTTTTTATTTTTTCGCTGATGATGCTGTATGGCAGCTCATTTTTTGCGGGACAAGATGTTGCTTTCAGCGGTACCATGGTTATTTATTTCCGTCTTTTTGATCGCATGTTATTCCACTTTTTGTTCGGTGGTATGATAATAAAGCGTTGTTTCTTGCCTCTTTTTTTTTTTTTTTTTTTTTTACGTGATCACTGAAGGGGTTAACTAGTGGGACAGTTTTATAGGTTGGGTCGTTACGGACGCGGCAATACTAAATATGTGTACTTTTATTGTTTTTTTATTTTTATTTAGCTAAAGGAATGTATTTATTGGAACAATATTTTTTTTAATTATTATTTATTTAGGATTTTTTTTTTTTTTTTAC
Organism: Ranitomeya variabilis; assembly: GCF_051348905.1. Classification (NCBI taxonomy): domain Eukaryota; kingdom Metazoa; phylum Chordata; class Amphibia; order Anura; family Dendrobatidae; genus Ranitomeya; species Ranitomeya variabilis. The sequence goes on from NC_135233.1 coordinate 898,403,732, forward strand.
ACATGTAATTTTTTACTTTTTTTTTACATTTTTACTTTGCCCCAGGGGGGAACATCACAGTAAAGTGACAGATCACCGATTTGACACTTTGCTGTGCACTGTGTCAGATCGGCGATCACACAGCACAGCAGGGAGGCTTCCCGGCACCTGCTCTGAGCCGGATGCAGCTCTGCGGCCATTTTGGATCCGGGGACTGCAGGGAGGGGATGCTTGGTACAAGGTGAGCACATCGCCTCTTACCGATCGTCTCAGGGAAGCACGTAGGGAGCCCCCTCCCTGCGCGATGCTTCCCTACACCGCCGGCACACTGCGATCATGTTTGATCGCAGCGTGCTGGGGGTTAATGTGCCGGGGGCGGTCCGTGACCACTCCTGGCACATATTGCCGTGGCCGCTCACACTGGATGTACTATTCCGTCCTATTCCGTCCTTGGGAATTAGGGCCCACCCCACATGGACGGAATAGTACATCCGATGACAGAAAGGGGTTAATTATTATATTAGTATTATACAGTAATACTAATAAACAAAAACTTTTCTTTTAATAGATTGCATGATGAACTTTGTGCACAAGATTAGTGATATCAGCACAATAAATGTTTCTCCACAAACTAAAATTAATGTGCTATGCTAGATCACACATAACAGCAATTTTTCATTTAGAATTGATTCACAAAAATGCCTTGTCTGAAGATATTGCTGTTATTTGCTGGTTATGACACCTCTTGTACTTTGATTCTATTGTAGATCCACCTCATGTGCCCAGTGCTAGTGGTCACAAAAGATCTTCTCGTTTGCAGATGGTGGAGTTATTCTCGCTATTCTCACCTACACTGACCATATTAGGCAGGAAGTAAATCAATAGAACATTGCCATGGGTGCCAAAGAAGTATTCAACAAAAATTGCTAGACGCACCAGAATTTTGTTTCTTGATTCTAACTAGGAGTTGTTCTTTCTAGGGAGTAACAATAATTGCTGACAAAGGAAAAGGCTCCAACTCAATAAAGCCAGGGTAAGATCAGACAAGTGCATGAAAAATCATTCAAGATTCATCCAGAAAACTCTGATGATTCTCATTCTAAGGGTAGAGACACACTGCCTTATTTCTTGTGCGAGAATCGCATCGTAAAACTCTTACTGGCTGTTAGCTCTCCTGACCTGAGCTTGACAGCTGCATAGTAATCCATCATGCTGTCATGCTCAAATCAGGAGTGGTGCCGGCCAGTCCGTGCAGTGCGATGCGATTTTCACACGAGAAATACGGCAGTGTGTCTCTGCCCTAAGGCCACATTCACAGGAGTGAAATATCTCAGTTTTTATAAGCCAAAATCAGGAGTGGAACAGTCAGAGGAAAAGTTTAATAGAAACACGTGCACCACTTCTTTGTTTATCACCCACTCCTGGTTTTAGTTTACAAATACTGATGTAAAATACTGACCAAATACTGAATGTGTGAAAGTGGCCTCTGTGAAAAAAAGGCAGGCAGGAAAAAGAGGGATGGCAATCAGTACAAAATGCGGCTGACAATTAGAGGTAGTGGTTAAAGGAAATCTGTCATGTAATTTTGGGCCTACAAACTGCGGCCACCGACATCAGGGGCTTATCTACAGCATTCTGTAATGCTGCAGATAAGCCCCTGATGTACGCTGAAAGATAACAAAAACAAGTTAGATTATAATCACCCAGGTGCGGTCCCGATGCAGTCCGGTCCGATGGGCGTCGTGGTCCGAGTCGGCGCCTCCCATCTTCATGCGATGACGTCCTCTTCTTTGCTTCCTGTCCCGGCTCCTGCGCAGGTGTACTTTATCTGCCCTGTTAAGGGCAAAGCAAAGTACTGCAGTGCGCAGGCGCCGGGGAAGGTCAGAGAGGCCTTGTTTTTCTTATCTTTCAGGTTACATCTGGGGCTTATCTACAGCATTAGAGAATGCTGTAGATAAGCCCCTGATGGCGGTGGCCACAGTTTATAGGCCCAAAATTAGGTGACAGATTCCCTTTAAAGAAACAGAAGGTTGGACAGTTACCTTTTTCTAATTGAAACAGGATCCCAATCCATTCAACTCTATTGTTTTTAATGACTAGGTGTTTGCTGGTCTTTGTGAAGTTCTAGGTTGCAGATCTGTACACTGATGAGCAAAACGGTAACAATGTTTTGAAATTTTGACTTGCAGGCTCCATATCTCATCAAACACTACTGCTTCGAATGTGAGACTACTATAATTATAGAGAGTAATCTTGGCTATCTCATACATAAATTTCAAGCAAAAATAAGAAGACAGAATGCAGCACTCACCAGTAGGGTTGAGCGAAATGGATCGGACAAATTCAAAAATCGCCGACTTTCGGCAAAGTCGGGTTTCACCTATGGGAGGTGGAGCCGCATATTCATCACTGTAATGAGCGGCACCACGTGACTGCTCATACAGGACAAGCTGCGGCGCTGAGAGGAAGCATCAAGGGAGCTGGGTGAGTATTTTATTTCCAGCGGGCGGGCGCACAGGGGGTGGGAGGGGGGAGGTTGCCGGGAACTTGATTTTAACCACAAAAAAAAATAATTGATTTTTCATTCCTTCTCACCAGCTAACGCTGCTGGAGAGAAGGGATGAATGGCGGCTTCAGCACCAAAAGCGGGGGGGACAGCGCTTACTGTAGCGCTGTCTCCTGCACGGCACACGGACAGCATCCGTGTGCGGTACGTGTATCCGTGCGCTCCCACGAACACTGACATGTCTCCGTGTTTTTCAAACGGACACACGGTCCGTGAAAACACTCTGACATGTGCAGAGACACATTGATTTTAATGTGTCTACGTGAGTCAGTGTCTCCGGTATGTGAGAAAACTGTCACCACATGTACCGGAGCCACTGACGTGTGAAACAGGCCTCATAAGGCTCCCTGATAGCTGCATTGCTGTTTGCACCGCTGCTGTGCAAACCAACTGCTTTTTTAAAAGCAAAATCCTGTTGCTCCTTTCTGCAGTTATCTTGTTTATTTGTCCACGCTTTTGTGTGCAGCAGTCCTTTTTATTGCTGCCATACTTGTCCTGAGATCATTGTAGGGAGATTGAAATTGTACTACAGTCCTTGGATTTTTCAGATATCTTCCAGCCACTTGCTGCCACTTACATTGCGTTGTGTTAGGCTACTTTCACACTAGCGTTGTGCACTGCACGTCGCTATGCGTCGTTTTGTAGAAAAAACGCATCCTGCAAAAGTGGTTGCAGGATGCGTTTTTTCTCCATAGACTTGCATTAGCGACGCAGGGCGACACATTGCCACCGTCGTGCGATGGTTGCGTCGTGTTGCGTCGGTCCGTCACCACCAAAAAACGTTGCATGTAACGTTTTTTGGTGCGTCGAGACCATCTTTTCCGACCACGCATGCGCGGCCGGAACTCCGCCCCTGCCTCCCCGCACATCACAATGGGGCAGCGGATGCATTGAAAAACAGCATCTGCTGCCCCCATTGTGTGGCGCTTTCACTGCTTGCGTCGGTATGTCGCAACGACGCAATTCGTCGTGCATTGTACGGCGCTAGTGTGAAAGTACCCTTACACACTGGGCCTGAGTTGTGGTGCTGTTTCCGCCCAAAAAAGTGAGATTGAAATTCTCACAAAGTGGATATACCTCAGTCCTCTTAGTTTGTGGTGTATCAGCCAGCCACTTGCTGCCACTCACATTGCGTTGTAAAATACACTGGGCCTGAGTTTGGGTTCTATGTCCAAAAAAAAAGTGAGATTGAAATTCTCACAAAGTGGATATACCTCAGTCCTCTTGGTTTGTGGTGTATCAGCCAGCCACTTGCTGCCACTCACGTTGCGTTGTAAAATACACTGGGCCTGAGTTTGGGTTCTATGTCCAAAAAAAAAGTGAGATTGAAATTCTCACAAAGCGGATATACCTCAGTCCTCTTAGTTTGTGGTGTATCAGCCAGCCACTTGCTGCCACTTACATTGTGTTGTGTTATATACTGGGCCTGAGTTGTGGTGCAGTCTCCCCCACAAAAAAAGGAGAATTAAATTCTCAACAAGTTTATATACACCTTCTACCTTGTTTTACAGTACCATATAACGGTTGCTATTTTGGTTAGATTTTCCCAAAAATGAGGAAGTCTGGTGGAAGAGGCCATGAGCAGTCGTTGCCAGCTGGTACTGATGGTGGTGGTGGTGGAGCATCTGGTGGTAGTGGGAAAAGCAAAATAGCAGCTAAGGCTGGAGGTGTTGAGTCAGCGTCATCATCTGGCTACACAAGGCCTCAAAGGCTCCCTTATCTGGGAGTAGGAAAACTGCTTTTAAAGCCAGAGCAGCAGGAAAAAGTTTTGGCTTTCTTTGCTGACTTAGCCTCTAGCTCTTTTGCCTCCTCTTCAGAAAGTTCCAAATTTAAAAGCAGCGAGTCGTCAGTGGATGCTCCCGATCAGGAACAAGTCGCTTCCTTGTGTCCTTCACCCAAACCAACAGTGAAGGATGCATCAGGCGACACAACAGGTTATTCCATGGAGCTCTTTACACATACCGTGCCTGGGTTAGAAAGGGAAATTGTTAACAGCCCATTACAAGATGATTTGGACATGTAGTGCATTGATGCACAGCCACAGCTAGATTATTATGCTGTTCCATTGACTCAGATCACTACATTGCCCTCGCAGTGTACTGAGCCAGAATCTGACCCTGATAAGACTATGGTGCCCCGTCCTGAACGCTATAGCACCTTACACGGTGACACAGAGAAAGGTGCACATGACATTGAAGAGGAGGTGATAGATGACCCAGTTGTTGACCCAGATTGGCAGCCATTGGGGGAAGAGGGTGCCGATGACAGTAGCTCAGAAGCGGAGGAGGATGATCTGCAGCAGCCATCAACATCACAACAGCTTTCATCTGGCAGGCCCGTCTCAGGCCAAAAACGTTTGTCAACCAAAAAAAACGTATTAGGACAGCGTGGCCATCCTGTGAAAGTAGCACAGCGTGCAATGCCTGAAAAGGTATTGCATAGTAGGAAGAGTGGAGTGTGGCAATTTTTTAACCAAGATCCGAATGATAAGTGCAAAGTTATCTGTAAGAAATGCTCAAAGACCTTTAGCAGAGGGAAGAATCCCCTAAATTTAAATACAACATGCATGCGTAGACATTTAACCAGCATGCACTTGCAAGCCAGGAATAACTACCAAACGACCTGTACCATTGGTGCACCTGCTCAGAATGAAGGTAGTCAGCAACGCTACATTGCTTTCCTCACTGTAAGCCCGCCAGTTAGGACACCACCAGCAGCAAATGTGGAGGTATCGTCGCAAGGCCAAAACAGTCAGGGAATCACAAGGTTTTTGGTAGGAAACACTGTATGTAGGTCAACATCAAGAATAGCATCACCAACCCTTTCTCAATCCGCCATGTCCACCACCACCACCACCGCTAGTTCCACCATATGCACCTCTCAAGTCCAGCTCACCCTACAAGAGACTCTTGTTAGGAAAAGAAACTACTCATCCTCTCATCCGCATACACAGGGTTTGAACGCCCACATTGCTAGACTAATCTCGTTAGAGATGATGCCCTACCGGTTGGTTAAAAGAGAAGCTTTCAAAGCCCTGATGGCCTACGCAGTACCACGCTATGACCTACCCAGTCGACACTTCTTTGCGAGAAAAGCCATCCCAGCCCTCCACCAGCATGTCAAAGACCCCATTGTCCATGCACTGAAGCAATCAGTCAGTAGAAAGGTGCACCTCACAAAAGATGCATGGACCAGTAGGCATGGCCTGGGACGTTATGTGTCCATCACGGCACACTGGGTTAATGTGGTGGATGCAGGGTCCACGGGGACAGCCATAGTGGGACAGTTCTGCCTAGCCCACGGTCTAGGAAACAGTTGGCTGTAGGCATTCGCCACCCCTCCTCCTCCTCCTCCTCCACCAGAAGCAAAAGCTCATCCACAGAGTGCTGTCGCACGACCACTCCATCCGCAGCTGCCAGTGTTGCACACGAGGTGTCCCATTATGGAACAGCTACTGGTAAGCGTCAGCAGGCTGTGTTGGAAATGAAGTGTTTGGGCGACAACAGACACACCGCGGAAGTTCTGGCCGAGTACTTGCAGCAAGAAACTCAGTCATGACTGGGCAGTGTACATCTTGAGGCAGGCAAGGTAGTCAGTGATAACGGAAGGAATTTTATGGCTGCCATAGCCCTTTCAGAACTGAAACACATACCTTGCCTGGCTTACACCTTGAACCTGGTGGTGCAGTGCTTCCTGAAAAATTATCCGGGGTTACCAGCCGTGCTCCTGAAGGTGCGAAGACTTTGCTCGCACATCCGCCGGTCACCCGTACACTCCAGCCGTATGCTGAACCATCAGCGATCACTGAATCTTCCCCAGCACCGCATAATAATCGATGTTTCAACAAGGTGAAACTCCACACTGCACATGCTTCAGAGGCTTTGCGAACAGAGGCGTGCTATAATGTATTTGTGGGAGGATACACATACACGGGCAGGCAGTTGTATGGCAGACATGGAGTTGTCAGGTGTGCAGTGGTCGAAGCTACAAGACCTCTGTCAAGTCCTTCAGTGTTTTGAGGAATGCACATGGCTGGTAAGTGCAGACGACACCATCATAAGCATGAGCATCCCACTAATGCATCTGCTGATGCAAAGTTTAACGCACATTAAGGAGCAGGCGTCTGCAGCCGAGGAGGAGGGAAGCCTTGATGACAGTCAGCCACTGTCTGCTCAGATAACTCTCCTGGACGAGGTGGTGGACGAAGAGGAGGAGGAGGAGGATGATGTGGATGAATATTTATGGGAGGAGGATGCTTTTCAGGGGGCAATAGAAACTGGTGACGTTTCAAGGTCAGGTACAGGGTTTTTGCGGGAGACAAGTGATGTTGATGTGCAAGACAGTGCTCCTCAACCCAGCACAAGCAGTGAATTGACACCTGGAACATTGGCCCACATGGCTGAGTATGCCTTGCGTATCCTAAAAAGGGACCCCCGCATTATCAAAATGATGACTGATGACGATTACTGGTTGGCCTGCCTCCTGGATCCACGATATAAAAGAAAATTACAAAATATCATGCCACACGAGAACCTTGAGCAAATATTGGCAACCAAACAAGCAACTCTTGTAGACTATTTGGTTCAGGCATTCCCAGCACACAGTGGTAGTGATGGTTCTCACACGAGCTGTAGGGGGCAACATGGCAGAGGTGTTAGAGGTGCACAAATCAGAAGTGGCGTTGGACAGAGGGGTTTTATGACCAGGTTATGGAGTGATTTCGCAATGACCGCAGGCACGACAGGTAGGGTTGAGCGAAACGGGTCGATCATTTTCAAAAGTCGCCGACTTTTGGCTAAGTCGGCGTCTCATGAAACCCGATCCGACCCCTGTGCTTGTCGGCCATGCGGTACGCGACTTTCGCGCCAAAGTCGCGTTTCAATGACGCGAAAAGCGCCATTTCTCAGCCAATGAAGGTGAACGCAGAGTGTGGGCAGCGTGATGACATAGATCCTGGTCCCCACCATCTTAGAGAAGGGCATTGCAGTGATTGGCTTGCTGTCTGCGGCGTCACAGGGGCTATAAAGGGGCGTTCCCGCCGACCGCCATCTTACTGCTGCTGATCTGAGCTTAGGGACAGGTTGCTGCCGCTTCGTCAGAAGCAGGGAGAGCGTTAGGCAGGGTCCACTAACCACCAAACCGCTTGTGCTGCAGCGATTTCCACTGTCCAACACCACCTTCGGTGTGCAGGGACTGTGGAAGCTATTTTTTTTTTTTTTTCCCCTCAGCGCTGTAGCTCATTGGGCTGCCCTAGAAGGCTCCGTGATAGCTGTATTGCTGTGTGTACGCCACTGTGGAAACCAACTGCTTTTTTCAAAGCACATATCCTCTTGTTCCTTCCTTTCTGCACAGCTATCTTTTTTGTTTGTCCACACTTTTTATTTAATTTGTGCATCAGTCCACTCCTATTGCTGCCTGCCATACCTGGCTTACATTACTGCAGGGAGATAGTAATTGTAGGACAGTTTTTTTTTTTTTTTTTTGTTTTTTTTTTGTGGGAGATTAAGATTGGCATTTCTGCTACAGTGCCATCCCTGTGTGTGCCATCTCTCACTGAGTGGGCCATAGAAAGCCTATTTATTTTTTCCGTGATTTGTGTTCTAAAATCTACCTCAACACAAAAACACTACATCAATCAGTGGGAGAAAAATATTGGCCTCAGTCAGGGCTTGTGTGCCACTGCTGTGTGTGCTATCTCTCATTCAGTGGGCTATAGCAAGCCTATTTTTTTTTTTTTTTTTTAATATTATTTGGTTTCTAAAGTCTCCCTGAAAAAAAAAAAAAAACTAAAAAAACAGTGGGAGAGTAATATTGCCCTTTCAGCTTGTGTGCCAGTCTTGACTCCTGGGTGTGCCACCTCTCTCCCTCTCATTCAGTGGGCCATAGAAAGCCTATTTATTTTTTTTTTTAAATATTATTGGGTTTCTAAAGTCTCCCTGAAAAAACAAAAAATACATAAAAAAACAGTGGGAGAGTAATATTGCCCTTTCAGCTTGTGTGCCAGTCTTGACTCCTGGGTGTGCCACCTCTCTCCCTTTCATTCAGTGGGCCATAGAAAGCCTATTTATTTTTTCCGTGATTTGTGTTCTAAATTCTACCTCAACACAAAAACACTACATCAATCAGTGGGAGAAAAATATTGGCCTCAGTCAGGGCTTGTGTGCCACTGCTGTGTGTGCTATCTCTCATTCAGTGGGCTATAGCAAGCCTATTTTTTTTTTTTTTTTAATATTATTTGGTTTCTAAAGTCTCCCTGAAAAAAAAACAAAACCCTAAAAAAACAGTGGGAGAGTAATATTGCCCTTTCAGCTTGTGTGCCAGTCTTGACTCCTGGGTGTGCCACCTCTCTCCCTCTCATTCAGTGGGCCATAGAAAGCCTATTTATTTTTTTTTTTTAATATTATTTGGTTTCTAATTCTCCCTGAAAAAAAAAAAAAAACCTAAAAAAACAGTGGGAGAATAATATTGCCCTTTCAGCTTGTGTGCCAGTCTTGACTCCTGGGTGTGCCACCTCTCTCCCTCTCATTCAGTGGGCCATAGAAAGCCTATTTATTTTTTTTTTAAAATATTATTGGGTTTCTAAAGTCTCCCTGAAAAAACAAAAAATACATAAAAAAACAGTGGGAGAGTAATATTGCCCTTTCAGCTTGTGTGCCAGTCTTGACTCCTGGGTGTGCCACCTCTCTCCCTTTCATTCAGTGGGCCATAGAAAGCCTATTTATTTTTTCCGTGATTTGTGTTCTAAATTCTACCTCAACACAAAAACACTACATCAATCAGTGGGAGAAAAATATTGGCCTCAGTCAGGGCTTGTGTGCCACTGCTGTGTGTGCTATCTCTCATTCAGTGGGCTATAGCAAGCCTATTTTTTTTTTTTTTTTTTTTTTTTAATATTATTTGGTTTCTAAAGTCTCCCTGAAAAAAAAAAAAAACCCTAAAAAAACAGTGGGAGAGTAATATTGCCCTTTCAGCTTGTGTGCCAGTCTTGACTCCTGGGTGTGCCACCTCTCTCCCTCTCATTCAGTGGGCCATAGAAAGCCTATTTATTTTTTTTTTTTAATATTATTTGGTTTCTAATTCTCCCTGAAAAAAAAAAAAAAACCTAAAAAAACAGTGGGAGAATAATATTGCCCTTTCAGCTTGTGTGCCAGTCTTGACTCCTGGGTGTGCCACCTCTCTCCCTCTCATTCAGTGGGCCATAGAAAGCCTATTTATTTTTTTTTTAAAATATTATTGGGTTTCTAAAGTCTCCCTGAAAAAACAAAAAATACATAAAAAAACAGTGGGAGAGTAATATTGCCCTTTCAGCTTGTGTGCCAGTCTTGACTCCTGGGTGTGCCACCTCTCTCCCTTTCATTCAGTGGGCCATAGAAAGCCTATTTATTTTTTCCGTGATTTGTGTTCTAAATTCTACCTCAACACAAAAACACTACATCAATCAGTGGGAGAAAAATATTGGCCTCAGTCAGGGCTTGTGTGCCACTGCTGTGTGTGCTATCTCTCATTCAGTGTGCTATAGCAAGCCTATTTTTTTTTTTTTTTTTTTTTTTTTTAATATTATTTGGTTTCTAAAGTCTCCCTGAAAAAAAAAAAAAAACCTAAAAAAACAGTGGGAGAGTAATATTGCCCTTTCAGCTTGTGTGCCAGTCTTGACTCCTGGGTGTGCCACCTCTCTCCCTCTCATTCAGTGGGCCATAGAAAGCCTATTTATTTTTTTTTTTTAATATTATTTGGTTTCTAATTCTCCCTGAAAAAAAAAAAAAAAACCTAAAAAAACAGTGGGAGAATAATATTGCCCTTTCAGCTTGTGTGCCAGTCTTGACTCCTGGGTGTGCCACCTCTCTCCCTCTCATTCAGTGGGCCATAGAAAGCCTATTTATTTTTTTTTTAAAATATTATTGGGTTTCTAAAGTCTCCCTGAAAAAACAAAAAAACCCTAAAAAACAGTGGGAGAGTAATATTGCCCTTTCAGCTTGTGTGCCAGTCTTGACTCCTGGGTGTGCCACCTCTCTCCCTCTCATTCAGTGGGCCATAGAAAGCCTATTTATTTTTTTTTTTTAAATATTATTTGGTTTCTAATTCTCCCTGAAAAAAAAAAAAAAAACCTAAAAAAACAGTGGGAGAATAATATTGCCCTTTCAGCTTGTGTGCCAGTCTTGACTCCTGGGTGTGCCACCTCTCTCCCTCTCATTCAGTGGGCCATAGAAAGCCTATTTATTTTTTTTTTAAAATATTATTGGGTTTCTAAAGTCTCCCTGAAAAAACAAAAAATACATAAAAAAACAGTGGGAGAGTAATATTGCCCTTTCAGCTTGTGTGCCAGTCTTGACTCCTGGGTGTGCCACCTCTCTCCCTTTCATTCAGTGGGCCATAGAAAGCCTATTTATTTTTTCCGTGATTTGTGTTCTAAATTCTACCTCAACACAAAAACACTACATCAATCAGTGGGAGAAAAATATTGGCCTCAGTCAGGGCTTGTGTGCCACTGCTGTGTGTGCTATCTCTCATTCAGTGGGCTATAGCAAGCCTATTTTTTTTTTTTTTTTTTAATATTATTTGGTTTCTAAAGTCTCCCTGAAAAAAAAAAAAAAACTAAAAAAACAGTGGGAGAGTAATATTGCCCTTTCAGCTTGTGTGCCAGTCTTGACTCCTGGGTGTGCCACCTCTCTCCCTCTCATTCAGTGGGCCATAGAAAGCCTATTTATTTTTTTTTTTAAATATTATTGGGTTTCTAAAGTCTCCCTGAAAAAACAAAAAATACATAAAAAAACAGTGGGAGAGTAATATTGCCCTTTCAGCTTGTGTGCCAGTCTTGACTCCTGGGTGTGCCACCTCTCTCCCTTTCATTCAGTGGGCCATAGAAAGCCTATTTATTTTTTCCGTGATTTGTGTTCTAAATTCTACCTCAACACAAAAACACTACATCAATCAGTGGGAGAAAAATATTGGCCTCAGTCAGGGCTTGTGTGCCACTGCTGTGTGTGCTATCTCTCATTCAGTGGGCTATAGCAAGCCTATTTTTTTTTTTTTTTTTTTTTTTTTAATATTATTTGGTTTCTAAAGTCTCCCTGAAAAAAAAAAAAAACCCTAAAAAACAGTGGGAGAGTAATATTGCCCTTTCAGCTTGTGTGCCAGTCTTGACTCCTGGGTGTGCCACCTCTCTCCCTCTCATTCAGTGGGCCATAGAAAGCCTATTTATTTTTTTTTTTTAATATTATTTGGTTTCTAATTCTCCCTGAAAAAAAAAAAAAAACCTAAAAAAACAGTGGGAGAATAATATTGCCCTTTCAGCTTGTGTGCCAGTCTTGACTCCTGGGTGTGCCACCTCTCTCCCTCTCATTCAGTGGGCCATAGAAAGCCTATTTATTTTTTTTTTAAAATATTATTGGGTTTCTAAAGTCTCCCTGAAAAAACAAAAAATACATAAAAAAACAGTGGGAGAGTAATATTGCCCTTTCAGCTTGTGTGCCAGTCTTGACTCCTGGGTGTGCCACCTCTCTCCCTTTCATTCAGTGGGCCATAGAAAGCCTATTTATTTTTTCCGTGATTTGTGTTCTAAATTCTACCTCAACACAAAAACACTACATCAATCAGTGGGAGAAAAATATTGGCCTCAGTCAGGGCTTGTGTGCCACTGCTGTGTGTGCTATCTCTCATTCAGTGGGCTATAGCAAGCCTATTTTTTTTTTTTTTTTTTTTTTTAATATTATTTGGTTTCTAAAGTCTCCCTGAAAAAAAAAAAAAACCCTAAAAAAACAGTGGGAGAGTAATATTGCCCTTTCAGCTTGTGTGCCAGTCTTGACTCCTGGGTGTGCCACCTCTCTCCCTCTCATTCAGTGGGCCATAGAAAGCCTATTTATTTTTTTTTTTTAATATTATTTGGTTTCTAATTCTCCCTGAAAAAAAAAAAAAAACCTAAAAAACAGTGGGAGAATAATATTGCCCTTTCAGCTTGTGTGCCAGTCTTGACTCCTGGGTGTGCCACCTCTCTCCCTCTCATTCAGTGGGCCATAGAAAGCCTATTTATTTTTTTTTTAAAATATTATTGGGTTTCTAAAGTCTCCCTGAAAAAACAAAAAATACATAAAAAAACAGTGGGAGAGTAATATTGCCCTTTCAGCTTGTGTGCCAGTCTTGACTCCTGGGTGTGCCACCTCTCTCCCTTTCATTCAGTGGGCCATAGAAAGCCTATTTATTTTTTCCGTGATTTGTGTTCTAAATTCTACCTCAACACAAAAACACTACATCAATCAGTGGGAGAAAAATATTGGCCTCAGTCAGGGCTTGTGTGCCACTGCTGTGTGTGCTATCTCTCATTCAGTGTGCTATAGCAAGCCTATTTTTTTTTTTTATTTTTTTTTTTTTTAATATTATTTGGTTTCTAAAGTCTCCCTGAAAAAAAAAAAAAAACCTAAAAAAACAGTGGGAGAGTAATATTGCCCTTTCAGCTTGTGTGCCAGTCTTGACTCCTGGGTGTGCCACCTCTCTCCCTCTCATTCAGTGGGCCATAGAAAGCCTATTTATTTTTTTTTTTTAATATTATTTGGTTTCTAATTCTCCCTGAAAAAAAAAAAAAAAACCTAAAAAAACAGTGGGAGAATAATATTGCCCTTTCAGCTTGTGTGCCAGTCTTGACTCCTGGGAGTGCCACCTCTCTCCCTCTCATTCAGTGGGCCATAGAAAGCCTATTTATTTTTTTTTTAAAATATTATTGGGTTTCTAAAGTCTCCCTGAAAAAACAAAAAATACATAAAAAAACAGTGGGAGAGTAATATTGCCCTTTCAGCTTGTGTGCCAGTCTTGACTCCTGGGTGTGCCACCTCTCTCCCTCTCATTCAGTGGGCCATAGAAAGCCTATTTATTTTTTTTTTTTAATATTATTTGGTTTCTAATTCTCCCTGAAAAAAAAAAAAAAAACCTAAAAAAACAGTGGGAGAATAATATTGCCCTTTCAGCTTGTGTGCCAGTCTTGACTCCTGGGTGTGCCACCTCTCTCCCTCTCATTCAGTGGGCCATAGAAAGCCTATTTATTTTTTTTTTAAAATATTATTGGGTTTCTAAAGTCTCCCTGAAAAAACAAAAAATACATAAAAAAACAGTGGGAGAGTAATATTGCCCTTTCAGCTTGTGTGCCAGTCTTGACTCCTGGGTGTGCCACCTCTCTCCCTTTCATTCAGTGGGCCATAGAAAGCCTATTTATTTTTTCCGTGATTTGTGTTCTAAATTCTACCTCAACACAAAAACACTACATCAATCAGTGGGAGAAAAATATTGGCCTCAGTCAGGGCTTGTGTGCCACTGCTGTGTGTGCTATCTCTCATTCAGTGGGCTATAGCAAGCCTATTTTTTTTTTTTTTTTTTTCTTTTTTAATATTATTTGGTTTCTAAAGTCTCCCTGAAAAAAAAAAAAAAACCTAAAAAAACAGTGGGAGAATAATATTGCCCTTTCAGCTTGTGTGCCAGTCTTGACTCCTGGGTGTGCCACCTCTCTCCCTCTCATTCAGTGGGCCATAGAAAGCCTATTTATTTTTTTTTTTAAATATTATTGGGTTTCTAAAGTCTCCCTGAAAAAACAAAAAATACATAAAAAAACAGTGGGAGAGTAATATTGCCCTTTCAGCTTGTGTGCCAGTCTTGACTCCTGGGTGTGCCACCTCTCTCCCTTTCATTCAGTGGGCCATAGAAAGCCTATTTATTTTTTCCGTGATTTGTGTTCTAAATTCTACCTCAACACAAAAACACTACATCAATCAGTGGGAGAAAAATATTGGCCTCAGTCAGGGCTTGTGTGCCACTGCTGTGTGTGCTATCTCTCATTCAGTGGGCTATAGCAAGCCTATTTTTTTTTTTTTTTTTTTTTTTTTTAATATTATTTGGTTTCTAAAGTCTCCCTGAAAAAAAAAAAAAACCTAAAAAAACAGTGGGAGAGTAATATTGCCCTTTCAGCTTGTGTGCCAGTCTTGACTCCTGGGTGTGCCACCTCTCTCCCTCTCATTCAGTGGGCCATAGAAAGCCTATTTATTTATTTTTTTTAATATTATTTGGTTTCTAATTCTCCCTGAAAAAAAAAAAAAAAACCTAAAAAAACAGTGGGAGAATAATATTGCCCTTTCAGCTTGTGTGCCAGTCTTGACTCCTGGGTGTGCCACCTCTCTCCCTCTCATTCAGTGGGCCATAGAAAGCCTATTTATTTTTTTTTTAAAATATTATTGGGTTTCTAAAGTCTCCCTGAAAAAACAAAAAATACATAAAAAAACAGTGGGAGAGTAATATTGCCCTTTCAGCTTGTGTGCCAGTCTTGACTCCTGGGTGTGCCACCTCTCTCCCTTTCATTCAGTGGGCCATAGAAAGCCTATTTATTTTTTCCGTGATTTGTGTTCTAAATTCTACCTCAACACAAAAACACTACATCAATCAGTGGGAGAAAAATATTGGCCTCAGTCAGGGCTTGTGTGCCACTGCTGTGTGTGCTATCTCTCATTCAGTGGGCTATAGCAAGCCTATTTTTTTTTTTTTTTTTTAATATTATTTGGTTTCTAAAGTCTCCCTGAAAAAAACAAAAAAAACATAAAAAACAGTGGGAGAGTAATATTGCCCTTTCAGCTTGTGCGCCAGTCTTGACTCCTGGTTGTGCCACCTCTCTCTCTCTAATTGTGGGCCATAGAAAGCCTTTTTTTTTTTTTTTTTTTAATATTATTTGGTTTCTAAAGTCTCCCTGAGAAAAAAAAAAAAATAAATTAGGTGGGAGATTAATATTGACATTAGTGCTTGAGTGACAGTCCTGCGTGTGTGTCATCTCTGTGATTTTGTGCCACAGAAAACAGAGTGTGTAACATTGTGCCTGATTTTCCTTGTGGTCTCACCAACCTGTTAAGGGATATTGAAATCATACTGAAGTTATAGCTCACCGTGTAAGTTGTTTGACAGCAACAAATAAAGTTACTTTGGTTAAGATTTTAAAACAATGAGGAAGTCTGGTGCAAGAGGTCGTCGTGGGCGTTCATTGTCAGCTGGTAATGATGGTAGTGGTAGTGGAGCATCAGGTGGTCGTGGGGATAAAAATATTCCACCTAAGTCTGGAGCTGTGGAGCCAGTTTCGTCGTCAGGCTACACAAGGCCTCGAACGCTCTCTTTTCTGGGAGTAGGAAAACCGCTTTTAAAGGCGGAGCAGCAACAGCAAGTTTTGGCTTACATTGCAGACTCAGCCTCTAGCTCTTTTGCCTCCTCTTCCGAAACTGGTAAATGTAAAAGCAGCGCGTCGCTTGTGGATGTTCACGGTCAGGGACAAGTCGCTTCCTTGTCCTCCTCAGCAAAAACTACAACAAGAGAGAAGGATGCAGCAGGCGACACAACGGGTCACTCCATGGAGCTCTTTACACATACCGTCCCTGGCTTAGAAAGTGAAACATTTAACAGGCCATGCCCATTACAAGTATATTCTGACATGGAGTGCACTGATGCACAGCCACAGCCAGAGTACTATGCTGCTCCTTTGACTCAGACCACCACATTGCCCTCTCAGGGTACAGATCCACAATCAGACCCTGATGAGACTATGTTGCCCCGCCACGAACGCTATACCACCGACCGACACAGTGACACAGACGAAGTTGCACACGAGCTCGAAGAGGAGGTAATAGATGACCCAGTTATTGACCCCGATTGGCAGCCATTGGGGGAACAGGGTGCAGGCGGCAGTAGTTCAGAAGCGGAGGTGGAGGAGGGGCCGCAGCAGGCATCAACATCGCAACAGGTTCCATCTGCCGGGCCCGTATCTGGACCAAAACGCGTGTCAAAGCCAAAACCTGTTGGAGCACAGCGTTGCCATCCGGTTAAAGCTCAGTCTGCAATCCCTGAAAAGGGATCCGAGTCTAGGAAGAGTGCAGTCTGGCATTTTTTTAAACAACATCCAACTGATCAGCGCAAAGTCATCTGTCAAAAATGTTCAACTAGCTTAAGCAGAGGTCAGAATCTGAAAAGTCTAAATACTAGTTGCATGCATAGACACTTAACCACCATGCATTTTCAAGCCTGGACTAACTACCAAACGTCCCTCAAGGTTGTAGCACCCTCGGCCAATGAAGCTAGTCAGCAACGCAACATCCCTTCCGTCACTGTAAGGCCACCATTTTCCGCACCACCGGCAGTATCTGTGCAGGTTTCTTTGCCAGCCAAAAGCAGTCAGGGTCAGGGAATCACCAGTTTTGTAGGAGGAAATATTGCATCTAGGGCACCGGCGGAAACAATACCGTCTCCAACCGTCTCTCAGTCTGCCATGTACACCGGCACACCCGAAAGTTCCACGATCTCCAGCTCTCCAGTCCAGCTCACCCTACATGAGACTCTGGTTAGAAAGAGGAAGTACTTATCCTCGCATCCGCGTACACAGGGTTTTAACGCCCACATAGCTAGACTAATCTCGTTAGAGATGATGCCCTACCGGTTAGTTGAAAGCGAAGCTTTCAAAGCCCTGATGGAGTACGCTGAACCACGATACGAGCTACCCAGTCGACACTTTTTTTCCAGAAAAGCCATCCCAGCCCTGCACCAGCATGTTAAACAGCGCATCGTCCATGCACTCAGGCAATCTGTGAGTACAAAGGTGCACCTGACTACAGATGCATGGACCAGTAGGCATGGCCAGGGACGTTATGTGTCCATCACGGCACACTGGGTGAATGTGGTGGATGCAGGGTCCACAGGCGACATCAATTTAGGGACAGTTGTGCCTAGCCCACGGTCTAGGAAACAGTTGGCTGTAGGCGTTCGCACCCCCTCCTCCTCCTCCTCCTCGTCCTCCTGCAGAAGCTACAGCTCTTCCACAGAACGCAGTCTGCCAACCACTCCATCGGCAGATGACACTGTTGCACACCAGTTGTCCCATTATGGGCCAGCTACTGCCAAGCGTCAGCAGGCTGTATTGGCTATGAAGTGCTTGGGCGACAATAGACACACCGCGGAAGTTCTGTCCGAGTTCTTGCAACAAGAAACGCAGTCGTGGCTGGGCACAGTAGATCTTGAGGCAGGCAAGGTAGTGAGTGATAACGGAAGGAATTTCATGGCTGCCATCTCCCTTTCCCAACTGAAACACATTCCTTGCCTGGCTCACACCTTAAACCTGGTGGTGCAGTGCTTATTGAAAACTTATCCTGGGTTCTCCGACCTGCTCCTCAAAGTGCGTGCACTTTGCTCACATATCCGACGTTCGCCTGTACACGCCAGCCGTATGCAGACCTATCAGCGGTCTTTGAACCTTCCCCAGCATCGCCTAATCATAGACGTTGCAACAAGGTGGAACTCAACACTGCACATGCTTCAGAGACTGTGCGAACAGAGGCGTGCTGTTATTTATTTGTGGGAGGATACACGGGCAGGCAGTAGGATGGCAGACATGGAGTTGTCAGGTGTGCAGTGGTCTAAGATACAAGACATGTGTCAAGTCCTTCAGTGCTTTGAGGAATGCACACGGCTGGTTAGTGCAGACAACGCCGTAATAAGCATGAGCATCCCCCTAATGCGTCTGCTGATGCAAAGTTTGACGCACATAAAGGAGCAGGCGTCTGCACCAGAGGAAGAGGAAAGCCTTGATGACAGTCAGCCATTGTCTGGTCAGGGCAGTGTACAGGACGAGGTAGCGGGCGAAGAGGAGGTGGAGGACGAGGAGGATGATGGGGATGAGTATATTTTTAATGCCGAACCTTTCCCGGGGGCACAGGAATTTGGTTGCGTGTCACGGCCGGGTTCTGGTTTTTTGAGGGACACAAGTGACGTAGATTTGCCTGCAACTGCCCCTCAACCAATCACAACCGGAGATTTGACAACTGGAACTTTGGCCCACATGGCGGATTATGCCTTACGTATCCTAAAAAGGGACACACGCATTACGAAAATGATGAACGATGACGATTACTGGTTGGCCTGCCTCCTTGATCCACGCTATAAAGGCAAATTGCAAAATATTATGCCACATGAGAACTTGGAACTAATATTAGCAACCAAACAATCAACTCTTGTTGACCGTTTGCTTCAGGCATTCCCAGCACACAGCGCACGTGATCGTTCTCACACGAGCTCCAGGGGGCAGCAGACTAGGAGTGTTAGGGGTGCACACATCAGAAGTGGCGTTGGACAGAGGGGTTTTCTGACCAGGTTGTGGAGTGATTTTGCTATGACCGCAGACAGGACAGGTACTGCTGCATCAATTGAAAGTGACAGGAGACAACATTTGTCCAGTATGGTTACTAACTATTTTTCATCCCTTATCGATGTTCTCCCTCAACCGTCATTCCCATTTGATTACTGGGCCTCCAAATTAGACACCTGGCCAGAATTGGCAGAATATGCATTGCAGGAGCTTGCTTGCCCGGCAGCAAGTGTCCTATCAGAAAGAGTATTCAGTGCTGCAGGTTCAATATTAACCGAAAAAAGGACTCGTCTGGCTACCCAAAATGTTGACGATCTAACATTCATTAAAATGAACCACAACTGGATTTCGAAATCTTTTGCCCCACCTTGCCCGGCCGACACCTAGCTTTCCTATGAAAAGCTCTTGCCTGTGAATTACTTTTCTAATGTCTAATTTGCTGCAGCTGATTGTACAGCATACGACATGTTTACACCTCCCTAAATGGCAAAACTCCCCACACGGGGCCGTGGTATCGCGACTTGGCGCAAGCACCCGTGAGACTGCTGTTTGTCTGAAGAGGTGGGTGTGCTCGCTTTTGGTTGACGGCATTGCTACTGGGTCCCTCATAGTACAATGTAGTGTCTCTGGCGGTGGTGGTGCGCACCCAACGTCAGACACACCGTTGTAACATGAGGGGCCCTGGGGCGGTCCCGCCGGCCTCAAGAGAGTTCCCCCCTACCCCAGCTCAAAATGTGCTCTACCACGTGCAAAATTATGTCGCACAGCTCCACCAATCTTTAGTCTATTCGCTGACATCATTCAATGTCTGGCACTGACAATACAAATTTGTAGACATCTATGATGCAACTTAAAGTAGTCTGTGTCTGTGTCCTATATTGGCACCATTAAATAGTTACTGCCAAATTACTATGTCAGAAACTCAGTAGATGAGCCCACCCCTGTACCTAAGTATGCCACCTTTTTTTTTTGTTTTGGTTGTTTTGCGAGACATTAACATCTATTTATATTTTGGGAGTACTGGGACAGACACTCCTTGCACTACTCCTCCACTCACCACCAAGCTGCCTGTGTATCCATGTAACCGCTGTAAAACTGCCATGAGCCTATTGTTTGTTATTTTAGGCCTTTGATAGCCTGTCTGCGGCCCCTACTTGCAATACTCCTCCACTGACCACCAAGCTGCCTGCCCGTGTATCCATGTAACCGCTGTAAAACTGCCATGAGCCTATTGTTTGTTATTTTAGGCCTTTGATAGCCTGTCTGCGGTCCCTACTTTAAATACTCCTCCACTGACCACCAAGCTGCCTGCCCGTGTATCCATGTAACCGCTGTGAAACTGCCATGAGCCTATTGTTTGTTATGTTAGGCCTTTGATAGCCTGTCTGCGGTCCCTACTTTAAATACTCCTCCACTGACCAGACCACTGCTGCCCGTGTACCCCTGGAACCAATTATAAAGTGCCTACAGCCAGCCCATTTTCTTATGTTAGGCCTTTGAAGCCTGTCTGCGGTCCCTACTTTAAATACTCCTCCACTGACCACCAAGCTGCCTGCCCGTGTATCCATGTAACCGCTGTAAAACTGCCATGAGCCTATTGTTTGTTATTTTAGGCCTTTGATAGCCTGTCTGCGGTCCCTACTTTAAATACTCCTCCACTGACCACCAAGCTGCCTGCCCGTGTATCCATGTAACCGCTGTAAAACTGCCATGAGCCTATTGTTTGTTATTTTAGGCCTTTGATAGCCTGTCTGCGGTCCCTACTTTAAATACTCCTCCACTGACCACCAAGCTGCCTGCCCGTGTATCCATGTAACCGCTGTAAAACTGCCATGAGCCTATTGTTTGTTATTTTAGGCCTTTGATAGCCTGTCTGCGGCCCCAACTTGCAATACTCCTCCACTGACCACCAAGCTGCCTGCCCGTGTATCCATGTAACCGCTGTAAAACTGCCATGAGCCTATTGTTTGTTATTTTAGGCCTTTGATAGCCTGTCTGCGGTCCCTACTTTTAATACTCCTCCACTGACCAGACCACTGCTGCCCGTGTACCCCTGGAACCAATTATAAAGTGCCTACAGCCAGCCCATTTTCTTATGTTAGGCCTTTGAAGCCTGTCTGCGGTCCCTACTTTAAATACTCCTCCACTGACCAGACCACTGCTGCCCGTGTACCCCTGGAACCAATTATAAAGTGCCTACAGCCAGCCCATTTTCTTATGTTAGGCCTTTGAAGCCTGTCTGCGGTCCCTACTTTAAATACTCCTCCACTGACCACCAAGCTGCCTGCCCGTGTATCCATGTAACCGCTGTAAAACTGCCATGAGCCTATTGTTTGTTATTTTAGGCCTTTGATAGCCTGTCTGCGGTCCCTACTTTAAATACTCCTCCACTGACCACCAAGCTGCCTGCCCGTGTATCCATGTAACCGCTGTAAAACTGCCATGAGCCTATTGTTTGTTATTTTAGGCCTTTGATAGCCTGTCTGCGGCCCCAACTTGCAATACTCCTCCACTGACCACCAAGCTGCCTGCCCGTGTATCCATGTAACCGCTGTAAAACTGCCATGAGCCTATTGTTTGTTATGTTAGGCCTTTGATAGCCTGTCTGCGGTCCCTACTTTAAATACTCCTCCACTGACCAGACCACTGCTGCCCGTGTACCCCTGGAACCAATTATAAAGTGCCTACAGCCAGCCCATTTTCTTATGTTAGGCCTTTGAAGCCTGTCTGCGGTCCCTACTTTAAATACTCCTCCACTGACCACCAAGCTGCCTGCCCGTGTATCCATGTAACCGCTGTAAAACTGCCATGAGCCTATTGTTTGTTATTTTAGGCCTTTGATAGCCTGTCTGCGGTCCCTACTTTAAATACTCCTCCACTGACCACCAAGCTGCCTGCCCGTGTATCCATGTAACCGCTGTAAAACTGCCATGAGCCTATTGTTTGTTATTTTAGGCCTTTGATAGCCTGTCTGCGGCCCCAACTTGCAATACTCCTCCACTGACCACCAAGCTGCCTGCCCGTGTATCCATGTAACCGCTGTAAAACTGCCATGAGCCTATTGTTTGTTATTTTAGGCCTTTGATAGCCTGTCTGCGGTCCCTACTTTTAATACTCCTCCACTGACCAGACCACTGCTGCCCGTGTACCCCTGGAACCAATTATAAAGTGCCTACAGCCAGCCCATTTTCTTATGTTAGGCCTTTGAAGCCTGTCTGCGGTCCCTACTTTAAATACTCCTCCACTGACCAGACCACTGCTGCCCGTGTACCCCTGGAACCAATTATAAAGTGCCTACAGCCAGCCCATTTTCTTATGTTAGGCCTTTGAAGCCTGTCTGCGGTCCCTACTTTAAATACTCCTCCACTGACCACCAAGCTGCCTGCCCGTGTATCCATGTAACCGCTGTAAAACTGCCATGAGCCTATTGTTTGTTATTTTAGGCCTTTGATAGCCTGTCTGCGGTCCCTACTTTAAATACTCCTCCACTGACCACCAAGCTGCCTGCCCGTGTATCCATGTAACCGCTGTGAAACTGCCATGAGCCTATTGTTTGTTATGTTAGGCCTTTGATAGCCTGTCTGCGGTCCCTACTTTTAATACTCCTCCACTGACCAGACCACTGCTGCCCGTGTACCCCTGGAACCAATTATAAAGTGCCTACAGCCAGCCCATTTTCTTATGTTAGGCCTTTGAAGCCTGTCTGCGGTCCCTACTTTAAATACTCCTCCACTGACCAGACCACTGCTGCCCGTGTACCCCTGGAACCAATTATAAAGTGCCTACAGCCAGCCCATTTTCTTATGTTAGGCCTTTGAAGCCTGTCTGCGGTCCCTACTTTAAATACTCCTCCACTCACCACCACCAAGCTGCCTGCCCGTGTATCCATGTAACCGCTGTGAAACTGCCATGAGCCTATTGTTTGTTATTTTAGGCCTTTGATAGCCTGTCTGCGGCCCCTACTTGCAATACTCCTCCACTGACCACAATGCTGCCTGGAGTGCCTGCCTGTGTATCCATGTAACCGATGTAAAACTGCCATGACTGCCTACTGTTTGTTATTTTAGGCCTTTGATAGCCTGTCTGCAGCCCCTACTTGCAATACTCCTCCACTGACCACACCAATGCTGCCCGTGTACCCCTGGAACCTATTTAAAAGTTCATAGAGCCTAGTTATATATTTTATTTACTATTAATAAGGCCATGATGGACTACGCTGTACCACGCTACAAGCTAACCAGTCGACACTTCTTTTGCGAGAAAAGCCATCCCAACCCTCCACCAGCATGTAGAAGACCGCATTGTCCATGCACTCTGGCAATCTGTGAGTACAAAGGTGCACCTGACAACAGACGCATGGACCTGTAGGCATGGCCACGGAAGATTACGTGTCCATTACGGCGCAATGGGTTAATGTGGTGGATGCATGGTCCACAGGGGACAGCCTACTAAGTCTGTCTGCAGTCCCTAATTCAAATTGTCCTCCACTGTCTAAATCGGAACTTCCACCTTCTGGCTTTCGGCCTATAGTATCAGAAATTAAACTGCATTTGGCCTTCAACTTTGGTTAGGGCCTACTAACGGCTTCTGCCCCTCCCTGGTGTTGCCCTCAACTAAATAAAGCTGAGCTTCAACCTTCTGCTCCAAATTACCATTTTGAAAAATGCAATAGGCTTTTCAGGCCTACAAAAGGTGTCTGTCTGTGTGCCCCTCCCTGGTGTTGTCCTCAACTAAATAAAGCTGAGCTTCAACCTTCCGGCTCTCATTATGTGGTTTTAAAAAAAAAAATGGTGGTTAGGGCCTACTAACGGCTTCTGCCCCTCCCTGGTGTTGCCCTCAACTAAATAAAGCTGAGCTTCAACCTTCTGCTCCAAATTACCATTTTGAAAAATGCAATAGGCTTTTCAGGCCTACTAAAGGTGTCTGTCTGTGTGCCCCTCCCTGGTGTTGTCCTCAACTAAATAAAGCTGAGCTTCAACCTTCCGGCTCTCATTATGTGGTTTTAAAAAAAAAAATGGTGGTTAGGGCCTACTAACGGCTTCTGCCCCTCCCTGGTGTTGTCCTCAACTAAATAAAGCTGAGCTTCAACCTTCCGGCTCTCATTATGTGGTTTTAAAAAAAAAAATGGTGGTTAGGGCCTACTAACGGCTTCTGCCCCTCCCTGGTGTTGCCCTCAACTAAATAAAGCTGAGCTTCAACCTTCTGCTCCAAATTACCATTTTGAAAAATGCAATAGGCTTTTCAGGCCTACTAAAGGTGTCTGTCTGTGTGCCCCTCCCTGGTGTTGTCCTCAACTAAATAAAGCTGAGCTTCAACCTTCCGGCTCTCATTATGTGGTTTTAAAAAAAAAAATGGTGGTTAGGGCCTACTAACGGCTTCTGCCCCTCCCTGGTGTTGTCCTCAACTAAATAAAGCTGAGCTTCAACCTTCCGGCTCTCATTATGTGGTTTTAAAAAAAAAAATGGTGGTTAGGGCCTACTAACGGCTTCTGCCCCTCCCTGGTGTTGCCCTCAACTAAATAAAGCTGAGCTTCAACCTTCTGCTCCAAATTACCATTTTGAAAAATGCAATAGGCTTTTCAGGCCTACTAAAGGTGTCTGTCTGTGTGCCCCTCCCTGGTGTTGTCCTCAACTAAATAAAGCTGAGCTTCAACCTTCCGGCTCTCATTATGTGGTTTTAAAAAAAAAAAATGGTGGTTAGGGCCTACTAACGGCTTCTGCCCCTCCCTGGTGTTGCCCTCAACTAAATAAAGCTGAGCTTCAACCTTCTGCTCCAAATTACCATTTTGAAAAATGCAATAGGCTTTTCAGGCCTACTAAAGGTGTCTGTCTGTGTGCCCCTCCCTGGTGTTGTCCTCAACTAAATAAAGCTGAGCTTCAACCTTCCGGCTCTCATTATGTGGTTTTAAAAAAAAAAATGGTGGTTAGGGCCTACTAACGGCTTCTGCCCCTCCCTGGTGTTGTCCTCAACTAAATAAAGCTGAGCTTCAACCTTCCGGCTCTCATTATGTGGTTTTAAAAAAAAAAATGGTGGTTAGGGCCTACTAACGGCTTCTGCCCCTCCCTGGTGTTGCCCTCAACTAAATAAAGCTGAGCTTCAACCTTCTGCTCCAAATTACCATTTTGAAAAATGCAATAGGCTTTTCAGGCCTACTAAAGGTGTCTGTCTGTGTGCCCCTCCCTGGTGTTGTCCTCAACTAAATAAAGCTGAGCTTCAACCTTCCGGCTCTCATTATGTGGTTTTAAAAAAAAAAATGGTGGTTAGGGCCTACTAACGGCTTCTGCCCCTCCCTGGTGTTGTCCTCAACTAAATAAAGCTGAGCTTCAACCTTCCGGCTCTCATTATGTGGTTTTAAAAAAAAAAATGGTGGTTAGGGCCTACTAACGGCTTCTGCCCCTCCCTGGTGTTGCCCTCAACTAAATAAAGCTGAGCTTCAACCTTCTGCTCCAAATTACCATTTTGAAAAATGCAATAGGCTTTTCAGGCCTACTAAAGGTGTCTGTCTGTGTGCCCCTCCCTGGTGTTGTCCTCAACTAAATAAAGCTGAGCTTCAACCTTCCGGCTCTCATTATGTGGTTTTAAAAAAAAAAAATGGTGGTTAGGGCCTACTAACGGCTTCTGCCCCTCCCTGGTGTTGCCCTCAACTAAATAAAGCTGAGCTTCAACCTTCTGCTCCAAATTACCATTTTGAAAAATGCAATAGGCTTTTCCGGCCTACTAAAGGTGTCTGTCTGTGTGCCCCTGCCTGGTGTTGTCCTCAACTAAATAAAGCTGAGCTTCAACCTTCCGGCTCTCATTAAGTGGTTTTTAAAAAAAAAAATGGTGGTTAGGGCCTACTAACGGCTTCTGCCCCTCCCTGGTGTTGCCCTCAACTAAATAAAGCTGAGCTTCAACCTTCTGCTCCAAATTACCATTTTGAAAAATGCAATAGGCTTTTCCGGCCTACTAAAGGTGTCTGTCTGTGTGCCCCTGCCTGGTGTTGCCCTCAACTAAATAAAGCTGAGCTTCAACCTTCTGCTCCAAATTACCATTTTGAAAAATGCAATAGGCTTTTCCGGCCTACTAAAGGTGTCTGTCTGTGTGCCCCTGCCTGGTGTTGTCCTCAACTAAATAAAGCTGAGCTTCAACCTTCCGGCTCTCATTAAGTGGTTTTAAAAAAAAAAATGGTGGTTAGGGCCTACTAACGGCTTCTGCCCCTCCCTGGTGTTGCCCTCAACTAAATAAAGCTGAGCTTCAACCTTCTGCTCCAAATTACCATTTTAAAAAGTGCAATAGGCTTTTCCGGCCTACTAAAGGTGTCTGCCCCTCCCTGGTGTTGTCCTCAACTGAACAAAGCTGAGCTTCCACATTCTGGCTTTCGCCCTATACTATCAGATATTAAACTGCATTTGGCCTACTAGTGTGGTTAGGCCCTTGAAACAGTGTCTGCTGCTCTTGGGTTTGCTACTCCACTGAACAAAGCAATGCCGCCTGTTTAGTCCTGTTACCAATTTTGAACTGCATGTAGCCTACTTTATTCTTTGGCCCTATATCTGTTTCCTCCTCATCCTGCCCATTGCCCAGCCACTGCTAAATGAGTCTGCTGGTACATTGACCTAGACCACTACATTCCCCTTGTACTCTACACAGCCAGAATCTGTCCCTGCTGAAAGTAAGGTTCCCCTTCCCGCATGTTATACCACCTTACACAGGGACAAAGAGGAAGGTGCAGATGAAAGTGCAGGTTCCTTCATCAGGTGGGGGGGCATACTCGTTGGCGACGTCACTGGCACAGGGCCCCTCAGAGTACGCAAAAGTGTCGCTGCTGGTGGGAGGCGCCCCCGCCATGCAAACACACCGCCGTACTTTGAGGGGCCCTGTGCCAGTGGCAATGCGAACGAGTGGGCCCCCCCCTGCTTGCTCAGGATCACAGCACTTGCAACTTTTAAATACTTACCTTTCCCTGCAACACCGCCGTGACGTAGTCCGCATTTCCTGGGCCCACGAAAAACTTGAGCCAGCCCTACTCCCCCCACAACTTTCCCCCAATTCCCTATGCCCAACTATTATTATACAGTTAATTAAGATTGGCAAGCTTCAGAAACAAGAATGGATGTTTTTGGCATTAAAATGGGCACTGTAGGTGTTTTCCTGGCCTCCACTCACTGCCGACTATGCTTCCCCATTGACTTGCATTGGGTTTCGTGTTTCGGTCGATCCCCGACTTTTAGCGATAATCGGCCGACTGCACTCGACTCGACTCTGGACAAAATCGGGTTTCCCAAAACCCTACTCGATTTTAAAAAAATGAAAGTCGCTCAACCCTAACGACAGGTACTGCTGCATCAATTCAAAGCGACAGGAGACTGCATTTGTCCAGTATGGTTATGAACTATTTTTCCTCCCTTATCGATGTCCTCCCTCACAGGTCATTCCCCTTTGATTACTGGGCATCTAAAATAGACACCTGGCCTGAATTGGCTGAATATGCATTACAGGAGCTCGCTTGTCCTGCTGCTAGTGTGCTATCAGAAAGATTCTTCAGTGTTGCTGGTTCAATACTGACCGAAAAAAGGACTTGTCTGGCTACCCAAAATGTCGATGATCTAACCTTCATTAAAATGAACCAATCATGGATTTCAAATTAGTTTGCCCCACCTTCCCCTGCTGACATGTAGCTTGCCTGAAAAATGTCTTGCTTTTGGCCTCCTCTTACTGACTTCTCCAATTCCTCCATTTGCAGCTGCTGAATGTCCACCATAGGCCATTTTTATACCTCCCTTAATGGGCTGACTCCCCCCACAGAGTCCTGGTCACCACTTGGCGCAAGCAGCCAAGCAGCCATGTGAGTGCCGTTTGCCTGGACAGGTGGGTGTGCACACTCTTGGGCGACGGCATTGGCACAGGGTCCCTCATAGTACAAAGAAGTGTCTCTGACAGTGGTGGTGTCACAACAGACACACCATCGTAATATGAGGGGCCCTGTGCCGGTACCGCAGCCCACAAGAGAGTGTTCCCCCCAGCTCGAACAGTGCTCTACCACTTGCAATACTTACCTCTCCCTGCTCCACAACTGTGTAGTTTGTGCTGTTAAATCCTTCAATGGCACTGCCAATGCAAATTTGTTGAAATTATAGGTTTCGTTGGGCCTACTACCGGTGTCTGCCGCTGCTTGTTGTTCTCCTCCACTAAACAAAGCTGAGCCGCCACTTTACTCCTGTTTCGGATATTAAACTGCATTTGGCCTACTTATTAGGTTGGGCCTACTAACGGTGTCTGCTGCTCCTTGCTTTTCCCATCCACTGAACAAAGCTGAGCCACCACTTTACTCCTGTTTCGAATATTAAACTTCATTTGGCCTTCTTGTTTGGTTGGGCCTACTAACTGTGTCTGCTACTCATTACAGTTTTCCTCCACTGAACACAGCAATGCTGCCTGTGCACTCCTGTAACCAAATTTGAACTGCATTGAGCCTACTTTTTATTTTAGGCCTAATACCTGTGTCTGTCTGCACCACTCCTTACAATTGTCCTCCGCTGAACAAAGCTATGCTGCCTGTGTACTCCTGTAACAAAATTTGAACTGCATTGAGCCTACTTTTTTATTTTAGGCCTACTACATGTGTCTGTCTGCACCACTCCTTACAATTGTCCTCCGCTGAACAAAGCTATGCCGCCTGTGTACTCCTGTTACCAGTTTTGAACAGCATTTAGCCCACTTACTTTATTGGGCCTACTAATTGTCAGCCTCTCATTACAGTTGTCCTCCGCTGAACAAAGCTCTGCCGCCTGTTTAGTCCTGTTACCAGTTTTGAACTGCATTTAGCCTACTTTATTATTTGGGCATATATCTGTGTTTCCTCGTCATCCTGCCCATTGCCCAGCCACTGCTAGATGAGTCTGCTGGTACATTGACCCAGACCACTACATTCCCCTTGCACTACACAGCCAGAATCTGACACTGCTGAAAGTCAGGTTCCCCTTCCCGCATACTATACCACCTTACATGGGGACAAAGAGGAAGGTGCAGATGAAAGTGCAGGCTCCTTCATCAGGTGGGGGGGCATACTCGTTGGTGACGTCACTGGCACAGGGCCCCTCATAGTATGCAAAAGTGTCTCTGCCAGTGGGAGGCACCCCCGTCGTCAAACACACCGCCATACTTTGAGGGGCCCTGTGCCAGTGCCAATGCGAACGAGTGGGCCCCCCCTGCTTGCTCAGGATCACAGCACTTGCAAAGTTTAAATACTTATCTCTCCCTGCT
This sequence comes from Ranitomeya variabilis, assembly GCF_051348905.1. Taxonomy (NCBI): domain Eukaryota; kingdom Metazoa; phylum Chordata; class Amphibia; order Anura; family Dendrobatidae; genus Ranitomeya; species Ranitomeya variabilis. The sequence goes on from NC_135233.1 coordinate 898,432,663, forward strand.
CCACCACCGTGATGTAGTCCGCATTTCCTGGGCCCACAAAAAACTTGAGCCAGCCCTACCCCCCACAACTTTAGTCAAATGACCCCCAATTTTCAATGCCTAACTATTATTATAAGGTAAATTAAGATTGACAAGCTTAAGTAACGAGAATTGATGTTTTTGGCATTGAAATGGGCACTGTAGGTGTTTTCCTGTCCTCCACTCACTGCTGACTTTGATTCCCCATTGACTTGCATTGGGTTTCGTGTTTCGGTCGGCCCCTGGCTTTTCACAATAATCGGCCGATTTCACCCTACCCAACTTTTGAGAAAGTCGGGTTTCGCGAAACCCGACTCGATCCTAAAAAAGTAAAAGTCGCTCAACTCTACTCACCAGCTTGAAAAATATCCAACAGTCTTTAATTCATGTCAGTGCCAAAAGACAAAGGAGTGGATATTCAGGATATATGAGGCAAGCTGATGAGTGCTGCTGTCAAGGCTCCCGGGTGTAACTACTGCCGAGATGCTACCAGTTGCAGTAAGTGAGCCCAGAGCAGAACAGCGGAGAACTCACCGGATAGCAAGCAGGACCTGAACCATGTGATAGAGAGGGAGTGGCTAGGGGCCGGTGTGCAAAAAGGCGATAATAACCAGGGGAAAAACGAGGTACTGGAGGGTGAGACAGAAGGATAGTCAGGTGGAAGCCGGAGGTCAGAAAGCCAAGTAAGCGAATAAATAGAAACAAAGCAAAGAAGCTGAGAGGATCAAACAGACCAGATCAAGCATGTAGAGTAAACAAACATGCACACCAGGGGTTCAGGCACACAGACAAAGAAAAGTATAACTGACAGAGAATCCTAGTCCAATGTAGGTATAAATATCCCTCCCAGATCCAAAATAAGGCCAAAACAATTAACCCTGAGATGGCAGGGCATTAACCCTGACCAAGCCTTGACAGTACCCCCTCTTAACGGGGGGGCACTGTACCCCCAGGCTTCTCTGGATATCTGGCATGGAAGGCCTGCACCAGACGATCGGCATGCACCGAACTGGCCAGGACCCATGACTGATCCTCAAGAGAATATCCTTTCCAATGTATCATATACTGGAGCTTCTGGTGCACCCGCCGAGAGTCAATAAGGCGCCCTACCTCGTACTCCAGCTGTCCCTCTACCAATACTTATGGAGTATCGGCAGGGCCGGCGTCAGCACCCGGCGCACCCGGGCAAGTACCGGGGCCCTGAGCAGGCAGGGGGCCATCTCGCCGCCGGGGAAACTGGTGTGCTATAGTGCCGGCCCCCGCAAGTTGACCCCCCGCCTGCTCCAGGCCCCGGCACTTGCGATACTTACCTCTCCCGGTTCCAGCGCTGCAGTGTCTTCCATCCTCTGACTGTGACGTTCAGGTCGGAGGGTGCGATGATGTCACCAGCACACGCCCTCTGCCTGAGAAGTCGCAGCACAGAGAGCAGGAAGATGCCGACGGTGAGGAGTCCAGAGCAAAGCAGCGACAAGCAACGAGAGGTGAGTATTTCATTTTCATTTTTTTATATTTAGAGCAATATATGGGGACCATCAGAAGGGGCCCATATATGGAACATTATATGAGGTCAATTCTATATGGAGTATCTTATGGAGCCAATAATATAGGGAGCATCTTATGAAGCCAATTCTATAGGGAACATTATATGGGGCCAATTTAATATGGAGCATCTTATGTGGCCAATTCAATATGGAGCAGTATATGGGGCCAATTACATATGGAGCAGTATATGGGGCCAATAATATATGAAGCATCTTATGGGACTAATTATATATGGAGCATTTTATATGGCCAATTATATATGGCGCATTATATGGGGCCCATTATACATTATACATCTTATGGGGCCAATTATTTTTGGAGCATTATATGGGACCCATTCTGTAAGGAGCAATATATGGGACTCAGTATACTGTATGGGGCCAATCATATACTGTATGGAGCATTATACGAGGCCCATTATATATGAAGCAATAGATGGGGCCCATCATATACTGTATGGATAATTATATGTGGCTCACTATACTGTATGGAGCATTATATGGGGTCAATTCTGTATGGAGCAACATATGCGTCTCATTCTGTATGGAGTACTCTGTGGTGCCCATTTGTTGTGAATTGTACTTTTTGGCTCCCTCTTGTGGTCACTAGTGATTTGGCACTTGGATTGTCTTTTGCCAGGTTTGTGCTCACCTGCTTCGTTAGGCCTGGGGTGTTGCTATTTAAACTTCCTGGATTCTCAGTCCAGTGCCTGGCTTCGTTGTAATCAGTTCACTTCTGTTTGCTCCTGTCTTCAGGTCCTGGTTCTTTGCAAGATAAGCTAAGTCCTGCTTTCGTACTCTTGATCATTTGCATTGTTTATATTTTTTGTCCAGCTTGTACAATATGTGATTCCTGTTATTGCTGGAAGCTCTAGGGGGGCTGATATTCTCCCCCCACACCGTTAGTCGGTTTGGGGGTTCTTGGATATTCAGCGTGGATATTTTGCAGGGTTTTTTGCTGACCATATGAGTCTTCTTACTATATTCTGCTATTAGTCAGTGGGCCTCTCTTTGCTAAATCTAGTTCATTCTTACGTTTGTCCTTTCTTCTTACTTCACCGTTATTATTTGTTGGGGGCTTGTATTACTTTGGGGTCTTTTCTCTGGAGGCAAGAGAGGTCTTATTTTCCCTGATAGGGGTAGTTAGTTCTCCGGCTGGCGCGAGACGTCTAGAATCAACGTAGGCACGTTCCCCGGCTGCTGTTAGTGTTTGTGCTAGGATCAGGTATATGGTCAGCCTAGTTACCACGTCCCTATGAGCTGGTATTTATGTTCGCAGACTTTGCTGTAATCTTTGAGGTCCCCTGCCATTGGGATCATAACAGTAAGCCAGGCCTATAAATAGTTAATGCATTGCTGAAGTGGGATTAAAAGAAAAGAAGTTCTGAGTTTTTTTTTTTTTTTTTTCTTCCTCCCCTTTATCTCTGAGTGGCTTGAAGCTTTGCTGCAGACATGAATGTTCAGACCTTGATTACTAGTGTGGATCAGCTTGCTGCATGTGTGCAGGGCATTCAGGATTTTGTTGTTAGCAGTCCTATGTCAGAGCCTAAGATACCTATTCCTGAGCTGTTCTCTGGAGATCGATTTAAATTTAGGAATTTTAGGAATAATTGTAAATTGTTTCTATCTTTGAAACCTCGTTCGTCTGGAGATTCAGCTCAGCAAGTTAAAATTATTATCTCCTTTTTGCGTGGCGACCCTCAGGATTGGGCTTTCTCGTTAGCGCCAGGAGATCCTGCATTGGCGGATGTTGATGCGTTTTTTCTGGCACTCGGATTGCTTTATGAGGAGCCTAATCTTGAAATTCAGGCAGAAAAAGCTCTACTGGCCATCTCTCAGGGCCAGGATGAAGCTGAGGTGTACTGCCAAAAATTTCGGAAATGGTCCGTGCTTACTCGATGGAATGAATGTGCTCTGGCCGCAAATTTCAGAAATGGCCTTTCTGAAGCCATTAAGAATGTGATGGTGGGTTTTACAATTCCTACAAGTCTGAATGATTCTATGGCGCTGGCTATTCAGATTGATCGGCGTTTGCGGGAGCGCAAATCCGCTAAACCTCTGGCGGTGTTGTCTGAACAGACACCTGTCTCAATGCAATGCGATAGAATCCTGACTAGAACCGAACGACAAAATCATAGACGTCAGAATGGGCTGTGTTTTTACTGTGGTGATTCTACACATGTTATATCAGCATGCTCTAAACGCCTAACCAAGGTTGTCAGTCCTGTCACCATTGGTAATTTGCAGCCTAAATTTATTTTGTCTGTGACTTTAATTTGTTCATTGTCTTCCTAACCTGTTATGGCATTTGTGGATTCAGGTGCTGCCCTGAGTCTTATGGACTTGTCGTTTGCCAAGCGCTGCGGTTTTGTCCTGGAGCCTTTAAAGGTTCCGATTCCTCTCAGAGGAATTGATGCTACACCACTGGCGGAAAATAAACCACAGTATTGGACACAAGTGACCATGTGCATGACTCCTGAACATCGGGAGGTGATTCGTTTTCTTGTTCTGCATAAAATGAATGATTTGGTCGTTTTAGGTCTGCCATGGTTACAGACCCATAATCCTGTTTTGGATTGGAAGGCTATGTCTGTCTCAAGTTGGGGTTGTCAGGGAATTCATTGCGATTCTTCGCCGGTGTCTATTGCTACTTCTACTCCTTCAGAAGTTCCTGAGTATTTGTGTGACTATCAGGATGTATTCAGTGAGTCCAGGTCCAGTGCTCTTCCTCCTCATAGGGACTGTGACTGCGCTATAGATTTGATTCCTGGCAGTAAATTTCCTAAGGGACGATTATTTAATTTGTCTGTACCCGAGCATGCCGCGATGCGTTCTTATGTCAAGGAGTCTTTGGAGAAGGGGCATATTCGTCCATCCTCTTCCCCTCTCGGTGCGGGATTCTTTTTTGTAGCCAAGAAAGACGGGTCTTTGAGACCTTGTATAGACTATCAGCTTCTGAATAAAATCACTGTTAAGTTTCAGTATCCGTTGCCGCTATTGTCAGACTTGTTTGCTCGGATTAAGGGCGCCAAGTGGTTCACCAAGATAGATCTTCGTGGTGCGTACAACCTTGTGCGCATTAGGCAGGGAGATGAATGGAAAACTGCATTCAATACGCCCGAAGGTCATTTTGAATACTTGGTGATGCCCTTTGGGCTCTCTAATGCCCCTTCAGTGTTTCAGTCCTTTATGCATGATATCTTCCGGAAGTATCTGGATAAATTTTTGATTGTGTATCTTGATGATATTCTAGTTTTCTTGGATGATTGGGATTCTCATGTAAAGCAGGTCAGGATGGTGTTTCAGGTTTTGCGTGATAACGCTTTGCTTGTGAAGGGCTCAAAGTGTCTTTTTGGAGTGCAGAAGGTTTCCTTTTTGGGTTTTATTTTCTCCCCTTCTGCCGTGGAGATGGACCCAGTCAAGGTCCGAGCTATTCATGATTGGACTCAGCCCACGTCTGTTAAGAGTCTTCAGAAGTTCTTGGGGTTCGCTAATTTCTACCGTCGCTTTATCGCTAATTTTTCTAGCGTTGTTAAACCTTTGACGGATATGACCAAGAAAGGTTCTGATGTGGCTAATTGGGCTCCTGCAGCCGTGGAGGCCTTCCAGGAGCTGAAGCGCCGGTTTACTTCGGCGCCTGTTTTGTGCCAGCCTGATGTCTCACTTCCCTTTCAGGTTGAAGTGGATGCTTCTGAGATCGGTGCTGGGGCTGTTTTGTCGCAGAGAGGCTCTGGTTGTTCTGTGATGAGACCATGTGCCTTTTTCTCTAGGAAGTTTTCGCCTGCTGAGCGGAACTATGATGTTGGTAATCGGGAGTTGTTGGCCATGAAGTGGGCATTTGAGGAGTGGCGTCATTGGCTCGAGGGTGCTAAGCATCGTGTGGTGGTCTTGACTGATCACAAAAATCTGATGTATCTCGAGTCTGCTAAGCGCCTGAATCCTAGACAGGCTCGTTGGTCATTGTTTTTCTCTCGTTTTGACTTTGTGGTCTCATACCTGCCTGGTTCGAAGAATGTTAAGGCTGATGCTCTCTCTAGGAGCTTTGTGCCTGACTCTCCTGGAGTCTCGGAGCCAGCTGGTATTCTTAAAGAGGGAATGATCGTGTCGGCCATATCTGTCGTGGTTCCCAATGGCAAGGGAACGTCAGAGAACTTAAATAACAGACTAGCTCTTGGGTGATGGAATCTCGAGCTGACCGTGAGCTAAACCTATCACACAACTAACAGTGGCCGGGTGACGTACCTACGTTTTATCCCTAGACGCCCAGCGCCAGCCGGAGAACTAACTAACCCTATTAGAGGAAAAAACAGACCTGGCTTACCTCTAGGGAAATTCCCCCAAAAAGGAGACAGAAGCCCCCCACATATATTGACGGTGAGTTCAGAGGAAAAGACATACGCAGTATGAAGGCAGGTTCAGCAAAGCGAGGTCCGCTTACTAGATAGCAAGAAGATACAATAGGGAACTTCACGGTCAGCTGAAAACCCTATTAAAATACCATCCAGAAATTACTTTAAGACTCATGTGTCAACTCATGACACCGGAGTGGTAATTTCGGCCCACAAGAGCTTCCAGCTACAGAAACATAACATAACTGTGAACTGGAACAAAAATGCAAACAAACTTAGGACTAAGAGTCCAACTTAGCTGATAGTAGTCTAGAAGCAGGAACATGCAACAGAAAGGCTCTGGTTACATTGATGGCCGGCACTAGAATAACTGAGCAGCAAGGCTAAATAGGATACTCCCATATCCTGATGGAAACAGGTGAACAGAGAAAGTGAAGCACACAAGTCCAGTACCACCAGTGACCACCGGGGGAGCTGTTATGGTTCTCAATGGCAAGAGAACATAGCCCAGCAAACATAAGAACTAGCTCTTGGAAGGATGGAAACTAAACTGACCATGAACTAAACCTGCCGCACAACTAACAGTAGCCGGGTAGCGTAGCCTGCGTTTTATCCCTAGACGCCCAGCGCCGGCCGGAGGACTAACTAATCCTGGCAGAGGAAAATATAGTCCTGGCTCACCTCTAGAGAAATTTCCCCGAAAGGCAGACAGAGGCCCCCACAAATATTGGCGGTAATTTTAGATGAAATGACAAACGTAGTATGAAAATAGGTTTAGCAAAATTGAGGTCCGCTTACTAGATAGCAGGAAGACAGAAAGGGCACTTTCATGGTCAGCTGAAAACCCTATCAAAACGCCATCCTGAAATTACTTTAAGACTCTAGTATTAACTCATAACATCAGAGTGGCAATTTCAGATCACAAGAGCTTTCCAGACACAGAAACGAAACTACAGCTGTGAACTGGAACAAAATGCAAAAACAAACAAGGACTAAAGTCCAACTTAGCTGGGAGTTGTCTAGCAGCAGGAACATGCACAGAAAGGCTTCTGATTACAATGTTGACCGGCATGGAAGTGACAGAGGAGCAAGGCTAAATAGCGACTCCCACCTCCTGATGGAAACAGGTGAACAGAGAGGATGATGCACACCAGTTCAATTCCACCAGTGGCCACCGGGGGAGCCCAAAATCCAATTTCACAACAGTACCCCCCCCTCAAGGAGGGGGCACCGAACCCTCACCAGAACCACCAGGGCGATCAGGATGAGCCCTATGAAAGGCACGGACCAAATCGGAGGCATGAACATCCGAGGCAGTCACCCAAGAATTATCCTCCTGACCGTATCCCTTCCATTTGACCAGATACTGGAGTTTCCGTCTGGAAACACGGGAGTCCAAGATTTTTTCCACAACGTACTCCAACTCGCCCTCAACCAACACCGGAGCAGGAGGCTCAACGGAAGGCACAACCGGTACCTCATACCTGCGCAATAATGACCGATGAAAAACATTATGAATAGAAAAAGATGCAGGGAGGTCCAAACGGAAGGACACAGGGTTAAGAATCTCCAATATCTTGTACGGGCCGATGAACCGAGGCTTAAACTTGGGAGAAGAAACCCTCATAGGGACAAAACGAGAAGACAACCACACCAAGTCCCCAACACAAAGCCGAGGACCAACCCGACGCCGGCGGTTGGCAAAAAGCTGAGTCTTCTCCTGGGACAACTTCAAATTGTCCACTACCTGCCCCCAAATCTGATGCAACCTCTCCACCACAGCATCCACTCCAGGACAATCCGAAGATTCCACCTGACCAGAAGAAAATCGAGGATGAAACCCTGAATTACAGAAAAAGGGAGATACCAAGGTGGCAGAGCTGGCCCGATTATTGAGGGCAAACTCCGCTAAAGGCAAAAAAGCAACCCAATCATCCTGATCTGCAGACACAAAACACCTCAAATATGTCTCCAAGGTCTGATTCGTCCGCTCGGTCTGGCCATTAGTCTGAGGATGGAAAGCAGACGAGAAAGACAAATCTATGCCCATCCTAGCACAGAATGCTCGCCAAAATCTAGACACGAATTGGGTACCTCTGTCAGAAACGATATTCTCCGGAATACCATGCAAACGGACCACATTTTGAAAAAACAGAGGAACCAACTCGGAAGAAGAAGGCAACTTAGGCAGGGGAACCAAATGGACCATCTTAGAGAAACGATCACACACCACCCAGATGACAGACATCTTCCGAGAAACAGGAAGATCCGAAATAAAATCCATCGAGATGTGCGTCCAGGGCCTCTTCGGGATAGGCAAGGGCAACAACAATCCACTAGCCCGAGAACAACAAGGCTTGGCCCGAGCACAAACGTCACAAGACTGCACAAAGCCTCGCACATCTCGAGACAGGGAAGGCCACCAGAAGGACCTTGCCACCAAATCCCTGGTACCAAAGATTCCAGGATGACCTGCCAACGCAGAAGAATGAACCTCAGAAATGACTTTACTAGTCCAATCATCAGGAACAAACAGTCTACCAGGTGGGCAACGATCAGGTCTATCCGCCTGAAACTCCTGCAAGGCCCGCCGCAGGTCTGGAGAAACGGCAGACAATATCACTCCATCCTTAAGGATACCTGTAGGTTCAGAATTACCAGGGGAGTCAGGCTCAAAACTCCTAGAAAGGGCATCCGCCTTAACATTCTTAGAACCCGGCAGGTAGGACACCACAAAATTAAACCGAGAGAAAAACAACGACCAGCGCGCCTGTCTAGGATTCAGGCGTCTGGCGGACTCAAGATAAATTAGATTTTTGTGGTCAGTCAATACCACCACCTGATGTCTAGCCCCCTCAAGCCAATGACGCCACTCCTCAAAAGCCCACTTCATGGCCAAAAGCTCCCGATTCCCAACATCATAATTCCGCTCGGCGGGCGAAAATTTACGTGAGAAAAAAGCACAAGGTCTCATCACGGAGCAATCGGAACTTCTCTGCGACAAAACCGCCCCAGCTCCGATTTCAGAAGCGTCGACCTCAACCTGAAAAGGAAGAGCAACATCAGGCTGACGCAACACAGGGGCAGAAGAAAAGCGGCGCTTAAGCTCCCGAAAGGCCTCCACAGCAGCAGGGGACCAATCAGCAACATCAGCACCCTTCTTAGTCAAATCAGTCAATGGTTTAACAACATCAGAAAAACCAGCAATAAATCGACGATAAAAGTTAGCAAAGCCCAAAAATTTCTGAAGACTCTTAAGAGAAGAGGGTTGCGTCCAATCACAAATAGCCTGAACCTTGACAGGATCCATCTCGATGGAAGAGGGGGAAAAAATATATCCCAAAAAGGAAATCTTTTGAACCCCAAAAACGCACTTAGAACCCTTCACACACAAGGAATTAGACCGCAAAACCTGAAAAACCCTCCTGACCTGCTGGACATGAGAGTCCCAGTCATCCGAAAAAATCAAAATATCATCCAGATACACAATCATAAATTTATCCAAATAATCACGGAAAATGTCATGCATAAAGGACTGAAAGACTGAAGGGGCATTTGAAAGACCAAAAGGCATCACCAAATATTCAAAGTGGCCCTCGGGCGTATTAAATGCGGTTTTCCACTCATCCCCCTGCTTAATTCGCACCAAATTATACGCCCCACGGAGATCTATCTTAGAGAACCACTTGGCCCCCTTTATGCGAGCAAACAAATCAGTCAGCAGTGGCAACGGATATTGATATTTAACCGTGATCTTATTCAAAAGCCGATAATCAATGCACGGCCTCAAAGAGCCATCTTTCTTAGCCACAAAGAAAAAACCGGCTCCTAAGGGAGATGACGAAGGACGAATATGTCCCTTTTCCAAGGACTCCTTTATATATTCTCGCATAGCAGCATGTTCAGGCACAGACAGATTAAATAAACGACCCTTAGGGTATTTACTACCCGGAATCAAATCTATGGCACAATCGCACTCCCGGTGCGGAGGTAATGAACCAAGCTTAGGTTCTTCAAAAACGTCACGATATTCTGTCAAGAATTCAGGAATCTCAGAGGGAATAGATGATGAAATGGAAACCACAGGTACGTCCCCATGCGTCCCCTTACATCCCCAGCTTAACACAGACATAGCTTTCCAGTCAAGGACTGGGTTATGAGATTGCAGCCATGGCAATCCAAGCACCAACACATCATGTAGGTTATACAGCACAAGGAAGCGAATAATCTCCTGGTGATCCGGATTAATTCGCATAGTTACTTGTGTCCAGTATTGTGGTTTATTGCTAGCCAATGGGGTGGAGTCAATCCCCTTCAGGGGTATAGGAGTTTCAAGAGGCTCCAAATCATACCCACAGCGTTTGGCAAAGGACCAATCCATAAGACTCAAAGCGGCGCCAGAGTCAACATAGGCATCCGCGGTAATAGATGATAAAGAACAAATCAGGGTCACAGATAGAATAAACTTAGACTGTAAAGTGCCAATTGAAACAGACTTATCAAGCTTCTTAGTACGCTTAGAGCATGCTGATATAACATGAGTTGAATCACCGCAATAGAAGCACAACCCATTTTTTCGTCTAAAATTCTGCCGTTCACTTCTGGACAGAATTCTATCACATTGCATATTCTCTGGCGTCTTCTCAGTAGACACCGCCAAATGGTGCACAGGTTTGCGCTCCCGCAGACGCCTATCGATCTGGATAGCCATTGTCATGGACTCATTCAGACCCGCAGGCACAGGGAACCCCACCATAACATCCTTAATGGCATCAGAGAGACCCTCTCTGAAATTCGCCGCCAGGGCGCACTCATTCCACTGAGTAAGCACAGCCCATTTACGGAATTTCTGGCAGTATATTTCAGCTTCGTCTTGCCCCTGAGATAGGGACATCAAGGCCTTTTCCGCCTGAAGTTCTAACTGAGGTTCCTCATAAAGCAACCCCAAGGCCAGAAAAAACGCATCCACATTGAGCAACGCAGGATCCCCTGGAGCCAATGCAAAAGCCCAATCCTGAGGGTCGCCCCGGAGCAAGGAAATCACAATCCTGACCTGCTGAGCAGGATCTCCAGCAGAGCGAGATTTCAGGGACAAAAACAACTTGCAATTATTTTTGAAATTTTGAAAGCAAGATCTATTCCCCGAGAAAAATTCAGGCAAAGGAATTCTAGGTTCAGATATAGGAACATGAACAACAAAATCTTGTAAATTTTGAACTTTCGTGGTGAGATTATTCAAACCTGCAGCTAAACTCTAAATATCCATTTTAAACAGGTGAACACAGAGCCATTCCAGGATTAGAAGGAGAGAGAGAGAGAAAGGCTGCAATATAGGCAGACTTGCAAGAGATTCAATTACAAGAACACTCAGAACTGAGGAAAAAAAAAAAAAAAAAAATCTTCAGCAGACTTCTCTTTTCTCTCCTTTCTCTGTCAATTAATTTAACCCTTTTTGGCCGGTCAAACTGTTATGGTTCTCAATGGCAAGAGAACATAGCCCAGCAAACATAAGAACTAGCTCTTGGAAGGATGGAAACTAAACTGACCATGAACTAAACCTGCCGCACAACTAACAGTAGCCGGGTAGCGTAGCCTGCGTTTTATCCCTAGACGCCCAGCGCCGGCCGGAGGACTAACTAATCCTGGCAGAGGAAAATATAGTCCTGGCTCACCTCTAGAGAAATTTCCCCGAAAGGCAGACAGAGGCCCCCACAAATATTGGCGGTAATTTTAGATGAAATGACAAACGTAGTATGAAAATAGGTTTAGCAAAATTGAGGTCCGCTTACTAGATAGCAGGAAGACAGAAAGGGCACTTTCATGGTCAGCTGAAAACCCTATCAAAACGCCATCCTGAAATTACTTTAAGACTCTAGTATTAACTCATAACATCAGAGTGGCAATTTCAGATCACAAGAGCTTTCCAGACACAGAAACGAAACTACAGCTGTGAACTGGAACAAAATGCAAAAACAAACAAGGACTAAAGTCCAACTTAGCTGGGAGTTGTCTAGCAGCAGGAACATGCACAGAAAGGCTTCTGATTACAATGTTGACCGGCATGGAAGTGACAGAGGAGCAAGGCTAAATAGCGACTCCCACCTCCTGATGGAAACAGGTGAACAGAGAGGATGATGCACACCAGTTCAATTCCACCAGTGGCCACCGGGGGAGCCCAAAATCCAATTTCACAACAGGGAGCCCAAAAACCAAATTCACAACAGTACCCCCCCCTCAAGGAGGGGGCACCGAACCCTCACAAGAACCACCACGGCGATCAGGATGAGCCCTATGAAAGGCACGGACCAAATCAGAGGCATGAACATCAGAGGCTGTCACCCAAGAATTATCCTCCTGACCGTAGCCCTTCCACTTGACCAGATACTGAAGTTTCCGTCTGGAAACACGGGAGTCCAAGATCTTCTCCACAACGTACTCCAATTCACCCTCAACCAACACCGGAGCGGGAGGCTCAATGGAAGGCACAACCGGTACCTCATACCTGCGCAATAATGACCGATGGAAGACATTATGGATAGAAAAAGATGCCGGGAGGTCCAATCGAAAGGACACAGGGTTAAGAATCTCCAAAATCTTATACGGGCCGATGAACCGAGGCTTAAACTTAGGAGAAGAAACCCTCATAGGGACAAAACGAGAAGACAACCACACCAAGTCCCCAACACGAAGACGAGGACCAACACGACGACGGCGGTTAGCAAAATGCCGAGTCTTCTCCTGGGACAACTCCAAATTGTCCACCACCTGTCCCCAAATCCGATGCAACCTATCCACCACAGTATCCACTCCAGGACAATCCGAAGACTCCACCTGACCAGAAGAAAAGCGAGGATGAAACCCCGAATTGCAAAAGAAAGGAGAAACCAAAGTGGCAGAACTAGCCCGATTATTGAGGGCAAACTCCGCCAACGGCAAAAAGGCAACCCAGTCATCCTGATCCGCAGACACAAAACACCTCAAATAAGTCTCCAAGGTCTGATTAGTTCGCTCAGTCTGGCCATTAGTCTGAGGATGGAACGCAGACGAAAAAGACAAATCAATGCCCATCCTAGCACAGAACGCCCGCCAAAATCTAGACACGAACTGGGTCCCCCTGTCAGAAACGATATTCTCCGGAATACCATGCAAGCGAACCACATTTTGAAAAAACAGAGGAACCAACTCGGAAGAGGACGGCAACTTAGGCAAGGGCACCAAATGAACCATCTTTGAAAAACGGTCACACACCACCTAGATGACAGACATTTTCTGAGAAACAGGGAGATCAGAAATAAAATCCATAGAGATGTGAGTCCAAGGCCTCTTTGGAATAGGCAAAGATAACAACAATCCGCTAGCCCGAGAACAACAAGGTTTGGCCCGAGCACAAACATCACAAGACTGCACAAAAACTCGTACATCTCGAGACAGAGAAGGCCACCAGAAGGACCTAGCCACCAAATCCCTGGTACCAAAGATCCCAGGATGACCTGCCAACGCAGAAGAATGAACCTCCGAGATGACTCTACTGGTCCAATCATCAGGAACAAACAGTCTACCAGGCGGGCAACGATCAGGTCTATCCGCCTGAAACTCCTGCAAAGCCCGTCGCAGGTCTGGGGAAACAGCAGATAATATCACCCCATCCTTAAGGATACCTGTAGGTTCAGAATCACCAGGGAAATCAGGCTCAAAACTCCTAGAAAGGGCATCCGCCTTCACATTTTTAGAACCTGGTAAGTATGAGACCACAAAATTAAACCGAGAGAAAAACAACGACCAGCGCGCCTGTCTAGGATTCAGGCGCCTGGCAGACTCAAGATAAATCAAATTCTTGTGATCGGTCAATACCACCACCTGATGTCTAGCCCCCTCAAGCCAATGACGCCACTCCTCAAAAGCCCACTTCATAGCCAAAAGCTCCCGATTACCAATATCATAATTTCGCTCGGCGGGCGAAAATTTTCGAGAAAAGAACGCACAAGTTCTCATCACGGAGCAATCGGAACTTTTCTGCGACAAGACCGCCCCAGCTCCGATCTCGGAAGCATCGACCTCAACCTGAAAAGGAAGAGTAACATCAGGCTGACGCAACACAGGGGCGGAAGAAAAGCGGCGCTTAAGCTCCCGAAAGGCCTCCACAGCAGCAGGGGACCAATCAGCAACATCAGCACCCTTTTTGGTCAAATCAGTCAAAGGTTTAGCAACATCAGAAAAACCAGTTATAAATCGACGATAAAAATTAGCAAAGCCCAAAAATTTCTGAAGGCTCTTAAGCGAAGAAGGTTGCGTCCAATCACAAATAGCCCGAACCTTGACAGGATCCATCTCAATGGAAGAGGGGGAAAAAATGTACCCCAAAAAAGAAATCTTTTGAACCCCAAAAATACACTTAGAATCCTTCACACACAAGGAATTAGCCCGCAAAACCTGAAAAACCCTCCTGACCTGTTGGACATGAGAATCCCAGTCATCCGAAAAAATCAAAATATCATCCAGATACACGATCATGAATTTATCCAAATATTCCCGGAAAATGTCATGCATAAAGGACTGAAAGACTGAAGGGGCATTTGAAAGACCAAAAGGCATTACTAAATACTCAAAATGGCCCTCGGGCGTATTAAATGCGGTTTTCCACTCATCCCCCTGCTTAATTCGCACCAAATTATACGCCCCACGGAGATCAATCTTAGAGAACCACTTAGCCCCTTTTATTCGAGCAAACAAATCAGTCAGCAGTGCCAGAGGATACTGATATCTGACTGTAATTTTATTCAAGAGTCGATAATCAATACACGGCCTCAAAGAGCCATCTTTTTTAGATACAAAGAAAAAACCGGCTCCTAAGGGAGATGAAGAAGGACGAATATGTCCCTTTTCCAGGGACTCCTTAATATATTCTCGCATAGCAGCATGTTCAGGTACAGATAGATTAAATAAACGACCCTTTGGAAATTTACTGCCCGGAATCAGATCTATGGTACAATCGCAATCTCTGTGAGGAGGTAGTGAACAAAGCTTAGGCTCCTCAAAAACATCACGATAATCAGATAAAAATTCCGGAATCTCAGAGGGAATAGATGACGAAATGGAAACCAAAGGTACGTCCCCATGAGCCCCCTGACATCCCCAGCTTAACACAGACATTGCTTTCCAGTCAAGAACTGGGTTATAAGATTGTAACCATGGCAATCCGAGCACCAAATCATCATGTAGATTGTACAACACAAGGAAGCAAATCGTCTCCTGATGGTCTGGATTCATACGCATAGTCACTTGTGTCCAGTATTGTGGCTTATTACTAGCCAATGGTGTAGAGTCAATACCCTTCAGAGGTATAGGAACTTCCAGAGGCTCCAGATCAAACCCACAGCGCCTGGCAAAGGACCAATCCATGAGACTCAAAGCGGTGCCAGAGTCGACATAGGCATCCGCGGTAATTGACGATAATGAACAAATCAAGGTCACAGACAAAACAAACTTAGACTGTAAAGTGCCAATTGAAATAGACTTATCAACCTTTTTTGTACGTTTAGAGCATGCTGATATAACATGAGTTGAATCACCACAATAGAAGCACAACCCATTTTTTCGCCTAAAATTCTGCCGTTCGCTTCTGGACAGAATTCTATCACATTGCATATTTTCTGGAGCCTTCTCAGAAGACACCGCCAAATGGTGCACAGGTTTGCGCTCCCGCAAACGCCGATCAATCTGAATAGCCATTGTCATGGACTCATTCAGACCTGTAGGTGCAGGGAACCCCACCATAACATCTTTAATGGCAGCAGAGAGACCCTCTCTGAAATTCGCCGCCAGGGCACACTCATTCCACTGAGTAAGCACAGACCATTTACGAAATTTTTGGCAGTATATTTCAGCTTCATCTTGCCCTTGAGATAGGGCCATCAAGGCTTTTTCAGCCTGAATCTCTAAGTTAGGTTCCTCATAAAGCAACCCCAAAGCCAGAAAAAACGCATCCACATTGAGCAACGCAGGATCCCCGGGTGCCAATGCAAATGCCCAGTCTTGAGGGTCACCCCGCAGCAAGGAAATTACTATCCTAACCTGCTGTGCGGGATCTCCAGCGGAGCGAGATCTCAGGGAAAGAAATAATTTACAATTATTTTTGAAATTCAGGAAACGAGATCTATTCCCGGAGAAAAATTCTGGTATAGGAATTCTAGGTTCAGATATAGGAGCATGAATAACAAAATCCTGTAAATTTTGAACCTTCGTAGCAAGATTATTCAAACCTGTAGCCGAACTCTGAGGATCCATTTTACTCAGGTGAGATCAGAGCCATTCAAGGATTAGAAGGAGAGAGAGAGGCAAAGGCTGCAATTACAGCAGAAATGCAACTGAGTAAACTATAGAGCAAGCTCAGAAGAAAAAAAAAAAAAAAAAATCTGCAGACTTCTTTTTCTCTCCTTTCTTCTGCCAACGGTTTTAACCCTTGGCCGGCCATACTGTCGTGGTTCCCAATGGCAAGGGAACGTCAGAGAACTTAAATAACAGACTAGCTCTTGGGTGATGGAATCTCGAGCTGACCGTGAGCTAAACCTATCACACAACTAACAGTGGCCGGGTGACGTACCTACGTTTTATCCCTAGACACCCAGCGCCAGCCGGAGAACTAACTAACCCTATTAGAGGAAAAAACAGACCTGGCTTACCTCTAGGGAAATTCCCCCAAAAAGGAGACAGAAGCCCCCCACATATATTGACGGTGAGTTCAGAGGAAAAGACATACGCAGTATGAAGGCAGGTTCAGCAAAGCGAGGTCCGCTTACTAGATAGCAAGAAGATACAATAGGGAACTTCACGGTCAGCTGAAAACCCTATTAAAATACCATCCAGAAATTACTTTAAGACTCATGTGTCAACTCATGACACCGGAGTGGTAATTTCGGCCCACAAGAGCTTCCAGCTACAGAAACATAACATAACTGTGAACTGGAACAAAAATGCAAACAAACTTAGGACTAAGAGTCCAACTTAGCTGATAGTAGTCTAGAAGCAGGAACATGCAACAGAAAGGCTCTGGTTACATTGATGGCCGGCACTAGAATAACTGAGCAGCAAGGCTAAATAGGATACTCCCATATCCTGATGGAAACAGGTGAACAGAGAAAGTGAAGCACACAAGTCCAGTACCACCAGTGACCACCGGGGGAGCCCAAAAACCAAATTCACAACACATATCTCCCGATTTGCGACGTGTGTTGCAGAGATTTCAGGCTGGTAGACCTGACTCGTGTCCACACGACAGACTGTTTGTTCCTGATAAATGGACCAGCAGAGTCATTTCCGAGGTTCATTCCTCGGTGTTGGCAGGGCATCCGGGAATTTTTGGTACCCGAGATTTGGTGGCTAGGTCCTTTTGGTGGCCTTCCTTGTCACGGGATGTGCGGTCATTTGTGCAGTCCTGTGGGACTTGTGCTCGGGCTAAGAATTGTTGTTCTCGTGCTAGCGGGTTGCTTTTGCCCTTGCCCGTCCCGAAGAGGCCTTGGACGCACATTTCCATGGATTTCATTTCTGATCTTCCGGTGTCTCGGGGAATGTCTGTCATCTGGGTGGTGTGTGATCGTTTTTCCAAGATGGTCCATTTGGTACCCTTGCCTAAGTTGCCTTCCTCTTCCGATCTGGTTCCTTTGTTTTTTCAGAATGTGGTTCGTTTGCACTGCATTCCGGAGAATATCGTGTCCGACAGAGGATCCCAGTTTGTGTCCAGATTCTGGCGATCTTTTTGTGCTAAGATGGGCATTGATTTGTCGTTTTCATCTGCCTTCCATCCTCAGACTAATGGTCAAACGGAGCGAACTAATCAGACACTGGAGGCTTATTTGAGATGTTTTGTTTCTGCGGACCAGGATGATTGGGTGACCTTCTTGCCATTGGCGGAGTTTGCCCTTAATAATCGGGCTAGTTCCGCTACTTTGGTTTCGCCATTCTTCTGCAACTCTGGTTTTCATCCTCGTTTCTCCTCGGGTCATGTTGAGTCTTCTGACTGTCCTGGGGTGGATTCCGTGGTGGATAGGTTGCAGCGGATTTGGAATCATGTGGTGGACAACTTGAAGTTGTCACAGGAGAAGGCTCAGCGTTTTGCCAACCGCCGCCACGGTGTGGGCCCCCGACTTCGTGTTGGGGATTTGGTTTGGTTGTCTTCTCGGTATGTCCCTCTGAAGGTTTCCTCTCCTAAGTTTAAGCCTCGCTTTATTCGTCCTTATAAAATTTTGGAAGTTCTTAACCCGGTTTCTTTTCGTTTGGATCTTCCGGTGTCGTTTGCCATTCACAATGTGTTCCATAGGTCTTTGTTACGGCGGTATGTTGTGCCTGTGGTTCCTGCTGTTGAGCCTTCTGCTCCGGTGTTGGTTGAGGGCGAGTTGGAGTACGTGGTGGAGAAGATCTTGGATTCTCGTCTCTCTAGACGGAGGCTCCAGTATTTGGTTAAATGGAAGGGCTATGGTCAGGAGGATAATTCCTGGGTGGCCGCCTCTGATGTTCATGCGGCCGAATTGGTTCGTGCCTTCCACGCTGCTCATCCTGGTCGTCCTGGTGGTCTTGGTGAGGGTTCGGTGACCCCTCCTTAAAGGGGGGGTACTGTTGTGAATTGTACTTTTTGGCTCCCTCTTGTGGTCACTAGTAGTGTTGAGCATTCCGATACCGCAAGTATCGGGTATCGGCCGATATTTGCTGTATCAGAATTCCGATACCGAGATCCGATACTTTTGTGGTATCGGGTATCGGTATCGAAACAACATTAATGTGTAAAATAAAGAATTAAAATAAAAAATATTGCTATATTCACCTCTCCGACGCAGCCTGCACCTCACCGAGGGAACCGGCAGCGTTGTTTGCTTAAAATTCGCGCTTTAACCTCCTTACGTGAAGTCCCGGCTTGTGATTGGTCGCGCGCCGCCCATGTGGCCGCGACGCGACCAATCACAGCAAGCCGTGACGTAATTTCAGCTCCTTCAGGATTTTAAAATTACGTTCCGGGTTTGTGATGTGACCGCGACGCAACCAATCACAAAGCCGGAAAGTAATTTTAAAATCCTGAAGGACCTGAAATTACGTCACGGCTTGCTGTGATTGGTCGCGTCGCGGCCACATGGGCGGCGCGCGACCAATCACAAGCCGGGACTTCACGTAAGGAGGTTAAAGCGCGAATTTTAAGCAAACAACGCTGCCGGTTCCCTCGGTAAGGTGCAGGCTGCGTCGGAGAGGTGAGTATAGCAATATTTTTTATTTTAATTCTTTATTTTACACATTAATATGGTTCCCAGGGCCTGAAGGAGAGTTTCCTCTCCTTCAGACCCTGGGAACCATCAGGAATACCGTCCGATACATGAGTCCCATTGACTTGTATTGGTATCGGGTATCGGTATCGGATTAGATCCGATACTTTGCCGGTATCGGCCAATACTTTCCGATACCGATACTTTCAAGTATCGGACGGTATCGCTCAACACTAGTCACTAGTGATTTGGCACTTGGATTGTCTTTTGCCAGGTTTGTGCTCACCTGCTTCGTTAGGCCTGGGGTGTTGCTATTTAAACTTCCTGGATTCTCAGTCCAGTGCCTGGCTTCGCTGTAATCAGTTCACTTCTGTTTGCTCCTGTCTTCAGGTCCTGCTTCTTTGCAAGATAAGCTAAGTCCTGCTTTCGTACTCTTGATCATTTGCATTGTTTATATTTTTTGTCCAGCTTGTACAATATGTGATTCCTGTTATTGCTGGAAGCTCTAGGGGGGCTGATATTCTCCCCCCACACCGTTAGTCAGTTTGGGGGTTCTTGGATATTCAGCGTGGATATTTTGCAGGGTTTTTTGCTGACCATATAAGTCTTCTTACTATATTCTGCTATTAGTCAGTGGGCCTCTCTTTGCTAAATCTAGTTCATTCTTACGTTTGTCCTTTCTTCTTACCTCACCGTTATTATTTGTTGGGGGCTTGTATTACTTTGGGGTCTTTTCTCTGGAGGCAAGAGAGGTCTTATTTTCCCTGATAGGGGTAGTTAGTTCTCCGGCTGGCGCGAGACGTCTAGAATCAACGTAGGCACGTTCCCCGGCTGCTGTTAGTGTTTGTGCTAGGATCAGGTATATGGTCAGCCTAGTTACCACGTCCCTATGAGCTGGTATTTATGTTCGCAGACTTTGCTGTAATCTTTGAGGTCCCCTGCCATTGGGATTATAACACCCATTATACTGTATGGAGCATTATATGAAGCTCATTATTCTGTATGGAGCATAATATTGGGCTCATTATTCTGTTTGGAGCAATATATGGGGCTCATTATTCTGTATAGAGGACTATGTGGTGCCAATTATACTGTATGGAGCACTATATGGGGCCATTATACTGTATGGGGCAATATATGGGGCTCATTATTCTGTTTGGAGCAATATATGAGGCTCATTATTCTGTATAGAGGTCTATACTGTCCGGTTTGTGAGCTAATGTAGAATGCACAATAGATATCACTCATGTAATGTAAGAAGTAAGTGAAATCTTTGGCTTTGTACTATACCTATATTTCTCTGCCGTATCCATACATTATGAATTGTGGTATGTGTTAAAGGGGCCCACTGGGACTCTTTCGCCCAGGGCCCATGAAAACCTATAGCCGGCCCTGAGTATCGGACAAAGAATCTTCCCTAACCGTCCCCATTGGCTTTAACAGGGACCTGCGGAAGACATCAGATATTTTGAAGGAGGTGGGCCGCTGTAGTCTGTTGGTCACCGGATTGACTACCTCTACAATTTTATATGGACCAATAAACTTGGGGCTCAGCTTCATAGAGGGTATCTTAAGCTTGATATTACAGGTGTATAACCACACCTTCTCCCCTTCTACAAACGCCGGACCTGGCCCCCTCCTCCTGTCTGCAAATCGTTTGTACCTTTTCTGGGCTTTAGTGATGTGCGTCTGAACCTCCCTCCAAAGATTTCTCAAACACTGCACCATGCATTCGGCTCCAGGACAACATGAATCCATGCAGGAAAATTCCCCAAAATGTGGGTCAAACCTATAGTGGACCTGAAAGGGGGACATTCCAGTGAACTGACTCACACGAGAGTTGAACGCAAATTCTGCCATGGGCAATACCTCATACCAGTCCTCCTGTCTGGAAGAGGCCAGGCATCTCAAAATTTGCTCCAAAGATTGGTTCATGCGTTCAGTTTGTCCTTTAGACTCCAGGAGATAGGCAGCGTAATCCCCAGCTTCTTACAAAAAGCCCTCCAAAACCTGGCCACAAACTGCACACCTCTGTCCGACCCCACATTCACAGGCACTCAATGAAACTGAACAACATGCTGTATAAATAAGCTGGCCAAGGTTTCAGCAGATGGTAATGCGGGTAGAGGTACGAGGTGGGCTTGTTTGGAGAACCTATCCACCGCTATCTATACCACTGAGTTGCCCCTGGAAGGAGGGAGATTTGTGATAAAGTCCATGGACAAATGTGTCCATGGCCTATCCGGAATTGGCAAAGGCACCAATTCCCCGGCCGGCTGAGTATGAGAAAGCTTGGAACGGGCGCACAAACCACATGCAGTCACAAACTTTTTACCATCCGATACCATAGAGGGCCACCAGATACCTCTAGCAACTGCCCCCAGCATAGCTGCAGTCCCAGGATGGGCACTTAACACAGAATCATGCAGGAGTCTGAGACGGAACCGTTCTGGTACAAACAATTTACCTTGAGGTAAACCAGGAGCCTGGGTTTGGGCCTCCAAAATCTCTCTCTGCAAATTGGATGAGATTCCAGCCACCACTACTCCTGGCTGAAGAATGGAGGAGGGAGGTTCTGGAGGGGACACAGAGTCAAAGCTTCGGGATAAAGCATCAGCCTTAATATTTTTAGATCCCAGGCGATATGTGATGGTAAATTGAAATCGAGAAAAAAGCACCCACCGAGCCTGTCTGGGTGTCAATCTCTTGACAGACTCAATATAGACCAAATTTTTATGATCAGTGATAACTGTAATGGGATGGACAGCCCCCTCCAGGAAATGCCATTCTCCAAAAGCCAACTTAACCGCCAACAATTCCCTATTGCCGACATCATAATTTCTCCCAGCTGGAGAGAATTTTTTAGAAAAGAAGGCGCATGGCTTCAGATTAGTGAGTGTTGAAGGACCTTGAGGCAAAACTCCCCCACCCCCACCTCAGAAGCGTCAACCTCCGCAATAAAGGGTTGTACCAACACAGGAGCTGAAGTAAAACATTTTTTCAGTGTCATGAAAGAATTTTTTGCAGCCACGGACCAATTTTTCACATCAGAGCCCTTGAGGGTGAGGTTTGTCAAAGGCTTTACGACCTGTGAAAAACCCTTAATGAACTTCCTATAGAAGTTAGCAAAGCCCAAAAATCACTGCAATCCCTTCAAGTCATGAGGCTGCACCCAATCTGCAATGGCCTGGACCTTTTTAGGATCCACAGAGAATCTCTCCCCTGACACAATTAAACCCAGAAAAGACAGTTCTTGAACAAAAAAATGAACATTTTTCCAGTTTATCATATAAATGATTCTCCCTGAGTCTCCTAAGAACCATACGCAGATGGTGCAAGTGGGTTTACTGTCCACTGAGTACACTAAAATGTTATCCAGATAGATGACCACATAGTGCCCAGTTAGGTCAGAGAAAATAACATTAATGACATTTTGAAAAATGGCAGGAGCATTTATGAGACCAAAGGGCATAACTAAGTTTTCAAGCAGCCCCTCAGTCGTCAGGAACACTGTTTTCCATTCATCCCCTTCCTGGACCCTTATAAGGTTTTAAGCCCCTCGTAAATCAAGCTTAGAGAACCATTTGGCCCCCGTGAGTTGGTTACATAAATTGGGGATCAGGGGAAGAGGGTATGTGTTTTTTTACCATAATCTTGTTCAGTTCCCAAAAGTTGAGGCACAGCCGCAAACCACCATCTTTTTATGAAAAAGAACCCCACTGCCATGGGTGAAACAGAAGGCCGAATATGCCCCTTGTGGATACGCTCTGCTATGTACTCCTTCATGGCTTAATGCTCAGGCTTGAACACATTAGGTGAGCCTTGGGTAACTGGCTCCAGGGACTAAATCAATGGCACTGTTGAAAGGTCTATGTGGTGGAAGCGCCTCAGCCTAGCTTTCGGATAACACATCTTCAAAGTCCTTCCGGTATTCCGGAATAACCTCTAGACTGACAGATGACACAGATACAGATTTTACAGGGGTGACAAGAGGTACCAGCTTACAACATATACTGTTATCCTTTCACCCAATCAATGATAGGATTATGGCGTTGAAGCCAAGGCATTCCTAGTACCAGTCCAGTAGGCAAATTATCTAGAACAAAACAACTTAATTTTTCCACATGAGTAGAACCCACTTTCAGAGAAAAAACTTCAGACATGAAACAAATTCTGTCCTGGGTGAGAGGAGACAAGTCAATAGCCACAATTTTAACAAGATCCTTAAGCCTGACTGTCTCTATCTTATTTAGAGTCACCACCTGGGCATCGACCAGCTTAATGTGAGAACCGCAGTCAACAAAGGCGGTGGTCATGACAGGACAGCCAGCAAGTTCCAATTCCACCTGAAGCAAAATTTGATCATTACCCAGACTCCTTTTCATCACTCCTCTAGCACAGAGCCTCCGATCCATACGGACTGCCTGCATCATGGCGTCCTCCAGGGTATCGGGGGAGAGTGTAATGCCAGAACATTCTGTAAACGGTCAGACAGGCCACTGAGGAACAACCCCCTCATGGTAACATCATTCCAGGATACTTCAGCTGCCCAGCATCTAAACTCTGAGCAGAACCATTCGGCTGAGTGCCTCTCAGTGTCACACTCATCACCTTATCCTCTGCCAGACGCACTCTATCAGGCTCGTCATAAATGTGCCCCTAAACCTCAAACAACAGGTACACCAACATACGTTCAGGAGCAAAGGGAGAGAGAAAGCCCATGCCTGTGGATCCCCCCTTAAAAAGGACATAATGATCCCCACCCTCTGCCTTTCATTACCAGAATTTCGGGGTCATAACTCAAAAAACAACTTGCATCCTTCTTTAAAAACCCTAAACTATTTTTTATCCCCAGAAAAATTGTCAGGTAAGTTTACCAGTGGTTCGGGGTCAACTAGGGATACATCAGTGGGGCCCCCATCCTGAGTCCCCAACAAAACAGGTTCCTGTAGAGCACCAGCCACATCTCTCTTCACCTGCTGGTGCAAGTGAACCAGGGCTTGGTGCTCCATGGACAGCTTCTGCATAAGTTGGAAGAGCTCATTAACCTGCTCCATGAGAGCCCGTACCGGATCCATAATAAACTCTCACCTAACCACCTGGAAGAGACTGTATGGTCAGTCATAATGTCAAGGATCCTGGGGATCCTGGGTATAACTACTGCTGAGAGGCTACCAGCCGCAGTAAGGGAGCCCAGAGCAGAATGGCGGAGAACTCACTGGGTAGCAAGTAGGACCTGAACCATGAGACAGAGGGGGAGTGGCCCGGGGCAGAGCCAGGAGCTGGGGTGCAAAGGAGGCGACCAGCACCAGAGAGTAGTCAAACATGCCGAGGTCAATAACCAAGGGACAAGCAAGGTACTGGAGGGTGAGACAGAAGGATAGTCAGGTGGAAGCCGGAGGTCAGAAAGCCAAGTAAGCAAATGAATAGAAACACAAAGCAGAGAAACTGAGAGGATCAAACAGACCAGATGAAGCAGGGAAAGCAAACAAACAAGACAGTATGCATAAGCACAACAGGGTGTCAGGCACACAGACAAAGTGAAAGTATGACTGACAGAGAATCCTAGTCCAGTGTGAGTATAAATATCCCTCCCAGATACAAAAGGAGGCCACAACAATTAACCCTGAGAGGACAGGACATTAACCCTGTCCAAACCATGACAGCTGCATTCTGTCTTTTTATTTTCACTTGGAATTTATTATTTTTTCATGCTAAGTACCAAATACTGTACCAGCAGAAAGCTGCTTCTGGATTCAGTCAATGTGAATCTATTGTCTGAAATAAGTAGTGATTTGTGACCCTAGATGCAGTTCATTTTTTCCTCTTTGCGTGGATTTGATCATTCATAAATTTGACTTGCAACTATTTAGCATGTGATTAGTTATGCAGATTCTTGTCATGTCGCTGCATTGTTACTGTTTGCTCCTGGTCGTGGAAAAATCTTTTTCTTCCTATATACTACAAATTAAAACCTGCTCTCACATTTTGTAATAGCTCAGTGTGTTATAAGGTGGATTCCCAAGTGAAAGGTCACTAGTTTGAATGGAGAAGCAGCGATGAAGAAGATTTCCCAAGAAAAGAGAAATAGCAGTCTTTCGGCCAAAAAAATTCCCAAACTGCATCATGTGAGTGCCATGACAGTTGAAAGAATACAAAATGAAGTCTGTCCATCCATTCAAAAACCAAGAGGTGGATGTCTATCCAAAATATTGGCGTCAGCAATTCAGTTCATCACAAGGTCTATCAGTTCTGGCATGACAAACATGACAGTGGAGGTAGCTAATATGCTTCATAATAGTGATATCAAAAATGTATATGCAAGCACCATGCGACACACATTACACAAGTCTGAAATGGTAGCCCGAAAAGAGATGAAGAGGTCACAACGACAATATCATCATAAGAGTTTGCAGAAAAGTACAAAAAGTGGACAGTAGAAGATTGGAAACTGGTGATTTGGAACGATGAGATGAAAATCAATAGACTCGTCTCTGATGGGTGCAAATGGGTCTGGAAGAAACAAGGTAAATTGAGGCTACCAGATAGAGAAATTGAAGGAACTGTAAAGTTCAGTGGAGGAAGCCTGATGATATGGGGTTGTTTCACAGCCAAAGGCGTTGGATACTTGACCAAAATCAATGGTGGTCTCAATGCTTAGCTATTTGTGAGTATCCATCAAGACGAGTTGCTTTGCACACTCAAGTACTATGGGTATGAAAAGGAGGACATAGTGTTCCAGCAGGACAATGACCCGAAGCATATGTCGAGAATGGAGAAGAAATGGTTCAATGACAATGAAGTACAGGTGCTTGATTGGCCCCCACAGTTCCCAGATCTTAATCCATTCGGACATTTATGGATAGAGTTGAAGAAAAAACCATACATACCCAAGTGAGTCGACCAGTATGCATCAACTTTGGGAATGTGTATAAGAGACCTGGGATCATATTTCGGTTGAGATATGCTTGAATCTAATCGAGACCAGGCCCAGAAGGATACAGGCACTGTCCAAAGCCAAAGGTGGATTTACAAAATACTAACAAAATAATAAATATTAAAATTTAGATTTTTAGGAGCAAAACAGCAACATTGTAGTAACATGACAAGAATCAGCATTACTAATCATATGCTAAATAGTTTCAAGTCAACTTTTTGTATGAGATAACCTAGATGATTGTTTGTAAAATGACGGTAGCCTCACGTTCAAACCTGTAGTGGATGTTGAGATATGGAGCCTGAAAGCTAAAAGTTGAAAACATTGTTACCCCTTTGTTCATCAGTGTACATTTTTTGCACACAGTAAATTGTGTGCATTATTATTTTATTTTTTTAATTACAGGGCTTGAGGTCCCTAGTGTTAAGCAGCTGTGCTCATTACATCCATATGACAAAAGAAGGCTAGGAGTGAGGGAGCATAACATCGTGTGGTATTGACCTTAAGTAAGAAATTGAAGCTCATAAAGCAAAATATAGTGTATAAAGTGAACTAGGTAGAAGAATCAATAAAGGATGAAGCCAAGTGATCGATCCGTGAGTCCTTTAATAAAGGTAGGAAGTGTTTAAATTGATTCATATTTCAAAGTGAAATATTACATGAGAAGTTTAAGGGAATAAATGACAAGGAAACTAATTAAAAATTATTTTTAAAAAGTTCTGTTAAAAGTTTAGATGATTGGATCAGGCAATATTCTAAATTGTCTGTGCAGATGTTCCAGATAAATTAGAATTTAATGTCACTTATCATGGTTTGGGGTTGCTCTCCATCTCCTATGCATAATAAATATAAAATGTAAAAAATAAAAAAATATATATTTATACCCAACTCACCACTCACCTCTCCGGCCACTCCCGTTGCACCCTGCCCACTGTTCGGTCCTACCCACCTCCATCGTGTTGCATCTCCGACCTATTGTCCCCTCTAGGCTTGGGTTTCTGGCTTGATCAGGGCCCAAAGTTAACTATCCATGCTCAGTGACCTCCGGGCCAGTAGTCAAAAGTCACAGTTTGACATTGACTCTAGTCTGGGACTTCCTGCTATGAAAAGTCCCCAGAGCATGCATAGTGAATTTAAGGTGTGTTAACATAGCAGAACTGATATAATAGAACAAAATGCATATTCCCCCAAAAAAGAGGATACTCTCAAAAGAGCTATATCAAATACATAAAGACTATAGAGAGTTTAGTTATCCTAATAATGGTATGGATTAACTTTAGGAATCCAAAGCTTGCCATGTCAAAGAGTACAAAATATCTTTATTAATTAACTAGTAGTGTTGAGCGATACCGTCCGATACTTGAAAGTATCGGTATCGGAAAGTATCGGCCGATACCGGCAAAGTATCGGATCTAATCCGATACCGATACCCGATACCAATACAAGTCAATGGGACTCAAGTATCAGACGGTATCCCTGATGGTTCCCAGGGTCTGAAGGAGAGGAAACTCTCCTTCAGGCCCTGGGATCCATATTAATGTGTAAAAGAAAGAATTAAAATAAAAAATATTGCTATACTCACCTCTCCGACGCAGCCTGGACCTCACCGAGGGAACCGGCAGCGTTCTTTGCTTAAAATGCGCGCGTTTACTTCCTTCCGTGACGTCACGGCTTGTGATTGGTCGCGTGCCGCCCATGTGGCCGCGACGCGACCAATCACAGCAAGCCGTGACGTAATTTTCAGGTCCTCAATGCCTAATTCTAGGCATTCAGGATTTTAAAATTACGTTCCGGCTTGTGATTGGTCGCGTCGCGGTCACATGGGCGACGCGACCAATCACAAGCCGTGACGTCACGGGAGGCAGGAGACGCGCGCATTTTAAAATTACGTCGCGGCTTGTGATTGGTCGCGTGCCGCCCATGTGACCGCGACGCGACCAATCACAAGCCGGAACGTAATTTTAAAATCCTGAATGCCTAGAATTAGGCATTGAGGACCTGAAAATTACGTCACGGCTTGCTGTGATTGGTCGCGTCGCGACCACATGGGCGGCACGCGACCAATCACAAGCCGTGACATCACGGAAGGAAGTAAACGCGCGCATTTTTAGCAAAGAACGCTGCCGGGTCCCTCGGTGAGGTCCAGGCTGCGTCGGAGAGGTGAGTATAGCAATATTTTTTATTTTAATTCTTTCTTTTACACATTAATGTTGTTTCGATACCGATACCCGATACCACAAAAGTATCGGATCTCGGTATCGGAATTCCGATACCCGCAAGTATCGGCCGATACCCGATACTTGCGGTATCGGAATGCTCAACACTATTAACTAGTATACATAGGCAAAATGGTGAAATCAATAACTAAAATCCATAGAGCAAAAATCATTACATATTGAAAAACAGGCGGACAGCAATACAACCATGAAGCAAGGGAAGGCATACAATGTAAAAGAGTGGGAGACCTCCAGAGTCCAGACACACAATTAGATATATGTTCATTTAAAGAGCATGTTGCTCAATAACAAAGGTATATATGTGTGCACCAGAGTGATCCCACCTCGATCATAACAAAAGGGCAAGAGGAAATATTATAATGTTTGGAGAATTCCATACTCAATAATTATTTACCCAATGTATATATTGGTATAGAGCAATTGCCAAACATGATAGGAGTAATTTTTAAAGTTCCACATGTACATGCAAACATAAGATATCACCACTTCTTACCCATAATGATACCGAACCAATGCGCTGATGCCCCGACGCCCGTTTTGCTGTTGCTTCCTCAGACGGCATAGTGAATTTAAGGGCCTGCTCATGGCTGAATATCGCAGCCTAGAGTGAACATCATTCCAGAGATGTGGTGTGATAGAGGCATGGACAGAGGCTAATTTTTCTGGCTGCCCCTACTGCTCTCTGCCCACTGTCCAGTCTTCTGTGCCTCTGACATGTCTCATCTACAGCCTGGTATTCACTTTAGGCAGAGTGAATAGGCCTCGGAGATTTCAGCACATGTGTAGTGATTAGTGAGGAGCAAATACATTTGGCACTATTTGTTACTCGCACGAACAGTATGCTATTTGGGGCTATTTGTTACTCAGCGAGTAATTAGTTACTCACCTCTGTATATTGGAGTGACCTGCCCAGCATGTTTGGCACTTTATTTTCAGCCAATGAACATGTTGGGCTGGCTTGCTAATCACTGTGACACCGGCCCCATCTTTGGTGTGGCATTACTGTGATTGGCTGGCCTTACAGCATCATAGGGGATATTTAAAGGCTGCTGGCACCATCTTGTGGGCATTGCAGCCAGAAACAGCGTAGGAAGAGCATAGTGTGAGCATAGGGAGAGTAAAAGGAGCATAACGAGAGTGATAGGAACTTATAGGGAGCATTATTCATTCCAAAAAGCTCTTTTATGAACTAAAGATTGTGAACATTAGTTCTTTGTTAGGTGGAGATAGCGTAGGGAGAGATTTAATAGGAGGGAGAGTAAAAGGCAAGCATCTGGGTGTTTTATCATCATTGCAAGTACATGCTGCAGATCTGTGCTATTTTCCACTGTGTTGTATAATTAGTATTAGGAACAGAATGTGGGATTAGAGTGAAATAGACAAGGTTTCATCCACTACCAAAATTTAAAAATCAGCTATTTGTAGAAGCAAATAATATAAGGTAGTGTCACGACATAATTGTTGGGTGACCAGGGACCAAGGGCTCCTTCCCTGTCCTCAACACTAGTGGATGCCCTAGCTCCCCCTGCCTGGGATACTTCAGATGATGAAGATGTCAAGGTCTCTGTTTTTGCCTTATCTCCTAAGTTAGCCTTCCGTCTGTTCTCCTCCCCCACCCAGGGAACAGGGGATGCTACTGTGCACCATAGTACACCAACCTGACAAACAAGGCAACACAGACAAGGGTTAACAGAAAACTACAGGCATACAAAATATTCACTCACATGTAACAGAGGAATACACAGAGGTGTGAGGGGAGGGAAATAAACAAAAACAGAGCAGGATAAGGAATTACCAGGCATACAAACCAAGCAACAGTCACTAATAACTCCTTCAACTCTCCTTCTCATATGTGCTCCTCTCCCACTGTTAGCCATACAGCAAATGCTATCTCTGATGAGGATTAGTAACAGAGCCCAGAATATAACGGGAAAAGTAGTGGCTAACCGAGCACAGCTGTGAGCACAGGGATTTCCAACATGGCCAGTTAACCCCTGTTCTTCCAGAAGAAATAAACACATTTAAAATGATGAAGTGCTTCTTCTTGGGGTCAGAGTAGGAGAAATCAGATGCTGTGGTCTTCTGGCTCTACACTGTCATGGTAACCCAGTGACAGGTAGTACCAGCATATGCAAAACCATTTTTTTGGGAGCTACATAATATTCCTGTGTAGCAGCCTATAATTTTTTTTACCGCAAAATAATATTCCTCAGTGCCAGGATATAGAAACATCCATGTTAAAATCTAATTTCTAAGTAATATTCCTCATCTATTGCTTAAATACCTAGGATTTGTCTGTCAGTTGTGAGACTGACGCAAAACCTTTTGAGCTACTGAAACTTCACTATCCATATATAAGAAGAAAGAGAACACTCACCAGTCTTCACGATTTCAGTCCTTTATTGCAAATAAATCCAGATAAAATTCATGGCCGCGGGGGAGGGAGCCGAAGCTCGTGTGAGCAGGGAAAAAACAGGGACTTTAATATGACTGAGTTTAAAATTGACCTCTTTAAATCCATCAGGAAAATCCATCTTTTTAAAGCGTTTACTAATAAAGTTACTGCCAGTAATATACCAGAGGGGGAGAGTCCATGTACTATTGGCCCTCTGGGCTTTATGGCAGGCACAGGTGCTCTAGCTGACATGAGAGAAGATGCAAGGCTGTTATTGGATATAGCGGAGGATTCTGCTGAATCCAATTGCGGTAATGTAGACGAGACAGCTCCCTTTAGGGGAGGAGTTCCTTCCAGGATTATGCCTATGGTCTCTCCAGGCAATTTAATTGATTTATTTGAAGCTCAGGTCATCAGGGATGTGGAGGCACTCATTTACCAGAGACCCCCCAGCAATCTGACGGTGGAAGAGAGTAAGGCTCTACAGGAGATTTGTGCTTGGGAGGACACAATAGTAAGGGCTGCCGATAAGGGGGGTAAAATTGTGTTACTTCCCAG
The DNA here is from genome assembly GCF_051348905.1 of Ranitomeya variabilis. Classification (NCBI taxonomy): domain Eukaryota; kingdom Metazoa; phylum Chordata; class Amphibia; order Anura; family Dendrobatidae; genus Ranitomeya; species Ranitomeya variabilis. Next base: position 898,463,942 of record NC_135233.1, read on the forward strand.
ATCCTACTATATTGCCGAAGCCAGGAGGCAATTGTCGGATGTTACTGTTTATAGGCTGCTCCCGAAGAGTCCATTGCAAAAGTACAAGAACTAATTGAGATCTTATCTGAGAAAGTATGTGGAATTGGGTATTCTTTCACAAAAAAAGCGGAGAAACTGCTGCCGGAGTTCCCCACCAGACCCCACTGGTACCACATCCCTAAGGTGCACAAGTCTGTGGATTGCCCACCTGGACGGCCAATCGTGTCTGGGATAGGGTCGCTCACTGAGCCCCTGTCCCAGTACATTGATTGGTTGTTACGTCCTATGTTGAAAGATATTCCGGCTTATTTGAAGGATACTAATTCTTTTCTCAGTAGTATCCAAGGTATTGAATGGCAGGAAAATTATTCTTTGGCTTCGATAGATGTAGAAAGTTTGTACACAAGGATCCCCCCAAAAATAGGGGTTGAAGCCATCGAACAGATCTTGTGCACCACTGATAAAAACCGTGAATTTATCGTTTTATATGTGAAGGATTAGACTTTATCCTTACGCATAATGCGTTTATGTTTTTGGATGAATGGTATGTTCAAGAAGTGGGGACTGCGATGGGGACTCCGGCAGCTTGTACCTTCGCTAATCTGTTTTTGGGACTCTTCGAGGAGAAATATGTTTATGCAAATGATAACAGTTTTTTGCGGCATATAACATTTTATCGAAGGTACATTGACGATATAGTGGTGATCTGGGACGGAACAGAGGATGCTTTCAATAGTTTTGTAACGTACCTGAACCAGAATAATAATATAAACATGGCATTTACATCAGTATTTGGAGGACAGCAATTGGAATTCCTGGATGTCTTGGTAGAGATTAAAGAGGACAAGATCTGTACGTCACTTTACCGCAAACCAGTGGCAGGTTACACTATGGTGCATTTTAACAGCTTCCACCCGATGCACACTAAGCATTCCCTGCCCCATAGTCAGTTTTTGAGAGTAAGCTGGGTCAATAATACAGATGAGGGTTTTGACCGGCAGTCAAAAGAGATGGAAGCCAGATTTAAACAAAGGGGTTATCCAGAAAATGTATTGATGGCAGCGAAGGACAAGGTGGTAAGTGAGAGGAGATTGTTTAGCAAGAAGAAAGTGCCTGCCCTTAGGGCCAATCTAGGGAAAAGGTTCACTTTTTGTTTCCAATATAGTAATATGGATCAGCAAATACGGCTGGCCATTAAGAAAAATTGACACATTTTAGGGCGGGATAAAGAGCTAGCTGAGGTAGTAGCTAGAGGCCCCCTAATAGCCAACAAACAAAGTGTCAGGTTGAGAGATAAATTGGTGAAAAATCGGATTGTTAGATCGAATTAGAATTGGCTAAATGCTACGGTCCCTAAAGGTAACTTCAAGTGCGGGCATTGTGCGTGTTGTAAACAGCACGTAACAGATCGGATTTTACATATAGGCGCAGTAGAGCATATGGTCAAAGATTTCATAACATGTAGGACAGATCAAGTAGTATACGTGATCTTCTGTCCCTGTAGATATTACTACATAGGGAAAACAATCCGGCCACTATATGTCCGTTTTCGTGAGCATTGCAGGTCAGTGACATCAGGGAAAGGAGTACCGCGTTTGATTGCGCATGTGAGAGAGAAACACGGCGGTAACACTGAGATTCTTACCTTTGCTGGGATTGAGAAAGTTGGTCTGCCGGCGCGAGGGGGCAATTTAGACAACTTGCTACTCAGATGTGAGGCAAGATGGATTATGTGCAGTAACGCATTGGGGCCATTGGGCTTTAACGATAGGGTGGACATGTCGATTTTCCTTTAATCTGTCTTTAATGTTAGCGGTACTGTGTGGTAATGATAATAACTATAGCTGTGTTTAATAGTTTGCTGTTTCCGATAGTTAAGATAGAATGTTTAATAATTCGTGAGTTGAAGTACCATCTCTGGAATAATTGTATACGCTTTGGTTGTCAGCCTTGGTGAAAGTGTTTATTTAGCCTAGATATAGGCATTGGTTTTATGAGGTGCTATTTTAATGTTGTGTATTTTATGGTTTGTGGGAGGGGTTTTGGCGGGGGGTTGTGTCATGGCCGGCACTACATTTCCACCGTCTCACCTGTGCACAAACTGACCTGTAGAAGCGCAAGCACAGCGCGAAACAGCTGTCATCCCTGTCTTTTCCCTGCTCACTCGGCCATGAATTTTATCTGGATTTATTTGCAATAAAGGACTGAAATCGTGAAGACTGGTGAGTGCCCTCTTTCTTCTTATATATGGAATGTGCTGATGGACGTTTTTTTTCAGAGGAGCACCATAAAAGTCGCGATTGACTGACTGTATTGTTTGTTAAGTCTGCGTATCACATCCTGATTTGAGTCTGGGAAGAGCCTCATAGACGGGGACAGTGCCGCTCTTTCTGTTACTTTTTTGCTGAAACTTCACTATGTACCATTAATTTCCCTGAGTCTGCTGTTAACCCCTTCATGACCCAGCCTATTTTGGCCTTAATGACCTTGCCGTTTTTTGCAATTCTGACCAGTGTCCCTTTATGAGGTAATAACTCAGGAACGCTTCAACGGATCCTAGCGATTCTGAGATTGTTTTTTCGTGACATATTGGGCTTCATGTTAGTGGTAAATTTAGGTCGATAATTTCTGAGTTTATTTGTGAAAAAAACGGAAATTTGGCAAAAATTTTGAAAATTTTGCAATTTTCACATTTTGAATTTTTATTCTGTTAAACCAGAGAGTTATGTGACACAAAATAGTTAATAAATAACATTTCCCACATGTCTACTTTACATCAGCTCAATTTTGGAAACAATTATTTTTTTTGCTAGGAAGTTATAAGGGTTAAAATTTGACCAGTAATTTCTCATTTTTACAACAAAATTTACAAAACCATTTTTTTAGGGACCACCTCACATTTGAAGTCAGTTTGAGGGTTCTATATGGCTGAAAATACCCAAAAGTGACACCATTCTAAAAACTGCACTCCTCAAGGTGCTCAAAACCACATTCAAGAAGTTTATTAACCCTTCGGGTGTTTCACAGCAGCAGAAGCAACATGGAAGGAAAAAATGAACATTTAACTTTTTAGTCACAAAAATGATCTTTTAGCGAAATTTTTTTTATTTTCCCAAGGGTAAAAGGAGAAACTGGACAACGAACGTTGTTGTCCAATTTGTCCTGAGTACGCTGATACCTCATATGTAGGGGTAAACCACTGTTTGGGCGCACGGCAGGGCTCGGAAGGGAAGGAGCGCCATTTGACTTTTTCAATGAAAAATTGGCTCCAATCTTTAGCGGACACCATGTCGCGTTTGGAGAGCCCCCGTGTGCCTAAACATTGGAGCGCTCCCACAAGTGACCCCATTTTGGAAACTAGACCCCCCAAGGAACTTATCTAGAAGCATAGTGAGCACTTTAAACTCTCAGGTGCTTCACAAATTGATCCGTAAAAATGAAAAAGTACTTTTTTTCACACATTTCTTTTAGCCTTAATTTTTTCATTTTCACATGGGCAACAGGATAAAATGGATCCTAAAATTTGTTGGGCAATTTCTCCTGAGTATGTTGATACCTCATATGTGGGGGTAAACCACTGTTTGGGTGCACGGCAAGGCTCGGAAGGGGAGGCGTGCCATTTGACTTTTTGAATGGAAAATTAGCTCCAATCGTTAGCGGACACCATGTCGCGTTTGGAGAGCCCCTGTGTGCCTAAACATTGGAGCTCCCCTACAAGTTACCCCATTTTGGAAACTAGACCCCCAAAGGAACTTATCTAGATGCATAGTGAGCACTTATAACCCCCAGGTGCTTCACAGAAGTTTATAACGCAGAACCGTGAAAATAAAAAATAATTTTTCTTTCCTCAAAAATGATTTTTAGCCCAGAATTTTTTATTTTCCCAAGGGTAATAGGAGAAATTGGACCCCAAATGTTGTTGTCCAGTTTGTCCTGAGTACAATGATACCCCATATATGGGGGCAAACCACTGTTTGGGCGCACGGCAGGGCTCGGAAGGGAAGGCACGCCATTTGGCTTTTTGAATGGAAAATTAGCTCCAATCATTAGCGGACACCATGTCGCGTTTGGAGAGCCCCTGTGTGCCTAAACATTGGAGCTCCCGCACAAGTGACCCCATTTTGGAAACTAGACCTCCCAAGGAACTAATCTAGATGTGTGGTGAGCACTTTGAACCCCCAAGTGCTTCGCAGAAGTTTATAACGCAGAGCCGTGAAAATAAAAAATAATTTTTCTTTTCTCAAAAATGATTTTTTAGCCCACAATTTTTTATTTTCCCAAAGGTAACAGGAGAAATTGGACCCCAAAAGTTGTTGTCCAGTTTCTCCTGAGTACGCTGATACCCCATATGTGGGGGTAAACCACTGTTTTGGCACACGTCGGGGTTCGGAAGGGAAGTAGTGACGTTTTGAAATGCAGACTTTGATGGAATGCTCTGCGGGCGTCAAGTTGCGTTTGCAGAGCCCCTGATGTGCCTAAACAGTAGGAACTCCCCACAAGTGACTCCATTTTGGAAACTAGACCCCCAAGGGAACTTATCTAGATGTGTGGTGAGCACTTTGAACCCCCAAGTGCTTCACAGAAGTTTATAACGCAGAGCCGTGAAAATAATAAATGTGTTTCCTTTCCTCAACAATATTTTTTTAGCCCAGAATTTTTTATTTTTGCAAGGGTAACAGGAGAAATTGGACCCCAAAAGATGTTGTCCAGTTTCTCCTGAGTATGCTGATACCCCATATGTGGGGGTAAACCACTGTTTGGGCACATGCCGGGGCTCGGAAGGGAAGTAGTGACGTTTTGGAATGCAGACTTTGATGGAATGGTCTGCGGGCATCATGTTACGTTTGCAGAGCCCCTGATATGCCTAAACAGTAGAAACCCCCCACAAGTGACCCCATTTTGGAAACTAGACCCCCAAGGAACTTATCTAGATGTGTGGTGAGCACGTTCAATCCCCAAGTGCTTCACAGAAGTTTACAACGCAGAGCCGTGAAAATAAAAAATCATTTTTCTTTCCTCAAAAAAGATGTTTTAGCAAGCAATTTTTTATTTTCTCAAGGGTAACAGGAGAAATTGGACCCCAATATTTGTTGCCCAGTTTGTTGTGAGTACGCTGATACCCCATATGTGGGGGTAAACCACTGTTTGGGCACACGTCAGGGCTCGGAAGGGAAGTAGTGACATTTGAAATGCAGACTTTGATGGAATGGTCTGCGGGCGTCACATTGCATTTGCAGAGCCCCTGATGTGCCTAAACAGTAGAAACACCCCACAAGTGACCCCATTTTGGAAACTAGACCCCCCAAGGAACTTATCTAGATGTGTGATGAGCACGTTCAACCCCCAAGTGCTTCACAGAAGTTTACAACGCAGAGCCGTGAAAATAAAAAATCATTTTTCTTTCCTCAAAAAAGATGTTTTAGCAAGCAATTCTTTATTTTCACAAGGGTAACAGGAGAAATTGGGCCCCAATGTTTGTTGCCCAGTTTGTTGTGAGTACAGTGATACCCCATATGTGGGGGTAAACCACTGTTTGGGCGCACGTCAGGGCTCGGAAGGGAAGTAGTGACATTTGAAATGCAGACTTTGATGGAATGGTCTGCGGGCGTCATGTTGCATTTGCAGAGCCCCTCATGTGCCTAAACAGTAGAAACACCCCACAAGTGACCCCATTTTGGAAACTAGACCCCCGAAGGAACTTATCTAGATGTGTGGTGAGCACTTTCAACCCCCAAGTGCTTCACAGAAGTTTATAACGCAGAGCCATGAAAATAAAAAATAATTGTTCTTTCCTCAAAAATTATGTCTTAGCAAGTAATTTTTTATTTTTGCAAGGGTAACAGGAGAAATTGGACCCCAACAGTTGTTGCCCAGTTTGTCCTGAGTACGCTGGTACCCCAAATGTGGGGGTAAACCACTCTTTGGGCGCATGTCGGGGCTTGGAATGGAGGGAGCACCATTTGACTTTTTGAATGCAAGATTGGCTGGAATCAATGGTGGCGCCATGTTGCGTTTGCAGAGCCCCTGATGTGCCTAAACAGTGGATACCCCTCAATTCTAACTTCAACACTAACCCCAACACACCCCTAATACTAATCCCAACTGTAGCCATAACCCTAATCCCAACCCTAACCCCAACACACCCCTAACCACAACCCTAACCCCAACACACCCGTAACCCTAATTCCAACCCTAATCCCAACCCTAACCCTAATCCCAACCCTAACCACAACTGTAACCCCAACACACCCCTAACCCTATCCGTAACCCTAACCACAAGCCTATTCTTAACCCTATTTCCAACCCTAGCCCCAATTCCAGCCCTAACCCTAAGGGTATATGCCCACGTTGCGGATTCGTGTAAGATTTTTCCGCACGATTTTTGAAAAATCTGCAGGTAAAAGGCACTGCGTTTTACCTGCGGATTTACAGCAGATTTCCAGTGTTTTTTTGTGCAGATTTCACCTGCGGATTCCTATTGAGGAACAGGTGTAAAACGCTGCGGAATCCGCACAAAGAATTGACATGCTGCGGAAAATACAACGCAGCGTTTCTGCACGGAATTTTCCGCACCATGGGCACAGCGGATTTGGTTTTCCATAGGTGTACATGGTACTGTAAACCTGATGGAAAACTGCTACGAATTCACAGCGGCCAATCCGCTGCGGATCCGCGGCCAATCCGCTGCGGATCCGCGGCCAATCCGCTGTGGATCCGCGGCCAATCCGCTGCGGATCCGCAGCGAAATCCGCACATGCCATAACCCTAACCCTACCCCTAACCCTAACCCTACCTGTAACCCTAACCCTACCCCTAACCCTACCCGTAACCCTAACCCTAGTTCTAACCCTAACCCTAGTGGAAAAAGAAAAAAAAAAAATATATATTTTCTTTATTTCATTATTGTCCCTACCTATGGGGGTGATAAAGGGGGGGGTTTATTTATTATTTTTTTTATTTTGATCGCTGTGATAGAACCTATCGCAGCGATCAAAATGTACTTTTAACGAATCTGCCGACTGGCAGATTCGGCGGGCGCACTGAGCATGCGCCCGCCATTTTGGAAGATGGCGGCGCCCAGCGAGGAGGCGGACGGACACCGGGAGCCTCGGTAAGTATAAGGGGGGGAGATCGGGGCACGGGGGGGGGCGTCGGAGCACAGGGGGGTGGCATAGCAGCACGGGGGGAGCGGGCAGGAGCACGGGGCAGCGGAGCACAAGACCGAGGGGACCGGACCCCATAACGGAGCACTGGGGGGGCGATCGGTGGGGTGGGGGGGTGTCACATTAGTGTTTCCAGCCATGGCCGATGATATTGCAGCATCGGCCATGGCTGGATTGTAATATTTCACCAGTTTTTCAGGTGAAATATTACAAATCGCTCTGATTGGCAGTTTCACTTTCAACAGCCAATCAGAGCGATCGTAGCCATGGGGGGGTGAAGCCACCCCCCCTGGGCTGAAGCACCACTCCCCCTCTCCCTGCAGATCGGGTAAAATAGGAGTTAACCCCTTCACCTGATCTGCAGGGACGCGATCATTCCATGACGCCACATAGGCGTCATGGGTCGGATTGGCACGGGTTTTCATGACGCCTACGTGGCGTCATGGGTCGGGAAGGGGTTAATGTGTCTCATAAAGGTGATGCAAAAAAATCCCCCCAAAATTATATTTGATAAAAAAAGTGTATCTTCATCTAGCAGTTGTGCGACTGCTGCAATCCATGCAGAGATAATCAAATGCCACAATTTTGCAGTGGAAATAATTTTCATTAGTCAAGATTTGGAGTTTGTCAGCAAGGCAATCTTAAAAAAATCTTTATTTTCTATTGTTTTAAAAAATAGCGTATCTTTATCTAGCAGTTGTGTGAGTGGCGCAATACAAGTAGAGATAATCTTATGTGACAATTTAGCAGTGGCAGAGATTGCACCAGCCAAACTAAAAACCTGCTCAGACAACACACTTGTGGCAGGGCATGGCAGCAGCTCCACGGTGCACAAGGAGAGGTCAAATGTGCAGCTTGGACAACCAATAGTTAAAGGGAACTGAAGAATCAGGAAGGATGCTGGTATGGTCACTTAAGTAGTCCTTCACCATCTTGGCCAACTTCTCCCTCCTCATCATGGTTAGAGCCGGTACCTATGCCACTAGCATTGTCTGAGGGTAATCTTTTTAGCAAGTCTTCCACAACCGCCCTCTGGCATGCATAAAGTGAAAATGACATGTCTGCCTCCAACATGGGAGAATCAAATTTCTCCTTGTGCCGTGGGCTAAGAAATGTGCACAGCCAGTGTTTCATGTTGGACAAAATGTGTTTCACAGGAGGGTCTTGGGAAAGGCATATTGACATGAACTATGCCATGTGTGGGAGACTACAAAGAGTCATATGTTCAGTGTCCTCACTAGGAAGAACACTAACCATCCTCTTCTCCTCACGACACATAGCCTTCTCCTCCTCCTCTTCAGGCCATCCATGCTGGACAGGCATGAAGCTCCTGTCCCTCGCCATCACCCAATGTGACTTAAGAATATTGTGTGAGGCTGGGCTGTGCAGTATTAGCCACTGCAAAATCTTGCTCCATAGCCACCTGCTCGGCATTCAAAGCTTCCTCTTTAATTTTCTGCAGTGAACGTTTTAATAGACAGAGCAGCGGGATGGTCACGCTGACAATAGCGTCATCAGCGCTCACCATCTTGGTGCAGTACTCAAAGTTTTGAAGAACCTAACATATGTCAGCAAGCCACACCCACTTGGCAGTTTTTATGTGTGTTGGCTGAGTTTTACTCTGACGAGCAATGAGAAACAGGAATTCAGACATTGCTCTTTGCTGCTCACTAAGTCTTGCCAACATATGAACGCCTACTGCCCCAACAAATATATCTAATATCCCTGTGTTGCCCATTCAAAATTTTCTTTATAACCAGGATCCAAGTTGTACTGAGTATAGGAAGGAAACAACAAGGTGCGTTCGCAGCCCGGGGTCCACCATGCAGAGATATCTACTGCAAAGTAATTTGCGGCACTATATGGCGGTATAAGCGAACTCTGTTAACATCACAGAATCGCAAAGATATGAAAACGCTGTGCCCTGTTAACCTCACAGAGGATCACAGCTACCTAACTGAGCAAAGCAAAGAGTGGTCATGCAGACAGCATAGCACACAAACAACTCCTCACCGGAGGTGCCGGTATTCTAGGGGCTTATTACAGCCAACCCTGACCACATGCAGACATGACCACCAAGTAGCAAAGCTCATAACATAGGTTGACACTAGCGCATGGCCGTGTGGCCATGTGAACCTTATATAGCTGCAGCAGACAAGGACTTTCCTAGTGGTCCAATTGGAGCTGCTACAGGACCTGAGCGTGTGACCCCTGACCACCAATGAGAGGTCCTCCCGTGGGCATGCTCAGTGTGTGCAAAGCAGGACTTAGTCCCAGAAAAGCCTGCTTGCCACTGACCAGTGCTGGCTACAAAAGCAGAGTCTGGAAAGGCAGCAGTAACCCTTTGCACAGTATCAGGCTGAGCGAGACACTGAGACCAATGTCTCTGCTGAGCAGGCTCCACTGTGGCTCATGCAGAATGGGAGACCGCAGCAGACATGGCTCGAGATTCCCCCTGTGCAGCAGCGGGAGCTTGACCCCTAACACATGTATCATGTTCTTACATTCTTTATGCATTTAATAGTCCTCTGTGTCTGTACTTTTACACATACTGGTTTGCAACCGGTTCAAGCAGGTCAGAACAATTAAAGCAATTATCACCATCCACCGTTCGTGTCTCCCATATTTCCTCATAGATTGTGCGCTTGCGAGCAGGGTCCTCATTCTTCTTGGTATCTGTTGTTTATGTGATTGTTATTCTGTAATGTTTTTTATTGTCTGTACAAGTCCCCTCTAAAATGTAAAGTCTTGCGGAATATGTTGGCACTATAGAAATAAAATTATTTATTATTATTATAAAAGATCGAATTACAGTGTGTGGGCAGGTCACAAATCAGTCAGTGATGAGGCAGGAAAGAAATATATCTTGGTACCGTGTTAGCCAGTAGATTTTTCTATACTATGTTGTGCATAGATATGTGATTCTTCAGAATTTGTTTTAGTCTTTGCCTGATGAAGAGACGTATGTAGTCTCGAAAGCTTGCAATTTGTTACCATCTTTTCAGTTAGCCATTAAAAGGTATCAACCACTGAGGCCTCTCAATTTCAGTGATGAGGCAAATTAAAGCTCTGCTACAGCAAAGCTAATCCGGCAAAAGCCTGAGATGACTTTTGGAAATGTGCGCTGACACGCCGACCTTGGCAAGTAGGTCCGGCAAGTCAGGGTATGTTTTTAAAAGATGCTGTACAACCAAGTTGAGCACGTGGGCCATGCATGGAACGTGTTTACCAGCTTGCCAAGCTTTAAAGCCACCACCAAGTTACACCCTTTACTGCACACAACCAGACCTGGTTGGAGGTTTAGCGAGGAGAGCTACTGCATTGGCCAGTGCACAGCTGATGTTGTGCAACACGTGCAGATGTAATGCCTTGACGTCGCCCCAGGAAAAATTGTATCAGATGGGAATCGAGTACTGTGGGGCGGCCACCCCCAAGAGGAAAGACTCAGTTCCCTCAAGTTGAAAAGGCAACATTTCCAGGGCAACCAATGGGTGTTTCAGCGTTTTGGATTGTGGGTGGGTGGATATTTCTTCTTTCTGTTAAACATCTGGGGCAGGGACAAGTGAACGATGCACTGGGACAACACTGACTGTTGTGTCTGTGCAACTGCAGGTTGTGGGCAGGTGGCATCAGTTCCTGCTTCATGGACTGCACATTGGGATAGCCATAACACAGGGGACGGGGTGGTGGTTTCATCAGACATAGATTTTGTACCCAGGCGTCCGCCCACCTACTGGGGTTCTTGGCTGCCATGTGCATTTGCATGCTGGTGGTGCTACAAATTACAGTTGTTTTGTCTTAAGGAGTAATGAAAATTATTGCCCCTGCTGAATTGTCAAGTAAGATTATCTCTACCCAGATTGCACCATTGCACAACTGCTAGATAAAGAAGTCCTATTTTTCAAACAAATATTTTTTGGGGGGGATTTTTTAAAATCACCTTTATGAGGCACCCCAACAGCAGACTCCGGGAATGGGAAATAGTGACATTTTTGTAGCTCAAGAGATTTTGCTCAGTCGCACAATTGCTAGACAAATATTAAGTATTTAAGCAATAGACGAGGAATATTATTTAGCAATTAGATTACAGAATGGATGTTACTATATGCTGGCACTGACAAGTATTATTTTGCATTAAAAATTAGGCTGTTAGAGAGGAATATTATGTAGCTCCCCAAAAAATTGTTTTGCATATGCTGGTAATACCTAATATTTATTTCCCTCTACAAATTGCTGATTTGCATATTATGGTTGTGGATGAAACCCACCCTATTTCACGTTAATCCCACAGTCTGTTTCTAATAATAACTACTATACAACACAGTGGAAAATAGCAGAGATCTGCAGCATGTACTTGCAATGATTAGAACACCCACCAAGATGCCTGCCTTTTACCCACCCTCCCTCCTATTAAATCTCTCTCTACTACTGAAATTTTCACCTTACATGCAAGAAATCTAATCTCTTCTCAATCTTCAGTTCTTAAAAGAGCTTTTTGGAATGAATAAACGCTCAGTATAAACTCCTATCACTCTCCCTACACTACTTTCAGTTTCCCTATGCTCAAACTATGCTCTCCCTACACTGTTTCCAGCTGCAATGTACGCAAGATGGTGACGACATCCTTTAAATATTCCCTATGACGTTGGACGGCCAGCCACTCACAGTAATGCCACACCAAAGATAGTGCCGGCATTACTGTCATTGGCAAGCCAGCCAAGCATGTTCATTGGCTGCAAATAAAGTTCCAAATTTGCTGGGCAGGTCACTCAAATATACTGAGGTGAACACCTAATTACTCGCCGAGTAATGAATAGCCCAAATGCCATACTATTTGAGCGAGTATCTAATAATACTGAATGTGTTTGCTCGTCACTATTTGTTATATTTTGACAAAATTCTGTTATTTTATATCACAAACATTGACAAAATTTGTAAGAAATTTGTAAGAAAATTAATATGCTAAGTAATGACTGGTTACATTTATCAATAATAATGATTGGTTAAGTGTTAATAATTCAAGTATGCTCCTTCCTCTGTCTATCACAGATAAAGATAAAGCCAGGGCTATATCACAACTTTGGCATTCACATATGTCGTGCTGCTAAAAATTACTAGGTGTTGCTGCTACATCATAGCACAATATAACTAAATGGGGTCATATTAGGATACTGAGGCTACTGTAGCAAGCTTTTCTATCTCTGAAGACACCAATTGCATCAATGTTCTGTAATATGTCTTGAATCTTTTGTATATATCGTGTCATTTGAAATGTAGTGTACAGAATGTGATAGGTATTGTTAGTATAACGCAATATGTAGTACGTAATGTAATATGTATTATAAGATAAGTAATGTATAGAGATGTAGATAGTCGACGATTGGGTGATTTAGGAGTTAATGCTTGTATTACAGCTTGGGACTAACCCACAGTGGGGGGTCTAGTCTTAGGAAAGTGACTTCTTGTTGGGAAGGGGGTGAGGGTTTGGAGTGTGAAGTGAGCAGAGGTGTACAAAAGGGTGACCCTGAGTGACTAAAGGCAAGGGATACCGTGAACCTGAAAAAATGAGAAAAGGAGACAGAGTGGCCTTCCAGAGATGGGTCCTAGGTGAGGACGCCTAGAAACAAGATCTGAAGCTTATAATGCAGAAGGTAACAAGCCTTAGCAAAACTGAGATATGGAGACTAGTGAAGGGTCCTGAGCAGGAGATCCGGGTCCCCAGTAATGGAAGAAATAGGACCTGGAACCGCTGAGCAAGTAAAGGAGACTTGTGAGTCAGAACTGTAGTGTTAAAGCTGGGTTGTGGTGAAGTAGGAAGAAACAGTGTGCCTTAAAAGCCTTGGAGTATACTGCAGAGGAAGGGGAAAATGCTTCATACTGTAAAAGAAATGTCCATATGAATTTGTACTCACTATCCCTTGTATATAACTTTACCAAGTTACCGTTCAGTAAAGAGTTAATTTTTGAATGGTAATCTCCTTCATTTAGCTATGAACCATTTGGTCCTGGCAAGGCCACAACACTGTCTGCATGGGTGTAAGTCAACACAGCACAAGTCAACACAACACAGCCAACAAGGCCCAATCTTTCATGAAACATGCCTTGGCAGTACAGATGAGTGCCTCGCCCGTGGCTACCACCCCTCACCACATTACAGCTGGAAACATGCGACATGGCCAAAGACGATGTGTAGCCCCATCCTAAATGCCTGTTTTGGGGTTTTTTCTTGAATATTGGAGGATTTTTTCCTCTTTTTGTGGTTTTCATGTTAGAGTAGGACTGGCAAACGTAAGGACCCTTGACGCGGGTTGCCAGCTTACATATTATGACCAGAATATCAACCAATACCTTACATATATTGATAAGTTTTTTTGCACGTTATATTTTTTTCAGGCTGGAGTTGGGCCGAAATGGTTCTGTACACTGTGGCCTCTGTTCACACAGGATGCATTATAGTTAGCACTGGGCAGCCCGCTATAGGGCGTCATTAATAGGCTGAGAACCAGATGCTCTGCATTCCTTGTGTGAACACACCACATCCAGAGTATATTTTTTTGCATTGGTCTACCACACGGCCAATCCCTGATTGAAGGCTGGCTGTTTCATTTGGTATTGCACCTGTGCAGTTGCCATTTTACTTGGGTCCGCTGCACCCTGGTAGTGCAATTGTATTGAGGCCCATCCTAAATGTCTGCTTTCACTAGGATCAAAGAAATGATGTTTCATGAATCACATATAAAAAAATCCTATGGATGATGACAATGCACGTTGCCCTCGTGAGAAATGAGCTCCATCATGCAAGACAATGAAAACGTAGTCACATATAAAATCAGTATTAAGTTATATAAATTACAGCAAATAGAAAAATTAATTTCACAGCAGTTCAGTGAGAGTAATTTGCTCTCTGTCTTTGCAATGTGTCATCAGTTGTGAGTCAAGACCTGTGAATAGATGGAGGGAGAATGGCACAATTTACTCCTATAACTCCCAGCATAAGACAATCAGATATCACAGAAAAAGAGCAGAATCATATTAGTTTTAGGAAAAATGACTGACCCTGGTCCCTGACATTTTATACCTGACATGAAACTTATCAGAACTGCCTTACATTACCTTCTGTTAGATGTTTCCGCATCTTATACCAGATATACTGTATATTTTTTATTCCCATCCTGATTGTTCAGATATTACTTGGATTTAAAAAAATAAAATAAAGGTAATTTGTGAAAATAATTTATATCCTTATCGTTTTGCAGAAAGTATTTAAATTGAGATTTTGTTTTTATCTTTTTGGTAAATTAAATATTCTTCTGAACTACTGGAAAAAGCAAATATGAGGACATACACTAGTACTGTACAGTGTTTTATAATTTCATTTGTTTGGTTCAGGCTGTATATAGATATTTAGTTTGTGTTGCTCTTTGATAAATGTAAATCAAACACATAACATTACAAGTATGATTTTATATATAAAGTGGGTTTTCTGGGTTTTAAAAAGAAAAAAAATCAATGTTTAATCTGAGATAGGGAAGTTTTGCAATAAAGTGAGAGTTCACAGACGTGCATTGTTTAACACAAGCGTATAAGAAACTAAAATTTTGTGATTCTTTTTCTGCTTTTGCATTGTTGCTTGTATTATGGGCAGAAAATGTTTACAACATAAAGAAAAAAAATATGCAATACTGTGATGAAGTTTTAGGTAGGTGTGGAAGAAATGCTACACAGTAAAAATGTTTTAAAAAATAGAAGTGTTAACTATTTATAATTATCAATTAATAAAACTCAAAGTAAATAAACAAAACAAAATTCAAAATCAAATGAATAAGTGGTATTAGTGATGTGAGAACCTGTGGATGTTCGGGCCGGCGGGTTTCAGACGAACATTAGTGATGACGAGCGAATATACTCGTTACTCGAGATTTCCCGAGCACGCTCAGGTGACCTCCGAGTATTTTTTAGCGCTCGGAGATATAGTTTTCAGCGCCGCAGCTGAATGATTTACATCTGTTAGCCAGCATAAGTACATGTGAGGGTTGCCTGGTTGCTAGGGAATCCCCACATGTAATCAAGCTGGCTAAGAGATGTAAATCATTCAGCTGAGGTGAGGAAAGCTAAATCTCCGAGCACTAAAAAATACTCGGAGGTCACCCAAGCGTGCTCGGGAAATCTCGAGTAACGAGTATATTTGCTCATCACTAACGAAAAAAGTTTGGTTCGTGTACCAGAACCTGGACTCCATTCAAATGAATGGGGGCCCTAACATCTTTTGTTTGCATTGTTGTCATCTGCATGATAGCACGGCAAACACGGGCACTGATTGGAGGTAAGATCATCAGATGACAGAGTAAGCCAGCAGCTGTGACTAGCAGAAAAGAGTTTACCTCTGGTCACACGCGTCTGCTGATCAGAGTACTTCTCTCATCAGCCTATACCTACTGTTGCTGATAACAGATGGGAGTATTCATCAGCCAGCACCTGTGCTATAAATAAACAAATAATATGAAAAAATGATGTGAGGTCTCTTCTATTTTTGCTAACCAGCACAGGCAAAACTGACAGTTACAAGCTACATCCCTCACCTGTCAGCTTTCTCATGGCTGGTTAGAGAGAACAGAGGGGTCCCCATGCTGTTTTTTGAAATTATTTAACCAGCCTAGCTAAAGCAGACAGCTGGGGGCTGGTATTCTCAGTCTGGTAAGGGGCCATGGATATTGCCCCTCAGCCTAAAAATATGTGCCCAGAAAAGGTGTAATTCTGGAGCTTTTTTTCACTTGCTGTGGTCGGGTGGCAAGTGGTGTAATATTTGTGGTGTTAATTTCATCTGCTTTATGGCCGCTGACATCAAGCCCAGG
This sequence comes from Ranitomeya variabilis, assembly GCF_051348905.1. Classification (NCBI taxonomy): domain Eukaryota; kingdom Metazoa; phylum Chordata; class Amphibia; order Anura; family Dendrobatidae; genus Ranitomeya; species Ranitomeya variabilis. The sequence continues at coordinate 898,479,978 of NC_135233.1, forward strand.
GGTTAGTAATGGAAAGGCGTCTATAAGACTCCCCCCATTACTAACCCCATAGTAAGATTGTAAAGCAAAAAGCCAGAATAACATCCTTTAATTGAAATAACGCAACAGATTCCTGTATTTGGTATAAAAATAATAAAAGAATAGTTTTACTGACCTTATGTCTAATCCATTGAAGTCTATCTCACCAGTAAAGAACAGAAAATAATAAACAACCATAATACTCACCTTTACGCCTAATCCACTGATGTCCTTGTCCCCTGGAATAAAACGAAAAATAATAAACAACCATATCCCTCACCTGTCCGATACTAATAATCTATGCTGTCCAATGATGATCCGGATGATTTGGAGAGCAGTCACATCAGAGATTGCTCTTCCAGTCAGCTGGCTCACACTGACAGGATTGTAATCACTCCTGCAGTGTCTAGAGCTGAGCTGCCGTGAGAAAGTTCACTGAAGTTCAAAGCTGATGAACCCAGTGACCTGACTTACAGCACCGCTCGCTGCATGAAAGTAGCTCTCTCTTCAGCCACTGCTGCCGATGACCAGAGGTAGCTGTGGGCTCATGTTGTTACCTGCCAAACCCAAACAGTAACACTGACCTCTTGATGTAGTCCATATTTGAGGTCTGTGTACGAACACTAGGTGTTCGATACAGAGCCTGAACTTTACTATTCGGGTTCATCCATCTCTAATTGGTATTAAGCACTACGTATCAATTCTTCTAGGTAAATTTGCACACAGTTTTTGAAGGAACACGTCAGAGAGGTTGTCCCAAACATCTTAGAGAACTCACTACAAATCTTCTGTGGATTTAGGGTTGATGATGCTTAGATCAAGGCTTTGTTGGGGTCATATAATTTCTTTGTGCCAAGCCTCAGCCCCCCAAGGAAGCCCACCACGTGAAACGTGCATTGAGGCAGCTGCACACAACACCCATCACCCTCTCTCTCTCTCCCACATTGGTAAGCCTTTTTCGCAAACAGCACTAATAGCGGCACTTTATACCTTTGATACTAGCTATGGATTCTTCGTGGCATTACACTGTTCCCTATGTGGTCTACATAAAGGTTGACATTATTCTTCAACTGCCATTTGTTTTGGGGATATTTGTTAAACTGCAATATACTCTGTGAACACTCAAGCTTCTGTGCTGTTTTTTATGAGAGTTGAGCTTCAAGGTACGTGGTGCCTGGTTCTCTCTAATCATATTTATCATATAACTATTTGTTGTATGGGTTATTCATATTCTTATGTTTTTAACCCCTTAAGCCCCGAGGGTGGTTTGCATGTTAATGACCGGGCCAATTTTTACAATTCTGACCACTGTCCCTTTATGAGGTTATAACTCTGGAACGCTTCAACGGATCTTGGCGATTCTGACATTGTTTTCTCGTGACATATTGTACTTCATGTTAGTGGTAAAATTTCTTCGATATAACTTGCGTTTATTTGTGAAAAAAAACGAATATTTGGCGAAAATTTTGAAAATTTCGCAATTTTCCAACTTTGAATTTTTATGCCCTTAAATCACAGGCATATGTCACACAAAATACTTAATAAGTAACATTTCCCACATGTCTACTTTACATCAGCACAATTTTGGAACCAAAATTTTTTTTTGTGACGGAGTTATAAGGGTTAAAAGTTGACCAGCAATTTCTCATTTTTACAACACCATTTTTTTTTAGGGACCACATCTCATTTGAAGTCATTTTGACGGGTCTATATGATAGAAAATACCCAAGTGTGACACCATTCTAAAAACTGCACCCCTCAAGGTACTCAAAACCACTTTCAAGAAGTTTATTAACCCTTCAGGTGTTTCACAGGAATTTTTGGAATGTTTAAATAAAAATGAACATTTAACTTTTTTTCACACAAAATTTATTTCAGCTCCAATTTGTTTTATTTTACCAAGGGTAACAGGAGAAAATAGACCCCAAAAGTTGTTGTACAATTTGTCCTGAGTACGCTGATACCCCATATGTGGGGGTAAACCACAGTTTGGGCGCATGGCAGAGCTTGGAAGCAAAGGAGCGCCATTTGACTTTTCAATGCAAAATTGACTGGAATTGAGATGGGACGCCATGTTGCATTTGGAGAGCCCCTGATGTGCCTAAACATTGAAACCCCCCACAAGTGACACCATTTTGGAAAGTAGACCCCCTAAGGAACTTATCTAGATGTGTGGTGAGCACTTTGACCCAACAAGTGCTTTACAGAAGTTTATAATGCAGAGCCGTAAAAATAAAAAATCATATTTTTTCACAAAAATTATCTTTTCACCCCCAATTTTTTATTTTCCCAAGGGTGAGAGAAGAAATTGGACCCCAAAAATTATTGTGCAATTTGTCCTGAGTACGCTGATACCCCATATGTGGGTGTAAACCATTGTTTGGGCGCAGGGCAGAGCTCGGAAGGGAAGGAGCGCCATTTGACTTTTCAATGCAAAATTGACTGGAATTGAGATGGGACGCCATGTTGCATTTAGAGAGCCCCTAATGTGCCTAAACATTGAAACCCCCCACGAGTGACACCATTTTGGAAAGTAGACCCCTTAAGGAACTTATCTAGATGTGTGTTGAGCACTTTGACCCAACAAGTGCTTCACAGAAGTTTATAATGCAGAGCCGTAAAAATAAAAAATCATATTTTTTCACAAAAATGATCTTTTCACCCCCATTTTTTTATTTCCCCAAGGGTAAGAGAAGAAATTAGACCACAAAAGTTGTTGTGCAATTTGTCCTGAGTACGACGATACCCCATATGTGGGTGTAAACCATTGTTTGGGCGCATAGCAGAGCTCAGAAGGGAAGAAGCGCTATTTTACTTTTCAATGCAAAATTGACTGGAATTAAGATGGGATGCCATGTTGCGTTTGGAGAGCCCCTGATGTGCCTAAACATTAAACCCCCCCACAAGTGACACCATTTTGGAAAGTAGACCCCCTAAGGAACTTATCTAGATGTGTTTTGAGAGCTTTGAACCCCCAAGTGTTTCACTACAGTTTATAACGCAGAGCCATGAAAATAAAAATTATTTTTTTTTTTCACAAAAATGATTTTTTAGCCCCCAGTTTTGTATTTTCACAAGGGTATCAGGATAAATTGGACCACAAAAGTTGTTGTCCAATTTGTCTGGAGTACGCTGATACCCCATTTGTGGGGAGGGACCACTGTTTGGGCGCATGACAGAGCTCGGAAGGGAAGGAGCGCCATTTGGAATGCAGACTTAAATGGATTGGTCTGCAGGCGTCACGTTGCATTTGCAGAGCCCCTGATGTACCCAAACAGTACAAACCCCCCACAAGTGACCCCATATTGGAAACTAGACCCCCCAAGGAACTTATCTAGATGTGTTGTGAGAACTTTGAACCCCCAAGTGTTTCACTACAGTTTATAACGCAGAGCCGTGAAAATATTTTTTTTTTTTTTTTTCACAAAAATGAAATTTAGCCCCCAGTTTTGTATTTTCACAAGGGTATCAGGATAAATTGGACCCTAAAAGTTGTTGTCCAATTTGTCCTGAGTACGCTGATACCCCCTATGTGGGGGGGAACCACTGTTTGGGCGCATGACAGAGCTCGGAAGGGAAGGAGCGCCATTTGGAATTCAGACTTAAATGGATTGGTCTGCAGGCGTCACGTTGCATTTGCAGAGCCCCTGATGTACCCAAACAGTACAAACCCCCCACAAGTGACCCCATATTGGAAACTAGACCCCCCAAGGAACTTATCTAGATGTGTTGTGAGAACTTTGAACCCCCAAGTGTTTCACTACAGTTTATAACGCAGAGCCGTGAAAATAAAAATTATTTTTCTTTTTCACAAAAATGATTTTTTAGCCCCCAGTTTTGTATTTTCACAAGGGTATCAGGATAAATTGGACCCTAAAACTTGTTGTCCAATTTGTCCTGAGTACGCTGATACCCCCTATGTGGGGGGGAACCACTGTTTGGGCGCATGACAGAGCTCGGAAGGGAAGGAGCGCCATTTGGAATGCAGACTTAAATGGATTGGTCTGCAGGCGTCACGTTGCATTTGCAGAGCCCCTGATGTACCCAAATAGTACAAACCCCCCACAAGTGACCCCATATTGGAAACTAGACCTCCCAAGGAACTTATCTAGATGTGTTGTGAGAACTTTGAACCCCCAAGTGTTTCACTACAGTTTACAACGCAGAGTGTTGTGAATTTGCTTTTTGCTCCCTCTAGTGGTTACTAGTTTTTTGACTCTGGTTTTTCTGTCATTCCTTTTATCCGCACCTGGGTCATTAGTTAGGGGTGTTGCTATATAAGCTCCCTGGACCTTCAGTTCAATGCCTGGCAACGTAGTTATCAGAGCTAGTCTGCTGTGCTCTTGTCTACTGATCCTGGTTCCAGTTATATCAGCTAAGTCTGCCTTTTGCTTTTTGCTATTTGTTTTGGTTTTGTATTTTTGTCCAGCTTGTTCCAAATCTATATCCTGACCTTTGCTGGAAGCTCTAGGGGGGCTGGTGTTCTCCCCCCGGACCGTTAGACGGTTCGGGGGTTCTTGAATTTCCAGTGTGGATTTTGATAGGGTTTTTGTTGACCATATAAGTTACCTTTCTTTATTCTGCTATCAGTAAGCGGGCCTCTCTGTGCTAAACCTGGTTCATTTCTGTGTTTGTCATTTCCTCTTACCTAACCGTCATTATTTGTGGGGGGCTTCTATCCAGCTTTGGGGTCCCCTTCTCTGGAGGCAAGAAAGGTCTTTGTTTTCCTCTACTAGGGGTAGCTAGATTCTCCGGCTGGCGCGTGTCATCTAGAATCAACGTAGGAATGATCCCCGGCTACTTCTAGTGTTGGCGTTAGGAGTAGATATATGGTCAACCCAGTTACCACTGCCCTATGAGCTGGATTTTTGTACTCTGCAGACTTCCACGTTCCTCTGAGACCCTCGCCATTGGGGTCATAACAGTTTGCCAGGCCAGTATTAAATGTTTAATGCATTGCAGAAGAGGGATTATAAGAAAGAAGATTCTGAGTTTTTTTTTTTTTTTTTTTTTCTTCTTCCCCTTTACCTCAGAGTGGCTATGCTTGCTGCAGACATGAATGTCCAGACCTTGATTACAAGTGTGGACCAGCTGGCTACTCGTGTGCAGGGCATACAAGACTATGTTATCAGAAATCCTAGGTCAGAACCTAAAATACCGATTCCTGAACTGTTTTCCGGAGACAGGTTTAAGTTTAGGAATTTCGTGAATAATTGTAAATTGTTTTTGTCCCTGAGACCCTGTTCATCTGGAGATTCTGCTCAGCAAGTAAAAATTGTTATTTCGTTCTTACGGGGCGACCCTCAGGATTGGGCTTTTTCGCTGGCGCCAGGAGATCCGGCATTGGCTGATCTTGATGCGTTTTTTCTGGCGCTCGGTTTACTTTATGAGGAACCCAATCTTGAGATTCAGGCAGAAAAGGCCTTGCTGGCTATGTCTCAGGGGCAGGACGAGGCTGAAGTGTATTGCCAAAAATTTCGGAAATGGTCCGTGCTGACACATTGGAACGAGTGTGCACTGGCCGCTAATTTTAGAAATGGCCTTTCTGAAGCCATTAAGAATGTTATGGTGGGTTTTCCCATTCCCACAGGTCTGAATGATTCTATGGCACTGGCTATTCAAATTGACCGGCGGTTGCGGGAGCGCAAAACCGCAAATTCCCTCATGGTGTTGTCTGAACAGACACCTAATTCGGTGCAATGTGATAGAAAAACTGCAAATTCCCTCATGGTGTTGTCTGAACAGACACCTGATTTAATGCAATGTGATAGAATCCTGACTAGAAATGAGCGGAAAATTCATAGACGCCGGAATGGCTTGTGCTACTACTGTGGTGATTCTACACATGTTATCTCAGCATGCTCTAAACGTATAGCTAAGGTTGTTAGTCCTGTCACCGTTGGTAATTTGCAACCTAAATTTATTCTGTCTGTAACTTTGATTTGCTCACTGTCATCTTATCCTGTTATGGCGTTTGTAGATTCAGGTGCTGCCCTGAGTCTCATGGATCTCTCATTTGCTAAGCGTTGTGGATTTACTCTTGAACCATTAGAAAATCCTATTCCTCTTAGGGGTATTGATGCTACACCATTGGCAGCAAATAAACCGCAGTATTGGACACAGGTTACCATGTGCATGACTCCTGAACACCGCGAGGTGATACGTTTCCTGGTTTTACATAAAATGCATGATTTGGTTGTTTTAGGGCTGCCATGGTTACAGACTCATAATCCAGTCCTGGACTGGAAGGCTATGTCAGTCTCAAGTTGGGGCTGTCGTGGTATTCATGGGGATTCCCTGCCTGTGTCTATTGCTTCTTCTACGCCTTCGGAAGTTCCGGAGTATTTGTCTGATTATCAGGATGTCTTCAGTGAGTCTGAGTCCAGTGCACTGCCTCCTCATAGGGACTGTGACTGTGCTATAGATTTGATCCCAGGCAGTAAATTTCCTAAGGGAAGACTGTTTAATCTGTCGGTACCTGAACATACCGCTATGCGTTCATATATCAAGGAGTCTCTGGAGAAAGGACATATTCGTCCGTCTTCTTCTCCTCTTGGTGCGGGATTCTTTTTTGTGGCAAAAAAGGACGGATCTTTGAGACCTTGTATTGATTATCGGCTTTTAAATAAGATCACTGTCAAATTTCAGTATCCTTTGCCGCTGTTGTCTGACTTGTTTGCCCGGATTAAGGGTGCCAAGTGGTTCACCAAGATAGACCTTCGTGGTGCGTACAACCTTGTGCGCATTAAGCAAGGTGATGAATGGAAAACCGCATTCAATACGCCCGAAGGTCATTTTGAGTACTTGGTGATGCCTTTTGGGCTCTCCAATGCGCCTTCAGTTTTTCAGTCCTTTATGCATGATATTTTCCGGAAGTATCTGGATAAATTTTTGATTGTTTATCTGGATGATATTTTGGTTTTTTCTGATAATTGGGATTCGCATGTGGAGCAGGTCAGGTTGGTCTTTAAAATTTTGCGTGAAAATTCTTTGTTTGTCAAGGGCTCTAAGTGTCTCTTTGGTGTACAGAAGGTTCCCTTTTTGGGGTTCATTTTTTCCCCTTCTGCTGTGGAGATGGACCCAGTCAAGGTCCGAGCTATTCTTGATTGGACTCAGCCCTCGTCAGTTAAGAGTCTTCAGAAGTTCTTGGGCTTCGCTAACTTCTACCGTCGTTTTATCGCTAATTTTTCTAGCATTGTGAAACCTTTGACGGATATGACCAAGAAGGGCTCCGATGTAGCTAACTGGGCTCCTGCTGCCGTGGAGGCTTTCCAGGAGTTGAAACGCCGGTTTACTTCGGCGCCTGTTTTGTGCCAGCCTGACGTCTCACTTCCCTTTCAGGTTGAGGTGGATGCTTCGGAGATTGGGGCAGGGGCCGTTTTGTCGCAGAGAGGCCCTGGTTGCTCTGTTATGAAACCTTGTGCCTTTTTCTCTAGGAAGTTTTCGCCTGCCGAGCGAAATTATGATGTGGGCAATCGGGAGTTGTTGGCCATGAAATGGGCATTTGAGGAGTGGCGTCATTGGCTCGAGGGTGCTAAGCATCGTGTGGTGGTCTTGACTGATCACAAAAATCTGATGTATCTCGAGTCTGCTAAACGCCTTAATCCGAGACAGGCCCGCTGGTCATTGTTTTTCTCCCGCTTTGATTTTGTTGTCTCGTATTTACCAGGTTCTAAGAATGTGAAGGCCGATGCTCTTTCTAGGAGCTTTGTGCCTGATGCTCCTGGAGTCGCTGATCCTGTTGGTATTCTTAAAGATGGAGTTATCTTGTCAGCTATTTCTCCGGATCTGCGACGTGTGTTGCAGAGATTTCAGGCTGATAGGCCTGAGTCTTGTCCACCTGACAGACTGTTTGTCCCGGATAAGTGGACCAGCAGAGTCATTTCCGAGGTTCATTCCTCGGTGTTGGCAGGTCACCCGGGAATTTTTGGCACCAGAGATCTGGTGGCCAGGTCCTTTTGGTGGCCTTCCTTGTCAAGGGATGTGCGGTCATTTGTGCAGTCCTGTGGGACTTGTGCTCGAGCTAAGCCTTGCTGTTCTCGTGCCAGCGGTTTGCTCTTGCCCTTGCCTGTCCCGAAGAGACCTTGGACACATATCTCCATGGATTTCATTTCTGATCTTCCGCTATCTCAGGGCATGTCCGTTATCTGGGTGATATGTGATCGCTTCTCCAAGATGGTCCATTTGGTTCCTTTGCCTAAGCTGCCTTCCTCTTCCGATCTGGTTCCTGTGTTTTTCCAGAACGTGGTTCGTTTGCACGGCATCCCTGAGAATATTGTGTCAGACAGAGGATCCCAGTTCGTTTCCAGGTTCTGGCGATCCTTTTGTAGTAGGATGGGCATTGATTTGTCGTTTTCGTCTGCTTTCCATCCTCAGACTAATGGACAGACGGAGCGAACCAATCAGACTTTGGAGGCTTATTTGAGGTGTTTTGTCTCTGCTGATCAGGACGATTGGGTGACATTCTTGCCGTTGGCTGAGTTTGCCCTTAATAATCGGGCTAGTTCCGCCACCTTGGTTTCGCCTTTTTTCTGCAACTCTGGTTTCCATCCTCGCTTTTCTTCGGGTCATGTGGAGCCTTCTGACTGTCCTGGGGTGGATTCTGTGGTGGATAGGTTGCAGCAGATCTGGAATCATGTGGTGGACAACTTGAAGTTGTCACAGGAGAAGGCTCAGCGCTTTGCCAACCGCCGCCGCGGTGTGGGTCCCCGACTACGCGTTGGGGATTTGGTATGGCTTTCTTCCCGCTTTGTTCCTATGAAGGTCTCCTCTCCCAAATTTAAACCTCGTTTTATTGGGCCTTACAAGATATTGGAAATCCTTAATCCTGTATCTTTTCGTCTGGATCTTCCTGTGTCGTTTGCTATTCACAATGTATTTCATAGGTCCTTGTTGCGGCGGTACATTGTGCCTGTAGTTCCTTCTGCTGAGCCTCCTGCTCCGGTGTTGGTTGAGGGCGAGTTGGAGTACGTGGTGGAGAAGATCTTGGATTCTCGCCTCTCCAGGCGGAGGCTTCAGTACCTGGTCAAGTGGAAGGGCTATGGTCAGGAGGATAATTCCTGGGTGGTCGCCTCTGATGTTCATGCGGCCGATTTAGTTCGTGCCTTTCATGCCGCTCATCCTGATCGCCCTGGTGGTCGTGGTGAGGGTTCGGTGACCCCTCACTAAGGGGGGGGTACTGTTGTGAATTTGCTTTTTGCTCCCTCTAGTGGTTACTAGTTTTTTGACTCTGGTTTTTCTGTCATTCCTTTTATCCGCACCTGGGTCGTTAGTTAGGGGTGTTGCTATATAAGCTCCCTGGACCTTCAGTTCAATGCCTGGCAACGTAGTTATCAGAGCTAGTCTGCTGTGCTCTTGTCTACTGATCCTGGTTCCAGTTATATCAGCTAAGTCTGCCTTTTGCTTTTTGCTATTTGTTTTGGTTTTGTATTTTTGTCCAGCTTGTTCCAAATCTATATCCTGACCTTTGCTGGAAGCTCTAGGGGGGCTGGTGTTCTCCCCCCGGACCGTTAGGTTCGGGGGTTCTTGAATTTCCAGTGTGGATTTTGATAGGGTTTTTGTTGACCATATAAGTTACCTTTCTTTATTCTGCTATCAGTAAGCGGGCCTCTCTGTGCTAAACCTGGTTCATTTCTGTGTTTGTCATTTCCTCTTACCTCACCGTCATTATTTGTGGGGGGCTTCTATCCAGCTTTGGGGTCCCCTTCTCTGGAGGCAAGAAAGGTCTTTGTTTTCCTCTACTAGGGGTAGCTAGATTCTCCGGCTGGCGCGTGTCATCTAGAATCAACGTAGGAATGATCCCCGGCTACTTCTAGTGTTGGCGTTAGGAGTAGATATATGGTCAACCCAGTTACCACTGCCCTATGAGCTGGATTTTTGTACTCTGCAGACTTCCACGTTCCTCTGAGACCCTCGCCATTGGGGTCATAACAGCAGAGCCGTGAAAATAAAACATATTTTTTTTCCCACAAAAATGATTTTTAGCCCCCCAAATTTTTATTTTCCCAAGGATAACAAGAGAACTTGGACCCCAGAAGTTGTTGTTCAATTTGTCCCTAGTACGCTGATACCCCATATGTTGGGGTAAACCCCTTTTTGGACGCACGGGAGAGCTCGGAAGGGAAGGAGCACTGTTTTACTTTTTCAACGCAGAATTGGCTGGAATTGAGATTGGACGCCATGTCGCGTTTGGAGAGCCCCTGATGTGCCTGAACAGTGGAAACTCCCCAATTCTAACTGAAACCCTACCCCTAACCGTTTACTGAACATTTTCTGACAGTCATAAGTGCCACGTATATAAGTGCCACGTATATAAGTGCCACGTATATAAGTGCCACATATATAAGTGCCACGTATATAAGTGCCACGTATTTAAGTGCCACGTATTTAAGTGCCACGTATTTAAGTGCCATGTATTTAAGTGCCACGATATTTCAGTGCCACGATATTTCAGTGCCACAATATTTCAGTGCCACAATATTTCAGTGCCACGTATTTCAGTGCCACGTATTTCAGGCACTGAAAAATACGTGGCACGTAAATACTTCAGTGCCACGATATTTCAGTGCCACGATATTTCAGTGCCACGATATTTCAGTGCCACGTATTTCAGTGCCACGTATTTCAGGCACTGAAAAATACGTGGCACGTAAATACGTGGCACGTAAATACGTGGCACGTAAATACGTGGCACTTAAATACGTGGCACTTAAATACGTGGCACTAATATACGTGGCCACTAAAATATCGTGGCACTTATATACGTATATACGTATATAAACGTATATTTCAGTGCCACGTATTTCAGTGCCACATATTTCAGGTTAGGGGTAGGGTTAGGGGTAGGGTTAGGGTTTTTTGTTTTTTTCTTGTTTTCTTGTGTTTTTCTATAAAAACACATGCGTTTTACCGCGTTTACATGCATTTTTTCACACATGCGGTTTTTTAAAAAACGCATGCAGATAAAAACGCAAGTGTGAAACCAGACTAAAAGACGCTTTTTATAGCAAAAAAGTTTTTGCGTCTCCACATTTTGAGACCTATAATTTTTCCACATTTTGGTCCAGAGAGTCATGTGAGGTCTTGTTTTTTGCGGGACGAGTTGACGTTTTTATTGGTAACATTTTCGGACATGTGACCATTTTTTATCACTTTTTATTCCGATTTTTGTGAGGCAGAATAACCAAAAACCAGCTATTCATGAATTTCTTTTGGGAGAGGCGTTTATACCGTTCTGCGCTTGGTAAAATTGATAAAGCAGTTTTATTCGTCGGGTCAGTACGATTACAGCGATACCTCATTTATATCATTTTTTTATGTTTTGACGCTTTTATACGATAAAAACTATTTTATAGAAAAAATAATTATTTTGGCATCGCTTTATTCTGAGGACTATAACTTTTTTATTTTTTCGCTGATGATGCTGTATGGCGGCTCGTTTTTTGCGGGACAAGATGACGTTTTCAGCGGTACCATGGTTATTTATATCCGTCTTTTTGATCGCGTGTTATTCCACTTTTTGTTCGGCGGTATGGTAATAAAGCGTTGTTTTTTGCCTCGTTTTTTTTTTTTTTTTCTTACGGTGTTTACTGAAGGGGTTAACTAGTGGGGCAGTTTTATAGGTTGGGTCGTTACGGACGCGGCGATACTAAATATGTGTACTTTTATTGTTTTTGTTTGTTTTTTTTAGATAAAGAAATGTATTTATGGGAATAATATTTTTTTTTTTATTATTATTTATTTAGGAATTATTATTTTTTTTTTTTACACATGTGGAAATTTTTTTTTTTACTTTTTTACTTTGTCCCAGGGGGGACATCACAGATCGCAGATCTGATAGTGTGCACAGCACTCTATCAGATCCGCGATCATACTTTCATCGGAGCAGGCTGCAGCTTTCATCTGCAGCCTGCTCCGACCCGGAAGTGCTCCCTGCAGGACCCGGATACAGCCCCTCGGCCATTTTGGATCCGGGGCCTGCAGGGAGAAGACGTTCGGTACGAGGTGAGTACATCACCTTGCACCGATCGTCTCAGGGAAGCCCGCAGGGAGCCCCCTCCCTGCGCGATGCTTCCCTGTACCGCCGGTACACCGCGATCATGTTTGATCGCGGTGTGCCGGGGGTTAATGTGCCGGGGGCGGTCCGTGACCGCTCCTGGCACATAGTGCCGGATGTCAGCTGCGATATGCAGCCGACACCCGGCCGCGATCGGCCGCGCTCCCCCCGTGAGCGCGGCCGATCGCGTATGACGTACTATACCGTCACCGGGAATTAAGGCCCACCCCACCTTGACGGTATAGTACGTCATATGGGATTAAGGGGTTAATGTGAATGGGCAATTAATAAAACATTTGTATGTTACCATTACATCACCTTTAGTGACGAGGGAGTGTGCTCGTTACTCGGGTTCTCTAAGCATGCTCGGGTTGTCTCCAACTCTTTTGGGCGTGCTCGGAGATTTAGTTTTTGTCGCCGCAGCTGCATAATTTATGGCTGCTAGACAGCCAGAATATATGTGGGGATTTCCTCAAAAACAGGCAATCCCCACATGTGTTCAGGCTGTCGAGCAGCTGCAAGTCATGCAGCTGCAGCGACAAATACTAAATCTCCGACCACGCCCAAAATACTAGGAGACCACCTGAGTATGCTTGGAAAACCCGAGTAACGAGCACACTCGCTCATCACTAATCACCTAACTTCATGCTCTAGAGCTTCATGCTCTAGAGCAGTGTTCCCCAACTCTGGTCCTCAAGAGCCACCAACAGGTCATGTTTTCAGGATTTCCTTAGTATGGCCAAGGTGATAATTGCATTACTTGCAAAGGCAAGAATTCCATCACCTGTGCAATACTAAGGAAATCCTGAATACATGACCTGTTAGTGGCTCTTGAGGACTGGAGTTGGGGAAAACTGCTCTAGAGCTTCATGCTCCAATTCTTTGTAGGATCTTACAGTTGTGCTCAAAGTTTACATACGCCAGCAGAATTTTTGCTTTCATGGCCTTTTTTAGAAAATATGAATGATACCAACAAAACTTTTTCTCCACTCATGGTTGGTGGTTGGGTGAAGCCATTTATTGTCAAACTACTGTGTTTTCTCTTTTAAAATCATAATTACAACCCAAAACATCTAAATGACCCTGATCAAAAGTTTACATACCATAGTGATTTTGGCCTGATAACATGCACAGAAGTTGACACAAATTGGTTTGAATGGCTACTAAAGGTAACATCCTCACCTGTTTCCTTGTAATCAGTGTGTGTGCATAAAACCTGAGTGAGTTTCTGGGATCCAGACAGACTCTTGCATCTTTCATCCAGCCACTGATGCTTCTGGATTGTGAGTCATGGGGAAAGCAAAAGAATTGTCAACGAATCTACGGGAAAAGGTAGTTGAACTGTATGAAACAGGAAAGGGATACAAAAAGATATCCATGGAATTGATAATGCCAGTCAGCAGCGTTCAAACTGTAATTAACAAATTGAAAATCAGGGGCTCTGTAAAAAGAAATCATGGTCAGATAGAACCACAAAAATGTCATCCACAACTGCCAGGAAAATTGTTCGGGATGAAAAAGCAATAAATAGCATCAGCTGACATACAGGAATCTCTGAAAACTAGCCATGTGGCTGTTTCAAAATGCACAATAAGGAGGCACTTGAAGAAAAATTGGCTGCATGGTTGAGTCGCCAGAAGAAAGCCATTACTGCGCAAATGCCACAAAGTATTTAGCCTACAATACGCAAAACAGCGCAGAGACAAGCCTCAAAACTTCTGGAACAAGGTACTTTGGAGTGATGAGACCAAAATTGAAGTTTTTAGCCACAACCATAAACGTTACATTTGGAGAGAGGTCAACAAGGCCTATGATGACAGGAACACCATTCCTACTGAAAAGCTTGGAGGTGGATTGCTGATGTTTTGGGAATTTGTGAGCTACAAAGGCACAGAAAATTTGGTCAAAGTTGAAGGAAAGATGAATGTAGCACAATATCAGAAAATACTGGAGGCAAATTTGCACTCATTAGCCTGGAAGTTGGGATATACTTGGAAGTTCCAACATAACAATGATCCAAAACACAAGGCCAAGCCGACCTGTCATTGACTACAGCAGAATAAAGTCAAATATCATCGATCCACTCTGGGGAGATCTCAAGCGCTCAGTTCATGCTAGACAACCCAGGAAGTTACAGGAACTGGAGGCTTTTTTCCCCAAAAGAGTGGGAAGCTTTACCATCTGAGGAAATAAAGAACCTCATCCACAACTACCATAAAAGACTTCAAGCTATCATTGATGTTTGAGGAGGCAATACACGTTATTAAGAAATGGGGTATGTGAACTTTTGATCAGGGTCATTTGGATATTTTGGGCTGTCATTATGTTTTAAAAAGAGAAAACACAGTAGTTTGATAATAAATGGCTTCACCCAACCTGACAATAAATGGCTTCACCCAACCACTAACCATGAGTGGAGAAAACGTTTTGGTGATATTATTCATATTCTCTGAAAAAGGCCAAGAAAGCAAAAATTATGCCGGGGTATGTAAACTATTGAGCACAACTGTAGCATGTTAGGGAGTTGCTCGCCTTTTGAACAGTGTTTCATTTCTTCCAGTTGGGAGTTATAGTTACGTTTATGTATATATGGCATGTCAGCTTTTGTTAATTATAATTACATATTTATAGGATGAAAAATTACTTAGTTCTATCAAAATCAACTCAAACTTTTTCCACAAGTTATACATTCTTTATCGCTAGATCATTTATAACATACAAAGCCATTTGTTGCAAAAAAGCATGTAGCCCCTTTTTAATTGCTGTTATAGTATCTGCAATTACTTCCTTTTGTGGTAGGGCATTCCACAGATTGACGACTCAAAAATATCAAGAACGCTTTCCTATTTATCTGCTGGAATTGCCAATCTTTCAAAGGCAATGAATGTCCCCTTGTCCTTTGTATGTTCAAAGGCAGGGATAATTCTTATACTAGTTCTTTGTTTTGACCACACATTTATTCCTGAATATGAATTACATTGCCTTTCATATTCAAAATTTGGCCTTATAAGTGAATTATAGAGGGGTAATAAAACATTGGAATAACATTGGAATAATACATTGGAATAACAGGATGTCATCTCTGTTTATACTCACATTAGACCATTTAGAGAAAGTACCAATTATAACGACTTTTTGTTTCTTGTCCCTTAACCAATTTTTAACCCACGTGCATATTGGGTCCCTTAATCCTTGCTTCTTATGCTTCAGTACAAGTCTCGTGTATTGTAATATACAGTGGGTACCAGGGGCGGACTGGGCCGGGTGGCAGGAATGCATATGCCCCCCGGGCCGGTGCCTGAGCAGCTGCACAAGGCCGCTGGAGGACCGGCAGCGATTTTAATACATAGCGCGCCGCATCCCTCCAGCCGGCCCTTTAAAACTAAGCCAGGTCCTGTGTGCGCGTGTTGCCCACGCTGATAAGTGCCGCGGCGGCCCACGCTAGTGCACGAGCACGGCCGCGGTCCTAGTTCCTGCGCGTGCTCGTCTGCTGCCCGTGTCAGCGCGGGCAAGCAGGAGACCATGCGCGCACATGTTATTTGAAAAGGCCGGCACGCGCTTAGGACGCCTCCACCTGACTGTGTCTGACGCTGGCCGGCCTGTACCAGCGTCAGAGAAGACTGCTCTCCAATGCCTGGGATCCTCTTCACCGCCGACGCTGGAGAGGACCCGACCCACCTCAGCCCTTCATCCTCCCGACCTCCCCCCCAATCTCAGGGACCTGGGTGAGTCCCAAGATGATTTTTTAATGTATATACAGCAGTTGCACCTATATAATGTGTATAGACTGCTATATATACGTTATATAGGTGATACTGCTGTATATAATCACTATACCACTAAAATGTATGTATATCAGTCTATATCTTATATAGGTGACACAGCTACTGATGCGTATATACCTTATATAGGTGACACTGCAGTGTGTGTATACATACTGTATATACAGTATACTGTACACACACATGTATGTATACAGATATATGTACATGTATACACAGCAGTATCACTGTAGACTGCTATACATACATTATATAGGTAGTATAGTGATTATATACATCAGTATCACCTATATAATGTATATTTAGTAGTCTATACACATTATATAGGCAATACCGCTACTGATGTGTATATGGGTGATACTGCTGTGTATATATGTCGTTATATAGGCGATACTGGTGTGTGTGTGTGTATACACACACACGTACATATATACACAACAGTATCACCTATATATAACATATATACACATGAGTAGCAGTATTGTCTATATAATGTATATAGACTGCTGTATACATGATCTATAGGTGATACTATCATTATATACAGCAGTAGCAGTATTGCCTATATATCGTGTATCTAACATTTGCAGGATCACCTGTATAATGTATAGACTACTGCATATACGTTGTATAGGTGATACTGCTGTGTATAGCAGCACTATCTATCCGTGTCTAATATATATATATATATATATATATATATATATATATATATATACATACATACATACATATAATTTTATTTTTTCAGTTTCATCTATATAATGTGTGTACACCAGTCACAGTATCACATACAATATATAGGTGATACTACAACTATACACATCAGTCGCAGTGTCACCTATATATTGTATATACAGTAGCTTCAATGTGATATATATTCAGCAGTCGCGGTGTCTCCTATGTACATCAGCCTCGGTGTCTCCTACGTGATGTATCCATCATAACATAGTATAATGCTGTCCTAATTACCGTATATTGTAGAGATGTGTGTGTGTATATATTTTTTGAATATATATATATATATTATAGAGAGAGAGAGTGTAGAGATGTTTGTATAGTGTAGAGATGTTTATGTATGTATATGCTATGCTATGTATATAGTGTGGAATTCACACTATATATACACTGCTGCCACATCTCTACACTATCTACTATATAATTGTCTAAGGGTCACTTCTGTCTGTCTGTCCTTCTGTCTGTCTGTCACGGATATTCATTGGTCGCGGCCTCTGTCTGTCATGGAATCCAAGTCGCTGATTGGTCTCGCCAGCTACCTGTCATGGCTGCCGCGACCAATCAGCGACCACCACAGTCCGATTAGTCCCTCCCTACTCCCCTGCAGTCAGTGCTCGGCGCCCGCTCCATTTTCCCCGCAGTCACCGCACACAGGGTTAATGCCAGCGGTAACAGACCGCGTTATGCCGCGGGTAACTCACTCCGCTACCGCCGCTATTAACCCTGTGGGACCAAGTTTTTACTATTGACGCTGCCTATGCAGCGTCAATAGTAAAAACATCTAATGTTAAAAATAATTTTAAAAAAATGAAAAATCATTATATACTCACCTTCCGCCGCCTTTCCCACTCCTCGCGACGCTCCGGTGACCGGTCCATGCAAGCGGCAGGTTCCGTTGGCAAGGATGGTCTGCGAGAAGGACCTGCCGTGATGTCACAGTCAAGTGACTGCGACGCCATCACACCCTGGGACCGGAAGCTGCCGCCTGCACGGCACACAGGCGACAGAACTACAAGGGACCCCTCGGAAGGTGAGTATATGTTTATTTTTTATTTTTTAACCTGTGACTTACAGTGCGTGGCTGGGCAATATACTACGTAGCTAGGCAATATACTACATGGCTCTGTGCTGTATACTACGTCGCTGTGCAATATACTACGTGGCTCCGTGCTGTATACTACGTCACCGGGCAATATACTACGTCACTGGGCAATATACTACGTGACTGGCCAATATACTATGTGGCTGGCCAATATACTACGTGGCTGGGCAATATACTACGTGGCTGGGCAATATACTACGTGGCTGGGCAATATACTATGTCACTGGGCAATATACTACGTCACTGGGCAATATACTACGTGGCTGGGCAATATACTACGTGGCTCTGTGCTGTATACTACATCGCTGTGCAATATACTACGTGGCTCTGCGCTGTATACTACGTCACTGGGCAATATACTATGTCACTGGGCAATATACTACGTGGCTGTGCAATATACTACGTGGCTGGGCAATATACTACATGGATATATACACAGCTGAGATATTGCGCTAAAGTACCATATGGGCTTAGTCAAACCTATAAGATTTCTATTGTGGAAGCTTATGGTACCAGACCACCGTCACCCTGTCAGAACCAGCATGAATATTATGCCATTAATACACTCTATTTCTTACCTAGATGATAACTTGCTGGGAGTTGCGGCTGTTGTATATAGGATTCAGCCGATTAACCCCTGCAAAGGACTATATTTGTGTAATAGTAATTAGCCATAATTATACTGATTAACAATTTAGTGACAGCAATGGCAAGATATATAGGATATATAGGATATTGCCACAAAAACTACTGTATGATTACTCACATTTCCTACATGCAATGAATTAAAACCAATTTTATTTCTATTCTCATTAAAAAACAACAAATAATCAAAATATACACTCACCGGCCACTTTATTAGGTACACCTGTCCAACTTCTTGTTAACACTTAATTTCTAATCAGCCAATCACATGGCGGCAACTCAGTGCATTTAGGCATGTAGACATGGTCAAGACAATCTCCTGCAGTTCAAACCGAGCATCAGTATGGGGAAGAAAGGTGATTTGAGTGCCTTTGAACGTGGCATGGTTGTTGGTGCCAGAAGGGCTGGTCTGAGTATTTCAGAAACTGCTGATCTACTGGGATTTTCTACTGGGAACCATCTCTAGGGTTTACAGAGAATGGTCCGAAAAAGAAAAAAAATCCAGTGAGCGGCAGTTCTGTGGGCGGAAATTCCTTGTTGATGTCAGAGGTCAGAGGAGAATGGGCAGACTGGTTCAAGCTGATAGAAAGGCAACAGTGACTCAAATCGCCACCCGTTACAACCAAGGTAGGCCTAAGAGCATCTCTGAACGCACAGTGCGTCGAACTTTGAGGCAGATGGGCTACAGCAGCAGAAGACCACACCGGGTACCACTCCTTTCAGCTAAGAACAGGAAACTGAGGCTACAATTTGTACAAGCTCATCGAAATTGGACAGTAGAAGATTGGAAAAACGTTGCTTGGTCAGATGAGTCTCGATTTCTGCTGCGACATTCGGATGGTAGGGTCAGAATTTGGCGTAAGCAACATGAAAGCATGGATCCATCCTGCCTTGTATGGAGCATCTTTGGGATGTGCAGCCGACAAATCTGCGGCAACTGTGTGATGCCATCATGTCAATATGGACCAAAATCTCTGAGGAATGCTTCCAGCACCTTGTTGAATCTATGCCACAAAGAATTGAGGCAGTTCTGAAGGCAAAAGGGGGTCCAACCCGTTACTAGCATGGTGTACCTAATAAAGTGGCCGGTGAGTGTATGTACCAATGGTAATACATTACATTATTTAAAATTACATATACCAAAAATAGATAACTATAAATAAAGATAACTATAAATATATACGGGTATAAAATTTTTTAGTATAAAAAATCCCTTAGTATAAAAAAATTTTTGGTATAAAAAACCTCTTTATAGGTATACCGCACCTATATCACTATGCTAACCTGTATTACCTTAAAAAATTGTTTTCAATTTATATTTTTATTATTAAGAGCAAAGAAAGGATTAAAATGCATATAATTCAAGTTCATAGTTAAGGCCCATGGGGGCCAAGCTATTTAAATTAAAAATCCATAAAGATTCTACTCTGGACATTTTCATCAGATAATCACCACCCCTTTGGCTATGAGGAACAATCTGTATGCCGCAAAAGGTGACATTTCGCAAGGATTGATTGTGTTTTTCTTTAAAATGTCTAGATAGGGGGTGTCCTATTAAACCTTTTAGTATATTTTTGAAATGTTCCTTGATGCGTTCCATGAGGCGCCGTTTGGTACGGCCAACATATAGCTTACCGCAAGGGCATTTAATCAAATAAATCACCCCTGATGAGAAACAAGAGATAGTTTCTTTAACCAAAAATTCCTTGGTGCCACTTGTGTCATAAAATGTCTTAATTTGGGTCTTTTTAAAAGAAGTGTGTAGGCACCCAAAACAGCCGCCGCATGGTAGAAAACCAGCGTTTCCTTGGCTTACTGCTTGTGCACCTTTTTTACTAATGATAGCCAGACTAGGGGCTACAAGGTTACCTATTGTTTGTGCCTTCCTGTATATAAATCTGGGGTGGGGAGGAAGAAGCTCACCTACCACTTTATCCTTCTGTAGAACGGGCCAATATTTACAGATAATGTGGGTAAATTTGTGGTATCCTGAATGGAATTGTGTGACAAATGGTAGACTATACACTTGTTCCGATAAACATCTCTGCATTGGGTCCTCTTTGGCTGTTGATACAAATAAGGTACGCCTATCTGTTTCAGCCAGTTCATTCTTTGTTTTTTCCAATAGCGGCCTGGGGTACCCCTTTTCCACAAATTTCCTTGTGAGGAAACTTGACTCCTCCTGGTAATTCTCAATCGTTGAGTAATTACGTCTAATTCTTGTAAATTGCCCCTTCGGTATGTTCGTGAGCCATACCGGAAGGTGGCAGCTGGTAAGATGTATAAAACTATTAGAGTCTACCTCCTTCCGGTGGCACTTGCTATACAATTGATTATTATCCACATAAACGGTGAGGTCCAAGAAATTAACCTCCACAGAACTTGTATGTGCTGTGAATTCTAGACCGTAGGAATTATTATTGAGTTCAAATAGGAAGGTATTAAGCTCCTCTTGGGACCCCTCCCAAATAAACAAGACGTCGTCGATGAAACGACGCCACATTACTAAACCAGGGTGTAATTTGCCCTCCTTATATATATGGGACTCCTCCCACTTGGCCACGTAAATGTTAGCATAACTTGGGGCAAACCGCATGCCCATGGCGGTGCCCCAAGTTTGTAAATAATATTGACCCTCGTATATGAAGTAATTATGTTGCAAGATGAATCTAATGCAATCCACAATAAAAAGAATCTGCTCTCTTGTATATATGCCAAGGGTCGTAAGAAAGTATTCCACTGCTTGGCACCCTTTGTCCTGGTTAATGACTGTGTATAGTGACTTTATATCTAATGTACCTATGATGTAACCGTGTTCCCATTTTATGGTGTCCAAAACCTGTAAAGTATAGCCTGTATCCTTTAAATATGACGGTATTACTGGCATGCATTTCTGCAGGTGTATATCGACATATCGTGATAGGTTGGACGTTAGACTATTGATACCTGAGATTATAGGCCTTCCTGGTGGGTTAGTGAGGCTCTTGTGGAGCTTGGGGATATGGTAAAACACGGCCCTACTTGGATTCTTATTCATTACATATTTGAATTCTTTAGTATTCAGAATACCTGATGATTTGCCTTTTTGTGCCAGGACATTCAATTTACTAATGTAATGTAAGGTAGGGTCCCCAGTAAGTTGTTTGTAAGTTACTTCATCTTGTAGAAGCCTAACCGATTCCTTGTGATACATGGAACGGTCAAGGATTGCTATCCCTCCCCCCTTATCCGCAGGTCGTACAATAATGTCCTTATTGTTTTGGAGATCTTTTATTGCCCTTTTTTCTTTAGATGTTAGATTCTTGAAGTGGGTTATAGGTAGAGGGATTAGCCAAATTGGTATGGATGATCAACCCCTGATGTGTGTTCGCCCCAGTAGGTGGTCCCTTTTTTATAAAGAGCTTTTTGAGTGCAAGATTGCGCAGGTATTTTTTCATAGTGATATATAAGTTGAATGGTTGCGCCCCTTTTGTGGGCGCGAATTTTAGGCCTTTTTGTAGCAGGGAAACTTCGCCTTCTGATAATTGGTGTGAACTAAGATTAAATATTTTCTGAGGAGCTTCAGTCTTATCATTTGTGTCTACATTTATTTGCTTATTTATTTTCTTTTTGGTGAGTTTCCCCCCTCTTTTACCCCTTTTGGTCTTAAAGGTCTGGCCCGGAAAAAATTCCGATTAATCTGTGGACGACTGATTAGCCCCCTTCCCCTCTTATGAGTTATAATTGATTTTTTGGGGATATTCCTGTTCGTTGGTGTAACGTTAGAACCCCCTCCTCCTAGGTCTAGTGCTGGAGAATCTGGTATAATATTATTATGCCGGACAGGTTCCGGAATTTGAGTATTAACTCGGTTAGAGGATGATTCATTAGATAACTCCGTTTCCATCTAGACATAAGGGTGTGTATCTATTGCCAATGGCAATAGCAGGCTCTATGTGGTGGCCTCCCCCTACAAGATGTTCATTCCTAGATGCCCCTAAGTTATCTGCCAATAATCTATCTCTAGTGTGAGTGGATACTGGTGTATACTGCGTGGAGTTTGAGTTTGCATAAATAGAGAATTCCACAGAGGTATCATGTTCCATGGGATTTATTGTGCCAGTTGTTTCATCCAGAGTTATAAAATTATTGGTGTTCCTGGATTGGGTACTTGTATTTGGGACCACTGTGCTGTATACTACGTGACTGGGCAATATACTGCGTGGCTCTGTGCTGTATACTACATCGCTGTGCAATATACTACGTGGCTCTGTGCTGTATACTACATCGCTGTGCAATATACTGCGTGGCTCTGTGCTGTATACTACGTTGCTGTGCAATATACTACATGGCTCTGTGCTGTATACTATGTAACTGGGCAATATACTACGTCACTGGGCAATATACGACGTGGCTGGGCAATATACTACGTGGACATGCATATTCTACAATACCCGATGCGTTAGAATCGGGCCACCATCTAGTATAATATATACACCGCTCTATATTCCTTAACACGGTATATAATATGCCTCAGTGTATATAATAGATTTTAGTATACCGTATAAACTCGTGTATAAGCCGAGTTTTTCAGCATATTTTTTTTGTCCTGAAAACACCCCCCTCGGCTTATACACGAGTCATTGTCCCAGAAAAACGGAGGGGGAGCAGCGAGTCACAGAATATTCCAGTGCTGTGAATATTCATTTCTCTTATAGCGTTCACAGCCACAGCCGCCGGCTTCCAGCACACATCCTACTTACCTTCCCTGCGCTCCCTCGCTGCATCTTGTTCCGGCGCCAGCAGCTCTTCAGGCCGAGCGATCATGTGTCTTCCTCTCATTAAGGTAATGAGTATTCACCCCTCTCCACTCCCATAAGCGTGGGTAAATATTCATTACCTTAATGAGTGGGGGACACGTGATCACCCGGCCACAGGAGCTGCTGGCACCAAAACGAGATGCTGCGAGGGCATGCAGGGAAGGTAAGTAGGATGTGTTTTTTTGTTTTTTTTTATCGGAACCATGCATACATGAACAAGGAAGGAGCCATGCATACAAGGACGGGGATAAGGAGCCATGCATACAAGGACAAGGATAAGGAGCCATGCATACAAAATTGGGAATAAGAGGTCCATGCATACAAGGACGGGGATAAGGAGTCATGCATACAAGGATGGGGATAAGGAGCCCATGCAGACAAGGATAGGGATAAGGAGCCATGCATACAAAGATGGGGATGAGGAGCCATGCATACAAGGACGGGGATAAGGAGCCATGCATACAAGGACTGGGATAAGGAGCTCATGCAGACAAGGATGGGGATAAGGAGCCATGCATACAAAGACGGGGATGAGGAGCCATGCAGACAAGGATGGGGATGAGGAGCTATACATACAAGGACTGGGATAAGGAGCAATGCATACAAGGACAGGGATGGGGGAGCCATGCAGACAAGGATGGGGATAAGGAGCCATGCATACAAGGACTGGGATAAGGAGCAATACATACAAGGACAGGGATGGGGGGACCATGCATACAAGGACAGGGATGAGGAGCTATGCATACAAGGACGGGGATAAGGAGCCATGCATACAGGGACAGGGGAGCCATGCATACAAGGCCGGGATGTGGGGACAATGCATACCTGGCTTATACTCGACTCAATAAGCTTTCCCAGTTTTTTTCTGGCAAAATTAGGTGCCTCGGCATATACTTGGGTCGACTTATACTCAAGTATATACGGTATATTGTGGAGCTGTGTATACTTCTACTGTCCTGCATAAATGGGGTAATTCTCAGTATCTATTGTTATTATGTATGTGTGTGTATCTGTCTATCTATCACTCCGATTAATTGTGAGAAAAGTAGCGTACTCCTTAATGGCCCATGTGGCAACGTTTCGGATCCATAACTGCACATTTCTCTGATATGGAAGTGAAATGTTGCCACATGGACTAATGTAGAGTATAAAAAAAAATCGGTTTCATTTTCTTCCACAAAAGTGGTACGATTCTCTTCTCACTTGCTGTCCGTGTGCAGGCGAGTCAGACCATTGAGAAGATGGAGAAATTAATTTCTCCGTCTCCTCCACACTTGTGCTGCGAGAGCATTGGAGCACGGACACTCGGATCATGCTCACAGCAGAGCAAGAGCCAAGTATCATTGGCAGATCACATCCGATGCCATATGCTAGTGTTATTCCACCCTAATGAGCACCTGTATTAATGGGAACCTGTCACCCCCCCCCCCCCCGGCGTTTATAACTAAAAAGCCACCTTGTACAGCTCTAATGCTGCATTTTGTGAAGGTGGCTCTTTTAGTTCTGGTCACTTCCAGCGCTGAAGTAATCGTTTTTAGAATTTGCCTGTCATACCTGTAGTTTGTCAGGGGGGCATGTCTTTTCCCCCCTGACACAAACGCCTCCCTCTGTGCCAGGCGCCACCTCCTCTTTCTTCATTAGCGTCCCCAGCGCCTGCGCTGTAAGATTTTTTTCGGGCATGCGCAGCTTGCGCTGCCCTTCCAACTTACAACGCAGGCGCCGGGGGCACTAATGAAGGAGAGGAGGAGGCGCCTGGCTCCAGAGCAGAGACTGCTGGGCGGCAGGAGGAGCGCTGGTCCCCTGTGAGGGAGATGGCGCCTCTGCTGTGAGTCCTCTGCAGAGCGGTCACTGGGCGCTGTCCTCCTCAGTCCTCTGCCATCCTCTGGGCTCTCCTCATCCCCATGGTGTCCCTGATGCCTGCCTGCAGTGTAAAGAGCACCATGTAAATGGACCTGTGTTCGATCATGCGCACTGCGGCGCCATTCACATGTGGCTCTTCAAATAATGCCTTTAAGAGGAGTGTTGAAGGGCAGGACAAAGTATAGCAAAATTCACTGATCGGGATGGGGAGTGTTATAGTATGTGGGCTGGTGGGGTTTGTGTGGCAGGGATGTTTTGTTTTGTCCCAGTCCGGCCCTTTGTGTGTGATTATACAGTGTGTGTGCGTGAGATTATACAGTGAGGATGTGTGTGAGATTATACAGTGGGGCTGTGCGTGTCATTATACAGTGGGGCTGTGCGTGTCATTATATAGTGGGGCTGTGCGTGTCATTATATAGTGGGGCTGTGCCTGTCATTATACAGTGGGGCTGTGCCTGTCATTATACAGTGGGGCTGTGCGTGTCATTATACAGTGGGCCTGTGCGTGTCATTATATAGTGGGGCTGTGCCTGTCATTATATAGTGGGGCTGTGCCTGTCATTATACAGTGGGGCTGTGCCTGTCATTATACAGTGGGGCTGTGCGTGTGTGTTTCACTATATAGTGGGGCTGTGCCTGTCATTATATAGTGGGGCTGTGCCTGTAATTATATAGTGGGGCTGTGCCTGTCATTATACAGTGGGGCTGTGCGTGTCATTATACAGTGGGGCTGTGCGTGTCATTATACAGTGGGGCTGTGCGTGTCATTATACAGTGGGCCTGTGCGTGTCATTATATAGTGGGGCTGTGCGTGTCATTATACAGTGGGCCTGTGCGTGTCATTATACAGTGGGGCTGTG
This sequence comes from Ranitomeya variabilis, assembly GCF_051348905.1. NCBI lineage: Eukaryota > Metazoa > Chordata > Amphibia > Anura > Dendrobatidae > Ranitomeya > Ranitomeya variabilis. The sequence continues at coordinate 898,505,837 of NC_135233.1, forward strand.
CGTGCGTGTGTGTCACTATACAGTGGGGCTGTGTGTGTGTCATTAATTATACAGTAGGGTTGTGCGTGTGTGTGTCATTATACAGTGAGGCTGTGCTTGTCATTATACAGTGGGGCTGTGCCTGTCATTATACAGTGGGGTTGTGTCTGTCATTATACAATGGGGTTGTGCCTGTCATTATACAGTGGGGATGTGCCTGTCATTATACAATGGGGTTGTGCCTGTCATTATACAGTGGGGCTGTGCCTGTCATTATACAGTGGGGCCGTGCCTGTCATTATACAGTGGGGCTGTGCCTGTCATTATACAGTGGGGTTGTGTGTGTGACTGTCACTGTATACAATGTGTGTGTTATATATATATATATATATATAAAAAAAAAATATATATATATAATATATTCATTCGCATGCTTGCAGTCACAAGACCACCTGTTCCTGGCGCCGACACCAGAGAATCCTCACAGTGCGCACAATATGGGGATTCACACACAGTGACTGTAGACATGTAGCTTAAGATCCGACAACCCCTTTAAGGATGGACCGCGACTCATGGGCCACTGCTGTGTGGTTGCCCCCCAGGCTAAAATTTGCCAGCCAGCCCCTGGTGGGTACGGAAAGTATTCAGACCCTTTTGAATGTTTTAGTCTTTGTTTCATTGCAGCCATTTGGTACATTCAAAAAAGTTCATTTTTTCTCATTAATGTAGACTCTGCACCCCATCTTGACAAAAAAACAGAAATGTAGAAATTTTTGCAAATTTATTGAAAAAGAAATACTGAAATATCACATGGTCATAAATATTCAGACCCTTTTCTCAGTATTGAGTAGAAGGACCCTATTGAGCTAGTACAGCCATGAGTTTGGGAATGATGCAGCAAGTTTATCACACCTGGATTTGGGGATCCTTTGCCATTCTTCCTTGCAGATCCTCTCCAGTTCTGTCAGGTTGGATGGTGAACGTTGGTGGACAGCCATTTTTAGGTCTCTCCAGAGATGCTCAATTGGGTTTAAGTCAGAGCTCTGGCTGAGCCAGTCAAGAATGGTCACAGAGTTGTTCTGGAGCCACTCCTTTGTTATTTTAGCTGTGTGCTTAGGGTCATCATCTTGTTGGAAGGTGAACCTTCAGCCAAGTCTGAGGTCCAGAGCACTATGGAAGAGGTTTTCATCCAGGATATCCCTGTACTTGGCTGCATTCATGTTTCCTTCAATGATGACCAGTTGTCCTGTCCCTGCAGCTGAGAAACACCCCCATAGCATGATGCTGCCACCACCATGTTTCACTGTTGGGATTGTATTGGGCAGGTGATGAGCAATGCCTGGTTTTCTCCGCACATGCTGCTTAGAATTACCACCAAAAAGCTCTATCTTCGTGTCATCAGACCAGAGAATCTTATTTCTCATAGTCTGGGAGTCATTCATTTGTTTTTTCAGAAAACTCTATGCGGGCTTTCATATGTCTTGCACTGAGGATAGGCTTCTGTCGGCCACTCTGCCATTTAGGCTTGACTGGTGGAGGGCTACATTGATAGTTAACTTTGTGGAACTTTTTTCCATCTCCCTACTCCATCTCTGGAGCTCAGCCACAGTGATCTTGGGGTTCTTCTTTACCTCTCTCACCAAGGCTCTTCTCCCACTATAGCTCAGTTTGGCTGGACGGCCAGGTCTAGGAAGATTTCTGGTGGTCTCAAACTTCTTCCAGGATTATGGAGGCCACTGTGCTCTTAGGAACCTTGAGTACTGCAGAAATTCTTTTGTAATCTTCTCCAGATCTGTGTCTTGCCACAATTTTGTCTCTGAGCTCCTTGGCCAGTTCTTTTGACCTCATGATTAGTGTTGAGCGATACCGTCCGATACTTGAAAGTATCAGTATCGGAAAGTATCGGCCGATACCGGCAAAGTATCGGATCTAATCCGATACCGATACCCGATACCAATACAAGTCAATGGGACACCAAGTATCGGATGGTATCCTGTATGGTTCCCAGGGTATGAAGGAGAGGAAACTCTCCTTCAGGCCCTGGGATCCATATGAATGTGTAAAAGAAAGAATTAAAATAAAAAATAGGGATATACTCACCCTCTGACGCGCCCTGGACTTTACCGCCGTAAACGGGAGCCGTTGTACCTAAGAATGCGCGCTTGAAGGGCCTTAGATGACGTCACGGCGCTCTGATTGGTCCGTAGCGGTCGCGTGACCGCTACGTGACCAATCACAAAGCCGTGACGTCACCTAAGGTCTTTCAAGCACTTGAAAGATCTTAGGTGACGTCACGGATTTGTGATTGGTCGCGTAGCGGTCACGCGACCGTTACGGACCAATCAGAGCGCCGTGATGTCATCTAAGGCCCTTCAAGCGCGCATTCTTAGGTACAACGGCTCCCGGTTACGGCGGTAAAGTCCAGGGGCCGCCGGAGAGGTGAGTATATCCCTATTTTTTATTTTAATTCTTTCTTTTACACATTGATATTAATCCCGATACCGATTCCCGATACCACAAAAGTATCGGATCTCGGTATCGGAATTCCGATACCGCAAGTATCGGCCGATACCCGACACTTGCGGTATCGGAATGCTCAACACTACTCATGATTCTCATTTGGTCTGACATGCACTGTGAGCTGTGAGTTCTTCTATAGACAGGTGTGTGCCTTTCCAAATCAAGTCCTATCAGGTTAACTAAACAGCTGGCCTCCAATGAAGGAGTAGAACCATCTCAAGGAGTATCACAAGGAAATGGACAGCTTGTGACTTAAATATGAGTGTCTAAGCAAAGGGTCTGAATACTTGTGACCATGTGATATTTAAGTTTGCAAACATTTCTACATTTCTGTTTTTTTCAGTGAATATGGGGTGCAAAGAAAAAAAAATGAAATTTTTTGAATTTACCAAATGGCTGCAATGAAACAAAGAGTGAAAAATTTAAAGGGGTCTGAATACTTTCCATACCCGATGTATTTAATACCTTTGGAAAGTCAACATATATCACATCACCTGCATGACGAACAGCCATATTTGCACTTGTTTCCCAATAGAAATCTAGCACTTTGCTTAGACACAACTTTCATGAAACCATTACGGTTGTCAGTTATATTGTCCTCTGAAATATATTATTGCAGTTCATATCTTATAATCTTCTGAAATATTTTTTCCAACACTGATGAACTCACTGTATGGTAGTGGCAAAGATCCATCTTCATGTTCTTCCTCCACACCCTGTTTCATTCTTTGTGATGAGTGTTTTTCCAGAACAAAAGAGAAGAATCACATAGCTGATTCCAGAGTTGTCCCTACTGACAATTTTTTTTAGCCTCTTCAAATGCCTTGAGTAGGCACTACCTTGTACAGCTGCCAATTGCACATACCACAGGAACCCACGCTTAAGTTTGGTTGCTGCATGAAAGTCAATCAATCCTTTATGCTGCTTGTTCAGACACTTCAACATATGTAACATTGAATTTCAGAGGGTTTAGATATAGCAAATCATGTACCATTGTGGCAAACTGTTTTACTTGTTGCTAAGGTTGGAGAGCATTTGCTGAAATTTAACATTCATAGAAATAAGCAGACACTTTCCTGGCCATAGCCATCACTTATTCAAGCAAGTACATTTCTAAAAGAAATTTTGCACAATTAATGATGGAACTAATTTTTACCTTAAAGGGAACCTTAAACCTTCAAAATCGAAGATGAGCTAAGCCCACCAGCATCAGGGTTTATCTACAGCATACTGGAATGCTGTAGATAAGCCCCTGGTGTACCCTGAAAGATGAGAAAAAGAGGTTAGATTATACTGACCCAGGGGCGGCCTCCTATCTTCATACGATGACTTCCTCTTCTTGCATTCACGCTGCGGCTCTGACGCAGGAGTACTTTGTCTGCCCTGCTGAGGGCAGAGCAAAGTACTGCAGTGCGCTGGTGCTGGGAAAGGTCAGAGAGGCCCAGCACCTGCGCACTGCAGTACTTTGCTCTACGTTCAAAAGGGCAAAGTACGCCTGCACAGAGCCGCAGCATGAATGCAAGAAGAGAACATCATCGTAAGAAGATGGGAGGCCCCGGACCGGACCGCGACACCCATCGGACCCAGACTGCAGCGGGACCGCCCCTGGGTGAGTATATTCTAACCTCTTTCAGGATACATTGGGGGCTTATCTACAGCATTCCAGAATGCTGTAGATAAGCCCCTGATGCTGGATAAGCTCATCTGCGATTTTGGGGGTGACAGGTTCCCTTTAATGGCCAGGCCAAATTTTTTGAATCTGACCAGTGTCATTTTATGTGGTAATAACTCTGGAACCCTTCAACAAATCCCAGTGATTCTAAGAATATTTTCTCATTGCAAATTGTACTTCATTTGGTTGATATGATTTGCGTACATTTGGGAAAATTTGACAAAAATGTAAGAAATTTTCCAACTTAAATTTTTATTTCCTTAAATAAGATAGTTATACCACACAAAATATTTAATAAATAACATTTAACAGATGCCAACATCTGCATCATTTTTAAAACTTTTTTTTGTTAGGAAGTTAGAAGGATTCAAAGTGGATCAGTAATTTTTCATTTTTTCAACAAAATTTACAAAACCATCTTTTTTAGGGACCACACCACATTTGTAGTGACTTTGGAGGACTTATATGACACAAAATATCCAAAAGTGACACCATTCTAAAAACTGCACTCTTTAAAGTCCCCAGAATTATTTTCAAGAAGTTTCTTAATCCTTCAGGTGCTTCACAGGAATTAATGGAATGTGGAAGGAAAAAATTACAATTTTACCTTTTATCACAAAATTTTTAATTTAGCCGTAAATGTTTTACTTTCATTAGGGCAACAGAAGAAAATGAACCCCCAGATTTGTTGTGCAAATTCTGTTGAGTATGACGATACCCCTTATGTGTATGGAAATTACTACTCGGGCACACAGCAGGGCACAAAAGGCAAACAGCCTCATTTGACTTTTTGAAAGCAAAAATTGTTGGAATCGAGAGCAGATGCCATGTCGTGCTTGGAGAACCCCTGATGTGTCTAACCAGTGTAAACTTCTCACAAGTGATCCCATTTTGGAAACTAGATCCCTCAGGGAATGTATTTAGATGTGTGATGAGCATTTTTAACCTCCAGGTGCTTCACAGAAGTTTATAATGTTGAGCCGTGAAAATTAAAAAAAAAAAGTTCTTAAAGCCCCAAATGTTGCTTTTTCGCAAGGGTAAAATGAGAAAATAGACCATACAATTTGTTGGGAAATTTCTCCTCAGTATGTTGATACCCCATATATGGGGAAAACTACTGTTTGGGCTCACGGAAGGAGTGCCATTTGACTTCTTGAATGCAAAATTTGCTGAAATCATTAGTGGACGACCTATCATGTTTGGTGAGACCCTAATCTGCCTAAACAGCATTATCCCTCCACAAGTGACCCCATTTTGGAAACTAAACCCCTTAAGGAATGTATCTAGATGTGCGGTGAGCACCTTGAACCTGCACAGATTTATAACGTTAAACTTCAAAAATTAAAAAAAAAAAATTTCCCTCAAAAATGTTGGTTTTGTCCCAAATGTTTAATTTTTACAAGAAAAATGGAGTACAATGAACTATTAAATTTGTTTTGCAATTTCTACTGAGTGCACCGATACCCCTTATGTGGTCGAAAACTGCTTTTGAGGCACAGTGCAAAGCTAAGAAGGGAAGAAGCGCCATATTGGAGCTAAAGTTTTGCTGGGATGGTTTGAGAGTGCCATGTCACATTGGCAGAAGCTCTGAGGTGTCAGAACAGCATATCCCCCCATAAGTGACATAATTTTACAAACTACATCTCTCAATGAATTCATCTAAGTGTGAAGTGGGCATGTTGACACCACATATGCCTCACAGAAATGTATACGATTGTGCAGTGAAGAAAGAATAATTACATTTTTACCGCAAAAATGTTGTTTTAGCTCTAAATTTTAAATTTTTATAAGGGCTAATAGGAAAAAATGTACCTCTCGGTTTGTTGTGCAATTTCTCCTGAGTACGCCAATACTTTACATGTAATAGGGAACTACTTTTGCTGCATAGTGCAAAACTCAGAAGAGAAGAAGCGCCATAATTTAGTGAAGATTTCACTGTTATGATTTGCGATTGCCATGAGCCACTGGGAGAGTGAACTTTGAAGGGCCTATATATTGGAAACTCCCCAAAAGTGATATAATATTAAAACCACACTCCTTAATTACTTTAAAACTGTTGTCGGAATTTGTTTTAAACCTTCAGTTGCTACACAGGAATTAATGCAATGTGGAATGAAAAATTAAAATTTTACTTTTAGCCCCAAATTAGCTCACTTTTGCAAGAAGTAACACCAAAAAGTGGACCACACAGTTTGAATCTTGTAACACAAATTTGGCTGAAAGAGAAAAACACTTTGAAAAACAAATGTGAAAAGTGCATGAAAATCACTTATTCTTATTCAAATAAATGAGAAGTTTGTTGCAAGCAGATTTTAATTTTTTTATGTGGTTTTTGACACAAAATTTCCATGAAAACCTGCATTAAAAACTCCATCAGAATATACCCTAAAAAAATCCTCTCAATTGTAAGTCGATCACAAGGTGTCTCTCTCATGGGACCTACAATAATCAGTAATCCAGTATATTAACGCATACTTTTAAGTGAAACATGAACAAAGAATACACCGATTTATTAACTATACTAATTGGTTACAGTTCAAGCCTGTATGAAATGGTCTGTTTAATTGGAATCTTCATCTACCCAAATTATTTAAAACATACAATCATCACATTTTAAAAAATGCAAACGAATTTCACATGAATGACAGTAGGAATAATTACACAAAATATAGACTGACAGGAACAGATGTTAAAAACATTATGTTCTTGTAAAGGTTTATTATACCACTCTATGCAAATATGCATCTGCGCTCCATGGGAAATACGGTCACCAGAATGAAAAGTCTTGAAGTGGTTTTAAATAGACATTTGTCTTGTTCTGTTCAAGACGTGAATTAAAAAATAATTTTTATCCACATCCACAATGTACATTTTTAGTCACATTACATGAATAGGAAGACACTCCATATAGGTTGTAAAAGAAATGGCTTAAAAAAGAAGCATGTCCTGTGTCTGGAGTTGGGTAGACATTTTGCCCAACAGCGACTTAGGTCTTGATTTCCAGTATCTTTGGCTTGAAAAAGAGGTTTTAGACATGAAACGCTGCCTTTATGTAACACTATTGCCAGTGCCTCTGCATGCTTCCCCTTCCCCTCCATGCAGGGACTATGGCATACTCACTGCTCCAACAAATTAAAGAAAATTTGTGTTGTAAGGTCTTCATAAGTAGGGATTTATATGAAGACCTAATATATTCAAATTAGAACTTTATTACATCACCTTGAAAAAGTAATAAACTGACAAACAACATATAATTTCCAAAATCTGCAACCATATAAACACATCAATAAGATATAGAATTTTGGAGGTTGGCACCCTAGGGGGGAACATTGTGTCGCCCCTGCTCCTCGGCAGCTGATATATATTCAGGGAGCCACTATCAATAGACAGAGAGGAAGACGGAGGTATCACTTATGCACTGCTGATAGCAAAATCTTGGTGAAATGAAAACATTTAAACGGGTTTAAAAGTCAACACGTTTCAAGGTCATGCAGGACCTCTTCATCAGGACAAAACTGGTTGAAGAGGTCCTAAGTGACCTTGAAACGCATTGACTTTTTAACTTGTTTAAATAAATGTTTTAATTTCACCGAGAGTTTGTTATCAGCAGCTTATGAGTGATACCTCCGTCTTCCTATCTATGTCTATGGTCATCCTCTTGACCATTCAGCAACCTAACAATATGAGTGTATTTCTCCTTTTCCTGACACCCCATTGTCACTGGATAAGACCCTTTTGCGCTTTTTCTTTACCAGTTTCTCTAATATCACTAGACAGAGTCATTACTGCAACACTACAGGGATTTATAGTTCAGCAATACCCACAGCTTTAAATCAGATTGTGGATACATCTACGATATTCACAATTAGCTTACCCCACTCTATTTATATTGATAGTAGATCAAATATGGAGGAAACCCAATATATCAAATGCATCAAAGTTACTACTGCCCCTTAAGGATTCACCAATATACAGATGTATCGGTTTAGCCGTTTAGCCGGCTCACTCTGATAGATCAATCCCATGCTGCAATACTGCCTGTCAGTGGAGGTTGGCACCCCATGGGGGAACGATGTGGTGCCACTGCTCCTTGGAAATTCCCAGATGTGCCCTGCTGGACAGTGTTGCGGCAGATATATGTATATTGCCACAGAGTGTGAGTATATATATATATATATATATATATATATATATATATATATATACATATACAGTATATATATATACAGTATATATATATATATATATATATATATATATATATATATATATATATATATATATATATATCCAAGTAAATCAAACTTCTGAGAAATCAAACTGTCCACTTAGGAAGCAACACTGTTTGACAATCAATTTTACATGCTGTTGTGTAAATGGAATAGACAACAGATGGAAATTATTGGCAATTATCAAGACACACTCAATAAAGGAGTGGTTCTGCAAGTGGGGATCAAAGACCACATCTCAGTACCAATGCTTTCTGACTGATGTTTTGGTTACTTTTGAATGTTGGTTGTGCTTTCACATCGTGGTAGCTTGAGATGGACTCTACAACCCACACAAGTGGCTCAGGTAGTGCAGCTCTTCCAGGATGGCACATGAATGTGAGCTGTGGCAAGAAGGTTTGCTGTGTCTGTCAGCATAGTGTCCAGAGGCTGGAGGCGCAACCAGGAGACAGGCCAGTACACCAGGAGACATGGAGGGGGCCGAAGGAGGGCAACAACCCAGCAGCAGGACCGCTACTTAAGCCTTAGTGCAAGGAGGAACAGGAGCAGCAGTAGGCCACAAATGTGCATGTGTCTGCACAAACGGTTAGAAATCGACTCCATGAGGATGGTCTGAGTGCACGAAGTCCACAGATTGGGGTTTTGCTCACAACCCAACACCGTGCAGGGCGATTGGCATTTGCCACAAAACACCAGGATTGGCAAATTTGCCACTGGTGCCCTGTGCTCTTCACAGATGAAAGCAGGTTCACACTATGCATATGTGACAGATGTGACAGAGTCTGGGGACACCATGGAGAGTGATCTGCTGCCTGCAACATCCTTCAGCATGACCAAAAAGCACTGTGCAAGCGATCATATTGAAATGGAAGGAGTATTATACCACTGGAAATCTACCAAGACCCAGCCGTCCCTCTAAACTCTCATCTCAAACAAGGAGAAGACTGATCAGAGATGCAGCCAAGAGGCCCATGATCCCTCTGGATGAAGTGCAAAGATCTACAGCTGAGGTGGGACAGTCTGTCCATAGGACAACAATCAGTCGTTCACTGCACAAATGTGGCCTTTATTGAAGAATGGCAAGAAGAAAGCCATTTCTCAAAGATATCCATAAAAAGCCACCTGGGAGACACACCAAACATGTGGAAGAAGGTGCTCTGGTCAGATGAAACCAAAATTGAACTTTTTGGCAACAATGCCATACGATATGTTTGGTGTAAAGGCAACACAGCTCATCACCCTGAACACACCATCCCCACTGCCAAACATGGTGGTGGCAGCATCATGGTTTGGGCCTGCTTTTCTTCAGCAGGGACAGGGACGGTGATTGAAAGTGATGGGAAGATGGATGGAGCCAAATACAGGACCATTCTTGAAGAAAACCAGTTTGAGTCTGCAAAAGACCTGAGACTGGGACGGAGATTTGTCTTCCAACAAGACAATGATCCCAAACATAAAGCAAAATTTACAATGGAATGGTTCACAAATAGTGTTGAGCGATACCTTCCGATATCGGAAAGTATCGGTATCGGAAAGTATCGGCCGATACCGTCAAAGTATCGGATCTAATCCGATACCGATACCCGATCCCAATGCAAGTCAATGGGACGAAAATATCGGAATTAAAATAAACCCTTTCTTTCCTTGTAGGTTAATTGTACATGAAGGAAAACAACTAAGAATAATGTAGGATGTATTGGGGGAGGTGGCGGAGACATTAAAGGCACAGAGGTTTAGCCCAAACAAATAGAATAGCAGGTTTTTTTGTTTTTTTTTATGACGTTCGGCGTTAGAAAGATTTTGACTATTTTTTTTTTTATTTTGTCAGATATTGATGTTTCACTACTTCCACGTCCTTCACCTTCTTTTTTACTTCTCCCACACTTTCTTCTTCACTATCCTCATCATCAGCTTCTTTGACATCAACTATCTTCACCTTATTCATCTTCTTCTTCTTCTACCTATAATTTTTTTTTTTTACATTGTTCATATTCTTTTTATTTAACTATTATCTTTTTCATATTCAACTTCTTCATCATATTCTTATTTGTGACAGGCATTCCCATAGTTGTTATCTATAAAAGTTTTAAGATTACACCTTCCGTTCTGCCTGTCACAAAAGAGGTACATTTGTCCGCGTTCAGTTTGGCCTGCAGCATCAGGCTTTATCCAGGGGCACCACGAGGAGGAACGGACTCACCCCCATACACTGCTTAGTCTTCTTCTGCTTATAATTTAGATAATATCTTTTGCTCTTATATTTAGTCTTATGCTTAATGTTCTTCTGCTCTTTGTTCTACAGCCTCTTGTTCTTCTGCTTCTCGGTCTTCCAGGTTGTCGTCGTTGTCTCCAGGGTCTTCGTCTCCGGGGTCGTCGTCATCGGGGTCGTCGTCATCGGGGTCGTCTTCAGGGTCATCGTCTCCAGGGTCGTCGTTATCTCGGTGGTTGTCGTCTCTGGTGTTGTCATCATCTTAGGGGTGGTCTTCCGGGTCATCGTCTTTAGGGTCTTGAACTTGGAAATGTAGCAGAAGGTACAAGAAGGCTGAGAAAATGCCGAGAAACAGCTGATGGAACTCGGATGGCTACCCGAAGGTCCAAGAGCCAATGGAACTACCGTGGACCAGCTGACGTTACTGGAACCCGGTTACTAAGCAGGAGGTACCCGTGCCTGAAAGCACTACCAAGGACCACCTGACGTTGGTGGAACTCGGATACCCAGAGGGAGGCACCTAAGCCAAAGGCTCTGCCCGGAACCAGCTGACGGTACTGGAACCAGGATGGGGAGCAGAAGGTACAAGAGCAAAAGACACTGCCGAGAACCAGCTGACGGTACTGGAACCCGGATGGGTAGCCGAAGGTCCAAGAGCCAATGGAACTACCGAGGACCAGCTGACGTTACTGGAACCCGGTTACTAAGCAGGAGGTACCCGTGCCTGAAAGCACTACCAAGGACCACCTGACGTTGGTGGAACTGGGATACCCAGAGGGAGGCACCTAAGCCAAAGGCTCTGCCCGGAACCAGCTGACGGTACTGGAACCAGGATGGGGACCTATTCAAGCTTGTCTTCCTAGTCGCCCCAACTGGCGGTGTTAGAGCCCAGGGTCAGCAGAAGGAGGAGCAGGGGGAGGGGAGTGTAGGCCGAAGCCTGCACTGGCGGCAGCTTTGGGTCTGTTGTGTCTGCGTGGCGGTCGCAGGACACGTTGCTGGCTACACAGCAGGGGAACAGCTGGCGGTGCTGAACCCCACTGACACATTGGCGAGGTGTTTGGCTCTGTGCAGCCAGCACTTCCGGACAGCAACTAGCGGTGTTGGAGCCCGGGCTCTGCAGGTGGAGCAGAGTGTAGGTTGAAGCCTAATTGAACCGATTTCAAAGGTAACCTTTAACCGCCCCTCAGGGGTTACAAACTAGAAGAGCCACAGCTTATGCAGCAGTAGTGCTGCACAAGTCAAAGGTTGCTCTTTTTATTTTTCTCCTTGCACACGCTGAATGAAACACGTATAACATTTAGCCCTTTATACAGTCAAACTGTGTTGGAGGCGTGAGTTCCCTTCGTAAAGAGGCGCAGCACAGCTGGCAAAAATGCCACCTTGGTGCTTGGCGCGGCCTCCTGAGCTTCGCTATTTGTTGCACAGGAGTCTGCCCTGTCGTGTTATCCCTTGGCCTTGCGCTGTTAGCGCTGCCCGTCCTCTGACAACATTTGATGTCGGCCGGTGCGGTTCGCGATGACCATGAATCCCAGCCCCGCAGTGTCTTAACATTGTTAAAACACTGCGGGGCTGTGATTCATGGCCTGGCGCAGTACATATGTTCGCCTCTCGCTTGGGTTCTTACACCTGCTTCAGACTATGCGGCGTCAGCTGATCCCTTATCGCATGCCATGGCCATGAAGCCGCACAGTCCGAAGAAGGCGGAAGGAGATGAGGGATAGGCGAAGAAATGCACCGTTCATGCCCGTCAATCACACCCTCGCAGTACAAATAAATAAGACACCGAGGGGCGTTGTGTGGGGCAAGGCGGCCGCAGAGGCGCAGGCAGCCAAACAATGATGCCAGAAGACGGGCAGCGCTACCAAGGAGCTTGTTGCGTGTCAATACAAAGGAAAATCACACCTGAGGGACATTTTAATGGTCTCAGAGGACTCATTTTAGACGTGTTCAGTTCCCCATGGGCAAGGAGAATAAGTTTCCGAGCCACCTTGCACACATGCAGCATTACTGCTGTACAAGGTGGCTGTAAAACATAGAAACACCTGGGGGAGGGGGGACAGGTTCCCTTCAATTTCAGTTCTTGTGTCTGCGTGGCTGTCGCAGGACACGTTGCCGGCTACACAGCAGGGGAACAGCTGGCGGTGCTGGACCCCACTGACACATTGGCTGGTGTTTTTCTCTGTGCAGCTAGCACATCTGGGCCCCAACTGGCGGTGTTAGAGCCCAGGGTCAGCAGGAGGAGGAGGAGCAGGAGGAGGAGCAGGGGGAGGGGAGTGTAGGCCGAAGCCTGCACTGGCGGCAGCTTTGGGTCTGTTGTGTCTGCGTGGCGGTCGCAGGACACGTTGCCGGCTACACAGCAGGGGAACAGCTGGCGGTGCTGAACCCCACTGACACATTGGCGAGGTGTTTGGCTCTGTGCAGCCAGCTCTTCCAGACAGCAACTAGCGGTGTTGGAGCCCGGGCTCTGCAGGTGGAGCAGGGTGTAGGCCGAAGCCTAATTGAACCGATTTTAAAAGTAACCTTTAACCCCCCCTCAGGGGTTACAAACTAGAAGAGCCACAGCTTATGCAGCAGTAGTGCTGCACAAGTCAAAGGTTGCTCTTTTCATTTTTCTCCTTGCACACGCTGAATGAAACACGTATAACATTTAGCCCTTTATACAGTCAAACTGTGTTGGAGGCGTGAGTTCCCTTCGTAAAGAGGCGCAGCACAGCTGGCAAAAATGCCACCTTGGTGCTTGGCGCGGCCTCCTGAGCTTCGTTATTTGTTGCACAGGAGTCTGCGCTGTCGTGTTATCCCTTGGCCTTGCGCTGTTAGCGCTGCCCGTCCTCTGACAACACTTGATGTCGGCCGGTGCGGTTCGCGATGACCATGAATCCCAGCCCCGCAGTGTCTTAACATTGTTAAAACACTGCGGGGCTGTGATTCATGGCCTGGCGCAGTACATATGTTCGCCTCTCGCTTGGGTTCTTACACCTGCTTCAGACTATGCGGCGTCAGCTGATCCCTTATCGCATGCCACGGCCATGAAGCCGCACAGTCCGAAGAAGGCGGAAGGAGATGAGGGATAGGCGAAGAAATGCACCGTTCATGCCCGTCAATCACACCCTCGCAGTACAAATAAATAAGACACCGAGGGGCGTTGTGTGGGGCAAGGCGGCCGCAGAGGCGCAGGCAGCAAAACAATGATGCCAGAAGACGGGCAGCGCTACCAAGGAGCTTGTTGCGTGTCAATACAAAGGAAAATCACACCTGAGGGACGTTTTAATGGTCTCAGAGGACTCATTTTAGACGTGTTCAGTTCCCCATGGGCAAGGAGAATAAGTTTCCGAGCCACCTTGCACACATGCAGCATTACTGCTGTACAAGGTGGCTGTAAAACATAGAAACACCTGGGGGAGGGGGGGACAGGTTCCCTTCAATTTCAGTTCTTGTGTCTGCGTGGCTGTCGCAGGACACGTTGCCGGCTACACAGCAGGGGAACAGCTGGCGGTGCTGGACCCCACTGACACATTGGCTGGTGTTTTTCTCTGTGCAGCTAGCACATCTGGACTCCAACTGGCGGTGTTAGAGCCCAGGGTCAGCAGGAGGAGGAGGAGCAGGAGGAGGAGCAGGGGGAGGGGAGTGTAGGCCGAAGCCTGCACTGGCGGCAGCTTTGGGTCTGTTGTGTCTGCGTGGCGGTCGCAGGACACGTTGCCGGCTACACAGCAGGGGAACAGCTGGCGGTGCTGAACCCCACTGACACATTGGCGAGGTGTTTGGCTCTGTGCAGCCAGCTCTTCCGGACAGCAACTAGCGGTGTTGGAGCCCGGGCTCTGCAGGTGGAGCAGAGTGTAGGCCGAAGCCTAATTGAACCGATTTTAAAAGTAACCTTTAACCCCCCTCAGGGGTTACAAACTAGAAGAGCCACAGCTTATGCAGCAGTAGTGCTGCACAAGTCAAAGGTTGCTCTTTTCATTTTTCTCCTTGCACACGCTGAATGAAACACGTATAACATTTAGCCCTTTATACAGTCAAACTGAGTTGGAGGCGTGAGTTCCCTTCGTAAAGAGGCGCAGCACAGCTGGCAAAAATGCCACCTTGGTGCTTGGCGCGGCCTCCTGAGCTTCGTTATTTGTTGCACAGGAGTCTGCGCTGTCGTGTTATCCCTTGGCCTTGCGCTGTTAGCGCTGCCCGTCCTCTGACAACATCTGATGTCAGCCGGTGCGGTTCGCGATGACCATGAATCCCAGCCCCGCAGTGTCTTAACATTGTTAAAACACTGCGGGGCTGTGATTCATGGCCTGGCGCAGTACATATGTTCGCCTCTCGCTTGGGTTCTTACACCTGCTTCAGACTATGCGGCGTCAGCTGATCCCTTATCGCATGCCACGGCCATGAAGCTGCACAGTCCGAAGAAGGCGGAAGGAGATGAGGGATAGGCGAAGAAATGCACCGTTCATGCCCGTCAATCACACCCTCGCAGCACAAATAAATAAGACACCGAGGGGCGTTGTGTGGGGCAAGGCGGCCGCAGAGGCGCAGGCAGCCAAACAATAATGCCAGAAGACGGGCAGCGCTACCAAGGAGCTTGTTGCGTGTCAATACAAAGGAAAATCACACCTGAGGGACGTTTTAATGGTCTCAGAGGACTCATTTTAGACGTGGTCAGTTCCCCATGGGCAAGGAGAATAAGTTTCCGAGCCACCTTGCACACATGCAGCATTACTGCTGTACAAGGTGGCTGTAAAACATAGAAACACCTGGGGGAGGGGGGACAGGTTCCCTTCAATTTCAGTTCTTGTGTCTGCGTGGCTGTCGCAGGACACGTTGCCGGCTACACAGCAGGGGAACAGCTGGCGGTGCTGGACCCCACTGACACATTGGCTGGTGTTTTTCTCTGTGCAGCTAGCACATCTGGGCCCCAACTGGCGGTGTTAGAGCCCAGGGTCAGCAGGAGGAGGAGGAGCAGGAGGAGGAGCAGGGGGAGGGGAGTGTAGGCCGAAGCCTGCACTGGCGGCAGCTTTGGGTCTGTTGTGTCTGCGTGGCGGTCGCAGGACACGTTGCCGGCTACACAGCAGGGGAACAGCTGGCGGTGCTGAACCCCACTGACACA
This sequence comes from Ranitomeya variabilis, assembly GCF_051348905.1. Lineage (NCBI taxonomy): Eukaryota > Metazoa > Chordata > Amphibia > Anura > Dendrobatidae > Ranitomeya > Ranitomeya variabilis. The sequence goes on from NC_135233.1 coordinate 898,521,541, forward strand.
TTGGCGAGGTGTTTGGCTCTGTGCAGCCAGCCCTTCCGGACAGCAACTAGCGGTGTTGGAGCCCGGGCTCTGCAGGTGGAGCAGAGTGTAGGCCGAAGCCTAATTGAACCGATTTTAAAAGTAACCTTTAACCCCCCCTCAGCAGTAGTGCTGCACAAGTCAAAGGTTGCTCTTTTTATTTTTCTCCTTGCACACGCTGAATGAAACACGTATAACATTTAGCCCTTTATACAGTCAAACTGATTTTGAGGCGTGAGTTCCCTTCGTAAAGAGGCGCAGCACAGCTGGCAAAAATGCCACCTTGGTGCTTGGCGCGGCCTCCTGAGCTTCGTTATTTGTTGCACAGGAGTCTGCGCTGTCGTGTTATCCCTTGGCCTTGCGCTGTTAGCGCTGCCCATCTTCTGACATCATTTCATGTCGGCTGTTGCGGTTTGCGATGACCATGAATCCGATCCACGCAGTGTCTTTACATAGTTAAAACACTGCGGGGCTGGGATTCATGACCTGGTGCAGTACATAGGTTCGCCTCTCACACTCGGGTCCTTACACCCGCTTCAGACTGTGCGGCGTCAGCTGATCCCTTATCGCATGCCGCGGCCATGAAGCCTCACAGTCTGAAGAAGGCGAAAGGAGATGAAGGACAGGCGAACATAAGCACTGCTCATGCCCGTCAATCACACCCTCGCAGTCCAAATAAATAAGACACCGAGGGGAGTTGTGTGGGTCAGGGCGGCCGCAGAGGCGCAGGCAGCCAAACAATGATGCCAGAAGACGGGCAGCGCTACCAAGGGGGTTGCAGCGTGTCATTACAAAGGAAAGTCACACCTCCGGGACGGTTAAATGGTCACAGAGGACACATTTTAGACGTGTTCAGTTCCCCATGGGCGAGGAGAATAAGTTTCTGAGCCCACTTACACACATGCAGCATTACTGTCGCACAAGGTGGCTGCACAACGTAGAAACACCTGGGGGAGGGGGGACAGGTTTCCTTCAATTTCAGTTCTTGTGTCTGCGTGGCTGTTGCAGGACACGTTGCTGGCTGCACAGCAGGGGAACAGCTGGCGGTGCTGAACCCCACTGACACATTGGCTGGTGTTTTTCTCTGTGCAGCTAGCACATCTGGGCCCCAACTGGCGGTGTGAGAGGCCAGGGTCAGCAGGAGGAGGAGCAGGGGGAGCGGAGTGTAGGCCGAAGCCTGCACTGGCGGCAGCTTTGGGTCTGTTGTGTCTGCGTTGCGGTCGCAGGACACGTTGCCGGCTACACAGCAGGGGAACAGCTGGCGTTGCTGAACCCCACTGACACTTTGGCTGGTGTTTTCCTCTGTGCAGCTAGCAGTACCGGGCACCAACTGGTGGTGTTAGAGCCCAGGCTCTGCAGGGGGAGCAGAGTGTAGGGCGAAGCCTAATTGAACCAATTTTAAAGGTAACCTTTAACCCCCCCTCAGGTGTTACAAACTAGAAGAGCCACGCCTTATGCAGCAGTAGTGCTGCACAAGTCAAAGGTTGCTCTTTTAATTTTTCTCCTTGCACACGCTGAAAGGAACACGTATAACATTTAGGTCCTTACACAGTCAAACTGATTTTGAGGCGTGAGTTCCCTTCTTAAAGAGGCGCAGTACAGCTGGCAAAAATGCCACCTTGGTGCTTGGCGCGGCCTCCTGAGCATCGTTATTTGTTGCACAGGAGTCTGCGCTGTCGTGTTATCCCTTGGCCTTGCGCTGTTAGCGCTGCCCGTCCTCTGACAACATTTGATGTCGGCCGGTGCGGTTCGCAATGACCATGAATCCCAGCCCCGCAGTGTCTTAACATTGTTAAAACACTGCGGGGCTGGGATTCATGGCCTGGGGCAGTACATATGTTCGCCTCTCGCTTGGGTTCTTACACCCGCTTCAGACTATGCGGCGTAAGCTGATCCCTTATCGCATGCCACGGCCATGAAGCCGCACAGTCCGAAGAAGGCGGAAGGAGATGAGGGACAGGCGAAGAAATGCACCGTTCATGCCCATCAATCACACCCTCGCAGTACAAATAAATAAGACACCGAGGGGCGTTGTGTGGGGCAAGGCGGCCGCAGAGGCGCAGGCAGCCAAACAATGATGCCAGAAGACGGGCAGCGCTACCAAGGAGCTTGTTACGTGTCAATACAAAGGAAAATCACACCTGAGGGACGTTTTAATGGTCGCAGAGGACTCATTTTAGACGTGTTCAGTTCAACATGGGCAAGGAGAATAAGTTTCTGAGCCACCTTGCACACATGCAGCATTACTGTCGTGCAAGGTGGCTGCACAACGTAGAAACACCTGGGGGAGGGGGGACAGGTTTCCTTCAATTTCAGTTCTTGTGTCTGCGTGGCTGTCGCAGGACACGTTGCCGGCTACACAGCAGGGGAACAGCTGGTGGTGCTGGACCCCACTGACACATTGGCTGGTGTTTTTCTCTGTGCAGCTAGCACATCTGGGCCCCAACTGGCGGTGTTAGAGCCCAGGGTCAGCAGGAGGAGGAGAGGGAGCAGAGTGTAGGCCGAAGCCTGCACTGGAGCAAGTTGAAAGGGAACCTTTAACCCCCCCCCCCCAGGCGTTTGTAGCTGAAAGAGCCATCGTGTACAGCACTAATGCTGGAAAAGGTAAACTTAGCTCTTTTAATTATGGTCCTTGCACATGCTGAACCTAACACTTATGAAAAGTGTCCCCTCCTACCGTGATACCGTCCGGTAGGTGGAACTTTCCTTTGTGATGTGACGCAGCACAGCCGTCATTCTTACCCCCTTGGCGCCGTGCGCCGCCTCCTCAGCGTTGTTTGAATCAGTCCCGGAGCCTGCGCTGTTAGGTTTAGCCCTTGGCCATGCACACATTTTGCGCTGCCCGTCTTCTGACATCATTTGGTGTCAGGTTGGCTGAGCCTGTGCGGCCGCGCTGGACGAGATCCCGCCTCGTAGTGTCTTCTGATTTAATCCCACTGGGGGCCTGAGATCCGTGGCCATGCGCAGTGTATATCCTCACCTCTCACTCCCCTCCCTACGGCTTCTTCAGACTGTGCGGTGTCACGGCCGTGGCATGCTATTAGGGATCAGCTGACACCGCACAGTCTGAAGAAGCCGTAGGGAGATGAGTGAGAGGTGGAGGTTCAGATATGCACTGTGCATGTCCATGGATCTCAGGCCCCCAGTGGGATTAAATCAGAAGACACTACGAGGCGGGATCTCGTCCAGCGTGGCCGCACAGGCTCAGCCAGCCTGACACCAAATGATGTCAGAAGACGGGCAGCGCAAAATGTGTGCATGGCCAAGGGCTAACCTAACAGCGCAGGCTCCGGGACTGATTCAAACAACGCTGAGGAGGCGGCGCACGGCGCCAAGGGGGTAAGAATGACGGCTGTGCTGCGTCACATCACAAAGGAAAGTTCCACCTACCGGACGGTATCACGGTAGGAGGGGACACTTTTCATAAGTGTTAGGTTCAGCATGTGCAAGGAGCACCACGAAAAGAGGCACTTTTTCCCTTTGCATCATTACTGCTGCACAAGGTGGCTCCTTCAGTAACAAACGCCTGGGGGGGGGACAGTTTCCCTTAAATTTAACTTGTTGTGCCTGCGTGGCGGTCGCAGTACACGTTGCCGTATACACAGCAGGGGAACAGCTGGCGGTGCTGAACCCCACTAACACATTGGCGAGGTGTTTGGCTCTGTGCGCACAGCACTTCTGGACAGCAACTAGCGGTGTTGGAGCCCAGGGACAGGAGGAGGAGGAGGAGGTGGAGGAGATAGGAGGGATTGCCACTCACACAGCAGGGGAACAGCTGACGTTACTGAACCCCAATAACAGAGGAGGGACTGTCGGGACTGTGCGTACAGCACTACCAGGCAACAACTAGCGGTGTTGGAGCCCAGGGACAGGAGGGGGAGGTGGAGGAGATAGGAGGGATTGCCACACACACAGCAGGGGAACAGCTGACGTTACAGAACCCCAATAACAGAGGAGGGACTGTTGGGACTGTGCATACAGCACTACCGGGCAACAACTAGCGGTGTTGGAGCCCAGGGACAGGAGGGGGAGGTGGAGGAGATAGGAGGGATTGCCACACACACAGCAGGGGAACAGCTGACGTTACTGAACCCCAATAACAGAGGAGGGACTATCGGGACTGTGTGTACAGCTCTACCGGGCAACAACTAGCGGTGTTGGAGCCCAGGGACAGGAGGGGGAGGTGGAGGAGATAGGAGGGATTGCCACACACACAGCAGGGGAACAGCTGACGTTACTGAACCCCAATAACAGAGGAGGGACTGTCGGGACTGTGCGTACAGCTCTACCGGGCAACAACTAGCGGTGTTGGAGCCCAGGGACAGGAGGGGGAGGTGGAGGAGATAGGAGGGATTGCCACACACACAGCAGGGGAACAGCTGACGTTACTGAACCCCAATAACAGAGGAGGGACTGTCGGGACTGTGCGTACAGCACTACCAGGCAACAACTAGCGGTGTTGGAGCCCAGGGACAGGAGGGGGAGGTGGAGGTAATAGGAGGGATTGCCACACACACAGCAGGGGAACAGCTGACGTTACTGAACCCCAATAACAGAGGAGGGACTGTTGGGACTGTGCGTACAGCACTACCAGGCAACAACTAGCGGTGTTGGAGCCCAGGGACAGGAGGGGGAGGTGGAGGAGATAGGAGGGATTGCCACACACACAGCAGGGGAACAGCTGACGTTACTGAACCCCAATAACAGAGGAGGGACTGTCGGGACTGTGCGTACAGCTCTACCGGGCAACAACTAGCAGTGTTGGAGCCCAGGGACAGGAGGGGGAGGTGGAGGAGATAGGAGGGATTGCCACACACACAGCAGGGGAACAGCTGACGTTACTGAACCCCAATAACAGAGGAGGGACTGTCGGGACTGTGCATACAGCACTACCAGGCAACAACTAGCGGTGTTGGAGCCCAGGGACAGGAGGGGGAGGTGGAGGAGATAGGAGGGATTGCCACACACACAGCAGGGGAACAGCTGACGTTACTGAACCCCAATAACAGAGGAGGGACTGTTGGGACTGTGCGTACAGCACTACCAGGCAACAACTAGCGGTGTTGGAGCCCAGGGACAGGAGGGGGAGGTGGAGGAGATAGGAGGGATTGCCACACACACAGCAGGGGAACAGCTGACGTTACTGAACCCCAATAACAGAGGAGGGACTGTCGGGACTGTGCGTACAGCTCTACCGGGCAACAACTAGCGGTGTTGGAGCCCAGGGACAGGAGGGGGAGGTGGAGGAGATAGGAGGGATTGCCACACACAGAGCAGGGGAACAGCTGACGTTACTGAACCCCAATAACAGAGGAGGGACTGTCGGGACTGTGCGTACAGCTCTACCGGGCAACAACTAGCGGTGTTGGAGCCCAGGGACAGGAGGGGGAGGTGGAGGAGATAGGAGAGATTGCCACACACACAGCAGGGGAACAGCTGACGTTACTGAACCCCAATAACAGAGGAGGGACTGTCGGGACTGTGCGTACAGCACTACCGGGCAACAACTAGCGGTGTTGGAGCCCAGGGACAGGAGGGGGAGGTGGAGGAGATAGGAGGGATTGCCACACACACAGCAGGGGAACAGCTGACGTTACTGAACCCCAATAACCGAGGAGGGACTGTTGGGTCTGTGCGTACAGCACTTCTGGACGGCAACTAGCGGTGTTGGAGCCCAGGGACAGGAGGGGGAGGTGGAGGAGATAGGAGGGATTGCCACACACACAGCAGGGGAACAGCTGACGTTACTGAACCCCAATAACAGAGGAGGGACTGTCGGGACTGTGCGTACAGCACTACTGGGCAACAACTAGCGGTGTTGGAGCCCAGGGACAGGAGGAGGAGGAGGAGGTGGAGGAGATAGGAGGGATTGCCACACACACAGCAGGGGAACAGCTGACGTTACTGTACCCCAATAACAGAGGAGCGACTGTTGACTGTGCGTACAGCACTACCAGGCAACAACTAGCGGTGTTGGAGCCCAGGGACAGCAGGAGAAGCAGAGGAACACAAAGTAGGCCGAAGCCTGATTGGAGAAAGGGAACCTTTAAACCCCCCCCAAGGCGTTTGTATCTGAAAGAGCCAGCTTGTGCAGCACAAAAGATGCAAAAGGAAAAGGTGGCTCTTTTCATTATGCTCCTTGCAAACACAGAACTTAACACACTTATAAAATGTGTCCACTGATACCGTAAAACCATCCCGGAGGTGGGACTTTCCTTCTTAATATGACGCAGCACAGCTGTCATTCCTACCCCCTTGGCGCCGTGCCCCGGCTCCTCAGCGTTGTTTAAATCTGTCCCGGAGCCTGCGCTGTTATGTTATCCCTTGGCCAGGCACACTTAGCGCTGCCCATCTTCTGACATCATTTGGTGTCAGGCTGGCTGCGCCTGTGCGGCCGTGCTGGCTGAGAGCCCGCCTCGCAGTGTCGTCTAATGTAATCCCACCGCGGGCCTGGGATCCGTGGCCATGCGCAGTGCATATCCTCGTCTCTCACTCCCCTCCCTACGGCTTCTTCAGACTGTGCGGCGTCACGGCCGTGGCATGCTATTAGGGATCAGCTGACGGCGCACAGTCTGAAGAAGGCGTAGGGAGATGAGTGAGAGGCGGAGGTTCAGATATGCACTGCGCATGTCCATGGATCTCAGGCCCCCAGTTGGATGAAATCAGAAGACAATGCGAGGCGGGCTCTCGGCCAGTGCAGCCGCACAGGCACAGCCAGCCTGACACCAAATGATGTTAGAAGATGGGCAGCGCTAGGTGTGCCTGGCCAAGGGATAACATAACAGCGCAGGCTCCGGGACAGATTTAAACAACGCTGAGGAGCCGGGGCACGGCGCCAAGGGGGTAGGAATGACAGCTGTGCTGCGTCATATTACGAAGGAAAGTCCCACCTCCGGGACGGTTTTACGGTATCAGTGGACACATTTTATAAGTGTGTTAAGTTCTGCGTGTACAAGGAGCTAAACAAAAATAGCTACCTTTTCCTTGTGCAGCATTACTGCTGCACAAGGTGGCTCTTTCAGTAACAAACGCCTTGGGGGGTGGGGGACAGGTTCCCTTACATATCAGTTGTTGTGTCTGCGTGGCGGTCGCAGGACACATTGCCGGCTGCACAGCTGGGGATCAGCTGACGTTACTGAAACCCAATAACACTGGGTCGTATGTTTTGACTGTGCAGACGGCACTTCTGAGCCTCAACTGGCGGTATTGGAGCCCAGGAATTTAAGTTCAGGTGGTAGAAAGATGAACACAACAGGAGACCTGGCTAACGTAGACAGTCACCTAATTATTTAATCAGGAAGAGGAGTGGCAAATCCCTGCGAGATCCAGGCCTTGTTCATTTTCAGGAAAGTAAGCCGGTCAACGTTATCGGAGGATAGTCGCATGCGACGGTCAGTTAGTACACCACCTGCAGCACTAAAGACGCGTTCCGATAATACACTAGCCGCAGGGCAAGCCAGCACCTCCAATGCATACTGGCTTAGCTCTGGCCATGTATCCAGCTTTGAGACCCAAAACTTGAAAGGTGAAGAGCCGTCTGGGAGTACAGCAAGAGGGCAAGACATGTAGTCTGTCACCATCTGACGGAACCGTTGCCTCCTGCTGACTGGAGCCGTCTGTGATGGTGTTGACTTTTGTGGCGGGCACAGAAAACTGTGCCACAGTTGGGCCATACTGCTCTTGCCTTGGGCAGAGGCACTGCTTCTGCTCCCTCTTTGTGCAGAGCCTCCACCACTGCCTGGACGCACTGAGCTGCTTTGTAATGCACTAGCAGCACTTCTCTCACTTGGAATGGAGAAGATGATGGAATTCACCAGTGTGTCTTGGTACTCCCGCATTTTTCGCTCCCGGTTCAACGGTGTGATGAGGCTTTCTACGTTGTCCCGGTAGCGAGGATCGAGGAGGGTGAACACCCAATATTCAGACATGTTGAGAATGTGGGCGATGCGGCGGTCGTTTCTCAGGCACTGCAGCATGTAATCCACCATGTGCTGCAGACTGCCAACTGCCCAAGAAACGCTGTCCCCTGCTGGAGGCGTGATCTCTGCCCGCTCGTCATCACCCCACCCTCGCTGTACACACTGAGTACTGGACAATTCTGTAACTCCCTCCTCTGGACGGATGTCTTCCTCCTCCATTGACTCCTCCTCATCCTCCTCACAAACTGTCCCCTGCCTACGCGTTTGTGAGGAACCACGTGGCGCTGACTGTCCAGAAGATGATGGAAATGGTGAATCCTCATCCTCCACCTCTTCCACAACATCATCCCTTAGCGCTTGCAGTGATTTTTCAAGCAGGCAGATAAGGGGGACAGTCATGCTGATTAGTGCATCATCTGCACTCGCCATCCGCGTGGAATAATCGAAGGGACGCAAAACCTGGCAGACGTCATTCATAGTGGCCCACTCTGTGGTTGTGAAGTCTGAACGGCGCTGAGTGCGACTTCTTTGCGCCTGATGCAGCTGGTACTCCATTACAGCTTGCTGCTGCTCACACAACCGCTCCAACATATGTAACGTGGAATTCCACCTGGTAGGTAGGTCACATATGATGCGATGTTCCGGCAGGCGGTGTCGGCGCTGCAGAGCCGCAATGCGCGCTTTTGCCGTGCTGGAACGCCGCAAGTGAGCACACTCTAGGCGGACTTTGTGCAGCAGTGCATCAAGATCCGGATAGTCCCTCAAAAAACTCTGCACGACCAAATTGAGCACATGTGCCAGACAAGGGATGTGAGTGAGGTTGCCGAGGCCCAGAGCTGCCACCAGATTTCGGCCATTATCACACACTACCATGCCTGGCTGGAGATTCGCTGGCACAAACCACACATCGCTCTCCTGCTTGATGGCATTCCAGAGCTCCTGCGCTGTGTGGCTTCAATTCCCCAAAGAGATTAATTTCAAGACGGCCTGTTGACGTTTGGCCACGGCTGTGCTCATGTTGGTCGTAACAGGTAAACGTTCATCACGGGTCCATGTGGAGGTGGACTGTGATGGCTCCTGCAGCGATGATTCTGAGGAACTGGTGTAAGAGGAGGAGTCAATGCGTACAGAATGGATTCCTGCAATCCTTGGAGTGGGCAGGACACGTCCTGCGCCACTCGCACGGTCTGTACCCGGCTCAACGAAATTAACCCAATGGGCAGTGAGGGAAAGGTATCGCCCCTGTCCATGTTGACTGGTCCACGCATCGGTGGTGAGGTGGACCTTGCTACTGACGGCGTTCAGTAGCGCGTGTTTTATGTGTCCCTCCACATGCTTGTGCAGGGCAGGGATGGCTTGCCTGCTGAAATAAAAGCGGCTGGGCACATTGTACTGTGGGACTGCCAATGACATCAAGTCACGGAAGCTGTCAGTCTCCACCAGCCTGAATGACAGCATTTCCAGTGACAGAAGTTTGGCAATGCCTGCAGTCAGAGCCTGTGCTCGTGGGTGGTTTGCCGAGAAAGGCCGCCTTTTCTCCCATGCCTGTACTACCGATGGCTGTACACTGGGCTGGGAGTGTGTGGATGACTGGGAAAGTGGTGCTGCGGGTGGAATTACAGCGGGTCTCTGGACAACAGGGCCAGAGGTTCTTCCACGGCGATCCTGGGAGGAAGCCGAACCAGCTGCGTGTGAGCTGGAGGAAGAGGCAACACGAGCTGAAGAGGTGGTAGCTGCCGCTGTTGTTTGGCCTAGCTCTTCAGTGTGTTTTTCTAACTCCGCCGCGTGCCTGTTGCGCACATGTTTCCACATGTTGGAGGTATTGAGGTTGCTGACATTTCGACCTCTTTTTACTTTGTGATGACACACCTTGCATTTGACATAGCAAATGTCATCTGCAACTGTGTCAAAAAAGGACCAGGCACTGCAAGTCTTGGGAGCGCCCTTTTTGGCTTTTGGAAGAGACATGCTCCTAACGGGTGCCAAAGCGGAGGCTGCAGGATCCGCAGTCTTCCCCCTCCCTCTCCCTCTTTGAGCCATTTGGGGAATCTCTTCCTCAGAGCTGCTCCCACCACCTTCCTGTCCCTCACGCCAAGATGGGTCAAGGACCTCATCATCTACACTACCCTCTGCCCCCAACTGCTCCTCCTGGGTAGTCTCAGCAGCAGAGCACGCACCAGTAAGTGGCACCTGAGTGTCATCATCAGCGGATGCGGCCTGCGATGTGGTGACCGGAGGCACTGGCCCACCCGCCTCTTCAGAGGAAGAGAGAAAAAGCTGTTGGGCATCACTGCACCCTGCCTCTTCTTCCATTTCTCCAATGCTGCTTGGCTGGCCCCCTGTTTCCAAGCCAAGAGATTCAGAGAACAGAAGTAGAGACGGCTCCTGTCCTGGGCTCTCTGTCTGCCTGGGCAATTTGGCAGGTGGTGAAGAGACAGATGGCTGCTCTCCAGTGCTCTGTGTCTGAGAGGATGTGGCACTAATTGAAGTTGATGCATTAGCTGCCATCCATCCGACAACGGCTTCAATTTGGTCTTCACGCAGCAGCGGTGTACGGCGCTCTGCGACAAAGCTACGCATGAATGACTGTTCCCTGGTGAAAGTGGGTGCTGATGAGTCACCGGTGCCCGCAGCAGGCACAGAATCCCCACGTCCCCTCCCTGCTCCGCGCCCACGCCCACGCCCACGTGCCTTACTCACTGCCTTCTTCATCTTGGTTGACTGATAAAGATAAGCAGAAAAGTACTAACGGCTTTGTGTGCTTATTCCTGAACAACTCCTAACAGGTATAAGAAACACTAATTTTCTAAAGTGTGGACTAGACTTTAATATGAGCTAATGTGGCCTACACAAATGTAAAGTGGTGTCACTGGTGTGTTTGGTGAACTTTATTATTTATTTATTTTTTTGGGGCTGAACTGACAACAGAGAGAGCTGCAGTCACACGGAGACCGTGCAGACAGCCGTAAACGGCGCTGCAAGGCCCAAAAACCCTCCTCTACGTTATCCTATGTAGTGTTTTTCCACAAATTAGCTGGAGACGGGTGGAAAGACACTAATAGGATTTTTAAAAAAAAATTAGCAGCAGACTACACTACTTAAAAGAAAAGGAAAATTGATTTTACGGTATGACGCAGTGAAGAACCCTGGGCTGGAGACAACCAGGCTATGGCTGCTCACAGACTACAGGGCGAGCTGCAGTCACACGGAGACCGTGCAGACAGCCATAAACGGCGCTGCAAGGCCCAAAAACCCTCCTCTACGTTATCCTATGTAGTGTTTTTCCACAAATTAGCTGGAGACGGGTGGAAAGACACTAATAGGATTTTATTGAAAAAATTAGCAGCAGACTACACTACTTGAAAAAAAAAAAAAAAAAAAAGAACAGTATGAGGCAATGAACCACCCTCCCTGAACTGAATACAACCAGCTATGGATGGCCTATGTGGCTGCACTCAGACTAGAGAGTGGGCTGCACTCACACACACACACACACACACAGACCTTGCAGATCGCTGTGAAAACAGCGCTGCAAGGCAAAAGCAAGGTGAATAGTAGGTGAACACAGCGGTTGCTAAATTAGCCTTGGAAAAGCACAAAGAAGCAAATCGCTATCTCTAAACTGGCCCTCAGTCAGCAAACAGCGTCCTGTCACTAACTGAATTCACAGCAGAGTGATCGCAAAATGGCGCCAGCGACTTTTAAACTGCAGCATGACATCATTTCAGCAGCCAATCACAGCCTTGCCAGTAGTTTCATGCCCTCCATGCTGAACAGGATGTGCCCACACTTGGAATCAGTCTCATTGGCTGATTTCGTGCAGTTTGAATCTGGGAACTTCCGATTCCGGTATCCGATACGCGGCAAGTATCGGAATCCCGGTATCGGAATTCCGATACCGCAAGTATCGGCCGATACCCGATACTTGCGGTATCGGAATGCTCAACACTATTCACAAATAAACGTATCCAGGTGTTAGAATGGCCAAGTCAAAGTCCAGACCTCAATCCAATCGAGAATCTGTGGAAAGAGCTGAAAACTGCTGTTCACAAATGATCTCCATCAAACCTCACTGAGCTTGAGCTGTTTGCCAAGGAAGAATGGGCAAGAATTTCAGTCTCTCGATGTACAAAACTGATAAAGACATACCCCAAGCGACTGGCAGCTGTAATTGCAGCAAAAGGTGGCGCAACAAAGTATTAAGTTAAAGGGGCCGAATAATATTGCACGCCCCACTTTTCAGTTTTTGAATTTCCACAAAAATTTAAAATAACCAATAAATTTCATTCAACTTCACAATTGTGTGCAACTTGTTGATTCTTCACCAAAAATGTACATTTGGTATCTTTATGTTTGAAGCATGATATGTGGGAAAAGGTTGAAAAGTTCCAGGGAGCCGAACACTTTCACAAGGCACTGTATATATATATATATATATATATATATATATATATATATATATATATATATATATATATATATATATACATATATATACTCACTCCTCCTGTCCCACGGTCACCTTCTGCTGCCATGTCTCCTGCTTGTGCACACTGCACTTCTTGGCAGCACTCCTAGTGTGCACACCCACGATCTCCCCCGTTCTTAAATGGTCAGTGCGTGCACATGGTAAAATGCTAGCAATAAATGGCCAGGTGGCATTTAGTAGCAGAATACACCTGCAAAATGGCTGCCAGCCAATAGCTGGGAGGCATCTAGTGTAAAAGACTCTCTCTTCCCCCTTAGAGAGTTGCCGAAGCAAAAGTATTCATTAGTACATAATTTCTCCTACTACTGACTAGTGAGGTCCTCTAGTCCTGGTGTGGCTAGAGTCCTGAACCCGCATCTCCAGTCCCAGTGTGGTCAGTGTCCTGAACCCAAATCCCTGTTCCCAGTGTGGCTTGTGTCCTGAACCCTAATCCCTAGTCCTTGCGTCGCCAAAGCCTGAACCTGCTCCCCTGGTCCGTGTTCAGCCAGAGCCTGAAACCTCACCCCCGGTCCATTTTTCTCCAACCTGCTAGAACCTGTCTCTGAATCAGCCAAGTCTTATTCTAGCTTGAATCCATGTCAGTAACTGTTCTGTAGATGTGTCAGAACTTACTAGTCTGAACAGATCCCTAGTCCTTAATCAGTGTCAGGGAACTGGTTAGGTTTCTGTACCATGTGGGACAATCTCGTACTACAGGAGTGTGCTACAACTGACAATGATTTACAAACTGTATGTGTATAAAAGATTCTAACAAGCAATTGCTTGACTACCATTTTATCAAAGAAAATGTTTTTACTGGGTAATGATTTAGAATAAAAGCCAAATTGTCATTTTCTCTATCAGTATTCCATGTAAATCGGACTTAGGGCTTATTCGGATGTCACTGCTTTTCATGTGCAAGAAAATTTTATCAGTGCTTTTGAGTACCATCAAATTTTGGTCAGTGTGTCAGTTTTTCCCATCAGAGTTCGGTCAGAGTTCTATCAGTTTTTTTGCGGGTAAAAAAACAGATGGAGGTTTCTCAAGCTTCACATATGAAACTGTTCATGAAAAATTAATAGCATATGGATTACATCCTAGTGCTATCTGATTTTTGCACAGATCCACAGACTTGTATTGGTCATTTTTATGTAACACTTGAATCGTTACCAGACAAGTCTACCCTCTTTTATGTGGAGCCCTTATTAGAAGAAAAATAGCCCCATCAAAGTGATTATCACAGTCTGCTTTCAGCTTTGAATATCATTAATGAAAGAATGTTAGAGAAGCAGCTCTCACACCTTTTGACACTGTAGATCATATAATCATAGAATGTTAGAGTTGGAAAGGACCTCCTGGGTCATGTGGTCCAACCCCCTGCTCAAAGCAGGATTCAATAAATCATCCCAGACAGGTGTCTGTCCAGCCTCTGTTTGAAGACTTCCATTGAAGGAGAATTCACCACCTCTCATGGCAGCCTGTTCCACTCATTGATCACCCTAACTGTCAAAAAGTTTTTTCTCATATCTAATCTGTCTCCTCCCTTTCAGTTTCATCCCATTGCTTCTAGTCTTCCCTTGTGCAAATGAGAATAAAAATGTTCCTTCTACAATGTGACAGCCCTTGAGATATTTGTAGACAGCTATTAAGTCTCCTCTCAGTGTTCTTTTTTGCAAGCTAAACTTTACAAATCCTGTAAACATTCCTCATAGGACATGGTTGGCAGATCAGTCACGATTCTGATCACTCATCTCTGAACTTGCTCCAGTTTGTTGATGTCTTTTTTAAAATGTGGTGCCCAAAACTGGACACAGTATTCCAGATGAGGTCTGACCAAAGAGGAGTAGAGGGCAATAATGACTTCACGTGATCTAGACTGTATGCTTTTTTGCTGCTGCATCACACTGTTGACTCATGTTCAGTATATGATCTATTAGTTTACCCAAGTCTTTTTCACATGTGCTGTTGTTTAGCCCTATTCCTCCCATTCTGTATATGCTTTTTCATTTTTTGAGTAATCTCTCTCTCTCTTCTCTAGTATTAGCTATCCATCCTAGCTTTATGTCATCAGCAAATTTATCCAGTTTACCCTCAATTCCTTCATCTAAATCATTGATAAAGATGTTGAACAATACAGGGCCCAGGACATAGCCTTGTGGTACCCCACTTGAGACATTTTTCCAACTGGATGCTCAGCCATTTACGATCACTCGTTGGGTCCGATCACTAAGCCAGTTATGAATCCAGCTCACAGTTGCCTTGTCCACTCCATACTTTGTCATTTTTTTAATAAGGATTGTGTGAGATACTTTATCAAATGCTTTGCTGAAGTCAAGATATACTATATCTACAGTATTTCCCTGATCCACCCAGTGAGTGATTCTGTCATAGAAGGAAATTAAGTTAGTCTGACATGACTTATTAGTTACAAACCCATTCTGACTCTGTTTAATCACTTCATTCTTATCCAGGTACTTTAATGCATGTTGTTTAATAATTTGTTCAAAGATCTTTCCTGGTATAGTTGTCAGACTCACCAGCCTATAGTTCCCTGGGTCCACCTTCTTCCCCTTTTTGAAGATAGGAGCAACATTTGCTCTTCTCCAGTCTTCTGGGACTTCTCTTGTTCTGCAAGAATTTTCAAAGATTTGAATGGCGAGAGCAGTGTTCAGTAGTGTTGAGCGATACCGTCCGATACTTGAAAGTATCGGTATCGGAAAGTATCGGCCGATACCGGCAAAGTATCGGATCCAATCCGATACCGATACCCGATACCAATACAAGTCAATGGGACTCATGTATCGGACGGTATCCCTGATGGTTCCCAGGGTCTGAAGGAGAGGAAACTCTCCTTCAGGCCCTGGGAACCATATTAATGTGTAAAATAAAGAATTAAAATAAAAAATATTGCTATACTCACCTCTCCGAGGGAACCGGCAGCGTTGTTTGCTTAAAATGCGCGCTTTTCCTTCCTTCCGTGACGTCACGGCTTCTGATTGGTCGCATGCCGCCCATGTGGCCGCGACGCGACCAATCACAGCAAGCCGTGACGTAATTTTAGGTCCTTCTAGGCATTCAGTATTTTAAAATTACGTTCCGGCTTTGTGATTGGTCGCGTCGCGGTCACATGGGCGACGCGACCAATCACAAGCCGTGACGTCACGGGAGGCAGGAGACGCGCGCATTTTAAAATGCGCGCGTGTCCAGCCTCCCGTGACGTCACGGCTTGTGATTGGTCGCGTCGCCATGTTGGCCGCGACGCAACCAATCACAGAAAGCCGTGACGTAATTTCAGGTCCTTCAGTATTTTAAAATTACATTCCGGCTTTGTGATTAGTCGCGTCGCGGTCACATGGGCGACGCGACCAACCACAAGCCGTGACGTCACGGGAGGCTGGACACGCGCGCATTTTAAAATGCGCGCATCTCCTGCCTCCCGTGACGTCACGGCTTGTGATTGGTCGCGTCGCCCATGTGACCGCGACGCGACCAATCACAAAGCCGGAACTTAATTTTAAAATACTGAATGCCTAGAAGGACCTGAAATTACGTCACGGCTTGCTGTGATTGGTCGCGTCGCGGCCACATGGGCGGCATGCGACCAATCAGAAGCCGTGACGTCACGGAAGGAAGGAAAAGCATTTTAAGCAAACAACGCTGCCGGTTCCCTCGGTGAGGTCCAGGCTGCGTCGGAGAGGTGAGTATAGCAATATTTTTTATTTTAATTCTTTATTTTACACATTAATGTTGTTTCGATACCGATACCCGATACCACAAAAGTATCGGATCTCGGTATCGGAATTCCGATACAGCAAATATCGGCCGATACCCGATACTTGCGGTATCGGAATGCTCAACACTAGTGTTCAGGTGTCGCCATGGTATGTACTGGTAAATGGTTGTGGTACTTATCTACTATTTATGGCATACATGAGTTTCAGGTGTGTTGAAAAATATACTATCCAAGGGGTAACGTTTCTTCTTGCGGAGACTGACAAGTCAAGCCTGAGATGCCAAAAAGAGGAGACTTTTAAGCTTTGCAATGCTCCTCTGGGAAATATGCAAACTGTCACTTCAGAGATGAAGAGGACTACAACTCTAGTGCCACCTAAAGTACAGAGAAACATTGCCCCTTGGATCCCAGTTAGATGCATCTCACCCAGCCAACCCTGATCTCACACATAGCACTGATAAGGGGCAGTACACCGAAACCCAGTGTCTGCAAATTGAGATTTCGGTTTTGGCTTTTATCCTAAGTCATGTGGCAAGGCTTGTTAGGTGGTCGATATTAACTTTTAGGATTGCTACTTCCAATAGGTGGCACTAAAGTTCTAGTCCTCTTCCTCTATGAAGAGACAAATTGAAAAATATGGTTGAAAAGATGAAGTGCACCTAACATATCACAGTCATGTGAGTGCTATACATTTTAGATTCACCTTTCAAACAATACATACATAGTAGTAAATCTTGCAAAGTAACACTGAAAGGCATATATATCATTCCTTACCTCTTTAACAGTTAAACAATTAATCTATTGCATAACATTTTACTAAATCAATTCTTTGATGTTGAACCTACATTGTGGTGCATGATCATTTCAAATAATGTTTGTTTTTTGTTAATTAAAAAGTATTTAATTGTAGAATTTTCAATGATAAACGATCATTGCTGTGTGATTAACGATTAACCTGGACAGCAGAAGAGAAGTTTTATAGACCAGCTAAGGTCAAATTAAATATGTAGCAAAGTTAACTTCACAGATATTTCTCATAGTTATTAACACAGTCGTAGATTCGGTAAAGAATGTCGTTAGACTGAATTTTTTATTTAAAAAAAAAATAATCAAAACCAAAGATATTTTATGTGCATTTGCCATTTACCTAAAATCCTTCTATAGTACAATAACATCATGTTCTCCTAAATTTACAAACATTATTGAGCTCTGCAAAGGCATATGCCTCACTCTCATTTCCTGTGGATTAGGCAACAGTATGGCGGTGGGCTATCAAGGATGGGCAAACAATTTTCTTCACAGCCCCCTAAACAATATGATTCCACCATAACCTCTCAAAAAATGATTCCACACACATAGTATGATGCCCCCACAGCTTTTCCATGCACAGTATGATCCCTTACAGCTCTCCACACAGTATTATGTCCACAGACACACCATATTGATGCCTCAACAGTCTCCCCTCCGAGTACTGACTGAGAATAAAAAAACAACAAAAACAGACACTACTCACCTAGCTTCATTCCACAGGCACAATCGTTTTGTCTATGCTGTATGTGAACTGATGCTTTATGGATCAGGTGTGATCTAATGAAATCGAGGTGCCAAGTGGGGGGATTGTGGTGCCATTTAGCAACAAGGGCAGAATATCACTGTTTCCAGCTCTTTGAATGTCCTAGTCTGCGGCTGATTTATTGACATTTTGTTAAATCCATTTTTTCCTCCACATGGTGCAGGTTACCAAAGCCAAAGGAACCAAAGCAGTCCCAGATCATCATTGAGCCACTGTCATGCTTTACTATAGGCCTAAAAAGTTCTAGTTTTGTTTTATCGCTCCACAAACAAAATGTAAAAATTTATGTGGTTTATTTACTGAATATGATTTTGAGCATTTTGCAGTCAGTTGAGTTTTTTGTCTTGGAGTTCAGTTCAGGCATGGAGACCTTCTGCAGTTAGTTACTTTCTGTGCAATCAGAAACCTCAGTGACTGCTGTCACCAAATCTTTCTACATGTGTTTTGCAGACGTTGGAGGATTTTTGACTACCTGCCTCCTCAGGAATCTGGTGGCAGCTGGTGATAGCTTCCTGTTTCTGCCACATTGTATCAACAGATTATGAAGTTTTATGTGCCACAATTGCCTTTTGAATAAATTGTGTAAGCTAGAAAATGTAACAATTTTACAGAGTCAAATCCAAGTACTTGAAAGTCAGTAAAGGAAGACATGGCGAGAAGACATTGAGAATATTACACTTGTAAATATTCCATGATTTCAATTAGGGTGAAGGTACACCAATAGTTGCAAGACTTAGCTGACTCTTGTGGGTCTTGTTGATTTTCTGGATACTGGCTGATGGGGAGTCAAACCCCAAAATTTAGTTGGAGGTATGGTTGCTAGGGCAATGACACATGTAAAGGTCTCTAACATGTATCATAAAGGGTATAACGAAGAAATAAGAGCATGTAGTGTAAAGTTTGCCAAGAGGAGTCAGACAGATACAGATGGTGTAGTAGGATGTATGGTTACTACAGACAGATACATGTATGGCTCCAGGGGTAAAAAGTAAACATAATAACAAAGAGAGTCTGAAAGATGGGTATGTGGTACCATGAAGGATAAGACAAGAATTTTGTAAAAGTGATAAAGCGGAATTGGGTAAGCAAATGTGTAGTGAAAGAAAAACACAGCTGAAGATCTAAAACATTTTATATCTGGCTGCCTCCAGCTGGGAGTGTCCAATATCAAACTGAGATTCATGACTTATCCTACTTATGGGTCATTCTCATATTAGTTCTGGAAACTCGTTGAAGTCAATTTTTATATTTTAAATCCGGCATCTATTTCTCTGGATAAGTGGCTATATACTGCTTGTATGAGCTTTTTGGCAATCCCGGCAAACTCCTCTTGAAACTTATTGTGGTTCCTGAGGAGAGTGGAAGTCATCATTGGATTGTGAGTATATTATGCATTGGATGCATATCATGCAGAGGATACAGTGCTGTGAATGTGTATGGCATAATGGAAGGGTAGCATTCCTGATCATGTACAAGCCAAAGGACGAATGCAGTCTGAAGTTAACATAATAACTGGGTGCTGATCTAAAGCATACATAAAATGGATACCATGGTAAATCTATTCGGCTTTCATTTAATAAAAGGGAATGAAATAAAACATATAGACATTGTGCTCGTACATTAACTTCCCCCTACAATTTTCTTTATGCATTTATTATTCTGCACAGTCTAGTTGTCATTTAATCTTATATTTTAATGAAAATTTCTAATTAGTTCCATTTGTGGTACATAGTTTCCAGTGCAATAAGATGAAGATTATATGCAGTAAATAAAATATGACTGCCAGACAGCTCTGCTGTTGAACTACCCTAGCAAAATATATCACATTTTCTAATTTATAACACGCTAAACTGTAAAACTTATTAGAAGACCAGTAAAAATGTAAATGTGTAATAGCAAAATGATAAAAAAAGCAAAGACTTAAATTTTCTATTAGCACATTTAAGCACAAGCAGTAGGCTTAAGGAGGGAATATTGATGGTCTTATTTGCATAGTGGCAATGGATTTATTAAAACTGCAATATACTATGAACTATGGTAGTGATTAACTGGCTATAGAATTCTAAGCTGATGTCCAACTGCCATATTTTTATTTCAATATTAGCCTTCTTTTTACATTTCTGTTGGTCTTTGTAGTTAACTAGTTATTAGATTTAATCATAGCAACTTACTAAAGACATTATAAAAGGAAAAAAGAAAATCTATCATGAGTCTATTTTTCATGAAATACCGGAGATTCATAATTTAGATACATGCACTGTTGGTATACCCAAAATTGTAATGATGTATTAAAGGGGGTTTCCTTTAATTATTATTTAGCCCATAAGCTTATAAAAGGTTAAATAAAATAGGGTAACTCACTGACTCCTGCTTCAGTTTTGACTTTATGTCTAGTAATTGTTTAACAACTGCAACGGTAATGACATAAATACGACGAATGTGACTGCTGCAACCACTCACTGGGCTCAGTGACTTGGGAGCTTATAAGTTAGAAAGAAAATAGTAAAAAAATCCTCTAAACCTTTGTGTGGAACACAAGACCATGGATTGTCTTAACCCCTTCATGATGAAGCCAATTTCTGTTTGTGTTTTTCCTCCCCTTCTTCCAAGAGCCTGAACTTTTTTTTATTTTTCCTTCCACATAACCGTATGGGGGCTTGTTTTTTTGAGGGGCAAGATGTACTTTTGAATGACACCATTCATTTTATCATGTGATGCACTGTAAAGCAGGACAAAAAAATTGCTCATGTGCTTGTTATTCAAGACCTGTAACATTTTCAGTTTTCAGGATCTAGGGCTTTGTGAGGGCTTTTTTTTTTGCACCCTGAGCTGACATTTTTACTGATACTATTTTGGGGTTGATAAAATGTTTGGATTGCCTCTTACTGCATTTTATTGCTATGTTGCAGCTGCCAAAAAAAGGAATTCTGGTGTTTACATTTTTTTTTCATTACTGGAGTAAACTGATCAGATTAGTTTTACATTTTGATAGTATTTTAATTGCTTTATTTTTAATGGGGCAAAAGAGGGATGATTTGTGCATTTATTTTTTTTTCCATATTTTTAAAAACTCACTTTTTACTGAATTTGTTTGTCTCCTTAGGGGACTTGAACCTACAATCATCCAATCGCTTGTACTATGCATACCAGTGCATCAGCACTTCTATATATAATTAAAATCATGGTCTCCTATGAACATCAGCTAAATGCTGGCTTTCGCAAGAGAGTGGTCATGACAAGCACGGAGGTCTTCAGTAGATGCCCAGCTGTCATGGCAACCCATTGGCTCCCTTTGATCATTTCACGGGTGTCCCAATGGCCACGTGGAATGAAAGATGTTAATGTTCATTAGAACAGCACAGGCTTACAATGCCTATTGCCCCACTAACCTCCTGATTTAGAAGTGGTCACAGCTGGAATAGCCACTGAAAGAGTCATTTTCACGTTGTCTCATGAGTTGCACACAGCTTCTTAGCCTCTTTCACTTCCTGGTCTCAGGTGGGGCAGGCACTCTTCCTAAAGTGACAGATATGGTGAGTAACAGAGCTGTAATATTAATAGAAATATAGAACTATAAAGTTCACTACATCTTCTGCTGTAACACATTCAGCTAATATTGATTTGTCCTGCGTCTATACGGCTATTACTGGATTTGTAAATAGAGATAACTGTATTTGAGCAAAAACATGGCTCAGTAAAAGTGATTAAAAGATCTGCACCTAAATGTGCCCTTAGTGGGGACTGAGAATTTTGCAAGATTTATAACAGCATCTTGTCAGTAGCTGAGAGGGAGGGAGCTGAGCATTTAACTGTAGTATTTAAATTAATCAACTGGAAAGAGCTGGTATTTTAGAAGATAAACCTAATCTTGGAATGTAACTACTACAGATTCTCAGACAGGCACTTGTGGCCAAGCTCCATGGCAACAAGCTGCACACTATGTAAGATAAAAGGTCTCATAGCAGGAGAGGGACCGCATATAGAAAAAGCAAGTCGATTGCAAACTTGCTTATTTTCTTGTTTAACTAAAGCAGTTTATCAACATGAGAATACCTCATTAAGGCTAAACAGGAATACTACTTCGCAAAATACTACAAGTTGAACAAGTTGATGCAAATGCAACATGCAAGTCATCAAGAAATCTCACGTGCTTGGTTTCTGTGTGTCACAGTCTTGGTAACTTGAGGTATACAATTCACTTTTTCTATGTGAATTACCAATGCTGTGACAGATCGCAAAGCCTAAATTGAATTGTTACACTAGACTAACTGTTAATTAAAAAATAAAGAAAAATAGCAGACATTATAATTGCATAATGAATCCCTTCCTGTTTCAAATATGCAACCATTACACCCATCCTGAATATCTTGACCCAACCTTTATTTGCACCCATCAACACATATCACTACTCTCTTTCACCTTTAAATTCTTTCAACAGCATGAGCACATTGAACCTTCCTCTCACCTCTCATACAACACTCTCTTTGACAGCCTACATACTATCTCCCATTTGCACCACTCCACTAAAACAGCACTTAACAAAGTTTCAAATGGCCTACTAACTGCAAAAAGACAATACTCTGTACTCTTCCTTCTTGACATGTCTTACATCTTTATACAACACAGTTGACCATTGCTTCCTACTACTACAGATCGTCTCATCCCTTGGCATCAAAGATCATGCCTTTCCTGGATATCCCCATTCCTCATTAACTGCACATTTAGCGATTCCAATTCCCATACTACTTCCTCATCTCACCCTCTCTCTGTTGAAATCCCTGATGGCTCTGTACTCTTTTCCATTTATACAATTGGTATGAGACAGGTCAAGTCCCATATCTTCTGATACCACATATTATATGCTGATGAACAAAACTGATCTCATCATCTTTCCTCCATTTCACTCAACCATACTACCAGCCCTATCCATCATAATAAATTAAATCACGCTTTCCCCTGTATCATATCAGTCTGCTGTCTGTGTATCACTCTTGTGAGTTGCCCACCAGGGCAGGGTACTTGGCACCGGTCGCTGCTGGTGTCCGGTCGCTTTTAAAGGGGATGTCACGGTGGCTGCGACCCAGTCCGTGGCCCTGGGACTCACTGTAACAGTCTTTAAAGGGGAATTGTGAATATGTCTGTCGTGATGCCACTTGTTGTGTTTGGCCAATAGGGAGATGACTCTGCTTTAAAGGGGTCCTCTGGGGGATGTTGTTGCAGCAATGATGGTGACGCTTCCCACAGGTGAAGCGGGGTCCCCAGGAGTCCTAGAGTGTATGGTGATGATGGTGTTTGCCGGTCAATGAGTAAAGGACACAAGTTGTAAAGTCTTTACCTGGTTTACTGTAGTTGGCAGGCCACAGTCCAGGGTACCGGCAACAGGTACATTAAGAGTCCAGGCAGCCCGGAAATAAGTGAAATCCCCTTGGCAGGTCAGGTTGGGAGCCTTCCACTGTGCACTTGCTATAGTCCCTTGCTGTCTGTAATGTCCTACAAGGTCCTGGTTCCTTCCCCTGTCCTGGGACAGGTACCTGCATGGTAGGCAGCTTGAGCTTCCTTCTGGGGTCTCTGCACAGTGACTCCAGGCTCCAGGGTGCTGCTGCACAACAGGCTTGATTTGGGCAGTATATGTGTAGTTCTGTGCCCTCCGGTTCTGCTAGGTGTCCTACAGTTCCACTCTAGCCTCGGGCTCCCGATACCCAGTTTCTGAGCTTTGGCTCCTTGGAGGCCTTCTTGCAGCTGAGCCCTGAAATCTCTCCTCTGCTCCTTTCCTGTCTGTTCTCCAGACTCAACTGCACTCACTGGTCTCTCTGAACCAACTGTCTGACTCCTCCTTCAAACCAGGATCTTTATTCAGGGAAGCTGCCCTAAAACCGGGATTTGATCTCCCCCTCCTGGCCTGGATTCAGAAGGTGTTGTGTGTTTTTTTAACCTGCCAAAGAGATCCCTCTTGTTTCTAGGCATAGAACTACTTCACCCCTAGAGGAAGGCAGCACTACTGTGTTACCTGAACTCCTGGGGTGCCACACTTGACTCTGCTCTGTCCTACAAACTATGCATCCAAGTCCTTATCACCTCTCATCACTTCCAATTAAAAAATTTTTCTAAAATCCATACTTTCCTTAAACCTAAATCTACAAAAAAATGTTAGTACATAGTACATAATCTCCTTCCTTGACTACTGCAACATCCTGCTCCATGTCCTCCAAACTGACACTCTCCCACTCCTCAAAGCTATATTTAAAGGGAAACTATCATCAGAAAGGGACCTATTGAATGAATCGAGGTTTGTGTATTTTTTAACATTTTGGCAATTTTTTAAATTTTAAATAAAAAATAGAAATCTTGCAATTTTCACACTAGTTAATATGTATTTTTAGACTCATGTTTCCTTTTACTTCAAGAAATAACACATGTGAATAGTGTGCATAGCCAAAATAGTCGGATCCCTACCCTATCCGGATGGGAGCAGTAGTCCCATCAGACGATGCCTGGCTGCACAGACCCGCACACACACAGGGACACACGCAGACACACACACAGAGGCACAAATAGACACAAACAGACACGCAGATACACACATACACCCACACACTGACATGAACATCTTCTTCGGACACTCATAGTCTCTGCCCACACTCCGGCAACATACTCTTCCTTCTCCCGATCTGCAGCGTTTCTCACATACAACTCCGCAGCCAATCCAAAAGTCTGTTTACACCTGTGGTTTTACTGCAGATTTGACTGACTCAATGGAAGTCAATGGGTGCAGAAACGCTGCAGATCCGCAAAAAGAATTGACATACTGCGGAAAATAAAACGCTGTAAATCCGCACGCATATTTCCGAAGCACGTTCACAGCAATTCTGTAATTCCCATTGACTAACATTGCTTGTGCACTACAGTGCGAATTTGATGCAATTCCACGCGTCCAAAAACGCTGCGGAAATGCATCAAAATCCACAACGTGTGCACATAGCCTAACAGCATGGTCATCTGCTGAATTTCCTCTAGGCCTACTGTACGATTAGATGTTTCATCTTCGATGAGCTGAACCCCTATCTACACCTCTGTATGTATATCGTCTCTGCTCACATGTACAGTAAAAATTAAATATATCTCAAGGCACAGTGCACATAACAATTATATATGGGAGGAGAAAATATATATATATAGCACCCAATCAGGCCAGCAGGGACAAAGGCAGACGCCGAAACGCACGTCGGGGCTCGGCACATCCCAGGAACGTTCATTTCACATAGCAGGTAATACCAGGTGGCCTTCTTTGACCGCTATTCTTATCTTTATTTTGTTTTTTGGGCATTTTTCATTTGCTGGCCCGATTGGGTGCTTTATAGCTTACTGGTCACCATACCTATTATACTACATATTGGCCGGACTTAGTGCCAGTAGCCTGCACCAATATTCAATATTATTATTTCTATTTGGCCTCCTTTTTCCAACTTTTAATCCAGTTTGCACATGCACTTTATAATATTGATTCGGTATATCTGCTTGTTATATTATATTATACTTTATGGCTGATAGACACAGACATGCACATAGATGTTAAGCTTACACTGTGGTTATATATTTAATTCTTTTCAGTGCCATATATATGTCCCTGGTGTTGTGCTTTTTATGGTATTGTTTCCACCGCTCCATTATACTATATATTTTAATACGGTAAATATTGTAATTTATACTTCATTTTGGACTTTGTTTCAGTTTTTTCCTCACATGTACAGTACCCTGGATTTAATGGTGCTTTAAAATAAAAAAAATACTACTAATAATAACAATAATAATGATAATATTGGGCTTAATGGAAATTAATGTTATATTCTGAAAAGCAGCAAGTCCAGATACTTGTATTCCTGTAAGCCTTTAAGACTTCATATTTCATCAGTCCTATTTATCTTTGTTTCAGAGTTTATTTTATTTTATTTTCTTTGTCTAAGAATTGTGAAATGAACTCTAACTGAAGGCATCAGGCTGTTGTTGCCCAGTGTGAAAATACATCACAGTCTGTGCCACCTGCTCGCGGACCGGCCACTGCAACAAGGTTAAATGATATTGACATTTAGTTAAAGCTGTCAGAACATAGAAAATAACGCTCGCAGAGTAGCTTGCATGCTAATAGGCTTTTTTAATCTCTGAAATGAAAGAATTAAAGTGGTTTAAGTTTTCAAAACTCTGCAATATAATCTTTATTTTTTTTATATTATTTTCAGAACATTATGTGTATCTCACATAACAGAGCACTCCCAATGTCCCTTTGTCCCCCCAAAAAATATATAGTTCCTTGAGTTGTCCTTTTTTGAGGCAATTTGAAACATTAGTAAAAAATAAAATGTGGGTTTCAGAGATTAGACCGCACCTAACTTGTGAGTGAGACCCCCATCTTCTGTTGCAGTAATTTGGTAGGATGCACATCAATCAGATATTTATGACATTTTATGTAGATATGCTATAAATGTCTGAGATGGATTTATTTCTTTAATTCACAGCTTCAAAGAAATGTGGGTGACAAAATTGCTATCATTAGACTGCTTACAGATGGACGTATTAAAGGAACATCTTAACCAAACTTAGAGCAATATAGAGTTCCTTTTTCTTGTTTCTGGATCCACTTCTGGCTTTGATTAAAAAAATCTGTACCAAAAACTGCATATGAGATTCCAGTCAAGTACAAATCTTAAACTTTAAACATAGTACAGCTGTCTGACATTGGCAATTCAATTCCCATGTTTTCATTATCCGAAATGCTGATCATGGTTGACACCACCTATAAATTTACAAATTGTTTGTATTGTGAGACTTCTGTTTCGCACCCAAAGTAAAAATAGATGCATCTGTGAGTATTCGGAAGCACAAGTGAGTTTGTCAATCCAGAAAGTTTCCAAATTTTGACATTTACGGTCTGAGTATGGAGATCCAAGTCTATCACTGACCACAGGCGAATATAAAACTGTTGATTTTGAGTCAGGAAGCCCAAGTTCAGTTTGAACGTCTCAGTGCTTGAACCAAGAACGTGTAAAACAAGCTTTGGTGTGATTATCATGAATGTAATGCCCATTTAATTGTAATTATTGTACAGTTTGCAGTGTGTGGCTTGCAATCTTGATCCTGAGCGTAACATTTTTCTAGTTAATCAGTAAAGATGGTTCTTATCGATATGAAAGTGCTCAGCACTCAAAAAAGAAGAAATGGGCATGTTATTGGGTTTTTTTTTGGCAAGCCACAAATTATAATGTTTTGGCCATACAGTTGGAGCTTCCTCAAATACACATTGCCATGATGTCTACAAAGAAGCTGCAGCAATACGTGTAGTAGTGATGCAACCTCAGTCTCCAGAAGAGAGGCTCCAGAGTATTATGGAATTATGAAAAAAACTGAATCATTAGAAATGCTACTGATACGTGAATAATGAAAAATATTAAACAAAAATTTCAAAACAATATTAATGTGAAGCGAGAGAGTATTACAAGCCAAAAATTACAATTGCAAAGAAGCACCAACAGGAGAACTAAAGGAAAGTCCACAATCCCTTAAATATCCAATCAGATCAAGCTCATACTCCTGTGGCTCACATTGGCCAAACAATTGGTCACAATCTGGCTAGCGGTTTCCACTCACCAAAAAGTCTCACTTATGATCTTGATGTTTTTAGGGCTATATTAAGTGTACCACCACCATTTTTGTGTTTTCAAAACATGTCAATGTATTCGATGCCACGTATGAGCACCTCCTTGTATCATGACATTTTAAATATTTCATGAGGGTTCTAAATGATTTTATTTTTAGCTTCCTGTTCATGCTGCGCTCTATTTTATCCTACAAGTCCACCTAATGACATCACATAATGTATGAGGCAGTATGTTTGTTCTGCATTTTACGTTACTTTAAATAAATGTCTACAGTGAATCCATCGGTTGTAAATAGTGTCCTGCAGAGGTAGTTTAATTAGGGAATGTCGTTAAGAGAACCATTCTTGAATTAAAGGCTTTACGTGAACTGTACATTTATTAGTTATACTGCCAGCACATTGCAGACCTGTTTTATTATGCATCTCAGATCCTCATAGTTGGTGTGTAATTTACCAATCTGAATTCCTTCAGAGGTGATTAGAAAATTGCTATACTGTAGCATATCTCAGCCACAAAGTGAAGAAGGCCTCCCTAATCCTTATTTGCACATAAACATATCAATTCCATTAGTAAACCACAAAAAGACTAAAGTCTAATCTAAAACGTGACATAGTTTATAAAAATAATGATGTTTAAGGAAACAAAGTGGATTTTCCTGTGACATTATGATATCCCATACAAACATGAGATTAAAAAAGATTTATTCAAGTTGTGGGACACCTTTCAGCTGCTGTAAAATACTGTCAGGCTTTTAAATTGAAAATATATAGGGATAGTGTAGAGATCTGCATTGTGATCTGCAGGGAATAGTTCTCCATTCTTTCATTCAACCTTGTCCTATCTTATGTCTGTCCTCACTTTTGTAGTTTTATCTGGTGTATTCTATCTCTATTAAACAAATACCCAGGCCTGTTTTCCATTTGTAGCTTTGTTTGCTCTGAGCCATCCATTTTCTTTTTATCTCTCAGCTTTCCTTTACTGCTACGTTCTGTTTTCTTATGTCTTGTGCATCGTTGCAGCCACCTTGGAATGCATAATTTCGCATATACCTTTCTTTACTCTCTCACCTTCATCATTCAGCTGAAGCGTTTGTGCTCCAAATTCCAATTTTTTTTATCTCATGTCATTTAATTTCTCGCCGCCGCTCCACTCTAAAGTAAAATATCTTATTTCTAATAAGTCATGCTGTCTAAGAAGTGCATTAGCAATGTAATAAAAGCACAATCAAGATGATACACTACTTTACATTTACTCCACTGTGTAGTACCAGAGCACTTTGTTTATAGGGCAGGTATACAGTTTATTGTAATGTGCGGAATTACTGTCTGTTTTAGTGTTTACTATACAGCATTGAGCAAACCATCAAGAGACTTATAAAATATATAACAGTTAATCAGGTTGAGGCTGAATCAAAGTCTTTAATAAAAGTGAATAAATGCATAAATTGGTGACCGTCCCTATAAGATCTACTGTAATGCTAACAATCTTAAATACTAACACATGTAAACAGTATACTAAGGCTATGTGGAATGCCCACCAGGGCCATGGGGTACTCGGTACCGGGTCCGGTACTTAAAGGGATGTGTCATGGCGGCGACCCAGTCCGTGGCCCTGGGCGCCCATGTTAATGGGATGGTCTTTAAAGGGGTTAGTTGAATAATAAAAGTTTGTGATGCCACCTGTGGTATTGGGTCAGGGATGACCGACACTGCTCAAAGGGGTCCGCTGGGGTGATGTTATGGCAGCTGGGATGGCATGGCTTCCCTCAGGTGAAGCCGGGTCCCCAGGGCTCCCAGTGTAGAAGGGGCAGGTGGTAAGTGGTGTAGAAAGAAACGGAGGACACAGGGTTGCAGTCTCTTTACCTCTTTACTGAAGGGTTCAGGCAGCCACAGTCCAGGGTACCGGATCACAGGTGCTGGTATGGTCCGGCCGGCTTGGAAGCGAATCTGGAGTCCCCCTTACCAGGTGGGGTTGGAAGCCTTCCCTCTAGCGCTGTGGTGTAGTCCCTTGCTGGCTCAGGCCTCACAAAACGTCCTCACGGTTCCTCTCTGTCCCCCTTTAAGTAGGACACTACTTGTATGACAGGTAACTCGAGCCTTTTTACAGGATCTCTATTACGACCCGGGCTCTATCTGTTACTGTGTCCTCGGGTGTTAATGGTGGACAGGTAACTTGAAATCTAGCTGTCCGCTGGTTTCTGCCGTGGGTCATGAAGTTACCCCCACAACCTCGATCTTCCAGCTACCGTTTTATGTGCTAAGCGTGGAGGATGTTCAATAGCAACTTCTCTCGCCAGCTCTTTACTTTGCCTTTGCTCCTTCCTCCTTTCAGTCTCTTTACAAGTTGCCCTGCTCTCTTTTTCCTTCCCAGGAGCTGCAGAATCACTTATCTGCACGGCCCCAGCTTTCCTTCCTTACTCCTCGCTCTCCTCTCATCAACTGACTAACTCTCCCCAACTGCCTAGCAACTTCCTAGCAACTGACTCCTCCTCCCGACCAGAGAGAGAGAGCAGCTCCCCTGAAGTCGAGTGAAGAGCTCCCCCTTCTGGCCTGGAGTCAGAATGGTGTTGTATGTTCTGTATACCTCTAAAAGGGATCCTTCCTCACTTCCAAGCATGACATCAATCTCCCCATGAGGAAAGCAATGCCACTGTAACAACTGGTTAACAACTGGTTACCTGGGGTGTTACCCAGTGAAATCCAGTACTCCCAGACTGGGAAAACAAAAAGACAATAAATGGTTAAAGACACATGCAAAAAATATAAAATATGAATAACAATTGGTTATGTAAACTTTTCTTCCCTTTATGGGAGGCTGTTTTCCACGTTGCAGGAACATACTGTATATACAAGTGCAGAAGATAACTTTGCTTCCCTTTATAGGAGGTTTCTTTCTTAAACATTACATAACACAAGTGCAAACATTTTTCAAGTGCACAACATTACATTAATAACACTTTTACTTCTTGTTCTAGGGCAGGTCCTCAGGCCTGCATCCTCCTGGACTGGAGGCCAGCTGGATCTCCTCCTTTGGGGGCATTTGCATGGACTGCACAATTTTGTATGTGCAGCCACACTTTTCGTCATCTCCTGGACCTGGAGACGCAGTTCTGCAGAGGGGTCAGTATCCAGGGTCTGCACATTGGCTTCCACCAGGGTCTGTGGAAAGGATGCCGCTTCCTGGTGGCATGTAATTGCTGGGTAGCTGGAATTTGGTTCATGCAGCACCCGGATGGCCCTATCTTTAAAGTGTGCAAAGTCCAGGTCAGAGTTTTGCAGGGCCAGGATGCGCAGCTGTGTCCTGTGGGTGCTGGACAGGAGTCCCTCAATAAACTGCTCCTTTAATAATTTGTTCCCATCTTGCATGCTGTCAGGGTCAACCTGCTTAAGGGCCCACAGTGCCTCCTGGAGATTAAGGGCATAGTCCAGTATACTGTCCTGCACCCTTTGTTTGCATCCAAAGAATCTCATTTTTATTTCTGCTGCAGTGCGAGTGTCAAAAGTGTCCTTTAGCCCAGTCAATATCTGTTTGACAGTCCCTTTATCAGTGTTAGGCCAGGACTTTTCTTCCCTCTGGGCTGCACCAGTTAACTGTCCAATGAGGATGTTGACTTTTTGCTCCTCAGACAGGGGGTACACTTTAAGCAATCTGCAGAGTCTCTCCTTAAAATCACTCAGGGTGTGTGACTCCCCTGAGTACTGTGGTAACCAGGCCGCTCCTGGTATGTATGGCATCAATAACGGCATTATAGGAGCTGGGGTTGCGGCTGCGGCCACCACTGGGTCTGGCAGCATTATTGGGGTTGCAGTCGCCGCTTGGTCTGGCAGCATCATGGGGGCTGAGGCTGCGTCTGCCACCGGCGCTGCATCTCCACCTTGGCTGGACATGTTCCTTCTCCCCCCTGTAAACTTCAGCCAGGCCCTGCGCTCTATTACCTTGATAGGTGGCTGCTCCATCAGAGGGCTGGAAGAACTCCTTCTGGTCTCCAAGTTGGGACTTCCTGCTTTCAACCTACACACAACAGAGCGCGCCAGAGCTTCACTTCGCGCTTTTTCTTCTGGGCGTCGCCCATGACAGCACACTCCTTCTGCTTCCCGCATGCCGTGTGGCACTGTAATGGTGGCAATTTTCAAAAAAAACATTAAAGTCTCTCTAGTTTCACAATAAAGCCTTTTAGGTGCACAAGACCCAGTTTGCTGGGTCAGTCTATCGTGTTCGTGACTCCAAAATGGAGCACCCACTAGGGCCGTGGGGTATTCGGTACCGGTTCCGGTACTTAAAGGGATGTGTCACGGCAGCGAACCGGTCCATGGCCCTGGGCACCCATGTTAAAGGGATGGTCTTTAAAGGGGTTAGTTGAATAATAAAAGTTTGTGACGCCACCTGTGGTATTCGGTCAGGGATTACGACGGTGCTCAAAGGGGTCCGCTGGGGTGATGTTATGGCAGCTGGGATGGCATGGCTTCCCTCAGGTGAAGCCAGGTCCCCAGGGCTCCCGGTGTAGTAGGGACAGATAGTAAATGGTGTAGAAAGAAATGGAGGACACAGGGTTGCAGTCTCTTTACCTCTTTACTGAAGGGTTCAGGCAGCCACAGTCCAGGGTACTGGATCACAGGTACTGGTAAGGTCTGGCCGGCTTGGAAGCGAATCTGGAGTCCGCCTTACCAGGTGGGGTTGGAAGCCTTCCCTCTAGTGCTGTGGTGTAGTCCCTCGCTGCATTAGGCCTCACACAAGGTCCTCACGCTTTCTCTCTGTCCCCCTTTAATTAGGACACTAACCCGTATGACAGGTAACTCGAACCTTTTTACAAGATCTCTATCACTACCTGGTCTCTATCTGTTACTGTGTCCTCGGGTGTTAATGGTGGACAGGTAACTTGAAATCTAGCTGTCTGCCGATTTGTGCCATGGGGCATGAAGCTAGATCTATGGATAGATCAATCTATAGATCTATCATCTATCTATCTATCTATCTATCTATCTATCATCTAGCTATCTATAGATCTATCATCTGTCTAAAGATCTATCATCTATCGATCTATAGATCTATGTATCTATCCCATATCCATCTATCTATAGATCTAAGAAGAAATAGAAAAATAGAGCAGCACATTCAGTATGGAAAGAATCTGAGTGCAAAAGAGCTTTCACAGGCAACAGGGGTGCAGAGAAGAGAGACCAAGGTTATTAGAGGACTGGGGGGTCTGCAATACCAAGATAGGTTATTACACTTGGGGTTATTTAGTTTGGAAAAACGAAGGCTAAGGGGTGATCTTATTTTAATGTATAAGTATATGGGGGACAGTGCAAAGACCTTTCTGATGATCTTTTTAATCATAGACCTGAGACAGGGACAAGGGGACATCCTCTATGTCTGGAGGAAAGAAGGTTTAAGCATAATAACAGGCGCGGATTCTTTACTGTAAGAACAGTGAGACTATGGAACTCTCTCCCGTATAATGTTGTAATGAGTGATTCATTACTTAAATTTAAGAGGGGACTGGATGCCTTTCTTGAAAAGTATAATGTTACAGGTTATATATATTAGATTCCTCGATAGGGCGTTGATCCAGGGAAGTAGTTTGATTGCCTTATGTGGAGTCGGGAAGGAATTTTTTTCCCCAATGTGGAGCTTACTTTTTGCCACATGGGTTTTTGTTGCCTTCCTCTGGATCAACATGTTAGGGCATGTTAGGTTAGGCTATGGGTTGAACTAGATGGACTTAAAGTCTCCCTTCAACCTTAATAACTATGTTACTATGTAACTATGTAACTATACCAAACCTTGCATGTAGTAGTCCAAAAAAGGAAGCAGCACACCACTGTCTGTGAATAAGGAGGTATTTTATTTAGCCCATGATGATGATGTTTCGGTTCAGTGTAGTGAAACTTTTTCAAACTGCTTGAAAAAGGTTTGCTACACTGAACCGAAACATCGACATCATGGGCTAAATAAAATAGCTCCTTATTCACAGACAGTGGTGTGCTGCTTCCTTTTTGGACTACTATCTATAGATCGATCTATCTATCAATCTATCTATCTATCTATCTATCTATCTATCTGTGTGTGTAAACATTATTCTTCAATGGAGTATGTAAATGAAGAGGTTGGACAAGAAATGACATCACAAAACTTTTTTTGTTAAATAATAGATCTTCATTTAGCATACAAAAATGCATTCAATCTGCACGAAAAAATGCATGAAAATCTGCTTAAAAAATGCATCAAATGCTCACCAAAAATGCATCAAATCCACGTGGATTTTTACCTGTGTTTTATGCCAAGAGATGCAGAATCTGCACAGAAAATTCCACTGGCAAATCTGCAGCGTGTGCACATACCCCTACTGTGAGAGGTACTGGCATTCAAAATCAAATTGCTCGGTAATTCAGGAATTTTTATGTTACCACTATATATGGGTGAACCCAAGCAGTAACGTTCGGGGTCTATACCGAACACCTAGTGTACATGCATGGATCCCTAACATGATCTTCTCCAGGCGCGAGAAGCACCTGTGGCTCAGATCAGCGATAAATTAGATACCACCGGTCAGAGCGCTGTGGTTCCCACGCTGTCAGATTATAGCATGAGCCAGCAGCTTTGACCGGCAGTAAAAAGGTTACCGCCATTCACAGGCATCAGGTGATGAGAGAGTACTACTCTCATCAGTGTACACCTGCTGTCACTGATAACAGCTAGAACAGAGATCGCTGATGGGAGTGTTCATAATCCGACACCTGTGCTATTAATAATTAAAAAAAATTGCTTGGGGCCTCTTCTGTATTTGATAACCGGAGCAGGCAAAACTGACAGCTTTATCATGGTTAGTTATCATGACTAGGGGGGTCCTATGCTGTTTTTTGTAAAATTAGTTAAATAAATAATAAAAAAAACTGAGTGAGGTCCCACCAGTTTTGACAGCCAGCCAAGCTAAAGTAGACAGCTAAATGTTCCTTTTCTGAGGTCAGTGCGGGCTATTTTTAGGCTGGGGGTGCCAATATCCATGGCCTCTTACCAGCCTGAGGGGACTCAACACTGTTTTTTTAAATTATTTATTTAAATAATAAAAAAACACAGCTTGGTACTCCTCTATTATTGATAACCAGCCTTGATAAAGCTGACAGCTGAGGTCCCATGTCATTTAAAAAAAAAAAATATTTATGTATAGTACAGGTGCCGGCTGATGAATACTCATCAGCGGTGCTTGCTCTTGTTATCAGCAACAGCAGACATACGCTGATGAGAATAGGACACTCTCATCAGCCGATGCCTGTGATCACAGCTGCTAGCTCACATGCTGTCATGTGATCTTACTATCGATCAGAGCTCTTATTTGCCACTCTGTTACTCAGATGATAGGGTGGAAAACAACTGACATTCGGGCCCCCCATGCATCTGAATGGGGTCTGGGTTTGGGGTATTATTCTTGTACCCAAACCAAACTTTGTTTAGATGTTAGGCGAACCCACTGGACCTGGACATCCATAGATTCGCCTATCACTAGTTACCACTTACACTCATCTGAAAGAGGTTGTTTGTAATAGTTAATCTAGATAGCTTAGTTAGACATTACTATTAAATTAACCTAACAAACTTCCAAAGGTCAGTCAGCACTCACTTCATCCATAAAAAATAATTTATTAATTCAAGGTAAAAACAAAGTTGGTTAACACAGGGGTAAAAAGCTAAGTTTGGCTTAGTTTAAGGCTCATCTAGGTCAGAAAAAAAAAACAATTTTGCCTTAGAGTTGTGTGGTTTCCATCTCTGCCATTGCTTTGTACTGCTGTGTTAACCAACCTTGTTTTGTAAAGTAGATTATTAATGTCTTTTTTATACATGAAGCGAGTGTCGGCTTCCCTTTGGAGTTTCACTTGTTGTTAAGCATTTGTCCATGCAATGGACAGGTGATCTGATTATCTTTTTCACTACATTAAATTAATCTAATAGTTTAACATTGCCATCTATTTTTTTTTAAACTACAAATTTTTCTAATGTGCTTCAATTAAAAATTCCCTACTGTTCCCTCCATCTTCTAACTTACTATTGTGTTTTTTTTCTAATATCCAATTATTTTTGTTTGAGTCTCAGTGTATGCACTGGGGATTCATAAATGGTTAGTCACAAGGAGGCGGCACTGTGATCACTACTGCAGATGTTGCCATGTCCCTGATGCTGTCCCGTTTCAGATGCAGCCACCCCCATGAAATGCTGCAGATGCTGCCACCTCATTGAACTGTGACATGATCAAGGACATCCTTTTTAGGAGTTGCGCCAATTTTTGCTAGACTGAGCACGTGCCTGTTGTTAATTTTGATGCATAATCCCTATGAGCTGTCTGCTGACTGTTTTACTGCTTTCAATGTGCACTGAGTGACAACATGTCCCCGCGCCAGATATAAAGTGAAGTGATGAGCTTGAAAGAGAACTCTTGCAGAATTGTGACTTCTCATTTTATAGCCGGCAGGGGAGTACATTGCCAGTTTGCAACTCTATTACTTTCAATCCAGCATTAGTGGGTTTATCATATTGTGTTGGGAGCTGCTGAGGTCACCAAATTGTGAGTTGGGGAGCTGTGGGGGTCATTATACTGCATGGTGAAGCTAGTGGGGGCCATCATACTATTTCTGAGGTACTGTGGGGGGCATCATACTGTGTTTTGAACCTTTTTCTGTTGTGCTGCTATATTTTGTAATTATTCCATGAATAAAGATGGGTATGATTCTGCAAAAAAAGAATGTGGTCTGCAGAGAAGCATGGTTTATCTGCAAAATTTCACTGACTGCTGTTTTTAAAATTTGGCATATATGAATAACACGAATATGAGAAGTACAGCATATACCAATTGTAAAGCTGTTGAAACTATTTATCACAACATTGTATTCATTAATTTGGGTAACTTGATTTTCATCAAACATTTTTACAAGTCTATGGTTTTATTAATATGCCATAACTATGCATATTTGCTTTCTTGATTATTGGAACGCTGCAGTAATAAATCATGTATTCACGTTGTATGCTACACTGAAAACCTTTTTTAATGATTACTTTCACTTTAACAAGCCATCTGCAATCTCACATCTAAAATGAGCTGACCCCAAGTAAAATAATTCTGTACAAAAAAACTGACCCGTCCTCCCTTTAAAAGTGGGCATGATAATTCATCAACTGTTCCAAGAGTTGATTGACCGGCTGGAAAAAGAGAAGGTGATGCCATGGTACTAGGTGCTCATGCAATAAACTGCACCAAAGGATCGTCTATTTGAAAAAATTATATGAGTTTTGCACTGACCGCTACCAACAATACTGCTCTGATGATTAACAGATATATATATATATATATATATATATATATATATATATGTTCATTCTGACAATAGGACCTATCAATAATTTCCTTTGGTAGTCCCAAGACACGCCAATATGACAGTATGGCCGGGGTCACACTAGCATATGGCATCCGATGCGAGAGCATCAGATGCGATATGCTAAAGACCCTCGGCTCCTGCTCTGCTAATTTCTCCATCTCCTCCATTGCCGGCGTTGGCATATATAGCACAGCACTTGGATGATATCTGAGTGATGTGCGCTGTGTTACCATAGACTTATATAGGTGCGAGTGCATTTTTTTGTGCTGTGAATATCTGAATATTTAATATAAATTTTTTTGTATCCTATAGATATGGTTGATTTTATTTTGTATTTAATGTGGATTTTAATAATTCGATTTGTTCATGTTGTTGAAATCCTTGGAGAAGGATCAATACCGCAAGGGGTTACTGTTGGCTATGGGGTTAATTGGGTTAAATTAAATCTATTGAAACGCTCTGTACACACCTGTTGGTTTTTTACAAAGGGTGACACCCAGTAACTCATGTTTTTTTCCCCTTCCTTAGGCTATGTGCCCACGTTGCGTTTTTATGTGTTTCCTCCACATTTTGCTGCAGCGGAAATGCTTAAAAATGCTTAAAAAACACATTCCCATGCAATCCTATGGGATTCCACAGTTGCTGTGCCCATGCTGTGGATTTTCCTGCTGCGGAATCGCATTGCGGTAAAAGCTGCAGCATGTTCATTATTTCAGCGGAATCACGGCGATTCCGCTGCCATAAGATTGCATTGAAATGCTCACTTTACGCATGTGGCTAAGCTCCCAAAATGCATAAAGTAAATGCTTCATGTGCGGATGGTACCCAGGGTTTGGAGGAGAGGAGACTCTCCTCCAGGCCCTGGGTACCATATTCCTGTAAAAAAAAGAATTAAAATAAAAAATAGGGATATACTTACCTTCTGATGGCCCTCGAAGTCCTCCTGGCTCTCAGTGGTGCACGCGGCAGCTTCCGTTCCCAGGGATACATTGCGTGAATCACCTGAGATGACATCGTGGTCACGCGACTGTGACGTCACAAAGATCCTTCGCACAAAGCATCCCTGGGAACGGAACGTACTGGGAGTGCCGCTGAGGAGATCGGGGGCCGTCGGAAGGTGAGAAGAACCATATTTTTTATTTTTAACATTCTAACTTCTACTATTGATGCTGCATGGGCAGCATCAATAGTAAAAAGTTGGTCACACTTGTCAAGCACTATGCTTGTGTGACCAACCTGTCAATCACTTTTCCAAGCGATGCTTCAAATCGCTTGGAAAAGCGCAAGCATTCTGCAAGCTAAAAATGATTGCAAAACACTTGTGTTTTACAGGAAAATGCATGCAAATTCTGCATGCGTTTTACCCGCAGCAGGGAGTTGCAGAAATGCCGCGGACATTTCTGCAGCATTTCTGCAACGTGGGCACATAGCCTTATACTATATATGCAGTCTTGATTCAGTACTCATTTGGACCAGGAGGAAGACACATGTGGTGTCGAAACATGTAGTCCATAAGGGATTGAATGTATGCAATACTGTTATTGAAGAAATCTGGAACTTTTTAATGGATAAATAAAAGGTGTATTTTAATCCATGCAACCTGAAATAAGAACAACCGGCATTTAGACAGGCATTTAACACAGCTTTGTTTTTTTCCTTTATTCTTATAAATGTCAAAAATAAGATTGTATTTTGTGGGAACATTTTTAAAATGAAGTGTTGGAAATATATGTCTTTATGAGAATATTTCATGTATTTTAGGTGGACTATCAGATTTTTACACTACAGAAAGAATATTAATGTGTCCCTGGAGGTAGCCGAAAGTAGTTCTCGCCTTACACTTTCAAGTGGCTGATTTATCAACCCAGAGGTGCACTCAATATAGGAATGTGCATTTCTGGGTAATAAAAATGCAATAATATATAAATTATTCAATTGTATGATGAACAGGAGTTTACAATAAATGTAGATTTTTGGCCCCTTCCAAAAAAGCTCCACATATAGAATGTATGTAAACTGTGTAATTCCAGAACTTCAATGGTATATTTCAGCTTTTAGTCACATTTTTCATTTAATATATTGTTAATAATGTCTGCATTTTATAAAGTGGGTGTTTAAACTGTATGTACATTTTTGGACAATGGATTTACTAAATATTCATATTTACCAATCCTTTCCAATCACTAAACAGTGATGCAAAAAAATACAAATCCGACAGGAACGTCCTAATGGAATGAATCAAGTGTGAACAGTTGCAAGCTTCAGTGACTACAATAAATACAAATCAAAAACTGCAGCAGCTCAATTTGTGCACCAAGATGTATGCAAACATTGAATATATGAAATCTAATTACCACCGTATAGGGTACACTTACAAAATAAAGGTTCTTGAAGCATCACTTTGGCAGTTTTTTTATTTCACTGCCAGAGTGGTGTAACTATTGTCTGGTTCTCTGCCCACAGTAAAATACTTACCAGTCATTGTCTTCTGCTCTTCTTGACTCTGCTTCAGTCCCGCTCTGCCATTTTGTGACTGCGGCTCCTGACTGACCAGAAGTCACAGCTAATAGTCACAGCTCTCAATGTAAGTTCTGGCTCTTGTAGATTTATTTTGAGAAGTGACTTCCAGTTCCCCCAGCAAATACTGGGACAGCCACAACTAGTAGAACAGAAACATAGCGGCACAGAGAATAGCAGACAACAGCTGGTAAGTATTCAGCTACAGACAGGGAGCATATATTTGTGATACCACTCCAGTTAGAAGTAAACAAAAGGCTGGAATGGTGCTTTAACACCTTAATGATATATGATGTGCTGGCAAGTCATATGCCAGGTCCTTGACTTTGATGTGGGCTAGTTCTCCGAGCTCGGATCTTTCCTGCTAGATGATGGCTCTAATATTTAGCCAACATGTGCCTTGAACAGCTGCGAGTGGAGCAATCATTGACAGCAATATTTAAAATGTACACACTTCTATTATGGCTGTTTGTGTGTTGTATGAGAATCCTTATGGGTAAAGGGTTGCACCTGGTTACAGCGATTTTATCCTCATATGAGGTTTTATAGGCTGCACCTGGAGTGTTCCTATATGGGGTTAAGTGTTTCTCGGTGTGATAAACCAAATGCTGAAAGGTAGAATATGCAAAAAATCAGTATAATATTTGGACCGTATAAATGTATTATCATAAGTATTGGTGAAATACACTTACTCTTTTTATAAGACTATATAGGCTGCACTCCGGATGCAACCTGTAACCAGGTGCAACCCTTTACCCATAAGGATTCTCATACAACACACAAACAGCCATAATAGAAGTAAGTATATTGATATTTCAGCCTTAGTTTTAGCGCAGTGGTTTGTAATATTATTATTTAGGTGTTAATTTTTCTAACAGAGTCCTGCACAGA